>NC_092401.1:0-1397395 GCF_030028105.1 Mobula birostris | reverse complement strand
ACGGTTCACCAGGAAACAAAGAATCAGGAAGCTAAAAAAACGAGAATTCTGGAAATACACCATCAATTAGTCAGCACCTGTGTGGAAAGAAACTGTTTTGAGTAAAAGACCCTTGATTAGAATTGGAAAAATAGGAAGACAAATGTGTTTTCATTTGCAGAGAAGGAAAGGTGGAGAGAAGAAAGAAATAGCTGTCAAAAGTTATCAATGTAACAGTTACTTTAAAAAACAAAATGGTACCTGGTAAATCAAAACATAAAAGGTACAGTGGCTTCTGTGAAGTTTGGGCTATCTCAAAATAACTCAATATTATATGTACTGTACCCCCTCAACTGAGGGGGGAGAGGGGGGAGAGGGGGGAGGGGGGAGGGGGGAGGGGGGGAGAGGGGGGAGGGGGGGAGAGGGGGGAGGGGGGAGGGGGGAGGGGGGAGGGGGAGGGGGGAGGGGGAGGGGGAGGGGGAGAGAGGGGGGAGGGGGGAGGGGGGAGGGGGGAGGGGGGAGGGGGGAGGGGGGAGGGGAGGGAGGGGAGGGGAGGGAGGGGGAGGGGGAGGGGGAGGGGGGGAGGGGGGAGGGGGGGAGGGGGGGAGGGGGGGAGGGGGGGAGGGGGGGAGGGGGGGGGAGGGGGGAGAGGGGGGAGAGGGGGGAGAGGGGGGAGAGGGAGGAGAGGGGGGAGAGCTCGCACAACTCAAAAGAAGATTTATGAGAGCCAACGCCAGCCCACATTCTTCAGCTGGGTCAGAGGTCGAGCACTTCAGTTGACAGCTGTCACGCTTGTTTAACCCACTGTGACCCAATGAGTGCGGCCTCCTGATAAACTGGGAGCTTGCAGACAGATGCTTGATGCCCACGCTCCTTGTATAAGCGGTGTGGGAAGGTGGGTGTGCTGGAGAGGGAGATGGGGGGGGGGGGGTTACTGCGATCACTGGACCAGGAACGAGCACAGGGAACAGTATTGAACATCACGCAGGAGGAGATCTAACAAGTAACTGGTTTTCTAACTATTTCCAGACACTAAATGATATTTTCACCTGAGAATACGAGTTCCTTGTTGTCATGGTTATTTAATGCTGGCAGACAGCCAAATGTTACGCAGTGACTCAGCTGCTGACACTCAGCTCCGTCCGTCTGGGTCAATCCTGACCTCTGGTGCTGTCTTTGCACCTTCTCCCCGATCTTCCACAGTGCTTTAGCTTCCACACTCCAACGTCCAAAAGACATTTATGCTAGTAAACCAATTTACCATATTGCAAATTGCCCCGGGCGTACGGGCGACAGGGGACAGTTGCCCTGGGCATGCGGTCGACGAGGGAATTGCCCGGGCGTGCGGGCGACGAGGAGAGTCTCCCTGGGCAATGTGGAGAATCATCCCGGGCGTGCGGGGCACCGGGGACAGTCGCACCAGGCGTGCGGGCGACGGAGAGGATTCTGTGTGGGTGATGAGAATGTGGGTAGAATTATTTTAAAATGTGGTTAGTGTAGGACTGGTGCCAATGCTTGTGTGGATGTGATAGGCTGACAATACATTTCAATGCTGTGTACCCTTATCCAGAGGCTCCCTTACCTTTACTCTACAGGAGTGTGACGGAGGCCCGTCACTAACTACGGACGGCACATGGCGCACTCATCCCCGAACCGCGCTATACCTTTCTATATTTTAAAAGTGAAACCCATGATACTCCAACAAGTGGAGCACATTGTCCAACATCACCTGATTTCCAGAAGGACTAAATGGAGAGAAATGGGAAAATGTACAGTGTACCCACCTCATCATCGTAAGAAGTCACCAGAGACTGCAGAGTGTAGGGCAGAGGGGTGTCGCAGTCGGGGATGTAACGCTCGCAGTAGGTGTAGGCTGCTTTGGGGTCCGGGGAAATTAGTAGCTGCTGGATATCACCCTGTAGCAAAGGAGAACAGAACAAGCCCAGGTCACAACAGAGATGAACTGTATCCACGTGCACATAGTTCTCACATCTGGGCTCCACCTTTACGGGTTTAAAGTTCACATACTGCAATATACAGGATCGATAGAGGCCGCATCGATGGTGGGCATTGCCCTCCCGTCATCGAGGTCATTTTCAAATTGCAGCACCTCAGGACGGCAGCATCCATCACCGCCGCCCTGTCATTTTCTCATTACACCATCGAGGACCAGGTACAGAAACACACTCAATACTTTAGGAACTGTTTCTTCCATTCTGCCATCAGATTTCCAAACAGTAACTCACTATTCTTCTCTTACATGATTTATTTACTTTATGTACGATTTACAGATGTTTTCTCTCTTCACACTGTATTGCTGCCACAAAACAACAAATTTCACAACACGCATCAGTAATAATAAAACTAATTTTAATTCTGATCTAGTTTCTGCAAATTCCTTCTACAACTTCTCTGTGGCCAAAACTGTATTTAATAAATGATTTGCTTGATCTTGTATTCTGTGACTCTATTTAGAAAGCTCAGTATCCACCTGCTGCATTTTAACCAATCTGCACTGTCACTTCCATTGAACTCTGCGCATATATACTGTACCCATGTCTCTGCATTCTTGTGTACCCTGTGGAATTCCACCAGATGATTTAGCATTGTCCTCCACCCCATCTTCACCACTGCTCAATGTATTATCCCGCCCCTCCATGTAGCGTCCCACCTGAACTTCGCTCTCCTGTGTTAATGAGACAGTGTACTCCAGAGAGTTGAGAAACAAGGCAGCACTTTGCAACTAAAACCATCCTGCTTTCCTCATTCTGCCAAAAGGTCTTCAAGCTGAAACTTTATTTCTCTTTCTTCACCAATAGAGTCATGGTCAAACAGCCTAGAAACAGGCCTTTCAGCCAACTTGACCATGCCAACCAGGATGACCAAATAAGCTAGTCCCACTTGGCCATGCTTGGCCCATGTCACTCTGAACTTTCCTAACCATGTACTTATGCAAACACCTTTTAAATGTTGCTATTGTACCTGCTTCAACCGCCCCCTCTCACAGCTGGTTCCACATACACACCACCCTCTGGATGAAGAGGTTTAAAAGGTCCTTTTTAAGCCTTTCTCTTCACACCTTAAACCTGTGCCTTCTGGATTGTAATTCCCTTCCCTGGGGAGAAAAGCTTTTTGTGCCTCCGTGGTTCCTCATGATCTTTCAGGACACCCTTCAGCTTCCTACAGTCTGAGTGAGGAATAAAGTCCTAGCCTGCCCTAACACTCCCTATAAGGTAGGCCCTTGAGTCCTAGCAAAATTCTCATTAATCTTCACACTCACCCTTCCTATTCCCCTCATGGCTTTATACATCTCCACAAGGTCCACTTGCTGCCCAATCAGTTGTGCCTTTCCAGCATTAAGTGCTTTGGCTTTACAAAAGAGAATGGAGTTATCTGGCGATATTCCCATGAACCTTTCCTGCAACAGTTCTTGGAAAGCGTCGGTGTAGCTGTGAAGCTCTTTGCAGAGTTCCAGAGCAATGAATAATGTGTATTTTATCTGGCCTTTCATGGGGCCAGTTCCATCATGAGCACTAGCTCTGCTACATTAAGGAACCCTATCACCCAGGATGTGCTTTCTTCTCATTACTACCGTCAGGGTGGCAGTACAGGAGCCTGAAGACCCACATTCACAAGAGTTTCTTCACAATCACATTTCTGAACAGTCAATGAACACTTCCTCGTGACACGCACAAAACGCTGGGGGATCTCAACAAGCCAGGCGGTACCTGTGGAAAAGAGTAAATAGTTGATGTTTCGGGACAAGGCACTTCATCATGACTGGAGAGGAAAAGATGAGGAGTCAGATTTAGAAGGTAAGGGAGAGGGGAGGAAAAACACAAGGTGATGGGTGAAACTGGAGGGGAGGAGGAGTGAAGTAAAGAGCTGGGAAGTTGATTGATGAAAGAGATACAGGGCTGGGGAAGGGGAGAGGACAGAAGATGGAAGAAAGAAAAGGGGGGGGGGAGCACCAGAGGGAGGTGCTGGGCAGGTAAGGAGATAAGGTGAGAGAGGGAAATGGGAATGGGGAATGGTGTGGGGGGGGGGGGGCAGTACTGGAATTACATGAAAACCATGTTCATGCCATCAGCTCGGAGGCTACCCAGACAGAATACAAGTTGTTGTTCCTCCAACCTGAGTATGGCCTCGTCACGACAGTACAGGAGGCCGTGGACTGACATGTCGGAATAGGAAATTTGAGGGTAGGGTGGATCAGGCAAGTTTGAGGGCAGGAAGTTGCCTCCAACTTCCACCCTGCCCACAAATTTAATTGGTCCATTTTTGACACCTCCCTCCCCTTTCTCAATCTCTGTCTCGACCTCTGGAGACAGCTTATCTACTGACATCTATTATAAACTCACGGATTCTCGCAGCTACCTGAACTATGCCTACTGCCAACCCCTTCTCTCAATTCCTCTGCCTCCATCACATCTGCTCTCAGGATAAAGCTTTACATTCCAGAACGAAGGAGATGTTCACCTTCTTCAAAGAAAGGGGCTTCTCCTCCTCCAGCATCAACACTGCCCTCAAGTGCATCTCTTCCATTCCACATACATGTGCCCTCATTCCATCCTCCCTCCACCCCACCAGGGATAGGGTTCCTCTTGTCCTCACCTACCACCCCACCCCACCCCACCGAAACATCGACTGCTTACTCTTTTCCATAGATGCAGCCTGACCTGCTGAGTTCCTCCAGCATTTTGTGTCTGTTGCTTGGATTTCCAGCATCCGCAGATTTTCTCTTGCTCGTGAATGAACACTGTCTCACTAGTTTTGGTGTCTTTTTTGCACTTTTTAATGTATTATATTGCTTTCTTACTGTAATTTATATAATTTTAATGCATTGCACTGTAATTTTGCCGCAAAACAACAATTTTTACACCACCTGTTGGGTATTTTAACCTGCTTCTGATTCGGATGTGTGTAACATTGCACTTAACCTACTGAGATTGGGTGATTCCCAGTACTGTGCCCAACAGCCAAGCCGAACCCTGCACGAGTCAACATCTTAAAGCCTTGTATCCATTGTTGTTGCTAAATTAGGCACATTGGGACCTTAACTCCATACACCCACTTTTAAAATTTAATGAAACTTTAGGAATTTTGAAGAAAATCTACTGTTATTAATGGTCTGAGCAATTAATTCTAGTATGAATTACACCAGAGTATCTTCACAGGGAAACATCCACACATCTGCCACCAACAACAAAAGCTTTTAGATAGTACTTCTAATCTGTGGAAAAATGACCCAGATTGCACCAAACAACGTAGCTGGACATTGCATGGTGAGTGAGATATTAAGGGGTGAGCTTCCACCAAGCTCACTCACTCAAAGAGGCAGGTTTCTGAAGTTCACAAAAGGAGAAGGGGCAATTCAGAGAGACTTCTGTAACATGAAGAAAAACACCAAATGAGTTAACATCATCTGCTAGTGGGACAAATAAATTTAAACACATTCTTGTCCAAAACGCTTCAAGGGAAAAAACATGCTCAAACAGATATGTTGAAGCCACTGTGTTAATTAATCTGTTCGGTCTAAAGTAACACTTAATTCCTCAGTGAAGCAGGGTTACTGTCATTTTTAATAAAAATCATAACATCAATATTGCATCACTTGTGCTCTGAGCAATGAAACCGTTTCATAAGACATAGGAGCAGAATTCCGTCATTTTCTCTTGACTGATTATCGTACTCTCAACCCCATTCTCTTGCCTTCTCCCCATAACCTTTGACACCCTTAATAATTAAGAACCCATCAACCTCTCCTTTAAATGTACCCGATGTCATGGCCTGCACAGCTGTTCATGGCAACGAATCTCACAGCTTGCCACCATCTGGCTAAAAGAAAATCCTGCTCATCTGTTCTGAAGAGACATACTTCTAATCTGAGGCTGTGTCCTCTGGTCCGAGACTCACCCACTGGAACTGCAGTTTCCAACCCTGGGAACCTGGGCCCCTGGATAATGGTAAGGGTCCATGGCAGAAAGAAAGCTGGGAAACCTTGCACTTGAAGCAACATACTCTCCATGTCCACTCTTTTTAGGCCTTGGAATATTTGATCATTTTCAATGAGAACCCCCCCCCCCCCCAACTCATTCTTCAAAACTCCAGCGGATACAGGCCCAGAGCCTTCCAAACCCATGTTAACCCATTCATTCCCAGAATCACTGTTGCATGGAAGGCCACTGGTTCTTTAACAGCTCCAGTACAAGATAATAAGAGACATGGGGTGGACAGCCAGTACCTTTCTCCGCAGAGCAGCAAAGGCTAATACCAGAGGACGTACTTTTAAGGTGACTGGAGAAAGGTATAGGGTAGGGGGTTGTCAGAGGTATTTGGTTTTACACATGGATTGGCAAGTGTATGGAACCCACTATGCAGGGGTGGTGGGAGAGATAGCTATATTATGGACTCTTCGATAAGCACTTAGATGAAAGATAAATGGAGGGTTATGTGACAGGGAAGGGTTAGATTGGAGGTTAAGAGGTTGGTACAGCATCATGGGCTGAAGGGCCTGTAATGGGCAGTCCTATGTTCTACACCCAAACCATGTGACCTTCACAGCAATATCATCGTTTCCTCAACAGGGCTGCGCCACCCCTCCAAGTCAACTCCGGTCTGACAGAAGTATGTTGCTGTTCCTTCAGTGCCCAGTCTAAGTCCTAAAATCTTATACCTTACATTAAGTGTCAGTACTGGTGAATAAGAGGCTGAAGGCATTCTCGTAAGTATCAAAATAGAGAATTAGAGATGAATAGTCAAGTTTTTAGCCTGAGAAGAAAAGCTTCAACTTTTCTGTCCTAATAAACAAACTCACTGCAAAAAAAAAGATTGAAAATCCTGCAGGGATTCTGCCCTTGGTGAATTATCAAATTCCTTTGTGAATCAGAAAGCAGAACTTTTCACTCTGCCCAGCTCAGCTTTGTTTGTTTATAAATCTGTTCCCACGGAGATTCTTTCATTCTCTTGTTCCCTCACCCACTACCCTTCATTCGCCACCGTCTCAACCATTTTTTCTCTTTTTCCCTCTCCCTCTCACTAGTTCTCTTCCTCCCTCTCTGTTTCTGTCTCTCAGTCTGTCCTCTTCTTCCTGGTTTGAGGTCTCTTGATTCCTACCCTTATCCCAATAACAGCCCCGTATGCACTGTATGTCCTGTATGTCCATGTAGAGAAAGTCCCTCATCCTTGGGAAACATTATGATGATTATGAAGACACGCAGTCCTCTTTTATTGTCATTTAGTAATGCATGCATTAAGAAATGATACAATATTCCTCCGGTGTGATATCACAAAAAACACAGGACAAACCAAGACTGAAAAAACTGACAAAACCACATAATTATACATATAGTTACAAAAACAGTGTAACAATACCATAACTTGATGAAGAAGTCCGTGAGCACAGTAAAGTTCAAAGTTTCTCAAATGTCCCACCTCTCACGCAGACGGGAGAAGGAAGAAAACTCTCCCTGTCATGCCAACCACAATCCAACTCTGAGTCATCCGAAAACTTCGAGCTCTGATCAGCTCTCCGACACCGAGTACCGAGCGCCATCTCTGTCGGAACGATTCGACCTCCTTCTCGGTCGCCAAAGCAGGCAAGGCCGGGGATTTTGAGGCCTACCCTCCAAAAGATTCCCGACCACACAGTAATGACAGCAGCGAACGGGCGTTTCAGAAATTTCTCCAGATGTTCTTCTGTGCTTTCGCGTCCATTCTCCATCAAATCAGAATTGTCCACATTATGCTCAATATCTTCTGATCTCTCTCTAAAACTTTATCTTTCCTAAGATGTAGTAGCCAGAACTGGACCAACCTATGATTTATAAATGGTCTTCATAACTTCCTTTGTGCTTTTCAGCAAGTTGCTCCATGAAGTCAGGTATTCACTATGCTTTTTAACCATTTTCTCAGCCTATCCCTTTAGCAACCTATCCACCATAGATGGATCTCCTCAGATCTCCTTAGATCTCCTTGTTGGACTCCTTTTAGAATGGGGTTCTAACGTACCCGGTTATGTTTGCTGCATTTTCTATTTTTATGTGAGATTGGAGAATGGAATCTGAAGCAGTACAAAAACATGACAGAGGAACTCGTGGGTCAGATTGTCTCTATGGGGAGAAATTAACAGTCGACATTTCATGTCAACACCCTTCAAAACATCGACTGTCCATCTCCGTCCGTCATGCTGCCTGACTCAATGAGATCCTCCGGTGATTTTTGTACTACTCCATTTTCATTTCAGATTTCCAATTCTGATTCTTAAAATTACTGGAGAGGAGGAGAAGATGGCGGCGCAATGCAGCGCGCGCAGCCGCTCCGAAATGATATCATATTTGTTAAGTAGGGGCCATGCACAATTCTGATTTGATGGAGACAGACGTGAGAAGAACGGAGGAACATCTGGACAAACTTCTGAAATACCTGCTTCACTGCCGCTGCTACAGTGCGATCGAGAATCTCTGGAGAAGACCCCAAATCCTCGGCTTTGCCTATTGCCTGTTGCCGGGGCCGGGGCCGAGGTCGAGGTCGAAGTCGAAGCGCTCGGTAGAGATGGTGCTCAGTGCTTGGTGTTGGAGGGCTGGTTGGAGGCTCAAAGTTTTCGTACGGACTCGAGAGTCGGCTGTAGTCGGGTGCTTCCAGGGTGCTGCATTGGCAAGTTTGTGGCGCTGGAAGCTCATGGCCGGAAGAGTTTTTTTTTTCTTCCTTCTACCGTCTGTGTGAGATGATGGGACTTTCGAGAGACTTTGAGACTTTTTTTTTTACAGTGCCCATGGTCTGTTCTTTATCAAATTACGGTATTACTTTGCACTGTTGTAACTATATTTTATAATTATGTGCTTTTTGTCAGTTTTTCAGTCTTGATTTGTCTTGTGTTTCTGTGATGCCATTCTGGAGGAACATTGTATCATTTCTTAATGCATGCATTAAATTACTAAATGACGATAAAAGAGGACTACATGTCCTCATAATCTAATCTAATCTACTTTTATTTGCAATAAATATTCTCTCCTCTTCCTTTCTTGACTCTGCAAGCCCACAAACAGGGCACCTGTTTTTAAATGTCAATAACACTTTGGCAACTAATTGCCATTGTACAGAGACCAAATGAGCTAGTGGGCTGCAGGCAGCATCATAGCATGACCCCAACATTTAAAGCCAAGCAGGTAAACTAATTTGCCACACTTTAATGCCACTGAGTTATCAGAGGGTTAAAAGAGGTGTGGTCATTATCATAGACAGGGGACCAACAAGGGATTTGAAAGCAAGCCTAAGAATTTTAAAACTGAGCTCCTGTCTGACCTGTGAAGCTTGGTGAACACTGAGCTGACAAATAAACTGTGTTTGGTCAGAGTTGGAGATAAAGATGGACTCTTTAAGATGATGTCAAGTTTATAGGGTGCTGAACAAGAAAGGCAGGGCAGCTGTCTACTCTAATAGTCATAGTGTGGGATTTTGCTAACTCATTGCTGTGCTCCATTCATTCCTCGGTCCCTTTGTTGTCCTTCTGTGACCTCATTGCCCTTTCTACCTATCTCTTATACTTTATTACACACTGAAGGAGGCTATTCTGCCCATTTATTCCATGCTAACTCTCAGGAAGCAGTGCTATTATTCCCATTCCTCACTAACTTTCTCTGTCATCTATACTCAGTGACTTTATTAAATGCCTCCTGTACCTAATAAAATGGTCAGTGAGAGCACACTCATGGTCCTCTGTTGCTGTAGCCCATCCACTTCAAGATTTGATGTGTTCTGTGTTCAGAGATGCTCTTTGCACACCACTGTTGTAATGTAAACAACAGGAATGCTGCAGATGCTGGAAATTCAAGCAACACACATAAAAGTCGCTGGTGAACGCAGCAGGCCAGGCAGCATCTCTAGGAAGAGGTGCAGTCGACGTTTCAGGCCGAGACCCTTCATCAGGACTCGAGGAGGAGAAGATGGCAGCGCGATGCAGCGCGCGTGGCCGCTCCGAAATGATGTCATATTTGTTAAGTAGGGACTCCTCTCCAGTAATTTTAAGAATCAGATTTGGAAATCTGAAATGAAAATGGAGTAATACAAAAATCACTGGAGTATCTCATTGAGTCAGGCAGCATCTACGGACGGAAATGGATAGTCAATGTTTTGAAGGGTGTTGACATGAAATGTTGACTGTTAATTTCTCCCCATAGAGGCAGTCTGACGAAGGGTCTCAGCCTGAAACGTCGACTGCACCTCTTCCTAGAGATGCTGCCTGGCCTGCTGCGTTCACCAGCAACTTTTATGTGTGTTGACTGTTGTAATGTGTGGTTATTTGAGTTACTGTCGCCTTCCTGTCAGCGTGAACCAGTCTGACCATTTTCCTCTGACCTCTCTCATTAAGAAGGCATTATCGCTCGCAGAACTGGCGGTCACTGGGTGTTTTTTTTGTTTCTCACACCACTCACTATAAATTCTAGAGACTGTTGTCTATGAAGGTTCTCGATCATCCAGGTCATTGTATATCACGCAGTTGTGAATCAAGGCAACTGGACTGGCTGTGTTGTCTAGAAAATGTTTTGCCACTCATCCGAGAAGACTCATCAGTTTTAATCCATGGTGGATAGTTTTCCAGTTGATAAACTCCGAGTTGTTTAAAGGTATAGCAATCACAAGAGGGTCATTAACAGTCGTAGAGGTAATGAGAGGGTCATTAGTCTTATCTTGGTATGAATGGAGGTGTGGACTGTTGTGGAGATGCCAGGCCAGGATAGAGATGTTAGGACTACATTGTAAGTTGCACAACAGTTCACACCTCTGTTCACGTGATTGCTCCCTATTAGCTCCCTTCAGATTCTACTTACTTGGAGCAGTGACCAATTATTCTGCCAACCGTCACGTCCTTGGGATACAAGAGAAGACTGGAGCACTCCGGGTGAAACCAACATGATCACAGGGAAAACATGTAAATTCTACACCAAGAGCATCTAAGGTCAGAATCGAACTCGGGTCACCAAAGCTGTGAGATAGCAGCTCTGCCCATAAGGCCTCTGAGCCCCCTAATATACATTGGATCACACTCTTAAAGAATCAGTGGACCAGCAAATATGACAAAAAGAATCAGAAACAAACGGAAAAATAAACTGAACTTGTTCTTCTAATTCCTCAGCAGAAAAATAGCGTCTTTGTTAATTATTTTCACAGAGAGGTCACTGAGTGAATTATGTTCCATAGATCACAGTACAGAAAGAGCCTTTGTTCTCCCATTCAAGATCGAGTTACACTCCTCTTTGGAACAGACGAAGAGATTTTATGCATCAATACTTAGAATTACACCCTGCCTCATCCCACCTAATTCCCAAACTCCAATCCAGTAAATGCAAATCAGAACCTGAGCCAGAGCTCATGGAAATTCCCTGGGATCGAGGCCATGCAACTCTGTCGCTTATAGTGGGATTCCCAACAGGAAACACTCATCAGAAAATTTCAAACACACCCTCCTCGGACCCGAAGGATAGGGAAGGGAATCCCAACAGCTGGACAGAGCTGAGGACATAAGTAAGGTTGGGTTCCAGTCGGGGCGGACAGGGGCAAGTGGAGATGGGACAGGGAGAAGTCACAAGATTCGGAATGAAAGAAGCAAACTAAAGCAGGTGGGTGAGGGAGCCTACAGCACAGTCAACAGTAGGAGCTATTATCCTCGTTAAACACTGCCCCAGGTGAGCTGCAATACAACATCTGGTCGGTATTAAGACTGCTGTCAGTGATAGGAACACACTTCCACAGTGGGACGTCACTTTGTAACCCAGCAAGACCAATTTCATATGTAATTAATATAGCTTCAGTCAAGCAAAGGATTTAGAGCAGTGAAGAATGGGATACTTTGATTAGAAAATTGTTCCATCAGATCCTGACAACCTACAGCTCAATTCAGGAGGTAACAGATTCTCCACCAGATCTATAAAGCGCCAAAGTGAATCACAGAGATGGGTTCACAAATAAACCAAGGGAAGCTTTTGAGCTGAAAGCGGGAGACATACATTCACACAGCAGTTTTAACCATAAGGCATGAGGCAGGATTAGGCCATTTGGCCCATCGAGTCTGCTCAGCCATTCCATTGTGCAGTTTTCATGCCTTCACTGCTTGATTCCAGCCGTTTGAGCATTCTTTCTCCTGTTCCCAAAAGTGATCAAGAACATGTTTTAAAAAAAATCCCACATAGAATGTCTCTTCAGTACCCTGAGGATTTGGGGGACTTGTGGAGAATTGGCAATGCTTTCTAATCAGTAGAAATGGAAACACGGGCTTGTACACGGGGGGGAGAAGGGGGGAGAAGGGGGGAGAAGGGGGGAGAAGGGGGGAGAAGGGGGGAGAAGGGGGGAGAAGGGGGGAGAAGGGGGGAGAAGGGGGGAGAAGGGGGGAGAAGGGGGGAGAAGGGGGGAGAAGGGGGGAGAAGGGGGGAGAAGGGGGGAGAGAGATGAGGAAGAGACACAGAGAGAGTGTGTTAGATTGAGATGAGAGAGAGAGAGACAGAGAGAGTGTGTTAGATTGAGATGAGAGAGAGAGAGAGAGAGACAGAGAGAGTGTTAGATTGAGATGAGGGAGAGACACAGTGTGTTAGATTGAGACGAGAAAAGGGAGGGAGGAAGAGAGAGAGTGGGAGAGAGAGAGGGCGCACGCGAGTGCATGCGAGACAGACTGGGAGATTCAGAGATAGAAAGCAGGAGACACAGGGAAACAGAGAGAGACAGATGAACACGGGGAAGAGATAGAGAGAGAGATAAAGGGAGGAGGGCGGGAGAGAAAGAATGAGGAAATTGAGAGGAGCAGGTGGGGGAGGAAAGGGGAGAGAAAGAATGAGGGGTAGAACAGCAAGGGGATAGAGAGGTAGAGGGGAAAGGGGAGTGGAGGAGGGAGGAGAGACGGGGGAAATGAGGGAATATAAAGAGTGTTAGATGGTTGGCGGGTGAATGGGGGTGGGAGGGGCATAAAGAGGGAGTTGGGAGACTGGGATAGGCAGTTGGAAAAGAAGAAGGGAGAAGGAAGAGTGTTAGAGGGCTTGTGGAGAGAGGGGGCAGAGAGGCTGGGAGAGAGAAGGGAGGGGAGGAGGAGAGACAGCATAAAGTGGGGGAGTTGCCGTGGAGGGACTGGGGGAGGGGAAAGAGTGGGAGAGGGGAGTAGGAAGATTGAGGGGAGGGGGCAGAGGGAGGGGAGAGTGGGAGTTAAACTAAGTAAGGGGATAGCAGAGAGAGAGAAAAAAAAACTATCACTGACACTGGACATGGCATTTTTTCGCCAAACTCGGAGTAAGTCACCATGAGCTCAGACCACACACACACATGCAGGATCCTGTTCTCAACCTCAACTGCCATTTCCGTCAGTCTGAGAGAGGTGACAGCACAGAGACAGCACTTAACATAACCTGGTCCGCTCTCAGTGGGCCCCCGCCAGTCAAAACAGTCAGAGACCCAGCATACTAGAGTGGGTCAAGCTGTAGCTGCCTCACCACATCTGACGGAATTATGTTTGTTTTTTTTTCCGAACAGGAAAAATTATCAACACCTTTCATGTTAAAATTAGTTCCATAAAAAACAAATAAATATGACGATTAGGAACCTCTTGCGCTTGCTCCATTCAGTAAGTTCTGAATGATGTGATTTTGGCCTCAGTCCCAGTTTCCTGCCTAATCCCCAAAATGCTCGACTCCTGTAGGAACCAAACATTTGTCAGCTCTAGCAATGAATACATTCAGTGATTCAGCCTTCACAGCTGACTGGACTAAAGACAAAACTTACAACCCTCAGAGAAAAAAGTTCGCTTTTCCCCCCAATCTTAACAGGGCAATTCTTTATCACAAGAAAATTGGAGCAGGAGTAGGCCTCAACCCTGCCCCACCATTCAACATGGTCACAGCTAATCTACATTGGCCTCAATTCCTCTCTCATGCTCATCTCTATAGTCCTCAATTTCCTAAACTTTCAAAAATGTGTCAGTTAGGACCCGAATAATGAGGCTCCTCTTACTTTGATAATAACTTCCCAAGGTCAAAGTTCAAACTACGTTTATTATCAAATTAAGTATACGTTACTTTGAGATTCATTTTGTTGCAGCCATTTACAGAAAAGATGAAGTACAACATAATTTTTATGAAAAACTATACATAAACTCACAAAGACTGATAACCAATGTGCAAAAGACAAATTGTGCAAATTCTAGTAATACTGAGAACGTGAGTCTTTGAAAGTGAGACAGCAGATCGTAGGATTAGTTCAGAATAGTGCTGAGTGAAGTTATCGCATTGGTTCAGGAGCCAGATGGTTGCAGGGTAGTGACTGCTCCTGAAGCTGCTGGTGTGGGACCTAAGCCTCCCATATCTCTGCATTATGGTAGCACTGAGAAGACAGCACGGTCACCAACCGCTTTCTTGTGGCGGTGCTGCAAGTAAGTGTGCTCAATGGTGGGGAGGGCTTTGCCTGTGATGAGATCCACCACTTTCTGTAGCCTTTTCCATTCCAGGGCATTGGTGTTTCCATACCAGGCCATGATGCAACTATGTATGATATCCTCCACTGTGCATCTACAAAAGTTTGCCAAAATCTTTGGTGCCATGCCAAATCTACACAAACTTCTAAGAGAGTACAACCTTCCAGAATGCAGATAATTCTCAGGCAGTACGCCAACAATGAAGCAACAACAACCTAATTCCTACAACAGGATAATTTCTTCTCAGGTACTTACAGGAGGGTAATTAAACAATGTTTCAGTGAGATGCTGGAGAAGGTGGAGGCTGGGTTTAGGGAGGGATAAAAGTGGGAAAGGACTGCCAGTCACAGAAGGAATTTCCAAACTTTGGTTGGGCTACAAGCTGATGACTGCCTACAGACCTGATAACCACAACATGGGAAACAGGTTACTGTGGTGCAGAGGAGATTTATGTAGATTCTTTCAAACTGGAATAGTTTGAGTAATGAAGATTAGGGTTAGAGAATAGTAAGTTTAATTGACATGAATAAAGAAAGAAGTCTAAGTGTGGTCTGTGGATTATAGGCTGAATATGGGAAACTGGGACTAGGCAGGGAGGATGCTGTGTTTGGCATGGACCAGTTGGACTGCAGGGCCTATTTTCATGCAGTATTATTATATGACTCTACGATTCTCAGAGGCCAGAAGTGGAACAGTATAGGCATCATGGAAGATCACTCCCTTGCAGTGAATGAATAAGATCCAAGCCAAGGGACTTGAATATTTGGGAAAGGTCCAGGCTGTTCTGCTCCTGTTCAGCGTCGCAATCCCAAATGCCACATTCCAATAAAACTCACTGCTAAGCCCCAACAACTGCAGGTCACAGCATCCTACCAATGTTCTAGTCTTCACAACTGATTGAAAGCAGAACAATTCAGCTACTTTACAGGGAACAGGCATAGCTGGACAGAGCTAACACGAACACTTGTGTCTATCCCCGAGCCAAGTGGGTTAAGGGCTTGAAGCAGATGGAATTGAGAGCCCCGTAAACACTTCTTCAGCAGATGCCAAATTAAGTTGAAGCTAACAGGTCACTGAGCCAAAGGGGATGCTTTGAGAAGAATAATGTTTCACCACATCTCTCTCCAATTTCTCACATACCACCTACAGTATTTCAGCAAGGGACAATCAGGGACTTGAGGAATAATGGTATTGCAAATCAGAGTGAATCAAAGTACATATATATCATATACTACCTTGAGATTCATCTTCTTGGAGGCATTTACAGGAAAATAAAGAAATACAAAATAACTTATGAAAATCTATGCCTACGAGGGGTGATTGATAAGTTCGTGGCCTAAAGTAGAAGGAGTCAGTTTTAGAAAACCCAGTATTTTTCCTACATGTACACACTTGGTCCAGCGGTCGTGGAGCATACCGATCCCTTCTTTGTAGAAGTCGGCGTCTTGGACCTCCAGAGGTGGTCCACAGCATGGGGTGATTGATAAGTTCGTGGCCCAAGGTAGAAGGAGATGAGTTATTAATTTCAAACTTTCTGCATTTTCACTCAAAGAGCTAAACTGCACGTGGATGTAACAGGAGCGGTATAACTGATCTCCTTCTACCTTAGGCCATGAACTTATCAATCACCCCTGCTGTGGACCACCTGGAGGTCCAACATGTTCTTGTTACATGCACATGCAGTTCAACTCTTTGAGTGATTATGCAGAAAGTTTGAAGTTAGTAACTCATCTCCTTTTACCTTAGGTCACAGACTTATCAATCACCCCTGCTGTGGACCACTTCTACAAAGAAGAGATCCGTATGCTCCACGACCGCTGGACTAAGTGTGTACATGTAGGAGGGGACTATGTTGAAAAATAAATGTGCTAGTTTTTCTAAAATTGACTGCTTCTACCTTAGGCCACGAACTTATCAATCACCCCGGTATACACAGAAAGAAAGCGGAAAAGGCCAGCAATACCATGAAGGATCACATCCACCCTACAGATGGACTGTCTGTCCCACTTCCATCAAGGACGAGTCTACGTAGCATCCACAAAAGGACCAACCATGACATCAGGCTGATCAACACCTCCACCCAGTAACCCATCCTACCACCATTCACTGTCAGACATCTTTTGTATATATACATACTCCGGTACACTGTATCACAATCAGTCTACACACAAACGCTAATCTTACAGCCTTATGGCCACACTCAAACTGTTACTTGTACATTATGTTTTATAGGATTACTTTTATATTTATATTTATTGTATTTTTTATGCAGCATCAGACCTGGAGTAACCATCGTTAACACTCCGAGATCAAAGAATGACAATATATAATCTTGAATCTTGAATATACAAAGACTGACAAACAAGCGATGAGCAAAAGACAACAAATTGCTAAATTACAAAAGATGGACAGACACACAGATAAACAGGTAAACAGATAGATGGAGAGATAGATAGACTGATAGATACTGAGACTATATGTTGTACAGTCCTTGAAAGTGAGTCTATAGATGGTGGAATCAATTTAGTGTTGAGGTGAGTGAAGTTATCTATACTGGTTCAGGAGCCTGACAGTTGTAAAGTAGGAACTGATCCTGAACCTGGTGGTGTGGGGTCTGAGGCTCCTATACTTCTCTCCTGATGACAGCAGTGAGAGAGCACGCCCTGGATAATGGAGGTCCTCCATCATGGCCGCCGCTTTTCTGTGGCTGTGCCACTTGTAGCTGTGCTCAAAGGAGGGGAGGGGATCTACCTTGCATGGACTTGCATACGGACAAGAATGATAAGGAAAGACCGGCGATATTTGGTATGTGTTTTTTTTAAATATGTACAAGGGGTGACCACTAAGCATGGTGAAACAGAGGTTAAGTAAAGGGAAAACATGAGATCACATCCCTTCGTAACATTTGAGTCATACAAACCCTTTAGTCCAACTAGTTCTATGCCGAACAAAATTAACATTTAAGCTGGTCGGATTTGTCTGTGTTTGGTTCATAGCTTTCTGAAACTTTTCTATCCAAAAAGCACATAAGGCCAGATTCTACTCCACTGTTATAAACTCTTGAATGGTTTCCTAGTATAAGATGGACTCTTGACTTCCCAATCTATTAATGTTCTTGCACCTTATTGTCGACCTGCATTGCTCCAGCCATTGCACTGTAGACTGCATTGTTATTGCTTTACCTTGTACTATCTCAATGCATGAGTAATGATTTCATCTGTTTGAACAGCTAGTTTGCGGGACAAGCTTTTCATGGTATCTTGGTAAATGGGACAATAACAAACTAATTCCAATTTTAAGTACCTGTCCAAGTGCTGAGCCTCTGGCGATGACCTTTGCATCATCAATAGGGACGGGAGAGGTTCCGGAGGATTGGAGGGTTGCGGATGTTTTTCTTTTATTCAAGAAAGGGAGTAGAGGTAGCCCAGGAAATTATAGACCAGTGAATCTTACCTCAGTGGTTGGTAAGTTGTTGGAGAAGATCCTGAGAGGCAGGATTTATGAACATTTGGAGAGGTATAATATGATGAGGAATAGTCAGCATGGCTTTGTCAAGGGCAGGTCGTGCCTTATGAGCCTGATTGAATTTTTTGAGGATGTGACTGAACACATTGATGAAGGAGGAGCAGTAGATGTAGTGTATATGGATTTCAGCAAGGCATTTGATAAGGCTCCCCATGCAAGGCTTATTGAAAAAGTAAGGAGGCATGGAATTCAAGGGGACATTGCTTTGTGGATCCAGAACTGGCTTACCCACAGAAGGCAAAGAGTGGTTGTAGACGGGTCATATTCTGCATGGAGGTTGGTCACCAGTGGTGTGCCTCAGGGATCTGTTCTGGGATCCTTACTCTTCGTGATTTTTATAAATGACCTGGATGAGGAAGTGGAGGGATGGGTTAGTAAATTTGCTGATGACACAAAGGTTGGTGGTGTTGTGGATAGTGTGGAGAGCTGTCAAAGGTTACAGCCGGACATTGATAGGATGCAAAACTGGGCTGAGAAGTGACAGATGAAGTTCAACCCAAGTAAGTGTGAAGTGGTTCATTTTGGTAGGTCAAATATGATGGCAGAATATAGTATTAAAAGTAAGACTCTTGGCAGTGTGGAAGATCAGAGGGATCTTGGGGTCCGAGTCCATAGGATGCTCAAAGCAGCTGCGCAGGTTGACTCTGTGGTCATAGAAAGGGTGCAGAGGAGATTTACAAGGATGTTGCCTGGATTGGGGAGCATGCCTTAAGAGAATAGGTTGAGTGAACTTGGCCTTTTCTCCTTGGAGCGACGGAGGATGAGAGGTGACCTGATAGAGGTGTATAAGATGATGAGAGGCAGTGATCATGTGGATAGTCAGAGGCTTTTTCCCAGGGCTGAAATGGTTGCCACAAGAGGACACAGGTTTAAGCTGCTGGGGAACAGGTACAGAGGAGATGTCAGGGGTAATTTTTTTACTCAAAGAGTGGTGAGTGCGTGGAATGGACTGCCGGCAAAGGTGGTGGATGGGGATACAATAGGGCCTTTTAAGAGACTTTTGGATAGGTACGTGGAGCTTAGAAAAATAGAGGGCTATAGGTAAGCCTAGTAATTTCTAAGGTAGGGACATGCTCGGCACAACTTTGTGGGCCGAAGGGCCTGTATTGTGTTGTAGGTTTTTTATATGTTTCTAAATGTCTTTTAGACATTGTTAATATACCAACCTCAACGAATTACTCTGGCAGCACATTCCAGTTCCTGAACTCCCTCTGGGAGGAAAGTTGCCACTCAGGTCCCTATTAAATCTCACCCCTCTCAACAAATACCAATCCCGGCTAGTTCTTAATTCCCCACCAAAGCAAAAACAAAAAAAGATTAAATGATTTCTGGCATTAAAAAGCTGATTCTATGAAACATGCTGATCCTACTAACTCTATGCATTGTATTAAAATAACAACTTCTTCCCCCATGCTTCTACAGGTGAGAAGATCTGGAAAGCTCTCTGTCTTATTGTAACAGGTGAAGAAATGCCTCGTTTGTTTTTGATTTGGGTCACAGTGAGAAGGAAACCAAATCTCTCAGTTTGCAACTCGAGTAACTTACTCCCCTCAGACCACAGAACATAGAATAATACAGCACAGTACAGGCCCTTCAGTCCACATTGTTGTGCCGACCCTCAAACCTTAAATTCCTCCATATACCTGTCTAGTAGTCTCCTAAATTTCACTAGTGTATCTGCCTCCAACACTGACTCAGACAGCGTATTCCATGCACCAACCACTCTCTGAGTAAAAAACCTTCCTCTAATATCCCCCTTGAACTTTCCCCCCCCTTACCTTAAAGCCATGTCCCCTTGTATTGAGCAGTGGTGCCCTGGGGAAGAGGCGCTGGCTATCCACTCTATCTATTCCTCTTATTATCCTGTACACCTCTATCATGTCTCCTGTCATCCTTTTCTCCAAAGAGTAAAACCCTACCTCCCTTAATCTCTGATCATAATGCATACTCTCTAAACCAGGCAGCATCCTGGTAAATCTCCTCTGTACCCTTTCCAATGCTTCCACATCCTTCCTATAGTGAGGCGACCAGAACTGGACACAGTACTCCAAGTGCGGCCTAACCAGAGTTTTATAGAGCTGCATCATTACCTCGCGACTCTTAAACTCTATCCCTCAACTTTAGACCAACAGTCTAAAGTGTAAAAGCTGACTAAAGGTTGGAACTGAGCTGAATACCTTAATGCCCTCACCCTCACTTCTGACCCCTAAATATTTGTTTCTAAGGCACCAAGCTACCCCAGTCATTTCCTTCACAAATTTCACTGCATATGTCAGTGATAATAAAACTGACACTACGGATTCAGTCACAATCCCACAGATGACAACTCAAAACTACTGGCTCCTCAGGCAAGAACAGATATCAAACATCCAAGACAAGCCAACAGTTGGTGTGGTGTGGTTATGTTCTGCTGATATATCCACTTTTTGCAGGTATTACTTCCTTGGAATCGCTACAAGCAAATGCAGTAGATTTCAATCTATTTAATAAATATCATGGCTGCTTCTATTTTATGGAAGCAACACAGGTTGGCCCGGGAAACGATCTGAAACGCAGGCCGCTCTGGACAAAGATCTGGAGTGCAGGCCGTCTCAGTAGCGATCCAGAACGCAGGCCGGCCCGGTAACAATCAGGAACGCAGGCCAGCCCGGACAAAGATCCGGAACGCAGGCCAGCCCGGACAAAGATCCGGAACGCAGGCCAGCCCGGACAAAGATCCGGAACGCAGGCCGCCCCAGACAAAGATCCGGAACACAGGCCAGCCCGGTAACGATCCGGAACTCAGGCCGGCCCCGTAACGATCCGGAACGCAGGCCGGCCCGGTAACGATCCGGAGCGCAGGCCGGCCCCGTAACGATCCGGAGCGCAGGCCGGCCCCGTAACGATCCGGAGCGCAGGCCGGCCCCGTAACGATCCGGAGCGCAGGCCGGCCCCGTAACGATCCGGAGCGCAGGCCGGCCCCGTAACGATCCGGAGCGCAGGCCGGCCCCGTAACGATCCGGAGCGCAGGCCGGCCCCGTAACGATCCGGAGCGCAGGCCGGCCCCGTAACGATCCGGAACGCAGGCCGGCCCCGTAACGATCCGGAACACAGGCCAGCCCGGGCAACGATCTGGAACACAGGCCAGCCCAGGCAACGATCCGGAACACAGGCCAGCCCGGGCAACGATCCAGAACGCAGGCCACTCCAGACAAAGATCCGGAACACAGACCAGCCCGGGCAACGATCCGGAATGCAGGCCGCTCCAGACAAAGATCCAGAACGCAGGCCAGCCCGGTAGCAATCCGGAACTCAGGCCGGCCCCATAACGATCCGAAATGCAGGCCGGCCCAGTAACAATCCGGAAAGTAGCCAGCCCTATAACAATCCAGAAAGTAGGCCAGCCCCGTTGCAGGCCGCTACGGACAAAGATCCAGAACGCGGGCTGGCCCCGTAGCAATCCAGAACACAGGCCATCCTGGTAACAATCCAGAACGTAGACCGGCCCCGTAACGATCCAGAACGCAGGCCGCCCCAGACAAAGATCCGGAACACAGGCCAGCCCGGTATCGATCCGGAACACCGGTCACCCCCAGTTACAAACTGGAATGCAGATCACCCCGGGCAACAATCCGGTTTCATTTTTACACAGGTCCACAAGTCAATTTTTTTCTCTAAGTTGGAAAATATTTTAACTGATTTGGTATGGTATTAGAAAGAATAGCAACTAATGCACAAAAGATTGATAAGAAAGAACAATTACTAAAGGTGGAGAGAGGGGAAGCTAGTTCTGTCATTTGCAGGAATGAACACATGCTGAGGTGACAGAGAGGCAGTGATCGAGAAAGCACATCAGTGTATGTACCGTCTGAGGCATCAGGAAAAAGTTGGCTTGTCAATGAGAATTCTCTCAAACTACTACAGATGAAATGTAGAAAGTATCCTGACAGGCTCCATCTCCACCTGGTGTGGCAACTGCTCTACTCAAGACTGAAGGAACCTGCAGGGAGTGGTACACACTGCCTAGTCCATCACAGCTTCTTCACTTCATCCCTCTAGTCCATTGTCACAGTGTGTGGCATCAGAAAGGCTAACTGTATCGGTAAGGATGCCTGCTTCCCTGGCCATTCCCTTTCCTCTCTTCTACCTTCTTGGAGACGATACAGGAATTTGAAAGCCTGATGAGTCTCTACTGTTATTGGACTTCTAAAATAATCACTTCTTTCAAACTCCATTCCCATTGGTGCTGCCAAATTCTTCAACACTTCACTCTAAATCTTCTGTGATTGTCCCCACTGAAATCTTTCCCAACTCATCTTAAATCTACATTGTCTTGTTTTAGACTACCCTCCCTAGGAAAAGTGTTGTGACCATCTACGCCCCTTTAATTTTACAAACTTCTACAGGTCAGCCCTCAACCTTCTACACTCCAGGAATACAGTACCAACCTGTCAGTCCCTCTTTACCATTCATGGCCTACAGTTCCAGCAACATCCTTATGAATCTCTTCTGCACCCAAGGTAATCACATCTGTCTTGCATTTCAACCAGAACTGCACACAATGCTCTACATCTGGTCTCACCAACATCTCATATAGTTGAAGCATGATGTCCCAAATCCTATAATCAATGCCCTAACCAATGAAGGCAAGTATGACACATCACCAACACACTTTCTAAAGGCGTCTCCACCTTCAGGAAATGGTACAGTTTTCTCAATTCCTCCTCATTTGGAGACCCGGGCATGCCTGGCACTGGTTCCTTCCAGATCAAATCCAGAGAGGATTTGGAAGCAAACTTAGCCATCATAAAAGTTGGGAAATTCCAGCATGTGCCTGAAACGTCTTTGGGCTCCATTCAGAGCCCAAAGCGTTAACACCCAGCAAGAGCTGGTCATCCTTTTTAACTGGTCAAAAGAGAGCACAAAGCAGAGGCAAATCGGGACTGAAGAACTGGCATGGAGACGACGGGCTGCATGGCCTCAATGTTTGCCAATCTTTCTGAAACTTTCCAAGTTTCCTTGTAAACCTTGGACCAGCACATAATGCCATCACAAACCAGGAATGGTAGTGCCTCTCCTTTCTAAGAAATTTGAATGGATTCGGTATTTGCCTAAAATGTCGACAAATTTCTATAGATGCACAGTGGAAAGTATCCAAACTGACTGCATTACAGCCTGGTATGGAAACTCACATGCCCAGGAACAGAAAAGATTCAGAAAGTGGTCGATACAGCTGAGTCCATCACAGACAAAGCCCTCCTCACCGTTGAGCAAATTTACAAGGACCACTGCCACAAGAAAACAACATGCATCATCAAGGACCTCCACAATCCATGCCGTGCTCTCTTCTCACTGCTACCACTGAGCAGGAGCGATAGAGGCCTAAGTTTCCACACCACCAGGTTCAGGAATAGTTATTACCCTACAACCATCAGGCTCCTGAACTCACTCACCACAAGTCCAATCTTACTCCACAACCTAGAGAATCACTTTCAAGGACTCTACAACTCATGGTCTCAGTATTATTTACAGTACATATGTTTTATTATTAGTATTATTTTGCTTCTTGTGCACATTGGTAGTTTGTCAATCTTCATTTATGTATAGTTTTCATCAATTCCATTATATTTCTTTATTTTCCTGTAAATGCAAGAAAATGAATCTCAGGGTAGTATCTGGTAAAACATACATACTTACATAATAAATTTACTTTGACTAACCAAGGCCAACAATGATTATGCCAGGACCCAAAATGGACCAAACATCAGTGTCATTAGAAAGAACCAAGAATTAAAACAGAGTTAAGAATTCCTGAAATTCTCCCAAGGTTTACATGAATGCAGGGAAACCCAGATCAAAGGGAAGATGAGCTTCATAAGGGTGCAAGGACCCTCACTCAGCATTAAATGACTTTTTGGCTTCTGCTTGCAGAGATTACACTGGCTGGCAGAATTCCTGACCATCAAGTAATTTCTACCAGATATCTCAACCGATGTGGAGTTCTTAAATTAAAATCTTGTGAAATGCTCTATAAGCTGAGGTGATATTAGCCAAACTCGTTCCTACCACAAGATGTCGTGGAGATGGAGAAGGAATCAGAGTTACTCACTGGTCAAAAATCAGTGTGATCACTGACCCTTTTGTCAAGGTCAAATATAAAGTGGGAAGCCTCCCCCTGATCTCAGCGTATTCCAAAATATTCTAAAACCTATCAACTGCTTTTGTGCTTTCAACTGTCATACACAAAAAGTAACAGTGAAAATATCAACAGGAAGATCCCACCAACGGTAATATGATACTGTTTTGACAGAAGTTGAGGGATGGAATGGGTTTCAAGCACCCAGGGGGATCTTCTCCATTCTTCTTGCTCTTCTTTCCTGCACAGAAGTGTAGTGGCTATTACAACAGTAGTGACCCCTGTTCAATTTCAACTAATGCCTGTAAAGAATTCGTTTGTTCTCCCTGAGACCATGTAGGTTTCCTCTGCTACTCCAGCTCCCTCCCATATTCCAAGATTTGCAGGTCAGTAAATTAACTGGTCACATAGAGGTAATTGGGTGGTTCAGGCTTGTTGGGCGAAAGGTCCTGTTACCGTGCTGTGTCTCCAAATAAAATGAAGACGACTTGGAAAGGTAGCTCTTCTGGCAGTGTGACACTCTCCATTCTGCACCAGTGTAGCCAAGACTACGTTTATGCTTTGGGATGAGATTTGAGACCACTGGGTCAGCATCAAGGGTAGAGACAGCAATCCACCACTATGTAAACACTGTTTTCCCCGGAAGATCTGGGATAACAAGACTATGCAATCCAAGCTCAATAAGATATAAAAAGGTTCAATCTCCCAATGTTTAGCACAGGAGCCGGAAAGCTGAAAGACAAAGGATATCTCCCAGTGATGTTCCATGCAGAGACAAGGGTACCTGGCTCTTTTGGCTCCATTGCCCACTTAGTAAGCCTCCAAGCCTCAATCCCAGCCTACCACTTCCTACTGGAATGCTGGAATGCCCAATTTAGTTCCTTCCCCATGTATTGTGCACACTGAAAATGCAAATCAATAGATTTGCTAGACATCAAAGGAATCAAGGGATTTGGGGACTGTGAGGGAGAATGGTGCCAATGAAGATCAGCCATCATCTAGATGTAAAATAGGACATCTCTATAATTTTAATGATTATTATTGAATAATGATATAAACTAAAATAATAAAAATGTGATGCTGTTGGGATTCCCAAATGCTGCGGGAGCTGCACTAATTTGGGAAGGACACAACATGCCATCACACTCGCTTAACAGATCAGGGAAAGACTTTGGGATTCGGAAGGCAAATTGATAATTAACACAATCTTGCCCAGTTTGTTCTAGGAAGTCATGCAGCATTGTTGTCAGTCTCAGGTTTTACTGAACCTTGTATCCCACTGGTGATATTCACTTCTTGATTCATTCTTTAATTTAGAACATACATCATAGACGAGTACAGCACAGGAACGGGCCATTCGGCCCACAGTGTTGTGCTGAGCCAGCTAAAAAGCAAATCAGAAACACCCAAACACTAATCTCTCCTAGCTACACCACATCCATCTTCCATACATCCATGTGCCTATCCAATCATCTCTTAAAAGCCTCTAATGTATTTGCCTCTATCACCATACCAGGCAGTATATTCCAGGCATCCATGACTCTCTAGAGTAAAAAATTTACCCCTCACACCCCCCATGAACCAACCCTCTCTACCTTCATATTAGACATTTCAATGCTGGGAAACAGATGCTCTCTGTCTCTATCTATGCCTCTCATAAACTTACAGACCTCTATCAGTTCTCCTCTCAGCATCCAGTGCTCCAAAGAAAGCAACCCAAATTTGTCTAGCTTCTCGTGATAGCACATGCCCTTTACACCAGCCAGCAACCTGGTAAACCTCTTTTGCACCCTCTCCAAAGTTTCAGTGTCCTTCCTACAGTGGGGCGAACAGAACTGTACATAATACTCCAGATATGGCCTAACCTGTTTTATAAAGTTGCAACATAACCCCCTGACTTTAGAACTCAGTGCCTCAACAAATAAAAACAAGCATTCCATGAGCCTTCTTTACCACCCTATCAACCCGTGTAACCACTTTCAAGGAGCTATGAACTTGGATCCCAAGATCTCTCTGCTCTGCAACACTGTTAAGGATCTTGCCCTTAACAGTGTACTGCCTCCTGGCATTTGCCCTACTGAGGTACAACACCTCACCTTTATCTGGATTAAACTCCATCTGCCATTTCTCTGCCCATATATACAACTGATCTACATCACACTGTATTCTTTGCCAGTCTTCTGCACTATCCACAATTTCACTAATCTTGGTATCATCCGCAGACTTACTAACCAACTATCTACATTTTCATCTAGGTCATTTATATACATCACAGATAGCAGAGGTCCCAGCACCAATCCTTGTGGAACAGCACTAATTACAGACCTCCAGCTCGATTATGACCCTTCAATCCTCTGTCTACTGTGCACAAGCCAGTTCTGAGTCCAAACAACCAACTTGCCATAGACCCCATGCATCTCAATCTTCTAGATGAGCCTCCCATGAAGGACTTTGTCAAATGCCTTACTAAAATCCATGTAGACAACATCCACTGCCTTACCCTCATTAATCTCTCTTGTCATCTTGTTAAAAAACCCAATCAAGTTGAGAGGAAACAACCTGCCCAGCACAGAGTCATGCTGGCTCTACCCAATTGGACCATGGGTTTCCAAATGCTCATACAGCCAATGCCTAAGAATCTTCTCCAGGAATTTCCCTACAACTGACATGAGATTCACCAGTCTATATTCCCCAGGATTTTCCCTTGTCCCCTTCTCAAATAGAGGCACAACATTAGCCACTGAGCTTAAATAGAGGTACAACATTAGCCACTGACCGGTCCTCTGAGACCTTGCCTGTGGCTAGAGAGGACACAGAGATACTGGCCAAAGGCCCAGCCGTCTCATCTCTTGCCTCCTTCAATAACCTGGGGACTTATCTGCCTTAATATTCATTAGGAGGCCCAACACTTCCTCCTCCTTGACCTCTAAACACCCTCACATATTTATACACTCAGCACTGATCTCTTGGTCTCCCATATCTTTTTCCTCGTTAAATAGTGAAGCAAAGTGCTCATTAGGTACCACACTCACATTCTTTGCATCCAAGCAAATGTTCCCCCTTTTATCCTTGAGTGGTTCTACCCTCTCCTCTTGCTCTTGATGTATGTATAGAATGCCTTGGGATTCACCTGAATGCTACTTGCCAAAGACTTTTCATGGCCCCTCCTGATTTTACTAATTCCCATTCTTAGTGTTTTTCTGGCTTTTTTGTATTCCTCATGTGCTTCATTTGATCCTGACTTCCAAAGCTTTACAGACTTATCCTTTCTCTTTGCCTTTATTGGTCAAGGCATTGAGTTAGAAACTCAAGAAGTTAAGTTGCAGCTTTACAAAACTCTTATTAGGCCAGAACAGGAGCATGCATTCAATTCTGTTTGCCCCATTACAGGAAGGATGGGGAGGGTGCAGGAGAATTTACCAGGATGCTGTCTGGATTAGTGCCGCAATGAGAAGGTGAACAAACATGAGGTGTTTTAAAATCAAAGAACACAGAACATTACAGCACAGTACAAGCCCTTTGGTCATCCATGTGTCCCAACCTGTTTATCAACTCTAAGATCAATCTAACCCTTTTCTCCCACATAGCCCTTCATTCTTCAATTGTCCATCTGCCTATCTAAGGCACATTCTCTGGAGCAGGGGAGAGTGAGGGGAGACCTGATAGAAAGTAGAGATTATAGAAATCACAGACAGAGTGGACAGCCAATATCCTTTTCCCAGTGTCAAAATGCTTAATACTACAGGGCATGCCCTTAAGATGAGAGGTGCATCCAAAGGAAACATACAGGACAAGCTTTTTTTTATAAACAGAGTGGTGGTTTCCCAGGGAATATGCTGCCCGATGTGGTGGTGGAGGCAAACATGACAGAGCTGTTTAAGATGCTCTTTGATAGGCAAAGAGAAAGGAGGGATATGGATATTGTGTAGGCAGAAGGAATTACCAGAGTTTGGCATTTAATTCCTAGTTTTATTGATTTGGCACAACAACATCATTCATAGGGCTTGCTCTTGTTCCTGTCCTATGCAAGAAGTGGAAACTCAGAAAAGATCTTAACATGCATGGGCTTACTAGCTCATTGACCAAAGAACCATGCAGAAGTTACACACTACTTGCTGCAGACCTGAGATTACATTGGGCATCTTCTCCACTAAATGTTCATCTGCGCAAGGAAAGCAAGCCCGTCATCTCCAAACCCCTCCCAGTTCAGTCAATTCCCACAAGCTCATCACATACAGATGTTGATAACAATTCTCCTCAGAGCAGCTGTAACTGGTGGTGGCATGCCAAATTCCGTGGCTGCTGCTGGAAGACTACATGGGAAAGTGGCAGGGAAAGAAAGACTTTGCATTCCTCTGATGCAGTCTCAGGATGTCCCCATGAACTTGGAGGGAATCCCTGTTGTAACGCAGCAAAACCTAACAGCTGGACATGGCTGTCAGCTGAGTCATAAACACAGATATATCAGGGAAGGTTGAAACTTGTCCGCACTGCAGCCCAGCGCATAGTTTATTCTCCTTAGGTAAGGAAGCATCTGCCTTGGCAGGAAGCTTTCAGACTGCTTCTTCAGTTCAGGGGCTTGCAAGGAGAATGACTCAACCCTGTATTCTCTAAGATTAAGATGAATAAGAGATGATCCAAATCCCCATGAGATTCACAGCGCCAGAGAGCATGGAAGTACGGCCATTAGACCACCAGGTCCATGCCAGCCATCAAACATCCATTTCACAAAATGCTGGAGGAACTCAGCAAGTCAAGCAGCATCTACGGAGTGGAATAAATAGTTGGCAGCTCCATGGTTAGAAAATCCAGTGTTATACTGCTCTCTGAGGGAAGAAATTTCTATACATCTTAGTTTTAAATGACCAGCCCCTAACATTCCTTGGAGCAAACATCACCATTAGCCTGGGCTAGTCTAACCACATCGACCATGTAGCCAAGAAACCTCATCAATCCTTTTACTTTCTCAGAAGCTAAAGAAATTTGGCATATTCTCAATGACTGTTACCAATTTTATCAATGCACTATAGAAAGCATCCTATATGGAGGCATAACAGCTTCGAGTCATAGAGTCATAGAACACTACGTCACAGAAACAGACCCTTCATCAATGTGTTGAGTCACATCCTCAAAAAATTCAATCAGGCTCGTAAGGCACCACCGGCTCTTGACAAAGCCATGCTGACTACTCCTAATCATAATCATATAACCATATAACAATTACAGGACGGAAACAGGCCATCTCAGCCCTTCTAGACCATGCCGAACTCTTACTCTCACCTAGTCCCACCAACCTTCACTCAGCCCATAACCCTCCAATTTAACTTTAAACGACAACATCGAACCTGCCTCAACCACTTCTGCTGAAGCTCGTACCGCTCTCTGAGTAAACTTCCCCCTCATGTTACCACTAAACTTTTGCCCTTTAACTCTCAACTCATGTCCTCTTGTTTGAATCTCCCCGACTCTCAATGGAAAAAGCCTATCCACGTCAACTCTATCTATCCCCTCATAATTTTAAAAACCTCTATCAAACCCCCCTCAACCTTCTACACACCAAAGAATAAAGACCCAACTTGTTCAACCTTTCTCTATAACTTAGGTGTTGAAACCCAGGTAACATTCTAGTAAATCTCCTCTGTACTCTCTCTATTTTGTTGACAGCTTTCCTATAATGCGTTGACCAGAACTGTACACAATACTCCAAATTTGGCCTTACCAATGCCTTGTACAATTTTAACGTTACATCCCAACTCCTATACTCAATGCTCTGATTAATAAAGGCCAGCATACCAAAAGCTTTCTTCACCACCCTATCCACATGAGATTCCACCTTCAGAGAACTATGCACCATTATTCCTAGGTCACTCTGTTCTACTGCATTCCTCAATGCCCTACCATTTACCATGTATGTCCTATTTTGATTAGTCCTACCAAAATGTAGCACCTCACATTTATCAGCATCAAACTCTACCTGCCATCTTTCAGCCCACTCTTCTAACTGGCCTAAATCTCTCTGCAAGCTTTGAAAACCTACTTCATTATCCACAACTCCACCTATCTTAGTATCATCTGCATCCTTATTAATCCAATTTACCACCCATCATCCAGATCATTAATATATATGACAAACAACATTGGACACAGTACAGATCCCTGAGGCACACCACTAGACACCGGCCTCCAATCTGACACACAGTTATCCACCACTACTCTCTGGTGTCTCCCATCCAGCTACTGCTGAATCTATTTTACTACTTCAATATTAATACCTAATGATTGAACCTTCCTAACTAACCTTACGTGTGGAACTTTGTCAAAGGCCTTACTGAAGTCCATATAGACAACATCCACCGCTTTACCCTCGTCAACTTTCCTAGTAATCTCTTCAAAAAAGTTAATAAGATTTGACAAACATGACCTCCACGCACAAATCCATGTTGACTGTTCCTAAACAGACCCTGTCTATCCAGATAATTATATATACCATCTCTGAGAATACTTTCCATCAATTTACCCACCACTGACGTCAAACTCACAGGCCGATAGTTGCTAGGTTTACTCTTAGAACCCTTTTTAAACAATGGAACAACATGAGCAATACGCCAATCCACCGGCACCATCCCCATTTCTAATGACATTTGAAATATTTCTGTCAGAGCCCCTGCTATTTCCACACTAACTTCCCCCAAGGTCCTAGGGAATATCTTGTCCGGACCCGGAGACTTATCCACTTTTATATTCCTTAAAAGCACCAGTACTTCCTCTTCTTTAATCATCATACTTTCCATAGCTACCCTACTTGTTACCTACATTATCTTTACACAATTCAATATCCTTCTCCTTAGTGAATACTGAAGAAAAGAAATTGTACAAAACCTCCCGCATCTCTTTTGACTCCGCACATAGCCGTCCACTCTGATTCTCTAAGGAACCAGCTTTTATCCCTCATTATCCTTTTGTTATTAATATAATGATAGAAACCCTTTGGATTTAATTTCACCTTACTTGCCAAAGCAACCTCGTATCTTCTTTTAGCTTTTCTAATTTCTTTCTTAAGATTCTTTTTACATTCTTTATATTCCTTGAGCACCTCATTTACTCCAAGCTGCCTATATTTATTGTAGACCTCTCTCTTTTTCCGAACCAAGTTTCCAATATCCCTTGAAAACCATGGCTCTCTCAAACTTTTAACCTTTCCCTTCAACCTAACAGGAAGATAAAGATTCTGTACCCTCAAAACTTCACCTTTAAGTGACCTCCATCTCTCTATTACACCCTTCCCATAAAACAAATTGTCCCAATCCACTCCTTCTAAATCCTTTCACGTCTCCACAAAGTTAGCCTTTCTCCAATCAAAAATCTCAACCCTGGGTCCAGTCCTATCCTTCTCCATAATTATATTGAAGCTAATGGCATTGTGATCACTGGACCCGAAGTGCTCCCCAACACATACCTCTGTAACCTGACCTATCTCATTCCCTAACAGGAGATCCAACACTGCCCCTTCTCTAGTTGGTACCTCTTTGTATTGCTGCAAAAAACTATCTTGCACACATTTGACAAACTTCAAACCATCCAGCCCTTTTACAGAATAGGTTTCCTAGCCTATGTGTGGAAAATTAAAATCTCCTACAATCACAACCCTGTGCTTACTACAAATATCTGCTATCTCCGTACAAATTTGCTCCTCCAATTCTCGCTCCCCATTAGGTGGTCTATAATACACCCCTGTAAGCATTACTACACCTTTCCCATTCCTCAATTCCACCCAAATAGCCTCCTGAGACGAGTCCTCTAGTCTATCCTGCCAAAGCACCGCTGTAATATTTTCTCTGACAAGCAATCCAACACCATCCCCTCTTGCCCCTCCGATTCTATCACACCTGAAGCAACGAAATCCGGGAATATTTAGTTGCCAATCACACCCCTCCTGCAACCATGTTTCACTAATAGCTACAACATCATATTTCCAGGCATCAATCCATGCTCTAAGCTCATCCACCTTTCTTACAATGCCCCTAGCATTATAATAGATGCATTTAAGAAACTCTCCACCTCTTACTCTGTTTATCCCTAACGGTGCAAACAACCTTGTTATCTTTTTCTTCCTTCTCCCCTACATTTTCGGTCTGAGTGCTCCCGTTCTCTGCCCCTGCCTATCCTCCCTCACACACTGTCTACTAGCTTTCTCTATTTGTGAACTAACCACCTCTCTCCTAGTCTCTTCAATTTGATTCCTATCTCCCAACCATTCTAGTTTAAAGTCTCCCCAGTAGCCTTCGCAAATTCCCCGCCAGGATCTTGGTCCCCCTAGGATTCAAGTGCAACCCGTCCTTTTTGTACAAGTCACACCTGCACCAAAAGAGGTCCCAATGATCCAGAAACTTGAATCCCTGCCCCCTGCTCCAATCCCTCAGCCACGCATCTATCCTCCACCTCACTGCATTCCTACTCTCACTGTCGCGTGGCACAGGCAGCAATCCCGAGATTACTACCTTTGCAGTCCTTCTTCTCAACTCCCTTCCTAATTCCCTATATTCTCCTTTCAGGACCTCTTCCTTTTTCCTACCTATGTCATTGGTACCTATATGTACCACGGTCTCTGGCTCCGCACCCTCCCACTTCAGGATATCTTGGATGCGATCAGAAACATCATTTATTAGTAAAAGTAATATCTAAAATTCCAGGAAATCCCCAATCCAGCACCACCAAAATCTCAAAAGTGCTTGGTTATCGGAATCTTACTGGAGCTCAGAAACATCCTGGCTGAACGTAGATTTACAACGGAACCTGACACCTTCACAATGCACACGTATTAGTGTTGGGTAGGGAAGAAGAAAAGGGGGGAGGAACTAATTAGCCAAGTGATGAAGAAGAAAACTGCTCTACATATGAAGGAAGGCTTTTGTTTTGATTGTGGTTACTACAAGAAATGCAGATTTCCAGATCTTCATGCCTGAACAAGCTGTCAGAGCATTGTGTTGACACTAAAAGTGGTGTGTTTTTATTGGTAGAACTGTAAAAAAAAACTCATCTTTTTTCTGACTCTTTGGAAGTAATTCAATCCCCAAATCCCACAACTAAATGCTGGGCACACAGACAATTTCTCCCTCAACCAATGTCTTGCTGTTCTATTGCATTCAAGTGCTCCAAAGCACAAGATTCCCAAAACTAATTGTCACTGAACGCCAAGACATTCTGTTACAAATGAATTTGGAAATCGCCCTCTCATCACAGATGCTGCCTCTTCATAGATCAAGCCAAGCTTTTCCCTCAATTGAAAAAATATTCACAGCATTGAGATTTGAGAAGCAACTGTATTCTTTCCCACAAAATCTAAATCAGTGCAGATTTCCCCAAGGCAGCGCATGTGAAATACATGAAGTATAGACAGCAGCACACACAAAATGCTGGAGGAACTCTGCGGGTCAGGCAGCATCTATGGAAATGAATTAACAGTCGACATTTCAGGCCAGAACCCGCTTCAGGACTGGAAAGAAAGGGAAAGACACTAGAATAAAAACAAGACTAGCTAGAAGGTGATAGGTGAAGTAAGGTCGGTGGGCAAGGTTGATGGTTAGAGAGGAAAGAACCATGGGAAAAAGGGAAGGAGGAGAGAGCAGAGAGGGAAGTAATAGGCAGGAGCAAGTAGATAAAAGGTCAGCGTGGGGGATAGAAGAAGAGGGGAGGGGAAGGGAATTTTTTTTAACTGGAAGGAGAAATCAATATTCATGCCATCAGGTTGCAGAGTACCCAGATGGAATATGAGGTGTCACTCTTCCATCCTGAGGGTGGCCTCACCGTGGCACAAGAGGAGGCCATGGATCGACATGTCAGAACAGGAATAGGATCGGAATTAAAATGTCTGGCCACCTGGAAGTTCCTGTTTTGGCGGATGGAGTAGAGGTGCTCAACAAAACAGTCCCCAAATCTACGACGGGTTGCACTATTGTAGAGGAGGCCGCATCGGGAGCACCAGACACAATAGACGACCCCAGCAAATTCGCAGGTGAAGTGTTGCCTCACCTGGGAGGACTGTTTGTTTGAAGCCCTGAATGGAAGTGCGGGAGAAGGTGAATAGGCAGATGTGGCACTTAGGTCACTGCCAGGAGGGAGACTGGTGGGGAAGGATGAACAGACGAGGAAATCACAAGAAGGAGAGATCTTTGTAGAAAGCAGTGAGGGGGGAAGGTGAAGATAAGTTTAGTGGTTGCATCTATTTAGAGATGGTTGAAGTTTCAGAAGATAATGTGGTGGACATGGAGACCCATGTGGTGGACATGGAGACCCATGGGGTGATAGGTAAGGCCAAGAGGAATTTTATCAATGTTAAGCTGCAGGTGTATAAGAAATGGAGGAGGTGCAGGTGAGGGCAGCGTCAATGGTGGAGGGAAGGAGGCAAACCCTAATCTTTTAAGTAGGAGGACATCTTGGGACTGAAAGCCTCACTAATCTCCCCACTATCGTTCCTCCCGGCACTTGTCCCAGCAAACGGCCTAACTGCTACACCTGCCCATTCACCTGCTTCCTCACCTCCACTCAGGACTCCAGGCAGTCCTTCCAGTTGAGGCAACACGACACCTGCATATCTCTTGGGGTCTATTGTGTCTGGTGTTCCTGATGCAGCCTCCTCTACATTAGTGACATCTGTCATAAATGGGGGACCACTTTGCTGAGCACCTCCTGTCCATCTGCCAAAAGTGGAATTTCCTGGTGGCCACCCATTCGCATTCCGACACGCCAGTCCGTGGTCTCCTCTTGTGCCACGGTAAGGCCACCATCACGATGGAGGAGCAACACCTTATATTCCAACTGGGTAGCCTCCAACCTGATGGCATAAGTGTCCATGTTTCCTACCGGTAAAATTGCTCTGCCCCTTCCCCTCTTTCTCTATTCCCCACTCTGGTTTCCTACCTCCTCTCCCCTGCCTATCAGCTCCCATTGGATCATACCTCCTTCCCTTTCTCCTATGGCCCACTCTCCTCTCCTATCAGGTTCCTTTCTCTCCAGCATTCGACCTTCCCCTCTCACCTGGCCTCACCCATCACCTTCGAGCTAGCCTTCTTCCCCTCCCCACCCTTTTATTCTGGCATCTTCCCCACTCCTTTTCAATCCTGAAAAGTGGTCTAGGCCCAAAACAGTGACTGTTTATTCATTACCATAGATGCTGTATAACCTTCAGCATTTTTTCCATCATCTGCAGAATCTCTCACATGTATAAAGTATATCGAGTCATATAGCAGAGAAGAAGGTTCTCTGGTCCACTGACTCCATGCTAGCCATCAACAACCTGCTTAGACTAGTTATTTTGCTCTACCCGTTTTGCTCAACTCCCACAAAACTCTGCCACTGATCTACACACTTGGGGGCCATCGACAGCAACAACTTCGTCTTCTGAGCTGCAGGGTTTTGGGATGTGGGAGAAAACCAGAGCATTCAAAGGAAAGCAATATGGCGATACGGGGAACATACAAACTCCATGTGGACAACACCAAAGGTCACGATTGAACCTGGGTCATTGGAGTTACAAGGAAGATAGCTGTGCTCTCAAAGTTATTTCACATCAACAACATTCAAATTTAAAACTTGGTAAGTTCCAAGACTACCTCCTCCAAACCTCCCCCATTCTCCCCTCCTCTTCAAACTGCCCCCATTCTCCCCTCCTTCTCCAAACCACCCCCATTCTCCCTTCCTCTCTAAACCTTCCCATTCTCCCCTCCAAACCTCCCCAATTTTCCCCCACCCTCCTCCAAAATTCCCTCACTCTCCCCTCCCTCAAAACCTCCCTCACTCACCCCTCCCTCCTCAAAACCTCCCTCACTCACCCCTCCCTCAAAACCTCCCTCACTCACTCCTCTCTCCTCAAAAGCTCCCTTACTCGCCACTCCCTCCTCAAAACCTCCCTCGCTTGCCCCTCCCTCAAAACCTCCCTCACTCACCCCTCCCTCCTCAAAACCTCCCTCACTCTCTCCTCCCTCAAAACCTCCCTCACTCACCCCTCACTCTCCCCTCCCTCAAAACCTCTCACTCCTCCCTCCTCAAAAGCTCCACTCGCCACTCCCTCCTCAAAACTTCCCTCCTCCAATCCTCCCTCGCTTGCCCCTCCCTCCTCCAACTCTCCCTACACTCTCCCTTCCCTCCTCCAAACCTCCCTCACTCTTCCCTCCTTCCACACCTACTTCAAGGGGGGAGAGAGGGGCGATTGAGGGTGGGGAAAGGATGAGAGGGGTTGGGGAAGGATGAGGGGGTGGGGGTGATGAGAGGGGTGGGGGTGAGGAGGGGAGTGCGGGGTGATGAGGGGGTGGAGGGTGATGAGAGGGGTGGTAGAGGTGGGTGGTACAGAGGAGTAGAGAGTGGTAGAGAGATACTTCAAGTAGAAGGAAACAGGGCCAACTTTACAGTCAAAGAGATGGATTAATAGTTTTTGAAAGTTGAATCACTTTGGAGGCAAAATTTATTTTCTTTCACTTTGCAAATGAATGCACTGGAGGGCTGTGCATAGTTGCCAAGAAGTTATCTTCGTTGGCAGATTATTTCAGGCCAACCCAAGCATGAATGTATTTAAAACTCTTTATCAAAAAAAAATGCTGCACATTTAATTTTGGTGAACGCAGCAGGCCAGGCAGCATCTGTAGGAAGATGCTGCCTGGCCTGCTGCGTTCACCAGCAACTTTGATGTGTGTTTCTTGAATTTCCAGCATCTGCAGAATTCCTGTTGTCTGCACATTTAATGCTTGCCAACCGTGTGGAATGGGCAGAATCGATCAGAAGCTTGTTTGGATTTGAGAGCTCGCTGAGGGGGACAGTCTTCCTCATAATCCAGAGGCACCAGGTGATCCCTACAACCACAGAATAGTGCAGCAGGGGCAGAATTGTGAAGTGCAAGCAAGTTACAGCAGAAAGGATCGGAACACAACAAAAGAGACACCTGCCCACCAAGAAAGCTGATAAATATTACAACAAAGCAACACAAAGCCAGGTGTATGAGGCATCAAGAGAACAACAAGAATGCAGCAGCAGCAGTTCCTTTTGGCAGTTGTCTCTGCAACAGATGCCCGTCTTCGTGCACTGACGTTTCAGCCAGTATTGCCTCCTTCTGTACTTCAATAGATGTGTGGCAGAGAGTATATTGACTGGTTGCATCATGGCCTGGCACAGAAACACGAATGCCCATGAATGGAAAAGCCTACAAAAGGTGGAGGCTACAACTCAGTCCATCACAGGAAAAGTCCTCCCCACCATTGGGCACACCTACAAGGAGCGCTGTCACAGGAAAGCAGCATCTAACCTCAACGGCCCCCACCACCATGTCTGCTCTTTTCTCACTGCTGCCATCAGGAAGGAGCTTCAAGGAGCCTTAGATCCCACACCACCAGGTTCAGGGACAGTCATTACCCTTTAACTATCAGGCTCCTGAACCAGTGAAGATAACTTCACTCACCTCAACAATGACTTTATTCTACAACCTACGGATTCACTTTCAATATCTCTAGAACTCATGTTCTAATTATTATTTATTACTTATTTGAAAAGGAATCTAGAGCTTTCCTGGTGTATATGATGAATAAACTCTTCTCGGGCTTCCAGCCAGGTACAGGTATCCTGTAAACCAGTTGGGAGAGCAGAAGCCTGACTGGATGAGGACTAACCAATCAGGAGGGACGGACAATGGGGGTATAAATACCACCGGACTAGACATGCCCAGGCATCATCCCTGATGAAGATGGCAGAGTTTGTCATCAAAGTGTCAGTTATAATCGATATCTGTACCCAGGTGGAAGCCCAAGAAGAGTTTATTCATATTGTTTACGCATTCATCATTATGTTTTTTTGTTATTTGCACTCTCTGTCTTCCTTTGCACATTAGCTGTTTGTCTTTCATTGTTTCTATTGTGCATCCAAGAAAATTGATCTCATGGTAATATATGGGCACACTTTGATAATAAATTTAGTTTGAACTTTGAACTGATCACTGAACTCACTTTCAGGACCCTACAACATGTTTTTCAGTATCATTTCTTCTTATCATTAATGTTTTATTTTGTATTTGCAACATTTGTCTTCTTCTGCAGATCGGTGGCTTCAAGTCTTCTTGTTTGAGTGTACACCTGCTCGGTAATGCAGATATCTAATCCGCCAATCATGTGGCAGCAACTCAATGCATAAAAGCATGAAGGCATGGTCAAGAGGTTCAGTTATCATTCAGACCAAAGATGAGAATGGGCAAGAAATGTGATCTAAGTAACTTTGACTGTGGAATAATTATTGGTGCCAAACAGGATGGTTTGGTTATCTCAGAAACAGCTACTCTCCTGGGATTTTCACGCACAACAGTCTCTAGAGCTTATACAGAATAGTGCGAAAAATATTAAAATCTGGTCAGTGGCAGCTCTGTGAGCGAAAAAGCCTTGTTAATGAGAGAAGTCAGAGGAGAATGGTCAGACTGGTTCAAGCTAACAGGAATGTGACAGTAACTCAAATAACCACATCTTACAATGGTGGTGTGCAGAAGCATCTCTGAATACACAACACAACGAATCTTGAAACAGATGGACTACAGCAGCAGAAGATCATGAGCATACACTCAGTGGCCACTTTATTGGGTACAGGATATGTACTTTGATATTAAATTTACTTTGAACTTCCCTTCACTGTAAAGCGACTTAATTTGATGTAAATTAAGGTGTGATTCTCTTCCTGAGCTCCTGAGGGACACCATTTCCACACTTTTGAGGGCACACTGGCTCACAGAGTAATCCCAATTGCATGCTAAATGTAGTCACAAGAGATTGGGAGACACTGGAATTTGGAGCTGCTGGAGGAACTTGGTGGGTCAAACAACATACAGTGCCTATGAACAGTATTCACTGACACCCCCCCTCCCCCCGGAAGTCTTCACGGTTTATTGTTTTACAACGTTGAATCACAGTGGATTTAGTTTGGCTTTTAGATGGGCACATGAATGTCGAGATATGGAGGGATGTGGATCTTGTGAAAGCAGAAGAGATTTAATTTCACTTCAGCTTTGGCACAGATATTGTGAGCCAAATTTCATGTACAGTACAGTTCCTGGGCTTAGAATCAGGTTTAATATCACTGACATATGTCGTGAAATTTTTGCAGCAACAGTACAATGCAATGCATAACAACAAACTATGCATTACAATAAGATTATATACATACACATAGAAAACATAGAAAAACTACAGCACAGAAACAGGCCTTTTGGCCCTTCTTGGCTGTGCCAAACCATTTTCTGCCTAGTCCCACTGACCTGCACACGGACCATATCCATGAACATTATTAAATTAAATTCTAAGTTCAAAGTGCATTCATTACCAAGTTATGAAAGCAGAATATAAACCTGAGATTTGTCTTCCCACAGGCAGACACAAAAGAAAGAAAAACCAATGAAATCTATTCAAAGAAAAACGGCAACCTCTCTCCACTGCTTTACAGAGTGCAGATGATAGGTTTGCACTCTATAAGCGGTACATGTAGGCAGCAAAACTAGTGAGGCAGTGTTTTCTATTCTCTAAAACTTCAGGCCTCTTATTTTCCTTCGGGGCAGATGCTGTATTGGCCTGGGATTCTGAGCTGATCCACAGTTTGCCCCAGTAATGTTCCCTTGCTCTGGGCGCTTGGCTCGCAGCACTGCATTCACAGAATGGCTTTGACCGTGAGACCTTACCCGGCCCCTCTCCACCCCTCCCCCAGATAACACCAATAGTCAGTCTTCTGGCGGCCTGATTAATGTAAAAAACCTTCCTTACCTCAATTTTGAATGATAGTAAACTAATTATTTAACTAGGTCGCTTTGTTTATGATTCTCTCACTGGTAGATTTGACATCTACCCCGTCATAGCCTCCCAGGATGCTACTTGTTTCAAGGAGTCCACCCCTCATACTTCTAACCTCCTAAGAAAAAGTATCTGAGTTCTTCAGACAACAGAAATCATGTCTGAAATGAGTTAGGTATTTTCTCTCCTTCCCCCTACTTCAGAACAAATCGATCACAGGAACATGGAGTCAAAGAAACAGCAGAGAAACTGAACCTTCAGACCTTCCAATCTGCTGAGATAATCCCAAATCCCTGGCAATTGCTCTGCCCAAGACACCAGGAAATGGCAGAGAGTTGTGAATGCAGGCCAATCCATCTCACAAACTAACCTCCTCCCCACTGACACCATCTACACTTCCCCAATGAAGAGTCTTGACCTGAAACATCAACTCTTTATACCTCTCTATAGATGCTGCCTGACCTGCTGAGTTCTTCCAGTACTTTGTACATGTTACCTCCTGCTAGGTTTGTAACTCAACAAACTAACTGAAAGTGAAACATTGAGCCAGGGATAACGCATCAACTTCGCTCTTACGACATGGTGGCACGATGACAGATGCCACTTCAGTACTTTTACACAGAGGATATTATACAACATAACTTGTGTGTGAAACAATCTCAGGTTCTGGGACCTCCTCTATGGTAGTTGTACAAGTTGACTCTGGGACGGCAGGAAGTGGTTCTGACAGCTCTACACACCCAAGTACCCATTTTTGACCATTTCTGTAGACTCTCTGCAGGACTGCTTGTCCAGGAGTGAAACACTGAACCTCCTAAGCGACTTCAATTTGCCTCAGCTGTTTGTCCAAACGTCGCCCAAGAGACGACCCAGGAACAGCATGGCTGGTGAATTACGGCTTGTGGAGTGTGTTGCATTATGATATGCAAGAAGAAAGTTTGCGAGCTTCTGATTCAGTGTTAGTGTGGTGTGTTCTGCTGAGATTGCTCATTATGTGTTCTTTAGACTCTGGATAAACCTTCCTGCCAAGCCATTTGTAGCTGGGTCATACGGTGCAGATATATCTTAATCCATTCATTTTCAGGAATGACTGAAACAAATCCTCAACATACTGACTAAGTGTTCTGGAAAACCAGTCCTTGCTAAGAAGCTTGTCAACACACCAACAACGTGCGAGGCTGTAGTGAAGGCTATTGGGAACACTTCCTGCCACTTTATAGCTGCATTCACTACTACCAAGAAATCTGTGCCCATGAATGGTCTGGCAAAATCCACATAAATACTTTGCCAGTACAATGCCATTCCCAGGGATTGAAAAGTGCTGCTCTTGGCATCTTCTGGATGTGTTAGCATCCCAAACAGTGCATGGCAAGCTGCTCAAACTGCTGATCTAACCCAGACAACCAGACGAAGCCATGAGCCAACATTTTCATTTTGAGGACACCTAGATGACCGGCAGGTAGCTCCTCCAACACTTCAGCTCTCAGCTTGAATGGTACAACAAGTCTCAATCCCACATAAGGCAACCCGGCGCTAGTAAAAATAGGTAAAACAGGAATTTCTGCTGCATATTCTAGCCATTTTGGGTGGTCATGTAGCCTGAGACTGTGTGAGGCCTTTAGATCATCTCTGCTGTAATAGGAAGACTTTTGATTTTGCAGTAGGAAGAATACATCAAGAGGAGTGTTCTCTTTTGTAAATTGTTCAGGCATTTCCTTTTCCAAGGGTAAACAAGACAATCCATCAGTATTTCCATGATTAATTGCCCTCTTGAATTTGACCTTGTGATTGTGTTGTCCAAAAATAATGAGCCCATCTCTGCATTTGGGCTGCTGTTGTAATTCACTGTCACTCCCACAGGAGTTATCTTTTCTCCAGTATAAGTTCCTAGTTGGATATCTGTGGGCTTCAGTTCAGTATCTTTGAAATTCTATTCAAACTCATTTTGTGGAATAACTCAAACAGTCAATCCAGTATCCAATTCCATTTTAATTAATTTGCCGTTCATTTCTGGTGTAAGCTCATCTCATGTTAGTTTTCATATTGTGAACCTCAGGGCTACCCAGTCCTCTGTCACTTGCACCATCATCAGATTTTTTTCATCAATAGCATGCAGATTGGTGCTCTTTTCCAAACTATAACTCGACATTTTATCACATTCTCTTCTTGTTTTTTTTCTGCCTGCTGTGTGCCCTACTTTGTTGCATTTCTACAAGTTTTGTCTTTAAATTTGCATTGGTCTGGTGTATGTGAGCTCCGGCCACAATGGTAACATAACTTGTTTGGCCAGAAAGGCTTTTGTTTAGGCATTACAATTTTGTTTAGACATTGCAATTTTGTTCACACTCACTTTCATTCCTGGCTGCAATTCAATTATGTTTCTGTCTACTGTTTCCATTGATACAGCGATTTCAACTACTATTTAAAACGCGAGTTGTGCTTCAATTTGGAGCTGTTTTTGAATGCTTTCATGGAAAATTCTGCAAACTAAGCCATCTCTCAGTGCATCATTAAGCCCATAACTGAAGTGATAACGCTCAACCAACTTCTTCAGTTCAGCCACATAAATCTATTTCAGTGTATCTTCCTTTTGATTCTGCTAATGAAACGTAAAATCTTCTGCAATCAAATATGGCTTCAGTTCTAAATGTTACATTCATGATACCAGCAAAGCTCGTTTTGGCTGGTTTGGTTGGAGCAGTTAAATTTCTAATCAAACTGTATGCCTTCCCACCTATAACATTCAGCAAAACTAGCACTTGTTTCTTATCAGCTATTCCATTTGTATTAAAATACTGCCCTACTCATTCAGTATACATTATCCAGTTACCTATTGTACAACTGAATGTGTCCATCTTTCCAAAGTAGCCAGCCATTTCTGCTTCCTTTTTTTAAATTTATTATTATCACCCAGAGTTCACTGTTTATGTTCCCATGAATCTTGTCTGTTTTCTCTCTTTTTTTAAACCCAACTGTCTTTCTCTCTTCCTGAAGAGAAAATCATGCTCCGTTTTTTAAAACTCTTAACGGCTGTGCTTCAACAGGTATGTAGTCATCTCAGGTTTTTTTTTTTTTTAAGATCTTCCTCATTGCCACTGTTATGTTTTGTAACTCCAAAAACTAATCAAAAGAAAATCAGGGAACCAGGGATAATGTGTTGACTTTGTTATTACTTTCGTGAGGCACATACTGATGGTGTGGTGGTGTAATGATATATGCTATTTACATACTTTACATACAACCCCTAGTGAATTATGTAAACAACAAAGAATGCTTCATTAAACTATATACTTTACAATGTATTTACAGCATTACTGAAATATTAAATATACAACACCCATCAACTTATCTTTGATACTCTGTGCCATTAGCTACACCAGGAGAGAGTATGTAGTGCTGAGTTCCTCCCGCATTTTGTGTGAGTGCACTGGATTTCCAGCATCTCTTGTGTTTATGAAGGACAGCTTCTAAACGTTGAAAGGCTCTTGAATGGACATCTGGTAAAATAAATTTGAACTCATCTCTCAATCTGCTTTTCTGTGCCTTGCATCTACAATTCCCTGTAACCACAAGACTATTTTCTATATTCTGCAATCATTTTTCTTTTTATGGTTCCTCAAGGTACTTAATGCCTGGGCAGCAAGCAAACACTTTGACTGTATCACAGTGCATGTGACGATAATACACAAATTACAAAACATGTTTCGCACAAGTTACACTTTCCAGTTGGGCACCACAGCCCTTCAGTGAGCCAATACTGTTAGCAAAGGGCCGACGATAGAGTAGCCAGAGGTAAACCTGGTGGACGTCAGCTGCCGATGTGTTTTCTCACTAACCTCAAACACTTCCTCCTCCAGTATCCTGGTACCGAAGACTGTGACTCCATTGGTGCTGACCACGGGGCTGTCACTCCTTGCGAGGTGCTCTGAGATCTGCTGGTCACAGTCGACGACCAGTGTGACATTCTTTCCTTCGACGCTGATGGCTAGTCGGTGCCACCTGTGAAACACAACCAACCGACACTAACGTATTCCCATCAGTAAAGGTAGGCATCGGTGAGGGGCACCACTGACGCAAGTACAGTATTACTCACCACCACAGTGCAGGAACACTACAAAGTGCCTCCACCGGTCCACCGCTCCCTGAGCGTGGCTGCACAGCTTGAGAGGCTGGTAAGTAAGGCATATGGTATGCATGCCTTTATTAATCAAGGCTTTGAGTTCAAGAGTTAGGAAGTTAGGCTGCAGCTTTATAAAACTCTAGTAAGCTCACATCTAGAGTACTCCCTTCAGTTCTGCTTGCCCATTATTAGAACGATGTAAAGATTTTGGAGAGGGTGCAAAAAGAGGTTTACTAGGATACTCAAGCAACACACATCAAAGTTGCTGGTGAACGCAGCAGGCCAGGCAGCATCTCTAGGAAGAGGTACAGTCGACATTTCAGGCCGAGGCCCTTCGTCAGGACTAACTGAAGGAAGAGCTAGTAAGCTAGTACCTCTTCCTAGAGATTCTGCCTGGCCTGCTGCGTTCACCAGCAACTTTGATGTGTGTTACTTGAATTTCCAGCATCTGCAGAATTCCTCATGTTTGCGTTTACTAGGATACTGTAAGTATTAGAGTGCATGTGCTATATTGGACACACTTTGGATGATTTCTCTGGAGCTGCAAAGGCTGAGGGGAGATCTGACATAAATGTACAAGGTTATAAGAGACATAGATAAATAGTTAGCATTCGTCATTACCCAGGGCTGAAATGTCTAGCTCTAGAGAGCACACATTTAAATTGGGGAGGGGGTGTGGAATCTCAGGGAGAGTTTTTGTTATGCGAAGCCAGTGGTAGAAGCCTGAAATTTGCTGCCAGTGTGGTGGTGGAGGCAGATACAAGGTGCTTAAGAGGTTCTTGGATCAGCATATCAATGTGAAGAAAATAAAGGGAAGAGATTAGCTTAATTAGGCATGTAGTAATGAGTTTAATTAGTTTAGCACAACACTGTGAGCCGAAGGACCTGTTCCTATGCTCTATTTTCTATTGCTGTGCAATAATTGTGCACGCTTTCTGAATCTCACTCCCCTTCAACTTTCCCTGAACAACCCCAGGCCTGACTGTCACAAACACAAGTCAACAGCAGCTTGAACTACACATTTAACACAGCTGCAAGCGTGGCATGGAAGCTGGTGGAGCTACAGTCTTAGGACACCAGTGAGCCAGGTTTGATCCTGCCGTTGAGTGCTGTCTGTGCCGAGGTGGCACTTTCTCCCAGTGACCTTGCAGGTTTCCTCCAGATGCTCCAGTTTCCTCCCACATTCCAGAGACGTGTGCGGTAGATTAACTGACTACATCAAGTTGCACCCCTCCTCCCCAGTGTATAGGTAGAATCTGAGGAGAGCTGATGATTACGTGGGGAGAAAGAAATGGAATTAGTGTAAGATTAGAGTAAATGGATGCTTGAATGGGCTTGCTGGGCCTAAGGGATTGTATCTGTACTGTAGGGGACATGTGTCATAGAAACTTTAGCCAGCAGGTGCAAGCTGAACTGAAGGATTTCCTTCACCTCTCATTCTAACTGCTCCTTCAGAAGGGTGGTCACCTTTAACAAGCCCTCATAATTACCATCACATCTGTGTAAATTCCCAAAATTTCCACATTCTCCCACAACTCACCTAGAATTCCATCATCCCACTTACTGCACAAGTATAGAGAGAGGCTGGGACTTCATTCATTAGAGCACAGGAGACTGAGAGGTGACATTATTGCAGTGTGGAAGTTCAGGAGGGTATTGATAGGGTGAATGCCCACACTCTTTTTCCTGGGATTGGGGAATCAAGACTAGAAGGAAGAGAGGGGAGAGATGTAACAACCCTGAGGGACGACTTTTTCACCAGAGGGTGGCCCACATACGGAATGAGATGCCAGAGCAAGAGGCTAAGACAGATACATTAACATTTAAAGGCACTTGGGTGGGAAAGATTTAGAAGAATATCGACCAAAGGTGGGCAAATGGAAGTAGGTTAGATGGACATCTCAACTGGCTTGGACCAATTAGGTTGAAGGTAGGTTTCTCTCTCTCTCCTTTCTACCTCTTCCAAATTTTCCATTTTCCTTTGTCTGCGTTCTTCTTTTTGAATCTTCCTTTCTTTGTCTGCCACGAGCCTTCTCCCCTGCATATTCTTTCTCTCACACACACTCATTTTCACAAGGCTCCTTAACAATAACTCCTCTTACTCGGGTTTGGTCAGAGTGCAAAGCCTCAAGAGACTTGGTCTGTTTGGATTAACAGTACTTCAGGTAATCCAGGGTGCCAAAAAATCCATTCCTTTTGAGTAGCTGACAATCCAAACACCTTCATTACAATAGGTCACCACTACGGTTATACCCTAAGCTAATGATTTTGCAAAGCTGTTCACAGGAAAAGCAATTGCCACGTGCATAAGAGATGGTGAGATGAACCTACTTGCCATCGGACAGGTTAATTTTTTTGAAGATGGGATAATCCTCAGGGGTCGGTTTGCCTGTCTGGTCTTCATACAGGAAGACAGGGGACCGACCGATTTCGACTCCCAGTTGCTGGATGCCCTGGTCATTGTAAACAGAGAGGAGGAAGAACTGGGAGTTTTTCTTGGCCTTTAGTGTTGTTAGGATGGAGAAGTTCTCAGGAAAGTTTCCATCTGCAGCAGAAAAGAAAAATAAAAGAGGCCAAATTTAGAAATATATTTGCTGACAATATCTTCTCCTGCCAAGACAGTGACTTGCTTTGACTGCACTTCAGTGATGAATGTGGGAACCATGGACTTTCCGGCAGCTTGGGTTTGAGGTGACTGATGAACCATCCATGCTTGGAAGGCAGTGATGTATTCATGTATTCTACCTTCCGGAATAGAGATCTATTCCACTGTGTAACTCCACACACCTCCAGGGCAGGAACATGAGGCTCCTAGCACCACCCAAATGTTTCCACTCCATCTTGCATGGTCATTAACCAGGGAGGCTCAAGGGTCAGTGGGACTTAGCGTTTTCTCAGAGGCTTTAGGTACATATTTGAAGCCATTCCCTACACCGTGTCCATACTACATCTTCACAACAGGAATCTAGTTTGTCTCATTCTCTTAAATTTGTATTATGTATGGAGGAACTGTTTTCTTGAGAAGATGGGTCAGAGAAAGGCCTCCATCCTTTATGTAGATAAAGGATATGTAGATAAGCTGACAAGAGGAGAGGTTGTACTTGATCTGGTATTGAGAAATGAACCTGGTCAGGTGTCAGGTCTCTCAGTGGGAGAGTATTTTAGAGATAGTGATCACAATTCTATCTCCTTTACCACAGCACTGGAGAGGGATAGGAACAGACAAGTTAGGGAAAAGTTTAATTGGAGTAAGGGGAGCTATGAGGCTATCAGGCAGGAACTTGGAAGCATAAATTGGGAACAGATGTTCGCAGGGAAAGGTACGGAAGAAATGCAGCAAATGTTCAGGGGATATTTCCGTGGAGTTCTGCATAGGTATGTTCCAATGAGACACGGAAAGGATGGTAGGGTACAGGAACCGTGATGTACAAAGGCTGTTGCAAATCTAGTCAAGAAGAAAAGAAGAGCTTACAAAAGGTTAAAAAAAAACTAGGTAATGATAGAGATCTAGAAAATTATAAGGTTAGCAGGGAGCAGCTTAAGAATGAAATTATGAGAGCCAGAAGGGGCCATGAGAAGGCCTTGGCAGACAGGGTTAAGGAAAACCCCCAAGACATTCTACAAGTATGTGAAGAGCAAGAGGATAAGGTGTGAGAGAATAGGACCAATCAGTGGAAAAGTGTGTATGGAACCGGAGGAGAAAGCAGAGGTACTTAATGAATACTTTGCTTCGGTATTCGCTACGGAAAAGGATCTTGGCGATTGTAGGGATGGACTAAAAAGCTTGAGCATGTAGATATTAAGAAAGGGGATGTGCTGATGCTTTTGGAAAGCATCAAGTTAGGTGAGCCACCAAGACCGGATGAGACGTACCCCAGGCTACTGTGGGAGTCAAGAGAGGAGATTGCTGAGCCTCTGGCGATGATCTTTGCATCATCAATGGGGACGGGAGAGGTTTTGGAGGATTGGAGGTTTGCAGATGTTGTTCCTTTATTCAAGAAAGGGAGTAGAGATAGTCCAGGAAATTATAGACCAGTGAGTCTTACTTCAGGTGGTTGGTAAGTTGATGGAGAGGATCCTGAGAGGCAGGATTTATGAACATTTGGAGAGGCATAATATGATTAGGAATAGTCAGCATGGCTTTGTGAAAGGCAGGTCGTGCCTTACGAGCCTGACTGAACTTTCTGAGGATATGACTAAACACATCGATGAAGGCAGAGCAGTAAATGTAGTCCAGGGGTCCCCAACCTTTTTCGCACTGAGGACTGTTTTAATATTGACAATATTCTTGCAGACCGGCCGACCCGGGGGTCGGGGTGGGGGGGGGGGGGGGTAGGGTTGCCAACGGACAAGAGTAGCACTCAAATACGTTGTGTTTACCCCGAGAAAGACTACAATGGCCATGAAGCCTTGCGCGGGCACCTCTGTGCGCATGCGCAACTTGCATGTACGTGCCGATTTTTTTCTAAAAATCGTTTTTGGCGATTCTCTTGGGGGGGGGGGAGGGGCTGTTAATCACGACCGGAATATACGTGATAAGTAGCTAACACACTCAATTTCGTTTCTAAAAGGGTTTATCCAAAGCATTTAATACTAAACACACAGCGCATATTTTCCTCGCATGAATATAGTGATAAGTCAATTATCAGGGGAGGACAGGGGCTTGAAGTAAGTGTTGAACGAACTTCCAGTAGAAATGGTAGAGGCAGGTTCAGTATTATCATTTACAGAAAAATTGGATAGATTATATGGACAGGAAAGGAATGGAGGGTTATGGGCTGAGTGCAGGTCGGTGGGACTAGGTGAGAGTAGCGTTCGGCATGGACTAGAAGGGCAGAGATGGCCCGTTTCCGTGCTGTAATTGCTATATGGTTATATAAGTCACTTATAATCAATAGTATCATAACATTTTAAGTAACGTTTGGATATTAAACACACAGCACATATTTTCCCCATATGAACATATATAATCATTGCAACACACCAATATCGCTGAATCAGTGGGAGCCCCGGGCTTGTTTCCCTGCAACAAGACAGTCCTATCGAGGGGTGATGGGAGACAGCGATCCACGTAGGGGGTTCCTTATGTCCAGTCTATTCCGCAATTTAGTTTTTGTTGCATTCATTGCAGAGATATGTTGGAAATGGAAGCAACGTTTTCAGTGCTTTTGTGGCTAGCTCAGGATATTTAACCTTGACTTTGATCCGGAATGCCGGCAGAGATGTTATGTCAAACATACTTTTCAGTCCACCATCATTTGCAAGCTCGAGGAGTTGATCTCCTTCCTGCGCTGACATGGACGACGCGCGGGTCATGATCGCGCATGCACTCAAGCTTAACAGTGCATGACAGGGAATGAGGAAAGGCTTCCTCGCGGCCCGGTAGCGCATGCTTTGCGGCCCGGTGGTTGGGGACCATGATGTAGTGTACATGGATTTCAGCAAGGCATTTGACAAGGTACTCCATGCAAGGCTTTTTGAGAAAGTAAAGAGGCATGGGATCCAAGGGGACATTGTTTTGTGGATCCAGAACTGGCTTGCCCACAGAAGACAAAGTGTGTTTGTAGATGGGTCATATTTTGCATGGAGGCTGGTCACCAGTAGAGTGCCTCAGGGATCTGTTCTGGGAGCTTTACTCTTTGTGATTTTTATAAATGATCTGAATGAGGAATTGGAGAGATGGGTTAGTAAATTTGCCGATGACACAAAGGTTGAAGGTGTTGTGGATAGTGTGGAGGGCTGTCAGAGGTTACAGTGGGACACTGATAGGATGCAAACCTGGGCTGAGAAGTGGCAGATGGAGTTCAACCCAGATAAGTGTGAGATGGTTCATTTTAGTAGGTCAAATATGATGGCAGATTATAAGACTCTTGGCAGTGTGGAGGATCAGAGGGATCTTGGGGTCTGAGTCCAAAGGACACTCAAAGCTGCTGTGCAGGTTGACTCTATGGTTAAGAAGGCATACGGTGCGTTGGCCTTCATCAAACATGGGATTGAGTTTAAGTGGAGAGGTAATGTTGCAGCTATATAGGACCCTGGTCAGACCCCACTTGGAGTACTGTGCTCAGTTCTGGTTGCCTCACTACAGGAAGGATGTGGAAACCATAGAAAGGGTGCAGAGGAGATTTACAAGGATGTTGCCTGGATTGGGGAGCATGCCTTATGAGAATAAGTTGAGTGAACTTGGCCTTTTCTCCTTGGAGCGACGGAGGATGAGAGGTGACCTGATAGAGGTGTATAAGACGATGGGAGGCATTGATCGTGTGAATAGTCAGAGGCTTTTTCACAGGGCTGAAATGGCTAACACAAGAGGGCACAGTTTTAAGGTGTTTGGAAGTAGGTACAGAGGAGATATCAGGGGTAAGTTGTTTTTTACACAGAGAGTGGTGAGTGCATGGAATGGGCTGCTGGCGATGGTGGTGCAGGTGGAAACGATAGTCTTTTAAGAGACTCCTGGACAGGTACACGGAGCTCAGAAAAATAGAGGGCTATGGGTAACCCTAGGTAATTTCTAAGGTAAGGACATGTTCGGCACAGCTTAGTGGGCTGAAGGGCTTGTATTGTGCTGTAGTTTTTTCTATGTTTCTATCCGCTGTTAAATGCTTTCTACGATGGAGCAGAGAAAAGAAAATCTGATGTCATTAGAATTCTGAAAATCTAAAGATCCACATTATTCCTAACACACATGGTCTGCTTGTAATAAAAGAATTGGAGTAGATCTGAATTGTTAACCGTTTCTCTCTCTACCGAAGCTACCTGGCCTGCTGTTTTAATTTTGATTTCCAACTACTGCAGCTTTTAATTCTGGAAAGAATTCACTTTACTCCATTCTGGATGCCCAGGGAAATTTTCCCCAGTCGAGTGACATTAGCCAAGCCTTTAGACGCCTCTTGGGGATTCCTCAATCAGGCGTACACTTTCACAGAGAGGTTGGAAATAGAGAGGAAGATGTGGCTTACTGTGAACTTATTATGACAGATACTTAGCAATTATTCTTTCAGGCAGACAAGTCAGCAACAGGCCAAAAGTTTAAACAATTATCACCACAAAACCAAAGATATGCTGCAATTATTTTTAAGCCGAGAAACAAACTGGCAGAGGATCTCAGCAGCTCAGGCAACAACCGTGGAGGCAGACGGGAAGACAATGCTTCCATTCAAGAGCCAGCATCAGAACTGGCACATTGTGTCCCTCCAGCAATTTGTTCTTCGCTCCAGACTACAGGGTTTGCAGTCTCCTGTGTCTCAATTATTTTCAAGCAGTGAGCTAGTGTGATTGGACTTGTGAGGGCTAAGGAAACAGATTCAATAAGAGCTTTCACAGGAGAATTAAGATGAAAGGAAACAGACTTGTGAAAAAAGTCGGGGAAGTGGAACAAAGCAAATCCCAGTTTCAAAGAGGCAGTATCAGACACTACGGACGGTATGATTCAGTGAGTCGAGCAAGACTTCCCTTTCTTAGGCCCCTCTCCACCTATCAGCTTGGGAAAATACCAGTGGATCCAGCCAATCAGCTTGGGCTAAAAGCTGTCATCACATGATCCTAGCCCACCGCATCCCCAATGGAGTTCACCCAGTAACCTTACCTCCAGGGTAAATGGTATCAAAACACTCAACGAGGTCGGCAAACCCCCACCCAGTCTGGTCATCTGAATTGACACTCATCCCAACACATGGAGGCCAATTAACTCCCCCCATCCCATTCAGTAACATCCTGGGTGATCTTTAACCTCAGGACCACAATCCCATCATCTTTCAGTTCTTTTAGTACTAATGATTGCTGTCTGAATTATTCTCTGACTAATCACCTATAAGCCTCTTGGATGGATAACTTGAAAGATTCACTTCACAGGGCGAGTTCTCTGACTTCAATGACTGAACCCTCACTTCGAGATGGTCACCTTGGTTTTAATATCCCAGCTAGGGGATAAATCAAATCTTAATTCTTGTTACGTACGGCAAGCATCTTGAATGACATGATCCCTCATTCTAGAATGTTTAGGGCATTCAGTTTAATCTCCCTTTATAGGACAATCCCACCGACCCTAGAATCGACCTGATGTACCTTGTTTACAGCCCAGGTACCTGCAACAGCACCATCACCATTCATGAAGTTAAAGTTAACTTACCTGGGAGTAATTGTGTTGTTAGGGCATTAAAGTAAGTTTTGTTCTCTATCCGGAGAGCAATATCAGTGTCTTCAGATCCTTTTCGTTGTGTACAAAATCCCGCAACATTCACAATTCCGTCCAAGGAGTCCTGGAGGTCCAGAACCTGCAAGACGTCGACTACATTCTCTGCAAAAGTCAAAGGCACACTTATTAGGCGTTGCTGTTCTCAATCTGTTTCAGTCGCTGTGGATTATACACAGACTTGGGAAACTTCCTCCCAAAGAGTCAGGATATGGGATGGAAAGATTTTCCTTGTCACATGTACATCCAAACATAGAGTTAATTGCATCTTTTCATGAACAACCAACACAGTCCAAGGATGTGCTGACAGCACTCCGCAAGTGTCCGGTAGCAAGAGAGCATGCCGAGATGGAAGGAATTTGGAATGTGGGAGGAAACTGCAGCACCTCGAGGAAACCCGTCTGGTAACGGGGTGAACATCCACACTCCTTGCAGACAACAGCAGGAACTGAACCATGATCACTGGCACTGTAAATCATCCCACTACCGAGCCCTCACGCACATGTACACACGCGTGTCAGTATTCAAGCAGACATGTGCATATTCACACTTTTTCCAAACCCCTCTTCTCTTCTTATTACCTCCCTAGAGTGTCCCTCCTCCTTTCCTTTCTCTCTTGGTCCACTCCCCTCTCCTATAAGATTCCTCCTTCTTCAGCCCTTTACCCCTTCCACCTATCACCTCCTGGCTTCTCACTTCATTCCCTTCCCCTACCTATCTACCTTCTCCCTCATCTAGCTTCACCTATCAGTAGATTATCTTGTACATCTGTAGATACAGAGGATTCCAGATAATTGATCCGTCAGTTAATCAGGGAAGCTACTCACTTGGGGCAATGCTTAAAGAATAAAAATCAATTGAGAAATGGCCTGCATTTCCTTTGTTTATTTGGAACTCTGCCACCTAACTGGAACAGGAGACTATTTGTCAAAGTTTCTAACTAGGTCAGTCATGCACACTTCCATGGCCATTAAACAGTGCACCATGCTTAAGGTGAAAAGTTTTTAAATCAGCATCAGTTGCATGTATGTTCAAAAAGCAGTGATTTTTGTTACTGATAGTTGGCAAGAAATTAACAATAAGACAATTCAGAATGCTTGTTTCTAGCATTCAGGCTTCAAAATGCCAGAAATGGCCCGGAGTGAAATTGAAACGATTTCACTAATTCAACAAGTTAGGGACTACGAACAATTTGAAGGTACGGGTTGACCTTCATTAATCCGACTACCTGTAATCCAGTTCCTTCGATAATCTGGCACTGATTATGTTTAATGTGACCTTTCTGTAATTCGGCATTTTCACTAATCCAGCACTCCTCAGGTCCCAATGGTGCTGGATTAGTGAAGGTCGACCTGTACTGACAATCATCTCGAACGTTACAATAAAAACTAAGATTTGGAGGTTGAAGTTGTTGAAAGCATTGTATGAAGACAATCCATTATCTGCACCAGGTGACTCCAGTGATTTTGTTCATTTACAATCAATCAAAAAAAAAACACGACAGCATACACTGGATCAATTCCTCTATCGATAGCAATTAGGAATTACAGTTTCTTATGGTACTTTAATTGTAATGTTAGTGTTCTAACTTCTTCTGTATTTCATTTAAATGCAAAATTTGTTATTCAGTTTAAGTATTTCAGTTAAAGTACCTTTTATACTTTTTTAACTATTTCCATGAAACTACGGCTAGTTTGGGCAGCCGCTTAATTGGGCCAAAATGTACTGGTACTAATGTGCTCTAATTAACCCAAATCCACTGAATTTGTATTTGTTTCTATTGGTGAAGCCTGCCTTCTTTAGCACATTGTTTGTTTATCAGTCTTTGTAGGCAGTTTTCATTGTTCTATTGTACTTCATTGTTCTACTGTAAATGCCTGCACAAAAATGAAACTCAGGGTAGTATATGGTGACATATACATACTTTGATAATAAATTTGCTTTGAGCTGTGGGACACGGAGCAGTACCAGCATTATACTAACGACTACACTATCGTGTAGACAAATAATGGAGAATGTGCGCTGCCCTAATCACCTCCAAAGGAGCAATCCTTACCCCAGCTATGTCCCACAAAGTGAACGATGGGTTAGTTTGCTTTCATGGAGATGGTCAGCAGGAGATATTGGTCATCGAGAAAAAGATCTTTACAATACTCCTTGTTCAAAAATTCAGTATGAAAGATCCCATTGGAAGATTGCTATCATACAGACATCACTACAGACGTAGTCTGAATCACCAGGTCAAGTCAAGTTTATCTGTTGACTCCTCAAATATAATACGCCATAGAGATCTAATAAAATTACACGGCGGGGATAAGTAAAACATACATTCTTATTATTAATGGCAACATCCATTGTCTCAATGAACAATGATACACTTTAGACAAAAATCAGAGGGTGGAGCTTAGTCAAGATGGTTCTCAACAGCGACTCCTTTGTTTGCACGTTTGGAAACAGCTCTGTTTGCATCTTTAATATCTCTATTTTTCCCCTTCAGGGTTCTTTTGAAGATCCTGACCTGGAGTTACACGCTGACGACAGGAATGGGACCTGCTCTCGGGGTCTCACAGCTGGCCGTTATCCGACATGCCAAGGGCTCAGGCTACGAGTTCAGCTTGCCTGTGGAGGCCTAGGATCTCTGGGCTCAGGAGACAGGCGGATCGAAGGTCAGTATCCCAGACAGGAGCATTGTGTGAACTGGAACATCTTTGACTGTGTGCCCAGAGACCTGAGATCTTTGGGCACAGAGCTCAGAAAAAAGCGACACAACTGACTTTTAACATCGAAAACCAGCGAGTTGTTTGTTATGTCTCCCCGTCGCTGTGAAACAGAGACACCTCTTTCTCCCTTATTAGGGAGAGAGAGAGAGCCTGTGGTATGTCGAATACCGAGTGAACATATAGTCTTTGCGGTACTGCAAGTCTGTGTCTTTGCTCACGCTTGAGTGCTCGGTGGCGGGTGCTGATACTTTTTTTTGCTATGGGGGGGATTGTTGCTTGCTGCTGCTTACGCGCGGGAGGGAGGGGAGCTGGGGGGGAACTTTGGGGTTCTAACATTTAACTGCCATTCGTTCTTTGGTGGCATCCTCTGTTTTCATGGATGGTTGTGAAGAAAAAGCATTTCAGGATGTATATTGTATACATTTCTCTGACATTAAATGTACCTTTGAACCTTTGAAAGTAAGAGTACAGAACATATAACGCAGAACAGTACAGCTCAGGAACAGTCACTCCACAATGACTGTGCTGAGCACAATACCAAATTAAACTAATCCTCTTCTGACCGCACATGATCCACGTCCCTCCATTCCATTCCCTGTGTAGTCATGTGTCTGTCTAAAAAACACAGCTAAACATCACAATCTTTTCCGCTTCCACCTCCATTCCAGGCAGCCACACTCTCAAAGCTTAAAGTAAATTTATTATCTAAGTATGTGTATGTCTCCAAATACCACCGAGATTTTCTTGTGGGCAGTCACGGTAGAACAAGTTTCTGTGCAAAAGAAGTTACTCCACAAATCTCCTATAACATTCCCTTCCCCACCCCCATCTCCTTAAACACACTTCCTCTAATACTTGACATTTCCAAATAGGAAAAGAGATTCTGTCTTCCCATTCTAGGTTTTATGCTGATAGAGTTAAACTAAGTTTCCATTTTATTAATTCACAGTTTTGTCAAAGTCGGCATTTACTGTCCTTGAACCAGCAGCGTGCATTAACCTCTGCCTCGCTGGAGGGGCAGCTCACACGCGAGCCGTGGGGGTGAAAAAGAAGAGGTTTCCATGGAACTGAAGTATTAGTTTAGACAACAAGAAGCAGAAACAGATTTAGGCCAACAGCCTCTTGTATCGGCCCTATTGTTTAATGAGTCACAGGGATCTTCCATTTCAGCTCCAGTCTCAGAATTCGGGATTCTATTTATTTACCCCTGGTACGTCGAGCAATACAGTGAAATGCATCGTTTGTGTTAACAGTCAACATACCCGCGAGTGGACTGGGGGGCGGCCCGCAAGTGTCGTCACACATTCTGGCACCAACGCAGCACGCCCACAACGCTCAGCAGAACAGCACTAAGCACAACAAAACAGAGCTCAAGTAACAAAACAGTAACAGGAAAACAAGCCCTGTTCCTCCCTCACACCCACCCGGCCACACACATCCACAGTGATCCAAAATCAAGACAGACAATCTCCAACAGACTTAGACTCGCAGACATTGGGCCTTCGACATCCCCAACAGCACTGCAGAGATTAGCAGAATCGGGTAGCAGCCTTTGGGCCTCAACAACTGGACTTCAATCAATCTTTGGGTTTGGATCTTTGGTATTGATTCCAGAACTCAACGATCATCAGTCGCTCGGCCTCAAACTCCAGTCTCACCAATTCGAGTACCTAGGGGGTCACAGGCCATAATTCCTCCTGCGTGCGGGTATGGACCTCCAATTATAGAAGCCGTCAACAACTTGCTAACCCAAGGAGGAGCTATCAGCGCTCATCAAAGCTGCTCTGTTGGCCCGACATGGGTGTCCAAACTCAACAGACTAGCCTGACCTCAAATTCCACCCCATCTTTGTCACTAAACCCTAACCTGACTCCTTAGCTTCTCTCTCTGTCCCCAAAACCATCCCTACAAACCTAAAAACAACTAAGTCTGAAGTGCAACCTCGACAGAGACCACAGCTTGGCACCATTTTGACTATCATCTAATCCGGTGCAATAATCCCCTACTACCCGATTCACTTACAATCCACTACACTCAGTAACTGAGCCTCCACTTAGGGGAAAGCCCAAAGATCCGTCACTCTCGGTGTGAAGGAATTTAAGTTGTCTCCTCATTTTAAGTCTGTGACCCGTTGTAACAGACATCACAAGCAGCAGAAACTCGTACAGGTCACTGAGATCACCTCTCTTTCTTCAAAACTCGTGACAGTTTGCTTAAGCTCCACTGTGGTCAAAAGGCCTGCATCCATAACTATTCAGCATATTGTATGTGAGGACTTGGCATGCAAGTCAGAGTTTCAATTCATTGAAAGCCAAGGGCAAAGATAGCACAATTGAGGGACCAGTAGTCTCACATTTTCTTTCAAACAACGAGGCAAGCAATTTTAATGAGCCAAGTCAAGTTAGAGGGGAAAACGAGCTTATACTCCACTCCTGGGTATCAGGCAACAAGGCCCCATGACGTCTCAGCCTCAGGCCGTGTTGAGACATGCTCCTGAATGTCCGCAACAAGAGGCAAAGCTCATCTGCCAAATTTTGAGATTATTTTCATCAATTTGCTATTAAAAATTAACAACATTACTCAAGTAATTTTTTGAACTAAATAAACTTAAAGTATGTATGTACAGTGGAGAATATTCTGACTGGCTATATCATGGCCTGGTATGGAGGCTCCAGTGCACTGGGATGCGGGAGGCTGCAGAGAGCTGTAGACTCAGCTGGTTTCATTACAGGCACAACCCTCCACCTCGTCAAGGACGTCTTCAAGAAGTGCTGCCTCGAAAAGGCTGCATCCGTCACGAAGTACTGTCACAATCCAGAACATTCCTTCTTCTCGTTACTACCTTCGAGGAGGAAGTATAGGAGCCTGAAGACACACAATCCACAATCCAAAAACAGTTTTTTCCCTCCACCATCAGATATTTGAACAGTCCATGAACCCATTATTGTTTTATTTGTCTATGTACTAGTTTTTAAAGTGATTTAGCATACTGATGAGGGAGAGGGAGAAGTGGAGAGTCTGTCATTGTGCCCAACGCCAGGCCCCTGGGCCTGAGTCAACGTAGTATAGTAGTAGCATCTTTGCATTGTACTACTGCCACAAAACAACAAACCTCACGACACACAAGTCAGTGATAATAAGTCAGATTCTGATTCTAAAATAATGAAACCTCTTCTGCTGTGAAGGAGTGGCCTACACTCAAATGCCAGGAGTCGAGAGGAGGAGGTGCACATGGAAGACCAGCATGGGTTATAATGGCGACCCAGTAGCACAGATACTGACACTCGGCTCCGGAGACCCAGGTTTGATCTTCACCTCCAGTGCTGTCTGTGTGGAGTTTGCAGGTTCTTCCTGAGCGTGCCTGCATGGGTTTCGCCAAGGTAAACATTCCTCCTACATCCCAATGACATGTGGGTTGGTGGGCTAACTGCCCACTCTAAATTCTCCCCAGTGTGTAGGCGAGTGATAGAATGTGGAGAGAGGCTGATGGTGAGATGGGGAAAATTAAATGGGATTTGTGGAACTGGGCAGTTGATGGTTGGTAGGAACTTGCTGAGTGAAGACTATTTTCCATGCAGTCTGACTCCACTGCAGCATAACACAACAAGCTGAAGTTGGCCACAGTGAGATCTTTTACCTCTGCATAACTTTCCTGAACTACCGCCATATTCCTATCTGGAAAATAGTTCAGCCACTAAGCCTCAAGAGTCTTTTTCATCCTGATCTCCAGCTTGGAAATCTCAAGTTCATTAGGTTCTTCAGGCGAATCTGGGTGGGGGAGGGGAGTCCCTGGGCGGTTATGGAAGGCCCGAGCTTCCTATGCAGTCCAGTGTGGAGAAGGGGAGAAGAGTGACTTTGGGTTGTGCTGCATGTACTTCAGGGTGAGGAACCAGAGTATGAAAAATAAACTCTGATTTCATTACAGAGAGAAGATTTAGTTCCATGCTTCCACGTCTCGAAGGCCTGAGTTATAAGGAGAGGTTGAGCAGGATTGAACTTTATTCCTTGGAGAGTAGAAAACTGGGAAGTGACCTTAGGGAGATGGAAAACATAATGAGAATCATAGGTTGTTTGTTTTCCCCAGGGAGGGGAGATAAAACCCTAAGGGTTTATGCTGACCTGAGGGACAACTTTGTCAGCAGAATGTGGTCCATATATTGAATGACCTGCCAGAGAAAACGGTTGAAACAGTTATAGTGACAACATTCAAAAGACATTTGGATAATTACACAGAAAACAGGAGTATGGGAGGTATGGGCCAAACACAGGCAAATGTGACGAGCAGAGTGGCACCATGATCAACAGGTACTACAAGTTGGCCCGAAAGGCCCCTCTCCACGCTACACTACTCTGTGACTTCCAGAAGAGCTTGCAGTCTGCAGACTGGACTCTGAGAATAACGACATTCAATACATTCTCTGAAAATTGCTCATCTTTCAAAATGCAAAGTGCTTTCTAGACACGTTAATACTCAAGATCCAATTTCCCCAGAGTTCAAAGAAAGAGCATACCTCTCAGCATCACTTTATTCAGTCATTAACATTTGTGTGTGGACAGCCCAAGCCCCAGGCACAGTGCATTTCCAGCTTGAATTATCACACTTTAATTTAAAAGACAGTATTTAGACTGACACCCTTCTTCAAGCTTCTGAAAAATAATTCCCAATATTGATCTGATCAATATATTCATCAGAGTTACATTTTGTATCTTCTTCTGTGAGATTTCCCTGTGAAATTAATCAGGGAAATCCTCTTGACGATTGAATGTTTTGATATGGATTGCTCGTCAGAATTGGCAGGACAGAAGAGAATAAGCTTTACTCTGTAGCCAACCAAACTATACTTGACCTGAGGGCAAACATTTATTTCAAAATAAACTGTTCTTCCCATATCCCTTCCCTTTATCCGTGGAAACATCTCTAAACTGTTGTCAAATTCCCACAAAGATGCAGGAAGTGGATTGTTTCCTGAGGAAAAGTATTGACTTTAACCCTCAAACTGTCTCTCTCAGTCTCACATCATCTCATGGAGTCGGGTGGTTTAAAGACCAACTCTGGATACAGGACAATAATTTGGACATACCATCCCGTAAGGTCCAAAACCCAGGCTATTGCTGCAGCTGAGAACTACGCACTCAATGACAGTGAGTCTGACATCAGTAGTAGGAAAGTTATTGGAAGGTATTCTAAGGGACTGAATATATAAACATCTGGAAAGACATGGACTGATTAAGGATAGTCAGTATGCCTTTGTGCGTGGTAGGTCATCTCCAACTTCAAGTAAGTTACCAGGAAAGTAGATGAAGGCAAGGCAATAAATGTTGTCTACATGGGCTTTCGTAAGGAATTTGGCAAGGGGTCACATGGGAGATTGGCTAAGAAGGTTCAGTTGCTCAGCGTTCGAGATGAGGTGGTAAATTGGATTAGGCATTGGCTTTGTGGGAGAAGCCAGAGTGGTAGTAGTGGGTTGCCTCTTTGACTGGAGGCCTGTGGCTAGAGGAGTGGGGCCTTTGTTGTTTGTCATCTGTAACAATGATCTGGATGATACCGTGGTGAACTGGATCAGCAAATTTGGAGATGACACCAAGATTGCTGGTGTAGTAGACAGGGAGGAAGACTATAAAAGCTTGCAGTGGGATCTGGACCTGCTTGAAAAATGGGCTGACAAATGGCAGATGTAATTTAATGCAAACAAGTGCAAGATCTGGTTCTTTGGTAGAAGCACCAGGGTAGGTCTTACACAGTAAATGGTAGGACAATGAGGAATGTGGTCGAACAAAGGGATCTGGGAATACAGGTCCATAATTTGTTGTAAGTGGTGTCACAGGTAGATAAGGATGTGAAGAAAGCTTTTGGCACACTGGCCTTCATAAATCAATGTATTTAGTACAGAAGATAGGGTATTATGGTAAAGTTGTATAAGACATTGGTGAGGCCTAATTTGGAGTATTGTGTGCAATTTCGGTCACCTACCTAAGGGAAAGATGAAAATAAGGTTGAAAGAATATAGTGAAAATTTACAAGGATGTTGCCAGGTCTGGAAGCCCTCAGTTACAAGGAGATACTGAATGGGCTAGTATTTTATTAGACCATAAAACAATAAGATATAGGAGTAGGCCATTCGGCCCATTGGGTCTGTTCCACCAGGGGCTGATCCAATTCTTCCAGTCATCCCCACTCCCCTGCCTTCACCCCATACCCTTTGATCCCCTAGCTAATCAAGAACCTAACTATCTCTGCCTTAAATACAATGACTTGGCCTCCACACCTGCTTGTGGCAACAAATTCCACATACTTACCACCCTCTGACGAAAGTAATTTCTCTGCATCTCTGTTCTAAATGGATGTCCTTCAATCCTGAAGTCGTGCCCTCTTGTCCTAGAATCCTCTTCCATGGGAAATAACTTTGCCATATCTAATCCGTTCAGACATTTTAACATTCACAATGTTTCTATGAGATCCCCCCCCACCCCCCAATTCTCCTGAACTCCAGGGAATACAGCCCAAGAGCTGCCAGACGTTCCTCATACAGTTACCTGGAATCATTCTTGTGAATCTTCTCTGAAGCCTCTTCAATCTCAGTATATTCTTTCTAAAATGACGAGCCCAAAACTGAACACAATACTCCAAGTGTGATCTCACGACTGCCTTATAGAGCCTCAACGTCACATCCCTGCTCTTATGTTCTATACCTCTGGAAATGAATGCCAACATTGCATTCGCCTTCTTCACCACCAACTCAACCTGGAGGTTAACCTTTAGGGTATCTTGCACAAGGACTCCCCAAGTCCCTTTGCATCTCTGCATTTTCAATTCTCTCCCCATCTAAATCATAGTCTGCCTATCTATTTCTTCCACCAAAGTGCATGACCATACACTTTCCAACATTGTATTTCATTTGCCATTTCTTTGCCCATTCCCCTAAACTATCTAAGTCTCTCTGCAGGCTCTCTGTTTCCTCAACACTACCCACTCCTCCACCTATCTTTGTATCATCAGCAAATTTAGCCACAAATCTATTAATACAGTAGATCAAATCATTAACATACATCGTAAAAAGCAGCAGTCCCAACACCGACCCCTGTGGAACTCCACTGGCAACCGGCAGCCAGCCAGGATAGGATCCCTTTGTTTCCTGCCAACCAGCCAATGCTTCACCCATACTAGTAACTTCCCTGTAATTCCATGGGCTCTTATCTTGCTAAGCAGCCTCATGTGCGCCACCTTGTCAAAGGCCTTCAGAAAATCCAAGTACAGCACATCTACTGCATCTCCTTTGTCTACTCTGTTGTAATTTCCTCAAAGATTTGCAGTAGGTATGTCAGGCAGGATTTTCTTTTCAGGAAACCATGCTGGCTTTGGCCTATCTTGTCATGTACCTCCAGGTACTTCGTAACCTCATCGCTAACAATCGATTCCAACAACTTCCCAACCACTGATGTCAGGCTAACTGGTCTATAGTTTCCTTTCTGCTGCCTCCCACCCTTCTTAAATAGCTGAGTAACATTTGCTGAGTAAATGAGTAACAATTTTCCAGTCATCCTGTAACATGCAAGAATCTATCGATTCTTGAAAGATCATCATTAATGCCTCCGCAATCTTTCCAGCTACTTCCTTCAGAACCCGAGGGTGCATTCCATCGGGTCCAGCAGATTTATCCACCCTCAGACCATTAAGCTTCCTGAGCACCTTTGAATGTATTCCTTTGAATGTAAAAGATTAGAGGAGATTTGATAGCGGTAAACAAACTTAAGGATATAGAAAGGGTAAGGGCAAGCAGGCTTTTTCCACTGAGGTTGGATGGAACTACAACCGGATGTCATGGCTTACAGGTGAAAGGTGAAATGCTTAAGGGGAAACTTCTTCACCTGGGGGTTCCTGAAAGTGTGGAATGAGCTGCCAACACAAGAGGTGCATGCAAGCTCAAAGAGAAGTTTGGATAGGTACATATATAGTAGTGGTATGGAAGGCTATGGTCCCAGTGCAGGTCAATGAGAGTAGGCAGTTTAAATGGTTTCAGCATGAGCTAGATGGGCCAAAGGGCCAGTTTCTGTGCTGTACCTCTCACTGACTCTATGACACCAGTTCGTAGCAAGCCAGAGGACTCTTCTCATCATGTCCGTCAATAAGCAGCGAACTCGCACAATATGCTCCACTCATTGTGGAAACTTGCTATGCAGAAAATAACTGCTAGGCTCCCTGAATTACAACACCTCAAAAAGAGACCACTGATGGTAAGGTACTTTGTAACTGAATATCATGACAGGTACCCAATGTTAAGGGTGTAGGTTTGACACACAGTACCTCGTGCAGTATTCCTCTCTGTGTTAAGGCCACCTACACATTCCCAGTTATCCACATAACTGTGCAAATCTAAATATTCAAGTTAGAAGTCCATTCATTGCATTACAGGAAACTAAATACACAAAGGTAGAATTTTATCCAGTGTTATCTGAAACAGAATGCAAAAGAGGAGCAATGTATTCTCTTCTTAGCATAAATGGATTCAAAACAAAACCATGGAGTTGCCAAGAATGAGGTGAGAATGCTAAAACATACCTTATTGATCCATAAACCACTTTTAATTCCTGTGCTCATTTAGTTATTATTCTGTGGGTCCAGACAACACTTTGTTTAAGCCAATCGTCATTCTGGACCTCATTGGCCAGTTATTAGATTGGACCAATGCCATCTTGCATTTTGGGAAGTGTATATCAGAATTAAAATTGAAATTGATTTATTATTGACACATGTACCAAGATACAGTAAATTAGTGCAGGACACGGAGACTGGTGAGGTGATAAGTGAGGACAAGAGGAACCCTATCCCTGGTAGGGTGGTAAGAGGATGTGATGAGAACAGACGTTCATGAAATGGAAGACATGCGTTTGAGGGCAGCGTTGATGCCCCTTTCATAGCCCCTTTCTTTGGAAGAGGACATGCTGGCATTCTGAGAGCAGATGCGGTGGAGACGGAGGAATAGAGAGAAGGAGGTGGCTTACTTTACAAGTCACAGGGTGGGAGGAGACATAGCCAAGTACAAGTGAGAGTCCATGGGTTTGTAATAGACTCTCATGGGCTGTCACAGCTACCTGGACTATACATCCTCCCACCCTGTTATTTGTAAAACATTATCCCCTTCTCTCAACTCCTCCACTTCCACAACTTCCACTATCTTCAATAGGATTCTACCACCAAGCACATCTATCCCTCACCACCCCAACTTTCTGCATTCTACAAGGATAGCTCCCTACGTGACTCCCTTGTCCATTCTTCCCTGCCCATGATCTCCCTCCTGCACTTATCGTTGCAAGTGGAACAAGTGCTACACCTGCCCCTACACCTCCTCCCTCACAACCATTCAGAGCCTTAAACAGTCCTTCCAGGTGAGGCAACACTTCACCTGCGAGTCTGCGGGAGTCATATACTGTGTTCGGTGCTCCTGGTCTGGCCTCTTGTACACCATTGAGACCTGACGTAGATTGGGAGACCGCTTCGCCGACCACCTACGCTTCGCCGACCACCTACGCTCCATCTGCCAGAAAAAGCGGGATCTCCCAGTGGCCACCCATTTTAATTCCACTTCCCAGTCCCATATGTTTATACACGGCCTCCTCTACTGTTGCGATGAGACCACACTCAGGTTGAAGGAACAACCCTTTATATTTTGCCTGGGTAACCTCCAACCTGATGGCCTGAACTTCGATTTCTCGAACTTCCGGCCATGACAACCCCCCCACCTACTCTCCTTCACCATTCCCCATCCCCCTTTCCCCCTCTCATCTATTCCTTTGCTTGCCCATCGTGTCCATCTGGTCCTCCTCCTCTTTCTTCCATGGCCTTCTGTCCTCTCCTATCAGACTCCCGCTTCTCCAGCACTGTATCTCTTTCACCAATCAACTTCCCAGCTCTTTACTTCATCCTCCCCCTCCCGGTTTCACCTATCTCCTTGTGTTTCTCCTCCCCCCTCCCCCTTTGAACTCTACCCCTCATCTTCCTGCTGAAGGGCCTCAGTCCAAATTGTCAACTCTACTCTTTTCCATAGATGCTGCCTGGTGTGCTGAGTTCCTCCAGCATTTTGTGTGTGATGCATGTCAGAGTTAAGTATTTTTGTTTACATACAGGGTGGTGGACGTGTGAAATGTGCTGCCGGGGTGGTGGAAGAGGCAGATCCATTATGACAGTTTGAGTAGGTACATGGATGATGAAAAATGGGGGGGTTGTGTAGAAGGGAAGGGTTGGACTGATCTAACAGTACGTGTTAAGCTTGGCACAACATTGTGGGCCAAAGGGCCGGTACTGTGCTGTACTGTTCTATGTTCCTTACCTATTTCAGTTCTCCTACATAGATGAAATTCAGAGTTCGAGCCAGCGCACTGGAAATAAATTTGTGTACTGACAGAGGGAAACCTGGGAAGTCCTAAGTAAACTTATTATCGAAGTACATACAGTCTATGTAATCATGTAGAACCCTGGGACTCATTTTCATATGGGAATTCACAGTAGATACGGCACAGAATCAATGAAAAACAGCATACAGCACGGTAGCCTACTGATTAACTCGGGGTAGCACACATCAAAGTTGCTGGTGAACGCAGCAGGCCAGGCAGCATCTCTAGGAAGAGGTACAGTCGATGTTTCAGGCCGAGACCCTTCGTCAGGACTAACTGAACGAAGAGTGAGTAAGGGATTTGAAAGTGGGAGGGGGAGGGGGAGGGGGAGATCCAAAATGATAGGAGAAGACAGGAGGGGGAGGGATGGAGCCAAGAGCTGGACAAGTGACTGGCAAAGGGAATATGAGAGGATCATGGGACAGGAGGCCCAGAGAGAAGGAAAAGGGGAAGGGAGGAACCCAGAGGATGGTCAAGGGGTATAGTCAGAGGGACAGAGGGAGAAAAAGGAGAGAGAGAAAAAGAATGTGTGTATATAAATAAATAACGGATGGGGTACGAGGGGGAGGTGGTGCATTAGTGGAAGTTAGAGAAGTCAATGTTCATGGTGAAAATAAAGCAGTGGGGGCCAGGGAACTTAAAATAATCGAAAAGTTTAAGAGTGTGCAAAGTGTCACGAACTCGGGGTGTCAGAGTTCAGAGTTCCTTGCCTCTGTTCTAAAATGTTGCCCCTCAATTTTGAGGCTGTGCCCTCTACTTCTGGATACCCCACCATAGAAAACATCCTCTTTACATCCACCCTATCTAGTCTTTTCAACATTCGGTAGGTTTCAATGAGATCCCCCCCCCCACCCCCACACACACTTTTCTAAATTCCAGACAGTACAGGCCCAAAGCTGCCAAATATTCCTCGTATGTTAACCTCTTCATTGCAGAATCACTCTCGTGAACATCCTCTGGACTCTCTCCAGGAACAACACATCCTTTCTGAGATATGGGGCCCAAAACTGTTGACAATACTCCAAGTGCGACCTGACTAGTGTCTTATAAAGCCTCTGCATTATCTCCTTGCTTTTATGTTCTATTCCCCTTGAAATAAATGTGAACATTACATTTGCCTTGTTTTTAACCACAGACTCAACCTGTAAATTAAACTTCTGGGAGCCTTGCACGAGGAATCCTAAGTCCTTTTACACCTCTAATGTTTAAAACTTCTCCTCGTTTAGATAATAGTCCACACTATTCTTCCTTTTACCAAAAAGCATTATCGTATTCCATCTGCCACTTTTTTGCCTATTCTTCCAACTTGTCTGAGTCCTGTTGCAACTGCATTGCTTCCTCAGCACTACCTACCCCTCCACCTATCTTTGTATCATCCACAAATTTTGCCATGAAGCCATCAATTCCATTATCCAAATCATTGACAAACATTGCGAAAAGTACCAGTCTCAATACTGACCCCCAGGCAACACCACTAGTCACTGGCAGCTAACCAGAAAAGACCCCTTTTATTCCCACTCACTGCCTCCTGCTTGTCAGCCATTCCTCTATCCGTGCCAGTATCTTTCCTGTAACGCCACAAGATTTTATCTTGTTAAGCAGCCTCATATGTGGCACCTCAAACGCCTTCTGAAAATCCAAGTAAATGACATCCATACCTTTCCTTTGTCCACCCTGCTTGTTACTTCTTCAAAGAACTCCAACCGATTGTCAAGCAAGATTTCTCTTCACAGAAACCATGCTGACTTTCACTATTTTATCATTAGTCTCCAAGTACCCCGAATCCTCATCCTTGATAATAGACTCCAACACTTTCCCAACCACTGAGTTTAAGCTAACTGGCTTATAATTTCCTTTCTTTTGCCTTCCTCCCTACTTAAAGAATGGAGTGACAATTGCAAATTCCTAGTCGTCCAGAACCATACCACATCAAGTGATTCTTGAAAGACCATGACCAATGCATCTGTCATCTCTTCAGAAACCTCTCTAAGGACTCTGGGATGTAGTCCATCTGGTCCAAGTGACTTACCCACTTTAAGACCTTTGAGTTTGCCTCACACTTTTCCCTTTGTAAAAGCTCTTATTCCTGCTTCCTGACACTCAGACTTCTGGCATACTGCAATTATCTTCTACAATGAAGACAGATGCAAAGTACCCAATAAGTTCATCTGGCATTTCTTTGTGCCCCATTACTACCTCACCAGCATCATTTTCCTGTGGTCCAATATCAACTCTCACCTCTCTTCTGAAAAAAACTTTTCATATCCCAATTTATATAATTGGCTCGATTGCCCTCACATTTCACCTTTTCCCTTCTCATAGCTTTTTTAATCGCCTTTTGTTGGATTTTAAGAGCTTCCCAATCATTGAAATTCCCACTCATTTTTCCTACCTTATATGGCCTTTCATCATCTTTTATGCAGTCTTTAACTTCCTTTGTCAGCCACGGTTGACTATGCTTGCCATTTGAAAACTTCTTCCTCTGTGGAAAAATCTATCATGTGCCTTGTGAACTATTCCCAGAAACTTCAGCCACCTCTGCTCTGTTGTCATCCCCGCCAATTTCCTCCTCCAATCCACCTGTGCAAGCTCCTCTCTCATGCCTCTGTAATTCCCTTTAGGCCGTTGTGATACTGATACATGTGACTTATGCTTCTCCCTCTGAAATTACAGTATGAATTCAATCATATTATGATCACTGTCTCCTAAGGGTTCCTTTACATTAAGCTTCCTAATAAAATCTGCGTTATTACACAACACCCAATCTGAGATATCCTTTCCTCGAGTAGGCTCAGGCACAAGCTGCTGTAAAAAGCCATCTCATAGGCATTCAACAAATTCCCTCTGTTGCGATCCACCACTAACCTGATTTTCCCAATTCCCTTGCATATTGAAGTTCACCATTACAATTGTGACATTACCTTATTACATGCCTTTTCCAGCTCCCTTTGCAATCTCAACCCCACACCTTGGTTACTATTTGGAGGCCTATATATGATTCCCATAATGTGTTTTTTTTACCCTTGCAGTTTCTTAACTCTACCTACAAAGATTCGACATTCTCTGACCCCACGTCACCTCTTTCTAAAGATGTAATACCATCTCTCACCAATAGAGCCACACCACTGCCTATGCCTTCCTGCCGGTCCTTCAGATTCAAAGTATATCCTTTGATGTTAATCACCCAACTATAACCTTCCAAACCGACCAATCTCTAATTGCACCATAAATTCGTCCACCTTTTTCCAAATGCTACGTGTATTTAAATACAGCACCTTCAGTCCGACATTCATTGCCCTTTTGAATTTTGCCTCTGTGGTACAATTCAACTCTTTGCTCTGTCTGCATTTGTATCCAGTCATTGGCTTGTCCCTTCTTACATTCATGTTACATCCAGTATCTACTTGTAAACATGCTGGCTCATCCTCAACTCTATCATACTGGTTCCCATCCCCCTTCCATACAAGTTTAAATGACTTCCAACAGCTCTAGAAAATCTATCCGCAAGAATACTGGTCCCCCTCAGATTCAAGTGCAACCTGTCCCTTTTGTACAGGTCCCACCTGCCCCAAAAGAGGGCTCAATTACCCAAAAATCTAAGTCCCTGCCCCCTGCTCCAATTCTTCAGCCACACATCTATCCTACACCACATTCTATGCCTATCCTCACTGTCACGTGGCACAGGCAGCAATCCTGAGATTACTACCCTTGAGGTCCTGCTTCTCAGCTTCCTTCCTAACTCCCTGTATTCTTTTATCAGGACCTCCTCCTGCTTTCTACCCATGTCATTGATACCAATATATACCACGACTTCTGGCTACTCTCCCTCCCCTTTTAGGATTATGTGGATACATCCAAATACTCCGCAGACCCTGACACCTGGGAGGACAATTACCATCAGTGTTTCCTTTTTGCAGGTTGTCAGGAGATGCTGAGCAGCATGCTTTGATGTGCCAGAAGGGCCTGCTGTGCTGTATTGCTAAATAAATAAACCAGACAGACATGATGGACAAGGGTCTTCCCTTTCTTGGTAATGGAGATGCTCAAATCCACATGAAGTGCCAGTGATGGATGGAATCTATAATCAAAGATCCCCACCATCCAGGCTACGCCATCTTCTCAAGACTATCATTGGGCAAGAGGAACATAAAACACAGTAGCCCATGATGTTGTGCCAACAGCTTGGCCTGCTCCAAGATCAACCTCTCGCAAAGTCCTCCATTTTTCTCTCATCTACATACATATCTATATGCCCCAAATGCATCTGTCTCTACCAGTTCCCCCAACAGCACATTCCACACACCTACGTCACTCCATAAACAAAAAAATTCCCTTTGACATCCCCCCCAATCTTTCCTCCAAGCAATTTAAGAAACCTAGAGTCTCACAGCACCAAGTTCAAGATCAGACATTTCGCTTCAACCATTTAGTTCTTAACCAGCACAACCCTAATCCCGACCTCAGTAAAGGAACACCATGACTACTTAGATTACTTTGAACTATAATGGACTCTACTTTTGTCATAGCTGTGATTTTGCTTGTCAAAGTTGCTTATAATTGTCTTGTTATGAATGCTCCTTATCTGATATTATGTGCCTATGATGTTTCTGCAGGTAATTTTTCATTGCACCTGTGCGCGCGCGCGCGCACACACACACACACACACACACACCTGTGCATACGATGATAAACTCTACTTTGACTCTGAGCCAATGTTCAGGTTGGTGGACTGAGCAATAATCAATTTGTCCAAGACGTCAGGGTGATTCCCAGGTTACAGAAGTTGATTTACTTATGTACTGAGATACTGTAGAGTAGACTCTTTAAGCCACTCCTCCCAGTAACGGCCCAATTTTTAACACGAGCCTAATTACAGGACAATTTACAATGGCCAATTAAGCTACCGAGCAGTATGACTTTTGGAATGTGGGTGGAAATAGGAACACCCAGAGGAAGCTCACCCAGTCACGGGGAGAAGGTACAAACTCCTTACAGGCAGTGGCTCTGCTACTCTAAAACATTGTGCTAGCCACTACACTACCTAGGTGAGTGGAACTTTTTTTTTTACACCCCAACTACAAAAATTGGTGGATACATTCCAGCCCATCACAGGAAAACCCTCACCACCTCTGTGCATGCCTACAAGGAGCGGTGCCACAAGAAAGCAACATCCACAACTTGCCCTCTTTTTAATGTTGCCATCGCGCAGGGGGCACTGGAGCCTTAGGTCCCACACCAACAGTTTTAGGAACAGGTATTTCCCCTCAATTATCAGGCTCCCGATCATCGTGAAGACATCAACTCTAAACTGACTCCACAACCTACTTTCAAAAACTCTACAACTCACAGTGTTAGTGATATTATTTGTATTTACACAATTTGTCCTCTTTGCATGTTGGTTGCTTTCAATTTGTGCATAATTTTCATTGATTCTATTGCATTGCTTTGTTCTACCATGAATACCTGCAAAAAATGAATCTCAAGATAGTTTATGGTAACAGAGACGTACTTTGATAATAAATCTTAAGTTGAACTCGTGCTGGGCAGAAAGAAGTTGGGAACAAGTTAAGCCAGTAAAAAGATACTAAGCTTCCATGCATAATATCTGTGATACTCCGATGTCTGGATGTGGATAAAATTACACATTCTAAGCACAAGAAGGCAGATTAAGAGGAGGAGTGCTGTGGGTTGAGAGAAGCACATATGAACATATTTGGTCCGAAATACCACACATCCAGCATTGCCTACAGAGCATAATGATTGAATGAACATTTCTTTGTCACTGTCCCATGAATGATTGAAGAGCTGTAATGCATCCTTGAAGCAAGAGGCAAGGGAATCAGTGCAAAAGAATGGAAATTAATCTTTTGCGCTCCTCAGAGGGGAGATGTGCAAGGTCATTCTGGGGACATACAGGATACATATTGGAAACTGTCCACATCAGCAAATTGTTCAAACACAAAATGGCACAGAGTCAAAACTTGGACAAAAAGATTTTGGGAGATGTGCAGAAAATGTTTTTATTTAGTTTGGATAATTTTGGAAGTCAATGCCAGTGAGGGACTCCTTCAGCCATACAACATATCAACAGGCCATTCAGCCCATAATTTCACGTCAGTCTTCACTGTGGAAGACACCAGCAGTATGCCTGATGTTGTAGTGTGTGAAGGAAGAGAAGTGGGTGCAGTTACTGTTACAAGAGAGAAGCTGCTGAAAAATGTGAAAGACCTAAAGGTACATAAGTCACCCGGACCGGAGGAACTGCACCCTAGGGTTCTGAAAGAGGGAGCGTTCGAGATTGTGGTGGCATTAGAAATCATCTTTCAGAAATCATTGGAATCTGGCATGGTGCCAGAGGACTGGAAAATTGCAAATGTCACTCTGCTCTTTAAGAAAGGAGGAAGGCAGCAGAAAGGAAATTATAGACCAGTTAACCTGACCTCAGTGATTGGGAAGATGTTGCAGTCAATTGTTAAGGATGAGGTGATGGAGTACTTGGTGACACAAGACAAGATAGTACAAAGTCAGCATGGCTTCCTTCAGGGAAAATCCTGCCTGATGATCCTGTTGGAATTCTTTGAGGAGATGACAAGTAGGATAGATAAAGGGGATGCAGTGAATGTTGTATATCTGGACTTTCAGAAGGCCTTTGACAAGATGTCACACTTGAGGCTGCTTACCAGGTTAAAAGCCCATGGTATTACAGGAAAGTTACTAACATGGTTAGAGCATTGGCTGATTGGTAGGAGGCAGCAAGTGGGAATAAAAGGATCCTTTTCTGACTAGTGGTGACTATTTCTGTTCCGCAGTGGTCGGTGTTGGGACCACTTCTTTTTATGCTGTATATAAATGATTTAGATGATGCAATCGGTGGCTTTGTTTGCAAATGATATGAAGATTGGAGGAGGTTCAGGTAGTGTTGAGAAAACAGGTAGGATGCAGAAGGATTTAGACAGATTAGGAGAATGGTCAAAAAAGTGGTAAATGAAATACAACGTTGGAAAATGCAAGGTCATGCACTTTGGTAGTAGAAATAAATAGAAACATAGAAAACCTACAGCACAATACAGGCCCTTCGGCCCACAAAGCTGTGTTGAACATGTCCTTACCTTAGAACTACCTAGGCTTTACCCACAGCCCTCTATTTTTCTAAGCTCCATGTACCCAGCCAGGAGTCTCTTAAAAGACCCTATCATTTCCACCTCCACCACCGCTGCCGGCAGCCCATTCCATGCACTCACCACTCTCTGTGTAAAAACAAATTTACCCCTGTCATCTCCTCTATACCTACTTCCAAGCACCTTAAAACTAGGCCCTCACGTGCTAGCCATTTCAGCCCTGGGAAAAAGCCTCTATCCACATGATCAATGCCTCTCATCATCTTGTACAAGTCTATCAGGTCACCTCTCATCCTCCGTCGCTCCAAGAAGAAAAGGCCGAGTTCACTCAACCTATTCTCATAAGGCATGCTCCCCAATCCAGGCAACATCCTTGTAAATATCCTCTGCACCCTTACTATGGCTTCCACATCCTTCCTGTAGTGAGGCAACCAGAACTGAGCACAGTACTCCAAGTGGGGTCTCACCAGGGTCCTATATAGCTGCAACATTACCTTTTGGTTCTTAAATGTGCAGACTATTTTCTAAATGGGGAGAAAATACAGGAATCTGAGATGCAGAGGGACGTGAAAGTCCTTGTGCAGAACAGCCTAAAGGTTAACTTGCAGTTTGAGTCGGTGGTGAAGAAGGAAAATGCCATGTTAGCATTCATTTCAAGAGGTCTAGAATACAACAGCAAGGATGTGATGCTGAGGATTTATAAGGCACTGGTGAGGCCTCACCTTGAGTATTGTGAGTAGTTTTGGTCCCCTCATCTTAGAAAAGATGTGGTGGCATTGGAGAGGTTCCTGAGGAAGTTCACAAGGATGATTACAGGAATGAAAGGATTATCATTCGAGGAACATTTGATGGCTCTGGGTCTGTACTCGCAGGAATTCAGAAGGATAAGGGGGGATCTCATTGAAACCTTTTGAATGTTGAAAAGCCTAGACAGAGTAGATGTGGAAAGGATATTTTCCTTGGTGGAATAGTCTAGGATTAGTGAGCACAGCCTCAGGATACAGGGGCACCCTTTCAAAATGGATGCGGAGAAATTTCTTTTGCTAAAGGGTGGTGGATTTGTGGAATTTGTTGCCACGTGTAGCTGTGGAGGCCAGGTTGTTGGATGTATTTATGGCAGAGATTGATAGGTTCTTGATTGGACATGTCATCAAAGGTTACGAGGAGAAGGCCGGGAACTGGGGTTGAGGAGGAGAAAAAAAAAGGATCAGCCATGATTGAATAGCAGAGCAGACTCGATGGGCCAGATGGCTACTAATTCTGCTCCTATGTCTTATGGCCTAATATTCATAATGACCTTTTTGCCCATCTGCACCAATTCCTATGCAAGAACGTAGGAAGCATGGCGACTCACTACAAGTTGCTCTCTGCAAATCCAATCATTTACCAATTTGCCCACATTAGGACAATATCGATCAGCTAATTATGTGGTGTCGTAACAACATCCTTGTCTCGGTGTCAGTAAGAATAAAGAATTGATTGTGGACTTCAGGAAAAGGGAGTCGGGAGACCACACAGTAGCCCTCATTGATGGCTCAGTGTTGGAAAGGGTGAGGAGTTTGGAGACCCTGAGTGTCAACCTTTCAGAGGATCTATCCTGATATGCCTTCTTCATGAATGTGTATTGATACAATCATGAAGAAGCACACCAGCAGCTATACTTCATTAGGAATTAGAGATTTGGCATGTCCCCAAATACTCCGGCAAATATCGGCAGATGTATTGTGGACAGCATTCAAAGGTTCACACCTTGAGATGCTTTTTCTTCACAAAACATCCACAAAAAACAGAGAAGTGCCCCAAAGAATGAACGACAGTTAACTGTGAGAACCCCAAAGCTCCCCCCGCCCACACACAAGCGGCAGTGAACAACAATTCCCCCCTCCCCCCACCGGCCAAACAAAAAACACACCGGCTACCAAGTACCAGCGTGAGCTAAGCGATAGCAAAGACACAGACCTTCCAGTTACCCCAAAGACTATCGCAATTCATCCAGCATTCCGCAACCCACAGGTTCTCTCTCTCCCTAGCAAGGGAGAGGGAGATGTCCCCCATTTTCACAGCGAGCGGGAGATGTAACAACAACCTGCTGGTTTACGATGCTAAAAAGTCCATTCGTCCCTTCTTACAAGCTCTGTGCCTGAAGATCACAAAGATCTCAGGTCTTCGGACCCACAGCAAAAGATTTTCTGGCCTCCCCGACGACACACGAGTCTCCTGCCATGACACCGATCCTCGATCCGTCCATCTCCAGAACCTGGAGATCTTAGGCTTCCAAACAACGGCCTGCATCACCACCTGACATGGAGCTTCCACTGTGGAAGATCAAAAGAGGCGGCAGAGGATTGTAGATTCAGTCAGTTCCATCATGGATACAAACCTACCCATCACTGAGGACATCAAAATGGCTGCATTCATCATTAAGGGCATCATCATCTGGACCATGCCTTCTTCTCATAACCACCACTGCGGAGGAGGTACAGGAGCCTGAATTGAATTGATTTTATTACCTACATCCTTCATACACATGATGAGTAAAAATCTTCCTGTTACATCTCCATCTAAATGTGCAATTTACAATAAATAGTATGTACAACAGGACAGTCAATATAACACAGAAATACAGTTGTCTCAGCATTAATTAATCAGTCTGATGGCCTGGTGGAAGAAGCTGTCCTGGAGCCTGTTGGTCCTGGCTTTTATGCTGCGGTACCATTTGCCGGATGGTAGCAGCTGGAACAGTTTGTGGTTGGGGTGACTCAGGTCCCCAATGATCCTTCGGGCCCTTTCTACACACCTATCTTTGTTAAAGTCCTGAATAGTGGAAAGTTCACATCTACAAATGTGCTGGGCTGTCCGCACCACTCTCCGTAGAGTCCTGCGATTGAGGGAAGTACAGTTCCCATACCAGGCAGTGATGACTCTCTCGAAAGTTCTTAGGATTTGGGGGCCCATAGCAAACTTCTTCAACCATCTGAGGTGAAAGAGGCGCTGTTGTGCCGTTTTACACTACCCAGCCGGAATATAAAGACCACCTCAGATTCTCCATGATGTTTATGCCGAGGAGCTTAAAGCTGTTCACCTTTTAACCCCTATTGATGTCAATGTCTCCATTTCTCCTGCAGTCCACAACCAGCTCCTTTGTTTTTGCAAAATTGAAGGAGAGGTTGTTTTCTTGACACCACTACGTCAGGGTGATGATTTCTTCTCTGTAGGCTGCCTCATTATTTGATATTTAGCCAATCAGTGTAGTGTTGTCAGCAAATTTAATTAGCAGATTGAAGCTGTAGGTGGCAACACAGTCATGGGTATACAGAGAGTAAAGGAGGGGCTTAGGACACAGCCTGAAGGGCACCTGTGTTGAGGGGTAGAGGGGCAGAGGTGAGGGACCCCACTCTTACCACCCATTGGCAACCTGTCAGGAAGTCCAGGCTCCAGCTGCAAAAGGCAGGGTGAAGGCTGAGGTCTCTGAGTTTCTTGTCAAGCCTGGAGGGAATTATGGTGTTGAATGCCGAACTGTAGTCCAAGAATAGCATTTCCAAATAAGCATCTTCCTTCTCCAGATGTGTAAGGACAGTGTATAGAGCTGTGGCTATTATGTAGATGAAGAGCTATACTCAACATTTTCAGAGAGGTTCGTCCCCTCTGCCATCAGATTTCTGAACACTACCTCATTATTCCTCCTTTGCATTATTTATTTAACTTACAGTAACGTTTATGTGTGGCAATGTACTGCTGCCATAAAACAAATTTCACAACAATAATGAAATGATATCCTCCTTCTTCAAAGAAAGGGGCCTCCCTTCCTCCACATCTCTTCCATTTCATGCACATCTGAACTCACCCTATCCTTCTGCTGCTACCCCAATAGCCTTCACATCCAGCACATAATTCTCCATAACTTCCATCATCGCCAATGGGATCCCACCACCAAGCACGTTTCCCTGTCCATCACTTTCTGCATGGATCACTCCCTATGTGCCTCCCTTGTCCACTCATCCCTCCAGACTGATCTCCTTCCCGGTACTTATCCTTGCAAGTGGAACAAATGCCACATCTGCCCCTACACCTCCTCCCTCACTACCATTCAGGGTCCCAAACAGTCCTTAAAGTGAGGCGACACTTCACCTGTAAGCTTGGTCGGGTCACTACTGTATTCGGTGTTCCTGGAGTGACCTCCTGTATATCAGTGAGACCCAACATTGATTGGGAAACTGCTTCGCCGAGCATCTACGCTCCATCTGCCAGAAAAAGTGGGATCTCCCAGTGGCCGCTCATTTTAATTCCACTTCCCATTCCCATTTTGATATGGCCTCCTCCACTGCCGTGATGAGGCCACACTAAAGTTGGAGGAACAACACCTTATATCCCGTCTAGGTAACCTCCAATCCTATGGCACGAACATCGATTTATCAAAATTCCAGTCATGACGGCCCCCCCCCCACCCCATCTCCTTCACCATTTTCATTCCTGTTTCCCCCTCTCATGTTATCTCCTTGCCTGCCCAACACCTCCCTCTGGTGCCTCTTCCCCTTCCCCTTTCTTCCATGGTCTTCTGTCCTCTCCCATTAGATTCTCTCTCCTCTGGCCCTTTATCTCTATCACCAATCAACTTCCTGGCTCTTTACTTTTAACCCTTCCCCCTCTCCCGATTTCATGTATCACTTACCACCTTTCTCCCCTCCCCCTACCTTCCTGCTCTAACCTCATCTTTTTCAATCCTGGTTAAGGATCTTGGCCCAAACAGCTACTGTTTACTCTTTTTTCCCATAGATACTGCCGGGCCTGCTGAGTTCCTCCAGCACTTTGCCTGTGTTACCAATGCAATTACTAACTTCCGTTTGACTTTCACATTTCAGTGTCGGCCTGAATGCCTCAAAGGTAGAAATGGTATCACATTCCAGCTATCACCAACTGTGTGTGTGGATGGAGACGCAATCAAGTTGTGGATGGGAGAATGATTCAAGGGGTGAAATGCTAGTGGATTGGATAGTTCTTCCTGGAGCTGGTACTGCCCTGATGGGAGAATAGCACCAGTGAAAACGGAAATGAAACATGCAAAAATGTCGGGGGTGAGGGGTCGAAACACAAGGGGTTTAGTCTCGCCAGTGAATTGGGTCAGTATATTCAGAGCTAGGGTCAGAATGGGGCAACCCATTGTATGAAAAAGGAGGGTCACTGAGCTCCTCGAGTCTGTTCTCCTGCCGTCTATCTTCCATCCCATTCCCTGAATCCACAATTCTTGCAAGAAAGAATTACAAAGACCCTCAACTCTCTGACTGAGGAAATATCTCATCTCGGTCCTAATTCAGACAGCTCTTATGCCAAAACTTGGTTCCTCGATTCAGTATTTTCCAATCTACTGTCAATCCCTGTTGGAATCTTGTCTCTCATTGAAACCAGCTTTCATTTTATCCAGGTTCCAGACCAGCAATGGTATACCAATCTCCCCTTAAAGGCCAAGTCTCTCATCCCAGGAATCAAAAATCAGGGAATGCATAGAAACAGAGAATACTCAGACTGGGGAATCAAGAATGAGAGAAGACAGGCTTAAGGCCAGGGGGGAAAGATTTAAGAGGACTAAGACGGCATTTCTTTAACACAAACGGTGGTATGAATGTGGTAGGAACTGCAAGTGGAAGAAATTGAGGCAAATACAAAAACAACTTTTAGAGACAGCTGGGCACATACATGGATAGGAAAGGTTTAGAAGGTGGGGGGGGGGGGCGCTATACACCAGCAAAATGATTTGAGCTTGGATGGGCCAAAGAGAGTCTGTAGTTAGCCACAAATCAGCCACACTCTCATTCCTTGGTGTAACAGTAAACCCATAACTCTGCCTTGTATTAGTTTCAACTGTACCTGTCACCGCATCTGGATCCTGAATATCCAAGAGACAAATACACAGAATGAAGGTGGAAAATTCACAGCTCTGAAAGCTAACTGCAAAGCTCATTCACTGCATTATAATTAAGGAAGAGAATGAGAGATATAGGCCAATCACAGGCAAATGGAACTAGCCCAAGTAAGCACCCTGATTGGTGGGGAAGGGTTGTCTCAAGGGCCTGATTCCCTGCTGTATAACTATAAGACTTTAAGACATAGGAGCAGAATTAGGCCAATCGGCCCATCAAGTCTGCTCCATCATTTGATCGTGGCTGATTTACTTACTCTCTCCACCCCATTCTGCCATAACTTTTGAAAATAAGAATCTATCAACCTCTGCTTTAAATATATCATATGACTTGGTCTCCACAGCCATCTGTGGCAATGAATTCCACAGATTTACCTCTCTACATCTCTGTTCAAAAAAAGGACATCTTTAAATCTGAGCCTTCCCCTCTGATCCAAGGCTTTCACACTATTAGAAACTTCCTGCACACAGCCTCTTTGTCACTTTCAATATTCAGTAGGCTTCATTGAGATCACATCCCCCTTCACGATGATTCTTCTTCCCTTGAGAGATATAGTTGAAGTACTGTACAAGGATTAGAATGTAACTAGAAGTATATATCCACTATCATTTATAGTGATAAGAAATGTATTAATATTCAAAGATTTATCATATACTCATAACACATTGTTTTCCACAGTGAATTGCTTTGATAGTCAATAGCTAAAGTTAAGAAAGCTACATTCTTTCAAAGGACCCTTGACAATCTCAGGAGCGAGGCAGCATAACACATCACTGATAATCACGGAGGGTTTGTCGGGTCAAAGGATCTGTTTCTGTAACAGAACAGAAACCTACTGGAAAACCTCAGTAAGTCAGGTAACAGCTGCAGAAAGAGAAACAATCCCCATTCCGGGTAGCCCGAACAAAGAATTGTAAGGTATTGACTGCTGCTCTTTGTAATTGTACCTACCTCTACCAATTCCTCTAGCAGGTCGTTCCATCAGTGTGAAAAACTAACCTCACAAGTCCCCTTTAAATCTTACCCCTCTCATGTTAACCTCCAGACCTCCCCACCCTGGGACTGCCTCTCTTATCTATGTCCCTCACTATTGTATATACCGTACCTCTATACTTCAATCTTCTTCACTCCAGGGAAAACAGTCCCAGTCTATACAATTACTCCTTATAACTCAAGCCCTTCATTCTAGTCAACATTTCTGTGAAACTTTTCTGCACTCTCTACAGTTTAATCACATCCTTCTTATAGCAAGCCATTAGAATTGCATACAATACTCCAAATGCAAACTAAGCAAGTGTGTACAAATTACGTTCCAAATCGTAGGCTTAAGGCCTCAGCCAGTGGAGGCACGGGTGCCTCAGGCCTCCTTTGTGGTCCAGTCAACCTGTGTTGCTACTTTAAGGGAACTATGCATTCACCATCAAGAATTATGAAGGTTTTATCTCCCACGTAACTCTTGCTGCCCTTTGGGGGCCCATCAACACATTTAGGTTTGTTTTATGAATAGTGTTTAATTTTATACTTTAGCTTTATTGGTATTATTACTGCAAATGGACTGTCATAGGGAGTTGCAGTTTGTTACTGTGGCATGGTTATGTTGTGACTGTTTCAGTTTTTATTGTGCTTTCTCACTTTTAGCTTGTGTTAATAACCCAAGGCTTTCACAATAAGCCAGTCAAAACTTTTAGATAAATTGATTAAAACAACAGCCACTCTCTATTCTACAAAACCCTCAGAGCTCTGCTATTCACGATGTATATTCTGGCCTGGGTTTACATCCCCAAAATGCATGTGACACTTGTCCACGTTAAACTCCATCGGCCATTTTCCCAGCTAATCGAGATCCTCTGGTAACCTTCAACAATCCCTTTCCACTCACCACATTACCAATAATTCTGGTGTCATCTGTCTCGTAATAAATAAACAGATAAATGCTAAAGAAATGGCCACCCGCAGTGCCACAAGACTCGGAGAGGAACAACAACAATATTCTTGTGATGTTAGTTTCCATTAGCTTTGCACTCAGTGCACCACACAAAATGTCCTAGCTGGATACATCACAGCTTGGTACGGCAACCGCGCTGTATGTGACTGGAGGAAAATGATAACAGTTGAGGGCACAGCCCAGCACACCAGGGAAGCCATTTCCCCTCTATGGACTCTGTCTATACTTCTCACTGCCTCAGTAAAGCAGCCAGAATAGGCAAAGACATCGTCACCCCGGGCATTTTCTCTTCCCCCTTCTCCCATCAGGCAGAAAATACAAACGCCTGAAAGCACGTACCTCTAGGCTATCCTGCTCTTATAAGACCATCAGATAGTTTCCTAGTACAATAAGACCTACCTCATGATGATCTTGCACTTTATTTTGTACATGCAGTGCACTTCCTTTGTGGCTATTACACTGGGCAGCATGGTAGTGCAGGGGTTAGTGTAACCAAAGCTTGAAGTTGAAAAGCTCAAAGTAAATTTATTGTCAAATTACATATATGTCACCATACACTACCCTGAGAAGCAATTTCTTGCAGGCATTCACAGTAGAGCTAAGAAAAATAGAATAGAATCAGTGGAACACTATACGTAAAGACTGACACAAGACAAACTGTTCAAAATACAAAATATAGTAAATAATCGTGAGAATATGAGTTACAGTGTGTGGGCACGTGGCCAAGTGGTTAAGGCATTGGACTAGCGACCTGAAGGTCGTGAGTTCGAGCCCCAGCCGAAGCAACGTGTTGTGGCCTTGAGCAAGGCACTTAATCACACATTGCTCTGTGACAACACTGGTGCCAAGCTGAATGGATCCTAATGCCCTTCTCTTGGACAACATTGGCATTTTGGACAGGGGAGACTTGCAGCATGGGCAACTGCTGGTCTTCCATACAACCTTGCCCAGGCCTGCGCCCTGGAGAGTGAAGACTTTCCAGGTGCAGATCCATGGTCTCACAAGACTAACGGATGCCTAAATGAGCTATAGTCCTTGAAAGTGAGCCTGTAGCTTGTGAAATCAGTTCAGTGTTGAGGTGATGGCAGTTGTGCGGCCACCCAGGCCGAGTAGGATGCCTATATGTGCATTCTCAGCAGGATCTAGGGGCCGATCCAGTACCTACGTATTCTGCTGCAGTGTAGGCAGCTGGTTTGGTCTTTTGGTTATTCAGTCTTTGCAGCACAGCTCCTCTGGATACGACTTCCCTGAGTGCAGTGCCTTGCCAGTTTTTAGATGTAAGGTTGAATTTCTTCAGGTCAATTTTGATGTCATGTTCGAAACATTTCTTTTGCCCACCAGGGGCTCACTTGCCTTCAACCGTGCATAAAGGATCTGTTTGGGGAGACTTAGGTTAAGTATCTGGAAGACATGACTTACCCATCAGAGTTGGATTTGCTTTATAACAGTTATAACTGCTCCTGAACCTGGTGACCTAAGCTTCCTGTGCCTCCTGCCCGATAGTAGGCTTTGTTCTTCACTATTTTCCAGGCCAAAGTGGGGGGATGGAGGGAAGAAGCAAAGGAACATATCCTCCCACTATGGGACAGCCCCGGACTCCATAACAGAGAGAGAGAGGCAGAGACAGAGAAAGTAAGTAAGTTATTCAGACATGGGTAATTGGAGAGTCTGATTGTCTGTGAGCCCACAGCGTATTGGACTGAAGCCAGTCATTCAAACATCGGATCATAACTACATACAGATTTGCTACTGTGAGAGCTTTCTAGCAAACAATGAGCAGATTAATACAGAACAGGTGAGTATGTTGTGGCTGGGAATCAGTGCTGCAAGAGGATGTGGTATAAGGTATAACAGCTACTAAGATCATATCATTTTCAGGAGACAGGTGTGTAATGTCTGTGGGGCTCCCTTACAGCATCATTCCTGTCAGTCACATGATAACAATTAACTCACATCTACTGGCAAATAGCAAACCTCAATGCAGCTTAACATTGACTGGGCCCCTTCCAATCTGATGTTTGCAATGCCATCAGTTTGGGAACATAATCATGAAATAATTTCCTCCTCATTAAGTGCACCTTAGAAAGCACTCTGTCTGGGTGCATCATAACAACTGCTCTGCATGTGACTGCAAAGAGCTGCAGTTACGGACACACCTCAGCACATCACAGGAACCATTGTCCCCTCTAAAGACTCTGTCTAAACTTGTTGCTGCTGCAGAAAAGCAGACAGATTAACCAAAGACTCTACACACCCCAGACATTCTCTCTTCTCCCCTCTCTCATCAGGCAGAAGATACAAAACCCTGAAAGCACATCCCACCAGGCTCAATGACATTCCTACCCCGTTATCAGACTCTTCAATGGACCCTTTGCACTTCATAGTTTACCTGCATTGCACTCTGTAGCCGTTACATTTTACTCTACATTGTTATTGCTTTACCTTGTTCTACCCAGATGCACTGTGTAATGATCTGATCTGTATGAACAGTATGCAAGACAAGCTTTTCACTCTATCTTGGTACATGACAATAACCAATACCATTTTCTCAAGATGCACTGAGTGGTTCCAGTGTAGAGTGCGCCACTAGAGGTAGAGGTTAGTTTAGCTGAAATGACAGAAGAGATGATAATATGAATGGAAAGAAATGGCAGTGAGAGAAAAAGAGTGGAACCAATTGTCTTTTATGGAGAGCTAGTACGGGCTTTGTAGGGAGAATGGCATGTTCCTCACTGTAATCATGATGTTACCTACATTTCTCCCTTGCCTAAGCCATAGCTTTGAGGAAAGAGGTGGAAAGAAGATTTATGGGGCAAGTTTTTTGGACAGAGTGTGGCAAGTACATACCTGGAACATGTTGCCAGGGGAAATGGTGGAAGCACAATGGTGGTCAATTTTAAGAGGCATTTAGAGAGGCACATGAGCAGGTGGGAAATGGAGGCCGATCAGACAGATGGGATTGGTTTTGATTGGCATCATGGTCCACAGAGACATTGTGCGGTGAAGGGCCTTTTCCTGAGATACCATGCTTATACACAGTCCTTACAGATCGGTCCAAACATAAGCGCATCAAGGTGGTAAAAAAAGGAAAATCAAAACACACAGAATGTAGAATATCGTGTCATTGTTACAGAGAAAGTACTGTGGGGGTAAGCAAACAAGGGTCATGACAACTAGACTGAGAGCTCAAGAATTCATCTCTATTGTACATAAAGGAACTCTAGTCAAGCCTTCTTTAACAGCAGGATAGAAGCTGGAGGAAAGGATGGTACTTGTGATTGACTGAGATGTTCAAATCTCTCTGAAGTTTCTCACAGGCTTGGGCAGAGCAGTTAACACACTAAGCAGTGATACATCCACATAGACTGTCTCGCGCATGTGAGTGGTCATATTAGGAGGGAGTTGACATGCCGGTGAGTACAGGTGAGTGGCAGAATTAGGTTGGAGTTGACATGCCGATGAGTACAGGTGAGTGGCAGAATTAGGTGGAAGTTGACATGCCGGTGAGTACAGGTGAGTGGCAGAATTAGGTTGGAGTTGACATGCCGGTGAGTACAGGTGAGTGGCAGAATTAGGTTGGAGGTGACATGCCGGTGAGTACAGGTGAGTGGCAGAATTAGGTTGGAGGTGACATGCCGGTGAGTACAGGTGAGTGGCAGAATTAGGTGGGATTTGACATGGCAGTGAGTACAGGTGAGTGGCAGAATTAGGTTGGAGTTGACATGCCGCTGAGTACAGGTGAGTGGCAGAATTAGGTGGAAGTTGACATGCCGGTGAGTACAGGTGAGTGGCAGAATTAGGTTGGAGTTGACATGCCGGTGAGTACAGGTGAGTGGCAGAATTAGGTTGGAGTTGACATGCCGGTGAGTACAGGTGAGTGGCAGAATTAGGTTGGAGTTGACATGCCGGTGAGTACAGGTGAGTGGCAGAATTAGGTTGGAGTTGACATGCCGGTGAGTACAGGTGAGTGGCAGAATTAGGTTGGAGTTGACATGCCGGTGAGTACAGGTGAGTGGCAGAATTAGGTTGGAGTTGATTGGAATGTGGAGAAAGCACAACAGGTTCAGAAACACAGGAGATTCTGTAGTTGCTGGAAATCTTGAGCAGCAAACACAGAAGATGCTGAAAGAACTCAGCAAGTCAAACAGCATCCATGAAGAGGAATAAACAGTCAACATTTCAGACAGAGGTCAATCATTTGGTTTCAGCTCAAAATTCGCTCCATAGATGCTGCCTGACTTACTGAATCCCTCCGTATTTTTTGGGTGTTGCTCAAAATAGGGTGAGTGTAGGATTGGTGCAGGGAGCCTGATGGTCGACAGAGACTCACTGGGCTGAAATATGATAGGACTCTGACTCAATTCCACCTGCCAACCACTCCAGCGCCAGTTTACGCCTCCTCCTGCCACAGCTGACTGAACACACACTTTGCCTAATTACAGCACTGTGCAATGTACAGTGGAAGGCAATTGCAATGTTAGCATTCATTTCGTGAGGACTCGAACATAAGAGGATGCAATGCTAAGGCCTTATACAGCATTGGTCAGACCTGATAATGTGAGCAGTTTTAGGGCCTTATGTCTCTAGCAATGGAGAGGGTCCAGGGGAGGTTTACAGGATCCTGAGAATTAAAGGGTTAATGTATGAAGAACATTTTGATGGCCCTGGTCTTGTACTCACTGAAGGTTAGAAGAATGAGGAGGGCTGGGGAGATCTCATTGAAAGCTATCACATATTGAAAGGCCTGCATAGAGTGGACACTGACAGGATGTTTCCAATAGTGGGAGCGTCCAGGGCCAAATGGCACAGCCTCAGAATACAAGAATGTTCCTTTAGCCACAGACGGCTGTGGAGGCCAAGACATTGGCTGTAGTTAAAGCGGAGGTTGATAGATTCTTGATTAGTAAGGGTGTCTAACATTGCAGAGTGCAGGAGAATGGATTTGAGAGGGAAAATAAATCCGCCATATTTGAACGGGATGAACGGTCCAATTCTGCTCCTATGTTATGGACACTAAACACACGTTTCTATGACGATTGATGACAGAAAGCACCAAAACACACAAGTCTCTCACACATGCTCCTTCACACATTTTTCAGAGCTGAACTTGGAGTCATTAAAGAGTCTCAGCCAACAATATGATTGAGCTACAGGGGAAAGCCCTGGCCTGCCTGTCACAAGGATCCAGCAGTTAGGTTTCTTAACAAGACTATGACAAGTAGTTTCCAGGGAGAATGGAGTGTTAAAGAGGAAGGGTGGGAGAGGAGGGGAGGATTGGGAGAGAAGAAGGAAGAAGAAATGTTTTTTGTAAATTGTTAAACTGACAGATAGGTTTTTTATAGTCATGTGTACTGAGGTAGAGTGAAAAGCTGCTCCGCATTCTGTCCATACAGACAACTTCATTAAAAAGAGCACTAAGCTAGTACAAGGGAAATACTGTACAGAACAGAATGGAAAATGAAGTGCTGCAATCACAAAGAAAATGCCGGCAGAAAACAAGGTGCAAAAGTCACGGCAAGGTCAGAGTATGAGGTCTGGAATTGCTTCACAATCTGCTAAAACTAGGGAGGACGGAGGGATGGGAGAAAAGGGGAAGTGGGAGAAAAGGGGAAATGAACAGACAGAAGGTGGAGGTAATGCAGAAATGCAGGGGGTGGTATTGATGAAGGAGAGTAGGGCACAAAGGAAAAGGGGATGAGGAGAGGGGACAGGGAATAAACAGGAGATGGTGAGGAGAAGGACGCGTAGTGAGGATGAGGTCCAATATGCAGATATACCTCGCCTGTACCCTTGGTGACTGGTGGCAATCTGTGACTGGGAGGTCCTCAGACTGTGTTTAACTTTTAGACTCCAGCACACGATACTCTGCTGCTGAAGGCATTCAGCACCTAACCAATCCACCATTAATCAATGCCCACTCCCCCAGCTTGCACTCTGCCAAATGAATTCACCCCCACTAACTCAACTTCCTGCAAACACACCAAACCATGATTCACAGCCAATCAGAAGACAGGAGCCAGCGGAGGACAGACATCTGTCTCCATCTTCACACAAGGCTACTTCTTCTCCAGATGATGAATTAGGTCTTGTCTGAGTAAGAAGTGACCCATTTCAAATGGCAAATCGCTGAAACTCTGGGAGATGACTGAGGTATATAAAGTGGAAGCAGGTACACTTTCGGAAGTTCTGGGAATGGAAGACTATGGGGAGCTGACACAGAAGGGAAAAGAGAGAGTGTGTAAATCAGCGATGGGGATACGAGAGATAGCAGATGCTGGAATCTGGAACATCAAACAACATGCTGGAGCAACTCAGCTGCTTTACCTGAGGAGTTTACAACCTAATGGCACGTTCACTGAATTCTCCATTTTCTCCCCCTCCATCCCTTTACTCATCCCTCCTGACCCCATCATTGTTTCTTTTTTCTCCTCCTCCCATCTGCCCATCACCCACATACTCCTCCCACTGAGCCCCCTTCTCTACTGCTCCCCTCTGCCCTTCCACCTCCCTCCCTCAACTCCATGCCCTACCTTCTCCTCCTATGAGATTCCATTGTTTTCAGCCACTTGTCACCTCCTAGCCTCTGTCACTATCTCCACTCTCCCACCTCCATCTATCTGTCTCCCTTCCAGACCTTGCCCACCCCTTCCCACTCCTCTACAGCTCAGTATATTTCCCCCCAAAGACACCTCCTGACATACAGGGGTCATTCACATTCTTACTTGTTGCTGTCGATCAGCTATGATCATATTCAATGCTCTCATTATTCATACCAAAAGGTCAGGATTAAGGAGCTGAGCAGCCTATTCCTGCTCCGATTTTCTGACATTCTCCACAAATGCTGTCCAGCCCACTGAGTAGTTTGATATTTACCACAGCCACAGTGCTTTACTTTTGATAATATAGATCTTGGCACGGGGAAGAGAGGAGTGTATCGCGAATAAGGGGAAATTGTAGGCAGACGCCTTAAGTCAGTCATCTGCCTACCCAGTTCCCTCAGCGTAACCAAACCAGAAAACATCAAAAGCTGTCAGAGTTCTTTGCCTTAATTTACAAGTACATTAATGTCACAGAAGAAAAAATTCAGGGCACTCCTGGGGCTCTGTAACCTATCAAAAGACTGGACTGAGAAATACTTCCTAGCACCTTGCCAAAACAAACTAATCTCTAGCCCACAAAAACAAACCAGGCAGTTAACCGGAAATGGATCCTTTCATGTGAACAATTATTAATTTACTGTAGCATTTCCAGCCTTATGGTTACTGTATAATTGCAAAAGAAAGTCCAGACAGCTGCTTATATTTCTAAAGACAAAACTATTTTATCTTTAAATGTACTTGCTGATTAAATTGTCAGCACTCCTTGTGAAGGACCAGTTTTATGCTTCCAAGCAGCCAGCGGAGGTTCAAGGCTGCTCACCATTGAGGAGGAAAGGTAGCCAGAATTCAAAGCAGTCATATGGCCCAGTGATATACTAGTCATACAGCATGGGCTTGGGCTCTACAGCCCAGCTCATCAATGCTGGCCAAGATGCCCATGTAAGCTACTCCCATTAGCCCTCACTGAACCCATATCCCTCTAAACCAGAGGTTCCCAACCTTTTTTTAACGTGGACCACTACCATTAACTGAGGGGTCTGTTGATCCCAGGCTGGGAACCCCTACTCTAAACCTTTCCTCTCCAAACGACAGAAGAACAAAATTATGTCATTCAGTCCATCAAGTCTGCTCCACCATTCAAGCATGGCCGGTTTATTGTCCCTCTCAACCCCATTCTCCTGCCTTCTCCCCATAATCTTTGATGCCTTTAATAATCAAGAACCTATCAAACTCCACTATAATTGTATCCAATGAGTTGGCCTCCATAGCCATCTGTGACAATGTATTCCACAGATTCGCCATCCTCAGACTAAGGATATTCCTCCTGATCTCTGTTCTAAAGGGAGGTCCTTCTATTCTATCCCTCTGGTCCTAGACTCCCCCACTATAGGAAGTATCCTTTCCATATCCAATTAGTCTAAGCCTTTCAATATTCAATAGGTTTCAATGAGATATCCGCCCCCCCAGCCCATTCTCCTAAACTCCGGTGAGCACAGGCCCAGAGCCACCAAATGCTCCTCACACAGTAATCCTTTCATGCCCGGGACCATTCCCCACCTGTCCTTTAAGCATTGTTATTGTTTCTTCTTCTGGCAGTTGGCTTTGGAGGCTGTGATGCATAGCAGTGCAAGAAGATGAAGACAATAGTAGACTCAGCTAGCCCAACCACAGGCACAACCTTCTCCACTATAGAAGACATCTTCAAGAAGATGAAGACAGTTGTAGACTCAGCTAGCCCAATCACAGGCACAACCTTCTCCACTACGAAGGACATCTTCAAGGAGATGAGAATAGTTGTAGACTCAGTTAGCCCAACCGCAGGCACAACCTTCTCCACTATAGAAGACATCTTCAAGAAGATGAGGACAGTTGTAGACTCAGCTAGCACAACCACAGGCACAACCCTCTCCACTACAAAGGACATCTTCAAGAAGATGAGGACAGTTGTAGACTCAGCTAGCCCAACCACAGGCACAACCTTCTCCACTACGAAGGACATCTTCACGAAGATGAGGACAGTTGTAGACTCAGCTAGCACAACCACAGGCACAACCCTCTCCACTACGAAGGACATCTTCAAGGAGATGAGGACAGTTGTAGACTCAGCTAGCCCAATCACAGGCACAACCTTCTCCACTATGAAAGACATCTTCAAGAAGATGAAGACAGTTGTAGACCCAGCTTGCCCAACCACAGGCACAACCCTCTCCACGACGGAGGATATCTTCAAGAGGCGGTGCCTCAAGAGAGTGGCACCCACCATTAAAGACCGTCAGCGTCTGAGACAGGCCCTCTTCTCGTTATTACCACTCAGGAGGAGTTACCTCACTCAGCTTCTTCCCCTCCAGCATCAGTTTTGTGAAATGTCCACCAGCATAACTTCTCTTCCTCTTTTGCACTATTTGTTTGCTATCCTAGCTTTTATCAAGGTAATTTTTTATGTCTTGCACTGTATTACTGCCTCATAATAACAAGTTTCATCACATACATCAGGTATAATAAACCTGATAATCATTCCATATATGGACCATCATCTGGCTGAACAAGTTGACCGTCATGTTCTGATTAAATCTTTCCCCTCTCACCATAAATCTACGCCCTCTCGTTTTTGATTTTCCCAATACCAGGAAAACAACTGTGAGCATTCACCTTATCTATGCCATTGATGATATTGTACACCTCTATAAAGTCACCCCCAAGTCTTCTAAGCTCCCAGAAATAAAGTGATTTCCTGCTCAACTTCTCCCAATCTTGGCTACTTTCTCTTCAAATCTTTGCTGCACTCTTTCCAGCTTCATGACATCTTTCCGACAGCAGAGTGACCAAAGCAGAACACAGTATCTGTTATGTTTTGTAACTCTAAACCATAAAAATGAATAAAAAGGGAAACACTGAGCCGATAATAACTCATGTACGCTCTTAGATTTACTTTTAGTAAGACATACGTGTATGACGCAGTAACATGATAACATATGCCACTTACGTACCTCATATTTCAGCATAATGACTTATTTAAACAACAACGAAATCAGGAATTCGATTCCTCAATTCTTCAGCAGAATTGGGGAATCGACCATTCGGGGGTTAAACAAACAGTAAGCTGCAGAAAAAGGAAGGAGAGGAGGGATAACGTGAAACAGATGGAAGGCAGATAGAATGATAAGAAGGCAAGTCGTGCAAAGCAAAATTGGGGAATGCTAACCAGAAGGAGCAAATGGTCCAACAACGGTATCGTGCCTTCTATACCCCTACCACGGAAAGCTCACTTGCAGTAACACACACAAAATGCTGGAGGAGTCAGCAGGTCAGGCAGCACCTACGGAGAGAAATGAACAGCTGACGTTTGGATATGAGACTTTTCATGAGGACTGAAAGCAAAGGGGTAAGAAGCCAAAATAAGGCGGAGGAAGGGGCAGAGGCGCCTGCTGGCAGGTGATGAATGAGACCAGAAGAGGACTGCTCACTTCCAACTCGAAAGCTGAAAAGCAAAGGTGCAAAGTCCATTGAGACAGCACCCTCAGAGAGACATTGTTTGAGTTATTTTGTGATCACGTCTAAAAAGGGAGAAGTGTGCTCCAATTTTATAATATTTATATCCCCTTTCCCTCGGCTCTACACCAGGGGCATGTCACAATAATAAGTATATCCTTCCAACACAGAGTACCACTGGAAAACCCATATGTTTATAGAGAAAACGTACAAGCTCTATTCATATACAGCCACGGTCACATCAAACCCAGGTCCCAGGAGCTGGGAGGCAGCAGCAGCTAAGTGCCACAAGACTGTGTCCACCTTATTCACAATCGTACAGGAAGGAGAGGGAGGCGAGTGTGCCCAGCCCATTCACAATCGTACAGGAAGAGAAGAGAGCCGAGTGTGCCCAGCCCATTCACAATCGTTCAGGAAGGGGAGGGAGGCGAGAACAGAATTATATCTATCGAGAACAACACACACTTTTGCTCATTGACCATAACAAAAAGATTGCAATTAGCTGCACTTCCACCTCAACTGTATTCAGGGAGCAAACAGAACCACTGGCAAACAAGAACTGAAGTTTCACAAATACAAGAAAATCTGCAGATGGTGGAAATCCAAGCAAAACACACGAAATGCTGGAGGCCAGCCAGCATCTCTGGAAAAGGGTAAACAGTCAATGTCTTGAGCCAAGACCGTTCATCAGGATTTGAAAAAAAGGAGAAGTCAAAGAGAAGGTGGGGGAGGGCAGGAAGGAGTACAAGGTGATAGGTGAAACCAGGAGAGGGGGAGGGGTGAAGTAAAGAGTTGGGAAATTGATTGGTAAAGGAGATAAAGGGCTGGAAAACGGGGAATCTGTTAGAAGGTAGAAGACCATGGAAAAATGGGAAGCGGAACTGGCATCAGTGGGAAGTGATGAGCTGGTAGGGAGATAAGGTGAGAAAGGGAAATGGGAATGGAGGAGTGGTGAAGGGGCGGCAATTATTGGAGGCTCAAGAAATCAATGTTCATGCCATCAGGTTGGAGGCTACCCAGACGGAATACAAGGTGCTGCTCTTCCAAACTGAGTGCGGCCCCGTTGCGGCAGTAGACGAGGCTACGGGCTGACATGTCAGTGTGAGAATGGGATGGGTGGCTACCGGGAGATACCACTTTTTCGGGCAGAAGGAGTGTATGTGCTTGATGAAGCATTTTCCCAATCTACAACGGGCCTCACCAATGTACAGGATTCCACACCAGGAGCATTGCATACAATAGATGACCCCAACAGGCTCACAGCTGAATTACTGCCTCACTTCATGTTTGGGGCCCTGATTGGCAGTGAGGAAGGAGGTGTAGGGGCACATATAGCACTTATTTCGCTTGCAGAGGCTGGTGGGTGGTAGCAGAAAACAAGAGGAACCCTATCTCTGTTGGGATGGCGGGAGGATGGGGTGAGGGCAGACGTCTGCAAAATGGAAGAGATACCGGTGAGGGCAGCATTGATGGTGGCGGAAGGAAAGCCCCCTTCTGTTTTAAAGAAAGAGGACATTTCATTAGTTATGAAATGAAAAGCCTTATCGTGAGAGCAGATGCAGCAGAGACGGAGGAACTGAAGTTTGCTAGTAGGCCTCTCAAGGTGACTGGTAAATTCAAGACCATCCTTCTTACCTCGAGCAACAGTTATCCTTCATGAGATAAAAAAATGCTTATTTTGTCATGTAAATTATGTATAATTCGTGTTAAGTTTATGTTAATTTATGCTTGCGCTGCTGCTGCAAAAAAAAGGCGAATCTTTGCAGCATTTATATCCTGGGTCAGTATTTCTATGACAATAATGTGAACCAGAAGTTCTCTCACAAGTCTTTCAGCTCTCAAAAGACAATGAGTTTACAGACAGAGGCTCAGTGGAAGTGTAACCTCAGCAGCACGGTAACATGGCAGTTAACACAATGCCAGTGACCTGGGTTCAATTCCCAACACTATCTGTAAGGAGTTTGTATGCTCTTCCTTTGACTGCATGGTTTCCTCCAGGTTCTCCAGCTTCCTCCTAAATTCCAACGATGCACGGGTTGTAGTCCAATTGGCCACATCGGTGCAATTGGGCAGCACGGGTTCATTAGGCCAGAAGGGCCTGTTACCATGCTTCATCTCCAAACAAAATTGCAAGTTACGCATGCACAACTAGGTGCATTTATCCTGACACCTTTAAGCAAAATAAAACTCTGCCTAGGGAAGGCAGGGATCTCAAAGTGAAAGACATCACTAGACCACACCACAATGGTCTCTGACTGGTAACTCAGCCAAAGTCAGAGGGGTAAAAGAACGAGAGGACAAGGAGGAAGGACATCAGGGACTCGGGCTTTGACAGCTGATGACTCAGCTGCCAAAAGGCAGACAGATAAAAGTTGGCAGAGGTACAATTAGCCAGGAGTGAAGAACCGCAATAGCACAAGGGTGAGGAGGAGACAAAGATTGACAGAAAAGTAAGAGAGAAGTATAGAAAATTAAGGAGCCGCAAACTTGTCATAGATGTTTAATCACTGAAATACAGCCAGTGTAACACATGGATAAACACCATTCGTGTGTGTGACATAATAAATGACCCAGTAACTCATTTTCAAACGGCAATGGTTGAGGAGTAAACATTGGCCGGGAAATCAGCAGAGTATCCAACTCTTCCTGAAGTCATACTCAAACACCACGGAAACAGGCTCTTTGGCCCTACTGATTCATGCCAACCAGAATGTTTCATCTAACCTTGTCCTATTTGCCCACATTTGGTCCGCAACCTTGTAATCTTTCCCTATCCAAATATTAGTGGAATAGTCTTTTCAAAGTTTTTAGTATCTGTTTCAATCACTTCCTCTGGCAGCTCTTTCCTCATACATACCATCCTCTCTCTACAACAGTTGTCTCTAAAATTCCTATTAAATCTTTTCCCTCTTACTTTAAACCTGAGGCCTAAGAGGGCAAGGAGAAAGGATTTCAGAGTCACTAGGTCTTGATTCCCCAACACGGGGAAAAAGACCGAGTGTACATGCCCTTATCTATGCTCCTCACGATCGTACACACCTCTCTAAGATTGTTCTCAGTCTCCTGTACTCCAAAGAGCAAGTTCCTAGCTTGCCCAACCTTCACTTTAAGTGCTGGCAACTTGTAAACCTTCCTACAGGATCCGCTCACTGCTCAGACTGAGAGGCCTCAGTATAGTTAAAGAGCAATGTAACCAGTAACCATGGAGCATGGGCCAGCAGTTCAGCAACACCAGTTCAAAACCCACCATGGCAGCTGTGGAATTCGAAAGCAGTTCCAAATAATCAGGAATTAAAGGAAAATCTTTTTTATGTAATGACTGGATTGTCAGAAAAGCCTATTGGCCCTTCAGTGAGTGACACTTAAAGTCACAGACGTTCATCGCCTCCTGACAGACATGTGTCAACTTCAGGGCTCTGAAATGTGCAATTTAGTCTTTGAGTATATATTTACAAACTAGAAACACAACAAAAATTACATGAATAGGCCATTTGGCATTCTGAGTCAATACAATCATGGCCTTTTGCGATGCTGCATTCCTGCACTCCAGCCCTTACCTATTGGTGCCTTTTATGTCTGGAAGTCTATGCCCTTAAACGCAAAGACTTGGCCTCCACATCCTTCTATGGCAAAGAATTCCATACAATCACAACCTTCACTTCAATACATTCCATACATTTATCTTCCCATCCTATATGTCTTATTCCAAATTCTTAGACTATGAGTTTTTGTTTCTTTTTCCTTTCGTGTGTGTGTGCGCAGCGGGTGGGAATTAACGTCTTTCTTTCAACTACTTCTATGGTTTTTTGTATTTTATAGCACTCTGGAGAAGACAAATCTCAGACGTACTCTGCATACGTACTTTGATATTAAAATAAATGAACTTTTATAACCAGTGGTTCTAGAGCAAGAAGCTGGGAGAAGTATCATCCCTGCATCCAGCCTGTCAGGCCAGGTCAAAACTCTATATACTACAGAAATGTCCTCTCTCATTCAACAGTGTAATACAGACATACTCAATGCAATCTCTCTAATGCAATGCTCCCAGTATTCCAGAAGTCAGTCTGACAAACTGAGGTTTACACTACGAGAGAACGTACAGTATATTCTGCTCCCATGTCTTATGGTCTTATATTCTTTAGTCAGTAAGGAGATCAATACTGAACTCTTTATCAATTTGTGTGATCTGACTAAAGTCTCGGTGTAATTGTAGGAAGATTCCCTTATTTCTGTACCCAAAATCTTTTGCAATGAAGGTCAAGAGATAAAGATTTAAATCCCATGGCCCTTAAACTTGCTCCACCTTTAATCAAAATCATCAAGACTCTCTCAACAATCTCCATTTTCTTCAATTTTCCAAGACAGGTATGAAGTAGAGGAGCCTGAAGTCCCAGATAACTGGTTCAAGAAAAGCTATTTCCCTTTAACCATTCAGTTCATGAACCAACCTGCACAACCCTATTCACTAAAACAAGAAATCCTGCAGATGCTGGAAATTCAAAGCAAATGCCGGAGGAACGTGGGTCTGACAGTCGAACTTTCAGGCCAAGATTGTTCTTCGGGACTGAAAAGGAAGGGAGACAACACCAGAATAAAAAGGTTGGAAAGAGAGGAAAGAGGATAGCTAGAATGTGATAGCAGAAGCCAGATAGGTGGGAAGGGGCTGGAAAGGAGGGAATCTGATAGGAGAGGAGAGTGGACCATAGGAGAAAGGGAAGGAGATCCAGGAGAAGTGTTAGGCAGGTGAGAAGAAGTAAGAGGACAGAGTGGGAAATAGAAGGAGGAGGGAGGGGGAGGGAAAAAATTTACCAGAAGGAGAAGTTGAAATTCATGCCATCGGGTTGAAGACTACCCAGATTAAATATAAGATGTTACTCCTCCACCCTGAGGGTAGTCTCATCGTGGCACAAGAGACAACTATGGACCAACATGTTAAAATGGGAATGGGAATCCGAATTAAAATGTTTGGCCACTGGGAAGATCTACATTTGGCAAATGGAGCGGAGGTGACCAGGAATTTCTACTTTAGGCGGAGCACTGGAAATTTCCACTACCCTAATCACCATCCAGTATTTTAAAACTATGACCTTTGCACTTCAAGAGACCACATTCTTTTGTTCTAATTGTGTTCCTTCTTGTAAAAATTCTGTACAACTTATGATTACATAATGTTTTTCTTGTTAATATTACAGGGTTAACATATGAGGACTGTTGATGGCCCTGGGCCTGTACTTGCTGCTGGTGCTTAGGAAAATTGGGGGAGGGGGGAAAGAGGAAACCTCGCTTAAACCTACTGAATATCGAAAGGCCTAGATACAGTGGAAACAGAGAGGATGTTTCCAATAGCAGAGGTGTCTAGGACCAGCGAGCAGAGCCTCAGAATAGAAGAAAGTCAATTTAGAGCAGATGAGGCGAATTTCATTACCTGCATTAGGGTTGTGAGTCTGTGAAACTCACTGTCACAGGCGGCTGAGGAGGGTGTATTTAAGGTGGAGGTTGATATGTACATGATTAGTAAGGGTGTCAAAGGTTATGAGCAGGTTGAGAATGGGGTTGAGGAGGACAATAAGTCAGCATGATGGAATATGGGTGTAGGCCCGATGGTCCCAACGGCCTAATTCTATTCTTGTGCTGCTGCAAGTGGGTTTCTCATTACACCTGTACGTACACATACTTGAGCCCATGACAATAAATTTGATTTTGATATGAAATATGAAGATGTAATGAAAGATTGCCAAGTCAGGATCAGGTAACTGTAAAGCAGAAAAATTTACTCCTTAAGTGATCAGCTTGGAATAACTGGTTGGAGGGAAGGATTAGCTACTTGCTGGGTCCTGCCATGAAAAAAATTAGTGACGTGGGGGCTAGAAATGATATATATGCACCATTGTGCTGATTTTCAATGGATTCACCACCTGTAGCCCTTAAGCGAGGAGATGCGATAGAATTTCAATAAACCTAAGCTTTGAACGTGTGGACCCCAGGTGTAATTTATGTGAATTTCATTTCTGGATCCTTCAATAAGGAACACAGAGGCCATAAGTAATTTCCTTCAAACTGACAGGCGATGGTCAGGCAGTTTTCCCTTTGTTGGCTCAGTTGGAAGTGAACATCTCAAGCTCCAAACTGATCCTCAAGTTCCAGTTAATTTCCACACAGTTTCAGCCAACACACTACAATTAACCAATAATCCAGCCAGGCCAATTGACCAGGAATGGTTGGGAACTGGGAATAGCCAAGGCGATGGTTCAATATCTCATCACCTGGCTTCAGAAACAGAGACTCAATAAGCTTAATAGCAACATTGTATGGAACATGAAGGTGGAGTGAAAAATTACATTCATAGATCATAAAAATCTACAGCACATTACAGGCCCTTCGGCCCACAATCTTCTGTCAATGATGTAACCTACCCTAGAAGCCGCTGAGAATTTCCCTAACGCATAGCCTCCACCATCGTTGCCAGCAGTGCATTCCACACACCCACCATTCTCTGTGTGAAAACTTACCTCTGACATCCCCCCTGTACCTACTTCCAAGCACCTTAAAACTATGCCTCCTTGTGTTAGCCATTTCAGCCCTGGGAAAAAACCTATGACTACCCACACAATCAGTGCCTCTCATCATCTTATACGCCTCCATCAGGTCAGCTCTCATCCTCTGTCGCTCCAAGGCCAAGTTCGTTCAACCTATTCTCGTAAGGCATGCTCTCCAATCCAGGCAACATCCAGGAAGGATGGCTGCACTTCAGTGATTGGGATTTGATGCTACAACCTTCAGACGCCAAGACGGGCAAGCACAACAGTCGGACAGGGCTAAAGATAAAGGGCAGAAGGATTTCTCTGCAGTATTTTTTCTTAAAACTATTTTAAGGAAAAATAATGTACAGAAACGATACTGTGGTGTGCAGCTAAGTTAATAATGGTTTGGAATATAAATCGTCAGCTAGCTTCAAGTCACAAGCAACCTCCTCTCAGTTGAGTGTTAAAGACTAGCATACCCGATATAGGGCAACAATTATGGGAGACACTGCAGTGACGACAAAGGGATGAGCTGCAGTAGATTATATGAGATGGGAGGTTATGGCCCCATTCAGCCATAGGTTGGCCACAGCTGGACAACTGACTGCAGTTCTGGTCACCACAGAATTAGATTACACTGCTGGGTGTGCAGACAAGAGTCACCAGGATATTGGTCAGATGAAGAACTTCTTTAAGGAGGAAGGGTAAACTGAGACCGTCTTCTGTAGAGCACAGGGAGACCTGATAAAAGCGTACAAAATTATTCGGGATAATAGGGAACGTTTCCCCTTTGCTTAGGTGCCTAAAACTGGAAAGCATAGATATGGAGACACTTAGAGGGGATCCAAGAGGGTGGTTGGTATCTGGATAAACAACTTGATGGGGTGGAGGCAGATATCCTCACAGCATATAAAAGCACCCGTACAAGTCATTAAGGAATGGGAAACTGGTAAATTTGTTTAAATAGGATACAGTATTCCTTTCTTACTCTCTTATTACTGCCATCAAGGTGGTGGTACAGAAGCCGGAAGACACACACTCAGTGATTGAGGAACAGCTTCTTCCCCTCTGCCACCATGTTCCTGAATGGACAATAAACCAATGAACATTACGTCACTATTTTTGCACAACTTATTTAAAATTTTTTTTATGTATTGCGCTGTACTGTTGCTGCAAAACAACAAATTCCACCACATACACACGTGATGTTAAACCAAGTTCTGATTTACTTTTTGCATTATTTATTCTGGTAATTTACAGTAATTTTGTGCCTTTGCACAGAACTGCTGCTGCTCAGTAACTAATCTCACATCGTGCAAGTCAGCGATAATATACCCGATTCCGATCCACTCCCTGTCTGGATTTGCATGAACTTCAAAGTCTTGCAGCTTCATTGAGGACAAGACTGGCAAACTCACAAAGAAGTTAATTTTCTTTTTATTCCTCCTGGGAAATACACAAAAGTTTCCCAGCATCATTATTGCTGGGGGAATAACTGAAATGCAAAATAAATTTGGAACTTCTATAAGGCATTCATAATACATAAATAATTTAGGTAAGTTAACCATAAGACCTAGGAGCAGAATTTGGCCATTTCAATCATGGCAGGTGCTTTTTTGGGGTTAATTGTGAGTGGTAGAAGTTGAGGGGTACTAATGGGAACAGTGAGCTGAGAGTGAGGAAGGGAGATTGCTTCAGGATACAAGATGGACTTCATGGGCCAAATAGCCTTCTTCTGTGCTGTATGGAAATATGGAAAACATCTGCATCATTATAACATGCCTGTGGACTGATTTACTTCAGTAACTACTGCCAATTGCCAAGTGGTAAATAAGTTTAATACAAGCTCACCATCTCCAGACAATGCCACCTAACATTGAGATATAAGCAGCCATTCCACAGTCAAGCACAAAGCTGTCATTGCTTCCCTCAGCAGCAGCAGCAGCAGACACAGATTTCCCCCTCTGAGACACACATCATTTCTAACATATCAGCCACTCCTTTACACGCAAACACAAGGAAATCTGAAGATGCTGGAATTTCAAGCAACACACATAAAAGTTGCTGGTGAACACAGCAGGCCAGGCAGCATCTCCAGGAAGAGGTACAGTAAGATCTCTTACTAGCTCTTCTTTCAGTTAGTCCTGATGAAGGGTCTCGGCCCAAAACGTCAACTGTACCTCTTCCTAGAGTTGCTGCCTGGCCTGCTGCGTTCACCAGCAACTTTTATGTGAGCCACTCCTTTACCATTGCTGGGCCCAAGTCTTGTAACTCTGTCTCTCATGTTGTGGTGGGACAACCTTCGCCATATGGACCACAGTAGGTCAAGAAAAAGTGGGCACGTGGCTAAGGCATTGGACTAGCAACCTGAAGGTCGTGAGTTTGAGCCCCACGCTGAGGGAACATGTTGTGTCCTTGAGCAAGGCACTTAATCACACATTGCTCTGCGACGACACTGGTGCCAAACTGTATGGGTCCTAATGCCCTTCCCTTGGACAACATTGGTGTCGTGGAGAGGAGAGACTTGCAGCATGGGCAACTGCTGGTCTTCCATACAACCTTGCCCAGGCCTGCACCCTGGATAGTGAAGACTTTCCAGGTGCAGATCCATGGTGTCATAAGACTAACGGATGCCTTTAAGATCAAAAAAGCATCTCACCACCACCTTCTCAAGGGCAAGAAGTGATGATCTTGCTGGTAAATTACCAGGCAAAATTAAATAAAAATCCCTCTGAAGCTTTGCATTGTAAGTTATCCTAAGTAAAATCCTATACTGTATTTTTTTATTTCTCCTGCAATGCTTACTGAAGGCATTGACACCTGTCTGGTTACTATATTATATCTGCCCTTTGACCCTGGTCCAACCTCAAATATGGCCAGACTCAAAAGCACCTCAGCAGTGGGAAATCAAATCCCCAACATCTTTCACAGGAGCACTATTCAGACAGGGATGGATGCGGAAGAGGGAGGGGCATTTGGAGGGGTGGTTTAAGGAGAAACATAAAGTGGGGAGTAGAAAGAATTGCGAAGGACATTTGAGAGAAGCCGTAGACAGCTGAAGGCCAATAGGGTCATACTGAGTGGCAGAGGGTGAAGGGACACACAACATATCAAATCAGATTGACAGACTATTCTCTGGATGTGGGTCAAATGGTTGTCTATTTCTGTGCTTTCTTCAAGGGAGGCAAAATTCTACACCAAGTTTATTGCAGGATCCTGAATAGAGTGGATATGGAGAGGTTGTTTCCTAAAGTGGGGGTGTCTAGGACCAGATTAGAATAGAGGACATCCCTTTAGAACAGAGGTGCTGTGGAACTTCTTTAGCTGGAGAGTGGTGAATCTATGGAAATCATTGCTACAGATGGCTGTGGAGGCCAAGTCTTCGGGTATATTTAACGCAAAGGTTAGCAGGTTCTTGATTAGTTAGAGTGTCCAAGGGTATGGGGAGAAAGCAGAAGAATGGGGTTGAGGGGGATAATAAATTAGCCATGACTGAATGGTGGAGCAGACTTGAGGCACTGATTACCCTAATTCTGCTTCTATGTCACATGGTTTTATGATTTGATAGTGTAGCATCACTGAGTCACCGCCAAGTAGCATAAACCTGAGCCGATGGCCAAATATCCATATATACTAATTCCATTTGTCCACACTTGATCTACAGCTTTCCATGTCTGATGATTCAATATTTATGCAGATACTTCTTAAATGCTGTGGGAGTTCTCCTCTCCAAAATAATTGCTAATTGGGTTATTATTGTCACATGGACCAAGATACAGTCCGTGGTCACTTCATTACGTACATCCTGTACCTAATAAAGTGGCCACTGACTGTATTTCATGGTCTTCTGCTGCTGTAGCTCATCCATTTCATTTCGAGGTTTGACATGTCGATTGTGATTTCAGAGATGCTCTTCTGCATACCACTGTTGCAATGCATGGTTATGTGAATTTCTGTCACCGTCCAGTCTGGTTAATCTCCACAGATCTTTCTCACTAATAAAGCGTTTTCACCCTCAGTGCGGACGCTCACGGGATTTTCTTTTTGTTTTTCACACTATTCTCTGTAAACTCTAGAAAAGTTTATGCATGAAAATCCAAAGAGATCAGCAATTTGAGGTACTCAAACCACCCCATCTAACACCAACAATCATTCCGCAGTCAAAGTCACTTAGATCACATTTCTTCCCCATTCTGATGTTTGGCCTGAACAATAACTGAACCTCTTGACCATGTCTGCATGTTTTTATGCATGGAGTTGCTGCCACGTGATTGGCTGATTAGATATTTCATTAATGAGCAGGTGTACAGGTGTGCCTAATAAAGTGATCACAGGGTGTACAATGAATAACTTTCGCTTGCAGGCCACACAGAAAGATTATTCCAGAAGACACACAAGGTAATAAATTGGACAAACAAAATGCCGAATAGTGCAACAGAAAAGTGTAGTGCAGGAAGATAATGTACAAGGGCCATGATGTGGTAGATATGAGAGATCACAAATTCTTCATCATATAACAGATCCTTTCAAGAGTGTCATAATCGTCAGAAGCTGTTCTTAAGCATGCTGGTATGAGTTTTCAGGATTTTATATCTTCTGTGTGATGGGAGGGGGAAGAAGTGAGACTGACATGGTTGAGGGGTCCCTAATTAAGCCACCTGCTTTCCTGAGGCAATGGGCAGTATAGGCAGAGTCCAGGGAGGGGAAATGGTGGTATTTCTTCTCAAACCATTGTATCTGATGGGCGGGGGGGGGGGCAATTAAATTCTAATCAAGGAGAGGATGGAAAAGGGTGAAGTCAACAGGTACTATTTTATATGCTACACAGTGAAAACCCAAAAACTGTCTCCCCAAAAGTTTGTTCGGGTCAATTGATGATCTCAAAACTCAGAGTTTTCTTGGGGACATGATAACAATATAAGGAAATGATGTAAGGTCGAAGTAGTTAACATACAGGTCAGTCATTATCAGACAGAGGAGTGATAAGCTGATAGGGCTTAATATTCCTGGACTACAAACTCAGACCAATTCAGAAATAGCATTTTATTAAATCCTCTCCAGAGGATATCATACCAGTTAAGAGGAGGCAGCACAGTAGTAGAGCTGCTCTTTCCCAGATCGAGGGAATCAGGTTCAAACCTGAACTCGGGTAGAGTTTTCACATTCACGTGGATTTCCACAGGGTGCTCTGGCTTCCGCTCACATCCCAAAGACATGCAGGTCGGTGGGTAATTGGGCACTGTGTGTGTAGGTCAGTTGACAGGAATGTGTGGAGTATAAACTGGGTTTGGATATGCGAAGCGTAAGTGAGCACCCAATGATCAGTGGTTTGAAGGGTCTATTTCCACGCTGTCTGACTCTATATTCTTAAACCCCAACAGGACATCTGATCAAAGCAAGGATTGACTTGTGATTTAAATTTTGCTCTGCTGTTCATGAAACTTTATCCAACATGAAGGGTATCCAACATGACACAATGAAGGGTAATGGGGTAAGCAATTTGGAAGGGTTGATATTGAGGGAGCACTGCACTGAGGGAGTGCCACATTATGGGTGGGGCAGTATTGAGTGAGCGTTACACTGTGGGAACAGCGGTAATGAAGGCATCTCACACAGTGCCATGGAAACTTCAGCCTGCCCAAGTTAAATAGTTGAAATAGAGACCATAGAAGTCCTTAAATTAGCTGCCCAAAATAGGAGAATAATTCCAATCAGGTTTTGGTATTCCTTCCTTAGTAGGGGCCAAAGTGGACAAAGATTGCTCACTCGTAAGGCTGGAGCTAGTTACCAAGGATTCCACTGCTTAGATGTGACCTAGCTGAGAAGTCTTCTGTAGCCAAACAGCCTGCTCACAAATGCCAATTACAAACAATTTGCCAGACCGTAACACATAGGAACAGAATGAGGCCATTCAGCCCATCGAGCCTGCTCCGCCATTCCACAATCAGCGGTTATGTGGCAAAGTGGGAATGACTGGCCACGAGGACATATCGTCCAATCCTCAGTTCAGAATGGCAACAAGACATCTCACGGGCAAAATGAGTAGCAACCTACCCCTCAAAAAGCAGCAGAGTGCCGTTAGTCGAAACTCTGGAAAGCCTCAGCATGACAATGCGGCGGGATTCCAAATGTGTTCCACAAGAGGCCGTTTTTAAAAGTACATCAACACAGAGATTGAGAGAACCCTTTTAAAAAGTCAGTAGACGTGCCAAGTTATTGGACAGAGAGTGTGCCTAATAGATTGGCATGATCTTTATCATGTTTACCTTGCTTTACGAGGCCCCCACATTCCCCACCACACAGGAGACTGCGAGCAGCCTTAAAGTGAACTGGAGCCAGACAATCAGCATTCCAACGACTGATCAAGTGGCTCCCACTCGACCTCACGTTATCGAAAATTGTCTCTCTCTTCCTTCAGGCTGTAAATACTTTTGGATTCTCTTTTACCCTGCCCCCATTGACAAGAGTCGTCCTGAACTTAAAGTGCCTAAACACATCCATCATCACCATTTGTTAAATCTGTTTGTGTGTTTTAGTCTCGGAGTTCTGCTGAAACTTCATTTCTCACAGAGGTTTAACGCTCTTGTTTTCTGTATTATGCTACCTATGTTCTGATTCGAGGATGGTTCAAAATCTTCCAATGTCATCTTGCCTGATGTCAGCTGTAGCTTAGCGGGTCGTACTCCTGCTTCCAGGTTGTGGGTTCAAGTCCCACTCCAGTCACAATGCTGACATTCCCAACACTGGACTAAGGGAGCACACACTCTTGGACGTTGAATAAAAGAACTCATTTGCCATTGGGTTGACATAACCTACACCATGAAGCTCACTCAGTTGATGAAAGGTTTGAAGGACCAATATTTAGGTGACATTCTCTCCTCACGTGGGCATGTGGCCAAGTGGTTAAGGCATTGGACTAGCTACCTGAAGGTCGTAAGTTCAAGCCCCAGCCGAGGAAACGTGTTGTGTCCTTGAGCAAGGCACTTAATCCCCATTGGTCTGCGACTACACTGGTGCCAAGCTGTATGGGTCCTAATGTCCTTCCCTTGGACAACATTGGTGTCGTGGAGAGGGGAGACTTGCAGCATGGGTAACTGCTGGTCTTCCATACAACCTTGCCCAGGCCTGCGCCCTGGAGAGTGAAGACTTTCCAGGCGCAGATCCATGATCTCGTAAGACTAACGGATGCCTATAATAATAATTCTCTCATAACCTCTTTGCAGTTTGTGGGACCTTCCTACGCACAAACCAATGCTTCCATGACAAGTGATCACAGTTCAGGAAGACTTTAGAATCCCTCCTAATATCCTGAAATGGACAAACCTCTGCATTTAACTGTGTGAATTCTAACCTCAAAACTTTATTCATGAAACTACAACTAGTTAAATCATTTGGATCACTGTGCACAAATTTGGAAGATGCTTCCCCATTGATATGCCTTATCCCTCACTCTTCCTGCGCTTTCCTCTTAAAAGTGAGAGAACCCTGTATAAATTCCCCATCAGCTTTGCTCTATTTATAGTCAACAGAGAGATAGAGCACAGAAACAGGCCCTTTGGCACATTGACTCCATGTTGACCATCAACTATCCATTTATTTATATAGGACAGCAGAGTAACATAGTGGTTAGCACAACACTCTACAGTGCCAGCTGTAAAGTCAGTCAGGGTTCGATCCCCTTTGCTGTCTGTATGTCCTCTTCATAACTGCATGGCTTTCCTCTGGATGCTCCAGTTCTTCATCCATTCAAAGGATTTACAGTTAAGGTTAGGACAACTAGATGCCCTCACATATGCAATGAGAAACATATTTGCAGTATCATCATAGCCATGTAGCATCAGATAAGCAGCACTCACAAGAAGCACAAATTATACACAATTTTGACAAGAAAGAACACAATCACAACAGAAAAAAGTTTATTTTAGTGCAAAGTACCTGAAGTACTCATAATGATGCTGAACTGTAGTGATTGAAGCCATGCTGGCTAGTGCAAGATATGAATGGTTGAAGGGAAGTAGCTGATCTCGAACCTGATGGTTTGGAGCTTCGGGCTTCTGTACCCCCTGCCTGAGGTAAGTGTGAGAAGATGGTATGGCCTGTGTGGTAAACTATATATGTTGTAACTGGGTTATCTGTCTGGACACGCCCCTCTGCTGACTGCTCCTGTGGCCCCTCCCACAGACCCCTGAATAAAGGCGATTGTGCCATTGCTCCTCTTCTGATGGTGGAGGTCACATTTTACTGCTAATAAAAGCCGTTCAGTATTTACTCTACTTCCAGTCTTCTGGAGTTATTGATGGTGCATCAGCCTGGATGAGGGGAGATCCTTGATGATAGGTGTTGGCTTCTTGAGTCAGAAGCTCCTGTAGATACTTCTGTTGGTAGGGAGGAACGTGTGAGTGATGTACTGGGCTAAATCCACACAATTCTCCACAGCTTCTTGCATTCCTACACATTTGAATTACTGTATTAAACCTAAAGGGAGCCGGAAAAATATTTGAAAGCGTAGAATTTGTAGGCTGGTAGAGAGAGACAATGTACCTCCTGCCCAATGTAGCTGCAAGCAGATTGCACATGAGGATCGCTGCCTTCTTTAGGCATTCCCTCCTGTAGGTACACAGGGTGAAGCAAAGCAAAAGCTCCACTGCATTTGCTGCACTCGGATGCAATGGTAACACTGGTGCCTCTCTTCCTTGATGACACACCTATCCCCTCCCAACCCCGATGCTTCATCAAAAGAGTTCTTCGGTGAATAGGCTCTTACTGTGAAATTCAGCTTATGGTGTGTTGGGTGAAGGCACTGTCAAGCCAAAAAACAGAACTTTTTTTTTGTTTTCACCTTTCAAGATGTCCAAAGTAATGCTTGTACCATTACATAATAGTCACTGCTGTGATGTAGCTAATTTAGCAGCCCATATATGACAAAAGCCATAGGAGAATTAGGCCATTCAGCCCATTGAGTCTGTTCCACCATCCAATGACTTACTTACCCCTCTCAACCCCATTCTCCTGCCTTCTTCCTGTAAGCTTCGATGCCCTGACTAATTGAGAACCATTCAACCTTCACTAACACAGCAAGCCTCCATAAATTACAGAGGCATAATCTGGGGAGGGGGGTACTGAATTACCCAAATTTAACTACTTCCTCCAGGAGTTTCACACCACCTTTTGAAAAGAGCAGGAACCAATATGTGCAATATGGGAATTGTGAGACCATAAGAAATAGAAATCAGCCATCTGGCCCCTAGAGATCAAATAAGATTTCAGATTTAGATTTTTATTCCATGTACACCAAAGCATTGCAGTGAAATGCATCATTTGTGTTCAGAACTGACACACCCAAGGGCATACGAGAAGCAGCCAACATGTCACGCTAACATAGTATACCCACGATGCTCGGCAGAACAGAACAGACAACAACAACATACGTAGTAACAAAGCAACAGCAAAACAACCCACAATCCTCCCTCCCCTACACACATTCACATCCTCTAACCCCAGGACTGGCCTTCTCCTTCAGCCCCCATCAACTTGCCTCAAGGACACTTTAGAACAGAGATCTGGAGGAATTCCTTCAGCCAGAAGCTGGTCAATCTGTGGAATCCATTCCACAGATGGCTGTAGAGGCCAAATCGTTGGGTACACTTAAAGCGGAGGTTGATAGGTTTTTGATTAGTAGGGGCGTCTAAAGTTATGAGAAGACAGGAAAATGGGATTGAGAAGGATAATAAATCAGACATTATGGAATGGCAGAGCAGACTCAATGGACCAAATGGCTTAATTCTTCTAGGAAAAGACCCCAATAAAAGAGAAAACAAAAGAAGGATTCTTGAACCATCTGGTGGCATACGTAAGAGCTGCTATCTGATACCCACGTCCAGCAGTTGGGCAATATCACCAGTGTAAAGATGAAATAATTCAATTTTTTGAAATACAAGGGAGTCATGGATTGGGCAGAGCAAACGTCCGTGAACAAGGAGCACGGTAGCACAGTGATTAATTTAGCAGATGAGTTACCAGAGTTCTGATCCATTGATCCAGAAACAAGAGTCCAATCCAACCACGACAGCTGGAAAATTAATTCAAGGAATTACATAAAGATGAAATTTAAAATTTAAAGCTAACCTCAGCGATGGTAACCATGAAACTGCTGGACTGATAAAACCCCATCTGGTTTGCTAATGTTCTTCAGCAAAGGGAATCTGCCATTATTACCCAGTCTGCCCAGATGGGTTCCACACTGAGGCAGTAGTTTATGATGTGCCTGAAGTACCCTGAAACTTCATCCTTAGTAAAGAATCTAGCATCTTACCACCCACTGAAGTCAGACTAACTGGCCTATAATTTCCTGTCTTTTGTCTTCCTCCATTCTTAAAGATTGAGACTAGGTTATTGACACTGTGACAGCATTATACTAAACACTATGGTAATGCGTGCCACCCTCACCTCTAACTAAGCAGGTTCAAATGGCAAACTCCTGCTGATTCACAACTAACTCCAGTCCCAATTTCCCACCCAAAAAAACAGCCTGTTTGCAGGGTTGGATGTTATTAAAACCCCACGTACTCCCTGGGGGATTTTGATTAATTTAAGCACCTCTTCAAGATCACATCACTCCAGGGAATAAAGGTTTGTCCTGGCCAAACTCTCCTGATAACCCAGTCCCTTGAGCCTTGGCAATATCCTTGCTGGGAAGTGCATGGGGCTATGATGACTTCCAATTCTGCAGACCTATCACCTCTTAATGCTATATTTCTGTGCACATCATTGGAAGAATAGTTGTGACCAAACAGGAATAGAACAGGAAGATACTGGAATTCCATACACTTTCTAGGAAAGGGAATGGACCCCATTTGGTTTAACCCTCCTTCCTTGGACAAGGCTGGGCAGAAAATGTCAAAGTATATGCATTTCTATAACTATGTAGAGGTTTATGACCATTTATACACAGCAAGGTCTCAGAAAAGCACTGGGACAATAACCAGGAAATTCCCTGCTCAAGTTTGGAATCGTTTTCCTCTATCTGATGAACCAGACCTAGATCTTGATTTAACCTTCCAATTGTCAGTGTGATATTTCCCTGGCACAGCACTAAACTATCACTTATAGAGTCATAGAGCCCAGCAGCACAAAAAAAGGCTCTTTGGCCACCTGTTATCCTACTCAGTCCCATCAACCCACGCTCCATACTGCCCCTGTCCACGTACTTACACAAACTTTTCTTCAATGTTGAAATGGAACCCACATCCACCAGTTCCTCTGACAGCTCATTCTACACTTGCACCACCCTCTGAGTGAAGATGTTCCCCCTCAAGTTTCCTGTAAGCACAGTGGATTCTGGTTTATTGGGACACATCGGGACCAGTATTTTTGGCCCAATTAAGCAACAGTCCCAACTAATCAAAGCTTTATGGAAATAGTTAAAAACATATAAAGTTCTAACCTATTCAACCTTTCCATGTAACTCAGATCCTCAATCCCAGCAACATCTTTGTAAATTTTCTCTTTAAATCTTATTGACATCTTTCCTGTAAATAGGTGACCATAAATACACAAATACTCCAAATTTGATCTCATCAACATCCTAGACAACTTCAACATAACATCCCACCTCCTGCACTCATTGCATAGTTTCATGAAGGACAATGGGTCAAAAGATCTCCTTACAACCCTATTTACGTGTGATTCTCCAGATCACTCCACTCATACACTCAAGTGGCCATTTTCTACAGGACACATCCAATAAGGTGACAACTGAGCGAACTTCAGTATGTCTCTGGTCTTCTGCTGCTGTAGCCCATCCACTTCAAGGTTCAACATGTTGTGCATTCAGAGATGCTCTTCTGCACACCACTGTTATAACGTGTGGTTATTAGAGTTACTGTCACCGTCCTGTCTGCTGGAACCAGTCTGGCCATTCTACACCGACTCTCTCATTAATGAGGTGTTTTCACCAACAGAACTGCTGCTCACTGGATTTTTTTTGTTTTACACCCCATTTTCTGTAAACTCTACAGACTGTTGTGCGTGAAAATCCCAGGAGATTGGCAGTTTCTGAGATACTCAAACCACCCTGTCTGGCACCAAAAGTCGTTACATGGTCAAAGTCACTTAGATTACATTTATTCCTCAGTCTGATGTTTGGTCTGAACAACAACAAACTCGAGTATGTCTGCATGCTTTTACCCATTGCATTGCGGCCACATGATTGGCTGATTAGATACTTAAACTAAAGAGCAAGTGTACAAGCGTACGAGTGTATCTCTGAAGTCAGACTTGAATCCATAATTTTCTGACTCAGAGACACGTGTGCTGCCCTTGAATTCACCAAACGAGTGCAGAAACTGCTTCAGTGTTTTAAGGGAAGGCAGGGTTCATTGTTTTATAGTGAAAATACACAATTAAGCTCAGGAGTTCTTTTTAAGTGTTCTAACAATCCTTTTTGATTTATTCAAATCTTTCAACTACAATATTTCTCACCATTGTTTATCTGTGTCTGAGAACACCTTTGAAATTGTCAATCCAACAGCTGAAATTTCTTCCTGGCACCTGTCCCTTACCTCCCACCAGACCAACAATATTAGCCTCTCTTAGCAGCTTAAGTATGTTGCCTGAAGCATGCTGTCACCTTTACTGCTGTGTTAAAACACAACCAGAAACACTTCGGAGTGCTTAATATTAATCAGAAAGTCACGAAATCAGCTCCACCCAGCAAGAATCCCAGGCTGATGGTACACAGCACCTCGGAATTCTCCAAAGAGCTATTGGCAAAGAAAAAGGCCCTTTCGGGTCAATGGTAAATATACAGTGGTACGAATGATGAAACAGTGAATATTCCCAGTGTTCTGATAAATGTTCCTCACTCGCCCTAACAACTAGCAGCACATTAATTGCCCTTCCTAGTGTATGTTGCTTGCAAGTACTTTCCACACTAATATTGACTTACCCAGTGTATGGAATGAGAAGCAATTGGCTGTGAATTTCACGTGATAAGCTGAAAAGAACACAAGCCTGTCTTATTGTAGGAGTTTGTTGGCTGTTGTGGGTGATAGAATGTGGAACAGCACCTCAACCCACGAAGTTCACCATAGCCAAGCCCTCCCTCCCACATGGCTCTCTATTTTTTCAATGTAAGAAGTATCATAGGAAAGATAGAGGTGTACAAGTTATTAAGAGGAATAGATAGAGTGGATAGCCAGCGCCTCTTCCCCAGGGCACCACTGCTCAATACAAGGGGACATGGCTTTAAGGTAAGGGGTGGGAAGTTCAAGGGGGATATTAGAGGAAGGTTTTTTACTCAGAGAGTGGTTGGTGCGTGGAATGCACTGCCTGAGTCAGTGGTGGAGGCAGATTCACTAGTGAAGTTTAAGAGACTACTAGACAGGTGTATGGAGGAATTTAAGTGGGGGGTTATATGGGAGGCAGGGTTTGAGGGTTGGCAACTGGAGGGCCTGTACTGTGCTGTACTATTCTATGTTCTAAAGATGGATGATACCGCTGAAGAGGTAGCTGGTTTACAAGTGTAGCAAGGAGAGTCTGTTGAAAGGGCCTAATTGCAGTCAACAGGCTGAGTTGCAAAGCAAAAGGCAGACAAATTTGAAAACGTTGAATACAGGATTGAACCTGTTATATTTGAATGCGCACAGTATACGGAGTAAGGTCAATGAACTTGTCACACAGTTAAAGTTGGCATCTGTGATGTTGTGGGCATCACTGAATCATGGCTGAAAGAAATTATAGTTGCAAGCTTAATGTCCACGAATACACACTGTATCAAAAGGACAGGCAGGAAGGCAGAACAGGCAGCGTGGTTCTACTGGTAAAAAAAAATGAAATCAAATCATTAGAAAGAGGTGACATAAGATTGGAAGGTGTTGAATCATTGTGGGTAGAGCTAAGGAATTGCAAGGGTAAAAAGACCCTGAGGGGAGTTATATACAGACCCCCAAGCAGTATCAAGGATGTGGTCTACAACTAACAAAGGAAAATAGAAAATGTGTGCCAAAAGGGCAAGGTTACAATAGTCATGGGGGGTTTCAATATTCAGGTAGATTGGGAAAATCAGGTGCTGGATCCCAAGAGGTAATTTATAGAACGCCTACGAAATGGCTTTTTAGAGCAGCTCGTGGTTGAGCCCACTAGGGGATCAGCTATTCTGGACTGGGTGCTGGGCAATGACCTAGAATTGATTAGCGATCTTAAGGTAGAAGAACCAGTAGGGGCAAGTGATGATAATATGATCAAATGCAGTACGTAATATAATCAAGCACAGGATGAAATTTGAGAAGGAGAGGAGAAAGTCAGATGTATCAGTATTACAGTGGAGTAAAGGAAATTACAGAGGCATGAGAAAGGAGTTGACCACAGTTGCTTGGCAAAGAACACCGGCAGGAATGGCAGCACAGCAGCAAAGGCTGGAATTTCTGGAAGCAATTGGGAAGCACAGGAAATATACATCCCAAAGAGGAAGAAGTATTCTAAAGGAAAGGTGACACCACCGTGGCTAACGGGAGAAGTCAAACCAATATAAAAGACAAAGAGAAGCCATAAAATAGTGCAAAAATCAGTGGGAAGTTAGAGGATTGGGAAGCTTTTAAAAACCAACAGAAATCAACTAAAAACATTATTAATAAGGAAAAGATGAATATGAAACAAAGGTAGCCAATAGTATTAAGGAGGATACCAAAAATTTCACCAGATACATAAAGTGTAAAAGGGAGGCAAGAATGGATATCAGACTGCCAGAAAACGATGCTGGAGAGGTGGTGGGGTGGGGGGGGGGAGGGGAACAATGAAATGGTGGATGAACTGAATAGCATTTCACATCAGTCTTCACTGTGGAAGGCACTAGCAGTATGGTGGAAGTTCCAGAGTGTCAGGGGTCAGAAGTGTGTTAAGTTGCCATTACTAGGGAGAAGCTTATTGGGAAACTGGAAGGTCTGAAGTTAAGTGAGTCACCTGGACTAGATGGTGTATACCTCAGGGTCTGAAAGAGGTGGCTGAAGAGACTGTGGAAGCATTAGTAATGATCTTTCAAGAATCATTTGATTTTGGAATGGTTCCTGACGACTGGAAAATTGGAAATGTCACTCCACTTTTCAAGAAGGGGGAGAGGCAGAAGAAAGGAAATTACAGGCCAGTTGGCCTGACCTATGTGGTTGGAAAAATGCTGGAAGCGATTGGTAATGATGTGGTTTCAAGCTACTTGAAGGCACATGATAAAACAGATTGTAGTCAACATTCTATCATCAAGGGACATTCTTGCCTAACAAATCTGTATGAATTCTTTGAAGAAATATCAAGTAGGATAGACAAAAGAGAATCGGTGAATGTTGTGCTGGGATTTTCAGAAATCTTTTGACAAGGTGCCACATATGAAGCTGCTTAACAAGCTACGAGCCCAGTATTACAAGAAAGATTCTAGCATGGATAAAGCAGTGGCTGATTGCCAGGAGGCAAAGAGTGACAATAAAGGGGGCCATTTCTGGTTGGCTAATGGTTTACTAGTGGTGTTCTGCAGGGGTTTATGTTGGGCCACTTCTTTTTACATTATATCTCAATGACTTGGATGATGGAATTGATGGCTATTTTGCAAACTTTGCGGATGATACAAAGATAGGTGGAAAGGCAGGTAGTTTTGAGGAAGTAGAGAGGCTACAGAAGGACTTAGACAGATTAGGAGAGTGGGCAAAGAAGTTGCAGATGGAATATAGTGTCAGGAAGTGTATGCTCATGCCCTTTGGTAGAAGAAATACAAGGGTAGACTATTTGCTAAATGGATAGAAAATTCAAAAATCTGAGGCACAGAGGAACTTGGAAGTTCTTGTGCGGATTGAGTCTGGGGTGAGGAAGGCAAATACAATGTTGACATTTATTTTAAGAGGACTAGAATATGAAGTCAAAGATTTTTTTTTATTGCCCCTCCAATAGTTACAGGGACATCACGGAGCAGATAGGGAGGCAGGTTCTGGAATGGTGCAATAATAATAGGGTTGTTGTGATGGGAGATTTTTACTTTCCTAACACTGACTGGCATCTCCTTAGAGCAAGGGGTTTAGATGGGATGGAGTTTGTTAGATGTGTTCAGGAAGGTGTCCTTATTCAACCTGGAGATAAGCCAACTAGAGGAAAGGCTGTACTTGATCTGGTATTGGGAAATGAACCTGGTCAGGTGTCAGATCTCTTGGTGGGAGAGCATTTTGGAGGTAGTGATCACAACTCTATCTCCTTTACCATTGCACTGGAGAGGGAGAGGAACAGACAATTTGGGGAAACATTTAATTGGGAAAGGGGGAAATATGATGCTATTAAGCAGAAAGTTGTGAACATAAATTTGGAGCAGATGTTCACAGGGAAATGCACGGCAAAAATGTTTCTACGTAGGTATGATCCAGAAACAGCGAAAGGATGGTAGGGGGAAAAAAACCATGGTGTACAAAGAATGTGGAAAATCTAGTTAAAAAGAAAAGCTTACAAAAGGTTCAAGAAAATAGGTTCTAGAAAATACAAGGTTGCCAGGAAGGAGTTTAAGAATAAAATTAGGAGAGCTAGAAGGGACCATGAGAAGGCCTTGGAGAGCAGGATCAAGGAAAACTCCAAGGAATTCTACAAGTATGTGAAGAGCAAGAGGATGAGCTGTGTGAGAATAGGACCAATCAGAAGTGGCAGTGGAAACGTGTGCATGGAGTCAGAGAAGGTAGTGGAGGTATTAATGAATTCTTTGCTTCAGTATTCACCAGGGAAAAGAATCTTGGCAATTCTGACTTACAGCAAACTGAAACCCTTGAGCAGAAAAACATTAAAAAAAGAGGTTGTGCTGGAACTTTTGAAAAGCATTAAGTTAGGTAAGTCGCCAGGGCCGGACAAGATGTACCCCAGGCAACTGTAGGAAGTGATGGAGGAGATTGCTGAGACTCTGCCAATGATCTTTGCATCATCAACAGACATAGGAGAAGTACCGGAGGATAGGAGGGTTGTAAATGTTGTTCCCTTGTTCAAGAAAGAGAGTAGAGATAACCCAGGAAATTATAGACCAGTGAGTCTTACTTCAGTGGTGGGCAAGTTGTTGCAGAAGATCCTGACAGGCAGGATTTATGAACATTTGGAGAGGCATAATATGATTGGGGATAGTCAGCTTGGATTTCTGAAGGGCAGGTCGTGCCTTATGAGCCTGATTGAATTCTTTGAGGATGTAACAAAACACATTGATGAAGGTAGAGCAGTGGATATAGTGTATGTGGATTTCAGTAAGGAATTTGATAAGGTTCCCCATGCAAGGCTCCTTCAGAAAGTAAAAAGGCATGGAATCCAAGGAGACCTTGCTTTGTGAATCCAGAATTGGCTTGCCCACAGAAGGCAAAGGGTGGTTGTAGATGGTTTGATTTCTGCATGGAAGTCGGTGACCAGTGGTGTTCCACAGGGATCTTTTCTGAGACCCCTCCTTTTTGAGACTTTTATAAATCACCTGGATAATGAAGTGGAAGGCTGAGTTAGTAGATTTGCTGATACCTCAAAGGTTGGGGATGTTGTGGATTGTCTGGAGGGTTGTCAGAGTTATCGATACAGCAGGGCATCGATAGGATGCACAACTGGGCTGAGAAGTGGCAGATGAAGTTCAATCCTGATAAGTGTGAAGTGGTTCATTTCAGTAGGTCAAATTTGAAGACAGAATATAGTATTAATGGTAAGACTCTTGGCAGTGTGGAGGATCAGAAAGGTCTTAGGGTCCGTGTCTATAGGACACTCAAAGCTGCTGTGCAGGTTGACAGTGCTGTTAAGAAGGTGTATGGTGTGTTGGCATTCATCAACCGTGGGATTGAGATCAAGAGCAGTGAGGTAATGTTACAGCTATACAAGACCTTGGTCAGACCCAACTTGAAGTACTGTGTTCAGTTCTGGTCTCCTCATGACAGGAAGGATGTGGATACTATAGAGAAAGTGCAGAGGAGATTCACAAGGACGTTGCCTGGATTGGGGAGCGTGCCTTATGAGAATAGGTTGAGTGACCTTGGCCTTTTCTCCTTGGAGCGACGGAAGATGAGAAGTGACCTGATAAGGTGCAAAAGATGATGAGAGGCATTAATCATGTGGATGGCCAGAGGCTTTTTCCCAGGACTGAAATGGCTAACATGAGGGGGCATAGTTTTAAGATGCTTGGAAGTAGGTACAGAGGGGATGTCAGGGGCAAGTTTTTCCACACAGAGAGTGGTGGGTGCGTGGAATGCACTGTCGGCAATGGTGGTGGAAGCGGATACAATAGGGTCTTTCAAGAGACTCCTGGATAGGTACATGGAGCTTAGAAAAACAGAGGGCTATGCGGTATGGAAATCCTAGGCAGTTTCTAGAGGAGGTTACATGGTTGGCAGAACAATGTGGGCCGAAAGGCCTGTAATGTGCTGTAGATTGCCATGTTTTGTGTTCTATGTCTATGTAATGTTGAGACTTTATAAAGCATTGCTGAGGCCTCACGGAGTACGTGAACCGTGTAGGCCCCTTATCTTAGAAAGGATGTGCTGACACTGGAGAGGGTTCAAATGAAGTTCGCAAAAATTATTCCAGGATTGAATCGCTTGTCAAATGAAAAGCATGTGATGACTCTGGGCCTGTATTCACTCTAATTCAGAGATTGAGGGGTGATCTAATTGAAACCTCTTGATTGTTGACAGGCCTTGATAGAGTGAATGACAAGAGGATTTTTCCTATGCTGGGAGAGTCTAGGACCAGAATAGAGGAGCATAGTCATACTTTATTGATCCCAGGAGAAATTGGTTCTAGAACCAATCCTTCTAGAACAGAGATGAAGAAGAATTGCTCTCACCAGAGAGCGGTGAATCTGTGGAATTTGTTGCTACAGGCAGCTGCGGAGGCCAAGTCTTTATGTATATTTAAGGCAGAGCTTGATAGCTTCTTGATTGGCCAGAGCATGAAGGGATATGGGGAGAAGACAGGAGATTGAGGCTAAGAGGAAAAATCGATCAGCCATGATGAAAAGGTGGAGCAAACTCAATTGCGAAAAGGCCTAATTTTCCTATATCTTATATTATGGTCAGTGGTGAAGGGACCAGTGTGAGGAGATGGACAGGTGAGGAAAGAGGTAAGGTGATGGGGACAGGTGGATCAGGAGGAGAGAGAAAAAAAGAGAGAAAGGACAGAGAGGGAGCAGTTACTAGATGTTTGAGATTCAATATTCATGCCGCCAGGTTGGAGACTACCCAGGCAGAATATCAGATGGCATTCCTCTGAGTTGTGTTTTGCCTTGGTAGCAGAGGAGGCCAGGTATAGACATGCTCTTGTGGGAATGGGAAGGAGAATTAAAATAGGCCAAGAGCACTACAGCACAGGAGCAGATCCTTTCACCCATCCAGTCCATGCTGAACTGAAAGCTCTATTGGTAAAGAAAGCATCAAATCAGTAGAAAGATGTGACATAGCATTGGAAGACGTTGAATCCTTGTGGGTTGAGTTAAGAAGCTACAAGGGTAAATGACCCTGATGGCAGTTATATGCAGACCTCCAAACAGTAGCTGGGATGCGGATCACAGATCACAATGGGAAATAGATAAGGTGTGTCAATGGGCCGGCTGGTGGCACAACGACATCGGCGTCGGACCCGGTTCGAAACCAGTCGGGTCCGCTCCCGAGTACACTTTCCATCTGTGCCGGGTTGAGTGTTGAGATCGCAACTCGATCTCGTAAAATAAAAGGGAAAATACTGCGAAAACGTCTGTGTGAGGAGTGGCACGCCACATAGGCTCTCTCTCTCTCGCGCTCCGTGTCTTGTAAAAGCCATGAAAAGGATATCATCACGGACGCATGCACGCACACACAGACGCACACGCACACACCAAAAAGTGTGTCAAAAGGGCAATGTTATGGTATTCATGGGAGAGTGCAACATGCAAATCGATTGGGAAAATCAGGTTGGAATTAGATCTCAATAGAGTGAGTTTGTTGAATGCCTATGAAATGGCCTTTTAGAGCAGATTGTCATTGAGCCTAGTGGGATCAGCTATACCGATTTGGTGTTATGTAATGAAGCAAGGCTATTAGGGAGTTTAAGGTAAAGGAACCCTTAGGAGACAGCGATAATAATATGATTGAGTTCAACTTGAAAGTCTGATGCAGCAGTATTTCAGTGGAGTAAAGGAAATTACAATGGTGTGAGAAAGAAGTTGGCCAAAGTAAATTGGAAGGAGATGCTGGCAAGTATGACAACAGTAGGAATGGAGTGAGTTTCTGGGGAAAATGAGAAAGGTGCAGGATAGGTGTATTCCAAAAACAAAGAAATACTCAAATGGCAAAATAGTAAAACCATGGCTGACAAGGGAAGTCAAAGCTGACGTAAAAGTAAAAGAGAGGGCATACAACAAAGCAATAATGACCAGGAAAATAGAAGATTAGGAAGCTCATAAAAACCTACAGACAGGAACTAAAAGAATACTTAGGAGGGACAAGATGCAATATGAAAGCATCCCAGCAAACAATATCAAGATGGATAGAAAAAGCTTTTTCCAAGTATATGAAAAATAAGAGAGAGATGAGAGTGGATATAGGATTGCCAGAAAATGAGGCCGGAGAAATAATAACAGGGGACACATAGATGGCAGATGAACTAAATGAGTATTTTGCATCAGTCCTCACTGTGGAAGACACTTGCTGTGTGCCAGATGTTGAAGGGTGTGAGGGAAGAGAAGTGAGTGCAGTTACTATTAAAGAGAGAAGGTGCTCAAAAAGCTGAAAGACCTAAAGGTACATAAGTCACCCAGACCAGATGAACTGCACCCTAGGGTTCTGAAAGAGGCAGTGGTAGAGATTGTCGAGGCCTTAGTAATCATTGGACTCTGGAATAGTTCGGAAGACTGTAAAGTTGCAGTTGTCACTCCACCTCTGAGTCCTGAGCTCCCTCTCTACTCCCTAAACTCTCACGACTGTGGCCACTCATAGCTCCAACCTGCTGATCAAATTTGCAGATGACAGGACATTGATAGCCCTTATTTCCAATAATGATAAGATAATCTACAGAGGAGAAGTCAATGCCCTAACACAGTACTGCCAAGAAAACCACCTCTCCCTCAATGCTGAAAAAACAAAGCAGTTGATTGTGGATTACAGGAGGAACAGAGACAGGCTTGTCCCTATTGACATCAATGGCACTGTAGTTGACAGGGTGAGTAGTTTCAAGTTCCTTGGTATACACATCACCGAGGATCTCACCTGGACTGTACATACCGGATGTGTGGTGAAGGAAGTACAGCAGTGTCTCTTGCATCTTAGATGCAAAAGAAATTAGGCATGAGTTTCCAGATCTTCAGGACTTTCTACAGGGGCACCATTGAGAGCATCCTGACTGGCTGTATCACTACTTGGTATGGGAACTGTACTAGCCTCAGTCACAGGGGACTGTAGAAAGTAGTGCGGACAGCCCAGCAAATCCGTGGATGTGAACTTTCCTGTATTCAGGCCACTTACAGCAGCAGGTGCATAAAAAGGGCCCAGAGGATTATCAGGGACTCCAGCCATCCCAACTACAAACTGTTTCAGCTGCTACCATCTGGCAAATGGTACCGCAGCATTAAAGCCAGGATCAACAGGCTCTGGGACAGCTTCTTTCACCAGGCCATCAGATTTACAAAAAATACATATTGATCTGATTACATATCTGACTGGACATTGAATCTTAACTATACATATGTGTATACAAAGCAATTCTGTATACAATCTTAGTGTTTGACAATATCCTCCCACCCTTCACTTCCTGATTGCTTGTACCTTGAGATGGAGACGCAACATTAAAATTTTTACACCCTCATGTTCTGAGATGGATGTAAGAAATAAAATAAATTCTATTCTATTCTTTAAGAAAGGAGGCAGGCAGCAGCAAGGAAATTATAGACCAGTTAGCCTGACGTCAGTGGTTGGGAAGATGTTGGAGTCAATTGTTATGGATGAGATTATGGAGTACTTGGTGACACAGGACAAGATGGGACAAAGTCAGCATGGTTTCCTTCAGGGAAAATTTGCCTGAAGAACCTGTGGAATTCTTTGAGGAAATTACAAGTAGGATGATAGATAAAGGGGATGTAGTGGATGTTGTATATTTGGATTTTCAGAAGGCCTTTGACAAGGTGCCTCATATAAGGCTGCTTAGCAAGTATGCCCATGGTATTACAGGAAAGTTACTAGCATAGTTAGGGCATTGGCTGATAGGTAGGAGGCAGTGAATGGGAATAAAAGGATTCTTTTCTGGTTGGCTGCCAGTGACTAGTGGTGTTCTACAGGGGTCGTTATTGGTACCACTTTTTATGCTGTATATCAATGATTTAGATGATGGAATAAGACAGCTTTGTTGTCAAGTTTGCAGATGATACGAAGATTGGTAGAGGAGCAAGTAGTGTTGAGGAAACAGGTAGGATGCAGAAGGACTTAGACAGATTAGGACAACGGGCAAGAAAGTGGCAAATGAAATAAAATACTGGAAAATGCATGGTCACGCACTTTGGTCGAAGAAATAAATGTGTAGATTATTTTCTAAATGGGGAGATAATCCAAAAATCTGAGATGAAAAGGGACTTGGGAATCTTTGTGCAGAACACCCTAAAGGTTAACTTGCAGATTAAGTTGGTGGCGAGGAAGGCAGATACAATGTTATCATTCATTTCAAGAGGTTTAGAATACAAGAGCAGGGATGTGATGCTGAGGATTTATAAGGCACTGGTGAGGCCTCACTGTGAGTATTCTGAACAGTTTTGAGCCCCTCATCTCAGAAAAGATATGCTGACATTGGTGAACGCAGCAGGCCAGGCAGCATCTCTAGGAAGAGGTGCAGTCGACGTCCAGGGGTCCTGACGAAGGGTCTCGGCCTGAAACGTCGACTGCACCTCTTCCTAGAGATGCTGCCTGGCCTACTGCGTTCACCAGCAACTTTTATGTGTGTTGCTTGAATTTCCAGCATCTGCAGAATTTCTGTTGTTTGCTGGCGTTGGAGAAGGTTCAGATGCGGTTCACAAGGACGATTCGGGGGATGAAAAGATTATCGCGTGAGGAACGTTTGATATCTCTGGATCGGTACTTGCTGGAATTTAGAAGGACGGGGGGGATCTCATTGAAACTTTTCAAATGTTGAAATACTTAGGCAGAGTAGATGTGGAAAGGGTGTTTCCCATGGTCAGAAAGTCTAGGACAGGAAGGCACAGCCTCAGGATAGAGGGAAGTTCATTTAAAACATCAACGAAGAAAAATTTCTTTAGCCTGAGGGTAATGAATTTGTGAAACTTGTCACACAGGCAGGTGGATGCCAAGCCATTGAGTGCATTTAAAGCACAGATTAGCCGTGGCCCCAAAAGTTATGGAGAGAAGGCCGGGGAGTGGGGCTGTGGAGGGAGAAGAAAAAAGGCTCAGCCATTATTGAATGGCAAAGCAGACTCAATGGGCCACATGGCCTAACTATGCTCCTATTTCTTATGGTCCTTATGGTCTAATCATCTGCCTAGTCCCATCAACACTCACTGGAACACAATCCTTCATACCCCTCCCATCCATGTACCTATCTAAATTTTTCTTAAGTACTGAAATCGAACCTGCATCTATCACTTATCACTCTCACCACCCGCTGAGTTCTAGTTTTAGTCTCACCCAATCTCTGAAAAAAAAAGCCTACTTGCATTTAGCCTTACAATGTCCCACATAATTTGTATTTCTCTACCAAATCTCCTTTCATTCTCCTACACCTGGGAAATATAGTCCTAATCTATTCAACCTTTCCATATAACTCAGATCCTCAAGACCCAAGTGGCTGGCCCTTAAATAGAAGTTCCTTTACTCACATGGCTGTGAACTTTTGGATGTCTTTACCTCATGGGCATCTACTCACAATATTCAAAATCTTGGCTGATGGAATTTTTGATGCTTTGAGGAATTGGATGAAATGGACAGTGAACAGAAAGTGAGTTTACAGCTATGACAATCACCTGCTTTTCAAACCTTTCATCTTACATTCTGATCCAGTGCTGAAGCTAGCCTGCCTCACGACAAAAGCCAAACCTGCCCAAAGGTAAACTTGGCTCCGACCCAAAAACCTCCAGGAGCCAGAGGAGAAAGTGATAATAGTCTAATTTAAACCCTTCTGAATTTTAAATACACCCACAGACGACACTTACTTGAGGATAGTGAAATTAAGATTACTTTGCTGAGTAAAAGACATCAAAATTACTGAAATCACTGAAGGCTTGCGAATGAAATTTGTCAATTATCTGTCTAGTGCTGGCCAAAATACACCCTACTAATAAGATAAAATAAAAGCTTATTTATCCCAAAAGAAATTATCGTTGCAAGCAACACACATCAAAGTTGCTGGTGAACGCAGCAGGCCAGGCAGCTTGAATTTCCAGCATCTGCAGAATTCCTGTTGTTTTTGTTAATTGTTGCAAGGTTGCTCAGTCAGAAATATATACTTTAAAATACAAAATATAAGCATTGAGGTACAAAAAAAATACAAAATATACATTAAAAAGTTATAATGCTAAATAAAGAAATGAAAGCAAAGACTTGTATACTTGAGGAGGAGGAGTTGTAGAATCTTACAGCCATAGGCAGAAAGATCTCCTGTTGTGTTCAGTGATACACCTTGGTGGAGTCAGGCTGTTACTAAAGGTGCTCCTCTGTTTGTCCTGTACGTCATGGAGGGGACAGGAGGGATTGTCCATAATGCTCTATAGCTTCTGCAACATCCTCCTCTCAGACACAACCACCAGGGAATCCAGTTCCGCCCCCAGAACAGAACCAGCCTTCCTGACAAACTCATCGGTCTTCTTGGCGTCAGCAGCTCTCACCCTGCTGCCCCAGCAGACTGCAGCGTAGAATAGAATTGCGGCCACCACTGAGTCATAGAACATCTGCAGCAGAGTATAGCAGACGTTGAATGACCAGAGCCTCCTTAGAGAGTATAATCAGCTCTGTCCCTTCTTCTACAGAGCTTCTGTATTTTTAGACCAGTCTAGTTTATTGTCCGGGTGAGTTCCCAGGTACTTGTAGTTCCGGACAACTTCCACATCTGTTTTCTTGATGGAGATGGGAATACAGGGTGTTTTCACCTTCCTGAAGTCCACCTCCCACTCCTTTGTCTTAGTGATGTTGAGGTAGAGGCGATTCAGTCCACACCACTCAACACAGCTGTCCACCACTCTTCTGTGTTTAGCCTCTTGCCCCCAGCTGATACAGCCCACGACTGCCAAATCATCTGAAAACCTCTGCAGGCAGCAGGGCTCTGAAGTCCGAAGGGTAGACAGTGAACAGGAAGGGGGACAGGACAGTCCCCTGAGGTGCCCCTGTGCTGCTAACCACGGTATCCGATACAGAGCTCTGACAGGTAGTCTGTAATCCAGGATCTCTGTGAGTAAAGCACGTTGTATGGTGTTAAACGCACTGGAGAAATCAAAGAACATGATTCTTACAGTGCTACCTGGCTCATCCAGATGGGTGTGAGCCAGTTGAAGCAGGAAGATAATGGTGTCGTCAATTCCAATATGTGGTTGGTAACCGAACTGCAGGGGTTCCAGTGATGGATTTACAATGGCCAGAGATGGTTCAGGACCAGTCTTTCTAATGATCTCATAATATTTCATAACAATAATTTAAATACACAATATTTTTGGTAGATAAAAACATAAAACCTTCTCTGACACGATAAAAAAACATAAGACCAAAAGACATAGGGGCAGAATTAAGCCATTCAATCCATCAAGTCTGCTCCGTCATTCCATCATGGCTGATTTATTATCCCTTTCAACCCCATTCTTGTCTTCTGCACATAACCTTTGACAACCTTTCACCCTCTGCTTTAAATACACCCAATGACAGCCACCTGCGGCAATGAATTCCACAAATTCACCACCCTCTGGCTAAAGAAATTCCTCCTCATCTCTGTTCTAAAGGGACACTTCTTTTAATCTGAGGCTGTGAAAAAATAAAGGTTTTAATGTATGTGGAACAAGTGGGAAATGAAGGCATGCATAGCTGTAGCTACCAACAGAATTTCTGTATTTTATTATATTTTCTTTACCGATACAGCGCAAAACCAACCCTTCCGGCCTTCGAGCCATGCTGCCCCAGCAACCCTTGACAAACCCGATTAACCTAATCACGGGACAATTTACAATGACCAATTCACCTCCACAGCACATCTTTGAGGTGCAGAATGAAACTTTGGACCCAGAAAAAACCCACAGAGTGGACACACAGGGACTCCTTACAGAACAGCGTCAGAATTGAACTCTGAACAGAGCGGCCCGAGCAGCAGTAACATCGTCATAACCTCTACACTACCATGGAGCCTGACGGTACCTTCACATATCCTTTTAAATATCCCTTTTAGGCCACCTCATAATACTCCGTACAACAAGGAAGAACTCCAAGTTTCGAGCAGCGTCTTTGCTAGGAAAGGTATTGCCATCATTTTGGTTTCAAAACCCTGCATCTGGATTGAGATTGGGAAGGACAGACAGCTGGTATAAAGATGAGGGAGGAGTGCTGAGGATGGATTCTGAGGTAGTTGGTGGCCTGAGCAGGGGTGGGATGGCAGGTAGGTGATGCCAAGCAGGGGAGGAGAACATGGCGGCTTTGGGAAACAGTGGCAGGTGTATTCTTCCATGAGATAATTTGTTGCTCCAGGATCTGCAATCTCTTGTGTATCCACTCAGCTATGCATTCACCATGCTCTACAGTAACGGGAAAATGCTTATCAAAGAACAAGAAAACTGGGAACATTCTTTGTTCTTCAAAGGATAAAGCAATAGGTTTGTGTGGGAGAGGAGATAGGACTACAACAATGTCTCCCCCAAAAGGTGACATTCCCAGCAGTATGGCGTCCTTCAGTACCGAACTGGGAGTGTAAGCAAAGACTCCAATTTGGCTTAAATCCCTAATACTCAAGAGAAACATGCCACTTCCTAACATGAGCTTTAGAATTGGACCAAGAGACTAAGAGGTGCTTTCTGGAAATAACCAAAAAGTAAAAGTAGCAGTGGTGAGGGTGGAGAAAGCAGACGAGGGCTAAGAGCTGGAATTGATTTTGCTTGTGTGACCCTGCAGAGGCAAAAACAACAGCTCTCTCCCCTTCTAAATAACTCTGTCAAGTGGAATTTCACACATGTAACATACGGGCCAATTGGCAGAGCTGGAAGATTGGTGGCACCTTGCCCTGGAATGAGTCAGCGCAGACGCGAGAGGGAACAGAGCAGTGCAGGAAGACGTTGCAAATGAAGATGCAAAGAATCTTCCTTAAATGGAAGTAGACTTGTTTCTCAAAATCCAAAATAAAATAAAAATCTCATTCATTTTAATAGGTTATCTTCACAACACAGTCTGGGCTGTCTGATTTACTACATGCTATAAATTGCCACCCGCTGTTGGGAGCACATCAGCTTGCACTCTAATGCAGGAAACCACTGCTAAACCACCATTGAAAATTCTGAGTGATACATACTTCACCAGCCACCTGCTCTTGTAAGAGGCTTACTTCACTGAACTAATGAGCCAAAGACAAGAATGGGAGATGGGCGTGCAGCTGGGAAGTGGTGCCCTTCCAGTGTGGGAAAAGGAAACACTAAATCTGGCTTCTGCCATGTCTTTAATAAAACAAGATGCATCGGAACTCCTCAGGAGAAAAGTATTCTCGGGCAGGTTTCCTTCACTGAACTCCCCACCACCCATCACAGCAGTGTGCTATAAGCAGCTCTTCAAACGATGGACTGCTTCCACTCCATCTCCACTGCATTCTGACTTGCACTACAGAAAAGAACAGATGAATCCTGCAGGAGGTTTCGACTGCTGCTACAGAGCTTAGTTGGCCTAACCTGATGCTGATGCTGAAGCACGACGCAACAGACCAGAAACATTACACAGAGTGCTCAGCATTTTCAAGGACCACTCCTATCCTCCCACAATCTCAATGACCTACTACCGCAGTAAATGAACAAGGTCTGTTAGTCTGGGTAACAGCTTCTTCCACCAGGCTGTGAGACTTCTGAACACCCTAGGACACACGATCTATGACGGCGGCAGTGACAGTAATACCGTTGTGTATTTTACTGTAGGTTGTTTGTACACTTTATGGCAATGTACATCGACAGTATTATTTTCCATCTGTTAATATTATTTGATGTGTTGCATGTATGTACTGTGTTTTACACCTTGGTCACTGAGAAACAGTGCACGTTTCACCGTGGTCACTGAGAAACAGTGCACGTTTCACCGTGGTCACTGAGAAACAGTGCACGTTTCACCGTGGTCACTGAGAAACAGTGCACGTTTCACCGTGGTCACTGAGAAACAGTGCACGTTTCACCGTGGTCACTGAGAAACAGTGCACGTTTCACCGTGGTCACTGAGAAACAGTGCACGTTTCACCGTGGTCACTGAGAAACAGTGCACGTTTCACCGTGGTCACTGAGAAACAGTGCACGTTTCACCGTGGTCACTGAGAAACAGTGCACGTTTCACTGTGGTCACTGAGAAACGTTTCAGCTGTGTACGTACATGTGAATAACTACAAACTTGAACTTGAAGCAGAGATGTCAATCACCACTGCTGATGTAAGCTTCCTTGCTAACAGTTCCATCATACTGTATTCTCATTTCTACTCCTAATGCCCCGATACCTGGATCAAGAATAAACTGTTCAAGGATGGATTTCTATGTAACATCGAAACTTATTCAGCTTTATTGCTTCAATAGGCTCACCTGCTGCTCATCACGAAGGGTCTACACAATTTCTGAATCAGAATTGGGTTTGTTATCACTGACATACCTCCTGAAATTTGTTGTTTTGTGGCAGTAGTATAGATGCACAACATTAAAAAGTTACTACAAGTCACAAACAATTATTAAGTAATGCAAAAGAGAAATTGTGAGGAAGTGTTCATGGACCATTCAGAGATCTGAGTGCAGCGGGCAAGAAACTATTCATAAAAAACTAAGTATGGGGCTTCAGACTCCTGGGTTTTATTCTGCTGTTTAGACCATCACTGTAGTTATTCTCCAAAAACATGGGCATGGAACACACAACTCAAATGGGTTGCAATGATCCCTGTCTTCCTGTACACCTGAGTCATGGAACACATTCAGCAAGCAACTTCAAACACCAGGAATATAATGCCTCCACAGTAACTTCCCAAGAATGTTAGCAACCTCTCCCAGCCTAACATCAATCAGCTCTGATGAAAGAGCCTTATCTCTTTATGCCAAACACCAGACGTGAAAAAGGCACCCTACTCCAAGCGGGTACCACATGGACCCAGGAAACTACTCAAGGATATCCTCAACTCCTCCATCCCTGACTCATGAAGAGACAAGGTTTATTTGTCACAGGTACATCAGAACATTCAGTGAAGTGTGTCATTGGCATCAAATCAGATCAGCAGTGAAGTATGTCATCGTTCAGACTAAACATCAGAATGGGGAAGAAATGTGATCCAAGTGGAATGATTATTGACGCAGCAGCTTGAGTACTATAGAAACTGCTGAACTCCTGAGATTTTCACACACAATGGTCTATAGATTAGGAGTTCCAAACCTGACATCCACGGACCCCTCGCTTAATGGTGGGGATGGATGGCATAAAGAAGGTTGGGAACCCCTGCTCTAGAGCTTACAGAGTCACAGTCATAGTCATACTTTATTGATCCCGGGGGAAATTGGTTTTCATTACAGTTGCACCATAAATAATAAATAGTAATAGAACCATAACTAGTTAAATAGTAATATGTAAATTATGCCAGGAAATAAGTCCAGGACCAGCCTATTGGCTCAGGGTGTCTGACCCTCCAAGGGAGGAGTTGTAAAGTTTGATGGCCACAGGCAGGAATGACTTCCTACGACGCTCAGTGTTGCACCTTGGTGGAATGAGTCTCTGGCTGAATGTACTCCTGTGTCCATCCAGTACATTACGTAGTGGATGGGAGACATTGTCCAAGATGGCATGCGACTTAGACAGCATCCTCTTTTCAGACACCACCCGTCAGAGAGTCCAGTTCCATCCCCACAACATCACTGGCCTTACGAATGAAAGAGAAGGGACAGAAAAACAAAAAACATCCAGTGAGCAGTGCTTCTGTGGGCAAAAACGCTTTGTTAATGAGAGAGGGCAGAGGAGAATGGACAGACTGGTTCAAGTGACTCAATTAGCCACACATTACAACAGAAGAGCAGCTCTGAACTAGCTCCAGCACAGAAGACTACAAATGTAGACTCAGCGGCCATTTTATTAGGTACAGGAGGTATACATACTTTCATAATAAATTTACTTTGAACTTTAAATACAACCATTCAAACTACTCACTCGCTTGTTCCACTAGCAGAGCATGTGGACCAACATTAGCCAAAACAACCAGCTCAAAACCCACAAAACCAGAGTGAGGGCAACCCACTCTCAACTTCATGACACCACATACTGTAATGCAGAAAGCTGGATACCACTAGGATCGCTACCATGATGCCCTGTGTTAGCATAACTATATAGAATCCTAAAGTCACAGAGTAATATACTTCTTTGAGGATCATCATCCTGTCGTGGTGGAGAGGCTTGTGAGTTCCCGACAGCAATGCCGTCCACAGATAACCATCAGGCTCTTAGCTCCTGGTAGGGTCACCCATGGTGGTAAGGTCAAAGGAGAGGTTCCAGACAGAGAGTGAACCAACCAAGACCTGGTGGAGCTGACAGAAGATGATGACACATCACAGTGAAGGGTCCTCAGTCATCTCACTGGCACCTGACCCCGATCCGTCAAAGACAACGTGGTGGCCGCCTGTGCAGGTGTGACACAAAGTCTCACGCAGGGAATCTCTATTCGGAGAATGTACCCTAACATCCCAGAATAAGAATATGTGGATCCCACCGTGGTAGCTGGCATTTAAATTTGTACTTCATTAAAAAAAAATCATTACCTTGGTAAACACATGGGATTCTGCAGATGCTGGAAATCTTGAGCAACACTCAGAAAATGTTGAAACAAACCCAGCAAGTGAAACAGCATTTGAGAAAGAAAATAAACAAGTTGAGGTTTCAGGCTGAGACCCCCTCCCTCAGCCCAGAATGTTTATTCCCTTCCACACACGCTGAATTCCTCCAATATTACCTGGGTTAGTATAACACTGGTGAAGGCAACGTGGGAACATATAAGGCATCCGTTAGTCTGATGAGAGAGATTCGCATTAGAGACCATGGATTTGTGCCTTGGAAGCTTTCCAGGGCGCAGGCCTGGGTAAGGTTGTATGGAAGACCAGCAGTTGCCCTTGCTGCAAGACTCCACACCACCGATGTTGTCCAAGGGAAGAGCATTAAGACCCATACAGCTTGGCACCGGTGTCGTCGCAGAGCAATGTGTGGTTAAGTGCCTTGCTCAAGGACACACATGCTGCCTCAACCAAGGCTCGAACTAGAGACCTTCAAATCACTAGACAAACACCTTAACCACTTGGCCACGCACCAACACATGGTAACATAGCAGTTGGCACGTCACTTTATAGTGCTAACTAGCAATCATCTGTTGAGAGTTAATCCCCAGTGGTGCCTGCAAGGAGTTTGTACGTTCTCCCCATCACCGTCTGGGTTTCTTCCGAGTGCTCCGGTTTCCACCCACATTCCAAAGGCCCTCAGTCAGGACGAGTGAGTTGTGGTCATTCCATGTTGGTGCTGGAAGGGTGGGGCACTTGTGGCTTGCCCAGCACAATCCACATTGATTTGATTTCATGCAAACTATGTATTTCATCGTGTTTCGATGTTTCAATGTACGTATGACAAATAAAGCCAATCTTTCACTTGAAACACATTCAGAAGTGAGTAAGAATCCATCTGGTTTACTAAAATCTTTCAGGCAAATAAGGCTGCTGTCCTGACCTAGTTTGTCTCACAGGTGGGTCCAGACCTCCAATGTGAATGACTTTTAACAGCCTGGGAATTAATATAGCCTGGGGGCATATTAAGATTGTCAATAAAAGCAAGTTCCTTGCACAAGTAACTATAACAAAAAGTTTCACTCAAGGTTCTAGAAGTTGGTCTGGTCTTTCATCAATTCAATTACATTTATTATTCCATTATGGATTTATTGAGTATGCCCACAAGAAAATGAAACTCAGGGTTGTATTTGGTGACATATACAGAATGTACTTTGATAATAATCTTCCTATGAACTGTAATGGCTCACATGCAAAGTCCACTGGAATGTTAAACACAGAAAGTGCCCTCTGACACCCTGACATGGAAAGGTCAACAGGAATTTTCCACGGGCAAAAGGCCAGAGTGTTATGGACTTACACCATTCTCACTAAGGGAGTGGAACCTCTGTAAAAACCCAATTGTTTAGTTGTGAAAACTATGTCAAAGAGAGAATGATCACATGCAAGCACATGCACTGTCAATAATAATGTTTGTGTGTTGTAGATGGACTCTCTCAGTAGGGAATAAGGCCCTTCACCCTACTGGGTCCATGCTGGCCATCAATCACATACTTACAATAAATCAGACGTCCCAGATTCTATCCGTCTCCCTCACTAGGAGTAACACGACAGCATCCAAGTACTGCATGAGAGAAAACTGGAGCCACTGATGAACGCAAGCAGTCACAGAGAGAACATACAAACTCCACACAAAGAGCACCCAATCTTAGGATGGAACGTCGCACACACACGCTGTGGCAGCAGATCTAGCAACTGCACCAGACTGGTGACCCTCATACAGTTGTAAATGTTAAAGTCCACAGGACCATAACTCACAGGAGCAGAATTAGGTTATTTGGCCCATGGAGTCAGTTCTGCCATTTTATCATGGCTGATTAATTTTTCCTCTGAGTCCCAGTCTCCTGTCTTCTCCCCATATTGCTTCATGCCCTGACCCAATCAAGGATATATCATCCTCTGCCTTAGATACGCCCAATGACTTGATCTCCACAGCTGCCTGTGGCAACAAATTCCATAGGTTCAACAATCTCTGGCTAAAGAAATGTCTCCTCATCTCGGTTCTAAAATAATGCCCCTCTATTCTGAGGCTGTGTCCTCTGGTACTAGACTCTCCCGCTACAGGAAACATCCCGTTCACAGTCACTCTGTCAAAGCTTTTCAACATTCGATAGGTTTCAATGAGGCCACCCTCATGCTTCTGAATTCTAGTGAGTACAGGCCCAGAGCCATCAGACACTCTTCATATGACAATCCTACAGTCATTCTTGTGAAATTCTTTTGAATCCTCCCCACTGTCAGTACATCCTTTCTAAGACAGGGGGCCCAAAACTGCTCACAATACTCCAAATGAGGCCTCACCAGTGCTTAATAAAATTTTGAACATTACAAACTTGCTTTTGAAATGAATGCTAACATTGCATTTGCCTTCCTCACCACTGACTCAACCTGCAAATTAACCTTTAAGGAATCCTGCACAGGGACTCGCAAGTCCCTTCACACCTCAGATTTCTGAATTTGCTCTAGATTTAGAAAATAGTCTACCCTCTTATTTCTTCTACCAAAGTGCATGACCACACACTTCCCAACACCATTCCTTCAGTAATATCTGCCACATTTTGCCCATTCTCCTATTTTGTCTAAGAGTTCTGCATCCTCTCTATTTCCTCGAAACTACCTGTCCCTCCATCTATCTTCGTATCATCTGCAAACTTTACAACAAAGCCATCAATTCCATCATCCAAATCATTCACATACAATGTAAAAGAATCGATCCCAACACAGACCCCTGTGGAACACCACTAGTCACTGGCATCCAGCCAGAAAAGGCTCCCTTTATTCCTACATTTTGCCTCCTGCCAGTCAGCCACTGCTTTATCCATGCAAGAATCTTTCCTGTAATACCACGGGCTCATAGTTTGTTAAGCAGCCTCATGTGTGGAACCTTGTTCAAAGGCCTTCTGAAAATCCAAGTATAGTACACAACTTCAACCCATTCTCCTTTGCCTATATTCCTTGTTACCTCTTCAAAGAATTCCAACAGATTTGTCAAGCAAGATTTCCACTTGAGGAAACCATGCTGACTATGGCCTATTTTAACATCTTCCTCCAAGTACGCTGAAACCTCATCTTTAACAATTGATTCTGACATCTTCCCAACCGTAGGGGTCAGACTAAATGGCCGATAACTTCCTTTCTTCAGTCTCTCCTCCTTCTTGAAGAGTAGAGTGATATTTATAAGTTTTGAGTCTTCAGGAACGATTGCAGAATCAGTTGATTCTTGAAAGATTACTAATGTCTCCACAATTTCTTCAGCCACCTCTTTCAGAGCCCTGAGGTGTACACCATCTGATCCAGGGGACTTATCTACCTTCAGACCTTTCAGTTTCCCAAGAACCTTCTCCCTATTAATGGTAACTTGACAGACTTCATGACCCCTGCACACACCGGAACTTCCACCATACTGTTTCCACAGTGAAGAATGATGCAAAATATTTATTCAGTTCATCCGTCATTTCCTTGTCTCCCATTACCACCTCTCCAGCATCGTTTTCCATCAGTTTGACATCCATTCTCTCATCTCTTTTACACTTTATGTATCTGAAGAAACTTTTGGTATCCTCTTTAATATTATTCACTAGCTTACTTTCATATTCCATCTTTTCCTTTTTAATGACTTTTTTTAGTTGCCTTCTATTGGTTTATAAAAGCTTCCCAATCCTCTGACTTCCCACTAATTTTTGCTGTATTATATGCCCTCTCTTTGGCTTTTATGTTGGCTTTGACTTCTTTTGTTAGCCACAGTTGGGTCATCTTGCCTTTAGAATACTCCTTCTTTGGGATGTATACATCCTGTGCCTTCTGAATTGCTTCCAAAATTCCAGCCAATGCTATTCTGCCATCATCCCTGCCAGTGTTCTCTTCCAATCAATTCGGTCCAACTCCCCTCTCGTGCCTTTGTAATTCCCTTTATTCCACTATAATATTGATGCATCTGATTTTAGTTTCTCCTTCTCAAATTTCAGTGTGAATTCGAGCATATTGTGATCACCCTCTCTTAACGGTTCTTTTACCTAGCTCCCTATTCAATTCTGGTTCATTGCACAACGTGCAATTCAGAATAGCTAATTCGCTCGTGCTGTCTTGGAGGCATTCGAGAAATTCCCTCTCTTGGGATCCAGCATCAACCTGATGTTCCCAATATTCAGCTAGATTGAAGCTGCATGACTATTGTAACATTGTCCTTTGGCATGCATTTTCTATCTCCATTGTAATTCATAGACCACATCCTTACTACTGTTCAAGGGTATGCATACATCTTCCATCAGGGTCTTTTTACCCTTGCAATTTCCTTAGCGCTATCCACAATGACCCCACACTTTCCGACTGTATGTCACCTCTTTCTAATGATTTGATTTCATTTTCTACTGACAGAGTCATTATCACACCCTCTGCCTTCCTGCCCGTCCTTTTCATACAATGTGCATCCTTGAATCAGACATGGATAGCATAACAGGCCATTCAGCCCATTGAGTCTATTCCCACTATTTACACTGAGCCTACATAAATTCTATTTACCCAACCCCCCGCCTCCCCACACACAGTCTGACGTTACGAATTAAATGCATTTGGGAGAAGAATAACTCGTTCGCATTCTTTTTCAGGAATAGGAGGCTATTCAGCCCCTCTAGACTGTTCTATCTATCAGTGTGAACTGCAAAGCTCGACGCTGGTCTATTTTACTAGCGCATTGGACGAGTAACATCACAAGCTTTGTGTGCTTGTCGAAGCCGGGAAGCTCCAGCAGGAGCACAGGCAGGCTGACGCACTGTCCACACCAGGTACTTAATCCGTTACTATTATTTGTGACATTACCGCATTCTTGTCGAAATTGTGTGGGAGGCTCAACTTGTACAAGCAAGGCAACCCCTGTCTGAACCTCCCCGCACTATACACAGCCGGAAAGTGGATTAATTAAAGGCACGTCATGTGCGAGGGCGGACTCAAACCCTGGTTTCCCACATCAAGTTCAGCACCTATGCAAGTACATTTGAAACCAATATGCGTGCCGGACGCACACGCTACGGTCTGTGACCCGGGCTGGAGACGTCTGCAAACCCTGAAGTTTGTGTCTTTCACAAAAGCGTGACACCTGGATTCTGCATTCTTAAAGACAGTGAGACCAGACCTGGATTAAAGAGGGGAATCAAGGTTGCATTTACCCACCCATACCGTCCTGACATCCTAACACCCCCATATTGCAAGCAAACTTTAATAGAATATGACTTAATGTAAACAGTAGTACAGGGTCTGGTCTCGCTTGGACAGTGTCCGAAGGGAACTCCATTAACCCCGGCGCGCTATACAAAAGCCATGTTCAAACACTTGAGGTGGAATTAGAATGGCATTCCATTGTAAATAAACCCCAAAAGAAAATTAACTGAACACTCACTGTTTGCAAATTTCCCCAAATCCTCAAACAGTTCCAATTAAAGTGATTCTGCAACAAAACCCGGCTGTTACTTATAAACGTCATTTGCAAACCACTACAGATTTCACGTGCATCGTCTAAGTGACATGGGATTGTAACTAAAAACAGCGCGCATAGTCATTGCAAAATTTGCGAACGAATCGACCAATTAATCCTGGCCCCTGCATCACAACCGTCTTCCCTTGCCCCTGGGAAGAGACGCTGCCCATTACAAACTTGTCACATTTCATCGTGACCTCGTCGGCAACGGCACCCAGAGGTAACGGAACAGCGACAGATCAGAGTTCCAGGGCTAAACAGTAAATTCCCCCGGAAAACAAGAAAGATGGAGGCACGAACATCAATATTAATATAAATGACATTGAAAAGGTGAAAACTTACCCCGTTCTCCAAGAATAAAGTATTAAAGAGCCCCAAAATTTTGACCTATGGACTTCGGGTAATTTACATAGTATTCATCCATTCTTCATGTCCTGTCATGTATTTGATCGATTTGCAAAAAAAAATTAAGTGCCAGCCGCGGTGCAGTAGCCTATGGTGTGTTACAGATGCTTTTAAAACATTCTTTCTTGTTACAAAAAACTCGCTTACCTGTTGGATTAGTTGAACACTGGTGCAGTACTGTGGCCATTAAAATAACGCCGGCTCCCATAAACCAACTTCTCGACTTCCGACACCCCATCTCCAATGACATGAACTTCCAGGAGATACTGACAATTCCTCCCCCAAACCAGCTTTCTTGGTAGGACCACTTGTTAAGGTTCCTGAGCGGGCATGTATCTGTTCATGAGTCCTATAGACCCGTTTAGTTGTTACAAAGTTAGCCTCCCTTTCTCTGTCTGTCTCTCTCTCTCTCCCTCCCTCTCTCTCTCTCTCCCCCGTTCTGTCTGGGCACTGATTAAATCAGTGTTTCTCTGTACATTTTTTGAGGAGGTGGGGACTGGGAAGAGATGAGTGTTTGTTTAAAAAAATAATGTCTGGAAAAGTTACAGCCTTTTTTCCCCCTTTCTCTGTGACGATATATTGAACTCTGGCGAGAGAGAGAGAGAGAAATCGTCTAGCCGATCGCATTAACACTGACAAAAGCCCAGCAAATGAAAGCTGGGGCCTTACAACCTAACCCGCTGGGCTGCCAGTAAAACTAATCTCCTCTCTGATTGGTCCAAAGTTCGCTGCACCTCAACTTCAAAACGGTCATATTCCCTTGTTAGTTTCCCCGGAAAAGCAAGTTTGGTGGTTCTGCGGGGCTTTAGGAGTTTTGTAAAGGGGAAAACAAATGGTTTTAGATAGTAGTGCTTATTGCGACTTGAAGAGGCATTTCCTTACTAGATAATTCACAGCATGATACAAAGGTATCACAAACACGAGAAAATCTGCAGATGCTGGAAATCCAAAGTAATACACACAAGATGCTGGAGGAACTCAGCAGACCAGGCATCATCTATGGAAAAGAGGAAACAGTCAACGTTTCGGGCTGAGACCCTTCATAAAGTCCTAAATATAGGTTAAAAAGTTGGTTTTCACACCCAGACTTATTGGAACACGCGGTATGCTGAGTATGCATAAATCATCGTTCAAGCTGAGCTTTGCACATTGTATAAGTGCAACAGGATATTTACCTTTGAGGTGTAAAGTATCCAATTCATTTGAGATTTTTTGTTAAGGGTGTGTGCAAAATTATATGAAAGACACATCGGCTAAAGTCTGAAATAAAAACAGAAAATGCTGGAAAAACTCAGCAGCTTAGACAGCATCTGTGGAGAGAGATGTCATGTTTCAGCTGCAAGACTTCAATTAAATTTGAGATTTTCAGTGTCTGGAGTTCATTTGATTTACCTTTGTTCTGCTGCTGTGCCCAATACATCTAGTGGGATACGCATAACGCCTGTAACAAAATTCCACCAGTCCAAATTATTCAGAATGAATTCCGTTTCTGGAACGCTTTTCATTCTGGATTCGATTCAATGTGTAATTTTAAACAGAGTATTCCCCAATTCCCAATCTGTATTGCTGTCCTCAAACCACACCTCCACATAGCAGCTGTCTCAGCTGTACTTGTAATTACTAAGAAGTATTATGTAATGTGTGTGGTCATTTTCGAACAACAGTTCTTCCACTGCCGATTGGCCGAGCCTCGCCCACTATAGTGCCCAGATTTATTCAGCGTGGGATTTCAAAAATGTCAGTGGGTGTGCAGGGGTATCCCAGGGGGTTTAGGAAAGTTAATTTATTTAATTCTCTGCGTCACGATCTGATGACTCACCAGAAGACATTTCAGTTTGCAAGAATTTACACTCCATAGCCACTTTATTAGGTACATGGATAGAATCTCTTCTGGTCTTCTGCTGCCCTAGCCCATCCACTTCAAGAGTCAACATGTTGTACATTCAGAGATGTTCTTCTGCACACCACTGTTGTAGCATGTGGTTATTTGAGTTACTGTTGCCTCCCTGTCAGCTTGAACCAGTCTGGCCATTCTCCTCTGACCTCTCTCATTAAGAGGCATTTTTGCCCACAGAACTGCTGCTCACTAGATTTTGTTTTTGTTTCTCGCACCATGCTCTGTAAACTCTACAGACTATTGTGGATGAAATCCCAGGAGATCAGCAGTTTCTGAGATACTTGAACCACTCCATCTAGTACCAACGATCATTCCACAGTCAAAGTCACTTAAATCACATTTCTTTCCCCCATTCTGATGTTTGATCTGAACAATAACTGAACCTCTTGATCGTGTCTTCATGATTCTCAGTACTGAGTTGCCATCACATGACTGGCTGATTGGATATTTGTATTAACATGCACTACTACTACTACGTCGACTCAGGCCTAGGGGGCCGGCGTCGGGCACGATGACGGACTCTCCACTTCTCCCTCTCCCTCATCGGTGTGTTCAATTCATCTAATTTAGCTGTCTTCTAGGAGCGTGTTGACCATAGTCTTGGGAGGGCGCCCAGGGTTCATCCTCCCATGCTTGGGCTCCCATATGATGACTAAGCTGGCAGGTAGCTCGGGGTGGCGTAGACAGTGCCCCACTAGTTGCAGTCTTCTCGCCTCGATTTTAGTGGAGAGCAGCGGTAGGTTGTTATAGAGCTCAACGTTTGTCATGTGCTGTTGCCAACTCACATCAAGAGCCATCCGGAGCATTCGTGTATAGCAACCATCTAGAGACTTTCGCATCGCCTTGGTGAGTGTCCACGTCTCGTATCCGTACGTGAGAATGGGCTCGATGACTGCTATGAAAATCCTCTTTTTAAGCCCTCTGGTCAGGTTCGACTTCCAGATTTCCTTCACGTCGTTCACAGCCCTCCACGCCAGCGCCTTCCGTATCTTTATGTCCTTCTCCGAACTCATCATTCTTGACCCGAGGTACTCGTAGTCAAAGACTTTCTTAATGGTATCATTCTCTACAGTCTTGAGAGTACTTTCGTCACAGTTAAATGCCATGTACTCTGTCTTTTTAGCGTTTAGGTGAAGTCCAACTTTACTGCACTCAATTTCCACTTTTGTTAGTAGCTGCTGTGCTTCCTCCATCTGGTCAGAGAGCAGGACCATGTCAGCTGCAAAATGCTGAAGATCCTGAAAGCTTACGGAGTGCCTGACCATCTACTGAGAGCAATAGAGTCCAGCTATACCAAAACCATGGCGAAAGTTGTATCAGCAGACGGAGAAACAGCAGTGTTCGAGCTCCTAGCTGGTGTGCTGCAAGGAGACACTCTGGCACCCTACATCTTTATAATCGTCCTTGATTACGCTCCACGACAAGCTACCAAAGATCATGACAAGCTTGGTTTTACCATAAAACCAGGGTGAACCAAAAGGGTCAGACCAGTTACACTCACAGATCTCGACTAACATGCAGGCGTACCTAATAAAATGGCCACTGTATATTTCACGCAAACATGAGGAAATCTGCAGATGCTGGAACTTCAAGCAACACACACAAAATGCTGGTGGAATGCAGCAGGTCAGGCAGCATCTATAGGAAGAGGTACAGTCGACGTTTCGGGCCGACAGAGGGTCTCAGCCCAAAACGTCGACTGTATCTCTTCCTATAGGTGCTACCTGACCTGCTGCGTTCCACCAGCATTTTTTGTGTGCATTGACTGGATATTTCAAATGGAATTCAGTGTGGAAAGTGAGCACAGTGTGAGTACAAAATGTAATCTGTAGTTCTGTGTGGAGAGAGCAAACTGAGTACAAAATGTAATCTGTAATTCAGTGTAACTGAAGGAAGAGTGAGTAAGGGATTTGAAAGTTGGAGGGGGAGGGGGAGATCCAAAATGATAGAGAAGACAGGAGGGGGAGGATGGAGCCAAGAGCTGGACAGGTGATAGGCAAAAGGGGATACGAGAGGATCATGGGACAGGAGGTCCGGGAAGAAAGACGAGGGGGGGAGGGACCCAGAGAATGGGCAAGGGGTATATTCAGAGGGACAGAGGGAAAAAAAGGAGAGTGAGGGAAAGAATGTGTGCATAAAAATGAGTAACAGATGGGGTACGAGGGGGAGGTGGGGCATTAGCGGAAGTTAGAGAAGTCGATGTTCATGCCATCAGGTTGGAGGCTACCCAGACGGAATATAAGGTGTTGTTCCTCCAACCTGAGTGTGGCTTCATCTTTACAGTAGAGGAGGCCGTGGATAGACATGTCAGAATGGGAATGGGATGTGGAATTAAAATGTGTGGCCACTGGGAGATCCTGCTTTCTCTGGCGGACAGAGCGTAGATGTTCAGCAAAGCGGTCTCCCAGTTAGACTCGCAGAGAGAGTACAAAATGTAATCTGTAATTCAGTGTGGACAGTGAGCATGGTGAGAGTACAAAATAAAAAAAACAAATGTAGAAGACGAAGGAGTTATAGAATGTATTTCCAAAGATGGCTAAAGAGATCTGATGCTTACGCAAAGGCTCTGACCAATTTTTTGTGGATGTACCATTGAATCATCTGATCTAGGTGCTTCACCGCTTGGTATGGCAGCTGCTCGGTCCAAGAGTGGAGTAAATTTTGTAGAGTTATGGACGCAGCCCAGTCTATCACCCAAGCCACCCTCCCTCCATTGACACCATCTACATTTCCCACTGCTTTGGGACAGCAATGAACCGAACCGAAGACCTGTTTTGATCCAGTCATTCTCTCCGTTCCCCCTTCCATTGGGCAGAATATACAAATGATCGAAAGCACGTATCAGCAGAGTCAAGGACAGCTGCTATCCCTCTGTTATAAGACCTCTTGTTCGATAACGGTGAGCACTGATCTCTCAGTCGCCTTTTTCCTTGCGTGTCTGCTGGCACTGTACTTTCTCTGCATCGATAGCACGGTATTCTGCATTCTACTTGAGCGTTTTGTTTGTTCTGTTTGGATTGATCAGCCTGGATGGCATCCAAAGCACTGTATCTTCATACACGTGACAATAATAAACTGATTACCAAATGCTGAATAGAAGTGCTGGGTAGATATGTGAATTGGATGTTTTTATTGGTTGGGGCACGGGATGTCAGGGCAGGGTCATGTTAGAACGATGTAAAACACTTCTTAGACTCAGATGGAATATCATGTGCTCCATGATATATGATATATGTCGTGATTTATATCACCAAGAATAACAAAGAGAGCTGCAGACAAAAGAAATCACCAGAGGGTGACAGGGGTTTGAAATGCACTCCCTCAGAGGGGAATGTAACATTTATTGAGATGAGCGCTTGAAAAGCCAAGGCTTTGCGGAGTAAGTGCTTATGACTTGGATTACTGTAGACAGATACTCATGGGTTGGCATGGGCATTGTGAGCCAGCTTCTGTGCTGTAAAACCCCCAAGACGTCTGGACATCGTATTAGAGGAAGCTCTATAGAGAGGGTATAGTGGAGCTTTCTGAAGTTATTGCTAGCATGGGGAAATCATGATTTAGAGACATGCTGGCTCAGGTGGGGTTGGGTTCTTTGGAACAAAGGATACTGAGTAGTGGTTTTACTGAGGTTGACAGAACTTTTTGAAGCTTTACCATGGGAAATAAGAACAAGCAATTCACTTGAACAATTGCTCAGTAAAAGGTGGAAAAAATAGCAGAGAGTGAAGAGAATTCATTTCATTAGAGCATGGTTGGGCATGGATTGTATTATTAAAATACAGGAGAAGGTAAACTGACAATATATTTTATCAAACAGAAAAGACTAGTTGGCTATCAAACTATGACATCCTTGCAGCTACTGGAGAAGGAAGGAGAACAAAAAGAAACATTTTTAAAAAAAGCTCAAAATCCTAATCCATTTATCACTTGTGTCTATCTGGCCATAATGACCTGAGGATTTAATTGCTATGGACTATAGGGAAATTCTGTATGATTTCTGTAGATCCAGGAAGATCTGTGAAACGCCAAAAATGTAATAGCATAAACAACTTGTGGAGTTGACAGAATGCTGTGATTCGGAAAGGGGTAGGTGGCTAATACCCTACACATCAACCACAGCCTACCAGTCAACCTCGACACTTTGTTTGGAGACAATAAGGTATAAGTATACACTCAGTATACACTTCATAAGGACTTCCTGTACCTAACAAAGTGGCTTCTGAGAATATGTTCTTGGTCTTCTGCTGCTATAACCCATCTACTTAAAGGTTTGAAGTATTGTGCATTTAGAGATGCTCTTCTGCACATCACTGTAATAACACACGGTCATTTGAGTTACTCTTGCCTTCCTGTCAGTTTGCACCAGTCTGGCCATTCTCGTCTGACCTCTCTTGTAACAAAGCATTTTTGCACACAGAACTGCTGTTCACTGGATTTTTTTTGTTTTTCACGTAATTCTCAGTAAACTCTCGAGATTGCTATGCATGAATACCCAAGGAAATCAACAGTTTCTGAGGTACTCAGACCACCCACACCAAAAATCATTCCACTGTCAAAGTCACTAAGATCACATTTTGTCCTCATTCCGGCGTTTGGTCTAAACAACAACTGAACCTCCTGACCATGCCTGCATGCTTTTATGCCTTGAGCTACCGTCACATGATCAGCTGATTAGATATTTGCATTAATGAGCCCATGTACAGGTGTACCTAATAGAGTGGGCACTGAGTGTATAGGAAGAAACAGGTGAGAGATGTAGTTTGTGGAAACCAATGGCATGAAAATGTTTAAAGACAAGGATAAACGTTTTAAAACAAGCTTTTTCTTAACTGAATTATGTCAGCAAGTCTAGAGGGTGTGTTATGTATTAAGGGACCAAGGAGTGATATTTAAAATAAATTTTTACAAGGCCCCTCTGAACTCTTCCAATTTCTGTCTTCTCACCTCCCCTGCCAACTTTGAAGTACCAAGACAGTTTGAGGTGAACAAATTTACCAGCACAGACGCTACTTCTCCAAAAGTTGCATTCTTCTGAAAATATCTTTATAATAAAAAGCAAACATTCATACAAACTTTAAAGTCTCCGTATATTTACATTCTGCTTTTGCATTTTATTTGGGTTAATAAATTACTGACTTTCCCAAACTCAGATTTCAATCCAGGGGAATACCTGACACCCAGCAAGACAAACACAAGCTGGCTGTTAGCCAATCACATTGAATAACTGTCAGAGACTGCAGACTTGGAAGTGAAATAGTGCAATTTTAGCTGATATTTTCAGAGCACGAAATCAAGATTAGAGCATTATCAAGAGAAGCCACAGAAATGCCGACAGAAGTTCCAAAGGGAGAGGGAGGATCTTGATACAAGACCGTATGAAGTTGTGTGGTGAAAGCAAAAGTCAAAGGTCTGATCAAACTCTAGCCCAGGATAGAGGACTCTGGCAAGCTGCTGTCAGCAGCCAATGTCTCAGCACATTGATAGGTTTAAGAAGAATTATCAAGAGGGAAGCTGAAATATCACTAAAAAATAAAAGCACCACTTTAAAATCTGTCACATATTTATCTGAGAGTATTACATTATAGGTACAAAATATTACTTCTTACGGGGCCAGGAGTTTGGTCAGCCTTAATTACATTGGTAAAACATCAATTATGCTTAATGTAAGCAAAGAGAAGCATTTCTAGGAATAATTTATCTGAAACTTCAGTCAGTTTACAGACTGAACTTAATTTTGCAGGGGAAGTGTTCAAAATAAAGCAGAATTTTGAGAGAACTCAGCTGGTCAGGGTGCATCTATGAAAATGAATAAACAGTCAATGTTTCGGGTCAAGACCCTTCTTCAGGACTTGCATTTCAGTCCTGAAGAAGGGCCTCAGCCAGAAACATCAACTGTTTGTTCCCTTTCATGGATGTTACTCTCGATTTCCAGCATCTGTAGAATCTCAGTTTGGTCACCTCAAACTGTCTCAGAGCATCATAATTGGTGGAGGAGGTAAGGAGGCAGAATGTGTAAGTGTTCAGAGGGGCCTTGCAATAAATATCTTTTAAATATCACTCCTTTGTCTTTTTGCTCCTTCTCTGTAGTCTCCCCTTAATAATCTTAACCTCTTAATAATCCCTATTTAATCATTCCACTATTGGTAAATGTCCTTTCAGGTACCAAGGACCTAAACTACAGAGTTTTCTCTCAAATATCCCTGCCTCTCGTCCTTATTTTATCCCTTAGAAGTCTCTTGTGTTCTTGTGGTTGCACGCAGCTCGCTGTATGGTCTCTCTATGAACGTTTATGGTATTCATAGGAAGCCCAATGGCCCATATTAATAGTGTTACGTACAGTAACTATGTTGGCATGAAGACAAAGTATTTTAAATGGTCTCCCAAAATGGTGAGTGGCCAGTACACCAGTGTTTTCATAGAGTCTTTAGGAATTAAGTATTAATCTCGAGGTAACCACGGCAAGAAATAAGTGAATGATAAATGAACAGGGATTGCAGAAAAAAAACATTTCATTGCTCACAATATTGGTCAAATCAATTTGCAAACAGAAATCAATATTAGCTTGCAAACAACAGGAATTCTGCAGATGCTGGAAATTCAAGCAACACACATCAAAGTTGCTGGTAAACGCAGCAGGCCAGGCAGCATCTCTAGGAAGAGGTACAGTCGACGTTTCAGGCCGCGACCCTTCTGCCTGACCTGCTGCGTTCACCAACAACTTTGATGTGTGTTGCCTCAATATTAGCTTGTAGTTTAACAGTGCTTTGATCTTGCAAGCGATGTGTGTACTTTTAATTGACAAGGATGTGAATTAAGTTTCTACTCTTCCCTGTTTTCTATGACAGACTTACTTCCCAGCTTATGAACACCTGATTTATGTATAGCCCATAGATAAAGGCAGGAAACCAGCATAAGCACCAGCCTGATGGGCCACAAATCTCATGACAGACTTTAATCTTTTAAAAGTAGATAAAGGCAAACATCTCTGAGATGGGTGGGATGGATATGACGGCTACAGCAAAGCTGTAAACATCTTCTACCAAGTGGAACTCAACTCACGGTCAAATTCATCTCTTCAAACTGTTTGGGTTCTGAACAGTTCAGTGGAAACGTTATGCCATTGTAACCTGAGGAGGACCTGCACTTGTGCAGCAAGGATGTAATGTTGAGACTTTATAAAGCACCGGTGGGTCCTCACTTGGAGTATTGTGAGCAGTTTTCGGCTCCTTATCTTAGAAAGGATGTGCTGAAACTGGAGAAGGTTCAAAGGAGGTTCAGGAAAATGATTCCAGGATTGAATGCCTTATCATATGAAGAATGTTTATTAGCTCTGGGCTTGAGCTCACTAGAATTTAGAAGAATGAGGGGTGACCTCATTGAAACCTATCAAATGGTGAAAGGCCTTGACAGAGTGGATGTAGAGAGAATGTTTCCTATCACGAGAGAGTCTAAGACCAGAGGACACAGCCTCAGAATAGATTAGATTTAGATTATGAGGACATACAGTCCTCTTGTATTGTCGTTTAGTAATGCATGCATTAAGAAATGATACAATGTTCCTCCAGAATGATATCACAGAAACACAAGACAAACCAAGACTAAAGAAACTGACAAAAGCCACATAATTATAACATATAGTTACAACAGTACATCCATGGAGAGGAATCAGGAGTTGCCGTATTGGGCTGAGACCCTTCATTAGGATTCCTCTCCACGTATGCTTAAAGACAAAGTTAGGGTCAGTTCTCTCATCAGTTTTGCTAAACCATCAAGTACTGTTTGCACTATTTGGTTTCACTCCAGAGTAGCTACTGGGGATGAGTTGCTCATCTGAATAGGTCACAGGAAAAATGTACTCGGAGGATGCAATCCAGGCCAAAGGGAGTTTCTCAGAATTAAAATTCATGCCAAGCTCTTCAATCACGTTCAGAATGCTGATGTCGTCGCTGTTGGCTGCTGCCCAGATGAATAATGAAATCTTGCGGCTCACAATGTTGGTCAAACCAGTTTACAAACAGGAATCTGCCACCTGATTTAAAAAGTGCTTCAATTAATATTGCTGCCTGATTGAACATCTTTACAAACTGTAGCACTGTATTTTGACCAATATTTGGGTTATAGTTTAACAGAGCTTAGGTCATATGGGTAATATAATTGATAAGGATGTGAGTCCAGTTTCTGAAAGGTCTTAACTCAAACTGCCGCTGAAATCCCTGTGTCGTCTGAAGGGAGTACTGTGCTGTTGGAGGTTCTGTCGTTTAGATAGATATTAAGCTTCTAGACATTAGAGGTAGCATGGTAGCATAGTGGTTAGGATAACACTACTGCAGTGCCAGTGATCCAGGTTCAATTCCCACCGCTGTCCGTGAGAAGTCTGTATGTTCTCCTGTGACTGTGTGGGTTTGCGGGTTCCCTTTCACATCTGAAAGACGTAAAGACGTACTGGTTGGTAGGTTCATTGAACACATGGGTATAATTGGGCGGTGCAGGCTCATTGGGCCAGAAAATTTAAACATGCTTTATTAGATTAGATTCAACTTTATTGTCATTGTGCTGAGTACAGATACAAAGCCAATGAAATGCATTTAGCATCTGACCAGAAATGCAAAGAATAGTGTTATTCATAAAATTACTGTGAATACAAAGTAAGTGCTACAGCACACAAATATAAAAGTACTGAGACAGTACAATATAGATGCAATACCGCTTAACGCTGTGATGAGAGGTTCAGCAGTGTCACAGCCTCAGGGAAGAAGCTCTTCCTGTGCCTGCTGGTGCGGGAGCAGAGGCTCCTGTAGCGCCTACCGGATGGGAGGAGAGTAAAAAGTCCACGGTTAGGGTGAGATGCATCCCTGATAATGCTTTTCGCCCTGCCCAGGCAGTGTCTATGGTAGATGTTCTCAATGGTGGGCAATTGGGTGCCGATAATCCACTGGGCAGTTTTCACCACACGCTGGAGTGCTTTGCGGTCCAAAATGGAACAATTGCCATACCACAATGAGAGGCGAGTATGCTCATGTATCCATTGTTCCAGACAAAGATATTAATTGTTAATCTACAAGGGATTGCGATGAAGTTCTCACTGGGCTCTCGACAAATAATATTCCATTTTGCCTGAATCTAATGATCTAGCTGTGCTTGGGAGTTTCCTCCTAACTGTGAACACCTTTGGAAAACATTCAAAACAGTGAATGCTCAGGAAGCTCTCAGCAGGTTAGTTACCCTCTGTGAAGAGAGAAGCAGTTCGCTTTTTAGGGCCAGGACCCTTTGTCAGAATGGGCATCCATTAGTCTTGCGAGACCATGGATCTGTGCCTGGAAAGTCTTCACTCTCCAGGGCGCAGGCCTGGGCAAGGTTGTATGGAAGACCAGCAGTTGCTCATGCTGCAAGTCTCCCCTCTCCATGACACCAATGTTGTCCAAGGGAAGGGCATTAGGACCCAGACAGCTTGGCATCAGTGTCATCGCAGAGCAATGTGTGGTTAAGTGCCTTGCTCAAGGACACAACACGTTGCCTCGGCTGGGGCTCAAACTCACAACCTTCAGGACGCTAGTCCAATGCCTTAACCACTTGGCCACGTGCCCACACATTTCAGAATGGGCAGAGAGAAATAAAAGAAAACAAGTTAGTTTTCAGTAGGGGAGGGATGAGTCAGAAAAAGGGAATAACTTTGATTAGTGAAACCAATAAAATATTGTAGCATTCAGAATTAAGTGGTGTTTCTTTGTGATGTGTGAACAGAAGCATGAACATAGGACATACAGCAGAGATTGTACCAACAGAATAATCTGCCCTTCTTCGTGAGGTCAGAGTGAGTCTACATTATAGATAAGATAAATACATTCAGTCTTTTTCTCAGAGTTGGGAATCAAGAATGAGAGGTTTAATGTGACAAGTAAGAGATTTTGTAGGATCTTGAGAGACAGAATTTTTATGCAGAAGGTGGTATCTATGTGGAATGAGCTGTCAGACGAAGTAATTAAGGCAAATTCAATAACAAATTTTAAAAGACAGTTGGAGTGTTACATAGATTGGAAACATTATGGGCCAGAGGACCAGAGGATGGCAAATGGAATTAGTTTGCATGGGCTTCTTCACCAGTATGGACCAGTTGAGTTAAAAGCACTTTTTCCATGCTATGTAACTCCATCCTGATGGTATGGTGGCATGGTGGTGTCCTGGTTCGCGCACCACCAGTGATCATCAACCAGGGTCTGTGTGGAGTTTGCATGTTTTCTCCCATGACTGTATAGGTTTCCTCAGGGTCCTCCACTTTCCTCCCAAATTCTGAAGATGTACAGTTAGGGTTAGTGAATTGAGACCAGGCTACGTTAGTACCAGAAACGTGGTGACCCCAGAATAACCCTTGGACAGTGTTGGTCATTGGAGCAAAACAATGCATTTCATTGTACGTTTTAATGTTTAAATGTACACATGTCAAATAAAGATGATTTTAATTTAACTCTATGGAGGAGGAAAAAAATCTAAGCCAAAGTCACAGATAAGTGTCAGAAATAGTCAGATGCGTAGAGACAAAAAGAAAGAGCAGATTGTCCAAAGATGGAGAATTTGACGTTGCAGAAGGCTGTGATATTCCCAGTGGAAGATGAGATGTAGTTCCTCGAGCTTGTCTTGGGTGTTGCCGCAGTGTGGAGCTCTACTCTTGGGTGGGAAAAAAATCTTTGCCTTTAAGGACAGACAGAGAATATGGATGACACTATGTTGAAGTAAAATTTTTGCCGTAGGTTTTGGTTAGAGCTCAACCCCTTGTGTGGAGATTATTCATCTGATGAAGGTTTGTTATCTGTTATATTTATTTCATAGTTAGAGTAGCAGTAACTTCAAAACCCCATTTAAAACATTGAAGGTGCATTTGGATTAGCTTCTAGGATAGTTTTGCTCTCTTTTTACAATACTTAATTAATTTAACTTTTATTTCTCATTGTCCTCTATAGTGTTTTTTTTATATGTTGTAGTGTACAGCTGCTACCAAACAACAAATATCATGACATGTAGTACGTCAGTGATATTAAACTCGATTCTGACGCTTCCTTGCTACGTTTCCATGGTGATCCAGTGTGGTGAAACTCAAATGTTTAAGGAGAGAAGTTCAATGGGCAACGGTTAATCAAACTGAGACATAGCAGATGATTTTCTCCAAGATTTGGATGTGCTTTATTTGATGAAGATCAGACTTAATTGAGATTTTGGCCGCATTGTATGTTATGTTCAAGGAATCTGGTTGAATCTAACCACAGCAGAGTCATTTGACATAATCTCTGATAGTGAAGTACATTCATATATAAAATATAACTTGATCCTACCCAAGGCAAGGCCAACTTAAGCAGTAGGAATACTTTATGTTTATAATTGCCGCTAACTGTGTTTGTTTGTGTTGCTCAAGTTGTGATCTCGTTTATGTAATTTATCTGTAGCTCAACATTCTATTTGATTAGACTGGAAATGCTGTTATTTGTGTTTTTTTATATATTATTGTGAGATGCAGGTGCCATCGCCAAAAATTGGTTTCTGAAAGCTCGCACTTATTCCTCAAGGACACTTTCTTTTATTTGTGCACAAAGGGAACATTATGGCCCCGGTCACCCACACTTCTCTGAATTCTGAACAGAGAAATGCCATTTTTATGCAGTTACAGATGTTGACCATTTGGAAATCTATGAATGTTTGAATTCCTTACCTGCAAGATCAATTGCCATTCATGACAGGTGTTAAAGGTCAGCCCAAACTACAAGCTAACAACTGTGAGCAATTTTGTGTCTGTTATCTAAGAAAGGATATGCTAGCATTGGGGGGAGTCTCGAGGCGGTTCACAAGAATGATTCCAGGAATGAAAGGGTAAAGGTATGAAGAGTGTTTAATGGGTCTGGGGCTGCACTCACTGGAGATTAGAAGAATGAATGTGGATCTCATTAAAACCTATCGAATATTGAAAGACCTAGATGGAGTAGATGTGAAGAGATAATTCCTATAGTGGGGGAGTCTAGGACCAGAGGGCACAGCCTCAGAATAGAAGGGCATCCCTTTAAAATAGAGATGAGGAGGAATTTCTTTAGCCCAAGGGTGGTGAATCTGTAGAATTCATTGCTAGAGACTGCTGTGAGGACTAATCATTGTCTATGTTTAAAGGGGAGGTTGATACATTCTTGATTAGTAAAGGTGTCAAAGGTTACAGAGAAATGGCAGGAGAATAGAGTTAAGAGGGATAATAAATCAGCTGTGATTGAATGGCAAGTAGGTTCGATTGGCCGAGTAGTCTAATTCTGTTCCTATGTTTTTTTGTGGTCTAACTGCAAGCTTTTGCAGAGAAACAGACAAAGTCAAACAGCAAAGGGATGTATGATAGATCTTCGTCTTCATGTGCCTTGCGCGTTACACGCTTGGACGCTCACGGCTTTCCACATCGAACGTTCCCTCGCAGCTTCAATGAGATCTTGCACACTTAGATCTGTTATGTTAGTTCTTTCACAGTGTCCATATATTTTCTTCTTTGCCTTCCTCTTCCACGTTTCCCAGGCATACGGCCTTGTAATGTAAGGCATTCTATTTCTCCCTTTTTGATGGCATGGCCCAGAAATTTAAGTTTCCTCTCATTTAATGTTCTCATTAAAGATCTTTTCATATGGGCACGTTGGAGTACTGTCTCACTGTCACCTATCTCTATATGATATTTTCAGCATTCTTCTAAGAAACCACATTTATAGAACATAGAACATAGAATAGTACAGCACAGTACAGGCCCTTCGGCCCACAATTTCTGTTGCTTCTAAGTTTCTTTGGTGTTCTGGTGTCTTAGTCCATGTTTCGGAAGCATACAGCAAGATTGACCAGCTGTAATATTTTAGTAGCCTAAGCCTTGTTGTCATAGAAATGTGTCTGTTGGTAGAAATAGGTTTCATTTTTTGAAATTTGGTTTTTTCAATGGCAATTCTTTTTACTTCTACTTTACTTCTAGCATCTTGTAATATTAAGCTACCAAGGTCATTAAAGCTGGTCTTTTGTTCAATCTCTTGGTTACCGAGGTGCAACTGGGAGTTGGGAGTATCCTGCTGTTTTAATATTACCATACATTTGTTTTTTTTTACAGTTGACGGTTAGGCCAAAATCTGTACTTGTTTGTACTACTTTGTTTAGGAGGATTTGTAGGTCTTCTGCAGCACTTGCTATTAGGGTGGTATCATCTCCATATCTTATATTGTTGATGCTGACACCTCCAATTTTTATCCCATCTAGGTCTTCTATATCTCTGAGAATCATTTCACTATAGATATTAAATAATTCCAGTGAGGCAATGAATCCCTGTCTAACTCCTCTTTGAATTTTAGTCCAACTGTTTATATTTGTCATCAATTTTTACTGCCGCCGTTTGGTTCCAATATACATTTTGAAGCAGTTGTTGGTCCCTCCCATCAATATTTAGTTTAGTGAGAATTTGAAATAATTTTTCATGTTGCACTTTGTCAAATGCTTTAGTGAAAACAATAAAACATAAAAAGACATCATTTTGATATTCAATTGCCCTTTCTGAAACATTCGTAGTATGAAAATTGCTTTCCTATTTCCTCTATCCTCAATAAACCCATATTGTAGTTTAGAAGTTTCTGAACTTAACTTGTTTTTAATTCCACTCAGAACGATTCTCAACAAAATCTTTATTATGTGACTCATAAGACTGATTGTTTTATAATTCTCACAGTTAATAGTTCCAGGAATTTTTGGAAGTTGTAAATACTGATTTCAAGAGATCGTCAGGCAATACTCCAGACTCGTATATGCCATTAAACAGTTCAAAAAGAATATCTATGCCCAGATCTTCTAGGGCTTGTATCATCTCCACTGAAATTTCATCAGGTCCAGTGGCTTTACCATGTTTCATGCTTTTCATTACTTTAGTTATTTCTTCATTGGTAATAGGTGGGCCAGAATTAGGGTGCTTAATATCTGGGGGGTTCCCCTCTATTATCCTCAAACAGCTGCTCTCTATACCGAATCCACCTCTCACACAACACACATAAAAATTGCTGGTGAACACAGCAGGCCAGGCAGCATCTATAAGAAGAGGTACAGTCGACGTTTCGGGCCGAGACCCTTCGTCAGGACTAACTGAAGGAAGAGTGAGTAAGGGATTTGAAAGTTGGAGGGGGAGGGGGAGATCCAAAATGATAGGAGAAGACAGGAGGGGGAGGGATGGAGCCAAGAGCTGGACAGGTGACTGGCAAAGGGGATATGAGAGGATCATGGGACAGGAGGCCCAGGGAGAAAGAAAAGGGGGAGGGGGGAAGCCCAGAGGATGGGCAAGGAGTATAGTCAGAGGGACAGAGGGAGAAAAATGAGAGACAGAGAAAAAAGATTCATAATAAAAAATAATAAATAAACAACGGATAGGGTATGAAGAGGAGGTGGGACATTAACGGAAGTTAGAGAAGTCAGTGTTCATGCCATCAGTTTTCCTTGTGTTTGCATTTTTAAAGCCACCTCTCACACACTTTATCTGGACCTTTTAGTATGGATCTGTCTGCTGATCTTATGCATCCTGTAGAGGAGGTTTTCTGAATTTCAGTAATTTCCTTAATTTTCTTGTGCATTTCTTTGCTGTTGTTAATATGGCCTTCTACTTCATTGCATTTTTGATTCAGCCATTCTTCCTTTGCAATATTGCACAATTGTCTGGTCTCTCTGTCTAGCTCTCTGTATTGCACTTCATTATTCTTCACTAACCTTCTTTGTTCCATCAGATCTGGAATTTCTTGGGTTATCCATCCCTTGTTGGTGTGTTGGATTTCTTGTACAGAGATTATCTCCTCTGCTGATTGCTGTATAGCATATTTAAATCTGTCCCAAATAGGTGTTGTTATGTTTTCATTGAGGTGTTCTTCCACAGCTGTCATGAATCATTGCTTAAGTCTGCTATCTTTTTCAAGTTCTCCCAACATATACTCCTTTCTCTTTTTTTCCACATTTCAGTTTCTTTAATTTAGTTTTAATGGTTGCTATTACTGGATGGTGATCTGAACCACAGTCTGCTCCTGAGTAGGCTTTAGAATTTGTGATATTATTTCTAAAGCGTTCATTGATGGTAATGAAATCTATTTGCTTCCTTGTTCTATCTCCAGGGCTAATCCAAGTACACAATCTATGTGGATGGTTTTTATACCAAGTGTTAGTGATCACTTGGTTGTTTCTGACACACCAATCAGTAAACCTCTCTCCATTTTCATTTTTCTCCCCTAATCCAAAGGGTCCTATTATGCTATCAACCCTTTCCTGTCCAACTTTGGCGTTAAAATCTCCCATGACTAGTTTTATATCCTGAGATTTACATTGCTCATAAGCACTGTCAAGATCTTCATAAAACTTGTTGATATCCTTTTCATCCGCATCATTTGTTGGCGCGTAGGCTTGGATTATGCTAATGTTAAAAGGGTTATCCCTTAATTTAACTAAAAGCAGCTGATCAGATATTGCCCAATATCCCATAAGGTATTTTGATACTTGTTTGTTTAAAATAATTCCAACTCCATACATATACTGTTGACCTCCAGAATACATTACCAGAGAACTATTCCTAGTGAACTTGCCACTGTTGGTCCATCTAATTTCTGACAGGTCTAAGATATCAACTTCCAACCTTTTCATTTCATTTAACGTGTTGTCCAACTTTCCTTTCTGGTAAAGTGTACGGATGTTCCATGTTGCTACCCTCAGCCCTTCCCTATTGCTTACAGCCTAGTGTCACCTGCAGCACATGACTACCCCTACCGAGAGAAAGCATATTACTTATGTAGAGAGGTGATAAAAAGTTACATTGTTAGGGGATCTGGAAGTCCGAGCTGATGAAACACAAAGAGGAAGCAAGCCAGTATGTTAGGTAACTAGGAAGGCTCATGGAGTGTAAAAATAAGGAATTATTAATGCAAGTCTACATGGTGTAGGAGGGTCCACGCCTTGAATATTGCACACAGTTTTGGTCTGCATATTAACTGAAGGATGTTCATGCATTGGAGATAGTGCAGAGAAGATTTGCTGGAACTGGAATGGTTCTTTGGATGAAGAGGTCAGTAGAAATTAAGTCAGCCCTTTATTAATTTAAAAGAATGAGTGATGTCCTTCTTGAAACTAATAAAGTTCTGAAAGGGGATGGCAGGATGGTGGCAGAGAGGATGTTTCCCCATTTGTGTTTCTAGGACCAAGAGTCAAAACTTCAGAACAACAGACGGAGGGTTAGCAAGATGAGGAATCTCTAACCAGAGAGATGTAACACCTGAAAAGTTGTGGAGGAGTTGTCATTGAAGCCGGAGACCAGTAGACCTTTGAACTACAAGGGAGTGTAGAGTTATGGGATCAAGCATGTTGAAGCCAAGATTGGATTAACCATGAGTGATGAAGCAGCCTTGAGGGACTTCTACTCCTGTTTCTGGCAGTACAGCAGCTCCATTCCATGACGGAATTCATCCCATGGTAGTATGGAAACACCAGTGCCTAGGGACAAAATGTCAATACACAGTACAAATGTAAGCAGACTAGCTGTTCTTCTGAGTATGCCAGTGCTGGGAGTGACTTTGACTCATCAGACTTGGGTGAGGTAAGCGACCTGGTAAGCTCTTTTTGTTCTTAATTTTGATTCCTCATTTCTTAGGACATAGTAGTGTCATGAGAATGGCTCCAGGGGCAGTGTCTTGTACAGTGTGTGGGATGTTGGAAGTCTGGGAGACCTTCCTTCTCCAGATGAACACATCTGCACCAGGTCTACCAAGCTCCAGTTCCTCTGAGAACGTATTAAGGAACTGGAGCTGCAGCTCGAGGACCTTCGGCTCATACGGGAGAATGAAGAATGAGAATGAGAATGAGAATGATAGATAGGAGCTACAGGGAGGTAGTCACCCCTCAGTTTGCAGAACAGAGTGACTGTCAGGAGAAGGAAGGGGAACGCACAGTCAGTGCAGAGTAACTCTGTGGCTGTTCTCCTTAATAATAAGTATGCCACTTTAGATACTGTTAAGAGGGATGACGTACCAGGAGCAAACCACAGTAACCGAGTCTCTGGCACTGAGTCTAATGCTGCATCTCAGGAGAGAAGAAAAGGTGAAGAGGACTGCAGTGTTGGTAGGAGATTCTGTAGTCAGAGGAACAGAGATGAGATCCTGTAGGTGTGACAGAGGCACCTAGATGGTACGTTGCCTCTCATATGCCAGAGCCAGGGATATATCTGACCGGGTCCATGGCATTCTCAAGGGAGAGAGTGAGCAGCCAGGAGTCTTCATACATATTGGCACCAATGGCGTGGGTAGAAAAGGTGAGGAGGTCTTGAAGAGAGATTTTAAGGAGCTAGGTAGAAAACTGAAAAAGCAGGTGAGGGTAAGAACAGGATGACTTGACAAGTGAATGTGTGGCTGAAGATCTGTTGCAGAGGGCAAGGGTTCAGATTTATGGATCATCAGGATCTCTTTGGGGGAAATTACACCTGTACAAAAGGGACAGGTTACACCTGATCCCGAGGGAGACCAGAATCCTTGTGGGTAGGTTTGCTGGAGTTGTTCAGGAGGGTTTAAACTAATTTGGCAAGGGGATGGGAACCAGCATTCATTCAAATCCAAGAATTTGAAGTGCAAAGGCACTTGGGAGTCCTTGTGCAGGATTCCGTGAAGGTTAGTTTGCAGGTTGAGTTGGGGGTGAGGAAAGCAAATGCAATGTTAGCATTCATTTCAAGAGGTCTAGAATACAAGAGCAGGGATGTGATGCTGAGGCTTTATAAGGCACTGGTGAGATACTTATAAAAGGGATGGGTTGCACTCAAATCTGAGGGGGACAAATATTCTTGTAGGTACATTTACTAGAGCTGTTGGGAGTGATTTAAACTAATATGGCAGGGTGATGGGGACCAGTATGATAGAGCTGAGGATGAGCCAGCACGCTTACAAATAGATGATGGGTGTAACATGATGAGAGCCATTGATCGTGTGGATAGTCAGAGGCTTTTTCCCAGGGTTGAAATGGTTGCCACAGGAGGACACAGGTTTAAGGTGCTGGGGAGTAGGTACAGAGGATATGTCAGGGGTAAGTTTTTTTACGCAGAGAGTGGTGAGTACGTGGAATGAGCTGCCGGCAATGGTGGCAGAGGAAGATATGATAGGGTCTTTTAAGAGACTTTTGGATGGGTACATAGAGCTTAGAAAAATAGAGGGCTATGGGTAAGCCTAGTAATTTCTAAGGTAGGGACATGTTCAGCACAACTTTGTGGGCCGAAGGGCCTGTGTTGTGCTGTAGATTTTCTGTGTTTCTATGTTTCTATGTAACATGAATGTAAGGAAGGACAAGCCAATGATTTGGTACAAATGCAGACAGAGCAAAGTGTTAAACTGTACCACACAGGCAAAATTCTAAAGGGCAAAGAATGCAGGACTGAAGGTTCAGTATTTAAATGCACGTAGTATTCGGAAGAAGGTGGACAAACTCATGGCACAATTAAAATTGGTCAGTATGACATTAGGGACATCACTGAGTCATGGCTGAAAGAAGGCCACAGTTGGAAGTTTAATATCAAACAATATACTTTGTATCGAAAGGACAGGCAGGAAGGCATAGGCAGTGGTGTGGCTCTGTTGGAAAATGATGGAATTACACCTTTATAAAGAGCTGACATAGGGTCAGAGAATGTTGAATCATTGCGGGTGGATTTAAGAAACTGCAAGTGTAATAGGCCTCCAAATAGAAGTTAAGATGTAAGGTTAGGGTTGCAAAGGATGCTGGAAAAAGTCAGGTAAAATGGGCAATGTCACAATTGTAATGGGGACTTTAATATGCAAGGGGATTGGGAAATTCAGGTTGGTGTTGGATCGTGAGAGAGAGAGAATTTGTTGAATGTCTATGAGATAGCATTTTTGGGCAGCCTGTGTTTGAGCCTACTCAGTGAAAGGGATCCATTAGTCTTGTTGCACCTTGGAAGGTTTCCAGGGCACAGGCCTGGGCAAGGTTGTATGGAAGACCGGCAGTTGCCCATGCTGCAAGTCTCCCCTCTCCACGCCACCAATGTTGTCCAAGGGAAGGGCACTAGGGCCAATACAGCTTGGCACCAGTGTCGTTGCAGAGCAATGTGTGGTTAAGTGCCTTGCTCAAAGGACACAACATGCTGCCTCAGCTGAGGCTCGAACTAGTGACCTTCAGATCACTAGACCAACACCTTAACCATTTGGCCATGCACCAACACTATCACCCAGATCTTATTAGGGAACTTGATGTCAAGGAACCCTTAAGAGACAGTATCACTGTGGAATAAAGGGAATTACAGAGGCATGAGAGAGGAGCTTGCCTGGGTAGATTGGAGGAGGATACTGGTGGGGATGATGGCAGAGCAGAGGTGGCTGAAGTTTCTGGGAATAGTTCTCAAGGCGCAGGATAGATATGTCCCACAGAGGAAGAAGTTCTCAAATGGTAGGTCTAGGCAACCATAGCTGACTAAGGAAGTTAAGGACTGCAGAAAAGCCAGGGAAAGGGCATATAAGGGAGCAAAAGTGAGTGCAAAGTTGGATGATTGGGCAAATAATAAGCTGTCAAAAAGTAAACAGTGTAAATCTACTGAAGCTTCATACAGGATGAGAGCTGGGTAGTGGCAGGGAGTTCAGTAGTCTTACGGCCTGGGGAAGAAAGCTGCTTCTCATCTCAACAGTCTTTGACCTGATGTTGTGGTACTTCCTACCTGATGGTAGGAGATCAAAGAGATTGTTGGATGGGTGGGAGGAATCATTCAGAATGCTGAGGGCCATGTGTATACAGTGCTTCTGATAACTATCACGGATGGATAGAAGAGAGACCCTGATGATACTCTCCTCGCAATCCTTTGTAGGGTCCTGCAGTCAGGTGCTCTTCAATTCCCATACCAGATAATGATGCAACTAGTCAGGACACACTCAATGGTGCTCCTGTAAAATTAATTAGAATGGCAGAGTGAAGCCTTACTCATCTCAGTCTCCTCAGGAAGTGGAGACACTGCTTGTGCTTTCTTGGCTACAGAGGTGATGTTGAGGGACCTGATGAGATGATCCTTTATGTAAACTCCCAGAAACTTGGTGTTGCTAACTCGCTCCACAGAGGAATCATTTATGTGCAGTGAGGAGTGGTCAACCTGGACCTTCCTAAAGTCCACTATCATCTTTTTAGTCTTTTGCATGTTGAGATTCACACATTCTACCCCCTCTCTGTATGCCATCTCATCATTGTTGTTGATGAGGCCAACCACTGTTATGTCATCAGTAAACATGGGGATTCCACTTGACGATCTAACAGTACGGTCATGCATCAGCAGCAGGCCGAGCACACAGCCCTCGGGGCAGGGAAGGGCTGCACTTTAAATTCCTACTGATCAGTGTTCATTAAAAATTTAAAGATGAGCTTTTATTTGTCACATGTACATCGAAACGTACAGCAGAATGCATCACTTTTGTGTCAGCAGTCTACACAGTCTGAGGATTGTGCTGGGGGCAGCCCGTAGCTGTCACCACACTTCTGACACCAACGTACATGCCCACAATCTGTACGTCTTTGGAATGTGGGAGGAGACCAGCGCACTGAATGCACTTCCACTGTGAAAACTGCAGCTGAATGCTGAGTGTCTGTATCTGGTGTTAACACCTGGTGGATGCATTGTTCAAAGAGACCATATCAGTTGCACTGGTACTTTGTACATTGAGTATGTGACTATATGACTCCACAAATGTATATTGATTGGACAGCATTATGAATTTATAAAGTAAGGAACACGATGAATGTAAAGAAAGCTGGGCACTGTCTTGTGTGTCTAGCATGTACCTCTATGAATAACATTTATTTGTGATATAATAAAAATAACAGAAAATATTGTGATGGTCAGTGGGATGTTGCTGTGTATAAACCAGCTGTGGTGTTTCCTTTATTACAAGAGAGAACACACTTCAAACGATACTTCACGGGATTTCATTAGATTCTGGGGTCACATTGCGGGTGAGTGCAGGGGACAGACTCCGAAGATTGAAGCCCCAAAGGTCATTGCAAGGTCAGGAAGTCAAAACCCAATGGCCAAAGTCTAGAAGCTGGAGACTGGTGGCCTGTCCTGGAGCTGGACTGTCCAAATGAGTGGGTGGATAGGTGCAGGAGAAAAAGGCCTGGTTTTGCTGTCGTTGTGTTGCGTTCGGTGTTACACGATGCTGTGATGGCAGCAGAATATGTGGCAAAACTTGTGCTGCCCCCAACACAGGGCTGTGAAAGCAGTTCACTTTCTGTGACAAATAAACCTGATTCTGAATCTGAATGACAATAAAAGACAGTTCAAACCTTGCCAGAAAATTTGTACCTGCGGTACTGCAGTATCACAGCACACCCACCCCACCACCTCCCCAGCTGTACACTGTGTAAAATAAGACTACATTTGTTACTCAGATATCTTGAAAGGGACTTGAACCTTGACCTTCTGAACATCAATCATCTGACTGCCGGCTTAAGACTATCTGCCAGGGCCACATTTGAATTTAATTAAACCATCAGCCATTACTCGTGTAGGAAACGGTATTATGCACAAGGTTCACTGAGTGGTATCAGAGTGTGTGTCATGAGTGCTGGGTACCTGGAGATTCTGATTAAGACATACTTTTGTCCTATAATTATCAACTTCCCAAGAGTTTAACTGAGTCGAAAACCACCAAGCCGTTTGGGATGACTGGTCGCATTCCATCTGAATAAGTTTAAATGTTTGGATTTATTGCGTTTCCGTTTTCTTGAGAATACATTCATCAGACTGCTCTGCCACACCCAATCAAGTCTGGAAGATGAGTGGAGGTCACACATGATCAAAGTTTAGAATACCAGACTCATAATGCATAGGTCCTGGGTTTAAAGCTACTCAACCACATTGGTTCATCTTCAGAAGAGACAGTTTCTTTCTATTGAGCATTACTCATAGAAAGGATGAATTGTAGGGAACACAGTGTATGCACCTCATTCTTAGACTGAGAGTAGGAATCACAAGCAGCAGTATTAGTCAATGAATATTTAGTGTGGTTGGACCAAGTTTGTTCCCAGGGAGATTGTGACTAGGTGAAGAATAGTTACTGTAGCAGGTGGATGTGATTAAACATCTGCATCCCCACCAATAGTCTTTGTTCCGAATCTCTGTATTCTGCTATGAGACCAGAGGGAAGAAATGTATATCTCATCGCACTGCTGAACACAATATTGTTGTGCGATCATGTATTATTCTTCCACTGAAACTGGGTTCTATTACTTCAAATGAACAACATCCAGCTGCATCTGTATCATTCATTTAGCATGAGAACCGAGAGTGATTTTTAGTCCAAAGCATTAAGGAGAGGGATTCAGGATTATGGAAAGAAAGGTAAACTGAAATCTAATTCAATGATGGATCTGACTGAAGGGGGTTAATAGCCACTTCCTGATCTCAGTGTAAACATTTAAACTGGACCTCTGTATGGTCGCTGTATTCAGAGAGGTTATTTAGAATAACACACACACAAAGCGTTGCAGGACTCAGCAAGTCAGGCTACACCTATGCAGGAGAATAAACAGTTGACATTTCAGGCCGAGACCCTTCTATAGAGGCAGCCTGACTTGCAGAGTTCTTCCAGCATTTTGTGTATGCTGCTCAAAATTTCCAACACCTGCAAAATCTTTTGTGTTTATGATTATTCAGAGTAATAGCTTAATCGGCCAAGGCCCGAACAATGGCTCAGCTGGTAGAGTCATTACCTCACAGCACCAGAGATCCATGTTCTACCAGTTTGAATTTGGGACCAATTTTTCAGAAGTATGTATTGGAATCCTTTTCTGATAGCTGGGGAACTTAAATTAAGGCCTTTCAATAAAATCTGGATTTAAAGCAAAGTTAGTATTGACAATGTTAATCATAAAATGATGGGATTATTGTAAAAGTGATCTGGTCTTCTTGTCTCCTTTAGGGAAAGAAATCTACCAATCTTAAACAATCTGGCCTAGATTTGACTGTAGACCCTTCAATACCGTTGACTCGTAACTGTTCTGATATAGCATTGAAAGCATTATTCTTAGCTCTGTGACATCCCGTGTTTGGCAGACACATTCTGTCATAGAGTCATAGAGAAGTACAACACAGAAAAAGGCCCTTCTGCCTATTTAGTCCATGCCAAAACCATTTAAGCTGCCTACGCCCATCGACCTGCACCGGGAACATAGTCCTCCATATCTCTACTATCTACGTACCTATCCCAACTGCTCTTAAACTTTGAAATCAAGCTCGCATGGACCATTTGTGCTGGCAGTTCATTCAGCATTCTCACAATCCTCCAAGTGAAGAAGTTTCCCCTCATGTTCCATTTAAACTTCTCAACTTTCACCCTTAAGCATGAACTCTAGTTGCAGTCTCAATGGAAAAAGCCTGCTTGCATTTACCCTATCTATACCCCTCATAAGTTTGTATACTTCAATCAGATCTCCTCTTCTACATTCCAAGGAATACAGTCCTAACCTATTCAATCTTTGCTTATAACTCAGGTCCTTCAGAGCCAGCAGCATCCTTGTAAATTTTCTCTGCACCGTTATATCTTTCCTTTAGGTAGCTGGCCAAAACTGCACACAATTCTACAAACTAGGCTTCACCAATGTCTTATACTACTTCAACATAACATTCCATCATCTGTATTCAGTACAGGTACATTGATTTATAAAGGCCAATGTGTCAAGAGCTTTCTTTATGACCCAATCTACCTGTGACACCACTTTCAATGAATTATGGACCTATATTCCCAGATCCCTTTCTTCAACCACACTCCTCAGTGCCCTACCGTTCACTATGTAAGACCTACCCTGGTTGGTCCTACTGAAGTGCAAAACCTTGCACTTATCTGCATTAAACTCCATCTGACATTCTTCAGCCCATTTTTCTAACTGATGCAGATCCCTCTACATGCCATGATAGTCTTCCTCACTGTTGACTACACTCTCAGTTTTGGTGTCATCTGCAAATTTGCTGATTGAGTTAACCACATTCTCATCCAAATAACTGATATAGATGACAAACAACAATCGATCCCTGCAGCATACCACTAGCCGCAGGCCTCCAGTTAGAGAGACAACCATCTACTACCACTCTCTGGCTTCTCCCACAAACCCAATGTCTAATCCAATCTACTACCTCATCCAGAATGACAAGCATGATGTCCCTATTGACATCAATGGATCTGGGGTTGAGAGGGTGAACAACTTTAAGTTCCTTGGCATACACATCACCGGGGATCTCACATGGTCTGTACGTACCGGTTGTGTATGTACAACAGCACGGTTGCGCCTCTTTCACCTCAGGTGGCTGAAGAAGTTTGGTATGGGCCCCCAAATCCTAAGAACTTTCTACAGGGGCACAATTGAGAGCATGCTGCCTGGTATGGGAACTGTACTTCCCTCAATCATAGGACTCTGCAGAGAATGGTGTGGACAGTCCAGCACATCTGTAGATGTGAACTTCCCACTATTCAGGACATTTACAAAGACAGGTGCATAAAAAGGGCCTGAAGGATCATTGGAGACCCGAGTCACTCCAACCACAAACTGTTCCAGCTGCTACCATCCAGGAAACGGTACCGCAGCATAAAAGCCAGGACCAACAGGCTCTGAGACAGCTTCTTCCACCAGGCCATCAGACTGATTAACTCATGCTGACACAACTGTATTTCTATGTTATATAGACTGTCCTGTTATACATAGTGTTTATTATAAATCACTATAAATTGCACATGACACATTTAGACGAGGCGTAACATGAAGATTTTTAATCCTCAGGTACAGTATATGAAGGCTGTAAGTAATATATTCAATTCAGCTGAACCTTCTTGCGGGACCTTGTGAAATGCCTTACAAAAGTCCATGTAGGCAATATCCACTGCCTTGCCTTCATCCACTCTCCTGGTAACTTCCTCGAAAAACTCTATAAGATTTGTTAGACATTATGTACCACACACATGATGCCCTGCTGACTGTCCTTAACCAGCTCATGTCGATCCAAATACTTATGTACCCAGTCCCTTAGAATACCTTCCAATAACTTCCCCACAACTGATGTCAGACTCTCTGATGTGATACCTCACTGTCCTTTTATTAGGGAGAGAGAGCCTGTGACATGTTGAATTGTCAGGTGAATAACTGGTTTTTGGTGTACTGCAGATCATGGTCCGTCTTGGGGGCTTTGCTCTTGCCTGCTTGGTGGGTGGAGGGTGCTGAGATAAGTGAGGAAGGGAGAGGGTCATAGCTTTGCTGCTGCTTATGCATGAGAGAGGGGGCTTTGGAGTCGTAACATTTTTACGGTCACTCATTCTTTGAGGCACTCTTCTATTTTCATGGATGTCTGAGAAGAACAAGAATTTCAGGTTGTATAGTCTATATATTCTCTGATGGTAGATGGAACTATTGGACTATTGAACTCATTGGCCTGTAATTCGTGAGATAAGTGAGGAAGGGAGAGGGTCATAGCTTTGCTGCTGCTTATGCATGAGAGAGGGGGCTTTGGAGTCGTAACATTTTTACGGTCACTCATTCTTTGAGGCACTCTTCTATTTTCATGGATGTCTGAGAAGAACAAGAATTTCAGGTTGTATAGTCTATATATTCTCTGATGGTAGATGGAACTATTGGACTATTGAACTCATTGGCCTGTAATTTCGTGATTTATGTATAGAGTCTTTTTTAAACAGTGGAACAGCATTAGCTATCCTCCAGTCCTCAGGTACTTCTCCTGTTGCTAATGATGTTATAAATATCTCTGCTAGGGCCCCGGCAAATTCTACACTTGCCTCCCGTAGGGTCTGAGGGAACACCTTGTCAGACTCTGGGGATTTATCCACCTTGATTTACCACAGGGTAGCAAACACCCTCCCCTCTGTAATCTGTACAGGGTCCATGGAGTTGATGCTGCTTTGCCTCACTTCTAAAGACTCCGTGCCCATCTCCCGAGTAAATACAGATGTAAAGAATGCATTTAAGATCTCCCCCAGCTGTTTTAGCTCCACACATGGATTACCATTCTGGTCTTCCAGAGGACCAACTTTGTCCCTTGCAATCCTTTTGCTCTTAACATATCTGTAGAATCTCCTAGGATTCTCCTTCACCTTGTCTGCTAGAGCAACTTCATGCCTTACTGATTTCCTTCTTCAGTGTTCTCTTGCATCTCTTGTACTCCATAAGCACCTCATTACCTATACTTGCACCTGTTATGCACTTCCTTTTAACCAGGGCCTCAATAGCTCTTGAAAACCAATGTTTCCTCAACTTGTTATCTTTATCTTTTATTCTGACAGGCACATACAAGTTGTGAAGTCTCAAAATTTTGTCTTTGAAGCCCTCCCACTTTCCACGCACACCTTTGCCAGGAAACAGCCTTGATCCACACTTGTCAGATCATTTCTGATACCATCAAAAAAAATGTCATGGCCAATGATGTGACTGCTGCTTGGAGCTACATTACAGTGTTACCAGAGGTATGCGTGCCTGCTCAACGTATAAAATATTAAAACCACCCGAAATAGGGGAATAGCAACCCTGCTGCAAAATACATTAGCACCTCTTTATCACCCCTCAAGTTAAGACAGAGGCTGAGGAGAGAGCTTGTTTGTATGATTATTTGTATGATCGGTTTATCAGATTATTGAAGGCATAGGTGAAGGAAACAGCCAGTACCTTTCTCCCAAGGTCAAAGTGTCCAATGCTGGAGGACACCACTTAAGGTGAAAGGAGGTAAATTCAAAGAAGATGTACAGGGCAGGAACTGTTACACAGAGAGTGGCAAGTGCCTGGAATGCACTGCGAGCGGTGGTAGTGGAAGCAAATAGAGTAAAGGCATTTAAGCAGCTCTTAGATAGGCCTGCGACTATGCAGTGAATGGAGGGATATAGGTATTGTGGGGGCAGAAGGGGTTAGTCAGGCATTTACTCGCTCATTTATTTAGTTCAACATAATATCATGAGCCAAAGAGCCTGTTCCTGTGCTGTACTTTTCTGTGTCCTTTGTTTTATACTGATAGATATCATCCCCATTTTATTTAGATGCTGCATGCAGATTATAATAACGGAAACACTGGCAGGGAGCAATGGGTCAATGCAAGGGAGATGGAACTGAATTCACATCAGCAAAGAAAGAGAAATTAATCTCAGGAGCTATGTTTATCAAACACTTACCTCTGCCCAGCTCAGAAGTTCCTTTCGGCTCAACTTCACTGATGATGTCAATGACTGGGAAGCAGCCTCATGCAGAGGTAATATACATGCACACACGTCGGTCTTTAATCAGCTTCCAGATAATGAGACTTCAGATTTATCTTGAACTATTAATTTTAGTTAAAGCACTGTCTTAAAGGAGTCAAATGTCCGAAAGTGCTTCACATAACTAAATATGATACTAAGCCATAAAGTTCAAAGTAAATTTGTTAACAAATATGTATACATCACCATTTACTACCCTGAGTTTCGTTTTCTTGCAGGCATTCACCGTAGAAAAAAGAAATACAACAGAATCGATGAAAAACTGCACAGAAACAAAGGCCGACAAACAAACAATGAGCAAAAGAGAACAAACTGTGCAAATACAAAAAGAAAAAAAATCATAATAAATAAAAAAAAATACTGAGAACATGAGCTGCAGAGCCCATGAAAGGAAATCCACAGGCTGTGGAATCAGCTAGGTGTTGAGGTGAGTGAAGTTATCCACACTGGCTTGGGATCTGACGGTTGAAGAGTAATAACTGTTCCTGACCCTGGTGATGTGGGACCGAAGGGTCCTGTACCTCCTTCACGATGGCAGCAGTAAGAAGTGAAGAAATATTGCAAACATAAGAAAATCTGCAGATGCTGGAAATCCAAAGCAATACACACAAAATGCTGGAGGAAAAGAGTAAACAGTCAACATTTTGGGCCAAGACACTCTTTTCCATAGATGCTGCTTGACTTGCTGAGTTCCTCCATCGTTTTTTTGCATCTTGCAGAGGAAATATTATACCAGTTTGGTCAAAGTAATGTGTTTGAGAGACACTAAGGAAAAGCTACAGAGAGACCTATAGGATGGGAATTCCAGAGTCCAGATACTCTACAGCTAAATGTATGGTTACTGATGGCTGAAAGATTAAATTATGGGATGTGCAGGAGGCTGGAACTGGCAGAGGACAAAGATTACAAAGGACTAAGAAAGACACGGGAGACTGCAGATGCGGAAATCTGGGGCAACAAACAATCTAGAGAAGGAACTCAGTAGGTTGAGCAGCGGGTGTGCAGGGAAGAGAATTGTTGACATTTTGAGCATCAATCCTGGGACAACATTCCATGTACCATTGCTCATCCGGCCATGCCATGCCACTCACCGACTTGTGCTTTATCATAACTATATGTGCTGTATTATAACTAACACACAGGAAATGCTGGAGGAACAAGCAGCATCTATGGGAAAGAGTACAGTCGACGTTTTGGGTCGAGATCCTTCAGCAGGACTGGAGAAAAAAGACGAGGGGTAGAGTTAAAAGGAGAGGGGAGAAGAGGGAGAAACACAAGGTGATGGGTGAAATTGGGGGGGGCAGGGGTGAAGTAAAGAGATGGGAAGTTGATTGGTGAAAGAGATACAGGGCTGGAGAAGGGGGAGCGTGAAAAGATGGGGCAGAAGGCCATGGAAGAAAGAAAAGGGGGGAGGAGCACCAGCGGGTGGCAATGAGCAGGCAAGGTGAGAGAGGGAAAGAAGGATGGAGAATGGTGAAAGAGAGGAGGGAATTCCCTCTGGATTTCCAGTATCTGCAGGCTTTCTGTAGTTTTTAATTGTATTATAACTATGTGTGGTGTGTATAATTATATGTTCTGCGTATTGAACCTTGACCCCAGAGGAATGGCTTGGTTTAGCTGTATACATGTGTATGGTTGAATGACAATTAATTTGAACTTGAACTTCTGCTATAGGAAGCAGAAGGCGAGAGATGTAAGTTACCAGGGCATGAAGGGGTTTAACTTGGTATGTCACCAAAGATACTCGCAAATATCTACAGGTGTGCCCTGGAGAGCATTCTAACTAGCTGCATCTCCATCTGGTATGGAAGATCCACTGCACAGGATCAGAAAAAGCCACAGAAGTTGCAAACTCAGCCGGCTCCATCATGAGCGCTAGCCTCCCCAGCGCACAGGACATCTTCAAAAGGCAATGCCTCAATTGAATTGCCTTTATTACTTACATCCTTCACATACATAAGGAGAAAAAATCTTAACGTTAGGTCTTTGTCTAAATGTGCAATTTATAGTAATTTATAATAAATAGTATATACAACAGGACAGATAATATAACATGGAGATATAATTGGATCAGCAAAAATTAATCAGTCTGATGGGCTGGTGGGTGAAGCTGTCCCAGAGCCTGTTGATCCTGCCTGTTATGCTACAGTACCATTTCCCGGATGGTAACAGCTGGAACAGTTTATGGTTGGGATGCCTCAGGTTCCCAATGATGCTTACACACCTGTCTTTGTAAATGTCCTGAATAATGGGAGGTTCACTTCTACAGATGAGCTGGGCAGTCCGCACCACTCTCTGCAGAGCCCTGTGATTGAGGGAAGTACAGTTCCCATACCAGGCAGTGATGCAGCCAGTCAGTGCCCCTGTAGAAAGTTATTCGGATTTGGGGGCCTATACCAAACTTCTTCAACTGTCTGAAGTGAAAGAGGTGCTGTTGTGCCTTTTTCACCACACAGTCAGTATGTAAAGACCACATGAGATTCTCCATGATGTTTATGCCAAGGTACTTAAAAGCTGATCACACTCTCAACCCCAGATCCATCGATGTCAATAGGGGTCAGCCTGTCTCCATTCCTCCTGTAGTCCACAACCAGCTCCTTTGTTTTTGCGACATTGAGGGAGAGATTATTTTCTTGACACCACTGTGTCAGGGTGATGGCTTCTTCTCTGTAGGCTGCCTCGTTATTATTTGAGATTTGGCCAATCAATGTAGTATCATCAGAAAATTTAACTAGCAGATTAGAGCTGTGGGTGGCGACACAGTCATGGGTATACACAGAGTGTAGGAGGGGGCTTAGGACACAGCTCTGAGAGGCAGCTGTGTTGAGCGGCAGAGGGGCAGAGGTGAGGGAGCCCACTCTTACCACCTGCTGCGATCTGACAGGGAGTCCAGGATCCAGCTACACAAGTCATCTTGTGTCATCTGTCGATCGGTTGTGTTGGTAGGTGAATTGTAGGGGGTCCAGTGTGGATAAAAAGGTGGTGTCCATCATTAGGGATCCCCATCACCCGGGATGTGCCCTATTCTCATTGCTACCATCAGGGAGGAGGTGTAGGCGCCTGAAGGCACACAATCAATCATTCAGAAACAGCTTCTCCCCCTCTGCCATCTGATCTCTGAATGGACAATGAACCCATGAACCCATTTTCCCCCTGTTTTTGCACTACTTATTAAATTTATATGTACTTCATGGTAGTAGGGATAAGCTCTGACTATCTATTAAATGCTCCCCATGGTGTCTGACTCAAATTGCTTTTAACAACCAAGTCTAGCTTCGGGCCTTCACGTGCTGTTTAGGTACTAAGCCTGCTGGAACAGGAGAAGGGTCAGAAGCGGGTTGCTGGTGCCTTAAAACCAGTTGCTCAAGGCAGATGGGGCTTATCAGCCGTGGTTGGCAGTTCATCTAGGAGAAGGAAAACTCTGATCTCAAACCTCCACTGCCTTGTGGCTATACCAACTCATGGGGAGCTGGAATCTCTAAGGGCGTCTTACATAGAGTTCAACACTGATTGGCAACTCTTGCGATGCCACTGGTGCTGAACTGTATTGGTCACCGTTCCTTTGGATTCATCAGTTGCATGGAGATGGAGACCAAGGTACATGAGCAACATCTTGCCTTCATGCTGTACTGCCCTAGTTAGTGTATCATGTAGACAACTAAGTCTTAACATCCATGGTTGATCCTGACCAACAGAGGACCTCCTGTTGTAATTTATAGTTTTTATTAGTAAGTAGTGCAACATACTGCTACCGCAAAACAAAAAACCAAGTTTCACAACATATGCCAGTGATACTAAACCTGATTCCGATACTGAAATGCATCAATTTTTTTAAAATCAAGCTTTTGCTTGTTTTGGGTACATTTTGTACCAACCACTTCAGTTAGTCTGGTGCATTCTTCATCAATTCTGAATGTTTGAAAATCCATGTTGTTTACATGGCCTGTTAAACAGCAGTTAACTCAAATGGTACAGCATGATAAATATTTCATTAGTTCAAACTAAAGGTCTTTTCCATGGGGAATGGGGGAAATCGAGAACTAGAAGGGAGAGCTTTATATGAATGTTTTCACCCGGAGAGTGGCAGAACATGGAGCAAGCTGAGCGGAAGTGACACTTGGACAGGAAAGGTTCACAAGGCTATTGGCCCAGTGCAGGCAAATGGGATCAGCTCAGATAGGCATACTGGAAGGCATGGGGATACGACAGCTAAAGGGTCTGCTTTTTCATGACTGTAATGATGGAACAGAAGGGTGCAAATTAGGAGGCTGAGTAGTTTCCTGAGTTGGTATCAGGACGTACCCTCTTCTCATTGTTACCGTCAGGAAGCAGATACAGAAGCCTGAAGGCACACACTCAGTGATTCAGGAACAGCTTGTGGGAGGTGAGATGTCCAGTTTCCCAGAGAAACCCATCTGCATCAGGAGCACGGAGCTGCACCTCATGAGAGAACGTAAGGAACTGGAGCTGAAGCTTGATGATCTTTGACTCAGATGGGAGAATGAGGAGGTGATAGACAGGAGCTGCAGGAGGTAGTCACTCCTAGACTGCAGGAGACAGTTACTGGGTGAGTGTCAGGTGAAGGAGGAGAAATGCACTGCTAGTGCAGAGTACACTTGTGTTTCCCTCGATAATAATTATACAGCTTTAGATACTGTGGAGCGGGGAGCCACAGTGACTGAGTCTCTGGCATTGAATCTGGTGGTGTAGCTCAGAAGAGCAGTGAGATGAAGAGGAATGCAGTGTTGATCGGAGATTCCAAAATCAGAGGAACAGAGATCAGATTCTGTGTGAGCAATAGAGACACCCAGATGGTATGTTGCCTCTCTGGTGCCAGGATCAGCAATGTCTTGCATTGGGTCCATGGAATTCTCAAGGGCTAGGGTGAGCAGCCAGAAGTCAGGGTATACATTGGCTACAATGACATAGGTAGACAAGGTGAAGAGGTCCTGAAGAGAGACTTCAGGGAGTTAGGTAGAAAGTTGAGAAACAGGACCTCCAGGGTAGTAATCTCTGGATTGCTGCCTATGCTACAAGCCGGTGAGTAGAATGATTTGGCAGGTGGATGCATGGCTGAGGAACTGATGCAGGAGGTGGGGGCTTCAGATCTATGGATCATTGGGACCTCATATGGGGAAGGTTTGACCTGTACGAAAAGGACAGGTTATAGTTGAACCCAAAGGAGTCCAATATCCTTGCAGACAGGTTGGCTAGATTTGTTCGGGAGGGTTTAAATTAATTTGGCAGGGGGATGGGAACCAGAGTGATCGTGTTGAGGATGAGGTAGAATGATGAACAAACAGAAATAGTGGATAGTGAGACTCCGAGCAGAAAGAAGCTAATGACAGGGCAAAATTGCAGTCAACAGCTTGAGTTGCAATGTAAAACATTGACAAAGTCAAAAAGGGTGAATACAGGACTGAAGATGTTATATGTGAATGTGCGCAGTATACAGAATAAAGTCAATGAACTTGTAGTACAGTTACAAATTTGCATGTATGATGTTGTAGGCCTCACCGAATCATGACTGAAAGAAGATTATAGCTGGGAGCTTAATGTCCAAGGAGACATAAGGACAGGCAGGAAGGCAGAGGGGGTGCCATGGCTCTGTTGATAAAAATGAAATCAAATCATTAGAAAGAGGTGACATAGGGTCAGAAGGTGTTCAATCATTCTGGATAGTGCTAAGGAACAGCAAAGATAAAAAGACCCTAATGGAAGATATATACAGACCCCCAAACAGTAGTAAAGAAGTGGTCTACAAATTACATTGGGGATAGACAATACATGCCAAAAGGGCAACGTTACAGTAGACACGGGGGATTTCAAGATGCAGGTAGATTAAGAAAATCAGGTTGGTGCTCCGGCTGATCACAAGAAGGGGAATTTCTAAAATGCCAATGAGACAGCTTTTTAGAGCAGCTCGTGGTTGAGCCCACTAGAGGATCAACTATTCTGGATTGAGTGTTGTGCAATGAACCAGAATTGTTTAGAGAGCTTAAGGTAAAAGAACCCTTAGGAAGAAGTGATTAAATAATATAACCAAATTCACCCTGATACTTGAGAAGGAAAAGATAAAGTCAGATGCATCTGCATTACAACGGGGAAGGGATTTACAAAGGCATGAGAGAAGAATTGGCCGGAATTGATTGGAAAGGAACACTGGCAAGGATGATGGCAGAGCAGTAATGGCTGGAATTTCTTGAAGCAATTCAGAAGGCACAGAACTTAAATATCCCAAATAGAGATAAGCATTCTAAAGGCAAGGTGATACAACAGTGGCTAGCAAGAGAAGTCAAAGCCAACATTAAAGCCAAAGAGAGAACATATAATAGAGCGAAAATTGGTGCAGAGTTAGAGCATTAGGAAGCTTTTTAAAACCAACAGAAGGCAACTAAAAAAATCATTAAGATGATGGTAACTATAGAATACAAAAGAAAGCTAGCCAATAATATTAAAGAGGATACCAAAAGTTTCTTCAGTTGCATAAACTGGAAAAGAGATGCCAGAGTGAATATTGGTCCCCTGAAAACGATGCTGGAGAGGTAGTAATGGAGGAAATGAAGTAGCAGGCGCACTGAATAAATATTTTGCATCAGTCTTCACTGTGGAAGACACTAGCAGTATGGTGGATGTTCTGAGTGTTAGGGGTCATGAAGTGTGTGAAGTTACCATTATTAGAGAGAAGGTTCTTGGGAAGCTGAAAGGTCTGAAGGTAGATAACTCACCTGGAACAGATGGTGTACACCCCAGGGTTCTGAAAGAGGTGGCTGAAGAGAGTGAGGAGGCATTAGCAATGATCTTTAAAGAATCACTAGATTCTGGAATGGTTCTGGAAGACTAGAAAATTGCAAGTGTCACTCCACTCTTCAGGAAGGGAGAGTGGCAGAAGGAAGGAAACTATAGGCCAGTTAGTCTGACCTCAGTGTTTGGGAAGCTGTTGGAGTCAATTGTTCAGGATGTGGTAGGAGAATGGGCAAAGAAATGGCAGCTGGAATACAGTTTCAGGAAGTGTATGGTCATGCACTTTGGTAGAAGACATGAAAGGGTGGACTATTTTCTATATGGAGAGAAAATACAAAAATACAAAGGTTAATTTGCAGGTTAAGTCTGTGACAAGGAAGGCAAATGCAATGTTGGCATTCATTTCAAGAGGACAGAATATAAAAGCAAGAATGTAATGCTGGGACGTCATAAAGCACTGGTAAGGCCTCACAGAGTATTGCGAGCAATTTTATGTCCCTTATCTTAGAAAGGATATGCTGAAGCTGGAAAGGGTTCAAAGGAGTTTCAAGAAAATGATTCCAGGATTGAATGGCTTGTCATATGAAGAGCATTTGATGGCTCTGGGCCTGTATTCACTAGAATTCAGAAGAATGAGGGGTGACCTAATTGGAACCTATCAAATGGTGAAGGGCCTAGAAAGAGTGGATGTGGAGAGGCTGTTTCCTAAGGTGGGAGAATTAAAGACCTGAAGACACAGACTTAGGATAGAGGACTGTCCTTTTAGAATGGAGATGAGGAGAAATTTCTTTAGCTAGCGAGTGGTGAATCTGCGGAATTTGTTGCCACGGGCAAATGTGGATGCAAGTCTTCTTGGATGTTTAAGGCAGTGGTTAATAGATAATTGCTTGGTCAGGGCATGAAGGGATACAGGGAGAAGGCCTGAGATTGGGGCTGAGAGAAAAAAAAAATCAATTATGATGAAATGGTGGAGCAGACTCGATGAAATGAATGGTCTAACTCTGCTTCTATATCTTATGGTCTTATCATTTTGTAGTTTCTTCCCCTCTAGCATCCGATTTCTAAATGAACTATGAATTCATGAATACTACCTCACTACATATATAGTTACTGTAATTCTGTCCTTTTTTCTATATTTATTGTGTATTGCATTATACTGCTGCTGCAAAAGTAACAAATTTTGTGACAAATGCTGGTGATATTAAACCTGATTCTGATTCTGGTTAAGATTACCGAAAGTAAATAGGAGATTACTTCATGTAATCTTGAGCCATCAGAAAATGGATCTCTAGATTACTGGGGAATGTAAGCAACTTGTTCAATTATTACAAGTGGCATGCATTGTTGGAGGATGGAATGCAATTATAATCATTCCACATTTTCTTCAGTCATGGGTTATGACCTATTGATCTGAGATGAAAGGGTAAAAAAGAAATTGTAGCCAAAACTATTTAGGAAGGAATTCTTGTTTCACTGTGCAGTTAAGAGAGAAATTTACCTCCGTATTGCTTGGGAAAATATTTCTTTTATGTCTCTGAACATGCAGGGCAGTGTCAGAAATTCCTCTGTAGATAAATGATGCCTCCAGGCAGTCATGAAGCTCGGACCCCTTCGGTATCTTTGAGCGTGTTCAGATCTTTCTAGCTGAAAAAGTTGCACTCTTCTGACCCACTGATTTGGTCAATCAGCACCCATTTTTAAGGTACCAACTGACCCATTAAGGCTCCATATTGGTGATCAGAACCTATTTCTGGGTGAAATCCTTATATTGGTCACAGGTAAAATGTTTTGACTATCTCAGTGAGAGATAGTCCCAAAAAATAATGTTTTAAAATGTTCTTACCTAAGATGTCTGTCTGTCTAGGTACCATATCCGATGCAGACTTTGGTGACCATGGTTTTCCATACAGATCTATCTTTCATTTTTTGGATGACTTCCATTTCCTCGATGTGTAGCCACCTGGCTATGCTTCTGATGTACATAAGCCGAGGTCTTCCTCTAGATTTACTCCCTTCAATCTTTCCAGGGAGCATGAGTTTTTCTAGTTCATCTTTCCGCAGGATGTGTCCTAAGAATCTGAGTTGTCTTTCTCTTATTGTTGGTATGAGTGATCGAGCTGCTTGGGCTCTTCTGAGAACTTCTTTATTTGATGTGTGTGTGGTCCATGATATTTTTAACATTCTCCTGTAGAACCATAATTCAGCTGCTTCTAGTCTCTTTTCCATTGCTGGAGAAATGGTCCAGCATTCACTTCCATAAGTCAGGAGAGAATAAATGTAGCACTTCAGTATTCTATTTTTAGTGTATGTGCTCACCTTTCTGTCTGTTAATATGGTCTTCATTTTTTGGAAAGCTTCTTTCGCCATTGCTATTCTGTATTTGATATCTGTGTCGCACCTCCCATTACTTGTTATTAGGCTGCCAAGATATTTGAATTTGTTGACTTGTTTGATGTTTGTATTTCCGATCTTGATCACATATTGTGGGATGTTTGTCTTTCTGAAGATGACCATGCTTTCTGTCTTCTTGGTGTTGATTGAGAGGCCTCTGTGATTACTTTCTGCTGCCACTATAGTGAGTAGTTCTTGAAGTTTTGTTTCTGAGTCAGCTATTAGTACGATGTCATCAGCATATCTGATGTTATTTATATTATGGCCTCCAATTGTGAATCCTTTGATGTCTTTGATACTTCTCAAGATATTTTCACTATACAGGTTGAATAAGTCTGGCGAAAAGACACAACCTTGCCTGACTCCTCTCATGATATTCACATACTCACTCACTTCTCCTTCTGTTCTGATGGATGCTGTCTGGTCCCAGTATAAGTTTCATAGGAAACGTATATCTTTCCCATCTATGTCAAGATCTTGAAGCATTTCCAGAAGATCTTGCTGTCTGACAGTGTCAAAAGCTTTTGTATAGTCAATGATACATAGGTAGATGTCTTTTTGTACCTGGATGGCTCATTCACAGATCATCCGTAGCATGAAAATTGCATTTCTGGTTCCAGTGTTTTCCACAAAGCTGCATTGTTCTTTACTGATTTCTGGTTTTATACAGCGTCTTGCTCTCGTCATGATTACTCGGAGAATAATTTTTGCCACGTGGCTCATCAGGCTTATTGTACGATGTAACTCACATTCTGTTGCTCCCTCTTTCTTTGGAAGTGTGATGAACACTGATTTACTTAAATCATCAGGTATCTCCCCATGATCATAGATTTCATTTGCTATTTCTGTTATTTTCTCTATTCCAAAATCTTCTAAGGCCAGTGTCATTTCAACAGCGATGTTGTCTGGACCAGTTGCTCTGTTATGTTTTGTTTTAGTTACGGCTGCTTGAATTTCTGATTTTAGAATTCTAGGTCCTTCAAGATTCTTCTTTATGTTCGGTTTTTCTCCTCTTTGGTCTTCAAAAAGTTCTTTTATATATTCTGTCCATCCGTTTAGGATTTCCTCGTTGTTCATAATTAAGCTGCCATCTTTTGCCTTGTTGCATTCACTTGCTGAGCAAGATAATTTCCCCGTTAGTTCTTTAACCTTATTGTGCATCAACTTAGTTCCAGAGATATGGGTTTGTAACATTTCTATCTCTGAGCATTTCTCATTTAGCCATCTGTCTTTAGCTTCTCTGCATTTTCTTTTTATTGTCTTATCAAGTTGTTTGTATTCCTTGCTGTCTCTGAGTTTGATGGTCTGTTTTTGTTGCATCAATTGTATTATATCTTCAGTGATCCATTTCTTCTTACTTCTCCGCTCTTTTAGTGGGATCGTTTCTTTTGCAGCTACAACCATGGATTCCTTCAGTATGTCCCAGGAAGATTTGCCTCCTTTATCCTGCAGCAATTGAAAACCGTTTTTCACCTTGATTATGTATTCTGTTTTCAGATGAGGGTTGTTTTGTAGTTGTTGATAATCCAGTGGTTCTGATCTTTCTGGTTTCTTTAATTTTCTCATCTTTATTTTCATTTTGCAAATGACTGGTATGTGGTCGCTTTCACAGTCTGCTCTAGGGTAGCTTTTAGATTGAGTTGTCGAGTTTTTGAATCTGTTATTGATTGTTAAGTAGTCGATTTGATTTTTGTTGTTCCCATCTGGGCTTCTCCATGTCCATTTCCTTCTTGGATGTTGTTTAAACCAAGTGTTGGTGATGATCTGATTGTTTGTTTTACACCATGATATAAGCTTTTCTCCTCTTTCATTTCTTTCTCCCAATCCCTGGTCTCCAACAATATGGTCTTGTCTTCCTTCACCAACTTTTGCATTGAAGTCGCCCATGACTATGATGGCTTCTTGTGATTTGCATTCTTCTAGTGCTTTGTCTAGGGAGTGGTAGAAGGCATCAATTTCTTCCTCTGAGCTTGCCATTGTGGGTGCATATACTTGGATGATAGAGATGTTGTTTTGTTGTCCTTTTAGTTTGATTAGCATCATTCTGTCTGAGATATGCCAGTATCCTAGCAGGCTCTTGGATGTTTCTTTGTCTAAGATGATTGCAACACCCTTTTCGTGTTTATCTCCACCAGAGTATATCATCGTGTAGTCGTCTGACTGGAATACTCCAGTGCCTTTCCATCTTATTTCACTTAGGCCTAGGACGCTGACTTCTAGCCTCTTCATTTCTAACTTTATGTTTTCTAGCTTACCAGTTTGGTGCAGAGTTCGAACATTCCAAGTGGCAATTTGCAATCTCTTGTTCTTGCAGACAGTAGTGGTATGACGATCCGGGCTGACCGGTCTGTTTACACGATATCCCGTACCGAGCGAGGTGTCCGCACTATTTGGAAGTGGGCTGCCAGTTACGCTGTTGTCTTTTACATTTGTGTCTGTATTAACCATGGTTGTACTAGGGATAAAATACAAGAAGTAGCTTCCCCTTGCTTGCTTCCGATGCAGTGTCTTTACAAGACGGGTGACCCTGAACATTGTCCTATTAAAAGGGTCTACTGCTCAGCGTCTGAGAAGCAGGAACCATCGATCGTGTTACTCACAACTTGCTTTCTGCTTCATCCACCACCTGCATTCCGTGGTTTCACTGTAACCCAAGTAGGGAGGCTGACAGGTGCTACATCTTGCCTAAGGGTAACCTGGAGGGAGCTGTGGTTAATGGTAACCTCATTACCCAAAGCAAATGCCCCACAGCCGGATGTAGTTTATCCTCAGGAGAAAGGTGGCAATGTCATAATCAGTCTGGTTCTGCTTGCTTCATGTTGAAGGAATCTGTGTTCTCATTCCCTTCTGAGCTTTCTCAATTCCTAGAGTAAACTGGTAAACCAAGAGTTCAAATCCAACTAAAGCAGGTTGTCTCAATAATTCTGGTTACTTTATCAGCTAGATTTTTAAAATTTATTCAGTCAATTTTTGGAAACCAATATCATTGGTAAGACCATTCCTAATTGTTCCTGACAACGTGATGACGAGCCGCCTCATGGAACTGCTGGAACCTTTCTGGTGAAGGTATTCTTGCAATGCTGTTGGCTAGAAAGATGGAGGATTTAGATTCGGCAATGATGAAAGATGGTGATTAACTTGATGGAGAACTTGCAGATGGTGGCTTCCTTGTATACCTGAAGCTCTTATTTCCTTGTGCTGGTAAGAGGTCATGGATTTTGAATGTCCATCATGTATCCCAGTAACGGAGTTCATTTCCAGCATCCCCTGTTAGCAAGTTTGTACATTCCCTCTTGTGTGTATAATGTATGGATCCCTTTTATTCATAGCAATGATTCCCCTTGCCACTACATATGGACTGTTGCCTATGCATGTGGATTGGATCTGTTGTCTACACATGCGTATTGATCTGTTGTCTACTCATGCGTATTGATCTGTTGTCTACTCATGCGTATTGATCTGTTGGCCATGCGTGCACAATGTCGTTTCTCTCTCGCTGCCATGTGAATACACCAATTAAAAGGCATGAGTGCCTTTATTTAATTGATATGTAGCTGTCCAAAGATGTGTCAAATTGATGACAAGTATGAACATAAATGTCAGAAATTATCACAAACTGCACTGACAGTTACAGGACAAATCAGTGAGAGGAAAGAGTTAAACAGTATGGAAGCCATCATGGGAGCTAACAAAGGGACGTGTGAATAACTGCTTACATAGTACACAGTTACAAATAGCAAAGTTAAACTGAAAATAACCTGCCGATGGCTTCCATCAGGAAAGTTGATGAATTTGATAGTGCTAATGAAGGCTGGGAGTCATACATTGAGAAGGTTGAACTGTATTGTAACACAAACCATGTGATTGAGCAAAAGAAAGCTCCTACACTTCTTAGCTTAATGGTACTAAAACATAGTCTCTTACGCAATTTAGTAATCCCTGAAAAACCAACAAGCAAGATGTTCAATGAAATTGTTACAACTTTACAAAATCACTAGATTGACGCCTTAACCACTTGGCCACGCGCCAACACTGAGGTCTTGCATAGACCTCCCAAAACCAGACCTATGGAGGTAAGTGCAGAATAAACAATTCGACCAGTTGCCAAGTGAAGTAGCAAGGAGCTTCAGGATTGGACAGAAACAGCCAGCGTGTGATTACTGAGAAGACAGATGGACACCCTGTAGAATATCTACAAGAACTGGACCACTAAAATACACAGTGGATGCTGGAGATTAAACGTGGAGACGAGACATTAGATGCTCAACCAAAGAATGCACTGAAGTCAATTGCATCCAACAAGACAGACACATTACAGCCACCGGACTTACCTCTTAGTGATGGTCATGTCAGGGAGAGCAACGTAACATCAGCAACTCAGAACATTGTCTCAGACAAGACACCTGCCAAACCTGATGCCACTCCACAGGTCCAGAAGTGTTATCCTGAAAGAAGCAGAGTGCCATCAAAAGCCTATACCTTAGCACAGTGAAGTTAGTTATGGACTGTCATTGTGAAAGCATATTTATTTGGAATATGGGTTTATGAAAGGGAAAATGGACGTTTTTGTACATGTACAGTTTTATGTTACATTAATCTAGAGAGGGAGGAAGTGTAATGTAGGGATCTATTTCTTTTAGAGCAATAACTCCCCTTAGCACTGTTGCCTATGCATGCCCATTGTTCTCTTGCTCTCTCGCTCTCTCACTGCAATGTGAGTGCACCAGTTAAAGCCATCTCTATGTGTGGGCCTTAATTGATATGTACTCAGCCCCCTGCTGTACTCACTGTACACCCATGATTGTGTAGCCAAGTTTCCATCAAACTCAACATATAAGTTTGCTGATGACACAACAATTGTAGGCCATATCTCGGGGAATGATGAGTTTGAGTACAGAGAGGAAATTAAGAACCTGGTGGCATGGTGCGAAGACAATAACCTATCCCTCAACGTCAGCAAGACGAAGGAATTGGTTGTTGACTTCAGAAGGAGTAGCGGACTGCACGACCCCATTTACATCGGTGGTGCGCAAGTGGAACAGGTCAAAAGCTTTAAGTTCCTCGGGGTCAATATCACAAATGACCTGACTTGGTCCAACCAAGCAGAGTCCACTGCTAAGAAGGCCTACCAGCGCCTTTACTTCCTGAGAAAACTAAAGAAATTTGGCCTGTCCCCTAAAACACTCACTAATTTTTATAGATGCACCGTAGAAAGCATTCTTCTAGGGTGCATCACAACCTGGTATGGAAGTTGTCCTGTCCAAGACCAGAAGAAGCTGCAGAAGATCGTGAACACAGCCCAGCACATCACACAAATCAATCTTCTGTCCTTGGACTCACTTTACACCACACACTGTCGGAGCAGTGCTGCCAGGATAATCAAGGACACAACCCACCCAGTCAACACAATTTTTGCTCCTCTTCCCTCCGGGAGAAGGCTCAGGAGCTTGAAGACTCGTATGGCCACATTTGGGAACAGCTTCTTTCCAACTGTGATAAGACTGCTGAACGGATCCTGACCTGGATCTGGGCCGTACCCTCCAAATATCCGGACCTGCCTCTCGTTTTTTTTTCCCCACTACCTTACTTTCCCTTTTCTATTTTCTATTCATGATTTATAATTTGAATTTTTAATATTTACTATCGATTTGTAATCCAGGGAGCATGAAGCGCAGAATCAAATATTGCTGTGAAGTTTGTACGCTCTAGTATCAATTGTTTGGCAACAATAAAGTATAAGTATAAAGTATGTAGTCGTGCACAGACACAACAATATGTGCATGGATTTCCTCAGGTGCTCCAATTTCCTCCCACAGTCTGAAGACATACTGGTCAGTAGGTTAATTGGACATTGTACATTGTCCTGTGATTAGCCCAGGGTTAAATTGGTGGGTTGCTGGATGGCATGGCTCCAAGTGCCAGAGAGGCCTGTTTCGTGCTGTATCTCTAAATAAAACAAAATTTCATCGACTATAGCTCAGAGTTTAATACCACCATTCCACAACCCTGATTGGGATGTTGCGGAACCTGGGCCTCTGCACCTCCATCTGCAATTGGATCCTTGACTTCCAAACCAGGAGCCCACAATCTGTGCAGATTGGTGATAGCATATCCTCCTCGCTGACGATCAACACTGGTGCACCTCAGGGGTGTGTGCTCAGCCCACTGCTCTACTCTCTGTATACACATGACTGTGTGACTAGGCATAGCTCAAATACCAGCTATAAATTTGCTGATGATACAACCATTTTTGGTAGAATCTCAGGTGGTGACGAGAGGGTGGACAAGAGTGAGACATGCCACCTACTGGAGTAGTACCACAGCAACAACCTGGTCCTCAACGTCAGTAAGACGAAAGGGCTGATTGCGGACTTCAGGAAGGGTAAGACGAAGGAACACATACCAATCCTCAGAGGGATCAGAAGTAGAGAGAGTGAACAGCTTCAAGTTCCTGGGTGTCAAAATCTCTGCGGATCTATCTGGTCTCAACATATCAATGTAGTTATACAGAAGGCAAGGCAGTGACTATACTTCATTAGGAGTTTGAAGAGATTTGGCATGTCAACAAATACACTCAAAAACTTCTATAGATGTACTGTGGAGAGCATTCTGACAGGCTGCATCACTGTTTGGTATTGGGGGGGGGGGACGGGGTGGTTCTACTGCACAGAACTGAAAGAAGCTGCAAAAGGTTGTAAATCTAGTCAGTTCCATCTTGGGCACTAGCCTACAAAGTATCCAAGACATCTTCAGGGAGCGGTGTCTCAGAAAGACAGCATCCATTATTAAGGATCTCCAGCACTCAGGGCATGCCCTTTTATCACTGTTACCATCAGGTAGGAGGTACAGAAGCCTGAAGACACACACTCAGTGATTCAGGAACAGCTTCTACCCTCTGCCATCCAATTCCTAAATGGACATTGAATCCTTGGACACTACCTCACTTTTTTTAAAATTATACAGTACAGTATTTATGTTTTTTGTACTTTTTTCTAACTATTCATCATGCGTATACTGTAATTGACTTGTTTATTATTATTTTATTTAGTTTTTTTTCTCTTCTAGATTATGTATTGCATTGAATTGCTGTTACTAAGTTAACAAATTTCATATCACGCGCCGGTGATAATAAACCTGATTCTGAAAATTTGAGAGCTGCAGTGCACTTTGTCGGTGGCTCACTTAGCAACTACTATGAACCAGTAGTGAAGGAAATGAATACTTAGGATGGTTGATCAGGTGCCAATCAAGTGACTACTCCGTTCTGCATGCCAAGCTCTAAGTATTGTTGGACGTGCTTTCATCCACATAAGTAAAGGATATTCTGTTACAATGCTGACTCATGCCATTTAGCTTCTTGAAATGCTTTGGAATGTTGGAAGCTGAATCACCAAAGTCAGTGACCATTGAGACATCCACTGTGAAATGTGTCTGGAACCTGACTTGTTCATGTAAAGGAAACTTCCAATCTTATCTCGTCCACATTTCCTGGAACTTATCCTGGTACCTAACATTAAATGATAAGGCCATATTCCCCACATCCTGCCACACGTTGCTGATGTACCCTTCTCATCTCCTCCCCATTCCTCAGGAACATTGGTCTGTAGACTTCCGCAAAATTGGGGCAGCAGGCTGAGGGTGGCAGACACTAACAGAATCAACAAACTCATTCATTAGGCCAGTGATGTTGTGGGGATGGAACTGGACTCTCTGACGGTGGTGTCTGAAAAGAGGATGCTGTCCAAGTTGCATGCCATCTTGGACAATGTCTCCCATCCACTACAAAATGTACTGGTTGGGCACAGGAGTACATTCAGCCAGAGACTCATTCCACCGAGATGCAACGCAGAGCGTCATAGGAAGTTATTCCTGCCTGTGGCCATCAAACTTTACAACTCCTCCCTTGGAGGGTCAGACACTCTGAGCCAATAGGCTGGTCCTGGACTTATTTCCTAGCAGAATTTACATATTACTATTTAATTATTTATGGTTTTATTACTACTTAACTATTTATGGTGCAACTGAAATGAAAACCAATTTCTCCTGGGGTCAATAAAGTATGACTATGACTATGATTGCTCTGTGAGAGAGTTACACTTCCTGTACCTACTAAAGTGGCGTCAGAGTGTATGTTCATGGATTTCTGCTGCAGCAGCACATCCACTTTAAGGTTTGATGCGTTGTACACCCAGAGGCGCTCTTCCGCACACCACTGTTGTAACGTGTGGTTATTTGAGTTGGTGTTCCTTCCTGTCAGCTTGAACCCGTCTGGCCATTCTCCTCTGACCTCTGTCATTAACAAGCTAATCTCACCCACAAAACTACCCCTCACTACATGCTCTTTCTTATTTTCACAGCATTGTCTATAAATTCTAGAGACTGTTGTGTCAGATCAGCAATTTCTGAAATACTCAAACCACCCTATCTGGTACCAACAATCATTCCACAGTCAAAGTCACTTAGATGGCTATGCCTATGTGGCTAGGTATAGGTCAAGTACCATTTATAAATTTCCTGATGATTGCTGGTAGAATCTCAGGTGGTGACAAGAGGGCGTACAAGAGTGAGATATGCCACCTACTGGAGTGGTGCCACAGCAACAACCTGGCACTCAATGTCAGTAAGGCAAAAGAGCTGATTGTGGACTTCAGGAAGGGCAAGACAAAGAAACACCTACCAATCCTCATAGAGGGATCAGAAGTGGAGAGAGTGAGCAGTTTCAAGTTCCTGGGTGTCAAGATCTCTGAGAATCCAACCTGCTCCCCAACATATCAATCTAGTTATAAAGAAGGGAAGACAGCAGCTATACTTTATTAGGCGTTCAACAAATACACTCAGAAACTTCTATAGTTGTAGGCATAGAGAGCATTCTGACAGGCTGCATCACTGTCTGGTATTGGGGGCGGGGGGTGGTGGGGGCTACTGCACAGGACCGAAAGAAGCTGCAGAGGGTTGTAAATCTAGTCAGCTCCATCTTGGGTACTAGCCTACAAAGTACCCAGGACATCTTCAGGAAGCGGTGTCTCAGAAAGGCAGTGTCCATTATTAAGGACCTCCAGCATCCAGGGAATGCCCTTTTCTCACTGTTACCATCAGGTAGGAGGTACAGAGGCCTGAAGGCACACACTCAGTGATTCAAGAACAGCTTCTTCCCCTCTACCATCTGATTCCTAAATGGGTGTTGAATATTTGGACACTACCTCACTTTAAAAATAATAATTTCTGTTTTTGCATTTTTTTTTTTTTTTAAATAGGCATCCGTTAGTCTCGTGAAACCATGGATTTGCGCAGGTCTGGGCAAGGTTGTAAGGAAGACCAGCGGTTAAAATCTATTCAATATATGTATACCGTAATTGATTTACTTGTTTATTTGTCATTACTTTTATTTTTTTTTTCTGCTATGTATTGCATTGAACTGATGCTGCTAAGTTAACAAATATCACGTCACATGCCAGTGATAATAAACCTGATTCTGATTACATTTCTTCTCCATTTTAATGTTTGGTCAAACCAACAACCATTCCACTTGCCTCAGGCATTCTCATCTGTGATCCTGATTGCAGTTTACATACCACCAGCGACCTACTATAAGCAAGCTCTCGTGACACTGCGCTGGGTATCTTCAACCTCTAGACAAGAAGCAGCCCATCCTGATGCATTTCAAGTTATAGTCGGAGACTTCAACCAAGCATGTCTGAAGAAAGCATACAACCTATAGCATCAGAAGGTCCCAAGACACTAGACCACTGTTACACTACGATAATGCCGAAAATTCCTTGCCTAGACGGCCTTTTGGTAAATCGGACCTCTTGGCTGTCCTCTGGATACTTGCATACAGGCAGAGCCTAAAAAGCAAGGCACTGGAGACTAGAACAGCTAAGGGGTGGTCGTGGGAGGCTGAGGCTGAGGCACAGTTACAGGATTGCTTTGAGTCAGTGGGCTGGGCCATGTTCAAGTGCTTATCTGAGGGTGTGAATGACTGCACCAGGGTTGTAACAAACTTCATTAAGACAGCTGTAGATGATTGTGTCCCCACAAAATTGCTTTAAGGTCTTCCCAATCAGAAACTCTGGATGAACCATAAAATCCAGAATTTGATGAGAGCCAGATCAAAGGCATTTGAGTCTGGAGATCAAGAATGCCACAAGAGGTGCAGGTATGATCTCTGGAAGACCACCTCACAGACAAAGTGGAGATTCTGGACTAAACTGGACTCAATGAGAGATGTTCGACAGCTGTGGCACGGTTTGAATGCCATAGCATCTTCCAAAGTTAAATCAAGTGATATAGGGTCAGCAGGGCTTTGTTTCCAGATGAGTACAATGCTTTCTGTGCTTACTTTGACCATCAGGACATGAAGGAACATTGCGAACCCCCACATCCTGATGAATCTTTGGTCTCAGTATCTGAAGATGACACGCAGGCTGCCTTCAGGAGAGTGAATTGAAGGAAAGCATCCAATCTGGACAGAGTACCCGACTGAGTACTAGACCTGTGCTGACCAACTGGCTGGTGTGTTCCTAGATGTCTTCAACCTTGCACTTCAGCAGTATATGATACCCAACTGCTGCAAGCAGGCTTCAAACATATCAGTGCCCAAAAATTGTATGCTGACCTGCTTCAATGACTATTACCCAGTTGCACTTACACCCACAGTGATGAAGTGTTCAGAGGTTTGTGATGATTCATATCAGCTCTATCCTGAGAAGTCACTTGGATCCACTCCAATTTGCCTACCAGAGCAATAGGTCCACAGCAGATGCTATCTTATTGGTTCTTCAATCAACCCTGGAACATCTGGACAGTAAAGATGCATATATCTGGATGCTCTTTATTGATTGCAGCTCAGCCTCAAAACTACTCAGTAAACTCCAAGACATGGGCCTCAATACCTCATTTTACAATTGGATCTTGGATTTTTTCACTTCCAGACGGATCCCAGTCTGTTCAGATTGGCAAAACCATTTCCTCCACAATCTCCGTCGGTACAGGAGCACAGCAGGGATGTATACTTAACCCCCTGCTCTACTCTCCTTACACCTACAATTGTGTGTGGTTAAGTACAGCTCGAACACCATATACAAGTTTACTGATAACACCACTATTGTGGGCTGTATCAAGGATGGTGAAGAAACAGCAAATAGGAAGGAGATGGAAAATTTGTCTGAGTGGTGTCTTAACAACAACCTCTAGCTCAATGTGAGCAAGACCAAGGAGCTGATTATTGACTTCTGGAGAGGTAAACCAGAGATATATGAGCCAATCCTCATCAGAGGATCAGAGGTAGAGAGGTCAGTAACTTGAAATTCCTGGGTGTCACTATCTCAGAGGACCTGTCCTGGACCCATCATATAAATGTAATTGCAAAGAAACCACCTTTACTTCCTCAGGAGTCTGCGGAGATTCGGCACGACATCAACAACTTTGACAAACTTCTGTAGATGTGTGGTGGAACGTGTGCTGACTGGCTGCATCAGAGCCTGGTATGGGAACACCAATGCCGTTGAGTGGAAAATCCTACAAAAGATAGTGGATTCAGCCCAGTACTTCATGGATGAAGCCCTCTCAACCATTGAACACATCTACATGAAACACTGTCATAGGAAAGCAGCAACCATCAAAGATTCTCACCACGCAGGTCATGCTCTTTTCTCACTGCTGCCATCAGGTAGGAGGTAATAGAGCCCCAGGACTCTCACCAGGTTCAAGAACAGTTACTACCTCTCAACCATTAGGCTCTTAAACAAAATGGGATAGTTACACTCATCCATTGAGATGTTCCCACAACCAATGATTTCACTTTAAGGACTCTTTATCTTGTTATTTCATTGCCTCATGATTTATTGATATTTATTTATATTTGCATTTGCACAGCTTGTTGTCTTCTATGCTCAACTTGATCTCCCATTGATCCTGTTAATGATACTATTCTGTAGATTTGCTGAGTCTGCCTGCAGGAAAAGGAATCTCAGGGTTGTTTGTGGTGACATGGATGTACTCTGATAATAAAATTTGCTTTGAACTGTAAAAACTGAACCTCTTGACCATGTCTGCATGCTTTTATGCATTGAGTTGCTGCTACATGATTGGCTGATTAGATACTATATTTGCATTAATGAGTAAGAGTATAGCTGTACCTAATACAGGTGGCCACTGAGCGTATAATCCCTACCAGGATTGCCTTGGGGTCTACTGAGTCTAAACATTTGCTTGGAGTAGACTTACTATACCCAGCTCATATTGATGCGATATAAACTATCTCTTCAGCTAAAGGCTTATGTCTAAGGCATCTGTTAGTCTTGCGAGACCATGGATCTACGCCTGGAAAGTCTTCACTCTCCAGGGCGCAGGCCTGGGAAAGGTTGTATGGAAGACCAGCAATTGCCTATGCTGCAAGTCTCCCCCCTCCATGCCACCGATGTTGTCCAAGGGAATGGCATTAGGACCCATACAGCTTGGCACCAGTGTCATCACAGAGCAATGTGTGAATAAGTGCCTTGCTTAAGGACACAACAAGTTCCCTCGGCTGGGGCTCAAACTCATGACCTTCTGGGCGCTCGTCTAATGCCTTAACCACTTGGCCACGTGCCCACATGCCCCTAGTTCTAAAATGAAGTGGTTTAATGATCCTGCACCCAAAGTCAAGGTTTTGCACTAATCAAGCTTGTCGTCAGAGAGACAGAACACAGTTAGTTCATCATTCCTTCTGCAGAGTCAATATACTTTATCCTCATTAATCCAGAAAGATAGGGTTGTAGATGAGTTGTTATAGTAGTACAATCACTTGAGTTGAGTATGATGTTCTCCTAAAGGATCTGTCTATAGGTGGGTCCTCAGGTGGTTGGAGAGAGTCAAATCCAGGATCCACATATTCTGGTGCAGAGTGGGTAAGATTAGTGACTGGGTCTTTTGGTTGTTTAATCTCTTTCCCAGCTGCCACTTGTTCTCTGCAGTGCAGCAGAGGTCGTAGTCCGACTATCTCCCGAACAGAGTTCCTCCAGGTGTATCTATTGAGTGCAATGTCTTGCCAGTTTTTGGATGTGATGTTGAATTCCTTCAGGCTGATTTTGATGTTATCTTTGAAGTGTTTCCTTTGCCCGCCAGAGGCTCACTGGCCTTCCTTCAAGAATCTGCTTGGGAAGACATGAGTAATGCATCCAGATGACGTGACCTATCCATTGGAGTTGGTTTTGCCTTATCGTGATGGAATTAGATGAGTGTGATACTGACTACTTATAGTTTTACCAGACTAAATATCCTTCACCGGTGTTGTGGGGCTCTCTCCAGATTAACTTGTCTCTGTTGCAATTGAATCCAGCTGGAAATAAATCAAATAAACAAAATCACATTTTCATGTTGATGTGTGGATCCAACATTATTTTTAAATTTTCAATACTGCACCATAAGATCAGTAAGTTATGGGAGCAGAATGAAGCCATTCAGTCCTGGCTGTATTTTTAACCTCATTCTTTCACCTTCTCTCTGAAACTTTAACCCTCTCACCATTCACAAACCTTCCAGTTTCTGCCTTAAATACAGGCAATGGCTTGGACCCTGCAGCTCCCTGTGGCAACAAGTTCCATAGTCACCAGAAATATTTCCTCATTCGGTTTTAAAGGAAAGCCTCTTTTTCTAGAGTCTGTGTCCTCAGATCCTAGACTCTCTGCTACTGGAAACATCCTCTCCACCTGCCTTTCAGCATTCAGTAGGTTTCAATTAAGATTTCCCCTCATTGTTATTGTTTGTACAAATTTCTACCAATTAGATGTTGTTCCAATAGTAAAACCACAGCTACACTTCAAACGTGCCCAAAAGACCACTGAATGATTTGGAATCTCCTGCACCACATCATGTGGGTGAGATCTCACTGGTTTTAGGCAATCATGCACCAAAGGTCAGAAAACCCCATTCCAGCCTGCATCAGAGCCCATGCCATACCAAGAGTCAAGTTTATTTGTTATGTGTACATAAAACATAGCGAAATGTATCATTTGTGTTAACGACCAACACACTCGAGAGGCTTCTGGGTGTTGTGTATTTAATATGTCAGTAATATTGTAAATAGATTGCTTTATAAAGCATTCTGTTTACATAGTGAACAAAGTCTGTGTGAGGAGTGGCGCGCCATGCAGTCTCTCGTTCCGCACCTTGTAAGGCATGAAAGTCCCCGACGCTACCCTCTCAGGCCTGAGTCGACATCATCATCATGTTTACATACAAACAACAGGAATTCTGCAGATACTGGAAATTCAAGCAACACTCAAAGTTTTTCACCAGCAATCATGTTTACATAATTCATTACATGTTAAGTGTAAAAGTGTGTAACTGGCACACATCATGGTGCTACCATGTCTTATGTGCGCACCTTGCTCAGCATAAAGAATGAAGTAGATATGCATCTCCCAGCTTTCTTGTGTTTTTCTTTTAATTGCAAAACATAACACTGGGGGGGGGGGGTGAGGCAGCCCACAAGTTGCTACGCATTGTGATGAGAGCATAGCATGCCCAACAATGACAAACTACAACAGCAAAACAAGCTCTTCCACCCCCCTCCTCCATTCCACACACTCATATTGTTTAATTCCCCAGGGCAGGTCTCCAGTGAACATGTACTTGGGCCTGTATTTTAACCTCCCCAATGAACAGAGATTGACAGACTCCGTTCTGGTCAATGGACTTTGACTTCCAGACTTCCGATTTGCCCTTGGGCCTCAATCCTTGGCATTGATCCTAGAACATATTAGTCACCATACTTAAGGCCTCAAACTCCAGTCTCACCGATCAACAGACCCAGAGGGTTATCAGAACTTGTTCCATTCTTCATAGTCATACATTATTGATCCCAAGGGAAATTGGTTTTCATTACAGTTGCACCATAAATAATTAAATAGTAATATGTAAATTATGCCAGGAAGTAAGTCCAGGACCAACCGATTGGCTTAGGGTGTCTAACCCACCAAGGGAGGAGTTGTAAAGTTTGATGGCCACAAGCAGGAATGACTTCCTATGACGCTCAGTGTTGCATCTCAGTGGAATGAGTCTCTGGCTGAATGTACTCCTGTGCCCACCCAGTACATTATGTAGTGGATGGGAGACATTGTCCAAGATGGCATGCAACTTGGACAGCATCTTCCTATCCAAATGAGCTATCAGGGATGGTTATTTCTTCTACCTCCTCATACGAGAGATCTCATTGTGCAAAGCCACATTTCAATAACTGATTGATAGCTTCTGAATTCTTTAATTTGCTTTCTTATGGTCTACCCCTTCTCTAGTAACATCTGTGACGTTACCAGAAAAAGACAAATCTTACAGCATTTCACTGACCCAGGGAACCCATCCTGATCTGCTAAAAATATGACCCATTCACTCCTTGGCCTTATCTAATCCAAAGCTTTCAAAATGTGAGTTGGGACTATACCCTGTACCTTTATACAGCAGAAATAGTGTCCATCTACATTATAGTGAGCATTTGTTTGAAAGAAGCAGAAAAATGTAGAAAAATGTTTCCAACCTGTCCCTTGTGTTGTTAGTGATGACCTTCAATATTTTATTAACTGATTTACCAATACCCTAAATCTATTGTGATTCTATTCTCCGAGGGGATTGTTAACATGAATATCTCAATATTCCCATTCTGATGTAGCTCGTCCTTTAGTAGGGTCATCCACAAATCAGCCATCAATAAGTAAAAAGGAAAGGTACGTTGCATCCAGAGTTTCTCTGGTTAGCGGACGATTTCCCTCCACGCCTCTCTGAACCGCATACGAGGCAAGTTACAGCAGTGGTTTGCCATTGCCTTCTGCCGGGTGAGTTTCCAAAAGAGATCACCAGCTCGTAACCCAGCACGGATGGAAAACGTGCAGGGGAGCCAGCTGGATTCAAACTCGGGACCTTTCGTCCTAAAGTCCGGCACTGATACCACTACATCAACTGGGTCCACCAACAAGTACCTTCGCAATAATTAGATCATTTCTTCAAAGTACACTTATTATTGAAGTATGTATATGCCAACATATACTATGAGTGAAATTCACTTTGAGGACATTCACAGTAAATCAAAGAAAACAGAATCAATGAAAAACTCCACACAAAGATTGATAAGCAGCTCATGTGCAAAAGATGACAAACTGTGCAAATACAAAAAAGGAAATACTGTACCTGTAAGTAATAAATAAATAATACTGAGAACATGAATTGCAGAAACTTTCAGAGTGACTGTACAGGTTGCATTCAATGATGAGCCAGTGTTGAAGTGAGTGAAGGTGTCCACGGTGGTTCAGAGCCTGATGGTTGAAGGGTGATAATTGTTCCATTGTAGGTTTTTATACTATTTCCCCTTGCATTCCTTTCCATTCTGAAGTTCTGCCCAGTGAATGATTTTCCTTGTACCTTCACAGTCTGTATTATGGGGTACACTGGCTGTCTATACCCAGGTCTGTCAGGACATTGGAGCAGGGATCCAATCACAGACCCAGAACTGTGCACACAGTGATATTAATTGAATAACAAATCCCAAGGTGCAAACAAAGTCAGCATCAAAGTTTAGGCAGAGATCAAGACATCCAGAGAAATCCAAAATCCAGAATCAGGAAACATGCACAGTCAATATTCAGACAGACCAAATACAGATGCAAATGCTGGAAAGCCTCAGAAAAATTCACCAGTACAATCTACCTACAAACAGGTGAAAACACAAGACTGAAATACACTGAGCAATAAACAGAGAGGCAGATGATAGGTGGAGCACAATGAGATACAGGTGGCAGCAATACAGGTAATAATGAGAAACAGGTGAGAGACGGAGTACTCAGTAATACAGGGGCCGGAGTAGAGCAGGGGTGGGGACAGGAGCACGTGGCAATACAAAACCACAGACTGACAGCTAGGGGAAAAACACACAAAAAGACAGTTCAACTGGAGGTACTGACAGGGTCACATATGAACCAATCAGGCTGATTATTCCGAGATCCTCTGACAGCAGGTTGAGAGGATGAGAGTAACACTCTTGGGCACGGTGATCTAGAAGCAGCAAGTTTAGGGGACGCCAGTGATAGCAGGTTTAACAATCAGGTATAGTGATTCAGAAACAGCAGGATACCAGTGAGAGCCGGTTTAACACGCTAATATGGTGCTGCAGAGAAGTACAGTTTCGAGGATTCGAGAGACAGCAGGTTGAACACCCAGTCATGGTGATCTGGAACAGTCGGTTTAGGGGACGCCAGTGATAGCAGGTTTAACAATCAGGTATAGTGATTCAGAAACAGCAGGATACCAGTGAGAGCCGGTTTAACACGCTAATATGGTGCTGCAGAGAAGTACAGTTTCGAGGATTCGAGAGACAGCAGGTTGAACACCCAGTCATGGTGATCTGGAACAGTCGGTTTAGAGGATACCAGTGGCAGCAAATTTCACGCTCGGTTATAGTGATCAAGAAACAGCAGGTTTAAGGATTCCAGTGACAGCAGTTTTAACTCTCGGTTCTGGTAACCTAGTACCAGCAGGTTTAACAATCTAGTATGTGATCCAGAAACAGCAGGTTTAGAGGATGTCAGTGACTGCAGGTCTAACATTCGGGCACGGTGATCCAGAAATGATAGGATTAGCGGATTCCAGTGACAGCAGATTTAACAATCCTGTATATTGATCAGAAGCAACAGATTTAAAAGAGCAACCACAAAGGAATCTGCAGATGCTGGAATTTCAAGCAACACACATAAAAAATGCTGGTGAGCGCAGCAGGCCAGGCAGCATCTCTAGGAAGAGGTGCAGTCGACGTTTCAGCCTGAGACCCTTCATCAGGACTAACTGAAGGAAGAACTAGTAAGAGATTTGAAAGTGGGAGGGGGAGGGGGAGATCCGAAATAATAGGAGAAGACAGGAGGGGGAGGGATGGAGCTAAGAGCTGGAAAGTTAATTGGCAAAAGGGATACGAGGCTGGAGGAGGGAAAGGATCATGAAATGGGAGGCCTAGGGAGAAAGAAAGGGGGAGAAGCCCATAGGATGGGCAAGGAGTTATAATGAGAGGGACAGAAGGAGAAAAAAGAGAGAAAAAAAAGGAAAAGAAAAAAATATCATAAATAAAGAAATAAAGAAATAAATAAGGGATGGGGTACGAAGGGGAGGTGGGGCATTAATGGAAATTAGAGGTCAATGTTCTTTCCCTTTCTTTCTCCCGAGGCCTCCCATCCCATAATCCTCTCCCTTCTCCAGCCTCATATCTCTTTTGCCAATCGCATTAAAGTCTCTGAATTATCAACCTGCTTCAGTGTCTCTCACTTTGCTCTTGGGCCATATACGAATGCAGTTATGGCCAGTCTGGACCACACAAAGATGGACCCTGCAGCTGGCCTTGGTCCTGAGATTTATTGGTCAGGTAGGAGACAAGCTACAGGCAATGGAATCTGTTCTGAGTGAAGTTACGGTAGCAATGAGGCAGATAGTCTCCTGCCGACAAGCCCAGTCTCATCAGGGGAAGGATCAACGTCAAGGCACTGGATTGTCGACCTCTGGGCTCCAGCCAGATCCACCTTTGCACCCAGCTCCTCCAATTTGTGCTCGAAGGCAGCCATCATGAAGAATTCTCTTTCTATCTGGTTGATTCGCTTGAACTGCCACTGGTACTTGGTCTCACCTGGTTACCCCGACATAGCCCACAGATTGATTGGTCTCTGAAAGTGGGAATCTGCATGCCTGTCTACATGTCTGGGCCCAGCTCAACCTCCATTCCATGAATCCCCTGCTGCGTCAGCTAAGGATGTGGACCTGTCTGGGACTCCAGATGAATATGCAGATCTCCTTGAGGTCTTCAGTGAAAGGAAGTCCACCACCCTGCCCCACACCGGCTGCAGGACTGTGCCATAGACCTCCTACCTGGCATCAGTCCTCCCCCAGGCCGGCTCTTTTCCCTCTTTCAGCCGGAAAAGGTGGCCATGGAGGAATACATTAAGGAAGCATTGGCCATGGGGTTTATCCGTCCATCAACCTGCCGGCAGGAGCGGGTTTCTTTTTTGTGAGCAAGAAAGATGGCAAGCTCGGTCCCTGCATTGATTATCGGCCCCTGAACAATATCACTGAAGAACCGCAACCCTCTTCCCCTGCTCCAGCCTGAATTGGAACATCTCCAGGGAGCAACCATGTTTGCCAAAATTGATCTGCACAATGCTTTGTACAAGAGAAGGGGATGAGTGGAAAACGGCTTTCAACACCTCCAATGGCCACTATGAGTACCTGGTGATGTCTTTTGGTTTGGCAGACGCCTCCGCTATATTCCAGGCCTTGGTTAACGATATGCCTAGGGACATGTTGAACCAGTTTGTGTTTATGTATTTAGATAACATCCTTATCTATTCCCATGCTCATCAGGAGCCCGTCCAGCATGTCCGGAGAGTACTCAGACGGCTTCTTGAAAATAACATGTACGCCAAGCCTGAAAAATGTGAATTCCATAAAGACCAGGTGTCATTTCTGGGCTATATACTTACCCCACCCAGTGTTCAAATGGACCCTAGTAAAGCTCAGGCAGTTACCGGGTGGCCCAAACCAACTACAGGTACGGCGCTTCATGAGGTTTGCGAACTTTTATCGCCGCTTCGTCCGGAATTTCGGCTCTACAAGTGCACTCACCAAGAAGACCTCAGCAGGATTCTATTGGACGGACCAAGCATTTAGAATTTAAAGTGACGTTTCACCGCTGCCCCATTGCTGCAACACCCAAACCAATCTCAGCCATTCATTGTTGAGGCTGATGCATCCGATGTCGGCATTGGAGCTGTCCTCTCTCAGCTCTTGTCTACGAATAACCGGCTGAACCCTTGTGCCTTACTTCTGGTCGCTTGAATCCGACCGAGAAAAATTACGATGTTGGGAACCGGGACCTTCTGGATGTCAAGGAGGCCCGGGAGGGATGGCGACACTGACTAGAGGGGGCAGAACAATTATTCTTGATCCGGATAGATCACAAGAACCTCTCCTACATTCAGGATGCAAAGAGACTCAATTCCCGTAAAGCCAGGTGGCCTCTCATTTTCATAAGGTTCAATTTCATCCTCACTTATCGTCCCGGCAGCAAGAATACAAAGGCCGACGCGCTCTCCTGGCAGTTTGACGGATCTGAGGACAATGTCGATCCAGAGCCCATTCTTCCTCACTCGTGTATCGCTGCTCCGGTGATCCGGGGAGTAGAGGCAGAGGTGAGGGCTGCCCAACAATCAGATCCAGGCCCGGATGGGGTTGCTCCCAAACAGCTGTGTCCCCCTGCTGCAGTATGTTCCAAACTGTTGGATTAGGGTCACTCCTCCCGTCTGGCTGGACATCCAGGAATTCAACGGACTCAGGAGTTTATAAAGAGACAATTTTGGTGGCTATCTATGTCCCAGAATGTCTACGACTTTGTATCTGCATGTCCCACTTGCGCTCGGAACAAGATATCACGCCAGCGACCTGCGGGTCTGTTATATCCACTGCCTGTGCTCCACTGCCCCTGCTCCCACCTCTCAGTAGATTTCATCAATGGTCTGCCCCTATTTAATGGAAACACCACCATTTTGATCATTGTGAATCGACTTTCAAGGCTGCCCACTTCATTGCCCTCCCCAAGCTCCCATCGGCTTGTGGGACCGCCACACTCATGGTTCAACATGTGTTCAGGCTCCATCGCTTTCCCCAAGACAGAGTGTCTGATCGTGGACCACAGTTCACCTCACGCTTTCTGCTCTCTTGTAGGAGTCAGGGCCAGCCTCTTGTCTGGTTTCCACCCCCAATCTAATGGCCAGACTGACAGAGTGAACCAGGAGTTGGAGACAACCCTGTGCTGTCTTGCCTCTTCCAACCCCACGTCCTGGAGCTCCCAAATGATTTAGGCAGAGATCGCCCACAATAACCTCCAGTCATCCTCCACTGGTATGTTTCCCTTTGAATGCCGGAAGGGATTCCAGCCCCCGCTCTTCCCTGATCAGGAGAATGAGGTAGGAGTTCTTGCTGCTGAACAGCTGATCCAGCGCTACAAGCGCACCTGGAGACGAGCCAGGGCTTCTCTGCTGCGCACCCAGAAACAAACTTCCCGGCAGGCTGATCGGCTCCGTCGACAGGTAAGGCCACTCAAGCCAGGAGAGGACGTCTGGTTGGCATCAGGGATCTCCCCTTGGAAGTTGAGAGCGGCAAATTGGCACCGCGCTACGTGGGACTGTTTGAAGTGGAAAAGACTGTCAACAAGGAGTTGCGTAGATTGCGTCTCCCAATATCACTGAAGATGCTTCCAGTATTCCATGTTTCCCAGCTCAAGCCGGTTACTACCTCTCCCCTGGCCCCAGTCACCCCAGCTCCCCTCCGTCCCGCATGGTGGATGGTTCCCTGGTCTATACAGTGCAGCGCCTCCTGGCATCTCGCTGGGTACGTGGTAAGGTCCAATGCCTTATGGACTGGAAAGAACGTTCCAGAAGAATGGTCCAGAAAAGCGTTCATCGATCCCCGCGGAGGACATCTTGACAAGTCGCTCATCCTGGACTTCCAGCGGACACAGGTCTGTGGCGCCTCCGGGCTGCGCTTAGAGAAGAGGGCCCTGTCACAACAGCGGATTTGACAGCGTAGCAGGAACAGCAATTGTGCTGGTAAATATGCACGTCTCGGCTAATTATTATTTCGCTGTGATGACATTTAATTCCATTTCGTCTCGTCCTAGCGCTTGTCGAGACTTGAGCATAGCGTAGCAACGTCTCGCTGCCTATTTCCATTCGGCCTTGCCTGAGAAATTGGACTGCCCAGTCAACTGTCTCTTGGTCATTCATTTCAGCCGCTGTGTTGGCTTCATTTTCCATTGGCAAGTTTTAGTTAACGGACCTGTTTGGCCTAGCGTTCATGGTTTTCTTGTCCCTCTAACTCTGTTCGCATTAAAGCCTGTGAAGGATCGACCCGCTTCGCACTTGGACCATATCGGACGTAGTGATCCAGAAACGGTTTGTCTATATACCACTGGCAACGGGTATAACACACGGGTGCGGTGATACAGCGACAGCGGATTTAACAATCTGTTGTGGTGATCAGGAAAAGGGTCAGTTTAGAGGATACCAGTGTCAGCGGGTTGAACACCAGGGCATGGTTATACATAAGCAGCAGGTTTTTGTAGATGCCAGTGAGAGCAGATTTAACACTCAGTATGGTGATACAGGAACAGCAGCTTTAGAGGATGCCAGAGACAGCCAGTTTAACCTTAGGTTATAATGAGCCAGTGACAGCAGATTTAAAAATTCGGTATGGTGGTCCAGCAGCATCAGGTTTTCAGGATGCCAGAGACAGCAGGATAAACACTTGGGATGGTGATCCAGAACAGTAGGTTTACAGGATATCAGTGACAGCCTGGTTTACATCAGGTTTAGAGAACGCCAGTGACAGCAGGCTTAACACTCGGGTACGGAGATCAAGTGACAGCAGATTTAACAATTTGGTATGGTGATCCAGAAAGAACGGGTTTAGAGGAAATCCGTGAAAGCTGGCTTAACACTTAGGTATTAGAATCCAGAAGTCGCAGTGTAAGAGGATACCAGTGACAGAATTTTTAATACTCGTCTATCGTGATTCATAAACTGCAGCTTTAGAGGATTCGAGTGACAGCAGGTTTAACCCTAGGGTATAATGATCCACAAGCCGCAAGCTGTGAACCACGCCAGTGACAGCAGGTTTAACATTGGAGTACAGTGACCAGAAACAGCATATTTCGTGGATTCTAGTGACAGCAGGATTAACAATCAGGTATTGTGATTCAGGCAGAGCAGGTTTAGAGGATGCAAGCAATAGCGGGATAAACACTCGGATATCGCGATCCAGAAACTGCAGCTTCAGCGGATGCCGGTGACAGTAGGCTTAACGCTAGCGTACGGAGACCAGAAACAGCAGGTTTACAGAATACCAGTTTAGCACTTGGTATGATGATCCAGAAACAGCAATCTCAGAGGACGCCGATGACAGTAGGTTTAACACTAGGGTATGGTTCTCGATAAACAGCAGGTTTAGAGGGTGCCACTACAGCCGGTTAAACACTCAGGCATGGTGATCCAGCGACAGCAAGTTTAATTAAATCACAAGCAAGAGAAAATCTACAGATGCTGGAAATCCGAGCAACACACACAAGATGCTGGAGGAACTCAGCAGGCCAGGCAACACCTATGGAAAAAAGTACAGTAGTACAGTTGACATTTTGGACTGTATCCCTTTGACAGAAACAAAAGTTGAGAGGTAGATTTAAAAGGTCGGGGAGGGGAGGGGGAGGAAACACCAGGTGATAGGTGAAACCTGGAGGGGGAGGTTGATTGGTGAAAGAGACAGAAGGAGCACCAGAGGGTGGACAAGAAGATAAAGTGAGAGAGAGACAAGGGGATGGGAAACGGTGAAGGGTGTGTGTGGGGGGCATTACTGGAAGTTTGAGAAATTGATGTTCATGCCATCAGGTTGGAGGCTACCCAAATGGAATATAAGGTGCTGTTCCTCCAATTCAAGTGTGGCCTCATTATGACAGTGGAGGAGGCCATGGATGGACATATCTGAATGGGAATGGGAAGTGAATTTCAAATGGGTGGCCACTGGGAGATCCTGCTTGTTCTGGTGGATGGAGTGTTGGTACTCGGTGAAGCGGTCTCCCAATCTACGTCGGTCTCACCGATATACAGGAGGCCACACCAGGAGCACCGAACACGGTATATGACCCCCACCCCACAGACTCACAGGTGAAGTGTTGCCTCGTTTGAAAGGACTGTTTAGGGCCCTGAATGGTAGTGAGGGAGGAGGTGTAGGGGCAGGTGTAGCACTTGCTCTACTTGCAAGCTTAAGTGCCAAGAGGGAGATCAGTGGGGGAGAGGATGAATGGACAAGGGAGTCACGTAGGGAGAGATCCCTGCGGAAAGCAGAAATTTGGGGGGGCTGAGGGAAAGATGTACTTGGTGGTGGGGTCCCATTGGAGGTGACGGAAGTTGGAAGATTCAGAGAAGTATGTGCTGGACATGGAGGCTGGTGGGGTGGTAGATGAGGACGAGAGGAAACCTATCCCTGGTAGAGTACGTCTGAAGGAGATGTCCTCCTTTTTCAAAGAAAGGGGCTTTTCTTCCTCCGCCATCAATGCTGCCCTCAACCCCATCTCTTCCATTTCACACACATCTGCTCTTATCCCATCCTCCCAACACCCTACCAAGGATAAGGCTCCTCTACTGCCCCACCAGCCTCTGCGTCCAGGACATACTTCTCTGAAACTTCTGCCACCTCCAATGGAATCCCACCATCAAGCACATCTTTACATTTCCCTCCAGCAAGTTCAATATTCAGGTATGGTGATCCAGAAACAGCAGGTTTACAGAATATCATTGACAGCCGGTTTAACACTCAGACAAGTTGATCCAGAAACAGCCAGTGACAGTGGGACAAGCACGCGGATATCACAATCCCAAAACTGCAGCTTCAGGGGATACCAGTGACAGCAGGTTTAACATTCGGTTACAGTGATCCAGAAACAGCATTTTAGAGGATGTCTGTGACAGCTAATTGAATACTAGGGCATGGCTGTCCATAAATTGCAGGTTTAACACTCTGGCGTGATGATCCAGAAACAGCAAGTTTAGAAGTATGCCAGTGACAGCAGGTTTAACACTGGGGTACGGTGATCCTGAAACTACTTGATTAGAGGACCCCAATGACAGCAGGTTTAACATGGTGATGCAGAAACGGTCGGTTGTAAGAGGGTGCTAGTGACAGCAGGTTTAACACTGGTACAATCACCCAGAAACGTCATGTTTCGAGGATGTCACTGACATCAGTTTTAACATTCAGTAATTGAATTGACTTTATTACTTACATCCTTCACATACATGAGTAAAAATATTTACGTTATGTCTCTGTCTAAATGTGCAATGTGCAATTTATAGTAATTTGTATTAAGTAGTGTGTACACCAGGACAGTCAGTATAGCAAAGAAATACAGTTGTATCAGCGTGAATTATTCAGTCTGATGGCCTGGTGGAAGAAGTTGTCCCGGAGCCTGTTGGTCCTGGCTTTTATCCTGTGGTACCATTTCCCGGATGGTAACAACTGGAACAGTTTGTGGTTGGGGTGACTCAGGTTCCCAATGATCCTTCGGGCCCTTTTTACACACTTGTCTCTGTAAATGTCCTGAATAGTGGGAGATTCACATCTATAGATGTGCTAGGCTGTCCGCACCACTCTCTGCAGAGACCTGCGATTGAGGGAAGTACAGTTCCCATACCAGGCAGTGATGCAGCCAGTCAGAATGCTTTCAATTATGCCCCTGTAGAAAGTCCTTCGGATTTAAGGACCCATATCAAACTTCTTCAACCATGTGAGGTGAAATAGGGGCTGTTGTGTTTTTTTTCACCACACAGCCAGTATGTACAGACCACATGAGATCCTCGGTGATGTTTATGCCGAGGAACTTAAAGCTGTTCACCCTCTCGACCCCAGATCCATTAATGTCAATAGGGGTTAGCCTGTCTCCATTCCTCCTGTAGTCCACAACCAGCTCCTTTGTTTTTGTGACATTGAGGGAGAGGTTGTTTCCTTGATACCACTGTGTCAGGGTGATGACTTCTTCTCTGTAGGCTGCCTCGTAATCTTGTGACAGCAGATTTGACAATCTGACATGGTGATCCAGGCTGCAAGGATATCAGTGACAGCAGGTTTAACATTGGGGAACAGTGATCCAGAAACAGCAGGTTCAGAGGGTGTCAGCGACTGCAGGTTTAACATTGAGGAACAGTGATCCAGAGACAGCAGGTTTAGACGGTGTCAGTGACAGCAGGTTTAACATTGGGGAACAGTGATCCAGAAACAGCAGGTTCAGAGGGTGTCAGTGACTGCAGGTTTAACATTAGGGAACAGTGATCCAGAAACAGCAGGTTCAGAGGGTGTCAGTGACAGCAGGTTTAACATTGGGGAACAGTGATCCAGAAACAGCAGGTTCAGAGGGTGTCAGTGACAGCAGGTTTAACATTGGGGAATAGTGATCCAGAGACAGCAGGTTTAGACGGTGTCAGTGACAGCAGGTTTAACATTGAGGAACAGTGACCCAGAAACAGCAGGTTCAGAGCGTGTCAGTGACAGCAGGTTCAACACTTGGTTATGGTGATCCAGAGATGGCAGATCCAACACTCCAGGATGGTGTCCAGAATCAGCAGGTTCAGAGGATGCCAGTGATAGCAGATTTAACATTTGGGTACAGTGATCCAGAAACAGCAGGTTTTGAAATATGTTGGTGACAGCAGTTTTAACATTGGGGTATGTTCAGAAGATTCCAGAGACAGCAAATTTTATACTTGGTTATGGTGATTGAGTGGCAGCAGGTTGAATAACAACTTTAAGCCCCATGTGACTACCATCCCCTTGGTCAGGCAAGGACAGACAGTGCCACCCTCAGGCACGCTGGAGCCTGCTCTTAACTGGAACATGGTTGTTGACCTTGGACAAAAGGCTAATATTTCCCGCGGACACAGCAGAGCAGACTTGGTCTTGTGGTCCAGCAGTCCGAAGGCTTTAGTAATCTCAGAGCTCACAGTGCGCTGGGAAGACGCAGTCTGCGAGGCGCATGATCGGAAGCATGGAAGGTACGCTGAGCAGGCCACGGATGCTGAGCAGTGTGGATGGAGGATGCAGAGTTTTCCAGTACAGGCTGCCTACAGAGCATTTGTGGCTACTTCCATAGTCAGATTGCTGAAGGGATCGGGCGTCAGAGGCCAGCGCCAGTGGCAAACTATAAAAGAACTCTCGGAGGCAGCCAAGCCAAGCAGCCACTGGTTATGGATGAAGAAGAGTGAAGGCAGCTGGGCCCTAAAATGCCCCATGGGTGGAGAGATGTGAGGGGGGGGGGTGTATCTGAGACACTGGTTGAGCCCTCCAGAGATGTAGTGGGCTTAAATTGATGAAACATCTAAGAAACATCCCTCCTGATGACCCCGAGAAGCATCTTCCACCCACTAACTCCACCTGAAGATCTCTATGCTACGGCTTGAGTTAGGATCTGCTTGTCAAAGGCATTGCAACATCTGGTCCTCTGAGCTCGAACACTCCAGAAAGGTGCTCCTGAAACAGAAGGTTTAGAGGATGTCCGTGACAGCAGGTTTAACACTAGGGTATGGTTCTCAGTTATCAGCAGGTTTAGAAGGTGCCAGCGACAGCTGATTTAACACTGGGTTATGATGATCCAGAAACAGCAGGTTTGAAGGATTCCAGTGACAGCAGTATTAACACTTGGTTATGTTTACCAAGTAACAGTCCGATATGGTATTCCAGAAACAGCAGACTTAGAGGACGCCAGTGACGATAGGTGTTCCATTCTGATCTGGTTATCCAGTAACAGCACTTTGAGAGGGTTCTAGTGACACCAGGTTTAACACTGTGTTATGGTGAACCAGTGAGAGCAGATTTAACAATCCAGTACGGTGATCCACAAACTGCAGGTTTACAGGATACCATTGAGAACAGGTATAGCTCTAGTTTATGGCGATCCAGAAACAGACAGTTTAGAAACACAGAAAACATAGAAACATAGAAAACCTACAACACAATACTGGCCCTTCGGTCCACAAAGTTGTGCTGAACATGTCCCTACCTTAGAGATTACTAGGCTTACCAATAGCCCTCTATTTTTCTAAGCTCCATGTACCAATCCAAAAGTCTCTTAAAAGACCCTATCGTATCCACCTCCACCACTGTTGTCGGCAGCCCATTCCACACACTCACCACTCTCTGAGTAAAAAACTTACCCCTGACGTCTCCTCTGTACCTACTCCCCAGCACCTGAAACCTGTGGCCTCTCATGGCAACCATTTCAGCCCTGGGAAAAAGCCTCTGACCATTTTAGTGGATACAGTGGCAGCAGGTTTAACATTCTGGTTTGGTGATCGAAAAGCAGCAAGTTCAGAGAATGTCAGTGAAAGGGGGTCTAACAGTTGGCAATGGTGATCCAGAAACTGCAGGTTGAGGGGATTCCAGTGACAGCAGGTTTAACAGTCGGTGTGCTGATTGATCAACAACAGTTTTAGAGAATTCCTGTGACAGCAGGTTTAATACTCCAGTGAACCAGGAACAGCAGGATTAGAGGATTTCAGTGACAGCAGGTGTAACACTCGGTTATGGTGATCCAGTGACAGCAGATTTAACATTCCGGTGTGCTGATCCATAAACAGCCCATTTAGGGCAGCCCAGTGACAGCAGGTTTAACAGTCGGACTGGTGGTTCAGAAACTGCAGGAGGATGCCAGTGAAAGTAAGTTTAGCATTCGGGTACGGTGATCCAGAAACAGCAGATTTAGCGGATTCCAGTGACAGGAAGTTATGGTAAAGCACTGAGAGCAGATTCAATAATTCGATATGGTGATCCAGAAACAGTGAATATAGAGGATGCCAGTGACTGCAGGTTTAACACTAATGTATGGTTCTCCATACTAAAATGTTGCCTGGGTTTCATCTCCTAAGTTACAGAGAAAGGTTGAACAAGTTAGGTCTTTATTCCTTGGAGCGTAGAAGGTTGAGGGGGGACTTGATAGAAGTGTTTAAAATTATGAGGGGGATTGATAGAGTTGACGTGGTTAGACTTTTTCCATTGAGAGAGAGGAAGATTCAAACAAGAGGGCATGGGTTGAGAATTAGAGGACAAAAGTTTAGGGGTAACATGAGGGGAAACTTCTTTACTCAGAGAGTGGTAGCTGTGTGGAACGAGCTTCCAGCAGAAGTGGTGAGGCAGATTCTATGTTGTCCGTTAAAATTAAATTAGATAGATATATGGACAGGAAAGGAATGGAGGGTTATGGGCTGAGTGCAGGTCGGTGGGACTAGGATAGAGTAAGAGTTCGGCACGGACTAGAAGGGCCGAGATGACCTGTTTCTGTGCTGTAATTGTTATATGGTTATATAAACAGCAGGTTTAACAATTTGGTATGGTGTTTCAAAAGCAGCAGGTTTACATGATGCCGGTGACAGCACGTTTAACACTTGGGTATTTTTACGCAGAAGAAGGAGGTTTAGAGGATGTCAGTGACAGAATGTGAAACACCTGGGTGCAGTGATCCAGAAACAGCAGGTTCCAAGGATGCTAGTGACAGCAGGTTTATCGGCCTGGTATGGTGATCCAAAAACAGCAGGTTCAAATCGTACTTTGAAACAGACTGTGAAATGCTCCATTTGCTTCAACTATCAACCCAGCCTGTAAAATCATGCAAAGTCCCCAACTTGCTGACACTAACTCATATGTCCTTTTCTGGGATGTGGGTGGAAGTCGCATCATCCGAAGCAAACCCACATGGTCGCGGGGAGAACCTGCAAACCCCTCACAGACAGTGAACTGGGATCTTTTGATTGCTGGCACTGTGAAGCATTATGCTACCCGCTATACTAGTGAGCCATCCACATATCCCATACTCTCCACGGGACTCCAAACGGAGTCATGCTCAAGATCACGTATTGGCAACACCATTTGTTCGAATGGAGACATTCACAAACTTTCAAGTGGACAATTTCAAAGTAAATTTATTAGCAAAGTACTTATATGTTGGTAGATATAATTTACCTGGATGTTATGGTATCATGGTACATGTGACAATAACAATCTGATGACCAATGAGCTTAAGGTTGTTATTGCCGGGGGTAGTAGTGGGGATAATCTCCCATTATCTATTAGGACCCAATGGTATGCATCTCAAAAAGCCTCTGAAAACCAAGTCCAGCTCCTGGCCTCCATGCGTGGCTTAGTTACTAAGCCCAACACAACTATTTATACTAACAGGAGAAGGAACAAAGGCAGGTTATTGGCACCTTAAAACCATTTGCTTCGGGCAGATGGAATTCATCAGCAGTGGTTGGCAGCTTATCTGGAAGGAAAACTTTGATTTCAAACCTCCATTGCCAGGTGGCTATACTTATTCATGGAGAAGGCTTTGGGAGTTAGCCCTGACGGCAAAATCTCATGCTGGAGTCCCTAAAGCAGTCCTACATAGAGTTCAATGCTGACTGACAACTCCTGTGATGTTGCTGGTGCCAATCTGTATCGGTCTCTTCAGTTCCTTTGGGTTCATCAGCTGCGTGGACGGGAGGCGGGTGGTTGTTACATAGGCAGCAACTTGCTCTGCATATTGTACTACTCTGGCTTGTGTATCGTGTAGACATCTTGGACACAACATCTATGGTTGAGGCTGATGACAGAGGCCTCTAGATTTCTACCAATTACCAGCTCGGTGGTATTTACTTCTGAATGGGGACATCAATAAACTTTGGTGAGTGGGACTTCCTAGTCACTTTCAAGTCACTTACTAGTGCTCTGTATCGGTAATGGTAAATGAAAAGTTGGTTACATTGGTTACATCTCAGAGGAGGCGGGAGTGGCAGAGAGGTGGGCAGATTTAGGGAGACCATGCAGGAGCTTGGAGTTTACAGTTTAAACAAATGCAGGGAGTTGACAATAGTAGAGGAAATAACACGGAGGATGGAAAAGACCAGAACTGAAGGGTATGCACTGAATGTGAAGGGTCGTAGAGCCAACCTGTGGTTGGAAATTTGAAACTGACACATTACCATCACAGGAAGCAATGTAGAGCAGAGTTCATTATGAGCCTTCATGTATCTGAATGCTAATGCCTGTGGGATGTAGCTATGCCAACAAATTGTGATCTATATATTTCATCTAACTGATTTGCTGTTTCACTGTGAAAATAAAGCAGATTTAAGAACCAATGTGGGGGAGGGAGTTGGGGCCAGAGGGAATGTTCTGGTTTCAGCCACAAAGATCAATTCTTTGGAACAAGTGAGTCATGCAGCTGGATTCACAGACAAGTTATTCCTGTGTCAATTGTCTCGTCAAATGGGATGTCGGCTTCCTCATTGTCAAATCAGCCAAGTAGTGTCATCAGTTTAGGAAGGGACCCCCTCATCTCAGACAGCCTGATGCTCCAGACACCCCCAATATTTCACAAAGAAGGAGCTGCCTGCTCTTGAGAGAAACAATGGTCAGAGCAGGGTACTGTTTACAACATCACTCAGAGATCACATTCCCAGAAAAACAGAACACCGCTTTTTGATGGCAGTAAGTGAAATTAATGGTCCAATATGATGGAGGTGACAAAGGAACAACAATTCAGATTCACTCTGGATGTGTTGATGCCTTAGGACTCATTTTGGAATTTAATAACTTCAGATGTCTGCTTCTTTTTAGCCTGTCTCTCAAGATTTGTTTCTCTTTTCTTTTCTACCTCTAACTACCTTTAGACCTTCTGTCTGAACAGGACCAGAGACATTCCCTCCATTTTACCTCCTTTTCAAAGTTCAAAGAAAATTTATTATTGAAGTATGTATACCATATATGTTGTGTTTGTTCTTAATAAAGACCAGCAGTGTGGGTTAAACTAACACGTTTTTATTTACAGGACACTCCAATCATGGCTTCAGCTTGACACAAGTGAGTGAGACCAGTTCATGGCTTCAACTCGACCTGAGTGCGTGGGCCCAGCTCACCAACTTCATTCCCGGTTCCTGGTGAACTGCCCACAGTGCACACTGGGAACTGAAGTTCTTTATTACGTACACTAATAACAACACAATATATACAACCTTGAGATTAGTTTTCTTGCAGGGAGCCAAAGGGAAATAATGAAATACAATAGAATGCAAGAAAAACCATACATAACAAATGCAGAGTCCCAGAAAGGAGTCTATAGGCTGTGGAGTCTGTAAGTGAAGACATTCACACTGGTCCAGGAGCCCAGTGGGTGTAGGGCAGCAAATGTTCCTGAACCTGGTGACATGGAACCCAAGACTCTTGCACCTCTCGCTTGAGGGTAGTAGTGAGAAGAGGGAGATTGTACAAACGCAGGCAGACAGGGTAGGCTCAGCAGGGGATCTCGACTGGCGCGGAGCAGTAGGGCTGAACACCAGTTCATTTTCCATTCTCAGACCTCAACGCTTTAATCTGGCTTGAAGTCCACCCCAGTGCTCTCTCTTCCATTCCTGCTATAACTACATTCCTGAGAGACAGGTTTGCCAAATCCTTCAGGACAGCACAAAGTCAATAGTTTGTTTAGACAGTACAAAAGTTTGTTTCCACAGTTGCCTTTTCTACTTTTCCAGTTCTGAAGGATCCTTGACCTGAAATGGTTGCTGTCTACCTCACCTCACTGATGTTGTCCAACCTACTGAGCAGGCCACCATTTTCTCCTTTCATTTCAGCTTGCTGACAACAGCAGATTGTCGCTGGATTTAAAACTCCCATCTTTGTTTTCAAACCCTGTAAAATCTAAGCTCTTCATCTCAATATCATCCCCCACCTCCATAACCTTCCTAAGATCTTGTGCCGCTTTTTTTCCTCGTGCTTAAGCATTTATTAATTCAATTGTAGAAACAACTTCAGTAATCTCACACTTTTGAATTTCCTCCAGAAATCTCTCTACCTCTCTCACCTCCTTCTAGCACACCAATTAATTACTTATCCAATACAAAACACATAAACATATATTTTCCAATGATGCTACTGTGAAAGCTTTTGGGATGCTCCACATATTGGATCCTTTTTAACCAAAAACTAGAACCAGAGGACATAGCATCACATACAAAATTCTGGAGGAACTCAGCAGGTCAGGCAGCATGAATGGAAATTAATAAATAGTTAACTTTTTGGGTCGAGACCCTTCTTTAAGACATAGAGGACACAGCTTGAGGGTTCGGGGAATAGATTTAGGATGGAGATGAGGAGAAACTACTTTTCCCAGAAAGTAGTGAATCTGTGGAATTCCACCCAGCAAAGCAGTAGAGGTTACATCGTTAATTATTTTTAAGACAGAGTTACATATATATTTATTTATTTGCATTACAGGTAAGTTAAGGGTCAAAGGGAAAAGGTAGGCAGGTAAAGTTGAGTCTACAGCCAGATCAGCCATGGCTTAATCCTGCTCCTATTAGATTCTTGATTGGTCAGGGCATGAAGGGATAAGGGGAGAAGGCAGGAGATTGGGACTGAGAGGAAAATTGGATCAGCCATGATGAAATGGCAGAGCAGACTCGATGGGCCAAATGGCCTAATTCTGCTCCTGTGTCTTATGTTCCTATAGCCTATGTTTGTAGAATTCACGGTTGCACAATACTTGGAATTAGAATTGGTTTATTAATGTCGCATGTACAGTGAAAAACCTGTCTTGTTCTCACAGACTAAATCACTAAGTTAGAGCAAGGTAAAACAATAGCAGAATAGAGAATGAAGTGCAACATATTACATCTAAATATAGGACATATAGTACAGTACAGCACAGTGCAGGCCCTTCAGCCCACAATGTTGTACTAGCCTTTTAACCTACTCCAAGATCAATCTTCCCTCCCACGTAGACCTCCGTTTTTCTTTCATCTCTGTGCCTATCTAAGAGTCTCTTAAATGTCCCTACTCTTTCATAGAATTCACGATCTCTCAGCAGCAGCCTTGGCAACCAAACCTGGCAGTGCATTCCAGGCATTTATCACTCTCTGTGTAAGAAATTATCTACGTTAAATCTTCCGCCACTCATCTTAAAAGGATGCACCTTGTATTGACCATTGCTAATCTCGGAAAAAGGTACTGACTGTCCACTCTGTCTGCACCTCTCATACACCTCGATTGAGTCAGCTCTCATCCTCCTTTGCCCCAAAGAGAAAATACTTAGCTTACTCAACCTTTCCTTATAAGACGTGTATGGCAAACATGGCAAATCATTAAATATTCTGACAGTATTTACATGATATCCTATGGACAGTATTTCTTTCCCAAGCATTCAATCAGGGATACATTTGAGAAGATTTTATACAGGGGCCATACACTTTGGTGCTTCCCCATATAGCATTTGCTGTGGCTGTACCTAGCGTCAGTGGGTCCTTCAGCACATACCCCTTCACCTTATCATGAGCCAGTTGACAGCGTCCATTTGTGCACATTTCCTTGCACTGACAAACCAGTAAGGATCAACCAAACACAAGTGCATCTTTCAAAGAGTTTGTGATCTCTCAGCAGCAGTGAGATGTTTGTTTCAGCATGGGTCCTGTGTTACACAGCTGTTGAGATGAATATTAACAAAGACTGCTGTATTTGTTTCCTGACCTTTTGCAAATACACAGTCCACAAGAGAAACTCTATATGCAGAGTAACCTAACTGATGCATCACAACCTGGTATGAAAACACCAATGCCCAGGAACGGAAAAGGCTACAGAAAGTAGTGGACACAGCCCAGTCAGCACGGGCAAAGCCCTCCCCACCATTGAGCACCTTTACAGGGAGTGCTGACAGAATAAAAACGGCATTCATCGTCTAGATCCCCTGTCATCCATGCCGTGCTCTCTTTTCACTGCTGCCATTGGAGAGCTTTAGATCCCACTTCACCAAGTTTGGGAGCAGTTATTAGGCTCCTGAACCAGTATGGATAACCTCACTCACCTCAACACTAAACTGATTCTGCAACCTGTGGACTCGCTCTCAAGGATTCTACAACTCATGATCTCAATATATATATTTTTTTCATTTGCACACTTTGTCTTCTGCTGCACACTGATTGCTTGTCAGTCTTTGCTTATGCATAGTTTTTAATACATTTGATTGTAGTTCTTCATTTTCCTGTAGAAGCTTGCAAGAAAATTAATTTCAAAGTATAATATGGTGACATATGTACTTTGATAATAAATTGACTTTGACTGACTTTGGAAAACTGCTTCTCATCCACTGCAAACACCTTTGGAGATAATGCAGAGTGGAAATAAAATTCTGGCTGCACCTGAAGGAACAGACGGAAGTGTCCTAACCACCAGCCACATAAGGCCTTGGTGCTTGTGTGAAAGATATGCAGTTTATATATGTAACATCTATCATCAAAGATGATAAACACCTCCCAACAGTAGCCAGGATGTGGGTTACAAATTACAACAGGAGATGGAAAAGGCATGCGATAAGGGCAAAGATGCAGCCTCCCCTACATTGGTGAGACCTGTTGTAAATTGGGGGACCACTTCATCAAGCCCCTCTGAACCATCTGCCATAAGTGGAACTTCCCGGTGGCCAAACATTTTAATTCCAATTCCTATTTCCATTCCAGCATGTCGATCTGTGGTCACCTCTTGTGGCAAGATGAGACCACCCTTAGGGTAACACTTTATGTTTCCAACCTGATGGCATGAACAAATTCCTTCAACTCCTTCCCCTATTCCTTCAATTCCTTCACTCTGACCTTTCATTTCTTCTCACGTGTCGATTACTTCTCCCTGGGTCCACTCTTCCTTCCCTTTCTCCTATTGTCCAATCCCCTCTCTTATCAGATGCGCTCTTCTCCAGCATTTACCGTTCCCACCCTTCCGGCTTCACCTATCACCTTCCAGCTAGCCTCTTTCCCCTCCACCCACATTTCATTCAGGCATCTTCCCCCTTCCCTTTCAGTCCTGAAGAAGGATCGTGGCCCAAAATGTTGACTGTTTACTATTTTGTATGGATGTTGTCTGACCTTCTGAGTTCCTCCAGCATTCTGTGTGTGTTCCTTAGTCAGGGAGTGTTGTCTCTGTAGAATTAATGTCCTGCCTTCTCCCTGTAACCTTTGACGCTCTTACCTATTAACCTCCCCTTTAAAGATAACCAATGACTTGGTCTCCACAGCCATTTTTGGCAATGAATTCCACAGGTTCATCACCCTCTGGCTAAAGGAATCATTATCATCATCTCAGTTCTAAAGGGAAATCCTTCCATTCTGCGGCTGTACCTTCTGGTCCCAGGCTCCCCACTCTAGGAAATATCATCTCCACGTCCACACTGGAACATTCAATAGGTTCAAATGAAATCACCTCTCATTGTAATAAGCTCCAGCAAGCAGACCCAGAACCACCAAACACTCCTCCATGTTAACCTTTCCAATCCTTGGCTCATTCTTGTGATCTTTCTCTGGACCATATCCACTGCCAGCACATCCTCTCTCAGATAAAGGGCCCAAAAGAGCTCACAATACTCCGAGTATGGTCTGGCCAATGTCTTATAAAGCCTCAGCGGAAGAGATATCATTAACTTTTGCACAACAAATTCTCAGGCAACATGTGTGGTGTCCTCTTGCTAGCATGATCTCAGAGACATACTAACTCCTACAGATTAACACCTCACCCCAACATGAGCATCACAGGAGTAGCCGTTAATTTATTAATTAGATGGTGAGCTAATTAAAGAACATAAGAAATAGGAGCAGGAGTAGGCCATCTGGCCCGTTGAGCCTGCTCTGTCATTCAATAAGATCATGGTTGAAAGTCAGACTGTGACTTCCACCACAAAGTCATTTGGGATTGGGGGTGGAGGAGGTGGAAAAGAGGCAGATATACCAATAGCAAAACTAGGAGTATTTGTCATGTAACATAGAACAGTACAGTATAGGAGGAAGCCCTTTTGCTCATGATTTCAGTGCTGAATACAATGCCAGATTTAAATAAATCTCATTTGTCTGCACATGATACATAATCCTCCACATTCCCTGCCTATCTAAAAGCCTCTTAAACATCCCTATCATAAACACAAGAGATTCAGCAGATGCTAGAAATCCAGAGTAACACTCACAAAATGCTGGAAGAACTCAGCAGGTCAGGCAGCTTCTGTGGAAAGGAATAAATAGTTGACGTTTCAGGTGAAGACCCTTCATTAGAACTGGAAAGATAGAAACATAGAAAACCTACAGCGCTATACAGGCCCTTTGGCCCACGATGCTGTGCCGGACATGTACTTACTGTAGAAATTAGATTAGATTAGATTACCGAGTGTTACCCATTGCCTTCTATTTTTCTAAGCTCCATGTACCTATCTGAAAAGACTCTATTGTATCCACCTCCACCACCATCACCGGTAACCCATTCCATGCTCTTACCACTCTCCGCATAAAACACTTACCCCTGACATCTCTTCAAATCACCTAGAAACTATGCCCTCTCATGTTGCCATTTCAGCCCTGGGAAAAAGCCTCTGGCTATCTACGCGAAAGGAAGGGGTTAATAAGGAGGTGAGGGGAAGGAAAGGAGGAGAATCGAGAAGGTGATAGGTGAAGATACGTGCTATTGAGAATCTGGGAGGTGATAGATGGAAAAGGGCTGAAGAAGAGGGAATCTTATAGGAAAGCAGAGTGGACCAGGGGAGAAATGGAAAGGAGGAAGGTCATCTGGGGGAGGTGATAGGCAGGTAAAGTGAAGAGGTACGAGAGAAGCCGGAGTGGGGAATGGAAGAAGAGGGAAGAGGAAAGGGGAAAAATTACCAGGTTAGAGAATCAATGTCCATGCCATCAGGTTGGAGGCCACCTAGATGTTATTTGAAGTGTTTCTTCAACAACCTGAGGGTGGCTTCATCATGGCAGTAGAGGAGGCCATGAATTGACACGTGGGAATGGGAGCGGGGTTTATAATTAAAACGGATGGCCACCGGAAAATCCTGCCTGTTATGGAAATGGTACATGGTCCACTATACTCTGCTATCAGATTCAGAATCAGAATCAGCTTTAACACCACTGGCATATGTTGTAAAATTTGTTAACTTAGCAGCAGCAGTACAGTGTAATATATGATAAATATAGAAAAAATACAGTACAATATATATGCATATTTAATATTCAAATTAAAAATAGTAGTGCAAAAACAGAAATAATATTAAAAAGTGAGGTTCATGGTAGTGTTCATGGGTTCAATGTCCGTTTAGAAATTGGACATCAGAGAGAAAGGAGCTGTTTCTGAATTGCTGAATGTATGCCTTCAGGGTTCTGTACCTCCTTCCTGATGACAGCAATGTGAACAAGGCATGAACTGGGTGATGGGGATCTTTAATAATGGACGCTGCCTTTCTGAGGCACCACTCATTAAAGATGTCTTGGACACCATGGAGGCTATGGAGGGAAGATTCTTTCTTCCTCTGCCCTTTACCTTTTCCACCTCCCACCTCCCAATGTCTTACTTTATCCCCCGTCTCCCACCCATCTGGTTTCACATATCACCTGTCAGCTTGTACTCCTTCCCCTTTCCCCAGCTTCTGATGCTTCCCACTTCCTTTCCAGCCCTGATGAAGGGTCTCAGCCCCAAACAGTGACTGTTCATTCCTTTCCACAGATGCTGCTGCACCTGCTGGGTTTCTTTAGCAACTTGTATGTGCTAAACTTCACTGTCATATCTCCTTCCACTACTGACCCATTGCAGCCTACCTCTCTGTAAACAAAAACTTGCCCTGGACATCTCCTTTAAGCTTTTCCCCGCCAACCATAAATGTATGCCCTCTAGTATTTGATAGTTCTATCTTGTGGGAAAAAAAAAGATTCTGTCTACCTTAGCTAAATCTCTCATAATGTTATAACTTCCATCAGATCTCTCCTAATCCTCCAACTCTCCAGATAATTAATCCAAGTTTGTTCGGTCCTGCCCGAAACATTGTCTGTACTCCTTTCCATAGATGCTGCCTGGCCTGCTGAGTTCCTCCAGGATTTTGTGTGTGTTATTTGGTCCAACTTCTTCTTAGAACTTGTACCCTGTAACAGGGTAGCATCTCAATGAACCTCTTCTGCATCTTCTCCGAATCCTCCACATCCTTCCTGTGATAGAGCGAGCAGGATTGTACACAGTTACGTGATGGGATAGAGGCCCTGAAGAGGTTCTAATGCATGTTCAGAGAATGAAGGGATATGGCCATTGTGTGAGCAGAAGGGATGAGTTTAGTTAGGCATTTAATTACCAGTTTAGAGCAACACACACAAAATGCTGGAGGATCTCAGCTAGTCAGGTTGCATTCATGGAGGGGAATCAACAGTGACGTTTCAGTCCTGATGAAGGGTCTTGGCCCAAAATGTTGACTCTTTATTCCCCTCCATAGATGCTGCCCGGCCTACTCAGTTCCTCCAGTAGTTTTTATGTGTTGCTCTGGATCTTCTTGTGCTTAATTTGGTACAAATCTGGGAGTTGATGGGTGGAAGTGACAAAGTGGCGAAAGTGATAGAATCTGATTAGAGAGTTAGATGGGGACTGGAATAAAAGGAAGGGAGCTGAGAAGGGAAGACAGCAGTGGTGAGAGATGGGCACCTATAGGATCTATATTATTGAAGGGTAGGTGGGAGATGAGCACCTATGGGATCTATATTAGTGAAGGGTAGGTGAGAGATGGGCACCTATGGGATCTATATTAGTGAAGGGTAGGTGGGAGATGGGCACCTATGGGATCTATATTAGTGAAGGGTAGGTGGGAGATGGGCACCTATGGGATATATTTTAGTGAAGGGTCAGTGGGAGATGGGCACCTATGGGATCTATATTAGTGAAGGGTAGGTGGGAGATGGGCACCTATGGGATCTATATTATTGAAGGGTAAGTGGGAGATGGGCACCTATGGGATCTATATTAGTGAAGGGTAGGTGGGAGATGGGCACCTATGGGATCGATATTAGTGAAGGGTAGGTGGTAGATGGGCACCTATGGGATCTATATTATTGAAGGGTCGGTGGGAGATGGGCACCTATGGGATCTATATTAGTGAAGGGTCGGTGGGAGACTGGCACCTATGGGATCTATATTAGTGAAGGGTAGGTGAGAGATGGGCACCTATGGGATCTATATTAGTGAAGGGTAGGTGGGAGATGGGCACCTATGGGATCTATATTAGTGAAGGGTAGGTGGGAGATTGGCATCTATAGGAGGTGTATCTGAGTGAAGTTTAGGTATTCAATATTCATGCCGTTGGGTTGTCAACTACCCAAACACAAAACGAAGTACTGTTTCTCCAGTTTATATTTAGAACATAGAGCATTGAACAGTACAACATAGTATGGGCCCTTCAGCCTGTGATGCTGTGCTGACCCATATAAAACCACTCCATCATCAATCTACACAGTACATAACCCCTCAGCTTTCATATACTCATGTGCCTATCGAAAAGCCCTTTAAATGCCCTGTTATATCAGCCACTATCGTCATTCCTGACAGTGTATTCTAGGCATCTACCACTCTTTGTGTAAAAAACACTCTTCTCGGACATCTCGCCTAAACTTTCCTCCATTCATCTGAATCAGATGTTTGCTGGTATTGGTCATTGCTGCCCTGGGAATAAGCTGCTGGCTGTCCAGTCGATCTGTAGGGATCACATAATCTTTCACAGTACACATCTGTCAAGGTTCAGCTTTAGTCTGCGCTGGAGGAGGCTGAGGATAGAAATGTCAATGTGGGAATGGGAGGGAAGAGAACTAAAGTGGCCGGCAACCAAGAGACCACCCAATCATGATAGTTACAGTGAAGCTACTCAGTTTGTGTAGCCTCTCACTGTTGCAGAGGAAGTCACAACAGAAACACCAGGTGTCTCTCATTGGGTCAGTGATTCTGCCCCTCCTCCTTGCTAATTTCCCAGGCCTATGTACCCCTGGCCAATCAGAGATAGAAAATAAACACCATGTTACTGAAAACCTCAGTACCAAAAACCCCCCAGAGTATATGGGAGTCTAGTATATTTGGCTCAAGAAGGTGACCTGCTGCTGAACTACCCACCCACCCATCTCCTGTCCCACTCATGAGAGAGTCTGTAGACCCTCACTGGCCTCATCAGCAACTGCAGAACACCACAGAACTGGAGTAGAGGCAGCGGATGGCACTGTGGTGTAGACAGAGGAGCCACTGTCATATCCTGAACTTGAGTGCACATCTGATGAGCATCATCCTTACTGTTGTACACAATATACTGATTCATGAGAAGACTGTCCAACTTCTACAGCCTTAGTGATTCCAGAGCTATTTCTCAAGTTTTGCTTTATTGCACAGTTAAAAAGGAACAATAATCTTTGTTTTCCCACAGGCAGCAAGTGTCCTGAATTATTCATTCCTTGTTAATGCTACTATGGTATTCTAAAACCACTCCACATAAAACTCATTAAGGTAAGGGCTGACCTTGAGTTCAGCTTTCGATTTTCTCTCTCTTCATTGCAATTCTGCACAATTTCCATCTGATCTGTCTCTGCCAAAACATTAAATGAGTATCACCAGTCACCTTTTTGCTGTTGTTTAATCCAGTGTTGGAGAAGAAAGAGATGAGTGCTCTTAACATTAGTATGACCAAGGAACTGATTGTAGACTTCTGGAAGGAGAAGCCAAGGGAACACACAGCAGTCCTTGTCGAGTGGTCAGCAGTGGAAAGGGTGAACAGTTTCACGTTCCTGGATGTCAACATCTCTGGACTCTATCCTGGTCCCAACATGTTGATGCAATTATAAGAAGGCATGGCAGTGGCTATATTTCATTAGCGGTTTGATGAGATTTGGTATGTCAGCAAAGACTTGTGCAAATTTCCACAGATGTAGCATGGAGACCGTTCTAGCTGGTGGCATCACCGTCCAGTATGGAGGGGCCACCGCACAGGACTGGAAAAAGCTGCAGAAAGTTGTAAACTCAGCCAGCTCCAGCATGGGCTCTCTCTCTATATGTATCAAAGTTCCAAGGTACATCTATTATCAAAGAATGTATAAGTTAAACAACCTTGAGATTTGTTTGCTTCCAAGTAGCCACAAAGCTGAAAGAGCCCAATTTAAAAAAATTAGACCAACACCCGATGTGCAAGAGAAAGGGGGAAAAAACACAAATCATGTGAACAAGAGAAGCAAGCAACAACATTCCAAACCAAATTGGGTCCTTAGATCCGAACCGCGGAGCAGCCCAGAGTAGGCCCAAAGCCTTGGTGTAAGCTCATCATATTAGCAGGCACAGACCACAGCAGCTGGGGCAGTCTTTGCAGACTCAGTGTCATGGAGGAAGGGAGTGAAATCAGCTCTCACCTCTGATCCCGACACCCTGTCATTCCAGATACCTGAGCTAGCATTTAAATTGTCCAAACCGCATATCGTACCTTGAATTAGGACCCGAGAACTGATGCAGCGAAAGGCTCCGGGACTAGACCACACTGCCCAGCGACTTAACTCGGACACAGATTTTGGCATCCAGCCTGAAGCCACACTCAAACTCTCAATTGTCTTGGCATCCAGGGTGACCTAACTTTGCACCCTGGACAGTTGTACTGGCATTGTACTCCTCTGCCTTGTCTCCTCCTCTACAAACTACTCACTCCATTAGTGTCAATTCTGCAACACACCAGCGTGGCTCAACCCTCGAACTCACTTCACTTCTTTTTGCCTTTTCATTGTTTGCAGTGATAATTTATCACAATTTAATTTGTACTTACTTATTATTATAATTTATGCTCTTATATAAAAACGCATTACAATATGCTGTTGCTGCAAAACAACATATTTCACAACATATGCCAGGGATATTAAATCTGATTCTGATTCTGGAATACACAGCATATTGCTTGCTTGGAACTAGTGGTTCAAGAGTTCTTCTGTTAGTCTCTTTCTCTCTCGAACAAACTATATCCTATATCCTACCCATTCAAACATCTCCTACATCTGGGCACATCAAAGTTTGAGGCTGAGACTCCATTCTCTAAGCTTGTCAGACTCACAATCAGATTTAGTATCACCAGCATATGTCGTGAAAGGCAAAGAAGGAAAAGCTGTTCCTGAATTGTTTGAGTGTGTGCCTTTAGGCTTCTGTACCCACTTCCTGACAGTAACAGTGTGAGGAGACCATGTCTAGGGTTATAGGGGTGCCACCTTTTTGAGGCATTGCTCCCTGAAGATGTCTTGGATGCTACAGAGGCTAGTACCCATGATCGAGCTGACTGCGTTCACAAATCTCTGCAGCTGATTTTGATTCTGTGCAGTAGACCCCTCCCATATCAGATGGTGATGCAGCCAGTAAGAATGTCTCGCAAGCTCCTCCAAAATCTCCCTTTTTGCCTTTTATCTGTCACTTTCTTCCTACGCTGCCTCCTCTCACCCCACTATTGACAAGAGTTTTTGTCGGCCACCAAGCCACATAAAGGGCAAGACAGAGTGAGGATTCTGGAATAATGGAAGAAATAGTTGGAAAGGAACTGCTAGAATCTTTGTGGTTGGACGAAAGGAAAAACTTTGATAAGCCCACGGAGATCTTTTTGACAGATTGATGCAAGGCTGTAAGGATTCCTGGCAGCGAGAACTCAACAGTTCTTTGCTCTATCATGATAATAATGGAAGAATCCAATACAGGTTAGAGAGACATGGGTTCAAAGAATACAAATTGGAACGCTGAAGCAGATATTTATTGTGTTGACACAGTATTGTGGACACAGTAGCAAAGCCAGTAGAGTTGTGCTGCACAGCTTCACTGACCTGAGTTCAATCCTAACCTTGGCTGCTGTCTCTGTGGTGTTTGCACCCTCTCTCTGTGACTGCCGTCTCTGTGGTGTTTGCACCCTCTCTCTGTGACGGTTCTCTCTGTGGTGTTTGCACCCTCTCTCTGTGACTGCCATCTCTGTGGTGTTTGCACCCTCTCTCTGTGACTGCTGTCTCAGTGGTGTTTGCACCCTCTCTCTGTGACTGCCGTCTCTGTGGTGTCTGCACCCTCTCTCTGTGACTGCCGTCTCTGTGGTGTCTGCACCCTCTCTCTGTGACTGCCGTCTCTGTGGTGTTTGCACTCTCTCTCTGTGACTGACGTCCCTGTGGTGTTTGCACCCTCTCTCTGTGACTGCCGTCTCTGTGGTGTTTGCACCCTCTCTCTGTGACGGTTCTCTCTGTGGTGTTTGCACCCTCTCTCTGTGACTGCCGTCTCCGTAGTGTCTGCACCCTCTCTCTGTGACTGCCATCTCTGTGGTGTCTGCACCCTCTCTCTGTGACTGCCGTCTCTGTGGTGTTTGCACCCTCTCTCTCTGACTGCCGTCTCTGTGGTGTTTGCACCCTCTCTCTGTGGTGTTTGCACCCTCTCTCTGTGACTGCTGTCTCTGTGGTGTCTGCACCCTCTCTCTGTGACTGCCGCCTCTGTGGTGTCTGCACCCTCTCTCTGTGACTGCCGTCTCTGTGGTGTTTGCACCCTCTCTCTCTGACTGCCGTCTCTGTGGTGTTTGCACCCTCTCTCTGTGGTGTTTGCACCCTCTCTCTGTGACTGCTGTCTCTGTGGTGTTTGCACCCTCTCTCTGTGACTGCCGTCTCTGTGGTGTTTGCACCCTCTCTCTGTGACTGCCGTCTCTGTGGTATTTGCACCCTCTCTCTGTGACAGCTCTCTCTGTGGTGTTTGCACCCTCTCCCCGTGACTGCCGTCTCTGTGGTGTTTGCACCCTCTCTCTGTGACTGCCGTCTCTGTGGTGTTTGCACCCTCTCTCTGTGACGGCTGTCTCTGCGGTGTTTGCACCCTCTCTCCGTGACTGCCGTCTCTGCGGTGTTTGCACCCTCTCTCCGTGACTGCCGTCTCTGCGGTGTTTGCACCCTCTCTCCGTGACTGCCGTCTCTGCGGTGTTTGCACCCTCTCTCCGTGACGGCCGTCTCTGTGGTGTTTGCACCCTCTCTCTCTGACTGCCGTCTCTGTGGTGTTTGCACCCTCTCTCTCTGACTGCCGTCTCTGTGCTGTTTGCACCCTCTCTCTCTGACTGCCGTCTCTGTGGTGTTTGCACCCTCTCTCTGTGGTGTTTGCACCCCCTCTCTGTGACTGCTGTCTCTGTGGTGTTTGCACCCTCTCTCCGTGACTGCCGTCTCTGTGGTGTTTGCACCCCCTATCCGTGACTGCCGTCTCTGTGGTGTTTGCACCCTCTCTCCGTGACTGCCGTCTCTGTGGTGTTTGCACCCTCTCTCCGTGACTGCTCTCTCTGTGGTGTTTGCACCCTCTCTCTGTGACTGCCGTCTCTGTGGCGTTTGCACCCTCTCTCTCTGACTGCCGTCTCTGTGGTGTTTGCACCCTCTCTCTGTGACTGCCGTCTCTGTGGTGTTTGCACCCTCTCTCTGTGACTGCCGTCTCTGTGGTGTTTGCACCCTCTCTCTCTGACTGCCGTCTCTGTGGTGTTTGCACCCTCTCTCTGTGACAGCTCTCTCTGTGGTGTTTGCACCCTCTCCCTGTGACTGCCGTCTCTGTGGTGTTTGCACCTTCTCTCTGTGACTGCTGTCCCTGTGGTGTTTGCACCCTCTCTCTGTGACGGCTGTCTCTGTGGTGTTTGCACCCTCTCTCCGTGACTGCCGTCTCTGTGGTGTTTGCACCCTCTCTCCGTGACTGCCGTCTCTGTGGTGTTTGCACCCTCTCTCCGTGACTGCTCTCTCTGTGGTGTTTGCACCCTCTCTCTGTGACTGCCGTCTCTGTGGCGTTTGCACCCTCTCTCTCTGACTGCCGTCTCTGTGGTGTTTGCACCCTCTCTCTGTGACTGCCGTCTCTGTGGTGTTTGCACCCTCTCTCTGTGACTGCCGTCTCTGTGGTGTTTGCACCCTCTCTCTCTGACTGCCGTCTCTGTGGTGTTTGCACCCTCTCTCTGTGACAGCTCTCTCTGTGGTGTTTGCACCCTCTCCCTGTGACTGCCGTCTCTGTGGTGTTTGCACCTTCTCTCTGTGACAGCTCTCTCTGTGGTGTTTGCACCCTCTCCCTGTGACTGCCATCTCTGTGGCGTTTGCACCCTCTCTCTCTAACTGCCGTCTCTGTGGTGTTTGCACCCTCTCTCTGTGGTGTTTGCACCCTCTCTCTGTGACTGCCGTCTCTGTGGTGTTTGCACCCTCTCTCTGTGACTGCCGTCTCTGTGGTGTTTGCACCCTCTCTCTGTGACTGCCGTCTCTGTGGTGTTTGCACCCTCTCTCTGTGACAGCTCTCTCTGTGGTGTTTGCACCCTCTCCCTGTGACTGCCGTCTCTGTGGTGTTTGCACCCTCTCTCCGTGACTGCCGTCTCTGTGGTGTTTGCACCCTCTCTCCGTGACGGCCGTCTCTGTGGTGTTTGCACCCTCTCTCTGTGACTGCCGTCTCTGTGGTGTTTGCACCCTCTCTCTGTGACTGCTGTCTATGTGGTGTTTGCACCCCCTCTCTGTGACTGCATCTGTTTTCACCACATATTTCAGTTTCCTTCCAAATGCCAGAGAAGTGCAGATTGATACGTCAATCTGCTACTGTAAATTGCCATGAGTGTATAGAATCTGGGGGAGGAGAGTAGATCTGATGGGATCATTGTGGGGTGGGAAGGGATGGGAAATTTCTATTTCCATTACAAATTTTTATTGATACAATCTATCCTAATGTGTAATGGCTTGGTATGGCAACTGCTCTGCATGCAACCTCAAGAAACTGCAGAGCACATAACAGACACTGACCTCCCCTTCATGGACCAGGAGAAGCACACAGCAGAAAGCGTGCACGTAGAGTGCAGCGGGAGAGACCCCTCCATGGACACTCTTCATAATTCTCACTGTCTCAGTAAAGCAGCCAGCAAAATCAAAGGCTCACCTATCCTGGAGAGTTCCTCTTTTTCACTCCCCCATAGGACAGAGGGTACAAAAGTTTGAAAGGAGATACCACCAGGCTCAAAGGCAGCATCTATCCTGCAGTTATTAGACTGTTGAATGCAGCTCCTGTATGGCAAAATGTATTCTTGCCTTTATAATCTACCTCATTATGAACCTGCACATTATTGTTCGCCTCCATTGCACATTTTTGGTAGCTGTTTTATTCTGCTTTGCCATAGTTTGATCTTACTCTGTTCGATGTACTGTGTAATGATTTAATCTGTAGGAACAGAATGCAGGAGAAGTTGTTCGCGGTATCTCAGTACATGTGACAATGATAAACTAATTCCAATGAGTGAGAGTCTCATGTGGCCTCCTCATGTTATTAGGAAATGTAATGGCTGGTAGCTGACACGGATAGAGTAAAGGCACTTAATGGACCATAAGACATAGGAGAGGAATTAGGCAAATCAGCCCATCAAATCTACTCCACCATTTAATTTTGGCTGACTTAATAGTTCAAAGTACAAAGTTCAAAGTTAAATTTATTATCAGAGTACATTCAGGCCACCAGATACAACCCCGAGATTCTTTTTTCCTGCAGGTATACTCGGTAAATCTGTAGAATAGTAACTGTAAACAGGATCAATGAAAGATTAACCAGAGTGCAGAACACAACAAACTGTGCAAATGCAAATATAAATAAATAGCAATAAATAAGCTAGCATGAAATAACGAGATAAACAATCCTTTAAGTGAGATCATTGGTTGTGGGAGCATCTCAGTAGATGAGTGTAGTTTTCCCCCTTTGTTCAAGAGCCTGATGTTTGAGGGGTAGTAACTGTTCTTGAACCTGGTGGTGTGAGTCCTGAGGCATTTGTACCTTCTGCCTGATGGCAGCAGTCAGAAAAAAGCATAGCCTGGGTGGTGAGGATCTTTGATAATGGATGCTGCTTTTTTACAAAAATGTTTCATGTCGATATGCTCAATCATTGGGAGGGCTTTACCCACTATGTACTAGGCCAAATCCACTACCTTTCAGCGGATTTCCCATTCAAAGGCATTAATGTTTCCGCACCTGGCTGTGCTGCAGCTGGTCAATACACTTTTCACTACGTATCTATAAATGTTTGTTAAGGTTTTTGCTGATTTATTATCCCTCTCAACCCCCATTCTTCTGACTTCTTCCCGTAAACTTTGATGCTCTTACTAATCAAGAACCTGTCAACCTCCACTTTAAATGTACCCAATAACTAAGCCTTCTGTCATAGGCTATAATTAAATGAAGTTTAAATGGAGTTCTATTTTATTAAAATGGAATTTAGTCATGGCACAGATCTTACTACCGGTCTAATGAATTCCTCCTACTCTCACAAACCTATAGTACCTAATTCCCTCTCTGCAGATGCCACCTGACCTAGCAAGCATTTTATAAGATATACCCATTTCCAGTATTCAGTGAGGTGGAGTTATTTCAGAGACACAAATTCATAAGGTTTGGATCTCTGGTCATGCAATTATGGGATGATTATCATTGACATTGACAGGACACAGAGAAGGAAGCTGTACAGATGTTTCAGGGTATTTGACATCCAAGTTGCAAGGAGAATTGAATGTCTGGTCTTGTTCCAACTTTAAAATGGATTTTTTTTTTGTTTAGTAACCACAGCTGGACCTTAAGATCGTAAAGGAGATTAAAGTTCTTAAAGGCATGAAAGGCTCAAACACCAGACAATAGCAGCGGAAAAATCAGGAAGTCAGGATGGGTTATTTTTTGAACAGATAACAGCTTTAGGCCATAGGCAGGTTTGGACAATATGCAAGGCACAGCTGGAGGCATTTGTGAAGAAAGTCAGTTGAGAGCCACGGCTGTGGATTGTTTCACGAAACGATTTTTTAAAAAATCACCGTGCTCTGTGGATCTTCTTGTCCTTGAGATTACTCCAAAACCTATCCACCACAGAAAGGTGGTTGGTCTTACCTGCCCAAACGTTGACCACGCAAGTGGGGTCATTTTTAGTGTGACGAGTGATTGACAGCTGTGTTACCAGAACAAACCTACATGAAACCAGAGAAATCATGTGTGGTACTAATAGCAAATACAGAGTGATATTACAGGAAAAGGCTCTTTGGCCCATATAGTCCATGCCAAATTGTTACTCTGCCTCGTCCCATTGACTTGCATTTGATCCATAGTCCTCTGAACCCCTCCCATCCATGTACTTATCCAAACTTCTGTTAAGTGTTGAAATCAAATCCATACCTACCACTTCCACAGACAGCTCATCTCACACTTGCACTATCCTCTGAGTGAAGAAGTTCCCCCTAAGATTCTCCTCAAATATTTCACTTTTCACCCTTAATCTACAACCTCCAGTTTTAGTCTCACCCAACCTCAGTGGAAAAGCCTACTTGGATTTACCCTATCTATACTCCTCATATTTTTGTATACCTCTATCAAATCTCCCCTCAATGTCCTATTTTCCAGGAAACAACATTCTAACCTATTCACCCTTTCCCTATGACTCGGGTCCTCAGGTCACAATAAAACCATAAGACATAGGAGCATAATTCCACCATTCAGCAAGGTATATGGTATGCAAGTCTAAACTGCTTGGTAAAGACTTTCATTCTAATCTTATCCTTCATGGACTCAGAACGTCCCAAAGCAATGGATATCACTGTGGCACAACTGGTGGAGCCGTTGTCTCATAGCAACAGAGACTTGAGTTTAATGCTATCTGTACAGAGCTTACATGCTCTTCCAGTGACTGTGTCCCTCCTACATGCCAACGGCATGTTGGTTTGTAGTTTAAATTACTGCAGTGAGCAGGTGAGGGGCACAAGCTGTCAGTAGAAGGTCAGAATATGCCAGAGACTAAAAGTGACATTAATAATGCACACAAACTGCTGGAGGAACTCAGCAGGTTAGGCAGCACCTATGCAGGGTGTACCATATAGCCTACATTATAATAAGGGACTACTTTATGTCATAGTAACACGTCGTTGCATGAGCTATTAGGCGCGTATGGATCTGTATGTGTGTGAGTAAAAGTTCGGACTCTACCAGTAAAGAACCATGAAAATTTGCTCCCATCTCCCGCGTTTTTTTTATTAATAACATAGTTGTGTAAACAGGCCACATACACAACAAATTGGCGATGAGAATTATGAACCTACATCTTATTGTGCCAGTGTGCTCAAAGCAGTCTGAAGAGCAGAGATAGCTCCTGCTGGCCAGGTTTTCAGGGTGTGCGTTCTGCAGTTTGCTAATAACGCCATACAGTTCATAGAGCGCCTCCTTAGCATTAGGACTGGGGGGAATGTGGACACTGACTATAAGGACAGTGGTGAATTCCCGTGGTAAATAAAATAAGTAAACTGTCCGTAGTGTGTAGTGCACGGTAGAATTTGGCAGAGCTGTGGAAAAAATACATGATCTGTTCCACAATAGGTCCGGGGTGTGCTCCAGGAGATAAACACTGCTCTTCAAAGTACTGCAATGGGATATTTTATGTTTCATTCACCTAAGTGAGAGTACTGCCATTGAAGCATTAGCCTGGTAATATACTAAATGAAAAACTGATAATGCTGTAAGTACCTGGCAGTTCAACAGCAGAGGGAGAAAGAGAAGGGTTTCAGCCCAAAACCTTGACTCTACTTCTCTCCATAGATGCTGCCTGGCCTGCTGAGTTCCTCCGGCATTTTGCGTGTGTTGCTGGGAAAAAGAGAGTTAGTGTTTCAGAACTTCATTGGAAGCTTTATGTCTGTGCTCAGATCTCTGGTGGGTCTTGTGTCCTTGTCCCTGTGTCAGAGGTCAGGGTGCAAAGACCTTCTGTCTGCTGCGGCTCGCTGAGGGACTTCAGCGGGTAACAATCGCCGTGTTCTCCCAAGTTCAGCTTCATTTGATGTAAATCTGATGTCTGTGTTACAGAGACCCACAGGGTTGTGATTTGTAAACTTTGTTCGGTGGGGCTTGCCAGTGCTTTGTTTAACATACTGCTATGTGTGTTACTCACACAGAACATTTAATGCACACATTTAGCCATTGGGAAAATGTTTTATGACCCGGGCAATGCTGTCAGGCTGTGCAAAAGTTGACAAACAAAAAGTTGGAACTGGCTGTCTAGATAGCCACAGCTGGGAAATAGACAATCTCTCAACAGGGAGGCACCATTATAACTAATTTAAACTGGTCGAGTAGCCACAGAAAATTACTCGACACTGCTCTACCTTGAAATCTGGTTCAGATGTAAATTCGGTAATAAAAGACCAAAAGAATGTATCTCTGGAAGAGCTCACTCTTTGCTAATTAATGGAACATATTTATTCTTTGTTCACACACAGTCTTCTGTCTTGTTTACTGGAAGTGTTTGAGCAGCCCTGCTTAGGACTCATTATCTCCGATATTATCAAAAATCCCTTTTTTTCCTTCTGACTGTTATATTGTTTCAGCTTTGCTTAATTAGAGTTACTGAGAGGCAGCGACAGATTCTTCCCCAGAAATAATTGGAAACAGTTAACCTAAACAGTGCCTCCTGCAAGTAGTAACCAAGAGTTAATTGGTTCAAATAAGTAAATAGACAAATTTATTAGGGTATGGTATGAAAGTTTCTTATACATCTTAAGCTGATAATTGATCCATTCTGAAACTATGCCAATAAGTCTTGCGCCCACCATACAGGCAATGCTGTCTTCTCATTGCTGCCATCAGGAGGATGGTACAGGAGCCTTGAGCCCCGAGCCTCAGGTTCCACAGGTTCAGGAACAGTTATCACCCTTCAACCATCAGACTCCCAAACCAGCGTGAACCACTCCAGTCACCACAGCACTGAACTGATTCCACAACACGTGGACTCACTTTCAAGGACTCTACAACATATTTCTCAGTATTATTATTTATTGTTATTATTTTTGTTTATTTTTTTCTCAGCTCAAGCTGGTAAACATAGAAACATAGAAAATAGGTGCAGGAGTAGGCCATTCGGCCCTTCGAGCCTGCACCGCCATTTATTATGATCATGGCTGATCATCCAACTCAGAACCCCACCCCAGCCTTCCCTCCATACCCCCCGATCCCCGTAGCCACAAGGGCCATATCCAACTCCCTCTTAAATATAGCCAATGAACTGGCCTCAACTGTTTTCTGTGGCAGAGAATTCCACAGATTCACCACTCTCTGTGTGAAGAAGTTTTTCCTAATCTCGGTCCTAAAAGGCTTCCCCTTTATCCTCAGACTGTGACCCCTTGTTCTGGACTTCCCCAACATCGGGAACAATCTTCTTGCATCTAGCCTGTCCAATCCCTTTAGGATTTTATACGTTTCAATCAGATCCCCCCTCAATCTTCTAAATTCCAATGAGTATAAGCCCAGTTCATCCAGTCTTTCTTCATATGAAAGTCCTGCCATCCCAGGAATCAATCTGGTGAACCTTCTTTGTACTCCCTCTATGGCAAGGATGTCTTTCCTCAGATTAGGGGACCAAAACTGCACACAATACTCCAGGTGTGGTCTCACCAAGGCCTTGTACAACTGCAGTAGTACCTCCCTGCTCCTGTACTCGAATCCTCTCGCTATAAATGCCAGCATACCATTCGCCTTTTTCACCGCCTGCTGTACCTGCATGCCCACTTTCAATGACTGGTGTATAATGACACCCAGGTCTCGTTGCACCTCCCCTTTTCCTAATCGGCCACCATTCAGATAATAATCTGTTTTCCTATTTTTGCCACCAAAGTGGATAACTTCACATTTATCCACATTAAATTGCATCTGCCATGAATTTGCCCACTCACCCAACCTATCCAAGTCACCCTGCACCCTCTTAGCATCCTCCTCACAGCTAACACTGCCGCCCAGCTTCGTGTCATCCGCAAACTTGGAGATGCTGCATTTAGTTCCCTCATCCAAGTCATTAATATATATTGTAAACAACTGGGGTCCCAGCACTGAGCCTTGCGGTACCCCACTAGTCACCGCCTGCCATTCTGAAAAGGTCCCGTTTATTCCCACTCTTTGCTTCCTGTCTGCTAACCAATTCTCCATCCACATCAATACCTTACCCCCAATACCGTGTGCTTTAAGTTTGCACACTAATCTCCTGTGTGGGACCTTGTCAAAAGCCTTTTGAAAATCCAAATATACCACATCCACTGGTTCTCCCCTATCCACTCTACTAGTTACATCCTCAAAAAATTCTATGAGATTCGTCAGACATGATTTTCCTTTCACAAATCCATGCTGACTTTGTCCGATGATTTCACCGCTTTCCAAATGTGCTGTTATCACATCTTTGATAACTGACTCCAGCAGTTTCCCCACCACCAACGTTAGGCTAACCGGTCTATAATTCCCCGGTTTCTCTCTCCCTCCTTTTTTAAAAAGTGGGGTTACATTAGCCACCCTCCAATCCTCAGGAACTAGTCCAGAATCTAACGAGTTTTGAAAAATTATTACTAATGCATCCACTATTTCTTGGGCTACTTCCTTAAGCACTCTGGGATGCAGACCATCTGGCCCCGGGGATTTATCTGCCTTTAATCCCTTCAATTTACCTAACACCGCTTCCCTACTAACATGTATTTCGCTCAGTTCCTCCATCTCACTGGACCCTCTGTCCCCTACTATTTCTGGAAGATTATTTATGTCCTCCTTAGTGAAGACAGAACCAAAGTAATTATTCAATTGGTCCGCCATGTCCTTGCTCCCCATAATCAATTCACCTGTTTCTGTCTGCAGGGGACCTACATTTGTCTTTACCAGTCTTTTCCTTTTTACATATCTATAAAAGCTTTTACAGTCAGTTTTTATGTTCCCTGCCAGTTTTCTCTCATAATCTTTTTTCCCCTTCCTAATTAAGCCCTTTGTCCTCCTCTGCTGAACTCTGAGTTTCTCCCAGTCCTCAGGTGAGCCACTTTTTCTGGCTAATTTGTATGCTTCTTCTTTGGAATTGATACTATCTCTAATTTCTCTTGTCAGCCACGGGTGCACTACCTTCCATGATTTATTCTTTTGCCAAACTGGGATGAACAATTGTTCATCCCAGTTTGTAATGGTCTGTAATGTAATGGTCCGTCTGTAATGGTCCTACCCGTTATTTCATCCTCCGTCGGATTCACGCCTGCAATCGCCGTTTTTTTGACTTTGTCATGTTAGGCAAAGATCGCAAGATGCTACATCTACGGACTCCAGAGCCTACCGGCCCTGACGCTAGCAGGCACGAACTTCAGATTGCGGCTCCTGCCACTGATCTCGGCGGCTCCAACACCTCAGGGCATATTCAAAACCCGGACTCCAGCAACGACCATGGACACCCTCACAGCGATAGCGCAACCACCAACTGCGACGCCAGCCTTGAACTCCAGGCCGGGTCTTTATGTGCTGCTGTTGTGACTCCCGTCTCCCCTTCCCCCACCACCACTCTGCAACCCCGTCTCCCTCAGATCCCACCGTCAGCTCCTGGGCCCTCAGAGGCTCCATCTTCCTCTCACCCCAACCCTCCCCTCTCCATTGACACCCACAGCCTCCCCCCTCTCCCCTCTGATCCCAGCTCTCATCCGTGCCGGGTCTTTACCATCCCCTCCGACCTTCAACTGTCTGAGGCAGAACGATCTGTCCTCAGTAAGGGCCTCACCTTTGTCCCCCTTCGCCCGCACCTCAGCGAGTTCCGTGTTCGCCATGATGACGAACTCTTCTTCCGCCGTCTCCGTCTCCGAGCCTACTTCTTCGGCAAGGACTCTCCCACCCCCACCGATGACCTCTTCTCCCGTCTTCAACACTCCTCTTCTTCATGGACACCCTGCTCTGGTCTTCTGTCTGCTCTGGATCTCTTTATCGCTAACTGCCGACGGGACATCAACCGTCTCGACTTCACCGCACCTTGTCCCCATTCCAACCTCACTCCTTCCGAATGCTCTGCTCTCCACTCCCTCCGCACTAATCCTAACCTTATTATTAAACCCGCCGATAAGGGGGGTGCTGTTGTAGTCTGGCGTACTGACCTCTACCTTGCCGAGGCACAGCGACAACTCGCGGATACCTCCTCTTATTTACCCCTCGATCGTGACCCCACTAAGGAGCACCAGGCCATTGTCTCCCACACCATCACCGACTTTATCCGCTCAGGGGATCTCCCATCCACTGCTACCAACCTTATAGTTCCCACACCCCGCACTTCCCGTTTCTACCTCCTACCCAAGATCCACAAACCTGCCTGTCCTGGCCGACCTATTGTCTCAGCTTGCTCCTGCCCCACCGAACTTATTTCTGCATACCTTGACACTGTTTTATCACCCCTTGTTCAATCCCTTCCGACCTATGTTCGTGACACTTCTCACGCTCTTAAACTTTTCGATGATTTTAAATTCCCTGGCCCCCACCGCTTTATTTTCACCATGGATGTCCAGTCCTTATATACTTCCATCCCGCATCAGGAAGGTCTCAAAGCTCTACGCTTCTTTTTGGATTCCAGACCTAATCAGTTCCCCTCTACCACCACTCTGCTCCGTCTAGCGGAATTAGTCCTTACTCTTAATAATTTCTCCTTTGGCTCCTCCCACTTCCTCCAAACTAAAGGTGTAGCTATGGGCACCCGTATGGGTCTTAGCTATGCCTGCCTTTTTGTTGGGTTTGTGGAACAATCTATGTTCCGTGCCTATTCTGGTATCTGTCCCCCACTTTTCCTTCGCTACATCGACGACTGCATTGGCGCTGCTTCCTGCACGCATGCAGAACTCGTTGACTTTATTAACTTTGCCTCCAACTTTCACCCTGCCCTCAAGTTTACCTGGTCCATTTCCGACACCTCCCTCCCCTTTCTATATCTTTCTGTCTCTGTCTCTGGAGACAGCTTATCCACTGATGTCTACTATAAGCCTACTGACTCTCACAGCTATCTGGACTATTCCTCTTCTCACCCAGTCTCTTGCAAAAACGCCATCCCCTTCTCGCAATTCCTCCGTCTCCGCCGCATCTGCTCTCAGGATGAGGCTTTTCATTCTAGGATGAGGGAGATATCATCCTTTTTTAAAGAAAGGGGCTTCCCTTCCTCCACTATCAACTCTGCTCTTAAACGCATCTCCCCCATTTCACGTACATCTGCTCTCACTCCATCCTCCCGCCACCCCACTAGGAATAGGGTTCCCCTGGTCCTCACCTACCACCCCACCAGTCTCCGGGTCCAACATATTATTCTCCGTAACTTCCGCCACCTCCAACGGGATCCCACAACTAAGCACATCTTTCCCTCCCCGCCTCTCTCTGCATTCCGCAGGGATCGCTCCCTACACAACTCCCTTGTCCATTCGTCCCCCCCGTCCCTCCCCACTGATCTCCCTCCTGGCACTTATCCGTGTAAGCGGAACAAGTGCTACACATGCCCTTACACTTCCTCCCTTACCACCATTCAGGGCCCCAAACAATCCTTCCAGGTGAGGCAACACTTCACCTTTGAGTCGACTGGGGTGATATACTGCGTCCGGTGCTCCCGATGTGGCCTTTTATATATTGGCGAGACCCAACGCAGACTGGGAGACTGCTTTGCTGAACATCTACACTCTGTCCGCCAGAGAAAGCAGGATCTCCCAGTGGCCACACATTTTAATTCCACATCCCATTCCCATTCTGACATGTCTATCCACGGCCTCCTCTACTGTAAAGATGAAGCCACACTCAGGTTGGAGGAACAACACCTTATATTCCGTCTGGGTAGCCTCCAACCTGATGGCATGAACATCGACTTCTCTAACTTCCGCTAATGCCCCACCTCCCCCTCGTACCCCATCTGTTACTCATTTTTATGCACACATTCTTTCCCTCACTCTCCTTTTTCTCCCTCTGTCCCTCTGAATATACCCCTTGCCCATTCTCTGGGTCCCTCCCCCCTCGTCTTTCTTCCCGGACCTCCTGTCCCATGATCCTCTCGTATCCCCTTTTGCCTATCACCTGTCCAGCTCTTGGCTCTATCCCTCCCCCTCCTGTCTTCTCCTATCAGTTTGGATCTCCCCCTCCCCCTCCAACTTTCAAATCCCTTACTCACTCTTCCTTCAGTTAGTCCTGACGAAGGGTCTCGGCCTGAAACGTCGACTGCGCCTCTTCCTAGAGATGCTGCCTGGCCTGCTGCATTCACCAGCAACTTTGATGTGTGTTGCTTGAATTTCCAGCATCTGCAGAATTCCTGTTGTTTATGAACAATTGTTGTAGTTCATCCATGCAACCTTCAAATGCTTGCCATTGCATATCCACCGTCAATCCTTTAAGTGTCATTTGCCAGTCTATCTTAGCTAATTCACATCTCATACCTTCAAATTTACCCCTCTTTAAGTTCAGAACCTTTGTTTCTGAATTAACTATGTCACTCTCCATCTTAATGAAGAATTCCACCATATTATGGTCACTCTTACCCAAGGGGCCTCTCACGACAAGGTTACTAATTAACCCTTCCTCATTGCTCAAAACCCAGTCCAGAATAGCCTGCTCTCTAGTTGGTTCCTCGACATGTTGGTTCAAAAAACCATCCCGCATACATTCCAAGAAATCCTCTTCCTCAGCACCTTTACCAATTTGGTTCACCCAATCTACGTGTAGATTGAAGTCACCCATTATAACTGCTGTTCCTTTATTGCACACATTTCTAATTTCCTGTTTAATACCATCTCCGACCTCACTACTACTGTTAGGTGGCCTGTACACAACTCCCACCAGCGTCTCCTGCCCCTTAGTGTTACGCAGCTCTACCCATATCGATTCCACATCTTCCCGGCATAGTGAAAATGTTTATTGCCTTTGTTATATTTTTACTGTTGAGATCCATTTAGCAGATTTTCTTAAGCCTTGAAGTAAATTCTGTCAACATTTTTTACTTTATCACACTGTGATATGATCTATTATCTTTCCTTGTTGATATCCCATATACTTATAGGTTTCATATTCATCCATCGGTTGTATTGTATCCTGCTGTTCTGTTTTGTATTCTATTAGCTCTCTTGCTCCTTTCATTATGTTTAATGTTCTGCACTTATCCAGTCCAAAGTTCATGTTTATATCTTTAGACAACAATTCTACTATTTGAATTAATTGCTTTAGCTTAACTGATGAAGGAGCATGTAATTTCAAATCATCTATCTATAGGAGGTGTGTTAAGGTATAGCTCATGTCGTTGTTTCTGATTTGTAACCCAGTTTTCACCCAATTCAGTAAATTAGAGTGTGGATTTAAAGCTAGACAGAGCCAATGCTTCAACAGGGGTTGCAGGAATTTCACAAGCCTTAGGTGTAGTTTATATATATTAAGAACTTCTACCAACCATGATTGTGGGACAGATTCAAATGCCCTTTGGTAGTCGATATAGCAACATGAAAGATTTCTGCTTTACCGGTGGAAAAATATTATTATTATTATTATATTTGCATAGTTTGTCAGTCTTTGTGTAGTGTTTTGTTGATTATATATATATTTCTTTGTTCTATTGGGAATAGCTTCAAGAAAACAAATCTCAGGCTAGTGTATGGTGACACATACATACCTTAGTAATTAAATTGAACTTTGAAATCTAGGTTTCTCCACGAATGAAACAGCCTCTGAAAAACTTGTCAACCTTCTTTACATGTTTTGATACGATCATTGTACATTCTTTCCAACTCCAGTGATAAAGACCCTCATCTTCTAAAGTCTGGTATGTCACCAGAGACTCGAGCAAATTTCTACAGGTGTATCGTGGAGAGCATTCTGACTCGTTGCATCAGTCTGGTTTGCAGGTGCAATTATTGCAGGATCGTAAGGGGCTGCAGAGGGTTGTAGACTCAGGCAGTTCCATCATGGGCACAAACTTCGCACCATCACGGACATCTTCCAAAGTTGGTGTCACAAGAAGGTGGCATCCATGTTGCTGTCCAGGACATGCGCTCTTCTCATTACTGCTATTGGGAAGGAAATATAGGAGCCTGAAGATGCAAATTCAAAACTTTTCAATAGCATCCTTCCCTCCGCTATCAGACTTCTGAAAGGTCCATGAACACCACCTCGCTCTTCCTTTTTTGCTTTATTTATTTATTTTGTCATAACTTTTGCCTGCACTGCCACAAAACAACAAATTTCACAGCTTATGTCAGTGACAATAAGCCTTATTGTGGTTTCTCAATCTCCCATCCCAGAAATCCAACTTCACATGGATACATCCTTGAAATTAGGTGACCAAAACTCTATTCTAGAAGGAGTTTTACCCATCCTCGACCCAGTTGTAGATTCGAAGTGCATTTATTATCGAAGTATGTATGCAGTAGAGATCCCTGACAATTGTCTTCCCCACGGATAGTCATGGAACGAAGAAGACCATGGAACCATCCTGTTCAAAGAAAAACATCAAACATCAACACCCCTCCCTCCTTGCAGAAAGCATCATGCTAATAACAATAAAAAAAAACCAAGTCTTTGTAGAAAGGCTTTCTACTTTGCTTTCTACTAAGCTGAAATGTTTTTAGAAAGTAATGTTTGTAGAAAGTAAAGCTGAAAGTAAAGATGACTCAACAATTGTAGGCCATATCTCAGGTAATGATGAGTTTGAGTACAGAGAGGAAATTAAAATCCTGGTGGCATGGTGCGAAGACAATAACCTATCCCTCAACGTCAGCAAGATGAAGGAACTGGTTGTTGACTTCAGAAGGAGTAGCGGACCGCACGACCCAATTTACATTGGTGGTGTGCAAGTGGAACAGGTCAAAAGCTTTAAGTTCCTCGGGGTCAATATTACAAATCGCCTGACTTGGTCCAACAAAGCAGAGTCCACTGCCAAGAAGGCCCACCAGCGCCTTTACTTCCTGAGAAAACTAAAGAAAATTGGCCTGTCCCCTAAAACCCTCACCAATTTTTATAGATGCACTGTAGAAAGCATTCTTCTAGGGTGCATCACAACCTGGTATGGAAGTTGTCCTGTTCAAGACTGAAAGAAGCTGCAGAAGATCATGAACATGGCGCAGCACATCACACAAACCAATCTTCCGTCCTTGGACTCATTTTACACTGCACACTGTCGGATCAGTGCTGCCAGGATAATCAAGGACACGACCCACCCAACCAACACACTTTTTGTCCCTCTTCCCTCCAGGAGAAAGCTCAGGAGCTTGAAGACTCATACGACCAGATTTTGGAACAGCTTCTTTCCAACTGTGATAAGACTGCTGAATGGATCCTGACTGGGATCTGGGCCGTACCCTCCAAATATCTGGACCTGCCTCTCGGTTTTTTTTGCACTACCTTACTTTCCATTTTTCTATTTTCTATTTAATTTATAATTTAATTTTTCTAATATTTACTATCGATTTGTAATCCATGGAGCGGGAAGCACAGAATCAAATATCACTGTGGTGATTGTACATTCTAGTATCAATTGTTTGGCGACAATAAAGTATAAAGTATAAAGGTATAAGAAATGTTAGTTATTTATTCCTCTCCACAGCTGCTGCCTGGCCTGCTGAGTTCCTCCAGCATTTTGTGTGTGTTATTTAAGAAACATTCATGCTGGTACTTGAATAAACAACCTGTTGAAGGATTTGGTCTTAATGAGGGCAAATAGTATTCATGGAGATAGCAAAAAGGTCAGCATGGTTATCATGGTCGTGATAGGCTGTAGGCCCCATTTTTGCATTATTCAGCATCATCATTCTGTGCCTCTGCAACACTGAGGGAGGCTGTTAGGCCTTTTGTTCTCTGCTGCTTCTCTGGCTGAACCAAAGAATCAAAACCTTGCAAACTTTTCCTCCCGAATATCTATCTAATTCTCCTTTGAAAACCAAAAGCAAACCTATCTCCATCACATCTGTAAGCAGTGCCTATCATATTCCAACCATGTTGCATTTAAAATGCTTTTCCTCACGCCACTCTTAATTTTTTTACTCTACATTTTATACCTTTGATCCCATAGTTCTTCATCCTTCCACCAACAGGAACCGTCTCCTACAAAGTACTGCATACAAACTCTCATCACCTTGTTTACACACACAGCTTTCTCTTCTCTGAAGAAAACAGTCCCAACCTCTCCAATCTACCTTGGTAACTGCAGAGCAGCAATCATTCTCATAAATATCTTCCAGACCCTCTCTAATGTATTTCTATAATAGGGCTATCATAACTATTGCCCTTCTCTGTAACCTCCTCAAATATTTGCTCCTCTGTAGAACACACCAAGCAGAGTAATAATCCATCTAGTGATTTTTAACTTTTACTAGACAGATTCTGCCTTTGAATCAAAATCAGACAGGTTTATCATCACTAAACTGTATAGTGGTATTTGTTGCTTTGTAGCAATATGCTGCAAAATATACCATAGTTATAATGAATAAATTGATAAATAAGTAATGCAAAAGAAGAATAATGAGGCAGTGTTCATGAACTATTCAGAAGTCTGATAGCAGAGGAGAAACAGCTCTTCCTAAAATACTGAGTGTGGGTCTTCAGGCTCCAGTAACTCCTCTCCGATGCTGGCAATGAGAAAAGAGCATGTCCCAGATCAAAGTTTCAAAGTGAATTTATTACCGATGAATAGCTTATACAACCCGGATGGTGGGTGTCCCTAAAGGCGGATGCTGTCTCCTTGAGGCACCACCTTTGGAAAATGTCCTCAGTTGTGGAGACGTTGTGTGCATGTTGCAACCGGCTGAGTCTGCAACTGTCCACAGACCTTTTCGATCCTGTGCATCGGAGCCTTTATGCCAGGCTGTGACATAACCAGTCAGAATGCCCTCCAGTGCACATCTGCAGAAACTTTCAGGAGTCTTTGGTCACCTACCAAATCTCTTCAGACTCCTAATGAAGTAGAGCAAGTGCCATGCCTTCTTTGTAATTGTATCAAAGTGTTGGGCACAGGACAGATCTCTGAGATGTTGGTCCCCAGGAACTTGAAATTGCTCACCCTTTCCACTGCTAACCCATAAGACCAGAAGAAATAGGAGCAGAATTAGGCCATTTGGCCCATCGAGTCTGCTGTGCCATTTCATCATGGCTGATCCATTTTCCCGCTCAGCTCCAAAGTCCTGCCTTCTCCCTGTATCCTTTTATGCTCTGACCAGTCAGAATCTATCATCCTCTGCCTTAAATATGCATAGATACTTGTGCAAATTCCAGATTCACTACTCTCTGGCTAAAGAAATCTTTCCTCATCTCCACTCTAAACAGATACTCCTCTATTCTGGTTATGTCCTCTGTTCTTAGATTTCCCTTACCAAAGGAAACATCCTCTCCACATTCAATCTATTGAGGCCTTTCACCACTCAATGTTGAACCCTCACTGTATATTCTCCTGACTTCCTCTTCCTGAAATCCATAATCAGTTCTTTGCCTTTGCAGACATTGAATGTGAGGTTATGACACCAAATTCAGCAAGTTCTTTTTAGTTTTTCTGTGAAATATCAAATGCCAATGGGCAACAATTCTAATTCTGATGACTATTGTTTGATGGAAATCTCTTGGGACTGGAAGGAATTCCCTGAAATTTGAGAAAAAAATCAAAGTTTCATGCTGGATTTTTAAAAAAGATAAGAATAGTTTATTTCTATGAAGAATGAAACTAGGAATTGCTGCTCTAAGGTTGACGAATGTTCCAATACTCATCCCACCATCCAGCTCCTTCATAATTTTAAACAATTAGAATGTAAATTTTGCACAGCACTTCCGCACAGAAAGTAGCTGTTTAGGCCAAGTTGTTGTTTATAAACCATTTCTTCCCACACCATCAGAATCTTTCATCAGGTCTTTCTTCTCCATTTCCTATTACTGAAAAAAATACAGGCTATTTGGCTGAACTTTTTCAAAGTTCAAAGTACATTTATTATCAAGGTATGTATATTATACACAACCTTGAGATTCATCTGTTTACAGGCAGCCACAAAACAAAGAAACACAATAGAACCCATTAGAGAAAGACCATCAACTCCCAAAGTGAAGAAAAAAATAAAAAGTAAGCAAAGAACATTCAGAACCAAAGTTCATGAAAGTGAATCCACAAACACGAAGCCAGTCAACACTACAGCCCATTCAGGGGTCCATTAGCTGCAGGCTACAGCCTCATTTCAGCACCGGGATAAGTAAACCTTGTGGAGCAGTGAGTGAATGCCAGCCCATCCCTCTCCTCCAATCCTGACACCTTTACACTTTCTATTTGACCCGGCACTTACACTGGACAAACCTGCTGCTTCGATATGCTCTCCGTCCCGGGCTCTGCAGACTCGATTCGGCCCGTACCAGATCTCTCTAATTCAGCCTGGTACTTAAACCTATCAAAGCTCAGGCCTTTCCTCACTCTTGGGCCCAGGCCCGGACTCTGCCATCTTAACTCTATCTTGCATCCACTTGCCGCACCTCGGTTCTGAGGCATCAAATCACCTTCAAGATATGGATCATGAGGGCCTGTTCCTCTGCTGTACTGTTCTGTGTTCTACTTAGCCATTGGCTTAAGACATCATCAGAGGTCACAAAACCTGGCTTGGTTACTAACTGCCTCAAATCCCTGCTAGAGGCAAGAGTCTCTTGCACTCCGGTACCCAAGTAGATACCTTTGAGGACTTTGTATGCAATACTTCATTAGTACTTAGACCATTTGTATCCCAGCAGGAATTTCCTTGGAAACTAGGAATAGCCCAATCTGAACGGCATTTTAAGGACCTCTTCCCAAGGTGAAAACCTTGGCAGAGTTAGTTGGATCCTACATGTTGTAACAACATAACATATAGAAGCAGAAATTGGCCATTCAATAAGATGACAGAGTCGGAGTCAGAGAACAACACAGTGTGGATACAGGCACACTGGCCCAGCCAGTCCATGCTGACATGTTCTCCAATTTTCTGCATTCAGCCCTTATCCCGACAGGACCTCCTCTCCTTGTACCAATCCAAGTGTTTCTTATATGTTACTATTGTACCTGCCTTGATTACTTCCTCTAGCAGCTCATTCCATCTCTTCACCACCTCTGTGGGAAATATTTTCCCCTCAGAACCCTTTTAAACCTTTCCCCTCTCACCCAAAACCCAAGCCTCCAGTTTTAGACTACCCCACGCCAGCAAACAGACTGTTATCATCTACCTAGTCGATACCACATATAATTTTAAGCACTTTGATGTGGTTATCCCTCATTCTCCTACATTCCATGAATTTTTTTGCCATATGTAGCTGTGGAGGCCAAGTCATTTTGTATACTTAAGGCAGAGGTTGATGGATTCTTGATTGGTCGGAGTATGAAGGGATATGGGGAGAAGGCAGGAGTTTGGGGCTGAGAGGAAAATTGGATCAGCCATGATGAAATGGTGAAAGAGACACGATGGCAATGGGCCAAATGGCCTAATTCTGCTCCTATATCTTATAGTCTTAAATAGAGACCTAGCCTGGCCAAACTCTCCCAATAGCCCAGGCCCCTGGTCCTGGGAAAATCCTTGTAAGTCTTTTCTGCACTCTTTCCAGTTAAACAATGTTTTTTCTTTAAAGCAGTGACCAAAACTGTACGCAGAAATCAGTACACTATACACAGATGACATCTAATCTTTTACCTCATAGCTATTTCCTGTACTAAGTCCACTAGATTCTGTTATAATCCAAAATATTATCAACTATGTCTCAAATATATACAACAATGGCATGAATATCTATTTCTCCTTCTGGTATTTTTTTTTATCTTCCCATTCCCCTCTTCCCCACTCCTTTTAACTGTTCTCACCTGCCTTTCGCTTTCCCCTGGGTCCCCTCCTCCTTCCCTTTCTCCCATGGTGCACTCTCCTCTCCAACCCTTTAACTTTCCCACCCACCTGGCTTTCTTCCTCTCACCCTACCTGTTTATCTGGCATCTTGCATCTTCCTTTCCAGTTCTGATGAAGGGTATTTGTTCGAAATGTTGACTGCTTGTTCATTGCCGTAGATGCTGTCTCACCTACTGAGCTCCCCCAGCATTTTTGTGTGATATACAACAAATGAACATTCTTAGATAATGAATTCCAAAGGTTCACCGCCCTTTGGGTGAAGTAATTTCCTCCTGTCTCGCTCTGTTATTTTCCTTACCCTGTGAATGTTAACTGTTTCAAAGTTCAAAGTAAATTTATTATCAAATTATGTATATGTCACCATATATAGTCCCCTGGGATGCATTTTCTTGCAGGCATGAAGCTCAGGTTAGTACATGCTGACACATATGTACATTGATAATAAATTTACTTTGAACTATTTCATGATCCTTGTTCCTTTCATTTTAAATATGAACTTTGTTCATGATATATAAATAAATAGAGAGACAAGCCACAATCCTGGTTTGAAAAGCAGAAAGCTCTCCATAGTACTTTATGGGATTTTGCTGTGGAAAATGGTGATCATTTTTGCCCTCAGTTTCCATACATTAAATCACTTGGAAACATTTCTGAGAGATGGGTAAAGTGCTATAGGAACATGGCTTTCCTTTGACTTTCATGGGAAGAAGGATCCACAATAAATATTAAGAAAATAATGAATGATAGGGGTCATTTCAAGAATGTCTAAGCTCATTCAGTATCCTAAATATTTTAGTAAGACATTCATTTCAGGAGCTGAGAAGGAAAAAATACCATGGACAATTGATTGTATTGGCTCCCTTCCTGTTTACTCTGTATGTCTCAGACTTTAGATAAAACACTGAGTCATGTCATCTACAGTCATTCTCTGATGACTCAGCAATAGCTGGGTGCGTAAGTGGAGGTCAGGAGGATGAACGCAGGGGCCTGATGGAGGACTTTGTCGAGTGGTGCAGGCTACAGCTCAACATTAGTAAGACAAAGGAGATGGTGATGGACTTTATGAAGACTAAGCCTGCACTGCTCCTTGTTACTACCGATGGTGAGGATGTGGATGTATTGAGGACATACAAGTACCTAGGAGTGCACCTGGATGATAGACTTGAGTGGAACACCAACACAAAGGCTGTGTACAAGAAGGGCCAGAGTTGTCTCTACTTCCTGAGAAGACGGAAGTCCTTTAGAGTATACAGGTCTCTCCTTCATATGTTCTAGTAGGCTGTTGTTGCCAGTACAATTTTCTGTGCAGTGGTGCACTGGGGTAATGGCATCAATATGGATGATGTCAACAGGCTCAGTAAGCTTATTAGAAAGGCTGGCTCTGTTATAGGAGTCAAACTGCACATACTGGAGGCTGTGGTAGATCAAAGGACCCTGGCAATTCTGGACAATGTTTCTCACCATCTGCATGCCACTTTGGCTGAACAGAAGAACACTTTTAGTAATAGACTAAGACAACTGCACTGATCCAAAGAGTGCTAATGAGGTCATTCTTGCCCTCAGCCATTAGACTCTATAATGAGTCAACCTATTGCTGGAGAAGTGATGATCCCCTTCCTGTTAAACTGTTATTAACCTCGGTTTACCAGAATTCTGTTTAAGCTTTGTTTACTGACATGGATTGAAAATTGGCTGGCTGACAGAAAACAAAGAGTAGTGATTAACAGGTCCCTTTCGGAATGGCAGGCGGTGACCAGTGGGGTACCGCAGGGTTCAGTGCTGGGACCGCAGCTGTTTACAATATATATTAATGATTTAGATGAGGGAATTAAAAGTAACATTAGCAAATTTGCCGATGACACAAAGCTGGGTGGCAGTGTGAAATGTGAGGAGGATGTTATGAGAATGTAGGGTGACTTGGACAGGTTGGGTGAGTGGGCAGATGCATGGCAGATGCAGTTTAATGTGGATAAATGTGAGGTTATCCACTTTGGTGGTAAGAACGGGAAGGCAGATTATTATCTAAATGGAGTCAAGTTAGGAAAAGGGGAAGCACAACGAGATCTAGGTGTTCTTGTACATCAGTCACTGAAAGCAAGCATGCAAGTACAGCAGGCAGTGAAGAAAGCTAATGGCATGCTGGCCTTCATAACAAGAGGAATTGAGTATAAGAGCAAAGAGGTCCTTCTGCAGCTGTACAGGGCCCTGGTGAGACCACACCTGGAGTATTGTGTGCAGTTTTGGTCTCCAAATTTGAGGAAGGACATTCTTGCTATTGAGGGAGTGCAACGTAGGTTCACAAGGTTAATTCCCAGGATGGTGGGACTGTCGTATGTCGAAAGATTGGAGCGACTGGGCTTGTATACTCTGGAATTTAGAAGACTGAGAGGGGATCTTATTGAATCATATAAGATTGTTAAGGGATTGGACACTCTGGAGGCAGGAAGCATGTTCCCGCTGATGGGTGAGTCTGGAACCAGAGGCCAGAGTTTAAGAATTAGGGGTAGGCCATTTAGAACGGAGTTGAGGAAAAACTTTTTCGCCCAGAGAGTGGTGGATATATGGAATGCTCTGCCCCAGAAGGCTGTGGAGGCCAAGTCTCTGGATGCTTTCAAGAAAGAGATGGATAGAGCTCTTAAAGATAGCGGAATCAAAGGTTATGGGGATAAGGCAGGAACTGGATACTGATTGTGGATGATCAGCCATGATCACAGTGAATGGCAGTGCTGGCTCGAAGGGCCAAAAGGCCTACTCCTGCACCTATTGTCTATTGTCTATTGTCTATACCATACCCTGCTATCAAAGACACCCTGTCCGTTCTTATTTGGACGGTGTGAAGGTGCACCCATTACTATTAATATTACAGTAATTCTTGCACTACCATTTTATCAATGTGAACTTGTAAATCTTGTAACCCTTGACTTGTAAATCTTGTACATCTTATTTTTAAGGTAACTTATTTGTTTTATATTTTCAGACTTCTCTTCTAATATTTGTACAGTGGTGCGAGAAAGCTTGTGAACCCAGTAGAATTTTCACTATTTTGTCATAACTATGACCTAAAATGTGATCAGATTTTCATGCGTCCTAAAACTGGATAAAGAGAACCCAGTTAAATAAGTAACACACAAATATACTTGTTCATTTATTTATTGAGAAAAATGATCCAGTATTTCATGTATTTGTTGTAAAAAGTAGGTGCATTCAGTAACTAGTGTGACCCCCTTGTTCAGCCAAACATTTCTGGTAACTGTTGATCAGTCCTGCAGATCGGCTTAGAGGGATTTTAGGCCATTCCTCCTTAGAAAACTGCTTCAGCTCTGGGATGTCAGTGGGTTTCCTTACATGAACTGCTTGCTTCATGTCTTTTTTCACAACATTTCTATAGGATTAAGGTCAGGACTTTGACACGGCGGCTCCAAAACACAATTTTTTTTTCTTTTTAAACCATTCTGTTGTTGATTTACTCTTGTCCTTTGGGCCATTGTCTTTTTGCATTATCCAACTTCTATTAAGCTTCAGGTGATGGACTGCTACCCTGGCAATCTCCTGTAAAATGTCCAGATACAATTTTGAATTCATTGTTCCCTCAATGACTGCAAAGTGTCCGGGCTCTTAGGCAAAAAAGCAGCCCCAAACCATGATGCTCCTTCCGCCATGCTTCACAATTGGGATGAGATTTTGCTGTTGGTGTGCTGTACCCTTTTTCCTCCAAATATAGCAATGTGCAATTCTGACTGAAAAGTTCAATTTTTGTATCACTTGTCCACAGAACATTGTCCCAGAAGCGTTGTAGACTATTCAGGTGGTCTTTTGCAAACTTGAGACATGCAACAATGTTTTTTTTTTGGAGAGTAGTGGTTTCCTCTGTAGTGGCCTTCCATGATCACCATTTTTATTCAATGTTTTTCTTATAGTGAATAAAGTCTCTAGCAAGTTCTAGATATTTCTGCAGGATTTTTGCTGTTACCCTTACACCTTCAGTATTGCACATTGTGCTCTTGGTGTGATCTTTGCAGGATGCCCACCCCTAGGGAGAGTAGTAACAGTCGACCACTCGTCTGGCAGCTCATACCAGCTACTCACTACCTCCTGTAAAAAGAAGTTACCTCTCTTTTATCTCACTTCTCTCATAAATCTCTCCCCTTGTGTGTGCTCTTTAGTGTTGGACTGTCCAACACTGGGGAAAGGTTATGACCATGCACTTCATTGGTACCCCTGGTGACTTATGATCCTTCAATTAGATCATCACAAATAAACAACTGAGGGTCAAGAATTGATTCCCATGGTCCTCCACTGGTTACACACCCCAGAGTCGTCTACTGGTTTTGCATTTGGACTGAATGCTTTGTTTTCTATATGAAAGGCAATTTTCAATCCATGCTAATTCACTTCTTCATCAGGCTCTTGAACAAAAGAGGATAACTACGTTCATTCTATTTTTCATGTTCCCATAACCAAGTTCCCACTTTAAGGATCGCACCTTGTTATTTCATGCTCCTGTTATTTATTGATAATCATTTATATTTGCATTTGCACGGTTTGTTGTATTCAATGCTCTTGCTCTTTCACTGATCCTGTTACAGTTACTATTCTATAGGTTTGCTGAGTATGACTGAAGAGAAAAGAATCACATGTGGTGACATGCATGTACTCTGGTAATAAATTTTACTTTGAGCTTCGAACTCTAAAATGACAAACACGAGTATGTCTGCAGATGCTGGAAATCCAAAGCAGCACATACAAATTGCTGGAGGAACTCAGCAGGTCAGGCAATATCTATGGAAATGAGTAAACAGTCAACGTTTCAGCCTGAGATACTTCATCAGGACTGAGAAGAAAGGGGGAAGATGCCAGAATAAAAAGGTGGCAGGAGGGGAAAGAGGCTAGCTGGAAGGTGATTGGTGAAGTCAAGTGGGTGGAAAATGTCAAGGGCTGGAGAAGAAAGAATCTGAGAGGAGAGGAGAGTGGTTAATAGGAGAAAAGGAAGGGGGAGGGGACCTAGGGAGAAGGGAAGTCTAAATTGAGAAGCCATAAGTTTATGGTGAGAGGGGAAAGCTGTGAAGGGGATCTGTGGGACATTGTTTTCACACAGAGGGTGGTGGGTATCTGGGACTAGCTGCCAGAAGAAATGGTAAATGTGGGTACAATATAGGGTTGCCACCTTTCTCACTCCCAAATAAGGGACAAAAGTAGCAGTCAAATACAGGACACTTGTGTTTACCCCGAGAAAGACAACCATGACCATAAAGTCTTGCGCGGGCACCTGTGTGCGCATGCGTGACGTGTGCATAAGTGATGTGCACATGCGTGTACGTGCCGATTTTTTTTCTACAAATCGGTTTTGGCTTAATCTTCCCGATTCTAATACACTGTATATACATTATTTCTGCTTTATATAGGCTGTGTATTTATCATATCATTCCTGCTTTTACTATATGTTAGTGTTATTTTAGGTTTTATGTGTTATTGGTATGATTTGGTAGGTTATTTTTTGGGTCTGGGAACGCTCAAAAATTTTTTCCATATAAATTGATGGTAATTGCGTCTGCGCTTTACGCCATTTCGGCTTACGAACGGTTTCATAGGAACGCTCTACCTTAGCAGGGGAAATACGGGACGAGGGCAGTCAATATACGGGATGTCCTGGCTAATACGGGACAGTTGGCAACCCTAGTACAATACACTGTTTTAAAGACATTTAGACAGGTCCATGAATAGGTATACAGATAAATGTGGGCTCTTTGGTCAGCATGGACGAGTTGCTACAAAGTGCCTGTTTCTGTGTTGTATAACTCCATGAATCTGTAACATAGATAAATGCATGATGCAATTTCCATTGGGAAAAAGGTATTTATGTCCCAATGAGGCTTCACTTGGCCTAGTCGTAATTTGGTCATTGTATCTGCGTAAGAGAATGACTATATCCTTGGCAATTGTACCAGAGCCTTGGATTGCATGTTTCAAACCCTCGGACATTGGGTTTTAATCAAAAGCCTGTTATCGATCATGTTTCACTCTGCTGCAAGTTCAGGGACTCTTGTTCTTTCCCTTGAATCGCTGCAACACACTTACTGCCTTTCCAGCTGCGTCACCATGGGAACGACTGGACATTCCTAAGTGAGTTAATGTAAACCCAGCAATATGCAATGGTACAGTTGTGGATAAAGTCTACAGTCTGTGTGGGATACTGGACAGTGTGAACATACTCCACCCAATATTTAGCAGTGTCTCTCAGATCTCACTACATTTGCATTTCAGCCCAACAACCCCACCTCCACACACTCTACACCATCCTCCTCATTCTCACTATCTGTTGCAGTCCTGATCCAGCCTGTGAACCATCTTGTGGCACCATCTTTTATTGCTGTGCTGACCCTGTTCCCAAGCCATTGACCTAAACCAATTTCCCGGACAGATTTGAACTTTAAAGTCCCCATAGTTTAAACTTGATGTTTCCTTCCTTATTTATGTAAAGCGGCTTATTTATAAAACTGGAGAGTTTATATAAATGCTCACGGCCATTAGGTTAAACACTTACAGTCGTGTAATAGTGTGGGAATATGCAGCGGTGATATTACTGGGTTAATATTCAGATTTACTTATCACGTGCACACCGAAACATGCAGTGAAATGCGTCATTAGCATTATCAACAAACACACCCAAAGCAGCCCGCAAGAGTCACCCCACATTCTGGCATCAACAGAGCATGTCCAAAGTGTTCAGCAGAACACCAACAGCAAACCAAGCCCCTTTCCCACCCTACTCACCACCCCCACACACACAGTCCGACCTCCAACCCCTCCAGTGCTTGTCCCCAGGAGTAGGAGTATTCCATCTGGCCTTCAATTGAACTGAATTGATTTTATTACCTACATCCTCCATATATATGAGGAGCAAAATTCTTCACGTTACACCTCCATCTAAATGTGCAATGTGCAATTTATAATAAATAGTATGTACTACAGGACTATCAATATAACATAGAAATACAGTTATGTCAGCATGAATTAATCAGTCTGATGGCCTGGTGGAAGAAGCTGTCCCGGAGCCTGCTGGTCCTGGCTTTTATGCTGCAGTACCATTTCCCAAATGGTAGCAGCTGGAACAGTTTGTGGTTGGGGTGACTCGGGTCCCCAATGATCCTCTGGGCCCTTTTTGCACACCAGTCTCTGTAAGTGTCCTGAATAGTGGAAAGTTCACATCTACAGATGCGCTGGGCTGTCCACACCACTCTCTGCAGAGTCCTGCGACTGAGGGAAGTACAGTTCCCATACCAGGCAGTGATGCAGCCAGTCAGGATGCTCTCAATTGTGCCCCTATTGAAAGTTCTTGGGATTTGGGGGCCCATACCAAACTTCTTCAACCACCTGAGTTGAAAGAGTTGCTGTTGTGCCTTTTTAACCACACAGCTAGTATGTACAGACCACGTGAGATCCTCAGTGATGTATATGCCAAGGAACTTAAAGCTGTTCACCCTCTCAACCCCAGATCCACTGATGTCAATAGAGGTTAGCCTGTCTCCATTCCTCCTGTAGTCCACAACCAGCTCCTTTGTTTTGTGACATTGAGGGAGAAGTTGTTTTCTTGACTCCACTGTGTCAGGGTGATGACTTCTTCTCTGCAGGATGCCTCGTTATTATTTGAGATTAGGCCAATCAATGTAGTGTCATCAGCAAATTTAGCAGATTGGAGCTGTGGGTGACGACACAGTCATGGGTATACAGAGAGTAAAGGAAGGGGCTTAGGACACAGCTCTGAGGGGCACCTATGTTGACGATCAGAGGGGCAGAGCTGAGGAAGCCCACTCTTACCACCTTCTGGCGATCTGACAGGAAGTCTAGGATCCAGCTACACAAGGCAGGGTAAAGGCTAAGATCTCTAAGCTTCTTGTTGAGCCTGGAGGGAATTATTGTGTTGAATGCTGAAATGCAGTACAAGAACAAAATTCTCACATAAGCACCATTCTTTTGCAGATGTGTAAGGATGGTGTGTAGATCTGTCGATCGGTTGTGTCGGTAGGTGAACCGATCAGTGTGGGTGGTAGCATGCTGCAGATGTAGTCCTTGACCAGCCTGTCAAAGCATTTGCTTATTATTGAGGTAAGTGTAACAGGACGCCAGTCATTCAGACATGTTACCTTGGTCTTTTTAGGTACTGGAACAATAGTGGATGTTTTGAAGCAGAACGGCGCTCTACACTGGGAAGGGAGAGATTACTCCATCAGTCATTGAGCTAATCTTCTACCTCAGCTCCATCTTCCTCAACTATCCCCACACCTCCTGTTCAACTAGAGATCCGGAAACCTATTGATATTTCTCCTGAGACTACACAGCTCTCCAAGGTAGAGAATTCCAAAGATTCACTGTCTCTATGTGAAGAGTTCTGTGCTCCTCATCTCAGTCCTGAATTGCCTCTTACTCTGAGACCGTGACCCCGGCAACTTTCCAATCTTCTTCTTCCCCCCAGCCCACCCTTTCAGAGAAAACTTTTTCCCTGTCTTCTCTTAAAGGACGAGTAATCATTTGTGTGCCCAGTTAAAGATTGAGAGGTCATCTCCTTAAAACTTATAACATTCTCCTGTGGAGTTATCTCCTAAAACTATTACATTCAATCTCTATCTGGAGACACAAGAGATTACAGATGCAGAAGTATGAAACAAGGAACAAGCCGATGGGGGAACTCAGCAGGTCAGACATAGCTGGTCTATTGAATACTCGTTACATTGCTGTGTGGCACATCTACCTGTCACAGGCAAGGAGCCTGACATTATTGGTAACAAATCATTGTTGAATCCTCTCATCACATTTTAGGGACTTTAAATTGTTAACTAAATAGATTTAGTATCAGTAAAGGTACCAACCTAATGTCATGAAAAGAAACATCTGATTTATTTATGTCCATCCGGCATGGAAATTTGCCTTCCTTACCACCCTGTATTATGACTAGCAATACACAAGGTGATGGAGGAACTCAATGGGTCAGGCAGCGTCCGTGCAGGGAAATGGAGTGTCGATGTTTGGGTCATGGCCCTTCATCTGGATTGAAAGATAGAGGGGAGATAACCAATATAGAATGGTGGAGAGAAGGGCTGGGGCAAGAGATGGCAAATGATAAGTGGATCCATGTGAGGAGGCATTATAGGCAGACGGAGGAGAGGTAAATTGAAATGGTAGTAGAAGCTTATAGGTGATGAGTGGCCGTGGCAAAGGGATGAAGATGATGGAATCTGATAGGAGAAGAAGCTGAAGCATGGAATCAAGGTGCCATGAAGGAGGCGGGAAAGAACAGTGGTGGGGGGAATCCCAGTAGGAAGACCGTGTGGGTGATGGTTAGATGGAACGGGTGGGCAAGGGGAAAAACAGGGTGTAGGGGCTACTGTGAGAACAGGAAGAAATGGGTAGATCAGAAGGAGAGAGAGATGAGATGGGGGGAGCAGTTCACCAGAAGTTGGAGAATTCACTGTTCATGTTGTTGAGCTATGAACTGTTCAGGTGGAATGTGAGGTACTGATCCTCCAGATCAGGGCTCCACAGACCCTTCGGTTAGTGGTAAGGGTCCATGGCATAAAAAAAGCTTGGAAACGTTTGCTCCAGGTTGTACAATCAGGGTTATAGCACTGTGGAAAATTCCTACAATTCATGGCCAAACATAAATAAATAATAATTGTACTCTGCCGATGAAATTGATTTTCTATCAATAAACTATATTAAAAAAAGAGCCTCAATTTTACACATTTTTTCATCTCTTTACTATTCATTGTTACTGTTACTACATTGCCAGTCAGAGTCTTGGATGCACCACCTTCCAGCTCTCACTTCAGTCACTAACTGTGTGAATGGGGATCCAATAGGAAGTTTCAACCCAATGGCTACCCATCATATTGAATCTTTATGGTGATCCCTCTTCCCTCAGCCAAATGGAAATCAAGAATTCACCTTGTTCCCAATAAGGTGACGTGTGACTATTTATCAAACAAGCCCTCCTACAAGCTCATCCAATCCATCAGCAGCACTTACATAACGCACTACCTCAAAAAGGCAAAGTCTATTATCAATGATCCCTATCATCTGGGCCCTGCCAACCTCTTGCACCTACAGAAACCTGAATTTCCACCGCAGCAGGTTTAGGAAGTTATTTCTCTTTAACCATCTGGTTCTTGAACCAACCTGCACATCCCTAATCACTGCCTCTGTACAGCAACACTGTGTCTACTTTACACTTGGACTTTTTCAAAAAATTCAAATTATGCCCTTTCTTCTATAATTTATGCTTAATTTATGTTCTCTTGAATGTAGTGTATCTGATGGCATGTGCCTGTGATGTTGATGCAAGTTTTTAAACTGTATCTCTGAATTCATGTACGTGTGCGTATCACAATAAGCTTCACTTTAACTTTGAGTTGTAGAGCATGCAATTAGACCCTGTGTCCCAACATATACTTGTTGACCTAGCCCCATTTTCCTGTGTCTGGCCCATATACTCTTAAACTTCTCCCCATCTACGCACCTTTTACCATGTTGCTAGTGTACCTGCCTCAACCACTTCCATCTACATGTTTCCCCTCAGGTTAAAATGCTCACTTCTCACCTAAAACCTATTCCCTCTAATTCCTAATTCCTCATCCCTGGGAAAAGAGTGAGAGCATTCACCTATGCTCTTCATGGGTGGACACTCAGAAGTTGCTTCTTCTTACAGGAGAATCTCGAATGAGTGCAAATTGTCCATTGGGACCAAGGTGAAGAAAAGAATATTCCTGTGAGCCTTTCAAACTTCTTTCCTCCACAAGCACTCATTTTTTCATTTCATTCCAGATGAAGTTGATAAATGTTCAATATCCCTCAGAACACTTCTGAAATTAGCTGACTGTTGATGAGAGTGGAATGCTGAGTATCATCATAAAGCACTCAAAAAACCATTTGTGCACGAAGAAATGTGAACAAAATCCTGATTATAATTAGAAACCGACAGTGTGGTGAATAAATGTTAAGGTTTCTTTAAAAAGAATCCTGGCAGATAATGGTCTGAGTCACTTCAGTGCTTCATTATGCCAATTTCTCAAACATGAGGAGAGAAGAAATGTGGTTAGTTTTTACATTGGGACAATGCAGAAGTTGGAATCAGCGTTGCCAAACCATGATCCAATTGAATAACATCTAAGATGACAGCCCCAGGTAGAAGCCAGAACTATCTTGGCCTGTAAGAACAAAACCCATAAGACCAAAAGATATAGGAGCTGAATTAGGCCATTTGAACATTCAAGTCTGCTCTGCGATTTCAACATAGCTGATTGAATTTTCCTCTCAGCCCCATTTTCCTGCCTTCACTCTGTATCCCTTCATTCCTTGACCAATCAAAAATCTATTGATATCTGCCATAAATATACATAAAGACTTGGCCTCCATAATTGACTGTGGCAAAGAATTCCACTGATTCACCACTCTTTGGGTAAAGAAATTCCTCCTCATCTGCATTCTAAAAGGATGATCCTTTTTTTACCTCCTCAGCCCCGCTCCATGGCCTTCCCCCGTAACCTTTGATGGCATACCCAATCGCCTCTATTCTGAGCCATGCCCTCTTATCCTAGACTCTCCCACCACGGGAAACATCCTTTCCACATCAACTCTGTCTGGGCCTATCAACTTTCAAAAGGTTTCAATGCGATCCCCTCTCATCCTTCAAAATTCTAGCGAGTAAGGCCCAAGACATCAAATATTCATTGTATGATAATCTTTTTATTCCCTGAATCATCTTTGTGAACCTCCTCTGAACCCTCTCCAATTCTGGCACATCTTTTCTAAGATGAGGGGCCCAAACTGATCACAGTACTCAGGATAGAGGGGCACCCTTTCAATATAGAGATGCGGAGGGATTTCTTTAGCCGAAGGGTGGTGAATTTGTGGAATTTGTTGCCACATACAGCTGTGGAGGTCAGGTCATTGAGTGTATTTAAGGCAGAGACTGAATGGAAATGGGATTAAAGGTTACAGGGAGAAGGCTAGGAACTGGATTTAAGGGGAAAATTAAAAATAAGGACCAGCCATGATTGAATGGTGGAGCAGACTCGATGGCCAGATGGCCTAATTTTGCTCCTATGTCTTATGGTCTTATAAGGAGCCCAAAACTGTTCACTGGTGTAGGGAGCAGGGTTTCAGATTTCAGGATAATTGGGACCTCTTCTGGGGCAGGTGGGACCTGTACAAGAGAAACGGGTTACACTTGAACTATAGGGGGACCAATATCCTTTCAGGGAGGTTTGTTAATGCTATTGGGGGGGTTTTAAACTAGATTTGCAGGGGGATGGGAACCACAGTACCAGAGCTGACAGTGGGGCTGGGGTGAAAATAAATGATGTTAAAAGTTCAAGCAAATCCACTAATAGAAAGGTTGTGAGTGGTGGTAAAAATCTTCTGAGGTGTATATATTTCAATGCTAGGAGTATTGCGGGGAAGGCAGATGAGTTGAGGGCGTGGATTGACACGTGGAATTATGACGTTGTAGCAATTAGTGAAACTTGGCTACAGGAGGGGCAGGACTGGCAGCTTAATATTCCAGGGTTCCGATGTTTCAGATGTGATCGAGGCAGAGGAATGAAAGGTGGGGGAGTGGCATTGCTTGTTAGGGAAAATATTACAGCAGTGCTCAGGCAGGACAGATTAGAGGGCTTGTCTACTGAGTCCTTGTGGGTGGAGCTGAGAAACAGGAAAGGTATGGCCACATTAGTGGGATTGTATTACAGACCACCCAATAGTCAAAGAGAATTGGAAGTGCAAATCTGCAGAGAGATAGCAGGCAACTGCAGGAAACATAAAGTTGTGGTGGTAGGGGATTTTAATTTTCCATATATTGATTGGGTCTCCCATACTGTTAGGGGTCTAGATGGTTTAGAGTTTGTAAAATGTGTTCAGGAAAGTTTTCTAAATCAACATATAGAGGGACCAACTAGAGGGGATGCAATATTGGATCTCCTATTAGGAAACGAGTTAGGACAAGTGACAGAAGTCTGTATAGGGGAGCACTTTGGTTCCAGTGATCATAACACCATTAGTTTCAGCTTGATCATGGACAAGGATAGATCTGGTCCTAGGGTTGAGGTTCTTAACTGGAAGAAGGCCAAATTTGAAGAAATGAGAAAGGATCTAAAAAGTGTGGATTGGGACAGGTTGTTCTCTGGCATGGATGTGATCGGTAGGTGGGAAGCCTTCAAAGCAGAAATTTTGAGAGTGCAGAATTTGTATGTTCTTGTCAGGATTAAAGGCAAGGTGAATAGAAATAAGGAACCTTGGTTCTCAAGGGATATTGCAACTCTGATAAAGAAGGAGAGGGAGTTGTATGACGTGTATAGGAAGCAGGGAGTAAATAAGGTGCTTGAGGAGTATCAAAAGTGCAAGGAAATACTTAAGAAAGAAATCAGGAGGGCTAAAAGAAGACATGAGGTTGCCTTGGCAGTCAAGGATAATCCAAAGAGCTTTTACAGGTATATTAAGAGCAAAAGGATTGTAAGGGATAAAATTGGTCCTCTTGAAGATCAGAGTGGTCGGCTATGTGCGGAACCAAAGGAAATGGGGGAGATCTTAAATAGGTTTTTTGCGTCTGTGTTTACTAAGGAAATTGGCATGAAGTCTATGGAATTAAGGGAAACAAGTAGTGAGATTATGGAAACTGTACAGATCGAAAAGGAGGAGGTCCTTGCTGTCTTGAGGAAAATTAAAGTGGATAAATCCCCGGGACCTGACAGGGTGTTCCCTCGGACCTTGAAGGAGACTAGTGTTGAAATTGCAGGGGCCCTGGCTGAAATATTTAAAATGTCGCTGTCTACAGGTGAGGTGCTGGAGGATTGGAGAGTGGCTCATGTTGTTCCGTTGTTTAAAAAAGGATCGAAAAGTAATCCGGGAAATTATAGGCCAGTAAGTTTAACGTCGGTAGTAGGTAAGTTATTGGAGGGAGTACTAAGTGACAGAATCTACAAGCATTTGGATAGACAGGGACTTATTAGGGAGAGTCAACATGGCTTTGTGTGTGGTAGGTCATGTTTGACCAATCTATTGGAGTTTTTCGAGGAGGTTACCAGGAAAGTGGATGAAGGGAAGGCAGTGGATATTGTCTACATGGACTTCAGTAAGGCCTTTGACAAGGTCCCGCATGGGAGGTTAGTTAGGAAAATTCAGTCGCTAGGTATACATGGAGAGGTGGTAAATTGGATTAGACATTGGCTTGATGGAAGAAGCCAGAGAGTGGTGGTAGAGAATTGCTTCTCTGAGTGGAGGCCTGTGACTAGTGGTGTGCCACAGGGATCAGTGCTGGGTCCATTGTTATTTGTCATCTATATCAATGATCTGGATGATAATGTGGTAAATTGGATCAGCAAGTTTGCTGATGATACAAAGATTGGAAGTGTAGTGGACAGTGAGGAAGGTTTTCAGAGCCTGCAGAGGGACTTGGACCAGCTGGAAAAATGGGCTAAAAAATGGCAGATGGAGTTTAATACTGACAAGTGTGAGGTATTGCACGTTGGAAGGACAAACCAACGTAGAACATTCAGGGTTAATGGTAAGGCACTGAGGAGTGCAGTGGAACAGAGGGATCTGAGAATACAGATACAAAATTCCCTAAAAGTGGCATTACAGGTAGATAGGGTTGTAAAGAGAGCTTTTGGTACATTGGCCTTTATTAATCAAAGTATTGAGTGTAAGAGCTGGAATGTTATGATGAGGTTGTATAAGGCATTGGTGAGGCCGAATCTGGAGTATTGTGTTCAGTTTTGGTCACCAAATTACAGGAAGGATATAAACAAGGTTGAAAGAGTGCAGAGAAGGTTTACAAGGATGTTGCTGGGACTTGAGAAACTCAGTTACAGAGAAAGGTTGAATAGGTTAGGACTTTATTCCCTGGAGCGTAGGAGAATGAGGGGAGATTTGATAGAGGTATATAAAATTATGATGGGTATAGATAGAGTGAATGCAAGCAGGCTTTTTCCACTGAGGCAAGGGGAGAAAAAAACCAGAGGACATGGGTTAAGGGTGAGGGGGGAAAAGTTTAAAGGGAACATTAGTGGGGGCTTCTTCACACAGAGAGTGGTGGGAGTATGGAATGAGCTGCCAGACGAGGTGGTAAATGCGGGTTCTTTTTTAACATTTAAGAATAAATTGTACAGATACATGGATGGGAGGTGTATGGAGGGATATGGTCCGTGTGCAGGTCAGTGGGACTAGGCAGAAAATGGTTCGGCACAGCCAAGAAGGGCCAAAAGGCCTGTTTCTGTGCTGTAGTTTCTATGGTTTCTATGGTTTCTATAATGTTCAAGGCCTCACCAGTGCCTTATAAAGCCTCAGCATCACATCGCCGCTTTTATACAAGATAACCTATGGCACATTACAGGCCCTTCAGCCCACAATGTTGTGCCGACCATGTAACCTACTCTAGACACTGCCTAGAATTTCCCTAGCACATAGCCCTCTATTTTACTAAGCTCCATGTACCTATTTAAGAGGCTATTACAAGACTTTATCGTATCTGCTTCCACCACCGCCAGCAGTGCATTCCACACACCCACCACTTTCTGTGTGTAAAACTTACCCCTGACATCCCCCCGGTACCGATTTCCAAGCACCTTAAAACTATACCCCCTCGCGTTAGCCATTTCAGCCCTGGGAGAAAGCCTCTGGCTATCCAAACGACCAATGCCCCTCATCATCTTATACACCTCTATCAGGTCACCTCTCATCCTCTGACACTCCAAGGAGAAAAGGCCAACTTCATTCAACCTATTCTCATAAGGTACACCCTCCAATCCAGGCAACATCTTTGTAAATCTCCTCTGCACTCTTTCTAATATATCTACATTCTTTCTGTAGTGAGGTCGCCAAAACTGAACACAGTACTCTAAGTGGGGTCTGTAACATTACCTCACGGCTCTTGAACTCAAATCCCACGGTTGATGAAGGCCAACACACCATACGCCTTCTTAACAACACTGTCAACCTATGCAGCAGCTTTGAGTACCCTATGGACATGGACCCAAAGATCTCTAGGATCCTCCACATTGCCAAGAGCCTTGCTATTAATATTATATTTTGTCTTCAAATTTGATGTACCAAAATGAACCAGTTTATACTTACCTGGGTTGAAGTCCATCTGCCACTTCTCAGCCCAGTTTAGATATCAAAAAAAAATCACAAAGAGGAGGGGTACACAGAACATATCCCTGCGGAACATCACTGGTCACTGACCTCCATGCATATATTCTATATTCATGCTTATATTCTAGACCTCTTGAAATGAATGCATTTGCCTTTCTCACCACTGACTCAACCTGCAAGTTAGCTTTTAGGGTGTTCTGCAACACCCAAGGACTCCCAAGTCCCTTTGCATCTCAGAATTTTGGATTTTCTCCCCATTTAGAAAATAGTCTTCATGACCAAAGTGCATGACCATGCATTTTCCAATACTGAATTTCATTTGACACTTTCTTACCCATTCTCCAAATCTGTCTAAGTCCTTCTGCAGCCTATCTGTCTCCTCAACACTACCTGCCCCTCCACCAATCTTTAATCATCTGCAAATTTGACAACAAAGCTTCATATTCCTTCATCCAAATCATAGATATAGAGCATAAAAAGAAATGGTGCTGACACCGACTCTTGTGGGACACCACTAGTCACTGGTAGCCAACCAGAAAAGGATCCTTTCATTCCCACTCGCCGTCCCCTACCAATCAGCCAATGCTTTAATCATGCCAGTAACTTTCTTGTAATACCATGTGCTCTGAACTTGGTAAGCAGCTTCATTGGTGGCACCTTGTCAAAGGCCTTCTGAACATCCAAATATACAACATCCACTGCATCCCCTTTATCTATCCTACTTGTAATCTCTTTAAAGAATTCCATCAAGTTCATCAGGCAAGATTTTTCTGAAGGAAACCATACTCACTTTGTTCTATCTGATCCTGTGTCACCACCAAGTACTCTATAATCTCATCGTTAGCAATTGACTCCAACATCTTCCCAACCACTGAAGTCAGGCTAACTGGTCTATAATCTCCTCCCTGCTGCCCCTCTCCTTTCTTAAAGAGTGGAGTGCCATTTTCTATTTTCCAGTCCTCTGGCACCATGCTAGAGTCCAATGACTTTTGAAAGAGCATTACTAATGCCTCCACAATCTCTACTGCTACTTCTTTCAGAACCCTAGAAAGCAGTTCAGCTGGTCCGGGTGACTTATGTATACTTAGGTCTTTCAGCTTTTAAGCACCTTCTCCCTTGTAATAGTAGTTGGACTCACTTCTCTTCCCTCACACCCTTCAAAACCTGGCACACTGCTAGTATTTTTCACCGTGAAGACCAATGCAAAACATTCATTTAGTTTATCTGCCATCTTCTTTTCCCCTGCTATTATTTTCTAGTGGTCCTACATCCACTCTCATCTCTCTTTTATTTTTTATATACTTAAAGTTTTTTCTATCCACCTTGATATTATTTGCTAGCTGCTTTCATATTTCTTCTTTTCCCTCCCAATGATTCTTTTAGCTCCTTTCTGCAGGTTTTTAAAAGGCTTCCCGATCCTCTATCATCCCATTAATTTTTGCTTTGTTGTATGCCCTCTCTTTTGCTTTTACATTAGATTTGACTTCCCTTGTCAGCCACAGTCATACTATTTTGCCATTTGAGTATTTGTTTTTATAATTCATCTATCCTGCACTTTCCTCATTTTTTCCCCCAGAAACTCAAGCCATTGCTGCTCTGCTGTCATCCCTGCCAGCATCTCCTTCCAATTTACCTTGGCCAACTCCTCTCTCATGCCACTGTTATTTTCTTTGCTGCACTGAAATACTGCTTTCTCCCTATCAAATTTCAAGTTGAACTCAATCATATTGTGATCGCTATTCCCCAAGGGTTGCTTTACCTTAACCTAATTGCTTCTGGTTCATTACATAACACCCAGTTTAGTATAGCTGATCCTCTGGTAGGTTCAACGACAAACTGCTCTAAAAAGCAATCTTGTAGGCATTCAACAAACTCACACTCTTGGGATCCATTACCAACCTGATGTTCCCAATCGACCTGCATGTTAAAATCTCCCATGACCATCATAACATTGCCCTTTAGACACACCTTTTCTATTTCTCATTGTAATCTGTGGTCTACATCCCAGCTACTGTTGGGAGACCTGTGTATAACTGCCATAAGTGTTCTTTTACACTTGTAGTTTCTTAACTCAACCCACAAGGATTCACCATCTTCTGATCCTATGTCACATCTTTCTACTGATTTGATGCCATTCTTTACCAACAGAGCCACACCAAGCCCCCACTCCGCCCGGCTACCTTCCTATCCCTTCAATACTACATGTAATCATGGATATTTGGCTCCCAACTACAACCACAATTCAGTGATGGCCACAACATCATACTGGGCAATCTGTAATAGAGCAGAAAGATCATCCACCTTATTTCTTACACTACGCACATTGAGATACAACATTTTGAGTCCTGTGTTTGCTACTCTTTTTGGTGCTGCATCTCTAATGCTTGGTGTTGCACACAGAAGTCAGATGCTCTCAAAAAGAAACTGTCTGAGATGCTTTTATGTGCTTTTTGAAGCTGATGAAATTATTTGAAGACTCGAATGCTTCGTTCAGTAATCAATTCAAAAATATTAGGCATGACATTGCTGACTTGTTCAGAATTATTCACAAAGTTTAATGAAATCGATCTTCAATTTCAAGAAAATAATGTGAATCTTATCAAGGTCCATAAGGCCATGACACATAGGAGCAGAATTAGGCTATTCAGCCCATCAAATCTGCTCCACCATTTCATCATGGCAAATCCTGGATCCCACCCAACCCCATACACTTGCCTTCTTGCCATATCCTTTGATGCCTTGAAACTCAAGTCAGTCATCTCCACATGTCCGTCCAAGTTAACTCTATTTAAGTACAACCTTTTACAATTTCCGAGCCTCTCTGAGTTAGCAGAGAAGGAAAGAATATCAGATGATGATTTTCATATACACTGTGCCCACCGGGGTGTGCAATATAAAGATATGTAAAAGAGTTTTCAGGATCTTCTCTCAATCCAAATTCCAAATAGGTTAATAAATCCATTCCTAAATGCTCGTAATGAGGAATTATCGGGAAGGATGGAGGATGAACTGATCTCACTATAAAACGACTTCAAACTGAAGCCAAACTTCAACAAATCATAGAGACTTAGTTGCAGAAAGGAATCTCCGAACACGATCCGGCTCTGTGGAAAAACGTCAAGATGTTCATTATTGCTTTTCCAACCTCGTATTTAATGAGCGCGGTTTCAGTACAGTAGCCTAAATTCTTTCAAACCAACAAAAAAACATTGCAAATTAGTGAATGCGGGTTCGGAGACTCCTGACTGGCATTCAGCCTGATGTTGAGAAACTGGTATCACTTGTCATTGCTTTGAATGTGCAGTTCCTATTTTCTTTCACTGTACATTGCAAATCAAAGTTCTTTATAGTTTTTAGGTAACGGCTAGAAAGGGGGAGCAGGCACTGGGGATGTGGTCTGGGAGACAAGGGGCAGTAACCCAAAAAATTTTGGGTATCACTGCTCTAGTGTTTACAAAGAATTGTGTGTGTGTATATACAAACGCATATATATCTCCAATAAGTGCCAGTTGTGTGGGCAAAATGCCTCATTAATGAGGCAGGTCAGAGAAGAATGGCCAACCTGGTTCAGGCCAGTAATTCAAATACCCACACGTTACAACAGTGGTCTGCAGAAGAGCATCTTCTTAAACCTTGAAAATGATGGGTACAGCAGCAGAAGACCACAACCATACACTCTTTGGTCACTTTATTCTGTACAGTAGGTATCTCCTCACAGTGTCAGAGACTCGTGTTCAGTCCTGACCTCTCAGTTTGTCTCTGTGGAGAGGTCACGTTCACCCTGTGACTGCACACATTTCTTCCATTCCTCTGGTTTCCTTCAACACACCAAAGACAAGCAGACTGGGGGTTAATTGTCTGCTGTGAAATGCCCCTAATACTGTAGGCAGCTGAGTGGAAGAATCTGGGGGTATTTGACGAGTATGGGGAGAGAATGAAAATAAGGATCAATGTAGGGTTATTGTGAATGGGTGGTGGATGACTGGTACAGACTCGAGGGGCTGAAGGATCTGATTCTGTGCGCTCTCTCTGAATGGCCACATGATATCAAGTGATTGTTTGAAACTGTCATGAAACTGAACTAGCTGTTTGATTTAAAACCTTCAATAGCTTCAAATTGGTCATACATTATTCTTTCTAGTCATATTCAAAGTCAAGTTTATTGTCAAAGGCACAGGTAAATGTATGTACAAGAGCAATGAAAATCTTCCTTGCAGCAATAGCATAGGCATGTAGCATCACTTATGCAGTATTCACAAGGAAAAAATTATGTATTCATATAATGAACACAACTCGAGCAGGAGTCCATGTTAACACAATGTGATCAAAGTGCTCACGGTGTTGCTAATCTGTAGTGAATAAGGTGTGGAGGCTGGTCCAATAACCGAGTGTTTGAAGTAATTGTTCTTGAACTTGATGGTGTGGGAATTCTGCCTTCTGTACCTCCTGCCCAAGAGGTGTGAGAAGGTGGTATGGCCCAGATGGTGGAGATCTTTGATGACAGACACTGCCTTCCTAAGCAGTGCCTCATGTGGATAATGTCGTTGATGGAAGGGGCGGAGCTGAGGATGATGGCACCTAACAGCAATTCCTTTACTTGCATCTTCCCAAACTCTATTTCTTTCTTTAATATCTCTATTTTTCCCTTTCAAGGTTCCTTTTAAGACCCTGACCTGGAGTTACAGGCTGACTTTGGTTCTGTGTGGCAATGGGACCTGCTCTTGGGGTCTCACAACTGGCTGTTATTCGATATACCAAGGACACAGCCTGGAAGATTACCTCGCCTTCGGAATCTCTGGAGGCGGGCAGACTCACGGTCAGTGCCTCCGCAGGAAATCGGTCTGTCGTGAGAGACAGAAGATATCTGGCTGTGTGTCCAGAGACCCAAATTCTTTGGACACAGAGCTCGGAAAATGCCACGCAAGGGACTTTTAACATCATAAATCAGTGAGTTGTTGGTCATGTCTCCCCTCTCGCTGTAAAAGGGAGACATCTCTTTTTCCTGTATTAGGGTCTGTGGTATGTCGAATTACCGGGTGAACGAGTAGTCTTTGGGATACTGCAAGTCTGTGTCTTTATTGATGCTTTGCTGCATGCTTGAGTGCTCAGTGGGGGGGGGGGGGTCCAGCAATGCTTTTTTTTGCTGGTGGGGGAGGGGGATCGTTGCTTTGCTGCTGGTTATGCATGGGGGGGGGAGCTGGGTGAGGAGGCTTTGGGGTTCTAACGTTTAACTGGCATTCATTCTTTGGGGCATGCCTCTGCTTTCATGGATGGTTTGGAAGAAAAAGTATTTCAAAATGTATATTATATACATTTCTGATGTTAAATGTACTTCTGAAACCTCTTGAAAGGTGTATGCCCATGATACATTATGCTGAGTTCTCCTCTTCTGGCAGCTTCGTCCATTCTTGTACATTTGAATTGCCGTGTCAGACTATGATACAACCAGTCAAAATATTTTGAACGTTATACATTTGATATGAATATGACAATGACACGAGAGTTTATGTTACATGGAGTAAATCTGTATTGACTTCCTGCCATATTCAATTTACTTCCATTTCACACTGTGTACAGCTGTTCATTGTGAACCTTAGGAGTAGACAGGCAGATGGTCAGACCTGTTGATTTAAAGGAACATTGAACCATTGACCGCTTGAAGTAGGGATGCATCGAGTCTGTACCAGGAATACTGAAGAGCACAGCTTGCCCGTTATCCACCAGCCTACAAATTCTTCCCTTTCAGATACTTATCCAGCTTCATTTTGGTCCAATACAACAATTAAAAATGCCCAGGAATGCAAGGAGCTGCTGAGAATGGTGGACTCAGACCGGTACTCGACTGGCATACCCCTTCCTACTGACAGGAGACCCACAGGACGTGATTCCTCCAAAAGGCAACATCTAGATTCAGATCTATTTATCACATATACATTGAAAAATACAGTGAAGTGTTGTTTGCTTTAACAAACATCACTCCCAAGGATGTGCTGGGGACAGCCCACAGTTGTTATCACACATTCCAGTGCAGATATTGATCGCACACAATGCTAGCAGAACAACACAGAACACAGCAAGCAACAACAGTGAGACAAGCTCCATTCCAACCTCCCTACCACCCACCCAACCATTCACACACAGAGTCCTCTAATGCCAGTTCAGTCCAGCAATCTTCGACCTCCAGCAGTCTTGTGGATTCACTGTCATTGGGTTCTGACCTGCCCAGCAGACTCACGGAGATCTGCAGACCTTGGGCTCTGCCATCAGGCCTCGACTACAGCAAAGATCTATCATCAAAGATGTCCACCATCGGGGCAATCTCATACTCTTGCAGCTACCTCAGGGAGGAGGTATGGAAAATTGAAAGCTACTCCTCCAGGTTCAACTACAGTTATTTCTCTTGAACCAAGCTGCACAACCCTAATCACAACCTCAGTATAACACTAACAAACACTTTGCACTACAATAAACTTTGAGCTTTTAGTTCACATGGTGTTCTTTCTTGAATAATTAATGTTTTATTTGTTTTTCTAGTGTATATTGTATATGTGATGCTGCTGCAAGTACGTTTTTCACTGCACGTCTACATCCATGTACTTGTGCAATGACAACAAATTTCACTTCGAACAGTATACCTCAAACTGTATTCATTACGTCCCTGGCAGTGCATTCAAGACTACCACTCTGCTGCTATGTGTAGTGATTTAAGCACATCTAAAGTATATTCACAGTTATAACATAGGAAACACTACATGCAATATTTCACAGAACAAAGCCCAACAAATAGCATTGTAACAGCTTCAAAAATTTGCCTTTGGGATAAATCCTGGTCTTGACGCTGGAAAAAATTTCCCTAACCTTTTCCAAAAGAGTGCAGAGTGGTATTCTGTAGGGATTTGTGTTTACACTTCTATTATTTGAGATATATATACACACACATGACTTAGAGAAAAATATACATAGGCTTATTGGCAGATGACATGACAGTTGGTGGAGTTGCAGATAGTGAAACAGGGTATTGATCAGTTAATCTCTGAGAGGTGACAAATGGCAGAGAGACAAGTATGAGTTGTAGTACTTTGGCAGATGAAACGTGAGGGTAAAGGACACAGTTATTTGTACAACCCTTAAAAGCATTGATCTATAAAGGGACCTTGGGGTTCAAGTCCATGTCTTCCTGAAAGTAGCAACACAAGTACTTAAGATGGTAAACAAGGCTCCAACATGGATACAGAAGACTTCATCATAGGGGCCACATAATGAAACATAAAACAGTACAACACAGGAACAGGCACCTCAGCCCACAACGTTGGGCTGAATCAGCTAAAACACAAGAGCATAAGAAACAGGAGCAGGAGTAGGCCATCCGGCCCATCGAGCCTGCCCTGCCATTCAATAAGATCATGGCCGATCTGTCAATAAACTCAGCTCCATCTACCTGCCTTTTCCCTATAACCCTTAATTCCCTTACTATATAAAAACCTATCTAACTGCTTCTTTAATATTTAGTGAGGAAGCCTCAACTGCTTCCCGGGGCAGAGAATTCTACAGATTCACCACTCTCTGGGAAAAACAGTTTGTCCTCATCTCCGTCCTAAATCTTCTCCCCTGAATCTTGAGGCAATGTCCCCTAGTTCTAGTCTCACCTACCAATGGAAACAACTTTCCTACTTCTATCTTATCTATCCCTTTTAAAATTTTGTATGTTTCTATAAGATCCCCTCTCATTCTTCTGAGTGTATAGTCCCAGGCAACTCAATCTCTCCTCATAGGTTAATCCCGTCATCCCTGGAATCAATCTGGTGAACCTCCTCTGCACTGCCTCCAAAGCCAGTATATCCTTCCTCAAGTATGGAGACCAGAACTGCACACAGTACTCCAGGTGTGGCCTCACCAGTACCCTGTATAGTTACAGCATGACCCCACTGCTCTTGAGTTCAATCCCTCTAGCAATGAAGGCCAACATTCTGTTTGCCTTCTTAATAACCTGTCGTACCTGCAAGCCAACTTTTTGTGATTCATGAACAAGCACTCCCAAGTCCCTCTGCACAACAGCATGCTGCAATCTTTCACCATTTAAATAATAATCTGCTCTTCTATTATTCCTTCCAAAGTGGATGATCTTGCATTTACCAACATTGTATTCCATCTGCCTGACCTTGGCCCACTCACTTAACCCTTCTATATCCCTCTGCATACTCTCCACATCCTCTGTACAATTTGCTTTTCCACTCTGTTTAGTGTTATCAGCAAATTTTGCTACGCTACACTCAGTCTCCTCTTCCAAATCATCAAAAAAAAATCAGAAACACCCAAACACTAATCCCTCCAACCTACACAATATCCATATCTCCCCATCTTCTTCACATCCAGGACAGTATCAAACTGTCTCTCAAAAGCCCCCAATATATTTGCCTCTACCACCATACCAAGCAGCGTATTCCAGGCATTCATCACTCTGAGTGAAAAAAGCTCACATTCCCTTTGAACCTGCCATGCTCTCCTTCAATGCATGCCTTCTGGTATTAAACATTTATCCCTGGGAAAACCATACACCCTCTCTAACTGACCTATACCTTTCATAATCTTATAAACATCTATCAGATGTTCCCTCAGCCTGCTCTACTCCAAAGAAAACGACACATTCGTCCAGCCTCTCATGATAGCATATGCACTCTAAACCAAGCAACTTCCTAGTAAACCTCTTCTGCACTCTCGCCAAAGCCTCAATATCCTTCTGGTTCTGGTGAGGTGACCAGAACTGTTTGCAATGCTCCCGATGTGGCCAAAGCGGAGTTTTATAAAGTTGCAATAGAACCTGTTGACTTTTGAACTCAGTGCCTCAACTAAAAAAGACAAGCATTCCATAAGCCTTCTTAACCACTCTATCAACCTGTGTAGCCACTTTCAAGGAGCTATGAACTTGGATCCCAAGATCTCTCTGCTCTGCAACACTGTTAAGGATCTTGCCCTTAACAGTGAACTGTCTCTTTGTATTTGACCATAGCCCTTAAGACCATAAGACCTAGGAGCAGAATTAGGCCATTTGGCCCATTGAGTCTGCTCTGCCATTCAATCATAGCTGATCCCTTTCTCCCCCCTCCTCTACTCCACTCCCCAGCCTTCTCCCCTGTAACTTTTGATGCCGTGGCCAATCAAGAACTTATCAAGCTCTGCTTTAAATACATCTAATGACCTGCCCTCCTCAAATTGAATTGAATATTAACATTGCATTTGCCTTCCCCACACTGACTCTACTTGCAAGTTAAACTTTAGGGTGTTCTGCACAAGGACTCCCAAGTCCCAAGTCCCTTTCCATCTCAGATTTTTGGATTTTCTCCCTGTTTAGAAAATAGTCCGAACATTTACTTCTACAAACCAAAGTGCATGACCATGCCTTTCCAACATTACACTTCATTTACCACTTTCATGCCCATTCTCCAAACCTGTCTAAGCCCTTCTGCAGACTTCCTGTTTCCTCAACACTACCAACCCCTCCACCAACCTTTGCATCATCTGCAAACTTGGCAACAAAGCCATCTATTCCATCATCTAAATCATTGATCTACAGCATAAACAAGAATCAGTCCTAAAACCAAGCCTTTGCTTAACACCACTAGTCACTGGCAGCTAACCAGACAAGGATCCTTTTATTCCCACTCGCTGCCTCCTACCAATCAGCCAATGCTCTAACCATGCCAGTAACTTCCCTGTAATACCATGGGGTCTTAACTTGGTAACCAGTCTCATGTGTGGCACCTTGTCAAAGGCCTTCTGAAAGTCCAAATATACAACATCCACTACATCCCCTTTATCTATCCTACTTGCAATCTCCTCAAAGAATTCCAACAGGTTAGGTTCATCAGGGAAGATTTTCCCCTTAGGGAAACGTACTGGCATTGTCCTATCTTGACCTGTATCACCCAGTACTCCACAATCTCATCCTTAACAATTGACTCCAACATCTTCCCAATCACTGAGGTCAGGCTAACTGTCTATAATTTCCTTTCTGTTGCCTTCCTCCTTTCTCAAAGAGTGGAGTGACATTGACGTGCTGCCAGAGGACTTGAAAATTGCGAAAGTCCAATGATATTTGAAAGATCATTAGTAATGCCTCCACAATCTCTACCGTTACCTCTTTCAGAACCTTAGGGTGAAGTTCGTCTGGTTTGGGTGACTTAAATACCCTTAGATCTTTCAGCTTTTTGAGCACCTTCTCCCTTTTAATTTTAACTGCACTCACTTCACTTCCCTCACACCCTTGAACACCTGGCACACTGCTAGTGTCTTCCACAGTGAGGCAAAATACTCATTTTATTCATCAGCTATCTCCTTGTATCCCATAATTATCTCTGCAGTCTAATTTTCTAGCGGTCCTATATCCACTCTCATCTCTTATTTTTTATATACTTGAAAAAGCTTTTACTATCCATCTTGATATTGTTTACTAGCATGCTTCCATATTGCATCTTTTCCCTCCTAATTATTTTAGCCGCAATCTGCAGAGTTTTCAAAGCTTCCTAATCCTCTCTCCTCCCACTAATGTTTGGTTTGTTGTATGCTCGTTTGCTGTTACATTGGCTTTGACTTCCCTTGTTAGCCACAGTTGTACTATTTTGCTGTTGGAGTATTTCTTTGTTTTTGGAATATATTTATCCTGCACCTTTCTCATTTTTTCCCCAGAAACTCAAGCCATTATTGCTCCGCTGACATCCCAGCCAGTGTCTCCTTTCAATTTGCTTTGGCCAACTCACCTCTCATTCCACTGTAATTTCCTTTACTCCACTGAAATACTGCTACATCAGACTTTCTCGCTATCAGATTTCAAGTTGAACGAAATTATATTGTGATCACTGTTCTTTTACCTTAAATTCCCTAATCACCTCTGATTCATCATATAACACCCAATCCAGTATAGCTGATCTCCTCGTTGGCTCAACGACAAACTGCTCTAAAAACCCAAAATAATCTGCAGATGCTGGGGTCAAAGCAACACTCACAACACGCTGGAGGAACTCAGCAGGTCGGGCAGTATCTGTGGAAACAATGAGTCAACGTTTCGGGCCGGAACCCTTCGTCAGGACTGAAGAGGGAGGGGGCAGAGACCCTATAAAGAAGGTGGGGGGAGGGTGGGAAGAAGAAGGCTGGTAGGTTCCAGGTGAAAAACCAGTAAGGGGAAAGATAAAAGGGTGGGGGAGGGGAGGCAAGGAGGGGACAGGCAGGAAAGGTGCAGAAGGAATAGGGGAAAACACAATGGGTAGTGGAAGGAGGCAGAACCATTAGGGAGGTGGTAGGCAGCTGGGGGAGGGGGCAGAGTGAAATAGGGATAGGGGAAGGGAGGGGGAGGGAATTACCGGAAGTTGGAGAACTCTATGTTCATACCAAGGAGCTGGAGACTACCTAGATGGTATATGAGGTGTTGCTCCTCCAACCTGAGTTTAGCCTCATCATGGCAGTAGAGGAGGCCATGTAAGAAACATATCCGAATGGGAATGGGAAGCAGAGTTGAAGTGGGTGGCTACCGGGAGATCCTATTTGTTATGGCGTTCGGAGCGGAGGTTCTTGACGAAGCGGTCCCCCAATATGCATCGGGTTTCACCGATGTAGAGGAGGCCGCACCATGAGCAGCGGATGCAATAGATGACCCCAGCAGACTCACAAGTGAAGTGTACCTTCTCAAATGCCTTGCTGAAATCCATACACACTACATCTACTGCTCTTCCTTTGTCAATTTGTTCTGTCACATCTTCAAAAAATTTCAATCAGGCTTGTAAGTCAGGACCTGACCTTGACAAAGCCATGCTGACTATTCCTAATCATTTTTTGCCTCTCCAAATGTTCATAAATCCTGCCTCTCAGGCTCTTCTCCATCAACTTACCAATCACTGAGGTAAGACTCACTGGTCTATAATTTCCTGGGCTATCTCTACTCCCTTTCTTGAATAAAGGAATAACATCTACAACCCTCCAGTCCTCCAGAACCTCTCCCGTCCCCATTGATGATGCAAAGATCATCGCCAGAGGCTCAGCAATCTCCTCCCTCGCCTCTCACAGTAGCCTGGGGTGCATCTCATCTGGTCCTGGTGACTAGTACCTCTGCTATTTCCTCTGGTTCCATACACACTTTCCTACTGTCACACTTAGGTCCTATTCTTTCATGTCTTATCCTCTTGCTCTTCACATACTTGTAGAGTGCCTTGGGGGTTTCCTTAATCCTGCCCACCAAGGCCTTCTCATGGCCCCTTCTGGCTCTCCTAATTTCTTTCTTAAGCTCCTTTCAGTTAGCTTTATAATCTTCCAGATCTCTAACATTACCTAGCTCTCTGAACGTTTTGTAAGCTTTTCTTTTCTTCTTGACTAGATTTACGATAGCCTTTGTACACCATGGTTCCTGTACCCTACCATAACTTCCCTGTCTCATTGGAATGTACCTATGCAGAACTCCACACAAATATCCCCCGAATATTTGCCACATTTCTTCCATACTTTTCCCTGTGAACATCTGTTTCCAATTTCCTGCCTGATAGCCTCATCATTTACTTTACTCCAGTTAAACACTTTTCTAACTTGTCTGTTCCTATCTGTTTCCAATGCTATTGTAAAGGAGATAGAATTATGATCACTATCTCCAAAATGCTCTCCCACGGAGAGATCTGACACCTGACCAGGTTCATTTCCCAATGCCAGATCAAGTACAGCCTCTCCTCTTGTAGGCTTATCTACACATTGTGTCAAGAAACCCTCCTGAACACACCTAACAAATTCTACCCCATCTAAACCCCTTGCTCTAGGGAGATACTAATCGATATTTGAGAAATTAAAATCTCCCATCATGACAACTCTTATTATTACACCTTTCCAGGATCTGTTTCCCTACCTGCTCCTCAATATCTCTGTTACTATTGGGTGGCCTAAAAAATACCCAGTAAAGTTATTGACCCCTTCCTGTTCCTAACCTCCACCCACAGAGATGCCATAGACAATCCCTCCTTGGCGTCCACCTTTTCTGCAGTGGTGACACTATCTCTGATCAACAGTGCCACGTCCCCACCTCTTTTGCCTTCCTTCCTGTCCTTTCTGAAACATCTTAAACCTTTACTTAGGGATTAACGAGAATATTTAGGGATTATCCTTAATCCTATTTGTCAAGGACTTTTCATGGCTCCTCCTGGCTTCACTAATTCTCTTTCTTCAGTTCTTTTCTTTTTTGCTTTCTTATATTCCTCAAGTGCTCTGCTTGATCCTAACTTACGAATCATTACATACTTTTCCTTTTTCTTCTTAACCATATTCACCACCTCTCAGGATATCCAAGGTTCTCTTATTTTTCCATCCCTGTTCTTCTTTCTAACAGGAAGATGTCTTTCCAGTACTCTGTGCAATTGATCTTTAAACACAGCAGAATTGAACTCTGATTCACCAAACTAACTTTATTCAGCTACCCACTTTGATACCATGGGGCCCCACATTGTATCTGATGCTGTGCACCTACAATGCTGCTGAAAGTAAGCTTTCTTTCCACCTTCCATACAAGTACTTGTGCAGATGACAATAATTTTGTCTTTGACTTTGTCTGTTGTATGCAGTTCTGATCATCCCATTGCAGGAGGATGTGAAATTTCTTGAGAGGCATCAAAAGAGGTTTACCAGAAAGATGCTGAAATTAGAGGGGTATTAGCTAAAAAAAATTTTTTTTAAAATAAAGATTAGCTTTATTTGTCACATGTACATCGAACCATACAGTGAAATGTGTTGTTTGTGTCAAATCAAATCAGCAAGGATTTTTGGAGGCAGCCTGAAAATGTTATCACCATATAACAATTACAGCATGGAAACAGGCTATCTCGGCCCTTCGAGTCTGTGCTGAATATGTTGCCATACTTCTGATGCCAGAACATTATGCACACAACACAAAGTGCCAGAAGCCTAACCGGTACATCATGGGAATGTGGGAGAAAATGCACATGATCGCAGGGAGAACATACAAATTCCTGACAGACAGCAGCAGGGACTGAATCCATTATCACTGGCCACCGCGTCAACTGCTGCACCACCGTGCCATCTCAAAGGCTGGACAAAGTTGGACTGTTTGCTCTGGAGCATTGGGGGCTGAGGGAAACCAGATAGAATTTTATAAAATTTGAGAGGCAAAGCATAGGGTGGACACTCAGAATCTCCCCCCCCCCCACCGCCCCCACCAGCAGTAAGAATGTTGAATATCAGCGGGCAGAGGGCATAGCTCGAAAGTGTGAGGGAGAAAGGTTAAAAGGTATGTACAGTAGGTGCCTGGAATGGAATGGGCTGCTGGCAGTGATCCACGGAATGGAGGACATAGCAGTACCACACTGCAGGCCCTTCAGCCCATAGTGATGTGCAAACTTTCAAGCTACTCCAAGATCCATGTAACTCTTCCCTCCCACATTGCCTCTATTTTTGTAGTGGGGGAAGATATAATGTAGAGTTCAAGAGCTTTTTGGGTAGGCATATGAAAGTGTAGGCAACAGAATGACATCCATCACAGAGGGTAGCAGAGGCCTATTTAACTTTGCATAGTTCACATGAGCAAGAGACCCACAGCCTTTGCTGTGCTGTTCAGTTCAGTGGTTTGTATCTAATCACAATTTTTTACATTTATTCATCCATCCCCCACAATTTGTCATCCTGAAGACATAACATCTGTACTGCCACAAAAAGTCGGGTTGTACTGAAGCCTTCAGAATTGTCAGGCCTACTAACAGAGTCAAGACTGACACCATGTTACTGGCAGGTGTATATGCTGATCATTCACACCTCCTGAAGCTGCAGATCAACACTCAGACACTGAACCAGCCAAAGCAAAGCATAGAAAAACTATTATCAAACAACCACAATTATTTAACTCAGATAGATGGTTTGAATGTTTCATGGAAATTGCAGCACCTCCTTCCAATAAAAACAATGTCCTTTCCCCAGAAAAGTGCAATAACTGGAGGAATGTCGCATACAAATAGCCATATAAATGGGACGTGCTAACTTAGAAGAAGCAGCTCATTCTATCACAGTAACAAATTCAATCTGCTCTCCTGTGGTACTGTTATAACTAGGAAATTACAAAGCCTATCAGCACTGTCTGTTGATGCAATCTATTCCCACCCATCTCCGCATTTAAATTAACCCAATTCATTCCTCAAAGTTTATTCTCAAGTACAAAGCAGAATTGGCTCATTCTACGACGAGCCTTTCAAACCAAGCTTTCATTAAGCAGTTACAGGAGAAAACAAGTAACCAATTATTTGATCAGCAGGGAATGCAGAAAGTGTGCTGAATTGGCTGCATCGCGGCCTGCTATGGGAACACCAATGCCTTTGAGCAGAAATCCCCACAAAAGTTACTGGGTTCTCCCAGCACGTCACAGGTAACGTCCTCCAACCACCGAGCACAGCTACATGGAATATTGTCGTAGAAAAGCAGCATCCATCAGAGATCCTCACCACCCAGGCCATGCTCTTTTCTTACTGCTGCCATCAGGTAGAAGGTACAGGTGTCTCAGAACTCACATCACTGGGTTCCAGAACAGTTACTGCCCCTCAATCATTAGGCATTTAAACAAAAGAGGATAATTATATTCAATTAAGGAATCTTTTATCTTGTTATTTCATGTTTGTTATTTATTACTATTTATTTATATCTGCATTTGCAGTTTGTTTATTTCATACTTCATACTTTATTGTCACCAAACAATTGATACTAGAGCGTACAATCATCACAGCGATATTTGATTCTGCTCTTCGTGTTCCCTGCTGTACAAATCGATAGTAAGTATTAAAAATTTAAATTATAAAACATAAATAGAAAATAGAAAAGGAAAAGTAAGGTAGTGCGAAAAAACCGAGAGGCAGGTCCGGATATTTGGAGGGTACAGCCCAGATCCGGGTCAGGATCCATTCAGCAGTCTTATCACAGTTGGAAAGAAACTGTTCCCAAATCTGGCCGTACGAGTCTTCAAGCTCCTGAGCCTTCTCCCCGGAGGGAGGAAGGACAATTTAGACATTCTGTTTACAACAGCTGTTCTATAGATTTGCTGAGTATACCTGCAGAAAAAGAATCGCAGGGTAGTATGTGGTGACATGTATGTACTCTGATAATAAACGTCACTTTGAAATTTGAATTATGAGTTCATAGCTTTGATGAAGTGAAGTATTTGCCATCGCAGTGGAGCGAAGTATTTACAATTCTTATGCTATCAGATCCAAGGTCAGTACAAGGAGCGAACATACTTTTCAGTAACTTCATGAGTGATCAAAGTTCAAATTTTAAAGCAAGCCTATTATCAAAGTTACTGTACAACTATGTCACCATATACAGCCCTGAGATTTGTTTTCTTTTGGGTAATCACAGTAAATACAAGAAACACGACAGAATCAATGAAAGACTGCATCCAACAGGACAGACAACAACTAAAGTGCAAAAAAAACAACAAACTGTGCAAATACAAGAAAGAAAAATGAAATAATAATAACCAAATAAGCAATAAGTACTGAGAACACGAGCTGAAGAGTCCTGAAAGTGAGTGGAGTTCAGTGGGGACAGTTCAGTGATGGGTGAGTGAAGTGGAGGGAAGTTATTTCCTTTGGTTCAAGAGCCTGATGGTTGAGGGATAATAACTGCTTCTGAATCTGGTGGTGAGAGTCCTAGGGCTGCTGTACCTTCTTCCTGAAGACAGAAATGAGGAGAGAGCGTAACCTTCACAATGGGGGGGTCCTTCATGATAGATGCTGCTTTCCTGCAACACTGCAAGATGTACATATGCTCAGTGGTGGGGAGGGGTTTACCTGTGATGGACTGGGCACTATCCACTATTTTTCTAGGATTTTCTGTAGAAGGGCACTGGTGTATCCACACCAGGCCGTGATGGAACAAGTCAATGTTCTCTCCACTGCGCATCTATAGAAGTTTGTCAATGTTTTAGATGGCATGCCTTCTAGGAAAGTAGAGGTGCTGCTGTGCTTTCTTCATAATGGCACTTCCACGCTGGACACAGGACAGATCCTCTGAAATGATAACACTGAGGAATTGAAAGGTGGTGACCCTCTTCACCTCTGAACTCCCAATGACAACTGACTCATGGACATGAGTTCCCTCCTCCTGAATTCAATGATCATCTTCTTGAGTGACGCCACTCAACTAGATTTTCAGTCTCCTTCCTGTAGGCTGATTCATCACCAGCTTTGATTGGGCCCTCAACAGTGGTGGCATCAGTAAACTTGACAATGGCAATGGAGCTGTGCTTACCCTCACAATGGTAATCAAAAAGATTAATTATTTGCCTTGTATTACTGGTGGCAGAATTCCATTCATTTTTTTCTGGGATAAATTTGGTCTCCAGCCCAATGCTAATTGATTTGAGGAGTCTTTAAATATACACACGTGATCACTTTATTAGGTAAATCTATACACCTGCTCATTATTGAAGAATTTTTCCTATTTCCTGACCCATCTGCTCCACTACATCACCTCCCAACTCTCAAACAGGAGAAGATCTGCTGATACTAGAAATTACAGCAACACACACAAATGGCTGGAGGAGCTCAGCAGGCTAGACAGCATCCATGGAAAAGAGTACAGTCGACATTTCAGGCTGAAACCCTTTGGCAGGACTGGAGAAAGAAAAGCTGAGGAGGAGATTTAAAAGGTGGGTGGAGGGGAGAGAGAAGCACAAGGTGATTGGTGAAAGCGAGAGGGGAAGGATGAAGTAAAGTGCTGGGAAGCTGATTGGTGAGGGGAGGTGAGAGAGGAAAAAGGGGAGAGGAAATGGAGAAGGCATTTGTTCCTGCAAGTGGAACAGGTGCTACAGCTCCTCCCTCACCACCATCCAGGGCCCTAAACAGTCCTTCCTGGTAAGGCCGGAAATTGGAACTAGATGGGTGAATAGTTTAGCTCATGGGGGAGCTGCGGAGCAGACTCGATGGGCCGAATGGCCTATTTCTGCTCCTTTGTCTTGTGATCTTGTGAAGGCGACACTTTACCTGTGAGTTTGTTGGGGTCATTTACTATGTTCGGTGCTTCTGGTATGGCCTCCTATATAACGGTAAGACCCGACAGGTATTGGGAGACTGCTTCGCTGAGCAGTTCAATGTTCCGTCCGCTAGAACAAGCGGGATCCTGCAGTGGCCTCCCGTTTTAATTCCACTCCCAATCCCATACGTCTATTCACGGCCTCCTCCACTGTCGTGATGAGGCCATATTTTATGAAGAACAACATCTTATATTCTGTTTGAGTAGCTTCCAGTCTGATGGCATGAACATTGATCTCTCAAACTTCCGGTAACTCAAATTCCACCTCCCCGCTTCTCCATTTCCCACCCCCTTTTCTCTCTCTCACAATCAACTTTGCAGCTCTTTATTTCATCCCTCCCCTCCAGGTTTCACCAATCACCTGGTGGTTCTCTCTCCCCTTCCCGCCACCTTTTAAATCTACTCCTCAGCTTTTTCTCTCCAGTCATGCTGAAGGGTTTCAGCCCGAAACATTGACTGTACTTCTTTTTCCCTCCATAGATGCTGTCTGGCCTGCTGAGTTCTTCCAGCATTTTGTGTGTGTACCTCCCAGCTCTCATTCATATCCAGCTTTCTAGACCACTTACACCTCTGTCTCCTCCTCTCTTGCAGAACTCCTATTCTGTCCTGTCACTGGGTGTTCAACAAATTGCAAGAGACAATAAACTGTGCAAATACAAAAATAAATTTTGAAATAATAAGTTATAAATATCAAGAAAATGGCATGAAGATTCCTTGAAGGTGAATCCGTTTGTTGTGAGAATATTTCAATGACGGGCAAGTGAAGTTGTGTGATATTATCCCCTTGGTTCAAGAGCCTGATAGCTAAGGGGTAACAACTGTTCCTGAACCTTATGGAGTGAGTCCTAAGGCTCCTGTACCTCCTTCCTGATGGAAGCAGTGAGGAGAGAGCATGTCCTGGATGCTGCTTTCTTACGACTGCGTTTCACGTAGACGTGTTCAAAGTTGCAGGAGGCTTTACCCGTGATGGACTGGGCTGTGTCCACCACTTCATGTAGGGTTTTCCATTCAAGGGCGCTGGTGTTTCCATAACTGGCTGTGATGCTGCCAGACAATATGCTCTCCACCACACATCTGAGGAAGCTTGTCAAGGTTTTAGATGTCATGCTGAATCACCACATACTTCTACTTATTTATGGTAACATTTTGGGTTATGTGCTGTGTGTAATATACATTTTGCTGATGCACTTTGGTCTGGATGAACATTGTTTCATTTGCTTGTATAAATGCAAGTCATATGACATTCAGCTTAAACCTGAACTAGACACCGTCCACTGTGTGAAAACCTTACCCTAGACATCTGCCTTTAATTTACTGCTCCTCCTCCTTCAGTGCTTGCCCTCTAGTATTCGTCATTTTGACTCTGGGAAAAGATATTGAGTGTCTACACCTCTCCTTTGATGAAGGAAATGAGTGAATCAGCTTGGTGTGTTTTTTATATAACCGTCTAACTGTTCCTTTACTCATCATTTATATGTTTAATTCTACTCTTCGGTGGAGTGCAATGGAATTCAAACTCAATTCCCACAGACCAGTAATGTCTGATTACTTGTCCAGTAATTTAACCACCATGTCATTGTAAAAGGAAAAAGGTTTACTCAGATGGCTGGAATTAGAGAAATCCATGGGAAGAACAGACCTTTCAGTCCCATGTCCACACCGATCAAAGACTCACTTTTGCACTTTTCCTATCATAATCCATTTTATTCTTCCTAGAGACATCCTGAAATATTTCAGCAAGAAGGATAATTGAATCAAATACTTCAGGATTCAGGAGAATTCCAGTGGGAATGAATGATGAGTTGCTGTAGATAGTGGAGTAGAGGATCCCCAGATACACCATGAACCACTCTGTCTCGCCACCTCACTTCTTCGCCCTCAATCTCTCTCATACTCTCTATCTCACTCCCTTGCTCTCTCAATTGTTCTCTCTATTCCTCTTTCTCTCTCTCTTTAACTTGGGCACTCTTTCTGGTTGCTGTGCAACTGTTTGTGTGTCTCTTTCTTTATCTCTTCAACCATTCTCTTTTTTTTGTCTGTCTGACAGTTTCTGTTTTTAATTTGGTCCCTCTGTGTGATTTCTTGTCCTTCCCTCCCTCACACTCCATCTGTCCCACTACTCTCCAGTCTTTATCCATCACTCACTGTCCTGTCAATCTGTCTGTCTCTCTTTCTCTCTCTCTCTGTTTCAGAATGTTTTGCAACACTACCATTGCTGTAAAGATATCCAAATATCCAATAAAGTTTTGGATTAGTGGAGTTTTCTTCAACATCAAGATTTCTTTTATAAGGGTGGGTGCCTAAACATGTGCTAATGAGCCATTGCTGACTGTAAGATGTGGGAGAAATTGGGCAGCTGAGAAGTCACAGGCAGCAGTGCACATAGTTTTTCCAGGGTCCCTCCCTTCATTTTCAGACTGTGGTCTGTAACCAGTGTCCTCTGAACTTCAGAGCAAGGTAGTGGGTGTAAATTGGAACCATTCAACCTCATCCGCTTTTCCCCCTCCCCCGGGTCTCTGCTTGACACGGAGTTCATTTCATGCTTTGTCTAAACCCATCAAGCAATTGCCTACTAACAGAAATGTGTTTGTGTGTGGAGACAGAATAAAGTCTCAGTATACTCTTCAGCAATATGTTTTTGAAATCATGGAAAATATTACATTATATACTTGGCATCTTGAATTTTCCTAGACTTGGGATTCTCTTGGCCCTTCAGCCCAGATTAGTTTTAAATTTAAAATGAGCTCTCATATAACCCGAGATAATAATGCTAATATCTTCACAATATAAAGGTACAAGCAATCCCAAACATGCACTTGTGTTCCAGAACTTTTGAAGCATTGTCAGTGGGAATTTCATTCAAATTGCTTTCTTATGTTAGGAAAAGCACAGAGCAGATTAATTATTGAGCAGCTGAAAAGATTAATGAAGGGAGGAGAAAGTCAAATTAATGATATTCAAGTACAGAATTGGTACAGGACCAGACCAATTTGTCCATCCAATCTGTTATTTATAGCGTGAAGGCTCATCTAAATATGACCTTGATACTTCACTCTAGCCCACCTGTATTCCCCACTAACTTTCACCTCTTTAAGTCACCAAGAATTAGAATTAAAATAAGGTTTAATATCACCAATTTATGTTGTGAAATTTGTTGACTTTGCTGCAATACATAATAAAGGTAAACAAAGCTCTGAATCACAGTAAGCATATTTATTAAATAGTTAAATAAATAGTGCAAAAATAGAAAAAAAAGTGGTGAGGTAGTGTTCATGGGTACAATGTCCATTCAGAATTTGGATGGGCAGAGGGAAGAAGCTGTTCCTGAATCACTGAGTGTGTGTCTTCAGGTTTCTGTACCTCCTACCTGATGGTAGCAATGTGAGCATGGCATAACCCAGCTAATCAGGGTCCTTAATGATGGATGCCACCTTTTTAAAGGCATTGCTTCTTGAAAACATCCTGGATATTACAGAGGTTAGTGCCCATGATAGGAAGCTGCAGAGAGCTGCAGCTTCTTCGATCCTGTGCAGTCACCCCCTACCCCACCTCCATACCCGATGGTGACGCAGCCAGTTAGGATACTCTCCACAGTACATCTGCAGAAAATTTTGAATGCTTATGGTGACATACCAAATCTTCTCAAACTCCTAATGAAATATAGCCACTGTTGTGCCTTCTTTATAGCTGCATCGATATGTTGGGACCAGGATAGACCCTCAGAGATATTGACACCCACAGATTTGAAATTGCTCACTCTCTCCAATTATGATTCCTGTATGAGGACTGGTACATGTTCCCTAGTCTTAACTGTTCTGAGGTCCACTAGCAATTCTCTGGTCTTACTGATGTTGAGTGCAAGGTTATTGCTGCGAAACCACTCAACTAGCTGATATATCTCGCTCCTGTACGCACTCATGTCACCAATCTGAAATTCTGCCAATGATGGTTGTATAATCACAAATTTATAGATGGCATTTGAGCTGTGGCTAGCTACACAGTCATGGGTGTAGAGAGAGTAGAGCAGTAGACCAAGCACACATCCCTGAGGTGCACAAGTGTTGATTATCAGCAAAGTAAAGATGTTATTTCTGATCCTCACAGATTGTGATCTTCCAGTTAGAATCTGTCTACTTTTGCACTTTTCACTGCCTTTTAAGTCAGAGTCTTCCAAACACTGAAAAAAAAAATTGTGAAAACCATAAGGAATTAGAAAATGTTAAAGCTTCAGGTGCAGGGTCCTTAATGAAACTAGGGAATATTCTCTTTCCCGCTTCTGAGGAAGGATCCCAGATCTGAAACCTTACTTGTTTCTCTTTCCAAGATGCGATGATCATACTGAATGGCGGTGCAGGCTCGAAGGGCCGAATGGCCTACTCCTGCACCTATTTTCTAGGTTTCTATGTTTCTATGCTAACCTACGGAGTTTTCAAATAAATTTGAGTTTTTATTTTGGACTTCTAAATCCCGCCATGTATTGTTATTGCTAATAGCCTATTGCTGGGATAATTAGAAGATTATTTTCATGAATACCTCCACAAATTTCAGGGCTCTGTTAATGTCTCACCTCTGTTTCTGAAGGTTACAGGATGGAGGAGGTGGCTGGGGGGTGGGAGGTTTCAAGCTCCATTCCAGAGATCTGAGCACAAGACATCTGGATGGACTGTACGCAGGCAGATGAGAATAGGTTAATTTGCCATCAAGATCAGCAGAGAGATGGTGGACTGAAGGGCCATTTTCCTGTGTTTCTATGCAATGCATTTCATTGGGAAATCTAACATACGTTGTTCATCTTGAATGGTCTCCAATCTCTGGAAGCAGTCAAATATGCTATTGTGTTAGTGTCACCTGTATGTTTAAGAGTCATCTTCAGCTCTTTTTCTAATAGTAATAGTCATGCTCACCTGAAAGGCAGACATCCTGCATTTGATGAAAACAAGGCAAGATCTCATAGTTCTGTATCACATTTATTAGGTTCTCTCTCCATTTCCTACCTATCTAAATGCCTCTTAAAGTTTGCTATTATTTCTGGTCCCATCACTTTCCCTGGCAGCAACAACCACTCTATGTGTAAAAATCGTGCCTCACATGTTCTTTAAACTTTCTCCAAGTCCTCTTGTATTTGACATTTTCTCCATAGGAAATGTCTGTCTCTAGAATTCAAGCAGAATCTGTTATGACTTTGACTACTCACTCTATTTATGACTTTCTTAATTTTATATACTTCTATAAGATCACCCGTCAGCCTCCGCGCTCTAGAGAAAACAGCTGAAGTTTGTCCAGTTTCCACTCATAGCTAATACACAGCATTCCAGACAACATCGAGGGCAACCTCTTCTCTCAAATGGTGCAAGCTGAATCATCTGCAGCTCAACATCAGTAAGACAAAGGAGATGGTGATGAACTTTAGAAAGACAAAGCCTGCACTCCTCCCTGTTACTATTGATGGTGAGGATGTGGATGCGGTGAGGACCTACAAGTACCTGGGATACACCTGGATGACAGACTTTAGTGGAGCACCAACACAGAGGTTGTGTACACGAAGGGCCAGAATTGTCTCTACTTTAGATTAGATTATTAGATTATGAGGACACTCAGTTCTCTTTTATTGTCATTTAGTAATGCATGCATTAAGAAATGATACAATATTCTTCTGGTGTGATATCACAGAAACACAGGACAGACCAAGACTGAAAAACTAACAAAACCACACAATTATAACATATAGTTACAACAGTGCAACAATACCATAACTTGATGAAGAACAGGCCATGGCACAGTAAAAAAGTTCAAAGTCTCTCAAATGTCCCACATCTCACGCAGACGGGAGAAGGAAGAAAACTCTTCCTGCCATGCCCGACCACAGTCCGACTCTGAGTCGCCCGAAAACTTCGAGCTCCGATCAGCCCTCCGACACCGAGAACCGAGCACCATCTCTGCCAAACGGTTCGACCTCAGCCTCGGTCACCAGCAGCAGGCAAAGCCGGGGATTTTGGGGCCTTCCCTCCGGAAGATTCTCCATCGCGCAGTAACAGCGGCAGCGAACCGGGCATTTCTCCAGAAGTTCCTCTGTGCTTTCACGCCTGTCTGCATCAAATCAGAATTGTCCACGGCGCCTATTTAACAGATATGATATCATTTCACCGGAGAGCTGCGCACGGTGCGTCACGCTGCCATCTTCTCCTCCCACCGTCGGAAGCTGGTACTTCCAGAGGAGACCGAAGTCAATCGGAGTACACAGACCTCTCTTTCACATTTTCTATCAATCTGTTGTTGCCAGTACAATCTTCTCGATGGTGGTGTGTGGGGCAATGGCATCAACACAGGTGAAGCCAACAGGCTCAATAACCTGTTCGAAAAGCTGGCTCTGTTTATAGGAGTCAAACTGGACACACTGGAGGCTGTGGTGGAATAAGGGACTCTGGCAGTTCAGGACAATGTTTCTCACCCTCTGCAGGCCACCTTGGTTGAACAGAAGAGCATGTTTAGTAATAGATTTAAACAACTGCACTGTCCAAAAGGCATTATATACAAGGTCATTCTTACCCTCGGCCATTGCACTCTGTAACGAGTCAACCTATAGCCGAAAAAGTGGTGACCCCCTCCTGTCAGACTGCTGAGGCAAATTTTTTTTTCTTTCTTACTTCTCTTGTAATATTTGTACATCTGTACTTGTAATACTATTGTGACACTGATTCCCTTTGGGATCAATAAAGTCTCTATCTCTACCGTCAAAGCTTCTGTATCCTTCCTATAGCATAGTGGTCAGAGCTGCACAGAAAACTCCAATGTGGTCTTTCCAAAGTTTTAGGAAGGTGCTACGTAACTTCCCGACTTTTACACTCAATGTTCTGGCAGATGAAGGCCTGCTATTTATTGTGTTCTTTCCCTTTAGATCTGACTTTCCAATGTGAGATACTGTTACCAGTGACTTGTTTGGATTAAACTCCATCTGCTACTACTTTGCCTGTATCTCCAGCTGCTCTACATCCTGCTGAATCCTTTAACACCCTTCGTCACTATACATGACTCTACCAATTTCCCTGTCAACATTTGTAAACTTAATAATGAGCCCACCATCCAAGTTGTTTATATATAATGCCACAAGGAGATCAAGTTGCGGCGTATGTAGATCATTGCAAATCAGTACTGAGCACAGAGTTCCAGTCAGTAGAATGTGCTTCCTCCACTACCTTCTATGACCAAGTTGATTTTGGATCCAATTTGGTATTTCACGGAATGGTAGGTTAATTTGTCATTGTAAATTGTCACCGATTGGGTGGAGGTTAAAAGTGGGGTTTACTGTGTAGTGCATCTTGAAAGGCTGCAGGGGCTTATTCTGTGCTGTAGTTTTTAAAAAAAAGCATTAAAAAACTATAAAATACAATGATAAATGCAGTGAATTCCGGTTAATTGAGCCAACGGTTAATCAGGGTAGCCAACTATTTGGAACAACTCTTAAAGAACAAAAATTAACTAAGAGAGTAGCAGGATTCCCTTCATTTATTTGAGACAGGAGACTTTCAGACAAGTTGCATGTCCTTGTCTGGCCATTGGGCACCGTACCATACTTAGAGCAAACAGTTTTTAAAATAGTGTCAACTGGGTATGTTTGTGTTCAAAAACCAGTGATTTTTGTCACTGAGAGTTGGCAAGAAATAAGCAGCAAGACAATTTAGAATTGTTTTGCTCACTGCACTTTCAAACATTCTGGCTTGGAAATGCCAGAAACAATCAGGAGTGAAAATAGAACAATTTCACTACTTTAACAAATTAGGAAGACTGAAGAATTTGAATCAACAATCTTAATGAAAATGAAGGCTCGAATCATCTGAAACATTGTATGAAACAACAATTAAAAGAACACATCTGTGTGTTGGTTGTCCACTGTATCCAACAATCACAGTGAAGCCTATGTGGGAGTTTATATAAAGTGGAAAGGCCATTGCACTGCGACCAATCTCCTCTCTACATCTCAGAAGTCTGGTCCAGTGGATGAGTAGTCATCACAACTGGGGTCTTCCTTGGTTGCAGTGGACAGCCATGACTTTGCTTTCCATGGAGCATTGCAGACCCACCTTCCTGGCTGTTGATCTTCACTGCTGATCTCATTTGGCCAGCCCACCAGAGCTAACTTTGCATGCTAGAAAAGACATGTCCCTATCACACCAGGGTATGAAGCCCACTGGCCACCCTCCGTGTACCATTGAGTTTCATCCTATATCTAAACAATTCCCAAAATCTTTAGAATTGTTTTGCTCATCACAGTAACTCTGCTGGTACCTCACTGTTCCTGCAGCTCCTGTTTGATCCTGCTGTCTGCTTGGAGTCAGAGTGTTTTTTCTAAGAACACGCAGGTTTCCTCTGGATACTCCAGTTCTCCCCACATCCCAACAGGTTGGTCAGTTAACGGGACACTGCAAATTGTCCATAGTGTGTAGGTAATTGCATACCTATGGGCCAGTCGACGGGAAAGTGGGGAGAATGAAATTAGATTAACCTAGAATGAAGCAAGTGAATGCTTAATGGTGATTCTGGAGTCAATGGCCAAAGGCAGTCTTTCCTTGCTGAATGACTGATTCAATTCTTATCAGTTATTCTTGATGCTCAATTCATTTTAAAAGCAACCCATAAATATACTTCATTGTGATGCAAGCTCATAGTTTCATCACACACACCGGCCATGAATTCTCTGCATGAAGTGAGACACAGCTCCAACACTATATTCAAGTTTGCTAACGACACCATTGTTGTTGGCCAAAACACAGCTGGTGATGAATCAGCATATAGGAGGGAGATTGAAAATCTAGTTGAATGGTGCAATGATAACATCCTCTCATTCAGCAAAACCAAAGAGCTAATTATTGACTACAGGAGGAAGAGATCAGGGATCCATGAGCCAGTCCTCATTTGGGTATTGGAGATGGAGAGAATCAGGTTTATTATCACTGGCACGTGATGTGAAATTTGTTAACTTAGTAGCAGCAGTTCAATGCAATACATAATCTAGCAGAGAAAATAATGAAATAATTATAAACAAGTAAATCAATTATAGTACATGTATATTGAATAGATTAAAGACATGCAAAACAGAAATACTGTATATTAAAAAAAGTGAGTTGTGTCCAAGGGTTTTTTTTTGCAATTTATTTTTTATTGGATTTCAAACATTTCCATAAGATGTATTTCAGATACTGTACATATATATAATATTTGTCACAAATCTCCACATAATATTTATCTCAGGTATACACTTATAGAAAGGAGAGGAAAGAAAGGACAATCGAAAGAAGAGAACTATGTACAGAGTAGGGAGTGATTTTTTTTACAACATATTCATTGACTTGAGAGAATAAAATCAGGCCTATGAGGTGTTATGTAGTTAAACCCTTTTTCCCAGTATGAATCAAATTGTTCCAACTTATGATTAACAGATGCTGTTATCTTCTCCATCTTGTAGATGTCCATTGTAATTTCCATCCATACATTTAAAGCTGGGCTCTCCTGTGATAACCATTTCCTGGTAAGATTCTTTTTACCAGCCACCAGCAGTACATTCATTAAATATTTATCTCTTTTCAATCATTCTTGAGGTATATACCCAAAGTATATGGTCTTTCTCTCCAAGGACATTTCACATTTAAAAGATGTTTTGTAGGGCATTATGTATCCCACTCCAATAGTCTTTGATAACAGGGCATTCCCAGAAAATATGATAATGGTTTGCATTTTGATTTCCACAATTTCTCCAGCAAACAGGGAGGTTACTATCATAATGGGATTTCTGAGAGGATGTAATAAAATATCTTATCAAGTTTTTCCACCCAAACTCCCTCCATTTCTGTGAACTGGTACACTTCCATTGATACCTCCATATTATTGTCCAGTCTTCCTCAGATATTATTATCCCTCCTTCCTTCTCCCATTTTGTTTTAATATATGAAGTTGAATGTGTTTTAAGATTTGACAAACCCTTATGCACACTTGAAATGATCTTACTACCATTGTCTGAATTATATGCTTTTCTAAATAGCTCTATCAGACATGTACTTGCCTTGGTTACATTTTTAACCCTCCTATTCACATACTGTCGCATCTGTAAATACCGGTAAAAGTCTTGTTTTTCTAATAAGTGTTTCTCTTTGAGCATTTCAAAACTGAACAGTGTTCCTTCTTTCATTATATTGCAAATAGCTGTTATTCCTTTAGCTGTCCAGTTCTTAAATCTAGTATCCAGTTTATTCGGCGTAAAATCTGAGTCATATGCACACCATTCAAGAATTGCAATGTCTCTCTCTAGTTTATATTCTTTTATAATAGTTTTCCATATTTTAAAGAGTCCATTTCACCCACGGGTTATCAATAGTATTTATGTAACTCTGTAGGTTGTTATCAGCCAAAATTGCCTGTATGGGGATGGAAAGTATCCTCTCCTCAATGTTTTTCCATTGAGCGTCATATGATGGGTTGCACCAGCATATCACAGCTCTCAACTGTGCTGCAAAATAATAATCTCTAAGAGAAGGTAGGCCCCATCCCCCCTTTTCCTTGGCTAATTGCAAAGTTTTGAGCCAAACCCTGGGCCTTTTACCTTGCCATATATATCTTGATAGTATCTTGTTCCATTCATTGAGTTGATTTTGGTTAATCTCTGCTGGAAGGGTCTGAAAGAGATCTAGTAGTGTGGGCAGTATATTCATTTTAATAGATTCAATCCTTGAACTGAGACCAAGAAAAGGGATTAGGTTCCACCTTGCTATATCTTCCTTAATTTTTTTATATATTGGCTGATAATTGCATTCTAATAATTTTGCCAAATCTTTTGGCATGATGATGCACAAATATTTGACAGACTCTGTTTGCCATGCCCAAGTATATCTACTTTCAATTTCTCTTGGTGGGCTATAGTTATATGAAAGTAGTTGGGTTTTATCTATGTTGATCTTGTATCCTGATAATTGGCCATATTGTTCAAAGGATTGCATCAGTTTAGGTAAAGAGTATGTTTGTTGCCCTAAAGAGATCAAAATGTCATCCGCGTAACAGGCCAATTTATGTTCTGTCCCTATAATAGTAATTCCCCTGATATCTTCATTTTGTCTGATGTATTGAGCTAATGGTTCCAGATATAATGTGAAGAGTTGCGGTGACCATGCACAACCCTATCTCGTGCTCCTTTCTAGGGTAAAACTATTAGATAAATATCCATTGATTTTAATCCTAGCAGTAGGATTGCCGTATAGTGCCTGTATAGTTTTAGTAATTGTCATGTAGACCAAATCTATGTAAAACTCTGTAAAGAATTCCAATTAACCGAATCAAATACCTTTTCAGCGTCCACGCTTATCACTATTGCTTCAATTTCATTTTTTTAAAAAAAATATGATCCATAATGTGAAGTGTCCTTTGTATATTGTCTTGTGTTTGGCGTTGTTGTATGAAACCTGTCTGATCATTATGTATCAGTGTGGGTAGAAACTCTTCTAATCATTTGGCCATGATGGAGGTAAATATTCTATAATCCACATTAAGAACGGATATTGGTCTAAATGACCCACATTCCATTTTATCCTTGCCTTCTTTCGGTATAGCTGAGATTATCGCCTCCTTCCAGCTGGGTGGCATTTGCACCTCTTAGAGCCCAGTTCAGTGTGGGGAGTAAAACAGGGATTAACTCACTTCTAAACTCTTTATACCACTCTGCCGTATATCCATCTGATCCGGGTGACTTGCTTAATTTAAACCTACTAATTGCAGCTTTTAGATCTGCTTCAGTTATGTCAGCAGTCATCGTTCTATTTTGTTCTTTGCTTAAAGTGGGTAACTCTAAAGAATTCAGGAAGGTGTCAATTTGGGTTATGCTTCCCCTTGGAACTTTGGAATATAGAGTTTTGTAAAAACATTTCAAAAGCTTTTTGAGTTTCACTTAGCTTTTTTTTTAAAAATCGCTTTTGTTCTTGGATCCCTAATTCTATGAATTGTATGTTTTGCTATTTTTTTTCCCCCAGTTTCCACGCCAGTATTTTCATTGATTTAGATCCACTTTCATAGCGTCTCTGTTTTATATTAAATTTTTTCTAATTTCTTGTGTAAGTGTCCAAGAGTTCAATGTCAATTTAGGAATCGGATGGCAAAGGGGAAGAAGCTGTTCCTGAATCACTGAGTGTGTGCCTTCAGGCTTCTGTACCTCCTACCTGATGGTAACAGTGAGAAAAGGGCATGCCCTGGGTGCTGGAGATCCTTAATAATGGACACTGCCTTTTTGAGACATCGCTCCCTGAAGACGTCCTGGGTACTTTGTAGGCTAGTGCCCAAGATGGAGCTGACTAGATTTACAACCCTCTGCAGCTTCTTTCAGTCCTGTGCAGTAGCCCCCACCCCCCATACCAGACAGTGATGCAACCTGTCAGAATGCTCTCCAAGGTATATCTATAGAAGTTTTTGAGTGTATTTGTTGACATGTCAAATCTCTTCAAACTCCTAATGAAGTATAGCCACTGTCTTGCCTTCTTTATAACTGCATTGATATGTTGGGACCAGGTTAGATTCTCAGAGATCTTGACACCCAGGAGCTTGAAACTGCTCACTCCCTCCACTTCTGATCCCTCTATGAGGATTGGTAGGTGTTTCTTTGTCTTGCCCTTCCTGAAGTCCACAATCAGCTCTTTCGTCTTATTGACGATGAGTGCCAGGTTGCTGCTGTGGCACCACTCCACTAGTTGGCATATCTCACTCCCATACGCCTTCTCATCACCACCAAAGATTCTACCAACAATGGTTGAACCATCAGCAAATTTATAGATGGTAATTGAGCTATGCCTAGCTACAGAGTCATGTGTATATAGAGAGTAAAGCAGTGGGCTAAGCACACACTCTTGAGGTGTGCCAGTGTTGATTGTCAGCGAGGAGGATATGTTATCACCAATCTGCACAGATTGTGGTCTTCCAGTTAGGAGGTCAAGGATCCAATTGCAGAAGGAGATACAGAGGCCCAGGTTCTGCAATTCTCAATCAGGATTGTGGGAATGAGGGTATTAAATGCAGAGCTATAGTCGATGAACAGCATCCTGATATGGACATTTGTGTTTTTCAGCTGGTCTAAAGACTTGAGGAGAGCCATTGTGATTGCATCTGCCATTGATCTAATGTGACGATAGGCAAATTGCAAAGGGTTCAGGCCCTTGCTGAGACAGGAGTTCAGTCCGGTCATGACCAACCTCTCAAAGCATTTCATCACTGTCAATGTGAGTGCTACTGGAGGTTCAGTTACTTTAAATTCCTATTATTTAGGCGATCTGTCCTGGGACCAGCGTTTAAGTGCAAATACAAAGGCGGCATGGCAGTGCGTTTACATCCATAGTGCAGATTCAGCTTGTCAGATAAAACTTCTGGAGATGTATGGTGGAGAATATATTGATTGGTTGCATCATGGCCTGGTATGGAAATGCCAATGCCAAAAAAAAAGGGTGGATGCAGACACGTCCAATACAGGAAAAGTCCTCTCCACCAATGAACACATCTACAAAGTGCACTGCCAAAAGTAAACTGCATCAACCAAGGGCCCCACCATCCAGGTTATGCTCTCTTAGGTGGGGGAAGGAGGATGAAGGTAAAGCTGGGAGGAGATAGGAGGAAAAGGTAAAGGGCTGGCGAGAAAGGAATACGATAGGACAGGGAGTGGACTATGATAGGGAAGGAGGACGGGACTCAGGAGGGAGTGATAGGCAGGCAAGGAAAAGAAATACGAGGACAGAGTGGTGAATTGCAGAGGGAAGTGGGAGTAGAAAAATTTCCAGAAGTTCAAGAAATCAATGTTTATGCCATCAGTTTGGACGATACCAAGACAGACTATATGGAGTTGCTTCTCCAATCTGAGAATGGCATTGTAGTAGAAAAGGAGGCCATAGACCAACGTTTCAGACCAGGAATTGGGATAGGAGTTAAAATGCTTGACCACTGGGAAATTCTGCTTTTTGCAGCTGGAGCAGAGCTGCTTGACAGAGCAGTCCTTCCGTCTATACTGTGTCTCATCAGCGTGGAGGTGGCTGCATCAGGAACACTGGATACAATAGACAACCCCAGCAGATTTGCAAGTGAAATGTTGCCTACCTTAGAAGAACTGTTTGAGGCCGTGAATAGAGGTGAGAGAGGAGGTGAATGGGCAGGTGCATCACTTTGGGCGCTTACAGGGATAAGTGCTGGGAGGGAGATCAGTGGGGAGGGACGAATGGACAAGGAGCAATCCCTGTAGAAAGTGGGGAGTGAAGTGGAAAGTAAAAATGTATTAGGTGGTGGAGTCCCGTTTAAGATGGTGGATGTTGCAGAGAATGAAGTGTTGGACATGGATGTTCATGGGGTTGTCGGTGAGGTCAAGAGGAACTCTTGTTTGTGATAACTTATTCAAGAACTTTGTGTGTAGGTTTTTAAGTTGGTTCTGTTGCATCTCTTTGTTCTACTGTGAATGGCCACAAGAAAATGAATCTCAGGGAATGAACAATCAATATTTTGTGTCAAGACCCTTCATCAGGACTGACATCAATCTTCTGCACTGGGGCTGACACATGATAAAGGGATAGCTGATTACAATTGGAGACACAGATCTCCCTCCAGTATAGCTTGCAAAGAAACTTAAAAGCTGCTTGAAGACACTAATACAAGCCAGAAAATTGCAAGTGACACAGTTCCCTGGATATAGATCAGATGGAAGAAATTGGCAAAATATTCACACTTGACATCTTGAAAGAAAGAAGAAAGAAGATTTGGCCAATCAAGAGGAGGATGGAAACCGACAAAATTCTGGAGGAATTCAGCAGGACAGGCAGCATCCTTGGAAAAGAGTAAATAGTTTCTGTTTTGGTCTGAGACCCTTCATCAGGACTGGAGAAAAAAGATGAGATGTCACAGTAATATGGTGGAGCAAGAAATACAAGGTAGTAGGCGATAGGTGAAACTGGTGGGGCGGGGGAGAACGGAGGTGAAGTAAAGAGCTGGGAAGTTGATTGGTGAAAGAGATAAAGGGCTGGAGAAGGGGGAATCTAATAGGAGAGGATAGAAGGCCATGGAGGAAAGGGAAGGGGGAGAAGCACCAGAGGGAACTGATGGGCAGGTAAGGTGAGAGAGGGAAATGGGAAAAACAACAATGAGGCAGAGTGGAGGGTGATTACCAGAAGTTCAAGAAGTTAATGTTCATGCCATCAGGTTGGAGGCTACCCAGACAAAATACAAGGTGCTGCTCCTCCAACCTCGCATTAGGGTTAGGGTTAGGGCAATAGGGTTGTGGCAATAGAGGAGGCCATAGACTGACATGTTGGAATGGGAAAGGGAAGTGGAATTAAAATGAGTGGCTGCTGGGAGATCCCACTTTTTCTGGCAGATGGAGCGTAGGTGCTCAGCAAAACAGTTTCCCAATCTCTGTCGTGTCTCACCACTATACAGGAGGGCACACCGGGAGCACCAGATACAGCACATGACCCCAACAGGTTCAATGGTGAAGTGTCATTTCAACTGGAAGGACTGTTTGGGGCCATGAATGGTAGTGAGGGAGGTGGTGTAGGTGTCGGGGCAGATGCAGCACCAGTTCCACTCACAAGGATAAGTGCCAGGAGGAAGATCAGTGGGGAGGGATGAATGTACAAGGGAGTCCTGGAGGGAGCGATCCCTGCAAAAAGCAGAATGTGGAGGGGGAGGGAATGATGTGCAGAATCCCTCCACCAAGCACATCTTTCCCTCGCCCCACTCTCTGCAAGGATTGCTCCCTACGCGTCTCCTTTAGATCTCCCTCCCGGCACGTATTCTTGCTCCTGGATGAGCAAGGTGTGGATTGCTAGGGTCTAGGTGCAGGTAGGTGGGACTGGATAGAAGACCGGGCCAGCATAGACTGGATGAGCAGAAGGGTCTGTTAACCTCACAGCTTTGGTAATCAAGGATCAATCTTGACATTGGATGCCATCTGTATGGAATATGTACACTCTGCTACTGATCAGATTCTTACCAGGAGCTCCAGTTCCCTCACACATAACAAAGGATGTAGGTTGGTAGGTTTACTGGCCACTGAAAATGGTCCTTAGTTAGGTGAGTGTTTAGAATCAGAGGTCAGTTGATGGGAACATCGGAATTAGGTCAAATGGGTGTTCAGTGGCTGGTGAAGAGCTGGTGGACCTCATTTGCTTTTGTATTACTGTGTTTGTCTCGGATTATGCAAACGTTGATTCTGTCAGAGAGTCATACAAAGTTGTATGATATTCATATTGCTCTATGACAAACAGCGATGGAGGTTTCCATCCAGAATAGTTTTGCACACAACAGGAGTTTACATTTTCTCACTCCCACAACTACAAACTGTGCCCAGTACATCATAATCATGATTGTATATCTTTATTTAGTCTCTTGTGTAGCCTCAGGGCAAGATATTTGGTGACACAACTCAAGCAAGACTTACTAAACTAGAATTAATTTTATTTCTTAATCTATCTTTCAACATGAGGGAGAAAAATCTTTATATTGCATCGCCACTACAATGTCTTAGCAACAAGGAAGGGAGGTGCTTAGTGTTGCCCAAACACTAAGATTGTAGACATGTATGTACAGTCCAATACAATGTACAGTCAGATATGCAATCAGATCAATGTGTATTGATAAATCTGATGGCCTGGTGAAAAGCTGTCCCAGGGCCTGTTTGTCCTGGCTTTAATGCTGCGGTACTGTTTGCCAGAAGGAAATAGCTGAAGCAGTCTGTGGTTGGAGTGGTTGGAGTCCCTGATGATCCTTTTTAGATACCTGCTGCTGTAAGTCTCCTGAATAGAGCAAAATTCACATCCACAGATGTGCTGGACTGTCTGCACCACTCTCTTTACTGCCTTGCGATTGAGGCTAGTACAGTTCCCATACTAGGCAGTGATACAGCCAGTCAGGATGCACTCAAGGGTGCCCATGTAGAAATTCCTGATGATTTGGGGACTCACGCCAAGCTTCTATAGCCATCTGAGGCGAAAAGGGCTCTGTTGTGCTGTTTTCTCCACACAGCTGGTATTACAACCCAGGTGAGATCCTTAGTGATGTGCTCACCCTCTCAACTACAGCTCCATTGATGTCAACAGGGGCTCGTCTGTCTCCATTCCTCCTGTAATCCACGATCAACTCCTTCGTTTTTTTGACATTGAGGGAGAAGGCATACAGGAGCAATGTGTACCAGCTAGTTGAGTGGTGCCACAACAACAATCTTATCTTGCACTCAACACCAGTAAGATCAAAGAGTTGATTGTGGATTTCAGAAAGGGCAAGATGAGGGAACACACACCAGTCCTCAGAGGGATCAGAAGTGGAAAAGGTGAGCAATTTCAAGTTCCCGGGTGTTGACAGCTCTGAGGATCTAACCTGGCCCAACATATCGATGCAGCTATAAAAGCAGCAAGACAGTGGCTATATTTCATTAGGAGTTTGAGGAGATTTGGTTTGTCACCTAAAACACTATCAAATTTCTACAGATTTACCAAGGAGAGCATTCTAACTGGCTGTGTCACCATTTGGTAAGGGGATTGAGGGGCTACTACACAGCATTGAAGTAAGCTGCAGAGAGTTGTAAAATTAGTCAGCACTGGACTCTTATAGTATCTAAGACATCAAGGACTGGTACCTGAAAAAGATGGGTGTCTATCATTAAGGACCCCCACCAGCCAGGACATCCCATATTCTCATTGCAGCCGTCAGGAAGGAGGTATAAAAACCTGAAAGTGCACACTCAATGATTTAGAAACAGCTTCCTCTCCTCAGCCATCCAATTTCTGAATGGACAATGAACTCATGAACACTCCCTCACTACTTTTTTTTAATTTCTATTTTCGTACTTTTTTTTAAAAAACTTAACTAATTAATATATATAATGCCTATAAAAATGATTCCGCCCTCCCCTGAAAGTTTTCATGTTTTATTCTTTTACAACATTGAATCACAGTGGATTTAATTTGGCTTTTTTTTGATACTGATCAACATAAAAGTGTTTTGTGTCAAAAGTAAAAACAAGATTCTACAAACTGGTCTAAGTTTATTACAATTATTAACAAAATAATTGATTACATAATTACTCACCCCCTTCAAGTCAGCATTTTGTTGATGCACCTTTGGCAGCAGTTACAGTCCTGAGGGTGTGGATGTGTCTCTCAGCCTTGCACATCTGGACACTGCAATTTTCCACCATCCTTCTTCACAAAACAGCTCAAGCTTTGTCAGATTGCATGGGGATTGTGAGAGAGCAGCCCTTTTCAAATCCAGCCCCAAATTCTCAATTGGATTGAGGTCTGGACTCTAACTTGGCCAATCCAGAACATTACCTGTTGCTTTTAAGCCATTTCTGTGTAGCTCTGGCTTTATGCTTGGGTTATTGTCTAGCTGGAAAACAAATCTTCTCCCAAGTCATAGTTCTCTTACAGACTGCATCAGGTTTTCCTCCAGGATTTCCCTGTATTTTGCTGCATTCATTTTACCCTCTCCCTTCACAAGCCTTCCAGGGCCTGCTGCAGTGAAGCATCCCCACAGCATGATGCAGCCACCACCATGCTTCACATGGTGAGTTTTTGATGATGCACAGTATTTGGCTAACACCAAACATAGCATTTATTCTGATGACCAAAAAGCTCAATTTTGGTTTCATCAGACCATAGAACCTTCTTCCAACTAACTTCAATGTCTCCCAAATACCTTCTGAAAACTCTAACCAAGATTTCATGTGAGTTTTTTTTTCCAACAGTGACTTTTTCTTTGCCACTGTCCCATAAAGCTGCAACTAGTGGAACACCCGGGCAACAGTTGTATGCGTAGTCTCTTCCATCTCAGCCACTGAACCCTGCAACTCTTCCAGAGTTATCATAGGTCTATTGGTGGCCTCCGTCTCTAGTCCCCTTCTGGTACAGTCATTCAGATTTTGAGGACAGGCTGCCCTAGGCAGATTTACAGCTGTGCCATATTCTTTCCATTTCTTGATGATTGAATTAACTGTACTCCAAGGGATATTCAATGGCTTGGAAATTTTCTTGTATCCATCTCCTGACTTGTCAGGAGGTTATTTTTCAACAACCCTTTTGTAGAGCTGCTTGGAATGTTCTTTTGTCTTCACGGTAGTTTTTCCCAGGAATCTGACACACCAGCAGTTGGCCCTTCCAGATACAGGTGCATTTTTACCACAATCAATTGAAACACCTTGACTGCACACAGGTAATCTCCATTTAACTAATTATGTGACTTCTGAAATCAATTGGCTTCACCAGTGATGATTTGGTGTCTCATATTAAAGGGAGTAAATACTTATGCAATCAATTATTTTGTGTTTTATGTTTGTAATTAATTTAGATCACTTTGTGGAGATATATTTTCACTTTGACACAAAAGAATCTTTTTTTCTGAGGGTAAGTGCCAGAAAAGCAAAATTAAATCCACTGTAATTCAATGTTGTAAAACAATAAAACATGAAAACTTTCAAGGGAGGTGAATACTTTTTATAGACACTGTCTATACTTACTGTAATTCACAGATTTTTCCCTATGTTATCACATATTGCATTGTGCTGGTGCTGCAAAGATAGTCACAGTCATAGTCATAGTCATACTGTATCGATCCCGGGGGAAATTGGTTTTCATTACAGTTGCACCATAAATAATTAAATAGTAATAAAACCATAAATAGTTGAATAGTAATATGTAAATATGTAAATTATGCCAGGAAATAAGTCCATGACCAGCCTATTGGCTCAGGGTGTCCGACCCTCCAAGGAAGGATAGCAACTTTCACAACATATGCTGGCAGATTTTAAGCCTGATTCTGATTCTGAAGCATCCTATCGAGAGCCACACACACAGAGTCCTCAGACTCACAGACATCAGGCCTCCAACTTCAGACTTTAGTCCAGGATGCTGATTATAGGTTTGACCTACAGGCCTCTGCTTTGGGAATCACACAGACCTCTGATCCCAGTAACCTGGGCCCTCATGATGGTGAAGCACCCAAATTAATGAAGGACCTTACCCACCGCAACCATTCTTTTTGCTCCCCCCTCCTACCGGACAAAGTTACAAATGACTGAAAACATACTATCAGCCTCAGGGACAGCATCTATTCTGCTAGATGAGACCTCAGAATCTTCCCCTAGTATGATCACATAATCTTTTGACCTCACAACCTTGCTTGTGTTCTGTTATTGCTTTTCCCTTGTGCTATCTCAGTGGACTGATGTGGTGAGATGATCTGTATGATGGCATGCAAAACTAATGTTTTCTCTGTACCTGGGTACATGTGACAAGAATTAGCCAATTTACCAAACGATTACAGATGAGCTTCAGGATCAGTGGGCAACACTATAAAGGCCCAATCTCAAACCAGAATAGAAAATCACTGAAGACAGCTAAAGCTCAGAAATAAAAGCAGAAAAACAGAAAGAACTCATCCAGCCATGCAGAATCTGTGAAAGGAGAAGCCAGTTACCATTTGGGGGCATGGACCTTTTATTTGAACTAGGGCAGCAGTGGAACTGTGGCTGAACTGGAGAGGGGACGAGTGAGGTGTAAAGTTTTCATATCAATCCTAGATTATGCAGAAAAAGAGGTGTTAGTTTTAAACATCAGAGATTCAGCAGATACTGGAAATCCAGAGTAGCACACACAAAGTGTCGGAAGAACTCAGCAGGTCAGACAGCATCTATGGAGAGGACGATTTGACATTTTGGGCTGAGCACCTTCTTTAGGCCACTTGCGATCCTGCGCATTGATGTGTGACTGGCAATGAAAAATGGGTCAGGAAGAGTTGGTAATAGCAGAAAATCCGAGAGTTTTACAGAAGGGTTAACTCTGTGTGTTGTATGTTTTAAAACAGTTTAGTTTTGCTTGTGACAACCTTGGACATAACATCCTTATTTTTGCTTTGGGATGCCTGCTATGGAACCTCCAATGCACAGGATTGCACGTGGCTGCAGAGGGTTATAGACTCAGCCAGTTACATCGCTGGTTCCATCCTTTCCACCGCGTGAAAGCAGCACCCATTATTGAAGACCCTCACTGTGCAGAATATGCTCTCTTTGCACTACTACCATTGGGGAGGAGGTAGAGGAGCCTGTCGACCAAAACTCAACCTTTTAAGGAGAGCTTATTTCTATTAACTATAGGGATTCCTGAATGGTCAATGAATTCCTGATCACTACCTTGTTATTAGTCTTATTTATTTTGTAACTTACTGTAATTTTTTAAAGGTTTCCACTGTACTGCTGCCACAAAACTGCAAATGTCACCACATATGTTGGTGATAATAAACCTGATTAGGATCCCAATTCCAGAGTATCACCTGGTAATGTGCAGTTCACTTATTAGAATCCCAGATCACAGAGGTTCTGGTATGCTGGCCCTCATTGGTCAGAGCACTGTTGGGTTGTATAAGGAATTTTGAGATTCCATCTGGATGACTGTGTATGGTTTTAGTCATGTTGTTAAAGGAATGACAATATCAAGCTGGAAAGAATGTAAAAAAGGTTTACAACATTGCCAGGATTCAAGGGCTTGTGTTATACTGAAAGACTGGGCATCCTAGGACTTTACTTCATGCAGTGTAGGAGCCACTTATCTAAGAAAGGATGTTCTCCATTGGAGAAGATCCAGAGGAGGCTCATGAGAATGGCCCGGGAATGAATGAGTTAACGTACGGGGAACTTTTCATGGCTCTGGGCCTGTAGTCACTGAGGTTTAGAAGAATGAGGTGGAATCTCATTGAAACCTGTCAAATATTGAAATGCCTGCATAGAGTTGATGTGGAGAGGATGTTTCCTATGGTGGAGGAGTCAAGGGCCAGAGGGCACAGTCTCAGAATAGAAGGACGTCTCTTCAGAACAGAGATAAGGAGAAATTTCTTTAGCCAGAGGGTGGTGAATCTGTGTAATTTATTGCCACAAGTCATTGCGTATATTTAAAGCAGAGATTGATAGGTTCTTGATTAGTGAAGGTGTAAAAGTTTATGGGGAGAAGGCAGGAGAATCAGGTCGAGAGAGATAGTAAATCAGCCATGATAGAATGGTGGAGAAGATGCAGTGGGCTGAATGGCTTAATTCTGCTCCTATATATTATGTTATATGAGACGGAATGGCCTTAGGGAGATGTATAAAGTCATGAAGTACATAGATTTGATGAATACACCTCAATTTTTTTTTCTCAGTGGGTCAGAGTCTAGATGGCCTAAATCTAAGTGAGAGAAGGAAGGAATCTGAGGGATAACTTCTCCTCACAGGAAGTGGTATGTATATGGAATGGGCTGCCAGAGGAAGTCCAGTAACAACAGCGGGGCATACTCGTGCGTTGGAAAGGTATAGAGGGATACTGGGCAAATGTGGGTGCATGGCACTGAGACAAGGACAGAGAAATAGAACAGCTGAGTATGCTACCAGCCCTTCAGCCCACAATGTCATGCTTACTCCAAGATGATTCGAATACTTCTCTCCCAAATAGCCCTCCATATGTGCCTATCTGAGAGTCTCTTAAGTGTCCCCAATGTATCTCCCTTGATCATGATACAAAGATAGGTGGAGGAGAGGGTAGTGTTGAGGAAACGGAGATCCTGCAGAGACACTTAGATAGTTTACAGGAATGGGCAAAGAAGTGGCAAATTAAATATAATGTTGGAAAGTGTATGGTCATGCACTTTGGTGGAAGAAATAAATGGGCAGACTATTATTTAGATGGGGAGAGAATTCAAAATGCAGAGATGCAAGGAGACTTGGGAGTCCTTGTGCAGGACACCCTAAAAGTTAACCTCCAGGCTGAGTCAGTGGTGAAGAAGATGAATGCAAACTTGGCATTCATTTCTAGAGGTACAGAATATAAGAGCATGGATGTGACATTGAGGCTCTATAAGGCAGTCTTGAGACCACACTTGGACTATTGTGTGCAGTTTTGTGCTCCTTATTTTAGAAAGGATATACTGACATTGGAGAGGGTTCAGAGAAGATTCAAGAGAGTGATTCCAGGAACAAAAGATTTACCATATGAGGAACGTCTGGCAGCTCTTGGGTTGTATTCCCTGGGGTTCAGGAGAATGAGGGGGATCTCACAGAAACATTCTGAATGTTAAAAAGGCTTGAACAGATTAGATATGGCCAAGTTATTTCCCATGGTAGGGGACACTCACATTCTCCATGTAGCTCGATGCCTTCACTATCAATATGATACCAGAAGACCATAAGATATTGGAGCAGAATTAAGTAATTTTCCCATCGAGTCTTCTCCATCATTTCATCATGGCTGATCCATTTCCCCCTCAGCCCCAATCTCCTGCCTTCTCACCCGTAACCCTACATTCCCTGACCAATCAAGAATCTATCAACCTCTGCCTTAAATATACTCAGTGACTTGGCCTTCACAGTGGCTTGGAGCAATGAATTCCACAGATTCACCACTCTCTGGCTAAAGAAATCCCTTCTCATTGGGAGACCACATTCAGTGTGGATTGGAAATAATGTCTCCCCCTCACTGGCGTACATTAAGAATGCATGCTTAGACCACTGCTCTACTTTCTCTACACCCATGATTGTGTGGCTTGGAACAGCTTAAATGCCATCTGTAAATTTGTTGTTGACACAACTATTGTTGGTAGAAGATCTGTCCCTATTCTGGGCCCGACATATTGATTCAACTACAAAGGAGGCTATATTTCATTTGGAGTTTGGGGAGAATTGATATTCCACCAAAAACATTCACAAAATTCTACAGATATACCATGGAGAGCACTGTCTGGAATGGAAGGGCCACTGTGCAGGATTAGAAAAAGCTGCAGAAAGTTGTAACCTCATGGGCACTAGCCTCTCCAGCAACCAGGACATCTTCAAAAGGAGATGCCTCAAAAATACAGCATTCATCATGAAGGACTCCCGTCACCCAGGACATGCCCTCTTCTCATTGATACCATCAAGGAGGACGTACAGGAGCATGAAGACACACACTCAACGTTTCAGGAACAGCTTCTTCTCCTCCACTACATGGTTTTTCCTCCCTTTTCTGCACTACTTAGTTTCTGTATTTTTCATGTATGTACTGCGTGTGTGTATACTTATTGTAATTTATAATTTTTATTGCTATGTGATACAATGTACTGCTACTGCAAAACCAACAAATTTCACAACATGCCAGTGATATTGAATCTGATTCGTATTCTGATCCTCATAAGAGCATACCCAGAGAGAATAAACTCAAGAGATCACTAGAAGTCCAGAGCAACAGACATAAAATGAAGGAGAAACTCAGGTCAAACAACATCTATGGAGTGGAATAAAGAGCTGACATTTTGGGCTGAGATCCTTCATCAGGACTGACTTATCTCATAGATAAAGATGAACTTTTCCTTGTGGCAGAGGTACATAAGCGTAAAGTGAGGAATAAGTGATTTACAGAGGATCTGAGGAGCAGTATTTTCACTTAGTTGGTGTTTGAAGACTAGAGCTCAGTCTGAGACAATAACGTATCTGGATGAGAACCAGAATCACCAGCTATAGATTAAGTACTGTGAAATGGTATTTGCATAGATAAGTAACTGATAATCAGCAATGACGTGATGGGCCGAATGGACCATTTCTATGCTATATCACTCTGTGACTCTTAAGATGCCTTCAATATTGCAGCAATGCCTCAGTACTGTATTGAAACATCTTAGACTATTTGCTTGATTTCTGGAAAAGAGACATATCTCATTGCTTTACTGGTGCATACCCTACAGACAAGGCTTGCATTTATTGCCCATCTCTAAATGGCAGAGATGATGGTGGAACTTTCTCTTTGGTAAGCCACACAATAGCATAGTGGTTACAGTAATGCTATACAGCACCAGTGATAGGAAGATGGGGTTCAATTCATGCTGTTGTGTGTAAAGGGTTTGTTCTTTCTCCCTGGGACATTGTATGTTTCCTTCAGGTGCTCCTGTTTCCTCCCACATTCCAAAAAGAGACATACGGGTCATGGTTAGTAAGTTGTGGGCTCGCTATGTTGGCACCAGAAGTGTGGCGACACTTGTGCGCTGCCCCTAACACATCCTCAGAAAGTGTTGGCCATGAATGTTAATGACACATTGCACTGTATGTCTCGATGTTTTGATGTACATGTAACAAATAAAGCTAATCCCTAAAATCTTCTTTAGAGCTACTTCAGTCTGCGTGATGAAATTATTTCCACGGCATTTATAATCAGCTGTACTGAAAGACTCGTGATCTTCTTCCAAATAAGTAGAACTGTTTAAATTTGTGATGGTCTTTCTATTTCTATGAGAGATTCAGCATTCTGGCCCAACAAGCATGTGTCACCCAATTACACCATGTGACAAGTTAACTTACTAACCCGTACGTCTTTGCAATGTGGGAGGAAACTGGGGAGCAGGTAGAACTATATGGTCATGGACAGAATGTGCAAACAAATTGTCCAGTGATGGGAATTGAAGTCGGGCCGCTGTTGCTGTAATAGCATTATACTAAACATTATGTTACTGAGCTGTCCACTATTGATCAGAATTAGCAAATCATTTCAACATTTCAGTTATAATTAATTGTAATTGATTCTTACTTGTAGGCATTAATAATGGGCTTCAGTGAACATATCTGAGGGACTTTCTGGGGATTTATTAGCACTACGCTATTTTCAATCTTCAGACAAGCCCCATATGTTAAAGCTTTTGAGTTCAGTCACTGAAACTGATGTGAGTATTGGATTGACAAAGCCAGGCATGAATCAGCAGAATTTTGCTTGCTACTTTCGCTTAACACAAATAATTTCCAGTGGAAACGAATGTAGATAATGAGGTTTTGCAGCAGGAATTGGAGATTGTAGAGAGCAAATGAAATTGCAATAACTATGCAGCTTGTAGTCACCAGTTCTCTGCTGTCTGTAATGGTATTTCCAAACTTGGTAGTGATCTCGCATAATTGCAGCCAAATCAAACCCACAAACCCACTGAAACCACAAGACCATTACAGTTTATTTTCTCAGCTTTTATTTGTGTAGGCTAGTCAAGAGCTGGACTTTCCATGTCTAGCAGATCACTGTCTGAGGATCATTAATTAAACAAACAGAAATTTCCTTCTCATTGTACCCAATTCCTGCTGATTCTATTGGGTTGAATAGACCTGAATAATGTGAGGGACGTGTGACAGAGCAAAGTAGATCCCCTTAGTTGCCTGTAACCATAAATGAATTTTTGCCACTAGATAGCACGTTAAAATTGAACCAGTGTGATTGAGGAAAGTTCACCTTTAAAAGGTAAAATTTCCAGCTGGCTAGCTATCACCGCATCAAGCATGAGATCAGCTTTAATCTTGACTATGATAGCATCATTATCCGTGGAAGGGACTTAATCCGAACAAACCCGATGAAATATCACCTCACTTTCTCTCTCAACGTATGTGTCTTGACCTGCTGAGCATTGCTTGTGCTTTCTGGTCAGGCTCTTTGTATTTATGTTTTAAGTGTGATTTCAGAAACTGGGTGACGTTATGCCTCCTTCTGGTGTGCTCTGTAGTCCATATTCAATGAGAAATCAAACGTACTGGAAGATCAGGCACTTACCGCAGAGTCAGAATTCACCATGTTTGTCTTAGGCAAAAACAGAGTTATACAAAAATGCAGTATAGAATCAGGCCATTTGATCCATCGAATCTGTCCACCTGCCAATCACCCATTTACACTGAATCTGTCTGCCTGTCAATCACCTATTTACACCAAATCTGTCCGTCTGTCAATCACATTTACAACGAATCTGTCCGTCTGACAATCACCCACTAACACCAAATCTGTCCGTCTGTCAGTCTCTCATTTACTCTGAATCTGTCCTTCTATGCACGCTTTGAAATGGAGAACACAACTACAGCTGTGAAGATCTCTACTGGACCTCATGACCCTGTGATCTCCGTCTCAGAGGCCAATGTTAGACTGTCTTTAAAGAGAGTGAACGCTCGCAAGACAGAAGGTCCCAATGGAATACCTGGTACAGGTAAAGCTCTGAAAAGCTGTGCCAACCAACCAGCGGGAGTACTCAAGGACGTTTTCAACTCTCACTGCTATGGGCGGAAGTTCCCACATGCTTCAAAAAGGCAACAATTATACCAGCATCTAAGAAGAATAATGTGGGCTGCCTTAATGACTATCGCCCAGTAGCACTCACATCGACAATGATGAAATGTTTTGAGAGGTTGGTCATGACCAGACTGAACTCCTGCCTCAGCAAGGGCCTGGACCCATTGCAATTTGCCTATCGCCACAATAGGTCAATGGCAGATGCAATCTCAGTGGCTCTCCACAAGGCATTAGACCACCTAGACAACACAAAAACCTACGTCAGGATGCTGTTCATCGACTATAGCTCAGCGTTTAATACCATCATTCCCACAATCCTGATTGAGAAGTTGCAGAACCTGGGCCTCTGTACCTCCATCTGCAATTGGATCCTTGACTTCCTAACCGGAAGACCACAATCTGTGTGGATTGGTGATAGCATATCCTCCTCGCTGACGATCAATACTGGCACACCTCAAGGGTGTGTGCTTAGCCCACTGCTCTACTCTCTATATACACATGACTGTGTGGCTAGGCATAGCTCAAATACCATCGATAATTTGCTGACGATACAAACATTGTTGGTAGAATCTCAGGTGGTGACGAGAGGAGTGAGATATGCCAACTAGTGGAGTTGTGTCGCAGCAACAACCTGGCACTCAACATAAGATGAAAGAGCTGATTGTGGACTACAGGAAGGGTAAGATGAAGGAACACATACCGATCCTCATAGAGGGATCAGAAATGGAGAGAGTGAGCAGTTTCAAGTTCCTGGGTGTCAAGATCTCTGAGAATCTAACCTGGTCCCATCATTTCGATGTAGTTATAAAGGAAACAAGACAGCGCTATACTTTATGAGGAGTTTGAAGAGATTTGGCATGTCAACAAATACACTCAAAGACTTCTATAGTTGTACCATGGAGAGCATTCTGACAGGCTGCATCACTGTCTGGTATGGAGGGGCTACTGCACAGGACCGAAAGAAGCTGCAGAAGGTTGTAGATCTAGTCAGCTCCATCTTGGGTACTAGCCTACAAAGTGTCTAGGACATCTTCAAGGAGTGGTGTCTCAGAAAGGCAGCATCCATTATTAAGGACGTCCAGCACCCAGGGCATGCCCTTTTCTCACTGTTACCATCAGGCAGGAGGTACAGAAGCCTGAAGGCACACACTCAGCGATTCAGGAACAGCTTCTTCCCCTCTGCCATCCAATTCCTAAATGGACGTTGAATCTTTGGACATGACCTCATTTTTTTTAATATACAGTATTCTGTTTTTGCAGGTTTTATTAAATAAATTCAATATAAATAATCGATTTACTTGCTTATTTATTATTATGTTTTATTTTATTTTTTTTTCTCTCTCTGCTAGATTATGTGTTGCATTGAAATGCTGCTGCTAAGTTAACAAATTTCACGTCACATGCTGGTGATAATAAAACTGATTCTGATTCGGTCATTCATTCATACACACCGAATCTGTCTGTCAATCACCCATTTACACCGAATCTGTCCGCCTGTCAATCACCCATTCACACCGAATCTGTCTGTCTGCTAATCAGATTTACACCAAATCTGTCTGTCTGTCAATCACCCATTTACACAGAATCTGTCTGTCAATCACCCATTTACACTGAATCTGTCTGTCAATCACCCATTTACACCGAATCTGTCTGTCTGTCTGTCAATCACCCATTCACACCGAATCTGTCTGCTAATCAGATTTACACCAAATCTGTATGTCTGTCAATCACCCATTTACACAGAATCTGTCTGTCTGTCAATCACCCATTTACACCGAATCTGTCTGTCAATCACCCATTTACACCGAATCTGTCTGTCTGTCAATCACCCACTCACACTGAATCTGTCTGTCTGTCAATCACCCATTTACACCGAATCTGTCTGTCTGTCAATCACCCATTTACACCGAATCTGTCAGTCTGTCAATCACACATTTACACCAAATCTGTTCACCTGCCAATCAACTATTTACAATCCTACACTGATCACATTTGGCTTTCCCCTGATTGAACTGCTCACCCACACCTGGGGCAGTTTACAATGGCCAATGAACCTATCAACCTGAACTTCTTTGGGATGTGGTTGGAATCCAGAGTACCTGATCACTCTGAGAATGTGCAAACTCCGCCGGGATACCAGAGATCAAGACTCAGTCCATTTCTGTGACTCAGCCAGGTAGCGGTTTGACTAATGGCATCTCTGCGCTGTCCCTGCAAATTGCTTGAATAACATTCTGGCTCCTCCTTGAACCTAACGATTGGAGGAGAGAGGGTATGGGTGAACACCCATCTTGGCACAACCTCCTGGAATCTTATCCTCAGTGGTTCTCATTCCAAGAGTTGGGAGACGCCCACAGCATTTGATGTCTACCTGATACCTTAGCAGGTCACACACCATGAAGTCTATCACTGGGAATCTTCCTGATGGAGGTCAATTTTGGTACTGCAGTTTATCGGCTCTCCCATGGACATTCCACAATATGTGTCCCCACCCCCATTCTTGCAGTGACCTCAACCCACCACCCTCACAACCTCCAGTTCCTCCCCACCTACTCAGCAAGTGACCCATGCTATCCTCTGCTCCTTGATCCAGCCACCCATCCCAGTGGCAGAACATCTCTTTCAATCTCCCCTGCCTTTGGTACATGTCCCCAATCTCTTTACATGTCAGTCAGCCCGAGCTTCCACTACATGAGACTCTTCTCTACTTGTTGTCAAACAATGGCATGAAGTCCATTACGTACAACAGGCCTGATGCCAGGCTGGTCAATCAGTAAGTATGTCCTGGAGACACCAGAAAGCGAAGATGTTGGAATATGGATCACTACACAAAAGAACTGAGGGAACTCACTATGCAGTACAGTATCTATGGAGGGCACTTGGCCAAGTGGTTAAGGCATTGGACTTGCTACCTGAAGGTCATGAGTTTGAGCCCCAGCCGAGGGAACGTGTTGCGTCCTTGAGCAAGGCATTTAATCACACATTGCTCTGCGACGACACCGGTGCCAAGCTGTCTGGGTCCTAATGCCCTTCCCTTGGACAACATTGGTGTCGTGGAGAGGGGAGACTTGCAGCATGGGCAACTGCTGGTCTTCCATACAACCTTGCCCAGGCCTGCACCCTGGAGGGTGAAGACTTTCCAGGCGCAGATCCATGGTCTCGCGAGACTAATGGAAGCCTTCATTTATTTATCTATGGAGGGAATAGACTGGATGAACAGTCTCAACTCAAAAGTTTTACAGGCCATTTCCCTCCATAGATCCAGCTTGGCCTGTTAATTTGCTTCAGTGCTCCTTTTGTGCTGTTGCAGTAAATATGCCCTGTTCAGCAGCACATGAGCTATGCACCACTGAATTTCCTAGTTTGAGCGATAAAGTATTCACACAGATGGCTTGAGATTTAAATGCATGTATTAAATTTCCTCTGTCCCTTGCTTCCTGCCACCTACCTCTCTCAGTAGGTAAATCTGCCTCTGATTGCCCTTCTGCCCCAACCCCACTCTGACCACTGTACATAGCAATTGATCCCCAGCACTCAACATTTGCCCCTCTAGATCTTTTAGGAACGTTTGTTTCAGTGAAAGAATCCGCAATCTTTCGGTAAATACTCAGTATTCAGTAAATACTCAGCTTCTTTCTTTCATTTGAATTTCCCAAGCATGTTTGAAAAGACCACACTAACATTATGTCTCTTCCCCACCACACACTCATATCACCACGATCCTCTCTAGAGCCCATCTTGGTCCCTGTGGTTAGTCTCCCTCATGAGAAGTGATATTAATTAGGTATCATTGCAACTTGGCTTGCCAGAGGTTCAACATCTTCCCAGTGTCTGTGCTGGTATGTGAGATAGTTTCACTTTTAAAAGATATTCTCCTTTTGTTTTGCAAAGCAGCTGTTTCACAGCAGCTGGAGCATGTAAGGTAAATAATCAGCAAATCCCCCCCAAGGTGGATTTAACTTACCGTTACTGGGTAGGGGTTTTACAGAGGATTTGAGGGTCAATATTTTCTCCCAGAGGATATGTGGGATCTGGAAAACACTGCTGGAGTGTACAGTGAAGTCAGAAGCTCTCACAAAGTTGAGGAAATATCTGGATGAGCACTTGAATTACCAAGGTATAGAAACATTCAGAACCATGTGCTGAAGAATTGAGTTCTCTGCTGCATGACCCTATGATTCTCTAAACTGTCTAAGCAATGTACATCAGAGTAGGATCCACAATGATACCCTTAAAAATAATTGCAATGCCAGGAGCTTCGCCAGCATCTATGCAAAGGAATAAAAAGTCAACCTTTTGGGCCGAGACCCTACATCAGGATAAAGGTTCTGATCAAGGATCTCGGCCTGAAATCTTGACTGTTTATTTATTTCCATAGATGCTGCCTGACCTGCTGAGTTCCTCCATCATTTTGTGTGTGTTATTCTGGATATCCAGCATCTACGAAATCTCTTGTGTTCACAATACCATCATTTTAGACTGAGGAAGATGGAAGTACTTTCACGCACCACTCTTTCCACAGCACTTCTCTATCTTTATGTATTTTCACTGGCCAGAGGATCAGGAATTATGGTGACCGCTTGATATTGAACCATATTACCGTTCTGAGAGGGAGGTTAACCACTTTCCCTTTGACATTGAATTGTGTAACCATTCTGATATCCCCTATCAATATCCTGGCTGATCATGATCAGTTTAGATTACTTTAGATGTATTGGTCACATATACTTTGAATCATATCGTGAAATGTGTTGTTGCATTAACAAAAATGTGCTGTGGGCAGCCTGCAAGTGTCATCATACATCCGACACACTGGACCAAGTCTAAAAGAGCATCTCAAAGATAAGGATAAAGATGAGCTTTATTTGCCACATAAACATTGAGACATGCAGTGAAATGTGGCATTTGCTTCAAATCAAATCAGCAAGGGCTGTGCTGGACAGCCCTGAAGCCTCGTTGTCCTTCCAGCGGCAGCTTTACATCCCCACAGCTCCTTAACCCTTACCATGCCTGTTTGGAACGAGGGAGGAAACTGGAGCTCCCAATGAGAACCCAGGCAGTCACAAAGAGAATATACAAACTCCTTACAGACAGTGGTGGCAATTGAACCCCAATCTTACAGCGTGCACTGTAAAGAGTTGTGTTAACTGCAGTGCTACCATGCCACCACTAATCTGATGCACTGGACCAAGTCTAAAAGGCTGGGTATCCTGTAGTACATGAATCACTTTCTGGCACACCGAGGCCTTTTCATCTCCTATAAGCAGCAATTCAGGAGTATGACAGAATATTCGCCACTTACCTGGATGAGTGCAGCTTTAGAAACTTTTGCTGCACTGAAAACTGACATCATTCAGTGCAAAACAACCCACTTGAGTGATACCACATCCAGCACCCTAAACATTCATGCCCTCCATCAACAACACACACAGTACTTGCGAAATGTACCATCTCCCAAATGCACTGCTGGCCACTACTTCATCATTTCCCAAACCCATGACATCTATGGCTCATGGGCACGAAATGCAGGAAGTTTACACCTTTAAAGCTTAAAGATAGACTTTACGCAATGCTAAAACAAGTCTCACATTTTCCAGAGCGGTCACTTTATCTCCTCAGTCCACATTTGAGCAACATGATGGGAGCATCTACAGTAGAAACAGTTAAAGATGATGGCTCACCATCACCATCTCAGGGCCAGGTAATAAAAGAGACTGCAAGGGAGTGTTGGAGTGGGTTTTATTGTGTCGCTCTTTCAAAGAGGTTGCACAGGTATAAGAACTCAAAGGCCTTCTTTGGTGAAGTGAGATTCTAACAGTCTCAGCCAATAGTGATCTCTGGGAGAACCAGGTAAGTGCAATGTTAAAAGAGGAACTGCTCAAGGCAGATGCTTCATGCCACATTCCATGGGCAGTGAGCTCCTGGGGCTGGTCCCTTTTAAGCAATGCCAAAGGAGTTCTCACATTTTCCAGAGTGGACACCACAATATCTTTAGAAGCTGACTGTGATTGGGAGGAAGGTTTAGTCATGCTGTTCTACCTATCACGTTTAATAATCTAGTTTGTCTTCTCCTGTCTGTCACTTTGCCTTCTTTGCTAGGTTAAAGCCACTGTTCAGAAGCAGTCTGTTGTTATTCGGCTCAAGGGAAAGGAATTTCTGCAGAGCATATTGAAGCATTTATTTTTCTCTCTGAATCCCAGCAGATGCCTGGTTCTTTCAAGGGGGCTATCGTATTTTCTTTTCCCTCCTCATCCCATCCCTCAAACATGACTCATTCTTTCTCAGGCCCACGGATCAGTTTTTGACTCATTGGGTTGTACAGGCTTGGGTTCATTTCTGATTGTCTCTTAAAACTTTGGTTTTAACTCTGTACTGATGCCAGACACAATCTCACTTTGCAAAATTAATAGTGCTGTTTGTCTATTGACAGCTATTTGGCTCATCCAGAGACATATTTCACAGAAACAGACCCTTCAACCCCCGCTAAGTATTGAGAATCTATGCATGCTAATTCAAATTTCCAGCTTTTGACCTGTAACCTTTTCTGCCTTGCCTTATCCAGATACTTATTAAATGCCATGAGGGTCTCTGCTTACACCATCACATCCCACCCCAGTGTGTTCCAGATTTCATACACCCCCTGGGTGAAAAAAATTCTCCCTCAGATTCCCACTAAACCCCATACCCAATACCTGAAACGTATGCCCTCTTGCTCAATAGACCTCCGATATCGGAAAATGTTTCATGATATCTATTCTCCCTGCAGTCTGCATTATATTACTAACTGTTTCCTCCTCTGCCTCCTCCACTCCAAGCAAAACAAACACAGCCTATCCATAACAGAAGTGGGCAACATCCTGATGAATCTCTTCTGCATCCTCCCCACTGTTGTGACATCCTTCTTACAGCATTGTGATCCGAATGACACACAGTATCTTAGCAGTGGATTAACAAATTCTCATCTCTGCTCATTCTCCCTTTTCTCAAAGGAAAATAGTCCCATCTTGAAATAGAGAAATGACTGTGTTTATTCTATTCTGGCTCCTTGGAAGAATGTGAGGATTTTACTGAGGATTTCTATAGATAAATGTTGGAAAGCATTCTGTCTGGCTGGATCACCTCCTGGTATGGAGGCCGCAACGTCAGACGTGAAGTGAGGATAGGTTGAGTGAGTGAAGGCTTTTCCCTCTGGAGTGAAGGAGGTTGAGAGGTGTGCAAGATGATAAGAGGCATGGATTGACCCAGTAGTCAGAGACTTTCAAGTTTGTGCATGACACAGCAGTGCTTGGCCTCATCAACAATAATGATAAAACAACATACAGAGAGGACGTAGAGTGGCTGGTGGATTGGTGTGAGAAGAACACCTAAGTCCGAACATGAAGAATACCAAGGAAATCATTGACTTCAGGAAAGTACAGATGAACCATCCCCCTCCGTGAATACATAGCTCCTCTGCACCAAGTTCCTGGGAGTTCACATCACACATGACCTCACCTGCTCCCTTAATATCACCAGCCTGAACAGGAAGGCACTGCAGCGCCTCCACTGCTTAAGGAGATTGAGGCAAACGAGGCTCTTCCCAGCCCCCATCTTAACTGCGTTTTACAGGAGCACTATTGAGAGCACCCTGACAAGTTTCATTTCCATCTGGTGTGGGAGCAGCCAAGCAGCAGACCAGAAGTCCCTACAAAGGACGGTGAGAATGACTGAGAGGACCATGGGGGCTCCCTACCATCCATCAGGGACATTTATCAGGAGGGGCTGCCTATACAAAACCCTTAGTATGATTAAGGATCCCATTCATCCATACAGCATCTTCTTTTGACTTTCTACCATCAGGCAGGAGACTACGATGCACAGAAAGAAGAACGGTCAGGGTAGGGAGCAGTTTCTTCCCTCAGGCCAGTAGGCCTCTGAAACCCCTGCCACGTCACATTTAAAGTGTCACTGGGTAATCTGTTCTGTACCTTGCAATATTTAATTTATGTACTTGAGTTTGTAATTTATGCGTGATTCATCTGTAGATGTTATCCTTACTTTCACAAGTTATCGTGTGTTATTTGTACTACCGTGTTTACACCCTAGTTCGGAGAAACATTGTCTCGTTTGATGGTATATATGTATATTGTTAAATGACAATAAACTTGACTTTTATCCAGTGTGGAAATGGCTAACATGAGGCATAAATTGAAGGTGATTGGAAGAAGGTATAGCACGAGGCGGGGACGTTAGAGGTAAGTCTTTACACAGAGAGTGTTGAGTGTGTGGAACACCCAGCTAGGGTTGGTGCTAGGAACAGATACGCTACTCTGCAGATTGCCAACACCACTCTCATTCTCCTACCAGCCACACGTGGAGTCCTTGTGATCACAGAAGGAACATGGAAACTGCACACAGAGGGCACGGGGGGAGGGAGATCATGTTGCTCGAGCTGTGAGAAAACACACTGCTAGCTGCATCCCTCTCCCTCTTACCTTGTTACACTCACTCTTGGGTTGCATCATCTCCCACGTCTTCCTGATGTGAGTGAACAACCTGGTGCTCATTATTGAGTGGGGCTGAAGTCTTTCAGCTGTTAACTAAAAACAACACTGTCTTTGATCTGCATCATTTCCTTTGCTCCCAGTGTTCTGTTGCCCATTATATAATGGCTTCTCACATGTGAAGGAAATGTCCCCTTGAAGTGTTACAACTTGAGCATGTTCCAATGAACAAGATGTGTGGGATCCAACCTTATGGCAGTTACTGATGACGAAAGCTGTAAGAGACCAATAGATTAGTAAGGTGGGCAGAGAAGAGGCAAGCACAGTCAAATAAAAACTAGGATCAAGACAACACTCCAGTCCCTTGAGCCTACACTGCTGATCAGTAAGAAAACGGCTGAAGATCACAGGCTGATTTCCTCACTCATCCCATCCAACAATTGTTGGAATTTTTACCCATCACTAATTGCCCCTGCCGGGCTATTTAAGAGCCAAGCACCTTGACGATCAGACTAGTAATGACCAACATTCAGTAAGACCTTGGCTGATCTATTCTTGGCTTTAGCATAACAATTCATGTTCTCCTCTACTCCTTTGATTTCCTTGTACTGTAGTTCAAATGTCTGTCAATTTCTGACTTGAAGATATCCACAGACCTTCTCTGAATAGCTTGCATAGAGTGGACATAAGGAGGGTACTTCTACCACAGAAGAGTCTAGGATTTGAGGGCACAAGCTCAAAATGAAAGGACAACTCTTTAGAAATGGGATGAGGAGGATGAATTTCTTCAGCCAGAGGGTGGTGAATCTTTGGAATTTGTTGCCAGGGCTTTGGAGGCCAAGATAGTAGGTGTATTTTAGGAAGAGATTAGCAGGTTCTTGAAGGTAAGGGGTCAAATGTTACGGGGCGAATGCAGGAGAATAGGATTGAGAAAACTAAACAACCATGACTGAAGGTGGAGCAGACATGACGGGCTGAGTGACAATTCTAATTTTATACCCTACTGTCTTACAGTCTCTGCATATGATCATAAGACTCCAAAGAGCTGTAACCTCCAGAGTGAAGAAATAACTCTATCTTAAAAGGGTGAATCTTTAGTTTGTCTCCTCCCCAGTTTTAGATACCCCTGGTGCAGGGAAACATCCACACATCTGTCCACCCCCCTCAAAATTGCACATGCTTCCATCACCTTGTTCTCCAAACTCCAGTGTGTCTTGGGCCAACTGACTCGATCTCCCTTCATATGTCAATTTGTACAAGCCAGGAATTGACCTGAAACTTTCTGATCAGGACCACTCCAGCCGAGGACAAATTTGATTGCTGGTGTTGGTGGTGTGCCCAAAGCAAGCAGTACTACTTGGATATCAGCTTTGATTATTGCAGGTCCGTTGTGGAATTGATCATTAGTTTGTGATTGTAGCGTGTACTAAGGTACAGATCAATTTATCACATCAGTACTGTACACCAAAATCGTAGAAACAATAACAGATTGCGGAACAGAGATGGTAAGAGGCATAGATGAAGTAGACAGCCAGGGGTGTTTTCCCAGGCTGGGAATGTCTAATATGTGGAGGCGTAATTTTAAGGTGATTTGAGGAAAGTGTCAGAGGCAGTTTTGCTTTCATGGAGCATGCTGGGTGCATGGAACACACTGCCAGGGATGGTGGTAGACGCAGATACTGCACGTTACAGATATGTAAGCAAGGAAGGATGAAAGAAAACTGGAGGGCAATGAGGGAAGAAAAGGCTAGTCTGATCTTAGAGTTGATTAAAAGGTCTGCACAAGATTGTGGGCCAAAGGACCTGAATTGTGCTGTACTGTCCTATGTTCTAATATAGTGCTAGTGTTACTGAGGAAGTATAGTGCAGGCAGACAATAAGATGCAAGGTCATGGTGAGGTAGATTCGGTGTCTGTCCTATCATACAAGAGGTCAATTCAGTCACCTTATTACAGTGGGATAGAAGGTGCCCTTGAGAGTGGTGGCAGATGCATTCACAATCATGTTGAATGGTGGTGTAGCAAAGAGCTGAGCAGCCTCCTCCTCCTCTTTTCCTTTGTGACTTTAATCTATTTGACTCTTGCAGCAACAGTTGAGTAACAGCGCACAGCATTTATCTCAGAGCCAATTTGGCAGCAATGTCGAGATCAATGAGTCTGCAAATAGAGAGAATTCCTGCACCCACTACTCATACTCTGACCTTTGTTTCAAAGCCACATCTACAGTACAACAGTGTTTCATTTCATTCTCCAGTCAGTCGTCCCTCAGCTCCTTAAGGCTGTTAAACTTGTTTTGAATTATGGTGGGTTCATGAACTGCACACTCACCGGGGAAGAGTCTTGACAGTTGTCAAATCTCCATTCACCCCTGACATCCTTTCAATGGCCTCTTTATTAGGGAAACCTGTTCGTTAATGCAAATATCTCATCAGCCAATCATGTGGCAGCAAATCAATGTATAAAAGCATGCAGACATGGACAAAAGGTTCAGCTGTTGTTCACACCAAACATCAAAATGGGGTAGAAATGTGACCTAAGTGACTTTGACTGTAGAACGATTGTTGGTGCCAGACAGGGTGGTTTGAGAATCTCAGAAACTGCTGATCTCCTGGGTTTTTCATGTACAACAATCTCCAGAATTTACAGAAAATGGTATGAAAAACAAAAAAAAATCTGGTGAGCGGCAGTTCTTTCTGTGGGTGAAAACTCTTTGTTAATAAGAGAGGTCAGCAGAGAATGGCCAGATTGGCTCCTGCTGACAGTAACTCTAATAACCATGCATTACAACAGTGGTGTACAGAAAAGCATCTCTTAATGCACTACATGTCAAACCTTGAAGTGGATGGGCTACAGCAGCAGAAGGCTATGAACATACACTTAGTGGCAACTTTATTTGGTACAAGTGGTAAATGGCTCATAGCCAATTTCTTATCCTGACATTAGGAATCTCTGGCTGAATGGGGCCTCCAGAGAGCCTACTAGAAGCCAAGGTTGTCTGCTGTGGTGCAGTGGATCAAAACCTGCTCTAGAGATTTGAGTGCGAAAACCCTTGAGTACTATCCTCACCTCTCACCCAACAGGCTGAATAGCTACCATCCGTGAAACGGAGAAATATAATCTGAGGAATGAGAATGATGGGAATGCTTTGTAAGCTAGCATTGATCCAATAGGCTAAATGGCCCACTTTTCTACAGAAAGAAAATATGAAATATCAAAGAGCAGAATGCTGGAAGGACTCAGTGGATCAGGCAGCATCTGTGGAGACAAAAGGAGTGAGTTTGGTGCTTCAGGTCGAGACACAGTGTCAGAACTGTGAGTGGAAAGGGAAGATTGCTGGTATATTGCAGAATGTGGAACGCGGAAAGGTTGGAATAGAGGCTGGCAGGTGATGGATGGAACCAGACAGGGAGGAGACGATAGGTAGGTGGAACTAGGCTATATGACAGCTTTCGCAAGTCTCCTTATATCATCTTCTGGGCCATGACCCTGCAGGATAATGTAAGGGATGGAAACGTACAGAATTCACCACTGCTGATATTGAGATGGGATTCACTTTAAGAGGCGAGTCTGACATGATTACATAATTACATAAAGGACTTTTACTGCGCTTTGCGTTAGTTTTTAGGAGTTCAATAAATGAGTTGATACATCTTTTTCTTAAACATAAAATGCCCCATGTTGTTTTATTTGTGAAAAACTGCATTGGTGACCCCAGTGCTCTATGACAATTCCATAGTTATTGAACATGTTCGCCAATGCAGCTGCTTTGAAACTGCCAGAGTTTTAGGAGCAAAATGCCGTTGCTTGGTTAAACAAGCCGAGGCTCACCCCTTGCTGCGAGAGATTTCCACTTGCCAACACCAAGTTCAACTATGTGGAGGCATTGCTTGGAAGCTCCATGGCAGCGAGAATGGTGCGTCTATTAGAATACCCATCTGCACACGACAAAGACCGATTGCTGAAAATACACCTTTTCTAGATTTTTGTACTATCAGAGCCTGAGCGCACCAAACAGTTGTTCTCCTTGCCCGGCCTCAGTGATGCTAGGCCATTGGAGCTAATGGACCACATGCTGTCTCTCCTGGGAAATCACCATCCTTGTTTTAGTTTTATAGAACTCTTCATGCAGCAAATGCCTGATTAAGTTCACATAGCCCTCACTATTGCACCCATGATGGACGATAGGGAGCTTGCTAAAATGGTTGATAGTCTACACTCAGCCAGGCAGTGATACACAATTCCTTCTCTTTTCCCTATCTCAATAAGCCCGGTCAGCGATGCCTCCAGCAGAAGCACGTGAAATAGATGACTAACTAATGCTGTGAAACAGACTACGCTGGGTCTGTTTCTACGACACTTGCTTTGTTACAAACACTAGGAAGTGCCAACCGCCTTGCAGTGTCAACAGTGCCGGCACATCGGGACATCAGAGGTCTGTGAACACCATGCGTTCCAGCTGCCAGGCTCATCCACTGTTCATTACGGACACCCTTTCGGGTCGACACTTCCTGCGTGACACGGATGCTCGAGTGAGTGTGCTGTCAGCATCTCCTATTGATGAGAAGACAAAGAGTGAGGCAGTCTCACTGGAGGCCGTCAACAGCAGCAGGATCCAGACATACGGAACACAATGGGTGGAACTCTGCCTCAGTGGGCCAGCCCTCTGCTTCATGCAGTCACAAAACATGGGGGCTGAGCACCACATTGCGACAGTTGGCCCGGTAGTCCTTGCCCATGTGCGTAGACTGGACTCTGAAAAGCTAGCAACCACAAAGGCTGAGTTGGCAACATGGAAAGAATTGGCATTGTACCCTGGTGAAATAGCCCCTGGGCTTCTGTCCTCCATATAGTCCTTAAGGTGGTTGTCGCCCAGGTAGTGACTACATATGCCTTAACGAGGCCACTAACCCTGATCGTTACCCAGCACATCCGTTCTCCCGAGAGGAAGTACCCTGCCTTAAACCAGCCCACCAAGTTTTGGAGGATTCTGCTACCTTGCCCTGCCATCACGACATGCCCATGAGCAAGTCAACACACCTCTGGACGAGCCAAAGGCTCTGGACACGCTCACAATGCCAGTTTTAGTGAATTCTGAGAGTGCCAGTGTAGGGTATTGTAATTGGTTTAAACATACAGAATTTACAACCACCAACATGAGTTGGGGTACACTTTCAGAGGTGAGTCTGACATGATTATGTAATTACATAAAGGACTTTTACCGCACTTTGTGTTCAGATTTTTTGGGGTTCAAATAATGAGTTGTCATTTCTTAAACATAAAACACCTCATGTCTTATTTGCAAAAACCTACAACCTCACTAACAGTGATGCAAAGTTTAGGGGAGATATCAGAGGGAGATATTTTACACACTGAATGGCAAGAACCTGGCATACATTTTGAGGGGTGGTGGTAGTGTATGATACACCAGCCTCTACATTTAATATATCATTTCTCATTTTTCTGTTTGCTGCAACGTAGTCCCACAACAAGTAAACCTTCTCGTCCCCCCTCAATTCCCTCTCTGCTTTCTACAGTGACTACCCCTCTTCATGAGTTCCTCATCTGCTCATCCCGTCTAACTAACTCCTCCAGTCTTATGGCAACTTCGCCTGCAATTGCAGGAAGTGTAACAACTGTCCCTCCTTCCTCACCACCATCAACAGCCCTTCCAGCTGAGGCAAAGATTCACCTGCATCTCTTCCAACCAGGTCTAGCTTGTCCAATGCTAACAATGTGGCCTCCCTCACACCTGAGAAACCAAGTAAAGATTCATCAACCCTCTTGCAGAGCATCTGTGCTCTGACCATAATGGCCACCTCAAGCCTTTGGTTGCATGTCATTTGAATTCTCCCTCCCACTCTCACACTGACCTGTTTGTCATTGATCTTCTCCATTGTTAAGGGGGTTTGAGGAGCAAATTAGAAACGTAACATCCTGGTCCACTTGGGTTGCTGCCAACCCAATGATACATAACATTGAATTTTCCAAGTTCGGATCTCCTACACCTCATATTCTCCTCCGTCATACATTTACCTGTCTACCCAGTTTTTTCACCCTTTTTTCAACTTTGCCACTCTCCACTTCTCAACTAACAATCTCTGTCCCACTCTACGATGCACACTCACAGCTTTTCTTTCTTGTTCCCTGTCCTGATACAAGGTCTCAACACTTCTTGCTTCCACAGATGCCCCCTGACCCATTGCGTTCTTCCAGAGATTAAAAGCTAGAGAGTCATAGACCACTACAGCACAGAAGCAGGTCCTTCAACCCATTTAGACCATGTCATCTCGGTCTTCTGCCCAGTCCCATCTACCTGCACTGGGGCCATATCCCTCCAAACCCTTTCATCTATGCACATATCTAAGCTTCTCTTTAATATTACAACTGAACCTGCATCTCACACAACCCTCTGAGTGAAGAAGGGTTAGATTGACCTTAGGATAGGTTAAAAAGTCGATACAACATTATGGGGTGAAAGACCTCTAGAGTGCCATAATATTCTATGGTTTATGTTCTTGAATGTTGTTTGGTTAACTGGTCTTTGTGAATTGCCCCTAGTATGTCAGTGAGTGGTGGGAATCAGGTGGAAATTCTGAAGAATGGAGAACAAAATGGGATTCAAGTTGGATTGGTGCAAATAGATGTTCAATGACCTGCTCTCCTTGGATGGGCCAAAGGGCCAGCTTACGAGCTCTCTTTGACTCCGTGGTTATTTGATCATTATCACATGATTTTCTTGTGGGAACTTCTTCTGTCTGTTCCCTTCATTGCCATGGTAAATGTATGCATTGTTGGTAACCAGTTCATGGAGGGTCTGCACGACTAAATTGAGGGAGCCTGTTCCCATTACGACTCTTCAATGATCATGAGATACTAATTTTTCATTGAAAAGAGGGATACAATGAAAGACATTGTTTTTATTTCATATCATTTCATGGTCACAAGTTGAAAATTTCTCCTCACAGGTGTTGTAAAACTGTTAGTCACTTCATTCAAAGGGGGAATGAAAGGCAATTTGAGAGAAAAAGACTTTCAGGTTTATAGGGGAAGGGTGAAGAGCTGGAATATACACCACAGCACTTCTATCATTTATCAGGATGACACGGTAGCACCTCACTTTAGAGCAGCATCTGTAAAACTGGGTTTGATTCCTGCTGCTCTCTGTAAGCAGTTTATACCTTCTCCTCATGACCACAATGGTGTCCTCTGGGTGGTCCATTTTCCTCCCTCATTCTGAAGAAGTACAGATAGGACTTGTGAGTTGTGGACATGCTATGTTGGCACTAGAAGCCTGGTAACACTTGCGGGCTGCCCAGCACAATTCTCACTGATTTGATTTGACATAAAAGTTACATTTTATTGTAAGTTTTGATGTACACATGACAAACAAAAGTAATCTTTAATCTTTGTGCTTTAGATGTAATGAAAAGGAGGCAAAAGATACTATCGTAATGCATATTTCTCTTGTCAATGGTGAGCTCTCTTTATCCCGGATCCAATGAGCATAAGTCCTTTGCCTCAATATCCAAAGATCAAAGGTTCATTTTATTATTATCAAGGTACGTATGCAGACTACAACTCTGAGATTTGTCTTCTTCAGATAGCCATAAAGTCCAGAAAACCAAAGAGGTGGTTGAAAGAAAGACATCAATCAGCACCCCCCTACACATGAAAAGAAAAAGAAACAAAAACTCACTAACTCCAACCCCCCCAACCCCTCCCTCAAACAAAAACTAAGAGATCACCCACATGGAGAAACAAGAACATCAAACCCCAAACCCCTAGCCTGCCAATTGGCAAGAAGAAAGAATGGGCAAGAACATAAAAGAACACAGAACTGAAACAGAACTAAAGTTAGTTTGAACTACAGTCATAATCTTGAGAGCCAAATTTGTAAAAGGGATAAATTACAATCCCCTGTCAGTGTTCCAAAAACTTAGTTGTGTTTTAAGCAGCCACCTGAAGGTCACAAAGTATTTAGTGCTCAACTTGATGCCACCTAACAATTAGACTTCCATGTCCCCTTGCACACTGGTTGCTGGAGTGTGCACTTACAAATGGTCAGGAAATCTTGAGCGGTTAGCATGATTTTCCTTTAAGAAAAGGTTTTCAAATAAAATAATTGATTGGTTCATTTAAACTTGCAACAAGACTCGGAGGAATTCACAAGAATAATCCAGGGAATAAAAGGGTTAACACATGAAGAGTCTGATGCTCGGGGCCCGTACTCGCTGGAGTTTAGAAGTAGAATGTTGGGGGATGGGGGATCTCATTGATCTGCATCGAATATTGAAGAGCCTAGATAAAGTGGATGTGGTGAGGATGTTTCCTGTAGAGGGGAGTCTAGGACCAAAGGCACAGCCTCAAAATCAAAGGGCATCACTTTAGGACAGAGATGAGGAGGAACCTTTTTAGCTGGAGGGTAGTGGAACCTGTGGAATTCATTGTAACTGATGCATGTGGAGGCTGTCATTGAGTATATTTAATGCTGAGATTGATAGGTTCTTGATTAGTAAGGGTGTCAAAAGTTATGCGAAGGCCGGAGAATGGGGTTGAGAGGGATAATAAATTCACCATGATGGAATTGTGGAGTAGACTCAATGGGTTGAATGGTCTAATCATTCTCCTATATCATAGACTCCCATCAAGGAGTTAATATGAAGTAGACTGACCAAGAGATTTCAGCAAAGACACGATCTTTGTTTAAGAAAAAGCAGAACCACATGAACAAGTAATCTCTTGTCAAACCTAAGAATGTCATGAATTCAGAAGAGGGTGCATGGCTGTCAATTTTTCTAACAACCCAAGCTTTAGATCTGAAGATTAATTGTTGAATAATCATGCAAGATGAACAAAACTGGTGTACATACCACAACAGAAAACTGATGTTAGCCACCAGTCACAGAACGCTAACTATTCTGAGTACTGGCTGGATGGGGGACTTGCTTTGGCCTGAGTATTTGGAATCCTTTTCCCTTTCCTCATGCATGTTAGTTGCTTCATTGCTATAAATTGCAGCCTCTCCTAAATTATTTATTGTCTGGATATGCACTCTGCTATCTGTACACCAGCTCATTAATGCAAATATCTAATCATGTGGCAGCAACTCAATGCATAAAAACATGCAGACATGGTCAAAAGGTTCAGTTCTTGTTGAGACCAAACATCAGAATGAGGAAGAAATGTGATCTAAGTGACTTTGACTGTGGAATACTTATAGATGCCAGACAGAGTGGTTTGGGTTTCTCAGAAACTGCTGATCTCCTTTCATTTTACCACAGAACAGTCTCTAGAGTTTACGAAAAATGGTGTGAGAAACAAAACCATCCAGTGAGAGGCCATTCTGAAGGTGAAAAGCCTTGTTAATAAGAGAGTTCAGAAGAAAAGGCTGGTTGGTTCAAACTGACAGGAAGACGACAGCATCTCAAATAACCACGCATTACAACAGTGGTGTGCAGAAGAGCATCTCTGAATGCACAACGTATCGAACCTTGAAGTGGACTGGAGTACAGCAGAAGAAGACCATGAACATACACTCAATGGCCATTTTATTAAGTACAGGAGGTACCTAATCAAGTGGCCACTGAATGGATGTCATTAGCACAATTAAAGTGCTTAATTTCAGATGATGTGTCGACCATTGGGATTTCAAAGAGTGTTGCATTTAGAATTTTCTACCCCTCAGGCTGTAACTGATCCAGTAATCATGTATTACTCTGTCTGAAGCCAGATGTATATAAATATTCTATAGGGGAGTGCAGCGATTAGGTATAATCTCATTTGAACTTGCTCAATGCTCACCAACTATACAGCTCTCCTTGAGTTCTCTCCCTCTGACAGTACAGAGTCTACTCAGTGCTTTCCCCTCCAACTGTAGAAGAATGAAGCATGCTGTCAGGAGTACCCTTCCAACACTGCAACTCTTCCTCAATACTGTCTAATGTTCAGTCTTCATTGGTGGAAAATTCCCTCACTGATCTCCCTCAGTACTGCTTAGGTGAAATATTTAAAGGGAATTTGGGTAGGGAACTTCTTCACTCACTGGGCTGTGTAAGTGTGGCATGAGTTGCTGGTGGAAGTGCTAGATATGAATTTAATTTCTATTGTGCATGTTCCCTTAACAGTCAATCTTCAATAGTGGAACAGTCCTCACTGACCTCTTCCAACAGGAACAGTTGGCTTAGAATTGTATTGTACTAGAATAAATGTACAGTTATTACCCTACAACCATCAGGCCTCTGAACCAGTGTGGATAACTTCAAACACCTCAGCACAGAACTGACTCCACAATCTATACACTCACTTTCACAGACTCTACAACTCAGTATTATTTAATTACCTTTTGCATGACTTGTCCTGTTTTGTATGTTGGATGTTTGTCAATCTTTGATAAGTATAGTTTTTCATAAATTCAATTGTATTTCTTTATTTTCCTGTAATTACCTGCAAGAAAATTAATAGCATATGGTGACATGTATGTATTTGGTAATAAGGTGACTTTGAATTTTGAATAGTTTGGTCCTCCCTCCTTACTAAACCTAAAGAGAACAGCACTCCCTCCCTATGTAGTGAGTTTCCAGCAACACCACACTTCCTCTCTGCTACTCCTACTGCATATTTTAAACCAGAATCTCAGCCAACATGTTATGCTCAAGCCATGGAGAGGAATTTGAATCCACAACCTCTGATTCACTGGAGGATGCATTGCTTTTGTTTCTTGGCATGGATGTTTTAGAAAACTTGGACACCAGAGCAGTAAACTATTACTGAGAAAGGATAAGATTATTTATGATTCAGTACAAAACTCCCACCTACCATCCCAAGGCTGAGTATCTAGAACAGTTAAAGTGAGTGTGCAAGAGTAAGATCTGTGGACAATATAGCTGAACATTTTTTAATATCCATATACCAATAGACACTTCCATGTCAACAGGAGAGTGAAGAGGAGAGACATTGTTCAATGGGAGAGACATCTATCATTAGAGGGAAGAGGAGAGACATCAGTCCATAGGAGAGAGAAAAGGAGAGACATTGGTCAATAGGAGAGAGAAGAGGAGAGACATTGGTCAATAGGAGGGGAAAGAGGAGAGACATTGATCACTAGGAGAGGGAAGAGGAGAGACATTGGTCAATAGAAGGGGGAAGAGGAGAGACATTGGTCAATAGGAGGGGGAAGAGGAGAGACATTGGTCAATAGGAGGGGGAAGAGGAAAGACATTGATCAATAAGAGGGGGAAGAGGAGACACATTGGTCAATAAGAGGGGGAAGAGGAGAGACATTGGTCAATAGGAGAGGGAAGAGGAAAGACATCAGTCACACATGATAAGACCACTCTCAGGCTGGAGGAGGAACACTTCATATCAACCAACCTAACGGCATGAAAATCTATTTTTCTAATGTTTAATTTCTCCCTCTCACTTCCCCTTCCCTTTGCGTTCATTCCCCACTTTTGCTCCCCTCTTACTTCTGCTCTTTTCCTCCCCCGGTGCTTCTCCATGAACCATTTTGCTCTCCCATTGAATCCTTCTTCTTAACCCTTTAGCTTTCCCACCTATCACCTCAAAGCTTCTTATATACCCCCTCTCCCCCACCCACCTGGCTTCACCTATCACTTGCCAGCTTTTACTCCTACCCCCAACACCCCCCCCCCCACGTTTTTATTCTGGCTTCTTCTCCCTTCCTTCCCCCTCCTGGTGAAGGGTCTCAGCCTGAGATGTTGACTGTTTATTCCTTTCCATAGATACTGCTTGCCCTGACGAGTTCCTCCAGTGTTTTGTACAGTATGTGTTATTCCAGACTTGAATATTTTGAACAATGTATCATGCAATGCTTTAATAGAATATATTCTCAAATTTGCAATTATGATTTTAATTTGCTCCATGTTCTATTTCCTTAGTGGCAGATCACAGCTTACCACCAACAAATCCAACAGTGTTAGTTCAATACGTTGGTTAACCAGTTTGGAGCACATCAACAGAGTACTGAGGTTATGCACGTGTAAATAGTAATCCATTGTAACAACACACACAGAATGCTGGAGGAACTCAGCAACTTAGACAGCATCTATGGAAAAATGTACAGTTGACGTTTCGGACCGAGACCATTTGGCAGGACTGGAGAAAAAGAGATGAGGAGTAGATTTAAAAGGTGTGGGAAGGGGAGAGAGAAACACAAGGTGATAGGTGAAGCCCAGAGGGGGAGGAATGAAGTAAAGAGCTGGGAAGTTGATTGGTGAAAGAGATACAGAGTTGGAGATAGGGGAGTCTGATAGGAGACGGTAGAAGACATTGGAAGAAAGAAAAGGGGGAGGAGCACCACAGGGAGGCGATAGGCAGGCAAGGAGATAAGGTGAGAAAGGGAAAGGGAATGGGGCATAATGAAGGCGGGGAAGGGGGGAGTACCAGAAGTTCGAGAAATCGATCTTCATGCCATCAGATTGGAGGTTACCCAAATTGAACATAGGGAGTTATTCTTCCAACCTGAGTGTCAGTTCATCATGACAGGAGGCTTCTGTTGAGGATGTCTTTTTGTTTCTGTTGTCAGCAAAATCTCTCTGGAACATCTTTAGTTTCCCTGTGGGGAATTAATGTGATTAAATTTTGAAATTAACAAAGACCATTTCGAAAGTTCTCTATATCGACTCTGAAATTATTTTGTGGATTTCTGTTGTCATCTTCATATTTGTGGCTAACACTGAGCAGTGGTGTGGAGTAAATAATCTCAGAGTGCATGTTCAGAAGTTCAATGACTGGTTTGGATCTCTGTTATAGCTGCGATGCTACTTCAACACTATCCTTTCCACAATCCAGTACCCCACAGCACTGTCCATATCCAGTGAGACACTCCCTCAGCAACTCTGTCCTACACACCCTCATACTGTCTCTCTGACAGTGTGACACTCCCTCATACTGTCCCTCTGACAGTGAGACACTCCCTCAGTACTGTCCCTCCGACAGTGTGACACTCCCTCAGTACAGTCCCTCTGACAGTGTGACACTCCCTCAGTACAGTCCCTCTGACAGTGTGACACTCCCTCAGTACAGTCCCTCTGACAGTGAGACACTCCCTCAGTACAGTCCCTCTGACAGTGTGACACTCCCTCAGTACAGTCCCTCTGACAGTGTGACACTCCCTCAGAACAGTCCCTCTGACAGTGAGACACTCCCTCAGTACTGTCCCTCTGACAGTGTGACACTCCCTCAGTACTGTCCCTCTGACAGTGTGACACTCCCTCAGTACAGTCCCTCTGACAGTGAGACACTCCCTCAGTACTGTCCCTCTGACAGTGAGACACTCCCTCAGTACTGTCCCTCTGATAGTGAGACACTCCCTCAGTACTGTCCCTCTGACAGTGTGACACTCCCTCAGTACTGTCCCTCTGACAGTGTGACACTCCCTCAGTACTGTCCCTCTGACAGTGTGACACTCCCTCAGTACTGTCCCTCTGACAGTGAGACACTCCCTCAGTACAGTCCCTTTGACAGTGAGACACTCCCTCAGTACAGTCCCTCTGACAGTGTGACACTCCCTCAGTACTGTCCCTCTGACAGTGAGACACTCCCTCAGTACTGTCCCTCCGACAGTGTGACACTCCCTCAGTACAGTCCCTCTGACAGTGAGACACTCCCTCAGTACAGTCCCTCTGACAGTGACACTCCCTCAGTACAGTCCCTCTGACAGTGAGACACTCCCTCAGTACTGTCCCTCTGACAGTGTGACACTCCCTCAGTACTGTCCCTCTGACAGTGAGACACTCCCTCAGTACAGTCCCTCCGACAGTGTGACACTCCCTCAGTACCGTCCCTCTGACAGTGTGACACTCCCTCAGTACAGTCCCTCCGACAGTGTGACACTCCCTCAGTACTGTCCCTCTGATAGTGAGACACTCCCTCAGTACTGTCCCTCTGACAGTGAGACACTCCCTCAGTACTGTCCCTCTGACAGTGACACTCCCTCAGTACAGACCCTCTGACAATGAGACACTCCCTCAGTACTGTCCCTCTGACAGTGAGACACTCCCTCAGTACAGTCCCTCTGACAGTGAGACACTCCCTCAGTACAGTCCCTCTGATAGTTAGACACTCCCTCAGTACAGTCCCTCTGACAGTGAGACACTCCCTCAGTACAGTCCCTCTGATAGTGAGACACTCCCTCAGTACTGTCCCTCCGACAGTGTGACACTCCCTCAGTACAGTCCCTCTGACAGTGAGACACTCCCTCAGTACAGTCCCTCTGACAGTGACACTCCCTCAGTACAGTCCCTCTGACAGTGAGACACTCCCTCAGTACTGTCCCTCTGACAGTGTGACACTCCCTCAGTACTGTCCCTCTGACAGTGAGACACTCCCTCAGTACAGTCCCTCCGACAGTGTGACACTCCCTCAGTACCGTCCCTCTGACAGTGTGACACTCCCTCAGTACAGTCCCTCCGACAGTGTGACACTCCCTCAGTACTGTCCCTCTGATAGTGAGACACTCCCTCAGTACTGTCCCTCTGACAGTGACACTCCCTCAGTACAGACCCTCTGACAATGAGACACTCCCTCAGTACTGTCCCTCTGACAGTGAGACACTCCCTCAGTACAGTCCCTCTGATAGTTAGACACTCCCTCAGTACAGTCCCTCTGACAGTGAGACACTCCCTCAGTACAGTCCCTCTGACAGTGACACTCCCTCAGTACAGTCCCTCTGACAGTGAGACACTCCCTCAATACTGTCCCTCTGACAGTGTGACACTCCCTCAGTACTGTCCCTCTGACAGTGAGACACTCCCTCAGTACAGTCCCTCTGATAGTGAGACACTCCCTCAGTACAGTCCCTCTGACAGTGAGACACTCCCTCAGTACAGTCCCTCTGATAGTGAGACACTCCCTCAGTACTGTCCCTCCGACAGTGAGACACTCCCTCAGTACTGTCCCTCCGACAGTGTGACACTCCCTCAGTACTGTCCCTCCGACAGTGAGACACTCCCTCAGTACAGTCCCTCTGACAGTGAGACACTCCCTCAGTACAGTCCCTCCGATAGTGAGACACTCCCTCAGTACTGTCCCTCTGACAGTGAGACACTCCCTCAGTACAGTCCCTCCGATAGTGAGACACTCCCTCAGTACTGTCCCTCTGACAGTGAGACACTCCCTCAGTACTGTCCCTCTGACAGTGTGACACTCCCTCAGTACTGTCCCTCTGATAGTGAGACACTCCCTCAGTACTGTCCCTCTGACAGTGAGACACTCCCTCAGTACTGTCCCTCTGATAGTGAGACACTCCCTCAGTACCGTTCCATCTGACAGTGTGACACTCCCTCAGTACTGTCCCTCTGATAGTGAGACACTCCCTCAGTACTGTCCCTCTGACAGTGAGACACTCCCTCAGTACCGTTCCATCCGACAGTGTGACACTCCCTCAGTACTGTCCCTCTGATAGTGAGACACTCCCTCAGTACTGTCCCTCTGACAGTGAGACACTCCCTCAGTACTGTCCCTCTGACAGTGTGACACTCCCTCAGTACTGTCCCTCTGATAGTGAGACACTCCCTCAGTACCGTTCCATCTGACAGTGTGACACTCCCTCAGTACTGTCCCTCTGACAGTGTGACACTCCCTCAGTACCGTTCCATCTGACAGTGTAACACTCCCTCAGTACTGTCCCTCTGATAGTGAGACACTCCCTCAGTACTGTCCCTCTGACAGTGAGACACTCCCTCAGTATTGTCCCTCCTCAGTTTTAAACCAGTTCCTCAGTCAGTATATTGTGCTCATGCCACTGAGGGAAATGTGAATCCACAACCTCTGACCCACTGAGTCCATTGTTTTTGTTTGCATGCCTGATTAAAGGCCAGTCTCCACCCTCACAGTGGAAGGTGTTATGTGAAACACTCCACTCACAACTTCTAAATGCCTGCCTTTGGGTAATATTCTCAAACTACAGATCATATGGCATATAATGAGGTTACATTACCAGATTTAACAATATACGTAGACATCCCTTGCACCAAATATTAATTTACCAGGAAGGCCACGATTGAATTGAGATATTCTTGGAAGTAGTTTGTTTGCTCAAAGTCCATTGTGGACCTCAGAAACCCTCAGTAAACCAAAGCAGGATTGATGGACCTGTGGTGAGAGGGAGAGAATCAGTAACAGCTTTGTCTCTGTCCGATGAATTTTTCAGCTGATCCTGATCTTAGCCAATTCAACAAGACTGATTGAGCTAATCCTTGGCTTCAGTTCAGTGAGCAGCTCCACAACGTGAAGCAATGAAGTTAAAGGTTCAATTCCCGCGCCCCCCCACCCCCAGCAGTTAAACAGTCCTAATCTGAATGGAAACTATTGTGAATGTTGTATAGGTACTGCCCCATATAAAATTATTGTTCGTCAGGAAATAACAGAACTTACACCAGCGGACACTTAAAGTGGAAGTTCAGTATATTTACAGAGATTTTAAGTTTTCTTAACAAACAGTTAATAGAAAACAAAAAGTGTCCATTACAGTTAAACCAGCCTAAATATGCACATAAACATTGGAGCTCATTTCTAGAATAGTTGGATGCTTCACGTTAATTATTCTTGGTGCTGAACTCACGTCACCAGCCACAGTTCAAACTTCCCTCAGAGACGGTTACAAATGAAATGGCTAACTCAGGAGCATTGCCTCTTCCTCCTTGTAACAACTCATCTGCACAAAGCACTTCTTGTGACAGAGTCTCTCCTTAGGGTGAGATTCTGTGAGCGTCTTCCCTTGAGCTCCGGTCCATACCTCCTTCTTCTTCCAACACCTGTGAACAAAGGATCCCAAGCCACCCGACTGTCTCCTAGAAATCTGATGCCTTCAGTCTCTCTCGAATGTTCCACAGCATTCCACCGGAAGGAATGTTTCCAAGACAAACCTGATTAGCTGACACTACATTCCTAAACTGAGCAAATGACTCCTTGTTTTAGCAGAAGCCAAACTACTGAACTGTGAAGCTTAATTAACAGAACACACAGTGTTGTACAGAAAAGCTGCAGAGAATAAAACACTAAATAGCACAACAGTAGTAACACAATAAAACATGTTCTTAGCCCAGACATTACACCTTCCACATTCTAAAGATGTATTGTTTGGTAGGTTAATTGGCCATTGTAAATTGTCGAGGGATTAGGCTAGGGTTAACTCGGGGTTGCTGGGCAGCTTGGCCTGCAGGGCTGGATGGGTCTATCCCAAGCTTTATCTCAATAAGTAAATAAAATAAATCACCCCTCTCTCACCTGCCATCTCTTGCTCCAATCCTTCACCCCCCCCCCCCGCTTGTTACACCTCTTCCTTTCCGATCCTGATAAATGGCCCTGCCCAGAAATGTCGACTGTGTTACCTTCCATTGATGCTACCTGACTCAGTGAGTTTCTTCAGTGTTTTGTTCTGTGTTAGATTGCCAGCATGTACAATTTCTCTTCTTCCTTCTGTCTCCAAAGAACTACCTATTCTGATTTTCTCTTTTATATGGTAACCAATCTTCAGTCACTGATAACACCCTACACCCAATACCCGGAAATTTATTTCAGGCACCAGCATCTTATACGCTACTTAGTCAAATGTGTTCAGGAAGTACAAATCCGCCAAGTTTATAGCTTTCCCCCCATCGGCTGGGCTGGCTACATTCTTGAAGAACTCAAGCAATTATGCCAAGCATGATTTAACTTTTATAAAAAGCACACTGATTCGGTTTGATTGCATTAAGCTTTTCTAAACTACTAGCTATTTCCTTTTTGATTATAGACGCTTGATCACAGCTATGGGAGTTTTCTGTGCAGGAAATAGTCATTTAATATACAAACATAATCTGTTTCAGGAAAGCCATACTTTGATCTCTGGTACTACCATGTAGTTAGGACCGATTGTCAGTAGAAATTAGACCCAAAGATAAAGAAGCAGAATTAGGCCATTCAGCCCATCACATCTGCCTCAGTATTCCATCATGGCTGATTTATTTTAACTCTCAGTCCTATTCACCTGCCCGCTCCCCGTGACATTTGATACCCTTACTAATCAAGAAGCTATCAGACTCTGTTTGAAATATACCCAATCACTTGGCCTTCACCACCATCTGTAGCAATGATAGCAATGATTTCCACAGATTCACCACCATCTGTCTAAAAATAAATTTCCCCATCTCTGTTCTGAATGGATGCCCTTGTACTCTGAGGCTATGCCCTCTGACCCCAGACTCCCCTAGTACAGGAAACATCCTCTCCACATCCACTCTATCTGTACCCTCTGACCCCAGACTCCCCCGCTATAGGAAACATCCTCTCCACACCCACTCCATCTGTGTCCTCTGGCCCAAGACTCCCCCGCTATAGGAAACATCCTCTCCACATCCACTCTATCTGTACCCTCTGGCCCCAGACTCCCCCACCCCAGGAAACATCCCCTCCATATCCACTCTATCTGTGTCCTCTGACCCAAGACTCCCTCGCTATAGGAAGCATCCACTCTTTCTCAGCCCTTCAATATTCAATGGGTTTCAATGAAATCCCGCCTAATTCTTCTGAACTTCAGTGAGTTCAGGCCCAGAGTCATCAAATGCTAGTCGTATGCTAAACCTTTCACGTCAGAGCAGCAGGTGACTCATTCACCGGGTGGAGACTGGGAGGTGCCTGTCTCTGCAGGTGACTCATTCACTGGGTGGAGACTGGGAGGTGCCTGTCTCTGAAGACCCTGGCAGAAGGGATCTCCTCCATTGGCTTGACTATGGGGAACAAAAGGGGTTGGTAGCCATGAAGCACTTCAAAGGGTTTCAGTGGGGGTGTGTAGATTGTAGACAGCTCGGTCCGGAGCAGATAATTCTTCCACACAAAAGGGGTAGAGGTGATGAAGCTTTGCAGGAACTTTTCCACTTGCTGATTGGCTCACTCTGACGGTTGGACTGTGGAGGGTAGCCAGAGGGCAAATTCACTGAGGAGTGGAGGAGTGAGCAGAGGCTCACCAGAAGTGGGAGATAAATTGTGAGCCCTGGTCTGACACAATGTCCTGAGGGAAAACCATGGAGTCGAACTACATGTTGGAAAACCAGTTCTGCCATCTCAGTGGTGGCAAAAGTTCGGGGAGGGCAATCACGTTGGTCACCTTGGAGAATCAGTCCACCACTGTATGATTACAGTGGCCCAGTCAATAGGTGACAAACCTGTGATGAATTCCATTGCGATGTGGAATCACTGTGTCAAGGAACCAGTGGGAGCCGCGGGAGTCCAGAGGACTGCTGGTTGGAGGAATTGGACAAAGTACATTGAGAGTAGGCAGCTGATGTACATCTGATGTATTTCTGCCGTCATGGTGGGCCACCAGAACTTGTGACACAGAAAATCTGTAAGACCTGCAGCAGAATTAGGCCATTCATCCCACTGATTCTGCTCCGTCATTCCATCATGGCAGATCTACTATCGCTCTCAGCCCCATTCTCCTGCCTTCTCCCCGTAACCTGTGAAGCAGCAGATTGCTGGCTTCTGTTTTTACGGAAGGCTTCTGCTATTCCTGTGGAACATTGGTGAGGTCGAGCGCTTCCTCTCTCTCCACTGATTGACAGGATGAAGTCAACTGAATTTGCAGGCAGGTGGTCTGGCCAGCAGGTCGCAACTTTGTGGTGAACTTGATGATCAAGCAAGGTGAGGGTTCTGAGCGGGGAGGCATTAGACGGACTTGCGGCGCTCTCGGATGCTCGTGTACCCAGGCCGTATGCGCGCTCTGACCATCTCAGACCCCAGGGTACGTCCGTCAATGGCCCTGATGCAGCAGAAGTGAGGGTTGGGCTGGGTAGGAAATCCACACTGTACATACATAGTCCGGTCCAGACAGTTGCCTACTCTGTAGGAATCCACCAAAGGCTTCTGTGCATGCAGAACCATTGGGATGTGAAGGAAGACAGGGAGAGAGAGTGAGTTAGGATATAGTGCTGGAACAAGGGGCTCGGGGAAGCTTGCCAGCTAGATGGCACCTCGTCTCTACCTGGTGAAGCCTTTTTCCTGGATGGAATGGGTATTTGATGAGTGTGCTGTTGGCAGCTGAAGCCTTTCTACTGGATGGAATGGGTATTTGATGAGACGGTGGTTGATGGTTCTGCAGTAAATGCAGAAGAGGCTTCTCCACCGGTGCCCCCACTTTTGAAGAGTTGAGGGAGCTCTCCTGAACTGTATAGGTTCTGGACACGTTACTGAGGATGTTCCTGGAGCTAGAAGTGGTTTGGGTATGGAACTGGGGTTCTGGCTGGTGATCCAGAGGGTCACTTGTCAGGATGCTTGTCTTCACAGAGCACCAGAGTGATGAGGCTTTCAAGGTTGGTGGGCATTTCCTGGGTAGACAGCTCACCCTTTCAGCGTTCCAAAAAGCCATGTTGATAACGTGTCAGCAGCGCTTCCACATTCGAGCCACAATCTGCTGTGAGGGTCCTGAAATCCATGTTGTAAACCAGCGAGCCTTGATGCAGATAAAGTATGTGATCTACTGCTTCCCATGGACTTCCTGGAAGGTCAAAAACCTGAGGCGTCTCAGTGGTTAATTCCTCATATTTATGGCCTTGGTGATTTTATTGTCCCTGTAAACAGCAACCCAGGTCAGAGATGGGCCAGTCAAGAGAGAGATGATGAAGGTAAACTTGGCTTGGTCTGGAGAATGCAGGAATGGCTGCAGCTTGAATTGCAAGTTGCACTGGAATGGAAGTTGCTGCATCAGGTTGGGGTTCCATTGAAGTATTCAGACACCAGATCCGGCTCTCTGTAGGAGGAGGCTGACTGCTAATGTTTTCTGTAATGAGATGGAGACTTGGTTGATGACGAGCAGGTGGTCAATGATTTCTTGCTACTTCCGGATCATGTACTTGTGCTGGTAAACAGATTCTTTTAGGCGAGCAAACTCTGTTCATTGGTTCACCCACCCTGTCAGGAAAAGTTGAGGAGGCTTGACCCAAACGCAGAGTAGTGGAAATGATTAACAATTAGATTAATAATAAACTGCAAAATAACAAGCTACAAGAGGCCACAAAACAAGAGAGAATGACACTTAATATGACAAGGCAACAATGTAACTCAAGGCAAGGAACAATTGTTTGAGACTGGCTGGTTTGTATGAGTGAACAAGATCTGTGGATGAGAGTTGGGTTTAAATAGGCTGCAGGTGATAAGCTAGAAATGAGTGACAGGTGACTCCTGTTCGCTAGGTTGAGAATGGGAGGTGCAAACCTGACATTTCATTACTGTCATTTTGTTCTCATTATCCTCTTCTGGATCCTCTCCAATACCAGCCCATCCTTTCTTAGATAAAGAGCCCAAAGCGACTCATAATACTCTAAGTGCGGTCTGACCAATGCTCTATAAAGCCTCAGCGTTACATCCTTTTTTGATGTCCAAGATAAAAACAAAATTATTTATGTGTTTTGATGGAATTGGAAACACAATTTTGCGATTATCAGACATGTTCAGAAATATTTATTGATATTGTTAGGGCAGAGAGAGATAGAAAATGGAAAATTTCCACCAAGGTTCAGGAACAAAAAAAAAAATTGTGATCCAAAACATCACTTTGGTAAATGCTGAAGACTGTTAACTGCTATGAAAGCTATTGTGCAATTTTGGCACTGAATATATAATGACCATTCCAGCACTTTCATCATTAAAAATTTGGCCCTCCTATTGACCTAATGTGCTTTGTCAGTAACCATGGTAATCTGGAGCTTTCTTTAAGTACAACTGGGTATTTCCTGCATGTCTTCCTGGAACTGACTGTAGCCTTAGTGGTTTGGACTTATCTCCCTTTCACCATGCCAACAATTGGATTGGAGATGTGAAATCAATTGAGCATCTATCTGGTTGTGCACATGGTGGCCTCAATAACCTAACTCTGATCTTTTGCATCAGCCTTCTATGTGGCACTTTGTCAAATATCTTCTGGAAACTCAAATCCACTAGCTCTACAGATTCCTTTCTGGTGACTCTGTTCGTCATATCAATGATTAGTTCTTCATGTGTTTCAGTGCCTCAAGGTCCATGATCAATTTATGTTGTTTCTGCATCTGTATTAGTTGCAGTTCTAAATAAGAATGTTTCTAAGTTTAAGACCTGCTCTGGGAGACTTGAAAGCAACTGTTAAGGCAAATACCCTGATAATGTGGGTGTGCTGCAGTGACAAAGAGGCCCATCTTTGGAGTGAAATGATATTAAATTAGGAAAAAACCCTAAGATACTCAGTTGCCCTGGCATTATATACTTCTCAATCAATACAGAGGATTAACTCCAAGATTTGATTGGAATAAAACTGATTTTTAGAATCATAGAGCGTTTACAGCGTGGAGATAGCCCTGCCAAGTCTATGCATACCATCAATCATCCGTAAGATCAGAGAACACAACCTATTAACCCCTGCTTTAAATATACCCAATGACTTGGCCTGCACTTATGACAATGAATTCCACAGGTTCACAATCCCATGGCTAAAAAAAGACCTCATCTCTGTTTTAAATGGACATCCCTCAATTGTGAGGTTCTGCCCTCTGGTCCTAGAATCCCCCACTATAAGAAACATCATCTTCACATTTGCTCTATCTAGGCCTTTCAATATTTGATAGGTTTTAATGATATCATTTCTCATTCTGTTAAACTCAGCAAGTACAGGCCCAGGGACATCAAATATTCCCCATACATTAACCCTTTCATTCCTGGGATCATTCCCATGAACCTCCTCTGGACCTTCTTTGATGCCATCTCTTCTTTTCTTAGATAAGTAGCCCAAAATTGTTCATACTGCTCCAAGTGCTGTCTGACCAATGCCCTATAAAGCCTCAGCATCACATCCTTGCTTTTGTATTCGAGTTCTCTTGAAGTGAATGCCAATATTGCATTTGTCTTTTTCAACTTTGCCTCAGTCTGCAAATTAATATTTAGGGAATCCTACACAAGGACTCCATGGTGTCTTTGCACATCTGATTTTTGAATTTTCTCTCCATTTAGAAAATAGTCTGTGCCTTTGTTCCTTCTACCAAAGTACATGACCATGCATCTGCCTACAGTATATTCCATCAGCCACTTCTTTGCCCAGTCCTTCAACCTGTCTAAATCCTTCTGCTTCCTCAACACTACCTGCTTCTCCACCCACCTTTGCATCATCCACAAACTTGGCCAGAAAGCCATCAATTCCTTCATCTAAATCATTGACATATAACATGAAAATAAGTGGTACCAACACAGACCCTTATGGAACACCAATAGTCAAAGGCAGCAAACAAGAATAAGCCCCTTTGTTCCCACTCTTTGCCGCCTACCAGTTGGCCTATCTTCGAACCATGCTTGTACATTTCTCTAGTATGGGCTTTCGTCTTTTTGAGCAGCCTCATGTGTGAAACATGGTCAAAGGACTTCTGAAAATCCAAATAAACAACATCTCTGAATCCCGTTTGTCTATTTTGCATGTTATTTTCTCAAAGAATGTCAAAAGGTTTGTCAGACAAGGTTTCCCATTTAGACAACTATGCTGACTTTGGCCTATTTCATCCAAGTACCTTAAAATGAAGAGCTCACATTGGCAACGGTTCAAAAGAGATTCACAAAAATGGTTCCGGGATTGAAAGGCTTATCATATGAGGAGCTTTGGGCTATCAGTGGGGAGGGACCTCGTTGAAACCTATTGAATGTTGAAAGGCCTCGATCGAGTGGATTTGGAGAAGATGCTTCCCATGGAGGGGGAACCTAAGACCAAAGGACACAGCTTGAGAATAGAGGGACGTCTATTTAGGATGGAGATGAGCTGGAGGAACTGCTTTAGCCAGCGAGTGGTGAATCTGTGGAATTTGTTGCCACAGGTGGCTGTGGAAGACAAGTCATTGAGTGTATTTAAGGCGGATATTTATAGTGTCTTGATTAGTCAGGGCATGAAAGGATATGGGGAGAAGGCAGGGGACAGGGGCTGAGAAGGAAATGGATCAGCCATGATGAAAATGATGGAGCAGACTCAATGGGACAAATGGACTAATTCTGTTCCTATAGAAACTCCAACGCTCTAACCACTGAAGTCAGGCTAACTGGCTTATAATATATTTTCTTCTGCCTTCCTCCCTTCTTAAAGAATGGAATGACATTTGTAATTTTTCAGTCCTCCAGAACCATGCCAGAATTCATTGATTTTTAAAAGATCATGACCAAGGTCTGCACAATCTCTCCCGCTACCTCTTGAGAAGAATGTGTGGGGATCTCATTGAAACCTACTGAATGTTGAAAGGACTAGATAAGATGAATATAGAGAAGATGTTTCCTGTTGATGGGGTAACCAGAACTAGAGGGCACAGCCTCAGAATTGAGGGGCAACCCTTTAGAACAGAGGTAAGGAGGAATTTTTTTAGCTAGAGAGTAGTAAATCTGTGGAATGCTCTGCCACAGATTGCGGTGGAGGCTAGTCCGTGTGTATATTTAAGGTAGAAAATGATCATTTCCTGATCAGTCAGGACAGCAAACGATATGGCGAGAAGGCAGGTGTATGGGGTTGAGTGGTACCTGGGATTGGACAGAGCAGGCTCGATGGGCTGAATAGTCTAAGTCTGCTCCTATGTCTTATAGTCTTATGGTTTCTTTCAGAACCCTGGGGTGTAATCCATCTGTTACAGAATTATCTATCTTCAGACTTTTCAGCTTCCAAGCAGCTTCTCCATAGTAATAGCAACTGCACTCACTTCTGCCCCTTGCTACTCTTGAATTTCTGGAATTGTGCTTGCGTCTTCCACAATGAAGCCTGATGCAAAATACTTATTAAGTTCCTCTGCTATTTCTTTGTTCCGCATTACTATCTCTCCAGTGTCATTTTCTAGAAGTTGGATGTCCACTCACACCTCTCTGTTATTCTTTAATTATCTTTTTGTATCCTCTTTTATATTATTAGCTATTTTACCTTCATATTTCATCTTTTTCTCTCTTTATGGCTTTTTAGTTGTTTCTGTTGGTTTTTAAAGACTTCCCAATCCTCTATCTTCCCATTAATTTTTGCTATATTATATATCCTTTTTCTTTTATGCTGTCATTGTCTTCCTTTGTCAGCCTTGTTCTCATCCTCCCTGTAGAATACTACTTCCTCTTTGGGATGTATATTTCTTGTCCACACCATATTTACCCCAGAAAGAGCAGCCATTGCTATTGTGCCATCATTCCTGCTAGTGTCCTCTTCCAGTAATTTTGGCCAGCTCATCTCGCATGCCTCTGTAATACCCTTTTCTCCACTATAATACTGATATATCTAATTTTACCTTCTCCTTCTCAGCTGCAGGGTGAATTCTATCTCATTATGATCACTGTACCCCTAAGGGCTCCTTCACCTTAAGCTCACTAATCAAATCTGGGTCATCACATAATACCCAATCCAGACCTGATTTCCCCGATCTATCTGCATGTTGAAATTCATGATTATCACAACGTTGCCCTTTTAACATACCTTTTCTATTTCCATTTGAAATTTGTAGCCACATCCCAGCTACTGTCTGTACCCCCCAACCGCTTCATTTTCACTATGGATGTCCAATCCCTATACACCTCCATTCCCTATTAAGAAGGCCTCAAAGCCCTCCACTACTTTCTGGATAATAGACCTCACCAGTTCCCCGCCACCACTACCCTCCACCGGTTGGTGGAACTGGTTCTCACACTCAATAACTTCTCTTTTGGCTCTTCCCACTTTCTTCCGACTAAGGGTGTAGCTATGGGAACTCGCATGGGCCCCAGCTATGCCTGCCTCTTCGTTGGTTATGTGGAACAGTCTGTGCTCCAAACCTATTCTGGTACTGCTCCCCAACTTTTCCTTCGGTACATTGACGACTACATTGGTGCAAATTCCTGCACCCATGCTGAGCTCGTCAATTTCATCGACTTTACTTCTAACTTCTAACTTCCACCCAGCCCTCAAATTCACTTGGTCTATTTCGGACACTTCTCTTCCCTTTCTCGATCTTTTGGTCTCCATCTTTGGAGACAGACTGTCCACTGACATCTTCTACAAGCCCACTGACTCTCGTAACTATCTCAACTATACCTCTTCCCACCCCACCACATGCAAAAATGCAATTCTCTATTCCTTGTTCCTCCGTCTCCGCCGCATCTGCTTCGAGGATGAGGTTTTCCATTCCAGGACATCTCAAATGTCCTCTTTCTTTAAGAATCGTGGTTTCCCTTCTGCCCTCACCTCACTCATCAATGATGCCCTCACCCGCATCTCCTCCATTTCCCGCACTTCGGCTCTCACCCCATCCTCCCGCCACCACAACAGGGACAGAGTTCCCCTTTTCCTCACCTACCACCCCACCAGCCTCTGGATCCAGCACATTATCCTCCGCAACTTCCGCCACCTTCAACAGGACCCCACCACTAAGCACATCTCTCCACCCCTCTCTGCCTTCCACAGGGATTGGTCCCTCCGCAACTTCCTGGTCCACACGCCCCTCCCCACGGATCTCCCACCTGGCATTTATCCCTGTAAGTGCAAGTGCTACACCTGTCCCTACACCTCCTCTCTTGCCACCACTCAGGGCCCCAAACAGTCCTTCCAAGTGAGGCAACACTTCACTTGTGAGTCTGTTGGAGTCACCTATTGCATCCGGTGCTCCCGGTGTGGCCTCCTCTACATCGGTGAAACACGACGCAGATTGGGGAATCGCTTCATCGAGCACCTCCGCTCCATCTGCCAAAACAGACTGGATCTCCCGGTAGCCACCCACTTCAACTCTGCTTCCCATTCCCATTCAGGTATGTCCATACATGGTCTCCTCTACTGCCATGATGAGGTTAAACTCAGGCTGGAGGAGCAACACCTCATATACCGTCTAGGTAGTCTCTAGCCCCTTGGTATTAACATAGAATTCTCCAACTTCTGGTAATTCTCTCCCCCCTCCCTTCCTCTATCCCTATTTCACTCTGCCCCCTCCCCCAGCAGCCTATCACCTCCCTCATGGTTCCACCTCCTTCTACTACCCATTGTGTTTTCCCCTATTCCTTCTTCACCTTTCCTGTCTATCACCTCCCTGCCTCCCCTCCCCCACCCCTTTATCTTTCCCCTTACTGGATTTTCACCTGGAACCTACCAGCCTTCTCCTTCCCACCCTCCCCCACCTTCTTTATAGGGCCTCTGCCCCTTCCCTCTTCAGTCCTGACGAAGGGTTCCGGCCCGAAACGTTGACTGATCATTTCCACAGATGCTGCCCGAGCTGCTGAGTTCCTCCAGCGTGTTGTGAGTGTTGCTTTGACCTCAGCATCTGCAGATTATTTTGTGTTAGAGATTTACAGGGATGCTGCCTGGATCAGAGGGCATGTCTCCTGAGGAAAGGTTGAGTCAGCGATTGATTTTCTCTTTGGAGCGAAGGAAGATTGTATGTGACTTGAGAGAGGTGTAAAAGATGATAATAGACACATTAGAGTTAACAGCCAGCATCTTTTTCCCATGGTGGCAATGACTGATGAGCAACATCATACATTTGAGGTCACCGGAGGAAAGATTAGGGGAATGTCAGAGGCAGGCTTTTTACACATATAGTGGTATATGCATGGAACACAGTTCTGGGGTTGGTGGTAGAGGAAGATACATTATGGACATTTAAAAGACTCTTAGATAGGCACATGGATGAACAAAAATTAGAGGTCTATGTGGGAGGAAAGGGTTAGATTAATCTTGGAGTAGGTTAAAAGATCGGCACAACATCATGAGCGGAAGGGCCTGTACTGTTCTCTGTTCTATAAACGCAAACTGATGCACTCCAGGGTTAGAACGCTCACCAAACATTCCCAAATATTTGCTTTAGTTGAAGAAGAATTTCCAGCTTGTTATCTGCTTACTATCTGCTTACAGAGTGAGATTTTGCTGTGCTTAAATTAGCTACTATTTGTACGCCATTTAGGTGATGGGCTTCAATTTATGATTACTATATTGGTTAGAGTCACAGAATCATAGAAAAGTACAGTGCAGAAACAGGCTCTTCGGCCCATCTAGTCCACGCCAATAACATTTAAGCTACCTACTCACATTGACCTGCACTGGGACCATGGACCTCCATACCCCTAGTATCTATGTACCTATCCAAACTTCTCTTAAACATTGAAATCAATCTTGCATGCACCACTTGTCTTGTCAGCTCATTCTATACTCTCACGACCCTCTGAGTGAAGAAGTTTCCCCTCATGTTCCCCTTAAACTTCTCACCTTTCACCCTTAACCCATGATCTTTGGCTACAGTCCCACCCATTCTCAGGGGAAAAAGCCTGCTTGCATTTGCCCTATATATACCCCTCATAATTTTGTATACCTCTATCAAATCTCCTCTCAGTCTTTTACATTCTAAGGAATACAGTCCTAACTTATTCAATCTTTCCAGATATCTCATGTCCTCCAGACACAGCAGAATCCTTGTAAATTTTCTCTGTACTCTTAACATTGTTTACATCTTTCCTGTAGGTAGTAGATCAAAACTGCACATAATACTCCAAATTAGGCCCCACCAACGTCTTACACAACTTCAAAATAGCATCCCATCTTCTGTACTCAATAATAAAATAAAGGCATCCGTTAGTCTTGCGAGACCACGGATCTGCGCCTGGCAAGTCTTCACTCTCCAGGGCGCAAGCCTGGGCAAGGTTGTATGGAAGACCAGCAGTTGCCCATGCTGCAAGTCTCCCCTCTCCACGACACCAACGTTGTCCAGGGGAAGGGCATTAGGACCCAGACAGCTTGGCACCAGTGTCGTCGCAGAGCAATATGTACATCAAATACATTAATTTCTGAAGGTTAATGTGCCAAAAGCTTTCCCTGTGGCTCTATCTACATGTGACACCAGTTTCAGTGAATTATGAACCTGTATTCCCAGATCCCATTGTTCTACCACACTCCTCAGTGCCATACTGTTCAATGTGTAAGACCTACCCTGGTTGGTCCTACTGAAGTGCAAAACCTTGGACTTGTCTGCATTAAATTCCATCTGCCATTTTTCCAGCTGTTGCAGATCCCTCTGGAAGGCATGATAGCCTTCCCCATATCCACTACACCCCAATCTTGATGTCATCTGCAAATTTGCTGATCCAGTTAACTACATTAATATCCAAATCATTGATATTCATGACAAACAACAAAGCACCCAGCACTGATCCCTGCGGCATACCACTAGCCGCAGGCCTCCAGTCAGAGAGACAACCATCTACTACCACTCTCTGGCTTCTCCCACAAAGCCAATATCTAATCCAATTTACTATCTCATCATGAATGCTGGGCGACTGAAACTTGTTGACCAGCCTCCCATGTGGGACCTTGTCAAGTGCCTTACTAAAGTCCATGCAGATAAAATCCACAGCCTTGCCTTCATCTACTTTCTTGGTAACTTCCTTGAAAAACTCTGAAAGTTTGCTTAGACACCCTCAAAGTCATGCTGACTATCTAGTGCCCTAAGCTGCGCATTGAAATACATGCAGCTCAGGACACGAGTTGCACCATGCTCAACCTTTTGATTCCCAACTTTGTCAGAACTCTTACCAACATCTGCCTCCACAACCTCTCCACTAACTGTTCTAGCACTCTGGTTCCAGTTTAAACCTGATTGTGAAGCATTAACAAATGTTAATGCTTCACAAACCTTCCCTCTGGGATATTAGTCCCTCCTCCAGTTCAGGTGTAAACCGTCCCTTCCCTGGAAGAGAGCCCAATGATCCAAAAGTCTTGGTTAGGCCTAAATCATTGTGGCTTCTCCTGAGACTCTCAAGTCTTGACCTTTAGATGGGCCTAAATCATTGTGGCTTCTCCTGAGACTCTCAAGTCTTGACCTTTAGACCTCAGAAAACATTATGCTGACAGCATTGTAGCTGGGCTTGTGGGTTCTTTGGCTGGTTGATGATCCCCTCTGTGTGTGTGGAACACAGGGCTCCTTTATACCGTGACTGCCTCCCTCAGTCAAATCAGTGTTGACAGTAGCACAAGTGAAATAACAATTGAAATGTTTGTTCGTGAAGAGGGGGAAGGATTCATTATGCAAATGAAGAGCAAGACAAATGTGGAGCTCAAAAAGAATTGAACTGTCTTGTAACTCTGAATTAATGTGCTGGGAAACATGGCTCAATCATGTCCCATTTTCCAATGCCAGTCCTGCTTGTATTACCGATGTAACTAACCACAAGCATACAAATTCCCAAACAAGGATCACAATTTTCCAATTGCACCCACAGGTAACTCTTCTAACTCCTCTACTAATCTTAAAAGGGGCCTGTTAAAAAAAATGCTCTTTTGAAAATAGGAATCCCTTTCATAGACATTTGTTTAGAGATACAGTATGTTAACAGGCTCTTCTGGCCCAATGAGCCCGCACCACCCATGTGATCAATTAACCTACTAACCCATACATTTATGGAATGTGGTAAGAAACCCACACAGTCACGGAGAAAATATACAGACTCTGGCAGGAATTGAACCCCGAATGCTGGTGTTGCAAAGCATGGTGCTAACCACTGTTCTACTGTGCAGTCCATACCATGCCTGTTAAAATATTTTTTTCTCTAGTAAACACAACAACATAAACGTTCTGTAATTCTCTGAAGACTTTACTCCACTAGATATAATAGCTGACAATTTAAACGTTTTTGTTTGAGCAGACAACAGGACGCTGGGTTGTCATGACTCCCTGATAGACAATGTCTCTCAACATTGCAAACTTATAAACAGCTTCCCGTCGATCAAAAGCTTGAAGACGCTGGAACCCAAGTTATGTTCAGAGCTGATACAAATTGCTCGAGGTAACACTGTTTCCAAGCTGGGCCCTGCCAACTGGAATTCTTCCATCTTACTACTAAATTCTTTAAACCTTACCATTCTTGAAAAGCAGACTTGAACTCAGGGGTTGTTTGTGCTATGTTTGCTGTACACTGAGATTCTTTAGCAACTTTCATGACTCTTGATGACACAACCAGCTTCTCAGCCAATAGGGAGCTGATTACTAATGGCGATGTAGAAACATAACAAGAGCCCACACAATGATTAGGTTTTTTTTCTTGGTAGTAACGAAGGTTAAGAGTTAAGTACTGAGTATGATTTGAGTATTCTTGTGGGCTACCCAGCACAATCTACATTGATTTGATTTAATGCAAACAAAACGTTTCACTGTATATTTTGATGTATATGCTACAAATAAAACTAATCTCTTACAATGGCTGATGTAACCAGGGAATCATAGACTTGCAATCCTCTGCATCTACCTGCAAGGTAAATGGGGCCTCACTTCAACATCTCATCCAAACAGTGGCACTTCAAGACTAAAATAGAAAGATTACTTTGGCATTTTCTCCATTTATCCTGGGGTGGTTTTTGAACCTTCCCAGAGACAAAAGTGAATCTCAAGATAATATATGGTGACATATACAGTATATTCTTTGATAACAAATTTTGTTTGAAATTTGAACTTAATAATATATGAACTGAACAGGATGGTGGGAAGCCTAATCATGATTCTGCTCTGTGCGTAAGACAGAAATTTCCATTAATTCTGGCCAGGATGAGAGAATATGAGAATTTCACCAATATATTGGTATCAAGACAGATATATTCCAAATGGAAGGACACTACCATGGCTGACAACTGAAGTCAGAGCCAAAGTAAAAGCAAAAGAGAGGGCATACAATGAAGCCAAACCTAGTGGCAAGATAGAGGATTGAGAAGCTTTTAAAAACTTGCGGGAGGAAATTAAGACGGTCATTACGAAGGAAAAGATGAAGTATGAAAGAAAGCTAGCAACTAATATCAAAGAAGATAGACAAAAGACAATAGGTGCAGGAGTAGGCCATTCGGCCCTTCGATCCAGCACCGCCATTCACTGTGATCATGACTGATCATCCACTATCAGTATCCCATTCCTGCCTTCTCCCCATATCCCTTGACTCTGCTATCTTTAAGAGCTCTATCTAACTCTTTCTTGAAAGCATCCAGAGAATTGGCCTCCACTGCCTTCTGAGACAGAGCATTCCACAGATCCACAACTCTCTGGGTGAAAAAGTTTTTCCTCAACTCCGTTCTAAATGGCCTACCCCTTATTCTCAAATTGTGGCCTCCGGTTCTGGACTCCCCCAACATCGGGAAGATGTTTCCTGCCTCTAGCGTGTCCAATCCCTTAATAATCTCATATGTTTCAATCAGATCCCCTCTCATGCTTCTAAATTCCAGTGTATATAAGCCCAGTCGCTCCAATCTTTCAACAGATGACAGTCCCATCATCCCGGGAATTAACCTCATGAACCTCTGCTGCACTCCCTCAATAGCAAGGATGTCCTTCCTCAAATTTGGAGACCAAAACTGTACACAATACTCCAGGACCCTGTACAACTGCAGAAGGACATCTTTGCTCCTATACTCAACTCCCCTTTTTATGAAGGCCAACGTGCCATTAGCTTTATTCACTGCTTGCTGTACCTGCATGCTTCCTTTCAGTGACTGATGTACAAGGACACCAAGATCTTGTTGTACTTCCTCTTTCCCTAACTTAACACCATTCAAATAGTAATCTGCCTTCCTGTTCTTGCCACCAAAGTGGATAACCTCACATTTATCCACATTAAACTGCATCTGCCATGCATCTGCCCACTCACCCAACCTGTCCAAGTCATCCTACATTATCTCAACATCCTCCGCACATTTCACACATTAATGTATATTGTAAATAGCTGCGGTCCCAGCGCCGAGCCTTGCGGTACCCCACTAGTCACCGCCTGCCATTCTGAAAGGGACCCGTGAATCCCTACTCTTTGTTTCCTGTCTACCAACCAATTTTCTATCCATGTCAGTACCCTACGCCCAACACCATGTGTTCTAATTTTGCCCACTAATCTCCTATGTGGGACTTTATCAAAGGCTTTCTGAAAGTCCAGGTACACTACATCCACAGGCTCTCCTTTGTCCATTTCATAGTTACATCCTCAAAAATTTCCAGAAGATTAGTCAAGCATGATTTCCTCTTCGTAAATCCAGGCTAACTTGGACCGATCCTGTTACTGCTATCCAAATGTGCCACTATTTCATCTTTTATAATTGACTCCAGCATCTTCCCCACCACTGATGTCAGGCTAACTGGTCTATAATTCCCTGTTTTCTCTCTCCCTCCTTTCTTAAAAAGTGGGATAACATTAGCTACACACCAGTCCTCAGGAACTGATCCTGAATCTATAGAACATTGGAAAATAATTACCAATGCGTCCACGATTTCTAGAGCCATCTCCTTAAGTACCCTGGGATGCAGACCATCAGGCCCTGGGGATTTATCAGCCTTCAGTCCCATCAGTCTATCCCACACCACTTTCTGCCTAATGTGAATCTTCTTCAGGTCCTCCGTTACCCTAGGTCCTCCGGCCACTATTACACCTGGGAGATTGTTTGTGTCTTCCCTAGTGAAGACAGATCCAAAGTACCTGTTCAACTCGTCTGCCATTTCCTTGTTCCCCATAATAAATTCACTCATTTCTGTCTTCAAGGGCCCAACTTTGGTTTTAACTAATTTTTTCCTCTTCACATGCCTAAAGAAGCTTTTACTATCCTCCTTTATATTCTTGGCTAGCTTGCCTTCGTATCTCATCTTTTCTCCCTGTATTGCCTTTTTAGTTATCCTCTGTTGCTCTTTAAAAGTTTCCTGATCCTCCGGCTTCCCACTCGTCTTTGCTATGTTATACTTCTTCTCTTTTATTTTTATACTGCCCTTGACTTCCCTTGTCAGCCACGGTCGCCCCTTACTCCCCTTAGAATCTTTCTTCCTCTTTGGAATGAACTGATCCTGCACCTTCTGTATTATTCCCGGAAATACCTGCCATTGTTGTTCTACTGTCATCCCTGCTAGGGTATCTTTCCAGTCAACTTTGGCCAGCTTCTCCCTCATGGCTCCATAGTCCCCTTTGTTCAACTGTAATACTGACACTTCCGATCTTCCCTTCTCCCTCTCAAATTGTAGATTAAAACTTATCATATTATGGTCACTACCTCCTAATAACTCCTTTACCTCGAGTCCCCTGATCAAATCCGGTTCATTACACAACACTAGATCCAGAATTGCCTTCTCCCTGGTAGGTTCCAGTATAAACTGCTCTAAGAATCCATCTTGGAGGCAACCACAAACTCCCTTTCTTGGGGTCCAGTACCAACCTGATTTTCCCAGTCTACCTGCATCTTAAAATCCCCCATAACAACCGTAGCATTAGCTTTGCGACATGTCAATTTTAACTCTTGATTCAACTTGTACCCTATATCCAGGCTACTGTTTGGGGGCCGGTAGATAACTTTCATTAGGGTCTTTTTGTCCTTACAATTTCTCAGTTGTATCCATACTGACTCTACATCTCCTGATTCTATGTCCCCCCTCGCAAGGGACTGAATTTCATTCCTCACCAACAGAGCCACCCCACCCCCTCTGTCCTCCTGTCTGTCCTTTCGATACGACGTATATCCTTGAATATTCATTTCCCAGCCCTGGTCCTCTTGCAGCAATGCCTCTGTTATTCCTACAACATCATACTTGCCAATTTCCAACTGAGCTTCAAGCTCATCCACTTTATTTCTTATACTTCATGCATTCATATATAATACTTTTAATCCATTACTCCCCTCATCTTACACATCGATTCCTATTGCACCTGGCCATACTCTCCGATCCCTTCCTGAGCTTTCTGCCCCGTAAATTCTGTTGTCTTTCTTAACTTTTCTTATTCTCTCTTTCCCTTTAACTCCATCCTTATATTTCCTCTCCTCCCCCCTCCCTCTAAACACACCTGTGTAGCAGAGGCAAACCTGCCTGCCAGATTGCTGGTCCCCCGCCTGATAAGGTGTAAGCCGTCCCTTTTGTACAATTCATCCTTACCCCAAAACAGATCCCAGTGGTCGAAGAATCTAAATCCCTGTCTCCCGCACCAGCTCCTCAGCCACAAATTCAGATCCCCTATCTCCCTGTTCCTGCCCTCACCAGCACGAGGAACTAGAAGCAAACCGGAGATAACCACCCTGGAGGTCCTGCTTTTCAGCTTTCTTCCGAGTTCTCTGAAGTCATGCTGCAGAATTTCTTTCCCCCTCTTCCCGACGTCATTTGTGCTGACATGCACCACCACTTCCAGCTGTTCACCTTCACCCTTGAGGATGCCCTACAATTGGTCCGTGACGTCCTGGATCCTGGCACGAGGGAGGCAACACACCATCCTTAAATCCTGCTTGTTGCTGCAGAAACCCCTTTCTGTACCTCTCACTATGGAGTCCCCTACTACCACGGCTCTACCTGATGTCTGTCTCCTCGGCTTTGCTTCAGCACCAGTTGTTGACTCGCAGACCTGTCCGCCTCTCAGACTGGCAGCATCTTCTGTCCCAACAGCTTCCAAGAGGGTGAACCTGTTTTCAAGAGGCACATCCCCCGGGGTCTCCTGTACACCAAGCATCCATCTCTTCCTCATCATCGCCCCCCCCCCCCTCTTCCGTTGTCTTTGGTGTAATGATCTCGCTGTAGGTCCTGTCCAGAAAACTCTCATTTTTCCGGATGAACCTGAGGTCATCCTGTTGCTTCTCCAGTGTCCCAACATGGTCCTGAAGATACTAAAAGCTTTTTTAAGTATATAAAGCGTAAAAGAGAGTTGAGGGTAGATATAGGACGAATAGAAAATGACGCTGGAGATATTGTAATAAGAGAAGCAGAGATGGCAGAGGAACTGAATGCGTATTTTGCATCAGTCTTCACAATGGAAGACATCTGCAGTATACAGGACATTGAAGAGTGTCAGGGAAGTGAAGTATGTGCAGTGAAAATTACGACTGAGAAGGTGCTCAGGAAGCTTAATGGTCTGAGGGTGGATAAATCTCCTGGATCTGATGGAATACACCCTTGGGTTCTGAAGGAAGTAGCTGGAGAGATTGTAGAGACATTAACAATGATGTTTCAAGAATCGATAAATTCTGGCATTGTACTGGATGACTGGAAAATTTTAAATGTTACTCCGCTATTTAAGAAAGGTGGAAGTCAGCAGAGATGAAACTATAGACATGTTAGCCTGACATCAGTGGTTGTAAAGTTGTTGGAATCAATAGTTAAGGATGAGATTACAGAGTACCTGGAGGCACATGACAAGACAGGCCAAGGCCAGCATGGTTTCCTGAAAGGAAAATCCTAAAATCCTGCCTGACTAACCTATGGCAATTTTCTGAGGAAATTACAAGCAGGGTAGACAAAGGAGATGCTGTGAATATGGTGTACTTGGATTTTCAGAAGGCCTTCGATGAGGTTCTGTACAGGAGGCTACTTAGCAAGATAAGAGCCCATGGAATTACAGGAAGTTACTAGCATGGGTGGAGCATTGGTTGATCAGCAGAAAGCTGAGAGTGGGTATAAAGGGATCCTATTCTGGCTGGCTGCCGGTTACCAATGGAGTTCCACAGTGGTCATTGCTTTTTACCATGTATATCAATGATTTGGACTATGGGATTAATGGGATTGTGGCTAAATTTGCCGATGATACAAAGATAGGTGGAGGAGTGGGTCGTGTTGAGGAAAGAGAGAGCCTGCAGAGAGACTTAAATAGTTTAGGGGAATGGGCAAAGAAATGGCAAATGAAATACAATGTTGGAAAGTGTATGGTCATGCACTTTGGTGGAAGAAATAAATGGCCAGACTGTTATTTCGATGGAGAGAGAATTCAAAATGCAGAGATGCAAAGGGACTTGGAGTCTTTGTGCAGAATACCCCAAAGGTTAACTCCCCAGCTGAGTTGGTGGTGAAGAAGGCGAATGTAATGTTGGCATTCATTTCTGGAGGTACAGGATATAAGAGCAGGGATGTGATGTTGAGGCTTTATAAGGCAGTCGTGAGAACATACTTGGAGTGTTGTGTGCAGTTTTGGGCTCCTTATTTTAAAAAGGACATACTGACATTGGACAGGGTTCAGAGAAGATTCACAAGAATGAGTCCAGGAAAAGAAAGGCTTACAGTATGAGGAATGTCTGGCAGATCTTGGGCTATATTTCCTAGAGTTCAGGAGAATGAGGGGGATCTGATAGAAACATTCCAAATGTTAAAAGGCCTGAACAGATTGGACGTGGCAAAGTTATTTCCCACGATAGGGGAGTCTCGGACAAGAGGGCCCGACTTCAGGATTGAAGGATGTCCATTGAAAATTGGCTGGCTGACAGGAAACAAAGAGTCCCTTTCGGAATGGCAGGTGGTGACCAGTGGGGTACCGCAGAGTTCAGTGCTGGGACCGCAGCTGTTTACAATATACATTAATGATTTAGATGAAGGGATTAAAAGTGACATTAGCAAATTTTCAGATGACATAAAGCTGGGTGGCAGTGTGAAATGTGAGGAAGATGTTATGAGAATGCAGGGTGACTTGGACAGGCTGGGTGAGTGAGCGGATGCATAGCAGATACAGTTTCATGTGGATAAATGTGAGGTTATCCACTTTGGTGGTAAGAAAAGGAAGGCAGATTATTATCTAAATGGAGTCAAGATAGGAAAAAGGGAAGCACAACGAGATCTAGGTGTTCTTGTACATCAGTCACTGAAAGCAAGCATGCAAGTACAGCAGGCAGTGAAGAAAGCTAATGGCATGCTGGCCTTCATAACAAGGGGAATTGAGTATAGGAGCAAAGAGGTCCTTCTGCAGCTGTACAGGGCCCTGGTGAGACCACACCTGGAGTATTGTGTGCAGTTTTGGTCTCCAAATTTGAGGAAGGACAATCTTGCTATTGAGGGAGTGCAGCGTAGGTTCACAAGGTTAATTCCTGGGATGGCGGGACTTTCATATGTTGAAAGATTGGAGCGACTGGGCTTGTATACACTGGAATTTAGAAGGATGAGAGGGGATCTGATTGAAACATATAAGATTATTAAGGGATTGGACACGCTGGAGGCAGGAAGCATGATCCCGCTGATGGGTGAGTCCGGAACCAGAGGCCACAGTTTAAGAATAAGGGGTAGGCCATTTAGAACGGAGTTGAGGAAAAACTTTTTCACCCAGAGAGTGGTGGATATGTGGAATTCTCTGCCCCAGAGGCCAAGCCTCTGGATGTTTTCAAGAAAGAGATGGATAGAGCTCTTAATGATAGCGGAATCAAAGGTTATGGGGATAAGGCAGGAACTGGATACTGATTGTGGATGATCAGCCATGATCACAGTGAATGGTGGTGCTGGCTCGAAGGGCCGAATACCCTACTCCTGCACCTATTGTCAATTGTCTATTTAGAACAGAGATGCAGAGAAATTACTTTAGTTAGAGGGTGGTAAATCTGTGGAATTAGTTGCCATGAGCAGCTGTGGAGGCCAAGTCATTGGGTGCATTTAAGGCAGAGATAGATAGGTTCTTGATTAGCCAGGGCATCAAAGGGTATGGGGAGAAGGCAGGTGAGTTGAGATAACTGGAAGAATTGGATCAGCCATGATTGAATAGCAAAGCAGACTTGATGGGCCAAATGGCCTACTCCTGCACCTATTTTCTATGTTTCTTTATTTCTATAATCTTATGGTCTTATGGGTTAAATTCTACAAGAACTATTAAGGTGGAAATCAATTCTCAGTTTTACATGCTAAATGTACAATTTCCTTCAACATCAAAAATGTGTTCTACTGAATTCAAAGAAACCAAATTTCAGCAGCAGGGTTCAATGCCAGGTCACCCTACCACATGCTTAATACAAACAACAGAGGACAAATTTCTGCGCCTTCAAAAGATTAAAATATTGGAGTTTTTTCCTGAACATAGTCATAAAACTAAACAGACTGAACTGAAAACTCCAATATGGAAAGAACTACATTTAACAATGTCTGCTCATACAAATATAATTATTTTGGGCCCTCATGAACTCAAGAACAAAAGGAGTTAATCATGAAATTTATGAACGGTTTAGATTCAATCCCAGATTAAGAATTTCTCTTCTTGCTGTGATAGAGGGGTTAGATGTCCTGAAGCAGGGTTTCGACCCGAAATTTCAGCAATACCTTTCCCAATGCAGATGTTGCCCAACCAACTGAGTTCCTCCAGCAAGATTGTTGAATCATGTGCGTCAGCTCAGAAACTTACCAATGATCCTTCGGACCAATTTTGTTAGTGGCTGAACATGTGTGACATTTTTTTTACCTGTCTTAATTACAATTTAGAGCAAGGTTATGCTGTTGAAGCCTGGACTTACTCGTTGGAGAGGAAAAAATTCAGACTGATGATTTTTTTTTGCTCAGCAACTTTATTAAAGGATGTAGGAAAAAACAGAGTATAGAGTTTGATCACTATCATACAATAATCTTGCGGCTGATTAGAACTGAGGAACTGAATAATCCCCTCAAATTTTTCTGTTACATTAATCTAAAACTGCTCCAAAAACAAAAAAGATGGGTTTCTTTTTATATATTTTACACTTTGAAGTGGAGTTTTGAGACCAGCAGCAACATTCTTTGGAGATTAGCTTTATTGGAAGGATGGGTATGGTGACTCTTGAGACCCTGAAGATCAGAAAAGTGGACTAACGGGCCAAGAAGAGGTCTTTCAGTCTATTGAGTCATACAACATGGAAATCGACCCTTCGGCCAGCTGCCCTATGCCCACAGTTGCCCGCAACTTGACCTGAAGGGTCGATTTTCCTTTCCCTCCGCAGATGCTGCCTGGACCGTTGAGTTCCATCAGCTTTCTCTGAGCTCCAGTAGCCTTCCATGATTATGCATAGATTTATGTCCAGCTTTTAGAGATTGCTCAGCATCCTTTGCTATTACGAAGGGAAAAGTGCAAGGCAAAGTCAAAGGTCTTAAGGTGGATAAGCCATCTGGACCAGATGGACTACATCCCAGAAGAAGAAATAACAAATGCATTGGTCACTTGATACTGGCATGGTCCCGAGGACTGGAAAATTGCAAATATCACTCCACTCTTCAAGAAGGGAGGAAGGCAAAAGAATGGTAATTATAGGCCAGTTAGCCTAACCTCAGTGGTTAACGGTTGGAATCTACTATTAAACACAGAACTATAGAAAAACCACAGCACAATACAGGCCCTTCGGTCCTCAATGCTGTGCCGAACATGTACTTACTTTAGAAATTTCCTAGGGTTACCCCATAGCCCTCTATTTTTCTAGAGATCCATGTACCTATCCAGGAGTCTCTTAAAAGACCCTATTGTATCTTCCTCTACCAACATCGCCGGCAGCCCATTCTATGCACTCACCACTCCCTGCATAAAAAACTTACCCCTGACATCTCCTCTGTACCTACTTCCAATCACCTTAAAACTGTGCCCTCTCGTGCTAGGCATTTCAGCCCTGGGAAAAAGCCTCTGACTATCCACACGATCAAGAAGCCTCTCATCCTCTCATACACCTCTATCAGGTCACCTCTCATCCTCCGTCACTCCAAGGAGAAAAGGCCGAGTTCACTCAACTAGTACTCTCTAGTATCTGATTCTTGCCCTTCCCTCTCCTGACTGTTACTCACTTATCTGTCTCCTGAGGCCCCGGTGTGACTACCTGCCTATAGCTCCTCTCTATCACCTCCTCACTTTCCCTGACCAGACGAAGGTCATCGAGCTGCATCTCTAGTTCCCTAACCCGGCCCCTAAGGAGCTGCACCTGGTGCAGATGTGGCCATCTGGGAGGCTGGGACTCTCCCAGACTTCCCACATCTGATAGCCAGTACAGAACTCCGGCCTCACAGATATACTTCCTGACTCTATTCCTAAATTGTCTAAATCCTTCTGTAGCCTCTCTACTTCCTCAGAACTACCTGCCCCTCCACCTACCTTCATACCGTCTGCAAACTTTGCAAAAAAAAAAATCAATTCTCTCATCCAAATCATTAATGTAAAAACGTGAAAAGAACTGGTCCAAACACTGACCCCTATGGAACACTATTAGTCACCAGTAGCCAACCAGTAAAGGCTACATTTATTCCCAGACATTGCTTCCTGCTAATCAACCACTGCTTTACCAATGCTAGACACTCTCCTGGACACGTAGCTTGTTAAGCAGCCTCATGTGTGGCATCTTGTCAAAGGCCTTCTGACAATCCAAGTACACAACAACAACCGATTCTCTAATGTCTATCCAGTTTGTTATTTATAACCATTAACCCATATAACAATTACAGCACGGAAACAGGCCATCTCAGCCCTTCTAGTCCATGCCGAACTCCTACTCTCACCTAGTCCCACCGACCTGCACTCGGTCCATAACCCTCCATTCCCTTCCTCTCCATATATCTGTCCAATTTAACTTTAAACGACAACATCGAACCTGCCTCAACCACTTCTCCTGGAAACTCGTTCTACACAGCTACCACTCTCTGAGTAAAGAAGTTCCTCCTCATGTTACCCCTAAGCTTTTGCCCTTTAACTCTCAACTCATGTCCTCTTGTTTGAATCTCCCCTACTCTCAATGAAAAAGCCTATCCACGTCAACTCTATCAATCCCCCTCATAATTTTAAACACCTCTATCAAGTCCCCTCTCAACCTTCTATGCTCCAGAGAATAAAGACCTAACTTGTTCAACTTTTCTCTGTAACTTAGGAGGTGAAACCCAGGCAACATTTTAGTAAACCTCCTCTGTACTCTCTCAATTTTATTGACATCTTTCCTATAATTCGGTGACCAGAACTGTACACAATACTCCAAATTTGGCCTTACCAGTGCCTCATATAATTTCAACATTACATCCCAACTCCTATACTCAATGCTCTGATCTATAAAGGCCAGCATACCAAAAGCTTTCTTCACCATCCTATCCACATGAGATTCCACCTTCAGGGAACTATGCACCATTACTCCTAGATCCCTCTGTTCTACTGCATTCTTCAATGCCCTACCATTTACCATGTATGTCCTATTTTGATTAGTCCTACCAAAATGTAGCACCTCACATTTTTCAGTATTAAACTCCATCTGCCATCTTTCATCCCACCCTTCTAACTGGCCTAAATCTCTCTGCAAGCTTTGAAAACCTACTTCATTATCCACAACTCAATCTATCTTAGTATCATCTGTATACTTACTAATCCAATTTACCACCCCATCATCTAGATCATTAATATATATGACAATCAACATTGGACCCAGTACAGATCCCTGAAGCACACCGCTGCACACTGTCCTCCAATCTGACACACAGTTATCCACCACTACTCTCTGGCACCTCCCATCTAGCCACTGCTAAATCCATTTTACTACTTCCATATTAATGCCTAACGATTGAACCTTCCTAACTTACCTTCCGTGTGGAACCTTGTCAAAGGCCTTACTGAAGTCCATATAGACAACATCCACCGCTTTACCCTTGTCAACCTTCCTAGTAACCTCTTCAAAAAATTCAATAAGATTTGTCAAACATGACCTTCCATGCACAAATTCATGTTGACTGTTCCTAATCAGACCCTGTCTATACAGATAATTATATATACCATCTCTAAGAATACTTTCCATCAAATTACCCACCACTGACGTCAAACCCACAGGCCGATAATTGCTAGGTTTACTCTTAGAACCCTTTTTAAACAATGGAACCACATGAGCAATACGCCAATCCTCGGGCACCATCCCCGTTTCTAATGACATTTGAAATATTTCTGTCAGAGCCCCTGCTATTTCCACACTAACTTCCCTCAAGGTCCTAGGGAATATCTTGTCTGGACCCAGAGACTTATCCACTTTTATATTCCTTAAAAGCGCCAGTACTTCCTCTTCTTAATCGTCATACTTTCCATAACTACCCTTCTTGTTTCCTTTACCTCATGCAAGGCTCCCAGAAGGTTAATTTACAGGTCGAGTCTTTGGTAAAAAAGGCAAATGCAATGTTGGCATTTATTTCAAGGGGAATAGAATATAAAAGCAAGGAGATAATGTGGAGGCTTTATAAGACCCTAGTCAGGCCGCACTTGGTGTATTGTCAACAGTTTTGGGCCCCATATCTCAGAAGGGATGTGTTGTCAGTGGAGAGAGTCCAGAGGAGGTTCATGAGGATGATTCCAAGAATGAAGGGGTTAAAATATGAGGAGCATTTGGCAGCTCTGGGCCTGTACTCACTGGAATTTAGAGAATGCGTGGGGATCTCATTGAAACCTACTGACTGTTGAAAGGACTAGATAGGATTGATGTGGAGATGATGTTTCCTGTGGTTGGGATATCCTGAACTAGACAGTAGAGCCTCAAAATTGAGCAGGGAAGGGGCGACCTTCACTGCGGTGGAGGCCAAGTCCATGGGTATATTTAAGGTGGAAGTTGATAGTTTCCTGACTGGTCAGGGCATCAAAGGATATAGTGAGAAGGCAGATGTATGTGGTTGATTGGGATCAGGATCAGCCATGATGGAATGGTGGAGCAGACTTGATGGGTTCAATGGCCTAATTATGCTCCAATGTCTTATGGTCTAAAGAGTGGTAATAATGCGAGCCTTTTCTGACCGGCTGCTGGTGACTTGTGGTGTTCTACAGGGTTCACTGTTGGCACTGATTCTTTGTATGTTACCTGTCAATGGTTTGGAATATGAAATTGATGATTTTAGCTGCAAAGTGTGGAGATAATACGAAGATAGGTGGAGGGGCTGGTAGTTTTGAGGAAGTAAATAGGCTACAGAAGGACTTAGACAGAGAATCAGAATCAGATTTATTATCACCGGCATGTGACGTGAAATTTGTTGACTTAGCAGCAGCAGTTCAATGCAAAACATAATCTAGCACAGAGGGAAAAAATATAATAATAAATAAACAAGTAAATCAATTACCTATATGGAATAGATTATTTAAAAATGTGCAAAAACAGAAATACTGTATATTATAAAAAAATGAGGTGGTGTCCAAAGCTTCAATGTCCATTTAGGTATCAGATGGCAGAGGGGAAGAAGCTGTTCCTGAATCGCTGAGTGTATGTCTTCAGGCTTCTGTACCTCCTATCTGATGGTAACAGTGAGAAAAGGGCATGCCCTGGGTGCTGGAGGTCTTAAATAATGGACGCTGCCTTTCTGAGACACCGCTCCCTAAAGATGTCTGGGTACTTTGTAGACTGGTGCCCAAGATGGAGCTGACTAGATTTACAACCTTCTGCAGCTTCTTTTGGTCCTGTGTAGTAGCCACTCCATACCAGACAGTGATGCAGCCTGTCAGATTGCCCTCCACGGTGCAACTATAGAACTTTTTGAGAATGAAAAAGAAATGGCAGATGGAATACACTGTCAGGAAGTGCATGGTCATGCACCTTGGTAGAATAACTGGAAGGGTTAACTACTTTCTAAACGGAGAGAACATAGGAAAAAATCTGAGGCGCAAAGGGACTTAGGAGTCCTTGTGCAGGATTTCCTCATTGTTAATTTTGCAGGTTGAGTCTATGGTGAGGAAGGCAAATGCAATATTCATATTCATTTAAAGAGGACTAGAATATAGAAGCAAGGAAATAATATAGAAACTTTATAAAATACTGGTGAAGCCTCAGTTAGAGGGCAATTTATCTTCCTAAAGATGTGCTGAAACTGGAGAGGATTCAAAGGAGATTCACAAAAATTATTCTTAAGTAAATCAATTTAAAATCTGTTTATCTGAATTTATTTATTAATATTAATTAATGCAAATCAGTTAGTTTCACTTCTCTTTCCTATTTTAATGAATGGGGCCACACTAGGAAGAGGCAGTTGGTGTAAAGTTCAGAACCATTACATCAGGTTAATCTGGAGCCACTAGTTAATTCACATTCTCAACCTTAAGTTTCAGGGTATAGTAGTAGGGTAAGTATTTGAATCAAGTGTGATGCTCTTCTAAGGAGCTGTCATCCTGGATCTTCGGGTGGATTCCCTTCGTGGAGAATGAGACGGTTGTGAAGAATGCCATGTAAACCAATGTGGTACAATGTTAAATGAATAGCTACATATGAAAATGGGTGACATATGGGCAAATGAGACAACCTTAGATGGATATCTTAATTGGTAGGAATAAATTGAGCTGAAGTTTCTGATCTATATTACTCTTAATTCTAGACATGCAATTACTTAAGTGAGTATAATATTCTCCTAAGGCTTTGGCTATTGGTTGGTCTTCAGGAGGCTGTAGAATCCAATCCACCTGCCATCTCCTTGTCCCCTGTTATTATTTCTCCTGCCTCATTTTCTAGTGGTCCTATATCCACTCTCATCTCTCTTTTATTGTTAACATACTTGAAAAAGCTTTTACCATTCACTTCGATATTATTTGCTAGCTTGCTTTCATACTTCGTCTTTTCCCTTCTAATGATTCTTCTGGTTGCTCTCTCTAGGTTTTTAGAAACTTCCCAGTCCTCTATCTTCCCACTCATTTTTGTTTTGTTGTGTGCCCTCTCTTTTGTTTTTACCTTAGCTTTGGCTTCCTTTGTCAGACATGGTTGTACTATTTTGCCATTTGAGGGTTTCTTCACTTTTGGAATACACATGTCCTGCACCTTCCACATTTTTCCCAGAAACTCACGCCATTGCTGCTTTGGTGACATCCCTGTCAGCAGCTCCTTCCAATTTACTTTGGCCAACTCCTCTCTCATGTCACTGTAATTTCCCTTACTCCACTGAAATACTGCTACATCAGACTTTACTTTCTCCCTATCAAATTTCAAATTGAACTCAATCATATTGTGATCACTGGTTCCTAAGGGTTCTTTTACCTTGAGCTCTCTAATCACCTCCGGTTCATTACATAACACCCAATCTAGTATAACTGATCCCCTAGTAGGCTCAATGACAAACTGCTCTAAAAAGCCATCTCTTAGGCATTCAACAAAGTCATCCTCTTGAGAACCATTGCGAAACTAATTTTCCTAATCGACCTGCAGGTTAAAATCTCCCATAACATTGCCCCTTTGACACACTTTTTCTATTTTCTGTTGTAATCTGTGGTCCACCTCCCAGACACTGTCAGGAGGCCTGTATATAACTGCTATCAGGGTCCTTTTATCCTTGCAGTAAAGCTCAACCCACAAGGATTCAACATCTTCCAATCCTATATCACATCTTTCTGCTGATTTGATGCCATTCTTTACCAGTAGAGCCTCACCAGCCCCTCTGCCTACCTTCCTATCCCTCCGATATAACGTGTAACCTTGGACAGTCAGCTCCCAACTCCCATCCTTCAGCCATGATTCAGTGATAGCCACAACATCATACCTGGCATGATGTGGGAAGGCTGCTGCATGAGTAGCCACTGCGCAGTCCTGGACAGATTGGGCTCAAGATCCAGCAGAATGGAATGAAAATGACTGGGAACCTTTCACTTCCTCCACCTGCACTGCCATTATGATATTTATCTTCCACTGAGAACTTGGTTGGATCGTTCTTTGTCTGAAACCTTCCCTAAATGTTACCGCCATGGGTAACCCTACCAGGAGATAAGAACCATTATGGCTAAACTCAAGTTGGCATTATTCTCGAGATCTCAGGAACTCCCAGGCTTTCCCATCATGACAAGGTGATGCTCCACAGGGTGTTGTTTGAGTGTGGTTTCCCTCCAAATGGCTCTCTTTGGTCTTAGTAAAAAAGGAGCCTGTTTTGGGAAGTTCTGATGCATTCATTGATCATGTGAGTAAGGACTCAGCAGACATCACGTCAAGTTCTGTGACCTCGGCAACTAAAATACTGCATTAGTGTTGTTACTGACCCAATGATATAAGATAAGTGTCAAAAACATGAGTTTCATCCTTGCTTAGCCTCTGGTTTTATGCATGGTTTTATCTATCAAAATAAACTTGCAATGGAAGGCTGGGTTGTCAGTTTTCTGGGTTCATGCAAAAAATCCATTCAGCTCCTCTTTGCCTTGTGTAGCATACATGTGACTCCAGAACCAGTGGGGTCACATGTTTGCCCCAAAGCTGAAGTGACTCTGAAGATATTGAGTTCAAAGTGTAATTTGAAGATTATCCACAAATACGTCCAATTCCTGAAGTTGAACAAGGCAAAAATGATGGCTTTGATTGTATATGCACTCAGAGCACAACAATGTTGTGACATAACTTAGTCAACACACACATGGCCTGGTTGGTGTGGATAGACGTGACAGGAAATTGCCGTCATGATCACTTTGAATTTGAGTTTCATTACTTTGATCAAAAGACTGAAAATAGGGTTTCCAACCTTCATTTTGATTATATGATTTTTTTCCACAGGTGCTGACTGACTTGCTAGGTTTTTCCAGCATTTTCTATTTTTGCTTCTTAACTTTGATATGGTGTTCTAGTCACTGGGAAAATGTCACCACGACATCTACCCTGTGAAGTCCTGTAAGGATTCAATATGCTTCAAAGAGATCACAATATGAAGTATGAGATCATGAGTTTACTGAACAGGCTGGACCAAGAGAAGGATGTTAATGTCCACTCCAGGAACCAAGTCAACCTCTATCAAATCTCTTCTCAATCTTCTAAGTTCCAAGAAATAAAGTCCTAACCTATTAACTATTTCCATATAAATCAGTTCCCTCAGTCCCAGCAACAACCTTGTAAATTTTCTCTGTGCTTTTTCAACCCTATTTACATCCTTCCTGTAAGTAGCTGACCAAAACTGCACACAATACTCCAAATTAGGCCTCACTAATCTCTTACACAACTTCAACATAACATTCCATCTCCTGTACTCAATGCTTTGATTTATGAAGGCCAATGTGCCAAAAGCTTTCTTTACAACCTTCATTACATCTCATCTGGAAAGTCTAAGCATTCTCTCAATTAACAAATTGTTCTCGTCCCTAATTTTATAATGTGTAAACGTTTTGAATGAAATGTTGAAGACTTTCAAACAACCTTACGGCTATGCTATGGTGATCAGTCTCTTTCTACCTATTTATCTATATCTCTCTATCCATTTATTTCTCTCTCTATCTTTCCCTATGAATTTCACTCTCTTTATGCCTATCTCTGTCTATTTCTATCTCTATCACTTCCTCTATTTCTATCTCCCTCTGTACTTAGCTTTCTCTCTCCCCCTCTCTATCCACCTTCCTATTTATCTACTTATCTACTGTACCTCTCTATCTCTATTTGTCTGTCTCAATCCATGTCTATTTCTCTCTCAATTTCTTTCCATTTATTTCTTTTTCTCTATCCTTGTCCTTCTCTATCTGTCTTTATCTTTTTCTCCATTGATCTATCAATCTATCTCTCTCTCTACTTTTATTTTAATAAGAGCAATCGTGGACAATAGCCAGATCAGAAATGTGGATCAAGTCAACTAGTTCTCAGAGAGAACTCTGATAGGCCAATCAGATGGTTCACTGCTGCTCAGCGATAGAACATAAAAATATCATATTTGTCCACCTCTCATTTTATCTCTCTCTCTCTGTGTTAAGAAAAGCCGATTCACATGACAAGATCAGGCCCCCAGCACTTGTAAAGAAGCACGCCGCTGCACCTTTAGTGGGTTTGAATGTTCTCCCTTAATGTGGATGCCTAATTTATCACCCAGCATGTACAGATCAGTTTTATTAGCATGCACACCTGTACCCCTGCTCCCCTCAGGTAACATCGCGAGGAATCTCAACTATTTTTCTTGAAGGATGACTTGCAAGGTCAAAATTCCTGGCCAGATATTATTCCTTGTCTCACCCATAAGTTGTCAGTTCTTACTTGCTGTAGTTTCTCTGATGCTAATCTTGGGAGGCTGGATAGATTCGTGGCTATACTTCAAGTGTTATCAGCAATGAGCTGCAAGCAACATATTTGAGCCAGAAGGTTGGTGGTTCAAGTTTGACTTCCAGACACTTTAGGACAGGAGAATATTCTGTGTTTATCAGTATTTACCAGTAAAACAGTACTTTTTCTTCCTTAAGTAATATGGATCTGGTTTGATAGTCACTTCAGTGCTGCAATGTAAGGCTCCTTGCTGCTGAATATGATGTTGCGAAAGAAATAAATAGGAGCAGGAGTAGGCCATCTGGCCCATCGAGCCTGTTCTGCCATTCAATAAGATCATGGCTGATCTGGCCATGGACTCATCTCCACCTACCTGCCTTTTCCCCATAACCCTTAATTCCCCTACTATGTGAAAATCTATCCAACCTTGTCTTAAATATATTTACTGAGGTAGTCTCCACTGCTTCATTGGGCAGTGTTAGAGTGAGAACGGTCCAAGTCCCATCTCATATTAAGGATCACCATTAACTGAATTGTAAACACAAGAGATTCTGCAGGTGTTGGAAATACAGAGCAACACACATGGAATTATGCAGAACGCTCAGGTCAGGTAGCATCTATGGAGAGGAATAAAGTGCTGATGTTTTGTGCTGTGACCTTTCCTAAAATTTATCTCTGTATATGGCTGAAATAAAGTTGCAATTTTGGGAATGTTTTACCCTGTAACTAGCAAGATTCACAAAAAAGGTCTGTTTATGGGATCTTGCTGTGCAAAATAGGCTGCTGAATTTACTGTAGTTTTAGATTGGTCACTGCGTGTAAAATGCTGTTTGGTTTTCACAATGCTTTTCACAGTGCCATCTGAAAATACAGCTATTCCTACCTAATTATTTTCATATTTAAACTTCCGTGTGTGCCCTTTTGTATGCAGAGCTCTCAGCTTGTGACCATGTGGTTTTCTTCCAGGTGCTCCAGTTCCCTGCCACATACCAGGAATAAATGAACTGACCAGTTAGTTCCCCAGTACACAATGGCACTGGTGTGTAGCTGAATATTGGGGCATTAGACTGTAGGGGGATGGAGATGATGAAAATGTGTGGAGAATGAAATAGCGTTGGTATAAATGGGTGTTTGATGTGGGTACAGTTTTAGTGGGCTGAAGGGTCTGTTTCTATGCTCTTTGACTCTGTGAATCTATCACTAAAAGTCACTTTTCTTATTATCTATTGATTGAGCAGTGTAGAGAGACATAGAGACAGTAAATCATAGAATAATCCAGCACAGAAACCACACCGTTGGGTTCGCTAGACCACGCTGATCAGAGTAGTTCCTTTTGGTACACATTTGACCCATATCCATCTAAGCTATTCCTATCACCTGAACAAGTGCCTTTTAAATGCTATCAGTGTACCTGGTTCAGCCAGATATGCACCCATCCTCAGATTCAAAATGAAATTCTCCTCTCATTTGTTATACAGGTCGACTTTCACTAATCCCACTACTTGTAATCTGATTCCTTTGATAATCTGCACTGATTTCAAATTTTCTGCGCAACTGTAATTTCAAATTTTCCAGGCCACCGTACCAATCTGCTGCGCATTGTTTTGGTTGCGGTAGATCTGTTTACGTGTTGGCGCGCTCTTGTAAGCACAGACAGGCGATTCCTGCTTGTTTTCCTGCATTTATTAATATCATTTGTGTGAGGCGCGGCCGCCCGGCACCCGCCCGTCTCACACGCCAGCGGCGTCCGGCCGGCGCTCCGCTCTCTTCTGCCCCCGACCTCAGATCAGACATGGTGACCCACTGAATTTAAGCATATTACTAAGTGGAGGAAAAGAAACTAACGAGAATTCCCTCAGTAACTGCGAGCACAATGTAGTCTTTGGGGTAACTGCAAGTCTGTGTCTTTGCTATCGCTTAGCTCACGCTTGAGTGCTGGAAGTGGGTGCGCTTTAGTTTTTGCCAGTGGAGAGGGGGGATTGTTACTCGCTACCGCTTACACGCGGGGGGGGGGCAGAACTCAGGGGTTCTAACATTTAACTGTCATTCATTCTTTGGAGCACTCCTCTGTTTTCGTAGATGGTTGTGAGGAAAAAGCATTTCAGCATGTATATTGTATACATTTCTCTGACATTAAATGAACCGTTGAATCCTTTGATATTTTGAAGGTATGATGAGGTGGTTAGCTATTGCTTAATGTGATCCTTCTGTAATTCAGCATTTTCACTAATCCGGCACTCCTCAGGTCCCAATGGTGCCGGATTATAGAAGGTCGACCTGCACCTCTCAAAGTTACCCCTTATTCCCCTACACATTAACAAACAAGACATCTAAAGATATTCTAGGGCAGACTACATTGCTCACCGTAAGTTCCAGCATCTACGTAACATGCCTACAATACTCACAGAACAACACAAAACACAACAAGTAAGCAAACAACTGCAGCAAGACAAGCCCTGTTGCTCTCTCCCCCTCACTGCACAAACAGACAGCCCTCTAACTCTATGACAGGATCTGTCTCCTGTCTCCAGACTCTGGTCTCCAGTCACCAATCACAAAGCACCAGTCTCCAGTCCCCATTCTCCGATCACCACTTCCAGTCCCCAGACTCCAGTCCCCAGTCTACAGTCTCCATTCTCCAATCACCACTTCCAGTCCCCAGTCTCCATTCTCCAATCACCACTTCCAGTCCCCAGTCTCCAATCTCTCGTCTCCAGTCTCCATTCTCCAATCACCACTTCCAGTCTCCAGACTCCAGTCCCCAGTCCCCAGTCCCCATTCTCCAATCACCACTTCCAGTCCCCAGTCTACAGTCTCCATTCTCCAATCACCACTTCCAGTCCCCAGTCTACAGTCTCTATTCTCCAATCACCACTTCCAGTCTCCAGACTCCATTCTCCACTCAGTCTCCATATTCCACTCCCCACTCTCCGCTCTCTAGTCTCCATTCTCCACCCTTCACTGTTCAGCCTCCATATTCCACTCTCCAGTCTGCACTGTCTCCAGTCCCCACTCCCCAGCCTCCACTGTCCACTCTCCGCTCTCTAGTCTCCAGTCCCCAGTCTCCACTCTCCAGATTTCACTCTCTAGTCTCTGTTCTCCGCTCTCCACTCTCCAGTCTCCATATTCCACTCTCCAGTCGCCACTCTCCACTCTCCAGTCGCGAGTCTCCATTCTCCACTCTTCACTGTCCACTCTCCAGACTCCACTCTCCAGTTGCCAGTCTCCATTCTCCACTCTTCACTGTCCAGTCTCTATATTCCACTCTCCAGTCGCCAATCTCCATTCTCCACTCTTCACTGTCCAGTCTCCATATTCCACTCTCCAGTCACCACTCTCCACTCCCCAGTCTCCATTCTCCACTCTTCACTGTCCAGTCTCCACTCTCGAGTCTTCAGTCTCCATTCTCCACTTTCCCTCACCTGTAACTTGCTCCTGGTGCATAGATGAGTGGAAGAAATGGAGGGAATAGGCAGAGAACACAGTCAAAGAAACCTTGTTAGTTACCTCCTGTACCTAAAAAAAGTGGCCACAGAGTGCATGTTCATGATCTTCTGCTGCTGTAGCCCAGTCACTTCAAGGTTCATCCTGTTATCATCCAGATGTTCTTTTGGACAGCACTGTTATAACGTGTGGTTATTTGATTTACTGTTGCCTTCCTGTCAGCTTCAACCAGTCTGGCCATTGTCCTCTAACCTCTCTCATCAAAAAGGTGTTTTCACCCAAGGAACTGCTGCTCACTGGATGTTTTTGCACTGTTCTCTATGAACTCTGTTGACTGTTATGCATGAAAATCCCAGGAGATCAGCAGTTTCTGAGATACTCAAACCACTCCATCTGGCACCGACAATCATTCCAAGGTCAAAGTGACTTAGATCACATTTCTTTCCCATTCTGATATCTGGGCTGAACAACGAAAGAATATTTTGAACAAGGTTTCATGCTTTTCTGCATTGAATTGCTGCCACATGATTGGCTGATTAGATATTTGAATTAACGAGCAGGTGTACAGTTGTACCTAATAAAGTAACCTCTGAGTGTAAGATACAAGGAGGAGTGTGATTGCTCCATGAGCTACCATAGACTTGAAGAACTGAATGGCTAAGATAGTGGAGCATGGCATGGTCTCTGCTATAATCAGGAGTGATGCGATGAAGTGTTTATCTCTTTGGAATTTAATCCTGCCTATTCCAACTTTGCTACACAATACTACAACAGTGAGCTGGGGCTGAGGTCTGAAGTAGTGAGAAGGTCATCATGCCAAAGGCACGATAAAGGATTTATGCTGATAATACCGTATCTAAGAGGTATTAGTCAAGGCTGAAGAAACTGAGATTCCTTACAATGTTGAAGTAAAGAACAATTAAACCTGCGATTACCTTTGATGAATAATTGCAGGGAAGTTGTCTCCACGTGACAGATTCAGCGCTAAGGTCAGTAATGGAGACTAATTACTAATAAATCAAATTAGAAATGAAGAAGCTTCCCTGTGCAAAAGATAGTTGGAATTACTTACTCATTTATTTAGGGAAACATCGCAGTACCAGGCCCTCCTGGTTCAATGAGCCTGCACAGCCCAATTACACTGATGTGACTAATTAACCTACTGACCTGTGCATCTTTAAAATGTGGGAGAAAACCAGAGCAGCCCAGGGAAGTCCACGTGGTCACAAGGAGAATATTAAAAACTTCTTTCAGACAGTGGCAGGAATTGAAACTGGGTCACTGGTGCTCTAAAGCATTTTGTCAAACAGTTCAGGCAGCGAACCATCAAAGAGAAGTTGGGTCAATAAATAGCTTTGAATCCAGGCCAGCAGTGTGGACGGGTGACAAAGAACATCTGAAGTCTAGTCCTCTGTTTTGCACTGGAAGACCAGTGATATGAATAGCTGATGAAGAAAATCAGGCTGTTCAAGGTCAATGGGTTCCACCAATGGACATCAGTGTGAGCAGGGCACATGAGGAAGCACGAGCCTGGAATTTGGGGTCCCATCATCTGCTAGTCTGAGGGATGAGACCGAAGATGGAATCCCAAAAGTCCCATCGGAATTCCAGAAGTCGAAGACCGATGGCCACAGTCTGGAAACTGGAGCCTGGAGCCTGAAGGCTGGAGATGGGAGGCTGGAGTTGGAGACAAAGGCTGGAGATGGGAGGCTGCAGTTGGAGACAAAGGCTGGAGATGGGAGGCTGCAGTTGGAGACAAAGGCTGGAGATGGGAGGCTGCAGTTGGAGACAAAGGCTGGAGATGGGAGGCTGGAGTTGGAGACGAAGGCTGGAGATGGGAGGCTGGAGTTGGAGACAAAGGCTGGGGACTGGGGACTTGAGTTACAGAGTCATAGTGAAATACAGCACAGAAACAGGCCTTTTGCTCCATTGAGTCCATGCTGAAGCGATTTAAGCTGTCTACTCCCATTGACCTGCACCAGGACCATATCTCTACCATCCATGTACCTATCCGAACTTCGCTTAAATGTTGAAATTGAGTTTGCACGCATCACTTATGCTGGCAGCTGATTCCACACTCTCACAAACCTGTGAGTGAAGACGTTTCCCCTCATGTTCTCCTTAAACTTTGCACCTTTCACCCTTAACCCATGGCCTCTGGTTGTAGTCCCATCCAACATCAGTGGAAAAAGCCTGCATGTATTTACCCTATTTATAACTCTATTAAATCTGCTCTCAGTCTTCTACATTCTTAGAAATAAAGTCCTAGCCCACTCAATCTTTCCTTACAACTCAAGTCATCCAGACTCAGCAACATCATTGTAATTGTAAATTTTCTCTGTACTCTTTCAACTTTACTTACATCTTTCCTGCAGTTTGGTGACCAAAACTGCACACAATACTCCCAAATTCGGCCTCATCAATGTCTTATGCAACTTCAACATAACATCCCATCTCCTGTTCTCAATTTGTTGATTTATGAAGGCCAATGTGCCAAAGGTTTTCTTTATGAGTGAGGCTATTTTCAATTAATTATGGAACTGTATTCCCAGCTCCCTTTGTTCTACCACACCCTTCAGTGCTCTACCTTTCACTGTGTAAGACCTACCCTGGTCTGCCCTCCCAAAGTGCACAGCTTCGCACTTGTCTACATAAAGTTCCATCTGCCAGTTTTTAGTCCAATTTTCAGCTGGTTTGGATCATGCTGCAAGCCATGACAGCCATCTTCACTGTCCACTACACCCCTAATCTTGGTGTAATTCACAAATTTGCTGATTCAGTTAACCACATTATCATCCAGATCATCAATATAGATGACAAACAACAACTGACCCAAAACTGATTCCTGGGGCACTCCACCAGTCATTCCCTCCAGTCAGAGAGGCAACCACCTACTACCACTCTCTGGCGTCTTCCACAAAACCAATGTCCAATCCAAAATACTACTACTTGAATGCTGAGTGACTAAACCTTCTCGACCAACTTCCCATTTGGGACCTTGACAAATACCTTGCTAAAGTCCGTATAAACAACATCCACTACCTTGTCTTCACCCACTTTCCTGGTGTAGTATTTTGCAAATAAAACATCATGAGGTGCTTCATGTTGAAGAACTATAGTAACTCATTCATTGTACTCCAAACACAGAACACAACAAACGTGGTAACAGAACTTCGCATAATATGTCATCGCATCAGAACAGTCTCTTAAAGAGAAATTCAATTCAATGGCTGTGAATTTAGTTCCCACCAATTGCATTAATCTACATAGCCCCCCCCCCCTCCAGAATTCACTAAAACCAGCATAGTGAGCGGCCCAGGAGCTCGGATGAACTGCCGGACTCAGACTCTATGTTCCATGGATGGAAAACCAGCAGGTGCCTCAGGCTCATGGTCATGTCGTGACAGCAGGGGTATGGTAGTGGGATCCTCCAAATCTTGGTATGCCAGTTTAAGGAGATCTACCTAAACACATTCAGGTTTTCCCCTCTCTTCTTTCCATTCCAAAACATGGAACAGGCCATCGTAAGGGGGCCGAGGGGGATGTTAGTGTGCGTCATGGAGGACGAAAACAAATGAAGTGGAATGTAGGTCAACAAGAACCCATAGCTGCTGTACGCCATGATGGGAGGTAGGAATGGGTGCAAAGGAAATGAATTTACTGAGGATGGTAGACACTGCTGAGGGACTGACCGGGCAATCATGGCATCAGGAATGAAATCACCTGGCACTTGTAATGGCTGCCCATATACCAACTCAGCCGCAGACGACTGCAGGTCCTCTTTTGGTCCCAGAGGGACCCATGGGAGAGCAACCTCTGAGGAACAGTGAACCTGCTTGGATAGGTCATTGGACTGTGAGTGATACGCCATGGTGTGATGCAGCTGATATCGAGGTTTTGTACCATCACAGCCTAGAGCTCTGAGATGAATTGGGGACCACAATCAAAGGAAATATCAGATGGGGTGCCAAACCGAGCGACCCAGGTGCCAATGAATGCCTGAACCACGTCTGTGGCCATTGTTGATGCTAGAGGGATGACCTCTGGCCTGCTGGTGGTACGGTCCACCATGGTAAGGAGATGTGTAAAACCACAGGAGGGGGGAAGAGGACCAACAAGGTCCATGTTTACAATGCTCAGGGACCTCAAAAGGTTCCAACAGCACCTGGACACGGTGTTTAATTTCTGCCTGCTGCCACTCCCTATAGGCTGCACTCTAATCACACACATCCTTTCTAAAGCTCTGCTACGCAAACAGGCCCCTTCAAAATGTAACCCATTCCTGTGCGGTCTTCCGACCCAGATGTGAAAGGCCACGTGTCGAGTTAAAAACAGTCCAGCTCCAGTTTGCTGGCATGACGGGGCGAGGGCGGCTGGTTGAGACATCGTACAGGAGAGAAACCTCAGCTTCTCCAAACTTAATGCCATCCAGCTGCAAGCCTGTGACTGCTGTTCAGTAAGCCTGGATCTTTGGGTCAGCAGCTTGGTCATTTGCCATGCCGGCATAGTCATCCCCTATAGCAATCAACCACGGCATTATTTTTCCCCTCGATATGTTGTATATCAGTTGTGAATTCTGATATGTAGGCCAAGTGGCATTGCTGGCGTGCAAACCAAGGGTCTGATATGTGGCCATCGTGAGCATGACAGGTTTGTGGTCAATGAACACTGTGAAATGGCAACCCTCTAGAAGAAAACAAAAATTGTGGACAGCCAGATGGAGACCCAGAAGCTTAAGATCAAAGATGCTGTACTTCCTTTCGGGAGAATGGAAGCATTATACAGGGCAAGCAGAAGTTCACAGTTCATGAAATAAAGCGGTGATAGAAATTCACCATACCTAAAAACTCCTGTAGTATTTTAGTAGTGCGAGGTGATGGGAAATCCATAATAGCGACTACTTTTAATGGGAGGGGTTTCACACCTTCTGCAGAGATGCGAATACGAAGAGAGTCGATTGTTGGCAACTCAAACCTGAATTTAGCAAGGTTAATAATCGAGCACCTAAGCGCCCGAAAATCGTGCAGAGATGAGATACATGTTCTGATTTGGATGTACTAGAAACAAGTATGCAATCCAGGTAAACTAAAATAAAATCGAAGTCTTTTAATATAGAGTCCATTGGCTGCTGGAAAGTCTGTGCTGCATTTTTCAGCCCAAACAGTATGCAAAACAACTCAAAGAGACCAAACGAGGCTATCTCAGCCGCTTTGGGAATGTCCTCTGATCAAGCAGGCACCTGATGGTAGCTCCTAACTAAATCAGCTTTGGAAAAATTAACTTTCTGGCTACATGTGCCAAAAATTCTTGGACGTTTGGGACCGGGTAACAAATGGGGGTGGTGACCTCATTAAGGCATTGGTAATTACCACATGGGCAGCAACCACCATCAGACTTGGATCATATTGAGGGGTGAAGCCCCTCGGGCTAATTGACTGGCTTACAATTCTGAATCTTTCCATGTTGGCAAACTCAGCCTTCACGGTTGCCAGCTTTTCTGGGTCCAGTCTATACACACGGGCATGGAGTGGTGAGCCAGTTGTGGAAATGTGGTGTCGACCCCATGTTTTGTGACTGCAGTGGACGATGTGGGCTTGGTGAGCTTTGGGAATTTGTCCAGCAGTGGAGTAAACTCACATGCTGTGGTGCATTCGCTTGAGGAGTCACTGTGGGGAACTTACTGGCAGATCAGGGTAACGACCCAAAGACTTTGACATCCACAAGCTGGCAGTTCTTAAGACTGACTAACAGTTCTTGGGCACACATGAAATCTGCACCCAGCAGAGGTCTAGCCACTTTAGCAACGATGAAGTCCCATGTGTAACATTATCCACTGAAGCAGAGTGTCAACTGTTGTGTCCTGTAAGTTGAGATTCTGCTGCTGCTGGCGGCCTCCAGCAAGGTTTTGGCGCTCTTTGTCTTCTCATCAATAGGCGGTGCTGAGCACCCGTGTCACACAGGAAGCATCGCCCTGAAATAGAGTCCGCAATGAAGAGTAGATATTCTTGGTAGCGGGAACATACAGTGTTCACAGACCTCTGATGTCCCGATGTGCTGGCACTGTCAAAGCTGCAAGGCGGTTGGCACTTCCTAGTGATCGTACCCAAGTGAGTGTGGTAAAAGCACAAACCCAGTGTAAATCTGTTTTGCAGCATTAGTTAGTCATCTGTTTCGCGTGCTTATGTTGAAGACCTTGCTGCCGGGGCTAATTGAGGGGCAGAAAGGAGGAGGAATTGTGCATCACTGCCTGGCTGAGTGTAGACTATCAGCCATTCTAGCAAGCTCCCTATCGTCCATCACGGGTGCATTAGTGAGGGCTATGCAAACATGATCTGGCATTTGTTGCATGAAGAGTTCTTTAAAAATTAAGCAAGGATGGTGATTCCCCAGGAGAGACAGCATGTGGTCCATTAGCTCTGATAGCTTTGCATTGCCGAGGCTGGGCAAGGAGAGCAGCTGTTTGGCGCATTCAGACTTCGACAGCCCAAACATCTGTAAAAGGTGAATTTTCAGAGATCAGTATTTATTGTGTTCAGGTGGGTGATCAGGCAGACTCAGCACTCTCAAAGCCATGAAGTTGCCAAGTGATGCTAACATAGTCCAAACACTGAACACAAAAAACCTGGTAACAGAACCTTACATCATATGTCAGCACATCAGAACTGCCTCTTAAAGAGAGGCAATGTCGCTGGTTGTGAATTATTTACGTTTCCACCCATTACATTACCCTACATGGTAATTTCCTCAAAAAACTCTATAATGTTGATTAGACATGACCAATCATGCACAAAACCATGCTGACTATCCTTAATCAGTCCATGTCTATCTAAATACTTATATATCTGGTCCCTTAAAATTACTTCCAATAACTGATGTCAGCTCACTTGCTTGTAATTTCCTGGTTTATTTTGAGAGGCTTTCTTAAACAGTGGAACAACATTGACTATCCTTCAAGCCTCTGGTACCTCACCTGTCACAAGCGATGTTTTAAAAATCTCTGTTAAGCCCCGGCAATTTCTGCACATGTCCCGCAGGGTCTGAGGGGGAAAAAAAACTTCTTTGGTCCTGGGAGTAATCCACCCTAATTTGCTTCATATCAGCAAAGACCTCCTCCTCTGCCTCTGAAATCTGTACAGGGTCCATAAAGTTGATGCCACTTTGCCTTATTTCTATAGACTCTGTATCCAACTGAGTAAATTCAGATGCAAAATATTCATTTCAAAATTCAGAGTTCAAAGTTCAAAGTAAAATTTATTATCAGAATACATAGATATCACCAGATACAACCCTGAGGTTCTTTTTCCTGTGAGAATACTTAGCAAATCTACAGAACAGTAATTATAAACAGGATCAATGAAAGAGCAAGAGCAGAGAAGACAACAAATTGTGCAAATGCAAATATAAATAAATAGCATTAAATACCGAGAGCATGAAGTAACAAGATAAAGAGTCCTTAAAGTGAGATCACTGGTTGTGGGAACACCAGAATGAGCGTAGTTATCCTCTTTTGCTCAAGAGCCTGATGTTTCAGAATTTGCCAGGACGATTACACAATAATAACATTCTAGATTCTGGACCCAGGAGACAGCTCCCCTAACAGGAGAAACTAAATACCTGCATTTAGACTGTGTATATTTTCACAAGGATCACTCACCATTCAATTATTACTTGCAACATAGTGTGACTTGACTTCACAAAGCAGTAGAACCAATTTTAGAATCCTTCATAGGCCACAGATTAATGACAGTTTTTTTTAATACTGGGAGCAGTGGCTGAGGGGGTAAATGTTGTCCAGGTCATGAAGCAAGCAGTGTCTGAGGGGGTAAATGTCTAGGACATGAAGCAAGCTCAGGGCTGAGGGGGTAAATGTTGTCCAGGACATGAAGCAAGCAGTGTCTGAGGGGGCGAATGTTGTCCAGGACTTGAAGCAAGCTCAGGGCTGAGGGGGTAAATGTTGTCCAGGACATGAAGCAAGCTCAGGGCTGAGGGGGTAAATGTTGTACAGGACATGAAGCAAGCTCAGGGCTGAGGGGGTAAATGTTGTTCAGGACATGAAGCAAGCTCAGGGCTGAGGGGGTAAATGTTGTTCAGGACATGAAGCAAGCTCAGGGTTGAGGGGGCAAATGTTGTCCACTCTTTAACAATTCCTTTCTTGGATATTTGCGGCTCCACCATCCTTTAAATCAGAAGGCAAAAATTTAAGACCATTAGACATAGGAGCAAAATTAGACCATTTGGCCCATTGAGTCTGCTCCACCCCACCATTCCATTGTGCTCTCAACTCCAGTCCCCTGCCTTATCCCCCAAACCCTTGACATCCTTATCAATCAGGAACTGATCAACCTCTGCTTTAGGCATACCCAATGACTTGGCCTTCACAGTCATTTATGGTAATGAATTCCACAGATTTATCATCATTATGTACTGTGTCTATGACATAATCAATCATGGTCTTTGACCATAATTTTTCTTGGCAAATTTTTCTACAGAAGTGGATTGCCATTGTCTTTTTCTGGCCAGTATCTTTACAAGACAGGTGACCGCAGCCATTATCAATACTCTTCAGAGATTGTCTGCCTGGAGTCAGTGGACTTGTGAGATAAACCGGCTGTTCATACGACAATCCAGCACTATGAATCTGATCGAGAGCTAAGAAGGCTCGTCACCTTACCCAAGGGAGGCCCGGAGGCTAGTGGAGGCAATGAGTGCCTTACGCCTCCTCTGATATCTCCACCACAGCACCACAAATGCATCACCCTCTGGCTAAAGAAATTCCTCCTCATCTCTGTTCTAAAGGTACATACTTCTTGGCCCTCTGGTCCAAGACTCTCCCACAAAAGGAAAAATCCTTTCCACATCCAATCTATCAAGTCCTTTCAATATTCAATAGGTTTCAATGAGTTCCAGTCTCATTCTTCCAAACTTTATTCTTCTAAGGCCCAGAGTCATCAAACGTTCCTCATATATTAACCCTTTCATTTCCGGGATTCTTCTTATGAACCTCCTTTATTGTGGGAAAGAGGCTATTCTGCCCATAATATCCATGCAAGCCAAAATCGATAACAGCTTAATACCACTTCCCAGCTCTCCGTCTTCATCGCTGTAGATCACAGCCTTCAAGTACTTATAAAGCCTCCACTATACCCTCTGACATTGAGTTTGTAGGAAGGAAGGCAAATGCAATGTTAGCATTTATTTCTTGAGGACTAGAATATATAAAAGCAAGGATGTAATGCTGAGGCTTCACAAGGTCTTGTTGAAATGTCACTTGGAGTATTGTGAGCAGTTTTGAGCCTGTATCTGAGGCAAGATGTGCTAGCATTGGAGTGAGTCCGAAGGAGATTTATGAAAATGATTTTGGGATTGAAAGGGTAACGTGGGGAGTGTTTGATGGCTCCAGGCTCGTCAATTGAGCTTAGAAGAATAGTCATAGTCATACTTTATTGATCCTGGGGGAAATTGAATGGAGATCTCAATGAAATCTATTGAATATTGAAAGGTCTATATAGAGAGGATGCTTCCTATAGAGGTGGAACCTAGGACCAGAGGGCACAACCTCAGAGTAGAAAGACATCCTTTTAGAAGAGAGATGAGGAGCAATTTATTTAGCCGGAGGGTGGTGAATCTGAGGAATTCATTCCTACAGATGGCTGTGGAGGCCATAATTGTGCGTATTTAAAACAGGATCTTGATAATTAAGGGTGTCAAAGGTACAAGGAGAAGGCTGCAAAATGGGGAAAATCAATTGGCCATGATGGAATGATTGAGAAAATTCGATGGACTGAATAACCTTTTCTACTCCTATGCTTTATGGTCTTACAGACATCAAGGTCAAGGTCTCACTGCTGGTTGAATTAAATAACCTGTCAGCAACATGCACTTCCCAGAACTTAATTAATAAGTCTGTGCTTCTTGTTACTGTCACTCTGCTAGAGGAAATATTGCCTTTGTCTTCATCCTCTCCAGCCCATTTGTGAGTTTATACCCTTCAGTTAAATATTCCCTCACACTCCTTTGCTCCACACAGACTTCCAGTCTTGGAAATTGGCAAGAGTTGCTAACAAGTCCATTCAAGAGCTTCAGGTTTGAGCAGTTATTGAAAAAACCACCCAGTCTTGCCTTTGAATTTCCCCAAACTCTCCCTTGAGGTGTACAGTATACTGCTATTAACTTATTCTCTATCAGATGCATGTTGCAACTTCGGCATTGGAGGTTTATGCTCTGGTTGAATCTTCAGTGGATACAATGGCAGGTCTTTTGGACACTGATATTTAGTTAGATTGCTTTTGGAACAAAAACATCAGCCAATACTGCCAAGCAAACAGACAGGGGAAAATTCCCAGTAATAAAGAACTTGAAGAGTTAAAGATTTAATGGTTTCCACCTGCCACTGGTATACTATAGAAAAGGAACACAGAAGCTCTACATAACACATGCAAAATACCGGAAGAACTCAATGTAGATGATTCAGCTTTACGGTCAGAAGGCAGCAGCCCTCTCCAAAGACAATGCATATTTCAGACCTGTGGATAGCCTGTTTTGAACAATAGGTTAGGGCATTTGTGAGACCTCTTCATCTATGTCATCTTAGACCATAAGTTGTGCAGTAGGAGCGGAAATATGCCATTCAGCCAATCTAATCATGGCTGGTTTATTATCCCTCTCAAACCTATTCACTTGTCTTCTCTCCATAATCTTTGATACCCTTAGTAATCAAGAACAAATCAGCTTCCACTTTAAATATACCACATGATCACTTTCTGGCTAAAGTAATTCCTCATCTCCGCTCTGAAGGGATAGCGTTATATTCTGAGCTTGTGCTGTCTGACCTTCGACTCCTTCACAACACGAAACATCCTTTCTGCATCTACTCGATGTCGTCCTTTCAATATTTCATAGGTTTCAATGATGTCCCCCTCATTCTTCTAAACTCCAGTGAGTACAAGCCCAGAGTCATGAAATACTCCTCATATACCAACCCTTTCATTCCTGGGATTGTTCTCGTAAACTTCCTCTGGACTCTCTCCAATGCCACCACATCCTATCGTAGATAAAGTTCAGAATTAGGCCATTTGACCCATCTAGTCTATTCTGCCATTAGATCATGGCTGATTATTATCCCTTTTTTTGCCTATTAAACAGCCATAAGAAAAACTGGAACAGAATACACAGATAGGAATTCATACTTTGCTGCAATACTGTACACATTTACAACACAGCACATTGATAGACACAAGAAAGCAGAAGCAGAAGTTGCCCATGCTTGTTTCTAAAACCCCATTCCACTTCAATTTCAAGGCCAAGTTATTCACAAATATAAAAAATTTTGGTGCAGCAAAATCACAGGCACATAGGTGCAGATATCACACAGAATATATATTGTACGTAAATTATACAAGTCAATGAAGACAGTCAGAGTTATAGAGAAGTATAGCGCAGAAACAGGCCCTTCAGCCCATCTAGTCCATGCCAAAACCATTTAAACTGCCTACTCCCATCGACCTGCACTGGCATCATAGCCCTCCATATCCCTATCATCCATGTACCTATCCAAAATTCCCTTAAACATTTGTGCTGGCAGCTCATTCCACACTCTCACAACCCTCTGAGTGGAGAAGTTTCCCATCATGTTCTGCTTAAACTTCTCACTTCTCCAAAGTGCATGACCTTGGGTTGCAGTTCCACCCAACCTCAGTGGAAAAGCCTGCTTGCCATTTACCCTATCTATACTCATAACTTTGCTTACCTTTATCAAATCTCCTCTCAATCTTCTATGTCCTAAGGAATAAAGTCCTAACCTATTCAATCTTTCATTATAACTCAGGTCCCCTGGACCCAGCCACATCCTTGTAAAATTTCTCAGTGTTCTTTCAAACTTATTTACATATTTCCTGTAGTTTGGTGACCAAAGCTGCACACAATACTCCAAATCAGGCCTCACCAATATCTAATACAACTTCAACATAATGTCACATCTTCAGTACTCAATACATTGACTTATGAAGGCTAACTTGCCAAAAGCTTTCTTTACGACCCTGTCTATGTGTGATACCACTTTCAATGAATTATGGACCTATATTCCCAAATCCCTTTGTTCAACCACGCTCCCCAATGCCCTACTGTTCACTACACAAGTCCTATCCCGGTTGGTCCTACCAAGGTGCAAAACCTCGCACTTGTCTGCATTAAATTCCATTTGACATTTTTCAGCCCATTTTTTCCAGCTGATGCAGATCCATCTGCATGCCATTGTACCTTTCTCATTGTCCATTACATCCCCAATCTTGGTAGCATCCACAAATTTGCTGATTTTATTAACCACATTATCATCCAGATCATTGATCTAGATAATAAACTACAAAGGACTTAGGTCCAATCCCTTTGACACACCACTGGTCACAGGCTTCCAGTCACAGAGACAACCCTCTACTACTATGTTCTACCTTCTCCAACAAAGTCAATGTCTATTCCAGTTTACTACCTCATCTTGAATGCTGAGTGACTGAACCTTCATGATCATCCTCCTATGCAGGAACTTATCAAATAGCTTACTAAAGACCATGTACACAACATCCACTTTCCTGGTAACATCCTTGAAAAACTCTGTAAGATTGTTTAGACAAAACCTACAATGCTTAAAACTGAGCTGACTATTTTTAATTAGTCCATGTCTATCCAAATACTTATATACCCGGTCCCTTAGAATACCTTTCAATAACTTTCCTACAAATGATGTCAGACTCACTGGCCTATAATTTCCTGGTTTCTGCTTACAGCCTTCTTTAAAACAGTGGAACAACATTGGCAATCTTCCAATCCTCTGGTACCTCTCCTGTCGCCAAGGATGTTTCAAGTATCTCTGTTAGGGCCCAGGCAATTTCTGCACTTGCCTCCTGCAGGGTTGGAGGGAACACCTTGGCAGGCCTTGGGGAGTTATCCACCCTTGTTTGCCTCAGAGTAGCAACACCTCTTCCTCTGTAATTTGTATGGGTCCATAAAGTTGATGCCACTTTGCCTCACTTCTATAGACTCTGTATCTTTCTCCTGAATAAATACAGATGCAAAGAACGTATTTAAGATCTCTCCGATCTCTTTTGGCTCCACACATGGATTACCCTTCTGGTCTTTCAAAGGGCCATTTTGTCCCTTGCAATCCTTTTGCACTTAACTTATATGTAGCATCCCTTAGGATTCTCCTTCACCTTGTCAGTGGGAGCAACTTCATGCCTTCTTTTAGCATTCCTGATTTCTCTCTCAAATGTTTCTTTGAATTTCTTGTACTCCTTAGGCACGTAATTTATTCCTACCCGCATATACCTGCTATGCACCTCCATTTTTCTCTTAACCAGGGCCTCAATATCTCTTGTAAACCAAGGTTCCCTATCCTTGTTATCTTTATCTTTTATTCTGACAGGCATATACAAGCTTCGTACTCTCAAAATTTCATTTTTGAAGGCCCTGCAATTTCCAAGTACACATTTGCCAGAAAACAGCCTGTCTCTATCCACACTTGCCAGATCATTTCTGATCCCATCAAAATTAGCTTTTCACCAATTTAGAACCTCAACCCATGGACCAGATCTATCTTTTTGCATATTTATTTTGAAACTAATGGTGTTGTGGCCTCTGGATGCAAAGTGTTCCATTACACAGATTTCTGTCACCTGTCTATCTTGTTTCCTAATAGCAGATCCTGTATCATACGCTCTCTCACTGGAAATTATACGTACTGATTAAAGAAACCTTCCTGAACACACTTGACAAACTCTATCCCATCTAGTCCTTTTACAGTATGGGATTCCTAGTCAATATGTAGAAAGTTAAAATCTCCAACTATAACAACCTTATGTTTCATGCAACAGTCTGTAATCTCTTTACAAATCTGTTTCTCGAAATCCCTAGGACTGTTGGGTGGTCTGTAATATTGCCCCATCAACATGGTCATACCTTTCTTATTTCTCAGTTCCACTCATAACACCTCATTACTTGAGTTCTTCAGTCTGTCCTGACTGAGCACTGGTGTAACATTTTCCCTGACTAGTAACACCACCCCTCTTCCTTTAATCCCTCCCACTCTGTCACATCTAAAACAACAGGACCCCGGAATATTGAGCTGCCAGTTTTGCCCTTCCTGTGACCAAGTCTCACTAATGGCTACAGTGTCATAATTCCAGGTGTTGATCCAAGCCCTGAGCTCATCCACCTTTCCTACGATACTTCTTGCATTGCAATATACACAGCTCAGGACACTAGACACACCATGCTCAATCTTTTGATTCCTAATTTTGTCTCAGGTCTCATCAACATCTGCCTCCACAACATCACCACTAACTGTTCTGGCACTCTGGTTTCCATCTTCCTGCAACTCTAGATTAAACCTCACCATGCAGCATTAACAAATTTTCCTGCAAGTTTATTAGTCACCCCTCCACTTCTGGCGCAAACCAACCCTTCCGTACAGTTCCCAAATTTCCTGAAAAGAGGCCAATAATACAAAAATCCTATGCCCTCCCTCCTACATCAACTCCTTAACTATGTGTTAAACTGTATAATCTTCCTAATTCTGGCTTCACTAGCATGTGGCATGGGTAGCAGTCCTGAGATCACAACCCTGGAGGCCCTGCCAGTTAAGTTAGCATCTCACTCCCTGAACTCCTTATGGAGAACCTCATCATTCATCCTACCCATGTCATTGGTACCTACATTGGCCACAACATCTGGTTGTTCACTCTCCCACTTAAGAATGCTGAGGACTTGATCCGAGATATCCCAGACTCTGGCACCCAGGAGGCAACATACCATCTGGGGATCTCATTCTCGCCTACCAAACCCTTGTCTGTTCCCCGAAGTTACAAATCCCTGATCACCACAATGTGTTTCTTCTCTTCCCTTCTCTTCTGAGTCACAGAGCCAGGCTCAGTGCCAGGGACCAGACAACTGTGACTTTCTTCTGTTAGGTCAACCTCCCCAACAGTATCCAAAGTAATATTCTGTACCTGTTGTTAAGGGGCATGGCCACAGGGGAACTCGGCACTGGCTCCTTAACCCCTTTCCCATTTTTGACTGTCTCCCAGGTTCCTGTGTCCTGCACCTTGGATGTAACTTCCTCTTTATATGTCCTAACTATCACCCCTTCAGCCTCCCAAATGATCTGGAGTTCACCCAGTTCCAGCTCCATCTCCTTAACGTGGTTTGTTAGAAGCTGCAGCTGGATGTATTCCTAGCAGTTGTAGTTGTCAGGGACACTGGACTTCTCCCTACCTTCTTACATCCTGCCAGAGGAACATTCAACTATTCTGCCTGGCTTGTCTACTGTCTTAACTGTGGAGATATAAAGAAGGGAAGGAAAAAAATACTGAGAGCTTTTCTTTTTTTGCTTTCTCTGACTGAAGCCTCAAAGAGCTAAAGCCTCAAGGTCACCACTCTGTCTCTGTCCACTCCAACGATGACCACTGCACTTGCCCCTGCCTTCCTTTCATTTGCTCTTGCTAATCAATTCTAGACGTGGGTTGGTTGCTGGTCAAAGCTCAATTATACTGCTGCGATCCGTTGCATCCTTTTTCTACTCAGGCAGTGAACCTGAGTAAAAAGCTCTCCCCTCAAACTTCTGATGTCCAGATTGGACACTGGTCCAGAGAAAAATGGGCTATGCGAAAACAAAACATGTGAGCAAAAGGATGCAATCAGAAATACCCACAATAGTACAAGAGGTAGTGTTCGATATTCACAAACTCAAGAGATTTTGTAGAAGTTGGAAATCCAGAGTAACACACACACACACAGTGCTAAAGGAACTCAGCAGGTTAGGCAGCATCTATGGAGAGGAATAAACAGTAGATATTTTGCACTAAGGCCTTCACCCATCAGCCCTGATGAATGTTTATTCCTCTGCATAGATGCTGCCTGACCTGCTGGTTTTCTCCAGCATTTTCTATAGTGTTCTATTTGTGAGGTCGAGCTAGGTTTCAAAATCCTGCTGCTTGCAGGAACGTAGCTGGTCCTGAAATTGGTGGTGTGGGGCTGTTGGCCTCTGTACCTCCTGCCCAACAGCGGCACTGAAAAATGGCCTTGAACCAGGTCGTGGGGATCTTTGATAATAGATGCCACCTTCCCAAGGTAGCACTTCCTATAGATGCTGTCAGTGGTGGGGAAGGCTGTATCCCCAACTTTCTACAGCTTCTTCTATATTCCTGTTCTTCGTAAGATGCACTGTCCATTGGAGGAGATTTCAATGGATTTCATGTTCTGTAGGTGAGTGTTAGAAGCATAAAATCCCTTGACACAAAGAGATACAAGATGTATCCGGGTTGGTTTAATATTCACTGAATATATTCATTAGCCTGCTTCTGTTTTCCCTGCATTGAATAGAAGCATTTCAAATACATTTCTTTAGCTTCAAGGAGCTTCAGGGAACAACTAAACAGCAGAAGTGTTTAGAATTGAGAGTTTGATCTTCCTTATCCTGTTTAAAGGATCAACTAGTCTGCTTTCTATAGTTACCTTAAGCTCTGTCAAATCCCTCTCATGCTCTCTCTAAACTGTTGATAGCTCACTTTACAGACCCTTTCAAACATATGTGTAGGTGATCTGTCTATCGGCAGAATTCTGACCACGTCGTTCCACAAATAAGATTCCTTGCAAAACCCTGCTCCATTTGTTTTCCTTCCCAGCTACTGAGGAACTGGAAGCTGACTTTTCCACTGTTTGTCATCTGTCCCTAATTGCTATTGGGGAGGGGAGGGATGAGTTTAACCCTATGATCCATGTGCTAAATACATGTAAAGGAAGTACCGGAATTTACTCCTCTCATGATTTTATATGTCTCTGTAAGGTCACCCCTCTGCCTCTCACACTCCAGGGGTAAAAGGTTTCAGCTTATCCAGTCATCTAGCTCAAGGCCTGCAGTCACAGTGCCATCGTTGTGAATCTTTCCTGTATCCCTTCTAGATGAACGGCATCCTTCCTACAGCTGGGCAATCAGAACTGAGCACAATGCTACAAGTAGGATCTCACCAAAGACTTACACAGTTTCAACATCACATCACAATTCTTGTACTCATTGTCCTGACCAATGAAGACAAATGCCTTCTTCACCAACCTGTCTACCTGCATCACCGCTTCCAATGAACTACGTACCTGTATTTCTTGGTTTCTTTGTTCTCCAACGCTCTTCAGAGCCCTATTACTTATTGTGTAAATCCTGACCTGGTATAACTTAACACAATACAACCCATCACAGTTGCCCAAGTTAAACTCCACCAGTCATTTTTTGGCTCATTTACCCAATTCATCCAGGTTCTGTTGTAATCTTAGATACTTTCCTCCCTGTCCAGATCACCACCAACTTAGGTGTCAACCTCAAACTTACTAACCATGTTAGCAACATCATAATCCAAATCATTGACACAGATGACAGACAATGGTGGATTCAGCACCATGCCCTGCAGCACAACTCTGCTCACAGGCCTGTCGTTTGAATAGGAGATCTCCACTATCACCCTTCCTCCACCTTTTATTTATTTTATTCAGAGATACAGCGTGGAACAAGTTTTTCTAGCCTAACATGCTGAACCGCCCAGCAGACCGCTTATTTAACACTAGCCTAATCACAGGACAATCTATAATGATCAATTAGCCCAGCAGTCCCCGACCACTGGGCCGCAAAGCATGTGCTACTGGGCCGCGAGGAAACAATATGATTTGGCAATATGAGTCAGCTGCACCTTTCCTCATTCCGTCACGCCCACTGTTGAGCTTGAACGCACGCAAGGTCTTTACCCGCACGTCATCCATGTCAGCGCGCGAAGATCAACCCCTCGAGCTTGCAAATGATGGCAGGCTGAAAAGTATGTTTGACATAACATCTCTGCCGGCATTCTGGACCAAAGTCAAGGCTAAATATCCTGAGACAGCCACGAAAGCACTGAAAACATTGCTTCCATTTCCAACATATCTCTGCCATGAATGCAACAAAAACTAAATTGGGGAATAGACTGGACATAAGGAACCCCCTACGTGGATCGCTGTCTCCCATCACCCCTCAATGGGACCATCTCGTTGCAGGGAAACAAGCCCGGGGCTCCCACTGATTCAGCGATATTGGTGTGTTGCAATGATTTTACATGTTCATACGGGGAAAATACGTGCTGTGTGTTTAATATACAGATATTACTTAAAATGTTATGATACTATTGACTTATAGGTGACTTATATAACCATATAACAATTACAGCACGGAAACAGGCCATCTCTGCCCTTCTAGTCCATGCCGAATGCTACTCTTGCCTAGTCCCACCAATCTGCACTCAGCCCATAACCCTCCATTCCTTTCCTGTCCAGATACCTATCCAATTTTTCTTTAAATGATAATATCGAACCTGACTCTATCACCACCACTGGAAGTTCGTTCAATACTTACTTCAAGCTCCCCTGTCCTCCCCTGATAATTGGCATCACTATATTCATGCGAGGAAAATATGCGCTGTGTGTTTAATATTAAATTCATTAGATAAACCCTTTTAGAAATGAAATTGAGTGTATTAGCCACTTATCACCTATATTCCAGTCATGATTAACACCCCCACCCCCCCGAACAGAATCGCCAAAAACAATTTGTAGAAAAAATCGGCACGAACACTCATGCACACTGATGCCCGTGCAAGGCTTCATGGTCATTGTAGTCTTTCTCGGGGTGAACACAATGTATTTGACTGCTGCTCTTGTCCGTTGGCAACCCTTCCCCCGCCCCGGGTCGGCCAGTCCTCAAGAATATTGTCAATATTGAACCGGTCCGCAGTGCAAAAAAGGATTGGGGACCCCTGAATTAGCCTACTAAACGATAAACGGAATGTGGGAGGAACCCAGAACATTCAGAAGAAACCCACATGGTCATGGAGAATGTGCAAACTCCTTACAGATGGTACCGGAAGTGAACTCAATGTCCTGAACTGTAATAGCCTTGCGCGAACCACAACGCTACTGTAGCCTCCTCCTGCCAAGAAAATTTTGTATCCTGTTGACTAGTGCTGGATTAGGGTCTACATTTGTATTTTAAATATTATATCTCTTCAAGCTTAATTTATGCACGCTTATATGTTTATACAATCATCTGCTTGTCTGTAAATTTTCAGTAGATTTACAGCAATTTGAGGTACAGTTGGTTCGGTATTTCTATAGTTTCTTTATCTGTTAGCCTGAAATGTCGTGGCAGTGTGTATCAAGATTGTTCTTGTTGTCTCATGCACGTTCAGTTCTTTTTGACAGCCGATGTCATGGGTTTGGGAGGTGTTGTTTCTTACGCTGAAGGTGACTCGTGTCTTGAATCTTTGGGGAGGATGAACCCGCAGACAGCCCGTATAGGTACTAAAGACCTGTGCTGACATCAGCGGAAGTGTTTGCTGATGCTGTTAATCTCCTGCTTTGGCAGTGTGAGGTACCCACCTGCTTCGTGCAAGCTTCAATTATACCGGTGCCTGAGAAGAACGCGGTAACCTGCCTCAGTGACTATCATCCAGTTGCACTTAGATCCACTGTGATAAAGTGTGTTGAAAGTTTGGTGATGAAACATATCAACTCCTGCCTGAAAAGTGACTTGGATCCATTACAATCTGCCTACCGTCACAACAGATGCAATTTCATTCATTATTTATTCAACCCTGGAACATCTGGATGGTGAAGGTGCATACATTAGGATGCTCTTTACTGACTGCAGGTCAGTGTTTAATACTGTTATCCCCTCTAACTAATCAATGAGCTTCGAGACCTTGGCCACAATATCTCCTTCTGCAATTGGAACCCTGATTTCCTCATTTGCAGACCCTAGTCAGTTCACATTGGCACTACATCTCCTCCACAATCTCTATCAGAACAGGTGCACCACAAGACTGTATGCTTAGCCCTCTACTCGACTCGTTTAAGACTTAGGACTGTGAAGCTAAGCACAGCTCCAATGCCATATATAAATTTGCTTATGAAACCACTATTGTCAGAATCAAGGGTGATGATAATCAGCATGTAGGAGGGTAATGAAAATCTGGATGAGAGTTGCCAGAACAACAACCTCTCACTCAATGTCAGCAAGACCAAGGAGTTGATCATTGCCTCCAGCAGGAGGGAACTGGAGGTAGATGAGCAGTTCCTCGGCGGGGCATAGGAGATGCAGAGGGTCAACAACTTTAACTATCTCAGTGATAACACTTCAGAGGATCTGTCCTGGGTCCAGCTCATAAATGCTATGACAAACAAACTGCTACAGACTCTGCTTTCTTAGAAGTTTACTAAGATTCAGCATGTCATCTAAAACCTTGACAAACTTCTATAGATGATTGAAGGAGAGTATATTGACTGAGGTATCATGGTATGGCATGGAAACACCAAAGCCCTTGAACAGAAAAGTCTACAAGTAGTAGTAGATACAGTGCAGTCCATCATGGGTAAAGCCCTCCCCATCATTGAGCATGTTTCTAAGGAACACTGTCGCAGGGAAGCAGCATCCATCGTCAAGGACTTCTACCACTCAGGACATGTTCCCTTCCCATTGCTACCATTAGGAAGGATGTACAGGAACCTTACAACCCACACTACCAGGTTCAGAAACAGTTATTACCACTCAACCATCAGGTTCTTGAATGAGAGAGGATGACCTCACTCAACTTAATTCACCCCAACACTAAACTGATTCCCAGATCCTATGGACTCACTTTCAAGGACTTCTCTTCTCATGTTCTTGATATCTACTGTTTCTTTATTTATTGATGGATCAGCCATGACGAAAGGGTGGAGCAGACTCCATGGGCCATATGGCCCAATTCTGCTCCTGTATCTTATGATCTCGTGATCTTATTGTTATTATAAATACATCTTTTTCTCAGCTCAGGATGGTAAAACCAGAAAAGCAGGCATAGCCATGCGGGCTCATTTCTCAACTACTAGGAACTTTCAGACTATTCTAGTGGTGTTTAGTACTGTGGCCTTCTAAAGATTTACATTGATATTACTGTGTAGCCTGAATTGTTTAATGCTATTGTGTAATGCCTCAGAAGATGTCTCACAGACTGTTCTTATCAGAGAGAATTCCCTTTCCTGTCCTGCTTCAACTAGTCATCTATATAAAGAGGCAACATGCAGTCTCTAGTTATTTGTTCTTGACCTTTCTCTCTTGCTGTTGTGTTACTTGTGTGGCTAGACAGGTTGACTCTGTCCAACCTGTACTTTGGTGAACATCAGATAAAATGGCTGTAATCAGAAGATTTGTGTCTCATTCCTAACTTCCAAAGAAACTTCTGTACAGTATCGTTTCCAGATGCAACATTAGCTTCCCATGAATTCCATGTGATCTACACTCTGTGGCCACTTTCTTAGGTACTGGAGGTACCTAGTGAAGTGGCCACCAAGTGAACTTCTGTACGTTTGTGGTTTTCTGCTGCTGTAGCCCATCCGCTTCAAGGTTCAACGTGCTGTGTGTTCAGCAATGCTCTTCAATGCACCACTGTTGTAACGTGTGATTATTTGAGTTACTGTCACCTTCCTGAAAGCTTGAACCAGTTTGGCTATTTTCCTCTGACCTCTCTCTCTCTCTGTAAAGTCCAGAGCCTCTTGTGTGTGAAAATCCCAGGAGATACTCAAACTACCCTGTATGACACCAACAATCATACCACAGTCAAAATCACTAAGATCACATTTCTTCCCCATTCTGATGTTTGGTCTGAACAACTGAACCTCTGAACCACTTCAATGAGTTTTTATGCATAGAGTTACTGTCACATGATTAGCTGATTAGAAATTTGCATTAATGAGGTATTCCTAATAAAGTGACCACTGTGTGTAAATTTCTATGCTAGCCTACTATGTACAACCTTGTCAACGGCCTTACTCTTCACAGTATATGACTTGCAGATGGTGTATGAATTGGGAGTTTGTTGGTTTACCAATGCTTATGCAGTTGTTGACAGTAAATGCTAAGGGCTTGTAAGGTGTTGGCCGACACACTCAAGGGGATCAATGCTTGAATTTGTCGCTCATAGTAGTTCCACTGCCATATTTCTTTTGTCACCAATTGACTTCCAAAGTTGCCAAATCCTTGTTCCTAGGTTGTCCCACAAGCAACAAGAATACCAACATGGGAGTCCTCATTCAGAATTCTCTAAAGTTTAACTTGCAGGATGAGTTGGTGATAAGCAAAGCAAATGCAGTGTTGGCATTTATTTCGAGAGGACCAGTATATATCAGTAAGGATGGTAATGCTGAAGCTTCACAAAGTATTGGCCAGACTGCAGTTGGAGAAATATGAGCAGCTTTAGGCCTCTTATTTAAGTCAGGGTGTGCTGGGGGGTGGGGGGGGGGTAGAGGAAGTACACAAGAATTATCCTGGGAAAGAAAGTGTTAACATTTGCACCCTTTGTGGGTGGAGCTCAGGAGAATGATGGCACCTAATGGCGACTCCTTTTCTTGCATCTTTGGAAACAGTTTTATTTCTATCTTTGATATCTTCTTTTTTCTTTTCAGGGTTGTTTTGAAGACCTTGACCTGGAGTTACACGTTGACTTCAGTTCTTTGCAGAAATGGGACCCGCTGTCAGGGCCTCACAACCGGCTGCTTTTCGGTATGCTGAGGATGCAGCCTGTTAGAATAGCGCACCTTCAGGGTGTCAGATTTTCTTGGCTCAGGCGATGGGGGGATTCAAGGCCGGTACTGCCGCCTGATGTATCATGGGAGTACACGGAAGATCGAAAGTAGCGAGCTGGCTGCTGGCTGTGTGCCCAGGGGCCCCGAGTTCTTTGGGCACAGAGCTTGGAAAAGGGGACACAACAGACTTTTAACACCATAAATCAGTGAGTTGTTTTGTTATGTCTCCCCTCTTGCCGTGAAACTGGGACACCTCTTTTTTTCCCTTATTAGGGAGAGAGAGAGCCTGAGGCATGTTGAATACCAGGTGGACGAGTAGTCTTTGGGGTAATACAAGTCTGTGGCTTTATTCATGCTTTGCTGCATGATTGACTGCTTGGTGGGGGTGCCAATGCTTTTTTTGCTGGTGGGGGTGGGGTCATTTCTTTGCTGATGCGTGGGAGAGGGGAGTTCTGTGGGCCTTTGGGGTTCTAGCATTTAACTGTCATTCATTCTTTGGCGCAATCCTCTACTTTTGTGGATGTTTGTGAAGAAAAAGAATTTCAGGAGGTATATTATGTACATTTCTCTGATATTAAATGCACGTATTGAAACATTTACCTGGTATTTCATTGCTCAGGCCTGTACTTGCTGGAGTTTAGAATAATGAGGGAAGATTGTATTGAATATTGAAAAGCCTAGATAGAGGGGAAGTGGAGAGACTGTTTCCTGTAGTGAGTGAATCTAGGACCAGAGGTCAGAGCTTCAGGATTGGAAGACATCCCTTTACAACAGAAATGAGGAGGAATTTCTTTAGCCTGAAGGTGGTGAATCTGTGGAATTTATTGCCACAGGTGGCTATGGAGGCTAAGAAATTGGGTATATTTAAAGCAAGGGTTGATAGATTCATGATTATTGAGTGTGTCAAAGGTTATGGGGAGAAAGCAGGAAAAATGGAGTTGAGACATTTTGCTGTGACATTTGGTCCACCGTAGTCCCACACTGCATAGAGGGAGAAACAGTTTAAAAGAAGCGAGCTGGGGAAATTGGCATATTTTGTGTGCCACATTTCACAAGGAGACATTGGATTGCATATAATGAGGTACTTGGCAAGGACCAAAAAACAAAGAAGTTAGGTTTATGTGGATGGGCGATTGTGGGAGCGGCCACTGTGTGAGTGGGCCAGTGTTGGAGTGGGAAGTTGAGGATTTGGCTTATTGAGGTTTCAACAAGAAGCATAGGCTGTAGGTAGATTTAAAAATAATTCTCTTTCTTTCTTTTTCCACAGTTAAAGCAGCGGGGCTGCCAGGCAGGATAGTGGAATGCTCCTCCTGCGGGATCTGGAAATGCAAGGAGACCTCCAATGTCCCTAACAACTACACCTGCAAAATGTGCACCAAATTGCAGCCTCTTCTAGACTGTGCTAAGGAGTTGGGGCTGAAGCTGGATGAACTCTGGATCATTTGGGAGGCTGACAGGTCGATAGACAGGACAAACAGGAAGCTAGTTATACTCAAGGTGCAGGACACAGGTAACTGGGTAACCTGCAGGAGGGGGAAATAGGATAGGAAGCCAGTGCAGAGTACTCCTCATTTGTCACATTTATCAAGATACAGTGAAAGGCATTCTTTTGTCGTCTATCCAGGCAGCTCATGCCTTACATACGTACACAGAGGTGATAAAAAGAGAGCAGAATGCAGAATATAGTGTAGCAGCTACAGAGAAGTTACAATGCAGGTAAACAAATAAAGTGAAGAGGGCCTTGGTGAGCTCGGATGGGAGATCACGAGTTCACCTTTGGTACATGAGAGATCTGATAGCAGCGGGATAGAAACTGTCCTAAGGACGAGGGCGTAATTGTCCGTCTCTTTCTGTATCTGTCTGGACTTCATAGGAAGAAAATGCACAAGGGGGATGTGACTGGTAGAACACAGGGCAATACAAACCAGAACAAGCACAAGAGGGAGGCAAGCTGACACTTCTCCACACTGCCTCTCATTACTTGTTGCACATCCACAAGCAAACATTTCAGACGGAATCCATGCAGATTAGCAGGTTAATTGGCCTTTGTAGGTTGTCACTAGTGTGTAGTTGAGTGGTAGAATCTGGGGGGGGAGGGGGAAAAATGTTAAGAATGAGGGTAGAATAAAAAAGTGGGATTAAAATAACATTTATATCACGTCAGCACAACTCAGTATTTTGGCTAAACACGAGGAATTCTGCAGATGCTGGAAATTCAAGCAACACACATCAAAGTTGCTGGTGAACGCAGCAGGCCAGGCAGCATCTCTAGGAAGAGGTACTGTCAACGTTTCAGGCCGAGACCCTTCGTCAGGACTAACTAGTATTTTGAGAACAGCTTCGCTCTGCCATCAGATTTCTGAATGATCCATGAAACCATCCTCATTATTTTTTCTCTTTTTGGACTTGTTTTTTAAATATATTTCTTCTTATGACTTACAGTAAATTTTTATGTTGCCATAAAATAACAAGTCTCACAATATATGTCAGTGATAATTAACGTGGTTCAGACTGTGAGAAGAGAGTACCTGGTTGATCAATGGTCAGTAGTACTCACTGGGTCAAAGGGTCTGTTTCCATACTGTATCACTAGCTAAGAGCAAAGTGCCTTATAACAAATAATGGAGACAGCCAATCAGTAAAGTGGAACAATATATCATTGGTGCAATTAGTCCAATAAAATGGTCACACATACTGAGGTTCCCCAGGGGCAGGCATTCTCAATGCTGTCTTTATGTGGCCTGAAGTCAGCAGCAAATTCTGTGACCCTTTGTGCAAGCTCATGATTTACAGCCCCCAAGTGTTTACAGAGTGCTCCCATCGTATACTGACAGCTGCACGTGATCTTTTAACCAGCGATTGCATCTTAAGCTGTGGCTGGACCTATTCTAGCACTCTCCAAGGTAAATATTTGGATGCCTTGACTGGACAATGTGAGATCATTATTGCTGGGTCCAGACTCCAAGTTCTTGCTGTACGTAAAAGGTCATAGGCAGATTTAAAATGTCAGCCTTTGACCTCTTCAACACTGGAACCACTGCTAGGATTAAATTCTCAGAAAGCTTCTACCCAGGAATCTGGGAGCAGGGAGACAGATCACTGACATTTGGTTTTGCAAGTCCACATGCCTACATTCTGAACATTTGCTGCTCCCTCTGATCCAGTGTGTAATTATGGGGATGAAAAGTTCTATTACCCCTGTACTTTACACTGAGTACCTTTCTAAAGACAACTGCACTCTAACATACCAGTACAATGGAGATCATCAGTCTAAAACCTTAAATCTGTCTCTCACCATAGGACATGTGGCTGAAGAAGCAATTGCATCTCTTCAGTGTAACCCTGGAGACTATAGTCACCTGTCACTTTAATTTTACATTCACTACAATCCCTAGCCTCAGATTCCTTCACTGTTCAATTGAAGCTCAGTAAAAACTCAAAGGAAAAAAATATTCCCATCCGTAGTTCACATCCATAGTTCCATAAAAGTTGCTGCACAATTTGATAGGGCTGGTGAGAAGGTGTATGGCGAGTTGAGCTTCATTAATTGGGGGATTGAGTGCAAGAGCTGTAAGGTAATGCTGTAGCTCTATAAAACCCTGGTAAAACCACACTTGGAGTATTGTGTTCAGTTCAGGTCACCTCATTATAGGAAGGATGTGGAAGCTTTCGACAGGGTACAAAGGAGATTTATCAAGATGCTGCCTAGATTAGAGAGCGTGTCCCATGAGGAAAATTTGAGCGAGCTAGGACTTTTTTCTTTCCAATGTAGGAAGATGAGAGGTATACAAGACGATAAGAGGCACACATCAAGTGGACAGCCAGAGTCTTTTTCCCAGAGCAGAAATGGCTAAAATGCAGAGACATATTTTTAAGTGATTGAAGTATGGGGGAGAAGTCAGAGATAATTTTTTTTAAAGAGAGTGGTGGATGCATGAACGGCTTGCCAAGGATAGTGATGGAAGCAGACATATTAAGGACATTTAAAAAACTGTAGGTTGGCAAATGGATGATAGAAAAGTGGAGGGCTATGTCAGAGGGAAGACTCATCTTGTCCTTCCTTTCTTATTTTCTGTTTCTACCCTTTCACACATTTTATTATAGCAGTTTTCTTTGTCTCACCTAGTGGAATGTTGGCAAACTTGACTGAGAACTGCGACTGCAATGCTTTTTCCCTTAGCTTTGTTTTCTCTTCTTCCCTGTGAGATTTTCAGCGTTTCTTCACTCATCTACTTTGGTCTCTTCTGTGTTTTTGCCTTATGCAGAGTCCTTTCACACTCTTCACGCACAGCATTCTTGATACTTTCCACAGTCCCTCTGGATTCCTATTGGTTGTGTTCAGAGCAGTGAGACGATTGTTCAGCCATCTGTGAATTCTGGTGGCATATTTTCAAAATCATATTTTGGAACTCTGGTGAAAGGCTTGCACTTCCTCAACTTTACTATGAGTTTGCATATTAAGAGTTGGCAGTCTGAACCACAGTCAGCTCCAGGTTTTGTTTTTGTTGACATAGAGTTTTTCTATCACTGACTTCCACAGATATAATCTATTTGGTTTCTGTGTAATCCAGTGGGAGAGGTCCAAGTGTACAGTCTGCACTTGTGTCATTGGAAAAACATGTTTGAAATGAACAAGTTGTTGGTTTTGCAGAAGTTAACTAAATGTTGTCCGGTATCATTTCTAGTACCCAGTTAATATTTCCCAACTTCTTGACCATTCTTTCCATTCTCAACTTTTGCATTCCATTCTTCCATAACTATCATAGTCATACTTTATTGATCCTGAGGGAAATTGGTTTTTGTTACAGTTGCACCATAAATAATTAAATATTAATAAAACTATAAATAGTTAAATAGCAATATGTAAATTATGCCAGGAAATAAGTCCAGGACCAGCTTATTGGCTCAGGGTGTCTGACCCTCCAAGGGAGGATTTGTAAAGTTTGATGGCCACAGGCAGGAATGATTTCCTATGACGCTCTGTGTTGCATCTCGGTGGAATGAGTCTCTGGCTGAATGTACTCCTGTGCCCAACCAGTACATTATGTAGTGGGTGGGAGACATTGACCAAGATGGCATGCAACTTGGACAGCATCCTCTTTTCAGACACCACCGTCAGAGTCCAGTTCCATCCCCACAACATCACTGAATCAATACATCTTGCTTGCATGTTCCATCAAGCCCAGCCTGCACTTGCTCATAGAATTGATCTACTTCATCTTCCTCTACGTCTGTTGTTGGTGCATATATTTGTACGATGGTAATGTTGATAGGTCTTCCTCATAGATGAATTGAGATTGGGTGACTGCTGACTGGATTGTATTTCAATACAGCTCCAGCCGTTTTCTTCTTGACTGTGAATGCAACATTGTTCCACCTGTACTTGATATTTCCAGCATAGTATATCCAGTGTGGTCAAATTGAACTTCCACTTCAGCTCACTGATTCCAAGTAGGTCAACTTGCCGGTGTTTCATTTCAACTTTCATTGTCTCCAGCTTTCCATGATTCATATTGCGTACGTTCCATGTTCCTAAAATCAAGATATCTTTGCCGCCTCTGACCCTCATTTTGTGCCCAGGAACATCAGCAATTGAACGTCCTGAAGGCTTTACTCCAACCTCATCATACATCTTGGCCTTACTCTGAAGGGACATCAGCTCTTACCCAGTAGCTTTGTGTCTCTTCTAACCTGAGGGTCTCATCTTCCAGCACTACATCATATTTTGTTCTTGCTTTCCTGTAGTTATCCAAAGAGTTTGCCAGCCTTGCCTGGGAATGCTGAAAGATGGACGACAAATCTGAGAGGGTCAACCAACAGTGGAAGGAATACTGTGACTCATTATACCAGAAAGATCAACTGGATCTGGAGTATCATCCTATATCTTACACTCAGGAGCCGATGCTGATGAAGGGAGGACTTGAAGCCCTACCAAAGAACAAAGCACCTGGCGTTGATGGAAGTCCAATTGAAATACTACAACAATTAGATGCAGCTGTTGCAATACTGACAACACTGTCAGATGATCTGGAAGACAGCGTCATGGCCACATAAAAAGAGAAAATCAGTGTTTTAACCAATATTGAAGAAATATGATCTGAAAGAGTGTGGAAATAATTGTACAAGCATCCTCATTCCTCACACCAGTAAGATTTTACTAAAGATCATTCGGAAAAAACTCCAGCCTTATTTAGTGCAGGACCTTCCTGAGGTGCAAACAGGTTTCAGGAAAGGAAGGGGAACAAGAGATATCATTGCAGATGTGAGATGGATTCTTAAGACAAAAGAACACCAGAAGGACATCTATATCTGTTTTATTATCTACAGCAAGGCCTTCGACTGTGCAATCATGACAAACTATGGATCACATTGAGGCAATGGCTGTACTGAAACATTTGATCGTCCTTATGTGCAGTCTTTCTATCAATCAAGCAGCAGTTGAAATGGAACAGAGGGAAACAGAATGGTTCAGCACCCATAAAAGGGTACCACAAGGCGATGTTCTCTCCCTCACCTGTTTAATTTGTACACTGAACAAATCTTCAGAGAAGCAGCAGTAGCGGAGGAGAATTGAGGATTGAGAAATGAGGAGTGAGAATTGGTGGCAGAATCATCAGTAACTTTTGTTATGCTGATGACATGACAATACTGGCTGAAAATGAAGACCTGAAGCAATTGCTAACCAACATCAAGGAACATAACCTCAATATGGCTCTGCAACTTAACCTGAAGACTAAGATTATGACTACTGACAGCACGACCAATTTTAATCTCGATGGAGAGCAAGTTGAACTGATTGACAGTTTAAAGTTACTTGGATCAATGATTGACACTGGTTGTGAGCAGTCAAGAAATTCAATGAACAACTCAAATGACAAGACTCCGCTTATCATACTTTGGTCACATCATGTGTAGGTGGGTACAGTATACTGGTGTAGGTGGGTACATGAACCTGTTGTGGCAGTGGGTACAGGATGCTTGTTTATAGGTGGTTATAGGAATCAGGTGCATAGGCAAGCTGAGGTTTCTGTGTGGTGTGAATATATGATCCTGTACTTCACATCCCTACTACTGCCACACCTCTTGGTAATTACTTATTCACAAAGTGCTGGATGATCTTAGCAGGTCAGGCAGTATCTGAAGAGCAGAATAGACTGCCATGTTTTGGGCAGTTATGACGAGTCTGAGCAAGAAATAATGCTGAGTGACCTGCTGAGTTCCTCCAGCATTTTGTGGGTGTTTTCAGCATCAGCAGAGTGTCTTCTGTGCATGTGTTGTTAATGATAGAGCAGGGCTGTTTACACTTCCTTGGGCACCAACTATTCTGTCATTCTGTTTTCCATTCCCAGCCAGCATGGGTCTTACACCATTGCCCATTTTTGCAAATTAATCTCCACAGCCTTCTATCTTTTGACTGATAGTCCTCTCCCCTTCTTCTCACTACTTTCCCTATAATATCAAATTCCTTTATTTCTCTTGAAGGGCATCATCTTTGAACATTCACTCTTGCTCCATGGATACCATCTCACCTGCTGAGTATTTTTAACATTTTACCCACCCAGGAATTAGCATAGTGAGCCTGTTATGGACTTCATCATGTATAGAATCTGGTTATATTCTGATTCTGAAGTTATCTTGCAGTTGGATAAGTTGTTGGTGAGGCTACATTTGGAGTATTGTGTTTGCTTTTGCTTGCCCTGCTATTGGAGAGATGTCATTAAACTGGAAAGAGTGCTGTGAAAATTTATGAGGATGTTTCTGGGACTTGAGGGACTGAGAGTTCAAGAAGGTTGGGACATTTTTCCACCAGAGGGCAGGAAACTGAGGGGCAATCTCAAGGTATAAGTGTACAAAAATTATGTGAGGCATAGATAGGGAGGATGCACAATTACTTCCTCAGATCTTTGTTCAATGTTTTAAGTAAATTCATCATCAAAATATGTATATATCACCATATACTAGTTTGAGATTCATTTTCTTTCAGGCATTTATGGGGGAAAAAGAAATACAATAGAATCTTACAAGAAGCTATACATAAACAGGGAAAGACTAAATGCACAAAAGTCAAATTGTGCAAATATGAAATAATACTGAAACGTGAGCTGTGGGCTTCATTCAGTGTGATTGGGCGGTGAAGCTATTTGGGAATTTATACCTCAATGGACCTTGAATCACAAGGGAAATCAGAAAAGCAAAGCTTCGTTCTCGGCATGGCTTGAAGTTAATTCTATTTGCTTTTCAACTGTCACTTGGCCTTTTCTCAAATAGTTCCAATTTCTATAGTGCCTTATTGGATCCTGACTAGTACCTTTCAGGGAACCATGAGAGCAATAGATCCATTTATTTATAAGTAGCATTTCTTTGTAGCTCACTGAGACCAAAGGGTTTGGTTGTAGCATCTCAGGGCATTGACATCCTCAAGTCCCAGTTTTTAAGAGTCCTAGAAATGGAGGTGGGGTTCCTTTCTCACCCCATCCCTACCTCTGATCTTCTCTAGTCTTCATTTATCATGAACTTGAATTGGCCTGGGTTATTTTTGCCACATGTAACAAGATATAGTAAAAAGACTTTAGTTTGTGTATCATTCAGGCAGATGATGGCATACATATGTACATTCATGCAGTAAAAAGAGCAGAATGCAAAATATTCCATAACAGCTACAGAGAAATTGCAGTGCAGATGAACAAATAATGTCCAAAGGACATGGCAAGCTCAAACAGGAGATCAAGAGTTCATCTGAGGTATTAAGAGGTTCATTTAATAGTCCAATAACAGTGCAATGGAAGCTTTTATAATGGGAGAACCTAGAACCAGAGGCACAATCTTGGAATGGAGATGAGGAATTTCTTTAGGCAAAGAGGAGGGAATCTGTGGAGTTTGTTGCCACAGGTGCCTGTGGAGGCCAAGTGATTGGGCTTATTTAAAGTGGAGGCTGATAGCTTCTTGATAAATCAGGGCATGAAAGGTTACAGGAGAAGGCAGGAGAATGGGTTTGAGAGGGAAATAGATCAGCCATGATCAAATGGTGAGCAGACTTAATGGGCCAAATGGTCTAATTCTGCTCCAGTGTCTTGTAGTCTTCCATAACGGTTAGAAAGTTGTGGGCATACTATGTTGGTGCTGGAAGCATGGCGACATTTGTAGTCTGCTCCCAGCACATCCTCAGACTGTTGGTCATAGATGCAAACAATGCATTTCACTGTTTTGGTATCCCTGTGACAAATAGAGTTAATCTTTAAAGATATTTAATTTTTAAAAAGGTATGGTTGATGGTTGTTGTGCCCTGAGAAGGACCTGATTGCTCCTCTACAAAAGTTCATGTCCTGGTTTCCCCCCTCCACCCCCAAAGGCAAAAGTTACACCATGAATCAAGCATCATGAGGCAGGACAATGGAACTTCACATCTTTACAGTTGTGGTGAAGTGTTGAGTGGGAGGTTATGGTTCCAAACCACCCTACCCTTCTCCCTTTAGCAAGAGTTTTGAAGAGCTCTGAGGGGCAGCATTGAGCAGAGGCCTTGTGACTTTAAAACCTCTGGAACATGTCCAGGTTGGAATGTTTCATGCACTATAGTGGTCTCCATGCAAAGAATGACAATGGTGTCATTGTGAAACTCTCCAGATGCAATGTGTTATTGAATTACATGACTGACCTACCTCCAGTGGTTGAGTTGTAGCAGTTTTTCCAGCTCAGGTTAATCAGAGCTGATGAACCAATTAGTGGTGTCAGTGGAGATCCACAACTCATCACTAAGCACAGCCTCAGGTTTGAGAAAGACACTCCCCTTCCTACTGCAAGAGTGGCCCCAGGGACTTAATTGAGGAAATTTTCAATCTTGTTTAAAAAATACTTAGTTATCACCACAGGAGATGGGTTTGATAACTCACCCTATTATATCTGCAACTCTCTCATTTCATTTCCTCTTTCTATTTCTAAGAAATTCAGAAATTTCTTCAATTATTTTTAAAATACAGCCTTCCCAAACACTTGTTTTTGCATGGAATTTTTAACATTTTACTTGATAAGGAATATACACTGGATGCTAATTAATTGTGCCATCAGAAGTCAAGTATTTGGGACAATGTTTGAAGAACAAAGCTAATTGAGAAAATATGTAGGATTCCTTTCACATAATGTTTTGAGACTTTATACTACTTATTGAGACAGGAGGATGGTGCCAAAGTTTCTGACTAATATCAGTTGGAGGAGATGGCAGTTGAATGCGTGGCTGAGGAGTTGGTGCAGAGGGCAGGGTTTTAGATTTTTGAATCATTGGAATCTCTTCTGGGGAAGGTGGGCCCTGTACAGATTGGATGGGTTGCACCTGAACTCAAGGGGGAGCAATATCCTTGCAGGTAGGTTTGCTGGCATGGTTCAGGAGAGTTCAAATTAATTTGTGAGGGGGATGGGACCCAGAGCAATAGAGCAGTGAAAGTGCATGGAGTAAAGCAAAATCTAACAGAGGCTTTGAGGAAAGAAGCAGAATAAAGGGTGTAACAGTAGTAAGGTAGAATGGCTAAAGGTGCATGTACTTCAATGCAAGAAGCATCAGGAACAAAGGTGATGAACTGAGAGCTTGGATACATACATGAATTATGATGTAGTGGCCATTACAGAGACTTGGCTGGCACCAGGGTAGGAATGGATTCTTAATATTCCTGGATTTCAGTGCTTTAAAAGGGATTGGGGGGGGGGGGAGAAAGGGGAGGAGGGGTGGCATTACTGGTCAGGGATATTACTACAGCTACAGTAAGCATAGGCAATGTAGTAGGATCCTCTTTTGAGTCAGTATGGGTGGAAGTCAGGAAAGGGAAGGGAACAGTTACTCTACTGGGGGTATTCTATAGGCCCCCTGGTAGCAGCAGAGAATCAGAGCAGCAGATTGGGAGGCAGATTTTGGAAAGGTGCAAAAATAACAGGGTTGTTATCATGGGTGACCTTAACTTCCCTAATATTGATTGGCACCTGATTAGTTCCAAGGGTTTAGATGGGGCAGAGTTTGTCAAGTGTGTCCAGGACAGATTCTTGTTACAGCATGTTGACAGGTCAACTAGAGGGAATGCCATACTAGATCTAGTACTAGGTAATGAACTGAGTCAGGTCACAGATCTCTGTGGGTGAGCATCTGGGGGACAGTGACCACTGCTCCCTGGCCTTTAGCATTATCATGGAAAAGGATAGAATCAGAGAGGACAGGAAAATTTTTTAATTGCAGAAGGGCAAATTATGAGGCTATAAGGCTAGAACTTGCAGGTGTGAATTGGGATGATATTTTTGCAGGGAAATGTACTAGATTTAGATTATGAGGATACACAGTCCCTTTTTATTGTCATTTAGTAATACACACATTAAGAACTGATACAATGTTCCTCCAGAATGGAATCACAGAAACACAAACCAAGACTAAAAACTAACAAAAACCACATTATAACAGTGCAAAATAATACCATTTGATAAAGAACAGACCATGGGGACAGTAAAAAAGTCTGTCTCTCAAAAGTCTCATTATCTCACACAGACAGAAGGAAGAAAAACTCCCTGCTGTGAACCTCCAGCACTGCAAACTTGCCGATGCAGCACCCTGGAAGCACCCGACCACAGCAGACTCGAGTCCCTCCGAAAACTTCGAGCCTCTGACCAGCCCTCCAACACCAAGCACCATCTCTGCCGAGCGCTTCGACCCTGGCCCCGGCAACAGGCAATAAGCAAAGCTGAGGATTTGGGGCCTTCCTCTCCAGAAATTCTCAATCACACAGTAGCAGCAGCAGCGAAGCAGGCATTTCAGGAGTTTCTCCAGATGTTCCTCTGTGCTTCTCACATCTGTCTCCATCAAATCAGGATTGTGCACGGTACCTACTTAACAAATACGATATCGTTTCAGAGCAGCTGCGCATGCTGCGTCACACCAACTTCTCCACCCCTCCCTCCTACTATGGACATGCAGTCAATGTTTAGGGATCTCTTGCAGGATGTTAGGGATAAATTTGTCCCAATGAGGAAAATAAAATGGTAGGGTGAAGGAACCATGGGTGACAAGTGAGGTGGAAAATCTAGTCAGGTGGAAGAAAGCAGCATACATGAGGTTTAGGAAGCAAGGATCAGATGGGTCTATTGAGGAATATAGGGAAGCAAGAATGGAGATTAAGAAGGCACTGAGAAGAGCAAGGGGGCATGAGAAGGCCTTGGTGAGTAGGGTAAAGGAAAACCCCAAGGCATTCTTCAATTATGTGAAGAATAAAAGGATGACAGGAGTGAAGGTAGGACCAACTAGAGATAAAGGTGGGAAGATGCGCCTGGAGGCTATGGAAGTGAGTGAGGTCCTCAATGAATACTTCTCTTCAGTATTCACTAATGAGGGGGAATTTGATGACGTTGAGGACAACGAGTGAGATTGATGTTCTGGAACATGTAGATATTAAGGGAGAGGAGGTGTTGGAGTTGTTAAAATACATTGGGACGGATAAGTCCACAGGGCCTGATGGAAAATTCCCCCAGGCTCCTCCACAAGGCAAGGGAAGAAATTGCTGAGCCTCTGGCTAGGATCTTTATGTCCTCGTTGTCCACAGGAATGGTACCAGAGGATTGGAGGGAGGCAAATGTTGTTCCCTTGTTCAAAAAAGGTAGTAGGGATAGTCTGGGTAATTATAGACCAGTGAGCCTTATGTCTGTGATGGGAAACCTGTTGGAAAAGATTCTTAGAGATAGGATCTCTGGGCATTTAGAGAATCATGGTCTGATCAGGGACAGTCAGCATGGCTTTGTGAAGGGCAGATTGTGTCTAACAAGCCTGATAGGGTTCTTTGAGGTGACTAGGCATATAAATGAGGGTAGTGCAGTGGATGTGATCTACATGGATTTTAGTAAGGCATTTGACAAGGTTCCACATGGTAGACTTATTCAGAAAGTCAGAAGGTATGGGATCCAGATGTGTTTGGCCAGGTGGATTCGGAGTTGGCTTGCCTGCAGAAGGCAGAGGGTGGTGGTGGAGGGAGTACATTCAGATTGGAGGATAGTGACTAGTGGTGTCCCACAAGGATCTGTTCTGGGACCTCTACTCTTCGTGATTTTTTATTAACAACCTGGATGTGGGGGTAGAAGGATGGGTTGGCAAGTTTGCAGACGACACAAAGGTTGGTGGTGGTGTGGATAGTGTAGAGGATTGTCGAAGATTGCAGAGAGACATTGATAGGATGCAGAAGTGGGCTGAGAAGTGGCAGATGGACTTCAACCCACAGAAGTGTGAGGTGGTACACTTTGGAAGGACAAACTCCAAGGCAGAGTACAAAGTAAATGGCAGGATACTTGGTAGTGTGGAGGAGCAGAGGGATCTGGGGTTACTTGTCCACAGATCCCTGAAACTTGCCTCAGGTAGATAAGCTTTCTTAACTACCCTATGAGGTGTTAGCTTTCATAAGTTGAGGTATGGAGTTTAAGAGTTGCAATGTAATAATGCAGCTTTATAAAACTCTGGTTAGGCCACACTTGGAGTACTGTGTCCAGTTCTTGTTGCCTCACTGTAGGAAGGATGTGGAAGCATTGGAAAGGGTACAGAGGAGATTTACCAGGATGCTGCCTGGTTTAGAGTGTATGGATTATGATCAGAGATTAAGGGAGCTAGGGCTTTACTCTTTGGAGAGAAGGAGGGTGAGAGGAGACATAATAGAGGTGTATATGATTTTAAGAGGAATAGATAGAGTGGATAGCCAGCACCTCTTCCCCAGGGCACCACTGCTCAATACAAGAGGACATGGCTTTAAGGTAAGGGGTGGGCAGTTCAAGGGGGATATTAGAGGAAGGTTTTTTTACTCAGAGTGGTTGGTGCGTGGAATGCACTGCCTGAGTCAGGGGTAGAGGCAGATACACTAGTGAAGTTTAAGAGACTACTAGACAGGTGTATGGAGGAATTTAAGGTGGGGGTTATATGGGAGGCAGGGTCTGAGGGTCAGCAGAACATTGTGGGCCAAAGGGCCTGTACTGTACTATTCTATGTTGTGTACTGTGTCCATTAGACACTACACCATGATTACAGCAAACAGTTTTTAAATAGAATCAACCGTGCGTGTTTGTGTTCAAAAGATTTTTGTCACTAAGAGTTGGTGAGGAATTAGTAGTAAGAGAATTTTGTAACTGAGGTTTCAAGCATTCAGACTTGGAGAAATTGATAGCAATGAAAATGACAATCTCACTACTTCATAAGACAAAATATTGAAGCAGAACTAGGCTATTAAGTCCATCGAGTCTGCACTGCCCTTTCATCATGACCAATCTATTTTTCCTCTTACCCAATCTCCTGCCTTCCCTCTGTATCCCTTCATGCCCTGGCCAATCAAGATTCGATCCATATCTGCCTTAAATATACCTAAAAACTTGGCCTCCACAGCTGCCTGTGGCAAAGAATTTTACAGATTCACTGCTTTCTGGCTGAAGAAATTCCTCCTCATCTCTATTCTAAAAGGATGCTCCTCTGTTCTGAGACTGTGTCCTCTGGTCTTAGACTCTCCCACCATAGGAAATACCCTCTCCACATCCACTCTATCAAGGCCTTTCACCATTCAATGTTTCAATGAGGTCACCCCTCATTCTTCTGAATTCCAGTGGCGACAGGCCCAGAGCCACCAAACACTTTTCATATAAAAAGCTGTTCAATCCTGGAATCATTTTCTTGAACCTCCTTTGAACCCTCTCCAGTTTCAGTACCTCCTTTTTAAGATAAGGGGCCCAAAACTATTCACAATACTCCAAGTGAAGCCTCACCAGTGCTTTATGAAATCTCAACATTACATCCCCACCAGTGTTTTACAAAGTCTCAAACATTACTTTTATATTCTAGTCCCGTTGAAACGAATGCTAAAATCACATTTGCCTTCCTCAACAGACTCAACTTGTAAATTAACCTTTAGGAAATCCTGCACGAGGACTCCCAGGTGCCTTTGTGCAAGGTTTGTCAGGCAGGGTTTTCCCTCAAGGAAACCATGTTGACAACAGCCTGTGTTATTATGTGCATCCAAGACCCTGAAAGCACACCCTTATCAACTCCAACATTTTCCTAATTACTGACAACAGATTAACTAACCCATAATTTCCTTTCTTCTGCCTCTCTCCCTTCTTGAATCCTAGAGTGACATCTGCAATTTTCAAGTCTTCTGGAACTATCCTAGTATCTAGTGATCCTTGAAAGATCATTACTAATGTCTCCACAATCTCTTCAGCCACCTCTTTCAGAACTCTAGGGTGTACACCATCTGGTGTAGGTGACTTATCTACCTTCAGATCTTTCAGTTTCCCAAGAACCTCTCCCATGGTAACTTCACAACCCCTGACACCAGGAACTTCCACCATACTTCATCCATAGTGAAGACTAATGCAAAATACTTATTCAGTTCATCCACCATTTCCTTGGCCCCCATTACAACCTCTTCAGTATTGTTTTGCAGTAGTCTGATATTGTCAGGTTCTATCAGGTTTCAGCAGGTCTCAGGCAGACCAATGAATACTTTTTCACCAGGATTGTTAGGGAGCACAAAGGCAACAGTCTTTCAAAAACAGAAGGCAGGCACAAATCCAAAATGGCAGGCAGAGGTCTTATCAGGAAAGGCAGTCAGGCAAGGGCAGACAATCCAGCACACACAGGCAAAATCAGGTCCAAGAACAGGGAAAGTCCAAAACACATAATCAGTTGGCAGAAGTCACAATAACAGGCTAGAACAACACAAGTCAGGACTGGGTTTAAATGGACAGGGTAATGAGTGAAAATTAGAAACAACTGGGTGCAAATGAGGAGACAAGCAGGTAACTGGAGGAAGTCCAAGAAAGGAAAGGGACTGGGCCAGAACCCACATGGCCAGGTGAAAGAAAACAGAAATTAAAGACTGTCATGATCCAGAGCTACCAGCAGAGGCCCTTCGACCCAGTGTTCAGGCCGGATCCTTAACAGATATATACTGTATCTGAAGAAACTTTTGGTATCCTCTTTAATATTATTGGCTAGCTTAATTTTGTATTCCATCTTTACCTTCTTAATTACACTCTAGTTGTCTTCTGTTGGTATTTACAGTTGAAGTCAGAAGTTTACATACACCTTAGCCAAATACACTTAAACTCAGTTTTTCACAATTCCTGACATTTAATCCTAGAAAACATTCCCTGTCTTCGGTCAGTTAGGGTCACTACTTTATTTAAGAATGTGAAATGTCAGAATAATAGTAGAGAGAATGATTTATTTCAGCTTTTATTTCTTTCATCACTTTCCCAGTGGGTCAGAAGTTTATGTACACTTTGTTAGTATTTGGTAGCATTGCCTTTAAATTGTTAAACTTGGGTCAAACGTTCTGGGTGGCCTTCCACAATCTTCCACAGTACGTTGCTGGAATTTTGTTCCATTCCTCCAGACAGAACTGGTGTGACTGAATGAGGTTTGCAGGCATCCTTGCTCACACATGCTTGTTTCTGAGGGATGAAGGGAGGGAGTGGTCAGATTTGTAAGATTTACTTAGTCCCCATCCCCCATGGATAAGCGAGGGATCTGAGTTGGCCTCAGCCATTAACTCCCTGATGAATAAGGCGGTGAGTCCTCGTCAGAAGTTGAGAGTTTTCTCAGCGAGGACTCCCACCCCCGAAGGGGAAGACGATTATGAGACATGGGTACAGCACGTGTCTCAGCTGCCGGGGGAGTGGCAGTGTTCTGAAGAAGAAAAGCGGCAGCGATTGGTTGAAAGTTTGAGGGGGGTGGTGGCTGATGTACTGAGAGGGATGAAAGTTAATCAGCCTTATGCTTCTATGACTGAGTATCTAAAAGCATTAGAGGAAGCCTTTGGTCTGACGGGGACCATGGTGGAGCTTTTAGGGGGGCTTTGGAACCCGTGTCAGGAGAAAGGGGAAAAGCTTTCTGAGTATCTTTTCCGGATAGAGCGACGGCTAAATTGTTTGAGGCGCCGGGGGGGTCATTTCGGGGATTGAAGTGGATCGGATAAGGATAGACCAGGTAGCCAGGGGCGCACAGAGGAATGACGTAATTACTATGGGTCTCCGGCAGTCCCATAGAATGCGGTTCCCCGCCCTGTTCCGTACTTTGTTCAGTTGCTCGGAGAGGTGAGGGAGGGGGAGGACGCATGGGAGTCGGAAGAGGGCTCTGTGAGTACAGTACAGGTAGTAGCCCCTTGTGGTGAAGTGACCGGGGCCAGCTCCACTCAGGAAACAGTAAAGGGGATCACGGCAGGAGGGGTTCCTCGCCTGAAGGGACCAGCAGAGAGGGACAGACTGTACAATGGCCCGTGGGAGGCCGGGGTCCTGCAAGATGAGCCGTGTGTTATAACTGTGGGGAAGAGGGGCACTTCAGGCAGGAATGTGACCGGCAGGGGGCCCCTCAGAGAGCGAGTCCACGCGTGTCCCAGTAGGGAGAGGGGTCGGGACACTTAGAAGAGACCCAGTGAGGGAACGGCCTGGAGTCTGTGGGAGAACACGTTCCCAGCAATGTGCCACGGGACCCCCGGGAGGAAAAGACCCTATCCCAGAAGGATTGGTGGGACCCCAATCCAGCGTATCGATTCAGATAGAGAGAACAGATGCAAAAGCCGTATTCGACACTGAGTCGCAGGTCATGTTACCGTACCGTTTGTTCTACGAACAGTATAAAGTATTTGCACTTTTACCCTTGACACCTTTCAGTGCACTGGAGATTTGGGGTATCAGCTCTGGTGATTATCCGTATGACGGTCATTTGTTAGTGAAGCTGAAGTTCTTGGAGGCCGAGGTGGGAGTGTCTGAGGCTCATAAGGCCTTGGTGCTGGTTTGCCCGGACCCTGTTGAGACTGGGGGGGGGGGGGGGCGCGGGGTGTCCATTCTGGTGGGGACCAACACCCCTATTGTACGGAGGCTCCTGGGGGCCTGCAACGAGCAGGCGGATGCGGATGAGGACTTTTTGGAGACCCCGTCGGTGCACCCAGTGTTTCAAGCTGCTTTTAAGGAAGTATGTGGCTGCACTGGGCTGGACATGGAATTTAAAAGAGGAACAGTGTGGTGTGCCCAGTGAAGCCCAGGGTGGTACGACCTGGGAAAGTAGCAAGAGTGATGGAGACCCCTGGATTCCCTGGGGTGCCTGAGGGTGAGGTCCTTTGAGTGGATGCCCCGGAAGATTTCGAGGGGGAATCGAGATTTCTGGCTGAGGTGCTGGTGAGACCGGAGTTGCAGAAGCCCTTGGTGGTACAGGCACGCAGGATGGTGGTGATCGTCAGGAACACTACGGAAAGGGAGGTCACCCTTAAGCGAGGGATGCCCTTGGCTTGTTTGTTCCCGGTGACGGTGATGCATGGTGCCCCTGTGAAGCTCGCTGGGGGAGAGCTATTGGGAAACAGGGATAAGTTGACCGCTGAGGCTTTTAACTCTGGGGTCTCACCCGTGCCGAAGCGTTGGAAGCAGAGGCTGGTGGAGAAGATGTTGATGCTGAAAGATTTTTTCTCCCTTGACGAGTTTGATGTGGGTTGTTCCAGGAGCATTCGCCACACCATTTGGGTGATTGAGGACACCCCACTTCGAGAGAGGTCGTGGCGACCGGCCTCTGCCGATGTGGAAGACATGCGGCAGCATTTGTGTAAGTTGAAAGAAGCGGGGATCATCGTGGAGTCTCGAAGCCCTTATGCGTCCCGAATAGTAGTGGCCCGGAAGAAAAATGGGAAGCTTCGTATGTGTGTGCCCCTGACCAGTAAACGGTCCCAAGGATTGAAGACGCGCTGACCTGTCTGAGTGGGGCGAAGTAGTTCAGCGTACTGGACCTGAGGAGTGGATATTACCAGATCCTGATGAGTGAGGCCGATAAAGAGATTAATTTACCCGCAAGGATTTTTCCAGTTTGAAAGGATGCCCCAGGGCATATTGGGAACCCCTGCCACCTTTCAGAGGGTCATGGAGAAGACGGTGGGGGATATGAACTTGCTCGAAGTGCTGGTATATTTGGATGACCTGATAGTATTTGGATCCACCTTAGAAGAACACAAAACGAAGTTAATGAAGGTGCTGAACCGACTGAAGGATGAAGGATTAAAACTCTCCTTGGACAAATGTCAGTTCTGCCAGACGTCTGTTAGCTATGTTGGACACATAATCTTGCGAAATGGAGTAGCGATGACCCGGCTGAGATAGAAGCGGTGACCACTTGGCCGAGGCCCCAGACTGTGAGTGCTTTATGCTCATTCTTGGGGTTCTGTAGATACTACCGGAGATTTGTGAAGGGCTACGCCAAGGTGAGTCACCCCTTGAACCAGCTTCTGCGTGGCTACCCTCCCCTGGGGCAGAAAGGGAAAGGGAGAAGAGGACGGGAGGTTGGAGAGTATCTGAACCCGTCAGAGCCCTTCAGACAGAGGTGGGATGACAAATGTGAGGAGGCTTTTCAGTCACTGAAAGAGATGCTGACTCAGGTTCCAGTGCTGACCCCCGATTGCCCTTTTGTGCTACATACCATGCCAGCCGTGAGGGATTAGGGGCCGTCCTGTATCAGGATCAGGGCTCCGGGCTGAGGCCTGTAGCATTTGTCAGCCGGAGTTTGTCGCTCTCTGAGAGAAACTATCCCACCCACAAGTTGGAGTTCCTGGTGTTGAAATGGGCGGTGGTGGATAAGCTGAGCGACTATCTCTACGGGGCCAAGTTTGATGTAAGGACAGACAACAACCTGCTCACCTACATCCTGACCTCGGCAAAACTGGATGCCACAGGCCATCGGTGGCTGGAAGCCTTGTCTGTATATGATTTCAGCCTGAAGTACCGGCCGGAGAGCCGGAATGTCGACGCAGATGCTCTGTCCTGACGGAGGCATGAGGAGCTGGAGAGGGACGAGGAGTGGGACAGTGTTCCTGCATCCGGGGTGAAGGCCATGTGTCAGTTTGCTGTCACCATGCAGGCCGGGGAGAAGGAGAGGCCAGATCGCGCAGTGGAGTCATTGGGGGCGCCTGATGACGCCCTACCCCTAGTTTACTGTGACATCACTGCTCTGAAGACCACGCGGCTGCCTGAGTTAAGCCTTGGGGAAGTGGCCACTGCTCAGCCCGATGACCTGGACATTGACCCTGCCTGGCACGCAGTTGAAGAGGGGGATGTAACACGGGCGGAGAAGGCAAGATACGTTTCAGTGTTTCTGTTACTGAGAGAATGGCTTTGGTTGAGGTTGAAGAACCAAATGAGGACGGAGGAGAAGATGGCAATGCAACGCAGCACGCCCGGCCGTTCCAAATGATATCGTATGTGTTAATTAGGGGCCGTGCACGATCCTGATTTGATGGAGACAGCCATGAGAAGCATGGAGAAACACCTGGAAAAATTTCTGAAATGCCTGTTTTGCTGCCGCTGCTACTGTGCGATCGAGAATCTCCGGAGGGGAAGGCCCCAAATCCTCGGCTTTGCCTGTTGCCTGTTGCCGGGGCCAGGGTCGAAGCGCTCGGCAGAGATGGTGCTCGGTGCTCGGTGTCAGAGAGCTAGTTGGAGGCTTGGAGTTTTCGGACGGACTCGGAGTTGGACTATGGTCAGATGCTTCCAGGATGCTGCATCGGCAAGTTTGCGGCGCTGGAGGTTCACCATCTGCGTGAGATGAGGGGACTTTTGAGAGACTTTGAGACTTTTTACTGTGCCCATGATCTGTTCTTATCAAATTACGGTATTGCTTTGCACTGTTGTAACTATATGTTATAATTATGTGGTTTTTCTCAGTTTTTCAGTCAGTTTATCATGTGTTTCTGTGATATCATTCTGGAGAAACATTGTATCATTTCTTAATGCATGCATTACTAAATGACGATAACAGAGGACTGCGTGTCCTCATAAACTAAAAAAAAATTTTATACCAGGTAACGTCATCCCCGGACCAACCTCTGCGTTGGCAGCTGGTCCTGCCTGAGAAGTATCGGACGGTTGTGTTGAAGTCACTCCATGATGACTCCGGACATTTGGGGGTGGAAAAAACCTATGGATTGCTCAAGGACCAGTTTTACTGGCCCCGAATGAGGTCGAAGGTCGAAGGTCGAAGGTCGAAGAGCACAGCAGGTCCTGCATTCGTTGCATACAACGGAAGACGCTGTCTGGGCAGGCTGCTCCTTTGTCACACTTGCAGAGTGCAGGGCCTTTGGACCTGGTGTGTATGGATTTCCTGGCCATAGAATCTGATGCCAGCAACACGGCGAATACTTTATACTTTATTGTCGCCAAACAATTGATGCTAGAATGTACAATCATCATAGCGATATTTGATTCTGCGCTTCCTGCTCCCTGGATTACAAATCGATAGTAAATACTAAAAATTTAAATTATAAATCATAAGTAGAAAACAGAAAAATGGAAAGTAAGGTAGTGCAAAAAAACCGAGAGGCAGGTCCGGATATTTGGAGGGTACGGCCCAGATCCGGGTCAGGATCCGTTGAGCAGTCTTATCACAGTTGGAAAGAAGCTGTTCCCAAATCCGGCCGTACGAGTCTTCAAGCTCCTGAGCCTTCTCCCGGAGGGAAGAAGGACGAAAAGTGTGTTGGTTGGGTCGGTCGTGTCCTTGATTATCCTGGCAGCACTGCTCCGACAGCGTGCGGTGTAAAGTGAGTCCAAGGACGGAAGATTGGTTTGTGTGATGTGCTGCGCTGTGTTCACGATCTTCTGCAGCTTCTTCTGGTCTTGGACAGGACAACTTCCATACCAGGTTGTGACGCACCCTAGAAGAATGGTTTCTACGGTGCATCTATAAAAATTAGTGAGGGTTTTAGGGGACAGGACAAATTTCTTTAGTTTTCTCAGGATGTAAAGGCGCTGGTGGGCCTTCTTGGCAGTGGACTCTGCTTGGTTGGACCAAGTCAGAATGTCTTAGTCATCATGGACCACTACACCGGGTATGCTCAGGCTTTTCCTACTGAGGAACAGAGGGAGACTACAGTGGCAAAAGTGCTATGGGAGAAGCTTTTGTGCATTATGGCCTTCCTTGGCAGGTACAGAGTGACCAGGGACGAGACTTTGAGAGTAAGCTCATCTATGAGTTACTGGGCATGCTGGGGGTTGAGAAATCGATGACCACGCCCTATCATCTGCAGGGCGATCCCCAGCCGGAGAGGCTTAATCGGATGTCGCTAGACATGCGATTGGACTCTGGAGATCAGCAAAAAGAACAGATAGAGTCAGCATATTGGGCATCTAGTTCACTGTTACAACTGTACACGCAACAAAGCTACTGGATACTGGCCCTATTATCTGATGTTTGGGCGCAAGGCAAGGTTGCCCATTGACCTCTGTTTCGGGACTTATGCGGGTGAGGTATCGCCAAAGCCTTACTTGAAGTATGTGTCTGATATGAGGAAAGAGCTGAAGAGGGCTTATGAGATGGCTGGGGAGGTGGCTGCCAGGCAGAATTGGGGAAATAAGAGGAGGTATGACCAGGAAGTAAACTTCTCTCAACTCCTGCCGGGAGACCGAGCCCTCATAAGGAATTTGGGGCTACCTGGAAAGCATAAGTTGGCTGACCGCTGGGCAGCCACGCCCTATGTGGTGGAGAGTCAGATGCCAAACTTACCGGTCTTCCGGGTGCAGCCCGAGGATGGACAGGGGCCTGTCAATATTCTCCACTGGAATCACCTGTTGCCCCTGGGGCTAGATGTGCAGGTACAGCGGGAGCCAGATGCGGCGGCTACACCTAGTACAGGGGCTCTGCGTACCCACAGAAAAGCCCACCCCGGAAGAGACAGGCCTGGACCCAGCCCCTGAGGGAGATACTGACTCCGAGGATGATGATTTGGACGATTGGTACCTGTTGCCGTTCGCTGATGCCCCTGTGATGGAGGAAGAGACTCCTGGCCCTTCCCCCACTGGGTTAGACGGGGTAAGGGGGGTTAGTGATGGGCAGTCAGTGGTACCGCAGGGCCAGGAAGGAGAGGGTGCAAGGCCTGAACGAGGGACAGACGGTTCCGGGGTGCAGAGGGGTTTGAGTGACCGCTCGCAGGAGGGCTCGCCACGTTGCTCCCGGGGGTCCGCTGTAGTGTCTGAGGTGGAAGAATTAGAAGAGGGGGTAAAGAGGTCTCAGAAGTAGGAACCCCCCAGAGTGGTTGGCCTATGTAGCCCCTGGGGAACAGGGTGTGGTCTCCACTGATTTGGGGAGCTACGTCACTGCTTTCTGCACTTGGACTGGGCTTTGCGTTTTGCAGGAAGGCAAATTATTTGAACGTCATAAAGGCATGACTAAATTCGGTGGGGGGAGAATGTAGGGTTCTCAGTAATACTCATTGTTAAGGCTGACAAAATGGCTTCTCTGTACTGTTAAGGGGTTTTCTGTAGCAGCATGTTTGGGTTATAATTAGTGATAACGGGACTTGTATTCATTTGCTGGCCAATGGAAGTCATGTTATACTATCTGTATTTGTGGAACCGGAGGAGAAGCACAGGCTTTTGGTCGAGGAGAAGGGGTCGGATGTGAGTCGAGCACTCTGGTAGATCATCGGGAGTGATCCTAGTCAAGGGTTGATGGAGTTCGGAGGAGATCGAGGGGAGGAACAGATAGTGAATTTCGTGAGCTCCAACGAATTATTTGAGCACAGAACTGATAAAATTTACTGATATGGCGCCTTTATTTTATTTGTTTCTACTAACCCATCACCAAGAAATAATTATAAAGTGTAATCATTTACTTGCCTATTGTGTACCGTCTGATATTTTATGTCGTGGGCTTGTACCTGGGTTCAATCACACAGTATTCACACCAATGCAATTGCAGAGTTGGCGGGGTCAATGCCAGTTTATCCTAGACAAGCGGGAATCAATTGGGGCACAGTCGCTACACAGAGAACATAGAACATAGAACACTACAGCACAAAATGTTTTGTGGACCAGACTCTACTGGCCAAACCTCTAACTCCTGCTCCTTTGTCTTATGGAACTTAAAACCTACTCTAAGATCAATCTAACTCTTCACTCCTACATAGCCCTCCATTTTTCTATCATCCATGTGTCTCTTAAATGTCCCTACTGTATCTGCACCATCCCCGGCAAGGCACTTCATGCAGCCACCATTCTGTATAAAGAATTTAACTCTGACATCCCCCTCTGCTTTACTCTAATCACCTTAAATTTATGTTCCCTAGTATTTGCCAATTCCACCGTGGGAAAAAGTCTCTGACTGTCCACTCGATCAATGCCTCTCATCATCTTATACAGCACTATCAAGTCACCTCTCATCCTCCTTTACTCCAGGAATTTAGTCTCGGGATGTTGGTGGTGTTGATCTAGCAGATGAACAGATGTTACTCCTGTTAGTGCCCGAATATACTTACAAGTCACATACCCAAAAGACAAGCAGTAAAGAGGTTTTTCTTTTGCAACAGTTCCTTTCAATGAACCGTGGGAGGTTAGTAAGAGTCCCGATGAGTTTATAGAGAGGTCATTTAAAAAATAACATAGAGAATTGCTGTTTGTAAATATCAGATTGTGTGGTTCAGCTGGGAAAAGCAAACTAAATCCTACAGATTCTAGCTGCTAAATTGCAGGATCCTCCTGGCAACAGAGTTCCTAACTACAACTGTGGCTGCACAGACTCCCAGCAATTCAAATCTACAGGTCCGTGTTGCGCAAGCAATTGGGTCGAATGAGCGAGTCTAATTCAGATTCACTTGTCACATATACATCGAAACAAACAGTGAAATGAATCATTTGTGTTATCAACCAACACAACCTAAGGGTGTGCTAGGGCAGTCCTCGAGTGTCAAAGTTCAACGGACACTTACTATCAAAGTACATATAGCATATGTCACTTGTAGAAGTCTAACAATTGTTTAACTTTTGGTCATAAAGGTAAGTCAGTCTTCAGTTTTGGAAATGTAAATGAAAAGCACGAATTACCTTAAGTTTAAAACAGGTATTGTCTGAAGACCTACTTTGCGAACAAGCTTTGTGCATAGTAGATATTCTTCCTGGGAGAAGTAAGGTTTAGCTCACTATACCTGCTTTATTACTGCTCAAGATGCAGTATAAGAGAATGGGTTGTTAAATTCAGGCTGTTTGAAACAGACAAGCTGACTCTTAAGTTGCTTGGTTTAAGGAAGCTTGCAGAACAGATGGATAATATTAATTAGCATATTCTCCATATCCAAGTCCTTCTGCAGCCTACCTGTTTCCTCAACACAACCTGCCACTGCACCAATCTTCATATCATCTGCAAACTTGGCAACAAAACCATCTATTCCATCTCATAAGTTATTGATATACAGCAAAAAAAGTGGCCCCAACACTGACCCCTGCAGAACACCACTAGTCATTGGCAGCCAACCAGACAAGGATCCCTTTATTTCCACTTGCTGTCTCCTACCAATTAACCAATGCTCTAACCATGTTAGTAACTTCCCTGTAATACCATGGGCTCTTAACTTGGTAAGCAGCCTCATGTGTGGCACCTTGTCAGAGAACATTTGAAAGAACAAATACACAACAACCACTGCATCCCCTTTATCTCCTCAAAGAATTCCAGCAGGTTTGTCAGGCAAGATTTTCCCTTAAGGAAACCATGCTGACTTTGTTCTATCTTGTCCTGTGTCACCAAGTACTTCATCACCTCATTCTTAACAATTGACTGCAACATCTTCCCAACTACAGTGGCATGCATAAGTTTGGGCACCCCGGTCAAAATTTCTGTTACTGTGAATAGCTAAATGAGTAAAAGATGACCTGATTTCCAAAAGGCATAAAGTTAAAGATGACACATTTCTTTAATATTTTAAACAAGATTACTTTTATATTTCCATCTTTTACAGTTTCAAAATAACAAATAAGGAAAAGGCCCCGAAGCAAAAGTTTGGGCACCCTACATGGTCAGTACTTAGTAACACCCCCTTTGGCAAGTATCACAGCTTGTAAATGCTTTCTGTAGCCAGTTAAGAGTCTTTCAATTCTTGTTTGGGGGATTTTTGCCCATTCTTCCTTGCAAAAGGCTTCTGGTTCTGTGAGATTCTTGGGCCATCTTTCACGCACTGCTCTTTTGAGGGCTATCCACAGATTTTTGATGATGTTTATGTCAGGGGACTGTGAGGGCCATGGCAAAACCTTCAGCTTGTGCCTTTTGAGGTAATCCATTGTGGATTTTGAGGTGTGTTTAGGATCATTATCCGGTTGTAGAAGCCATCCTCTTTTCATCTTCAGCTTTTTTACAGACGGTGTGATGTTTGCTTCCAGAATTTGCTGGTATTTAATTGAATTCATTCTTCCCTCTACCAGTGAAATGTTCCCTGTGCCACTGGCTGCAACACAAGCCCAAAGCATGATCGATCCACCCCCGTGCTTGACAGCTGGAGAGGGGTTCTTTTCATGAAATTCTGCACCCTTTTTTCTCCAAACATACTTCTGCTCATGGCGGCCAAAAAGTTCTATTTTAGCTTCATCAATCCACAGGACTTGTTTCCAAAATGCACCAGGCTTGTTTAGATATTCCTTTGCAAACTTCTGATGCTGAATTTTGTGGTGAGGACGCAGGACAGATTTTCTTTTGATTTCTCTTCCATGAAGGTCATATTTGTGCAGGTGTTGCTGCACAGTAGAACAGTGCACCACCACTCCAGAGTCTGCTAAATCTTCCTGAAGGTCTTTTGCAGTCAAATGGGGGTTTTGTTTTGCCTTCCTAGCAATCCTACGAGCAGTTCTCTCAGAAAGTTTTCTTGGTCTTCTAGACCTCAACTTGACCTCCACCGTTCCTGTTAACTGTTATTTCTTAATTACATTATAAACTGAGGAAACAGCTACTTGAAAACGCTTTGCTATCTTCTTATAGCCTTCTCCTGCTTTGTGGGCATCACTTATTTTAACTTTCAGAGTGCGAGGTAGCTGTTTAGAGGAGACCATGGCTGCTGATTGTTGGGACAAGGTTTGAGGAGTCAGGGTATTTATAAAGCTTTGAAATTTGCATCACCTGGCAGTTCCTAACGATGACTGTGCACAAGCCATCGCCCTAACAAGCTAATTAAGGTTTGAGACCTTGGTAAAAGTTATCTGAGAGCTCAAATCTCTTGGGGTGCCCAAACTTTTGCACGGTGCTCCTTTCCTTTTTTTCACTCTAAAATTGTACAAAACAAAAATAATACACTAATCTTGCTTAAAATGTTGAAAAGAACGTTTCATCTTTAATTTTATAACTTTTGGAGATCAGTTCATCTTCTACTCACTTAATTATTCACAGTAACAGAAATTTTGACTCGGGTGCCCAAACTTTTGCATGCTATTGTACTGAGGTCAGGCTAACTAGTCTATAATTTCCTTTCTGCTGGCTTCCTCCTTACTTAAAGAGTGGAGTGACATTTGCGGCTTTCCAGTCCTCTGGCACCATGCCAAAGTCCAATGATTTTTGAAAGATCATTGCTAATGTTTCCACAATCTCTACCGCTACCTCCTTCAGAACCCTAGGGTGCAGCTCATCTGGTCCTGGTGACTTTTGTAACCTTAGGTCTTTCAGCTTTTTGAGCATTTTCTCTCTTGTAATAGTAGCTGCACTCATTTCTCTTCCTTCACACAGTACAACATCTAGCATACTGCTAGTGTCTTACACAGTGAAGACTGGTGCAAAATACTCATTTAATTCATCAGCCATCTCCTTGACCCCTGTTAATAATTCTCCCGTCTCATTTCGAGCAGTCCTATATCCACTCTCACCTTTTATTTTTTTTACATACTTGAAAAAGCTTTCACTATCCACTTTGATATCGTTTGCTAGCTTACTTTCATATTTCATTTTTTCCCTTCTTATGATTCTTTTAGTTGCTCTATGTAAGTTTCTTAAACGCTTCCCCATTCTCTATCTTCTCACTAGTTTTTCTTTGTTGTATGCCCTGTCTTTTGTTTTTACATAAGCTTTGACTTCCCTTGTGAATCACGGTTGTATGATTTTGTCATTTGAGTATTTCTTTTTTTGGAATATACATGTCCTGCATCTTCCACATTTTTCCCAGTAACTCACGCCATTGCTGCTCTGCTGTCATCCCTGTCAGCAGCTCCTTCCAATTTACTTTGGCCAACTCCTCTCTCATACCACTGTAATTTCCTTTACTCTGCTGAAATACTGTAATGTCAGACTTTACTTTCTCCCCATCAAATTTCAAGTTGAACTCAGTCATACTGTTATCACTGCCTCCTAAGGGCTCTTTTACCTTAAGCTCTCTAATTGCCTCTGGTTCATTACATGACACCCAATCCAGTATAGCTGATCTCCTAGTAGGCTCAACGACAAACTGCTCTAAAAAGCCATCTCATAGGCAATCAACAAACTCACTCTTGAGATCCATTACCAACTTGATTTTCCCAATCGACCTGCATGTTAAAATCTCCCATGACTACCATAACATTGCCCTTTAGACACACCTTTTCTATTTCTCATTGTAATCTGCGGTCCACATCCCAGCTACCGTTGAGAGACCTGTATATAACTGCCATAAGTGTCCTTTTACCATTGGAGTTTCTTAACTCAACCCACAAGGATTCAACATCTTCTGATCCTATGTCATATCTTTCTACTGATTTGATGCCATTTTTTTTACCAACAGAACCAAGCCACCACCTCTCTCTACCCATCTACCTCTGATACTATGGGTAACCTTGGATATTCAGCTCCCAACTTCAAACTTCCTTCAGCCATGATTCAGTGATGGCCACGACATCATACCTGACAATCTGTAATTGTGCAACAAGATCACCCACCTTATTTCTTTTTCTCCTTGCACTGAGATAGCACACTTTCAGTATTGTACTTGCTACCCTTTTTGTTTTTGTCCCTAATGCACTGATACTCACCCTGCTGGCTACAATTTTGTCCTAACATCTGCCTGCCCTTCCTGACAGTCTGACCGCACGCTATCTTTGCTTTTTTTTTTACCATTTGTCCTATTCTGAGTCCCTTCATTCTGGTTCCTGCCCAACTGCCAAATTAGTTTAAACCCTCCCCAACAACTTTAACAAACCAGCCTGTGAGTCAACAAATGCATATAAGTAAAATTACAACGCAGAATATGCATATTGCGGCGGGCATTTCTTTTCGAAGACTTTTAGGAATTACAATTCTGCTACCTTTGTACAATATCCCATCCTGAACGGAAAGTTCTAATTTGTGGTTCCACTCTGTCAAGCTCTGTTTTCAGTTGATGACGTAATGCAAAAGGCACTGTTCCACATGGATGTACTACAGGTGGCACTGTGTTGTCAGTTTTAATTGTGTGCTCTCCTGGAAGACAACCAAGCCCTTTGAACAAGTCCTCATACTCTTTCATCAAGTCACTGTATTCTGACTCTGTGTCACTGTCCGGGACTAACACTCTTTTCACCAAATTCAGTCTCTCACAGGCGGATAAGCCCAGTATTGACTGTACATTCCTTGGCACCACCACAAATGAAAGCCTGTGCTCAGTATTTTTGTGTGATACTTTTGCCACACATGTTCCTTTAACTGGAATGTCTGCACCTCAATACCCAGTCACTTTTATATTTGTCTTATGTAACTTTGGGTCTTGGCTTTAATGCATTAAACTCAGATTCTGCAAGAACATTTACTTGTGCTCCAGTATCCAGTTTAAACAGAATATTGATTTGGTTCACTTGCAATGGAATAGTCTTACTTTGTCTGTTTTCACCAAGCACATCTATATAAAACTCCTCAAGTTCATTTTCAAGCACTGCATTTACTTTTTTTATTTTCTTTCTTCTTCTCCAGTTCTCAGCTACGTTATGACAATTGAAGTGTCGATGGAGACTGCAAACCTTCCATTTGTAAAACTGCTAGCAAACGCCAAAACAGTTCGAACTCCTTTTTATTTTCGATTGTCCCGAGTTAGGAAACGTATTATTCTTCCAGACCGACTTCTGACACCATGTTGTCTTCCAGACCGACAACTGACACCATTTTGTGTTCTTTATATTTATACATACAGTGGGTTACTAATAAAGAATCAGATTCTGGAAGACATAGAACTTTTATTTACAGCAACAACCAAACCACGTTTTTACAGCGCATATTTTCTCGATCATTTCATCATTTCTGTGTATGCTCAGAACTCTCTCCAATCACGTTCTGACACGTCATATCACCAGATCGAGCCCTGCCCGTGGGTGCGGGAGAGGCATACTGCTAGGTCCCTTGTCTTATTCCCCAGATGTTAAGGCACACTATCCGCCATTGTAGCTCTTCAATCTCCTCGTCGAACTCGCATCCTATTCCTGACACTAATATGGCGAGCATTTGGTCCATAATGACAGACGAGGAAGTTCGTTGAACTCAACAACAGTTTTATTGTGATAGACACAAACAGACCAGGCACCATGACCGGGAGAGTGAACCCAACCAGTCTCTCGCAGACAGGGGAGGTGACCATCACACACCCCGGTTACAGTTAGGGTGACCCACAAATACACAAGCTAATAACTGTATAACAATAAATGAACTGGAACTTCCCATCATAATCCCACAAAAGCATTTTAACACAAGAACAGTAAGCAGTGCTGGTCATTGGAAATGCAGGAGCAGGCTGCTGACCATGCCCCCACCCAGAACGTCTCAATATTATATATAGATATATCTATATCCATATGTACTCCAAACTCCCCGACCTCATCTGTTGACTGGCCCCCAACGCCCACTAGGCAATGCTGTTTTTGAGGCCCAGTCTTCTCCCCGACACCCGACTCCCACTAAGTAAATCCGCAGCTTTGAGGCCCACTCAAGCATATATAGAATATTAGTAAAAACACAACCTGACAAATATATATGTGTATATCGTCCAGACCACTCAGTCCATTTTAAATCTTCAGTCACCACAACTGCGCTACTGTGCAATGTCTCCAGCTGGTGTTTAGAATTAGAGTTGCTGCTTCCTCCGGTAGTGTGAGATGGCTTGCTGCCTCTCAGAGCTTCACAGCGTGGGGCCTGAGTCCATTGAGTGCCACTAAAAAAGATGCAGTCGGACACAACAGAGCTTGTCTTCTGCCGAGCGAAACTCTGGGAGGGCAGCTCCGACTCCGTTGTGCACACCGCTGCCTGTGACGCACAGCGGCTTCGTGTCTTCCCTCTGGGCGGCTGCAAGCAGGCGACACCATGGCATCAGACCTCGTCCTCCATCTCCTCCATTGGCCCCTGCTGGCATCCAATAAATCAGTAAATTGAACCTGCTGCATACCAGATTGACAATATCCAAAGCGGTCTTGCGATCACAAGAAAAGCGACCATGATGGCCCCATGCTATTTGACTATAAGCCTCCGTTGGCTCAGGCTGCAGCATGTTGCATAGTTCCTCATTATCTCCAGCAGCGAGCAACTCGCTGATGGGGTAGACCAGCAGTACTTTAAGTTCTCAATGTGTAGCAGGGTCTTGAGATCATTAGATATAAATTTAAGTACAACAGTAGCACCTTTTGTTGACCCCGCAGAAACTGCTGAGACCAGTTGCGCCGTCATCTTGCCGAAACTTGATGGTTTGCCTGGAGCTAATTTTTCTTCCTTAAAGAACAATAGTAAACCTGATGGGTTTTAAATTACAATCCACTGATGCATTTTCCAGATTTATTCAATTATTTGAATCCAAGTTCCCATGAAATTGATGGGATTTGAACTCACTTCTCTGAATCATGGTCCAGGGCTGTGGGTATCTGTCGGGGTGCCCAGCCCTTGCTATTTTTGGTGCAATGTCTCCACCTGGTGTTCAGAATCAGAGTTGCTGCTTGCATTGGAATATTCTAGAGGAAAAGCTGGACCAGAAATGAAGGGGAAATGATATTGCATTAGGCAATGCTTTTAGTTCTCAACACCACAGAATTTCATAAAGAATGGCACTCCCCTACCTGGTCTCCAGTTTGTGTGATGTGTGTCCAAGTATATTCTGTAAAAACCACCATCAGAAATATGCAGTGCGTGGTTTATTCAAGTCCAGGTATGTAGTGGGGCTAGGGAGAAGGCTGAGGTGCTGCCAATTCAGTTGTAGCTGTCAAAGAAAGCAGGGTAAAATGTCTCTGAAAGGAAAGAGCTATGTGAAGTAGAATAAACTAAATAGCCCTTGCAACACACATAAAAGAGGCTGGTGAACACAGCAGGCCAGGCAGCATCTCTAGGATGAGGTACAGTCGACATTTTGGGCCAAGACCCTTCGTCGGGACTAACTGAAAGAAGAGCTAGTAAATTGCCCTTGCACAGGGCCAGTATCAACTCAGTATCAACAGATTCTGCAGACGCTGGAAATCTTGAGCTCACGCAAAGTGCTGCAGGAGTTCAGCAAGTCACTCAGACCATGAGACCATAAGATAAAGGAGCAGAATTAGTCCATTTGTCTGATCAAGGCTGCTCTGCCATTTCATCAAGGCTGATCCATTTTCCTCTCAGCTTCAATATCCTGTCTTCCCTCCGTAACCCTTTTTGCCCTGACTAATCAAGAATCTATTAGCCTCTGCCTTAAATATACCCAATGATTTGGCTTCCACAGCCATCGGTGGCAACAAATTCCACACAAAATGAGGAATGGGAAAGGTGTAGTTACACTTATGGGGGTGTATTGTAGACCACCAAATGGGGAGCGAGAATTGGAAGAGCAAATTTGTAAGGAGATAGAGCAGATATTTATAGTAAGCACAAGGCTGTGATTGTGAGAGATTTTAATTTTCCCCACATAGACTGGGAAGACTATAATGTAAAAGGGCTGGATGGTTTGGAGTTTGTAAAATGTGTGCAGGATAGTTTTTTGCAGCAATACATAGAGGTACCAACTAGAGAAGGGGTAGTGTTGGATCTCCTGTTAGGGAATGAGATAGGTCAGCTGATGGAGGTTTATGTTGGGGAGCACTTTGGGTACAGTGATCACAATACCATTAGTTTCAATACAATTATAGAGAAGGATAGGTCTGGATCCAGGGTTGAGATTTTTGATTGGAGAAAGGCTAATTTGAAGGAGGTGTGAAAGAATTTAGAAGGAGTGGATTGGGACAATTTGTTTTCTGGGAAGGATGTAATAGAGAAATGGAGGTCATTTAAAGGTGAAATTTTGAAGGTACAGGATCTTTATGTTCCTGTTAGGTTGAAAGGAAAGGTTAAAAGTTTGAGAGAGCCATGGTTTTCAAGGGATATTGGAAAGTTTGTTCGGAAAAAGAAAGATATCGACAATAAATATAGACAGTATGGAATAAATGAGGTGCTCGAGGAATATAAAGAATGTAAACAGGATCTTAAGAAAGAAATTAGAAAAGCTAAAAGAAGATAAGAGGTTGATTTGGCAAGTAAGATGAAAATAAATCCAAAGGGTTTCTACAGTTATATTAATAGCAAAAGGATAGTGAGGGATAAAATTGGTCCCTTAGAGAATCAGAGTGGACAGCTATCTGTGAAGCCAAAAGAGATGGGGGAGATTTAGAACAATTTCTTTTCTTTGGTATTCATGAATAAGAAGGATTTTGAATTGTGTAAGGTAAGGGAAACAGGTAGGGAAGTTATGGAAACTATGATGATTAAATATAAAAGTGGATAAGTCTCCGGGTCCTGACAGGATATTCCCTAGGACCTTGAGTGAAGTTAGTGTGGAAATAGCAGGGGTTCTGACAAAAATATTTCAAATGTCATTAGAAACAGGGATGGTGCCGGAGGATTGGCGTATTGCTCATGTTGTTCCATTGTTTAAAAAGGGTTCTAAGAGTAAGCCTAGCAATTTTCAGCCTGTGAGCTTGATGTCAGTGGTGCGTAAATTGATGAAAATTATTCTTAGAGATGGTATATATAATTATCTGGATAGACAGGGTCTGATTAGAAACAGTCAACATGGATTTGTGCATGGAAGGTCATGTTTGACAAATCTTATTGAATTTTTTGAAGAGGTTACTAGGAAAGTTGACGAGGGTAAAGCGGTGGATGTTGTCTATATGGACTTCAGTAAGGCCTTTGACAAGGTTCCACATGGAAGGTTAGTTAGGAAAGTTCAATTGTTAGGTATTAATATTGAAGTAGTAAAATGAATTCATCAGTGGCTGGATGGGATAAGCCAGGGAGTAGTGGTGGATAACTGTTTGTCAGATTGGAGGCCGGTGACTAGTGGTTTGCCTCAGTGATCTGTACTGGGTCCAATGTTATTTGTCATATACTTTAATGAACTGGATGATGGGGTGGTAAATTGGATGAGTAAGTATTCAGATGATACTAAGACAGGTGGTGTTGTGGATAATGAAGTAGGTTTTCAAAGCTTGCAGAGAGATTTAGGCCAGTTAGAAGAGTGGGCTGAGAGATGGCAGATGGAGTTTAATGCTGATAAATGTGAGGTGCTACATTTTGGTAGGACTAATCAAAATAGGACATGGATGGTAAATGGTAGGGCATTGAAGAGTGCAGTAGAACAGAGGGATCTAGGAATAATGGTGCATAGTTCCCTGAAGGTGGAATCTCATGTGGATAGGATGGTGAAGAAAGCTTTTGGTATGCTGACCTTTATAAATCAGGGCATTGAGTATAGGAGTTGGGATGTAATGATGAAATTGTCCAAGGCATTGGTAAGGCCAAACTTGGAGTATTGTGTACAGTTCTGGTTACTGAATTATAGGAAAGATGTCAACAAAATAAGGAGAGTACAGAGAAGATTTACTAGAATGTTCCCTTGGTTTCATAATCTAAGATACAGGGAAAGGTTGAACAAGTTAGGTCTTTATTCTTTGGAGCACATAAGGTTAAGGGGGGACTTGATAGAGGTATTTAAAACTATGAGGGAAATAGATAGAGTTGACGTAGATAGGCTTTTTCAATTGAGAGTGGGGGAGATTCAAACAAGATGACATGAGTTGAGAGTTAAAGGGCAAAAGTTTAGGGGTAACATGAGGGGGAACTTCTTTACTCAGAGAATGGTGGCTGTGTGGAACGAGCTTCCTGCAGAAGAGGTTGAGGCAGGTTCGATATTGTCATTTAAAGTTAAATTGGATAGCTATATGGACAGGAAAGGAATGGAGGGTTATGGGCTGAGTCCAGGTCGGTGGGACTAGGTGAGAGTAAGCATTTGGCACGGACTAGAAGAGCCGAGATGGCCTGTTTCTGTGCTGTAATTGTTATATGGTTATATGATTCACCTCCCTCTGGCGAAAGAACTTTCTCCTCATCTCTATTCTAAATGGACACCCCTCTATTCTGAGACAGTGTCCCCTGGTCCTAGACACCCCCACCGTATGAAACAACCTTTTCATCTCCACTCTATGGAGGAAAGAGTAAAGGAAACCACATGGCCGATCGAGTTTAGGCTGTCTCAGGGCATCCCGTTTCTCCAGATTTCTCTCGCATACACATGTCAACTGCCCACAGATTCTACCACTCATTTCTACACCGGGGACGATTTATGGTCACCCTTTATCCTAACGCATAAATGTCCTTCAAATGTGGAAGGAAACCAGAGTACGCAGAGGAACCCACACAGATCACAGGAAATCATGCAAACTCCACATAGACAGCACCTGAGATCACGATTCAGTCTGGATCTCCAGAGCTGCTACTGTAGGAGCAGACCAACATTAGTCCTCTTTCTATGAGATGAGAATAGCTCTGCTAGGAAATTTCGTTGGTTTGGACAAGCGGTTAAAGATCCTGAAGCACAGAAATATTGGCATTGGGATGAGGGTAGCTCAGTAATGTAGTCACTAGCAAACACAATTATAGTGGCAGCAATCAGATTTCATTCCAACCACTGTCTGAAAGGACTTCGTACGTTCACCGATTGGGTTCTCCCTCAATGCTCCAGTTGCAGTGTGATCACATGTTGCAGGCTGCCCCAGTACACACCCTCAGTACCGAGTACACCTTCAGTTCCTAGTACACCCTCAGTACCGAGTACACCCTCAGTACCTAGTGCACCCTCAGTACCGAGTACACCCTCAGTACCGAGTACACCCTCAGTACCTAGAACACCCTCAGTACCTAGTACACCCTCAGTACTTCGTGCACCTTCTCAGTACCCAAACACCTTCAGTACCTTGAACACCCTCAGTACCTAGAATACCCTCAGTACCTAGAAAACCCTCAGTACCTAGTGCATCCCCTCAGTACCGAGTACACCCCCTGAGTACCTAGAACACCCTCAGTACCTAGTACCCAGTGCACCCTCTCAGTACCCAATGCACCCCTCAGTACCTAGTGCATCCTCTCAGTACTTAGTGCACCCCTCAGTACCCAGTGCACCCTCTCAGTACCCAATGCACCCCTCAGTACCTAGTGCATCCTCTCAGTACTTAGTGCACCCCTCAGTACCTAGTGCACCCTCTCAGTACCTAGAAAACCCTCAGTACCTAGTGTACATTCTTAGTACCCAGTGCATCCTCAGTACCCAGTGCACCCCTCAGTACCCAGTGCACCCTCTCAATACCTAGTGTACACCCCCTCAGTACCGAGTACACTCTCAGTACCCAGTGCACCCCCTTAGTACCTAGAGCACCCCCTCAGTACCTAGAAAACCCTCAGTACCTAGTGTACATTCTTAGTACCCAGTGCATCCTCAGTACCCAGTGCATCCTCAGTACCCAGTGCATCCTCAGTACCTAAAAAACCCTCAGTACCTAGTGCACCCTCTCAATACCTAGTGTACACCCCCTCAGTACCGAGTACACTCTCAGTACCCAGTGCACCCCCTTAGTACCTAGAGCACCCCCTCAGTACCTAGAAAACCCTCAGCACCTAGAAGACCCTCAGTACCTAGAACACCCTCAGTACCGAGTACATCCTCAGCACCTAGAACACCCTCAGTACCTAGAACACCTTCAGTACCTAGAACACCCTCAGCACCTAGAATACCCTCAGTACCTAGTGCACCCTCAGCACCGAGTACACCCTCAGTACCTAGAACACCCTCAGTACCGAGTACACCCTCAGTACCTAGAACACCCTCAGTACCGAGTACACCCTCAGCACCGAGTACACTCTCAGTACCTAGAACACCCTCAGTACCGAGTACACCCTCAGCACCGAGTACACTCTCAGTACCGAGTACACCCTCAGCACCGAGTACACTCTCAGTACCTAGTGCTCCCTCAGCACCGAGTACACTCTCAGTACCTAGAATACCCTCAGTACCGAGTACACCCTCAGTACCAAAAACACTCTCAGTACCTCATGCACCCTCTCAGTACCTAGTGCACCCTCAGTACCTAGAAAACCCTCAGTACCTAGAACACACTCAGTACTGAGTACACTCTCAGTACCTAGAACACCCTCAGTACCTAGAACACCCTCAGTACGTAGTGCACCCTCAGTACCTAGAACACCCTCAGTACCTAGAACACACTCAGTACCGAGTACACTCTCAGTGCCTAGAACACCCTCAGTACCTAGAATACCCTCAGTACGTAGTGCACCCTCAGTACCTAGAACACCCTCTCAATACCTAGAACACCCTCAGTAACGAGAACACCCTCAGTACCTAGAACACCCTCAGCACCTAGAACACCCTGAGTACCTAGTGCTCCCTCCCAGTACCTCGACCACCCCCCCAAAGCTAGTTCACACCCAGAACCTGGTACACACCCAGTACCCGGTACACACCCAGTACCTAGTACACCCTCAGTGTCTGGTACACACCAGTACTAAGTACACCCTCAGAACCTGGTTCACCTTCAGTACCGTACCTAGTACACACTCACGACCTAGTACACCCTCAGCACCTAGCACCCTCTCGGTATCTTGTACACGCTCAGTGCCTAGTACACCGTCAGAACCTAGTATGCCCTCAGTACCTAGTATACCATCAGTAAATAGTATACCCTCTGTAATTAGTACATTCTCAGTACCATATACACCATCAGTAACTAGTATTCCCTCAGAACCTAGTACACTCTTAGTACCTATATCATCCTCGGTACTTAGTACACTTTCAGTACCAAGTACACGCTAATTACCTAGTATACCCTCATTACCTAGTACACCCTCAGTATCTAGTGCACCCACCGTATCTAGGAACTGAGGGCTCTCTCCAGCATCTTCTCTTTTCATCTCCTGCCAAACAAAAGCCTCAAGTTCATCCTTCGTGTCCCTCACCAGAAAAACTTTTCCCCTCAGTTCTACCATCCCAATTGCATGGCACACATTCCTAATCATCCCTTATCTTCAACAATAACCCAAACAAGCTGAAAATAGAACAGGCAGCCCTTACAGGACTGCTAAATGAAATACATACAGCCTAACAGTAAAAATGTGAACCAGGGCATTACACACGGGAGCAGCAATGCACATGCGATGAAGGATGGGCTGTAGATCGGTGTTGTCCTCAGTGACTGTAAACTGATGGAAGAGAGTATCAGCCTTGGTATTCGTGCTTCCAGGATGATAGGTCAGGGTGAAATTTAACCAGATGAAGAAGATAGCCCAACAGGCTTGATGGGAGTTGAGTCTCTCGGCATCCTGAATATAAGAGAGGTTCTGCTTATCAATGCATACCGTAAGATGGTGCTCTGGCCTCTCCAGCCGGTGTCACCATGCTTCAGGGCCTCCTGGACAGTCAGAAGTTCCAGGTTCCCTACATCACAGTTACACTCGGCCAGAGTCATGCGACAGAAAAGAAAGGAACAGGGATGCAGTTGATTATCCACAGCAGAGCACTGGGAGAGTACAGTTCCAGTTCCAACATCTGATGCATCCACCTCGACAATGCAAGAATAGGATGGGTCTGATGTTACAGCACTGGGGCAGTGATGAAGCATTGCTTTAGTTCTCAGAATGCTTGGTCTGCTTCACTTGCTCATATCAATCCTGCAGAGGGCCACGATAGAACGGAGTTTTCTGATGAAGTGGCGATAAAAGTTTGCAAATCACATGAAGTGCCTTACCTGTGTTGATGATTTGGACAACTGTGTGACTTCCTGAACATTACAGGAATCATTTGAACACTGGAAGAGGTGAGGTTGTAGACCAAGAACGACATCTGTTCCTTGTGGAACACACACCTCTCTGGCTTGGCATAAATATCGTTCTCAAGGAACAGTCTGAGAACCTTCCAGACATGGTGAACATTTTCCTGATGAAAGCAGGAATAGGTCTGATGACTAGAAGGAAATACTGTTTTCAAATTAGTGGATTTGGATGAATCAAGGACAGGGGAAGCAGACCAACCAGTTGTCTTTGTTTCTCCCCCGTTTTGTCAACTCTGAGCGATTTTTGCTCTGGGATCAACTAATCCGAGCAACTGAATGTAGACATGAGCTTCAGGAATGTAGACATGAGCTTCAGATAATAGCTGTAATAAACAACTATTCATTCTGTGATGAACAGCTGTTTATTACATAAAGTGCCAGAACCACCAGAGGAGCAGTCTGTAATCTCATTAGAGTCAGTGTCCGCGTTGCCTAGTTTGACTGGTTTGGACCAGTCAGATTGAAAGTCACATGTACACAAGGCTGGGGGAGGGGTGGCAGGCAAAATCATGAAACAACATTGGTTGTAGCCTTAGACTAGAACCAGTACGAAGGTGACACTGGTAAGTCAGGCAATCTTGAGCCAATGGGATAGAGATCCACCAGTCCAACCAATGAAAAGCATTATTAGAGTCAGGAGCTCCAAATGCGTAATGGCGATAATTCTCCAGCAACCAGAGACCAACCATCACGGATGAAAACGACCCCACAGACACCAGGAGATTGCGACCAAAAGGGATGCCTAGCCACTGAAGACCCCTTTCCTGAGTAATACCTGTTCTCTTCATTGACTTTTCATGGAGGGTCAGGAAACTCTAGTGCATGTGCACAAAGATTGTTAGGTTGTGAAACAATGTGCTTTTTATTTGAAGGTTGCTTGTTGGTAAATACAGATTCTCTCAGTGCCTCTCTGATCACTATTATGAGGGTGATTCTTGTAACAGATCAGAATATCCTAGAATATAATGTTGACCAGGGGTTGAAAAACAGCTGGGGCATTGACCAGACCAAGTCACATCTCAAGGTGTTCATAGTTGGCAGTGGACCAGTGGAGACGTTGGATTGCTCACTTCCACTTGTATCCTTCTTGGATGCCAATCAAGCTGTAAGCATTGCATAAACCTTCTGGAAGAATATGGATTCTCCTTGGAGATGTTCAGATGCAGAGCCAAGCAGGGAAGAAGGTTGCAGTTCTTCACTGTGATGTTGTTCAGGGGCCGATAATCAAAGCAAGGATGGAGCTTGCCATCCTTCTTGTTCACAGAAAAGAAACCTGCTCCTGCTGATGAAGTTGATGGGTGGATAAATCATAAGACCAATGTTTTCTTGATATATTCCTCAATGGCCATTAATTCAAGACAAGAGAAGGAAAAGAATGGTCGGCTGAAAGGTCGGTGGTGCTGTCATCTGGCCAGTGTGGAGGTAGGGAGGTGGCCTTCTCCTTACTGAAGACCCCAAGAAGATCAACATATTCATGTGGAACACACAGACAGGTCCAGACTAGCAGTTGGCACAGAAGGTGATATGCTGGCAGAAGCATGAGTTGGACCCAGAAAGGCAGACAGGCATGCCAGTCCCCACTCTTGGAATGCCTTTAGGGACCAATCTATCTGAGGGTTGTGTCGAGATAGCCAGGAATGGCCAAGCACCAGCAGCAGTTCAGGTGAATCAACAAGATAGAAGGAGAGCTGTTATCTATGGTTGCCTTCTAGCCAAAGTTAGAGAGATTCTGTAGAAAGGTGAATCTTTCTGATGCCCAGAGACCAACCATCCATTTTGGGAATTTTGACCAGGCCATCTTGAAAATGTCTCTAAATAATTATTACCAACTAATCACTTGTAGTACTAGAGGGAACAACACACTGGAGCACTGCTATACTACCAGCAAGAGCGCTCACCGTGCTATCCCACACCCACACTTTGGAAAGTCTGATCACCTGGCTGTAATTCCACACCCAGAGACTGAAGACTGCAGCACCAGCAGTGAGGACAAAGAAGATATTGTCAAGAGAGGCACAGAATTGCTTACAGGACTGTTTTGAGTTGATGGATAGGAGTGTATTCAGGGATTCATCTTTGAGTCTGAATGAGTATGCCACAGCTGTCACAAACTACATTAAAAACTTTGTGGATGAGTGTGTGCCTCTGAGAACTTATTGTACATTCCCAAATCGAAAGCCATGGATGAACCAAGAGGTTCGTAGTCTGATGAAGGCTAGATCTGTAGTACTTAGTCTGGAGACCAAGGTCTGTACAAGGAAACTAGGTACGACTGGCAGAGGGCTATTTCAGGAGCTAAGAAAAATTTCTGAGTGAGGCTGGAGGCGAATTTGGATGCATGACAACTCTGGCAGGGTGTACAGCCATTACTTCCTACAAAGTGAAAGTCAACATCATGAATAACAGTGATACTTTGCTCCCAGATGAGCTCAATGACTTTAATGCTTGTTTTAAAATGGAGAATAAAACTACAACTATGAGGATCCCTGCAGTTCCCGGTGACCCTGTGCTCTGTATCTCGGAAGTCTGTGTCAGGCTGTCATTCAAGAGGATGAACCCTGGCAAGGCAGCAGGCCCCAGTGGAGTACCTGGCAAGGCTCTGAAAACCTATGCCAACCACTGGTGGGGTTGTTCAATCTCTCATTGCTACTGCTGGAAGTTCCCACATACTTCAGAAGGGCAACAATTATCCCTGTGCATGGTCCGCTGCCTGTCTATCATTAAGTAGCACACAGATCTACAGTGATGAGGTGCTTTGAGATGTTGGTTATGGCTAGAATCAACTCCTGCCTCAGCAAGGACCTGGACCCACTGCAATTTGCCTATCGTGACAATAGTTCTAAGGCGGATGCCATCTCATTGGATCTCCACGTGGCCTTGGATTACCTGGACAGTACAAATACCTGTCAGGATGCTGTTTATTGACTACAGCTCAGTGTTTAACACTATCATTCCTACAGTTCTGATCAAAAATGATGAGGAGAAGATGACGGCGCGACGCAGCTCGCAGTGGCCACTCCGGTGGTGATGTCTGTTCTTTATCAAATTACGGTATTGCTTTGCACTGTTGTAACTATATGTTATAATTATGTGGTTTTGTCAGTTCTAGTCTTGTTTTGTCCTGTGTTTCTGTGATATCACTCTGGAAGAACATTGTATCATTTTTTAATGCATGCATTTCTAAACAACAATAAACGAAGACTGAGTGCCCTCATAATCTAAAAAAAAGCTCCAGAATCTAGGGCCCTGTACCTCCCTCTACAACTGGATCCTCGACTTCCTAACCAGAAGACTACAATCTATGCGGGATGAAAATAACATCTCCACCTCTCTGGCAATCAATAATGGTATACTCAGGGATGTGTGCTTAGCCCACTGCTCTACTCTCCCTACACCCATGACTGTGTCTAAGCACTGCTCAAATACCACCTATAAGTTTACTGATGATATATTTACTGTTGCATTGTTGGCAGAAACTCAGACAGTGATGAGAGGGTGTACAAGAGCGAGATACTCCAGCTAGTTGAGGGGTGTCATAGCAACAACCTGACCCTCAACATCAGTAAGACCAAACAACTGATTGTGGACTTTAGAAAGGATAAGACGAAGGAATATACACCACTCCTCACAGAAGGATCAGAAGTGGAAAGAGTGACAATTTCAAGTTCCTGGGTGTCAGTATCTCTGAGGACCCAACCTGGACCCAACGTAACAATGCAACTATAAAGAAGACACAACATCAGCTATACTTCATTAGGAGTTTGAGGAGATTTGGGGTGTCACCAAAAACGCTCGCAAATTTCTATAGATGTGTAGAGCATTCTAACTGACTGCATCACTGTCTAGTATGGGCAGGGCTACTGAAGTAAGCTGATTCTGATACTTGCAGGAAGAATCGACCCATCAGAATTCTTCCTCTGCTGATGGGTATCATCTTTTACGGTGTGCTCAAGCCATGATGCTGAGAAGTGTCCTGAATTGCCTCCTTAGAGGCAACAACCTGCTGTCCTGTGCTGATCGTGTTCCCCCTGAGACAGATTCATTTGCCCCACCTGCAAAGGCTCCTCTGCAGACTGGGTATTGGATTATATGGAAAGGGTTGAAGATGATGGTGATCTAAGGGGTAGGAAGCTTGGGAAAATTTTATCTCTTCTTCACTCAGTTGCCTGGTTGATTATTTGAATGGCCAGGTTTCTCAGGACATCCAGGCTGTTCTGTACATCACACACTGCAATCTCATGCTGGACCTCTGTGCTCAGTCCAAATTGGAAGGCAGGCATGAGGGATCTCTCATTCCACCTTATCTCAACCGCAAGCATGGAGAACTTTAAAACATAGTCCCTTTCCCTTGGTGCAGGTCCAGGTGTCAGTAAGCATCCTCCTGCCCATGTACTAGAAGATCAACAGCTAATCGGATATTGGAAACGTGAGAGGACATATCTCACTCAGGTTCACCGACTGAGTAGAAAAGGCATCGACGCGGCAATTTGGTGTTTTTGACAAGAACTCTCTTGATCTCAATTACATGACTGAGCTCCCGGAGAGAGTTGAGCTGGCTGAATGGAGGTCCATTTAAGAGTTTCACAGTAACCCAGTTACTTTACAAGCATCATAACCAAACTGATCTGGCTGGGCTGGAAAGTCAGCTCACACTGGATAATAAAATTCCAGCAGCTGTCGGGGTCACCGCAGTATCTGCCTGCTGGAGGAATACTCAATTCTGGTCTTGTCCCAGGAGTCAAGGAATTAGTAGCCGAGGCTGATGAGACAGTTAAAGAGGAGATGTGTGAGATGCCTGGAGTGGAAATGACCTGGCTGAAGTTTACTGAACTGTGTTTGCAAGAGTGGTAGTGGCTGCCATCTGATTCTGGCTGCCTGTGGCAAGTTACTAAACTGCTCCTGTGAGGACTGACAATTGCTATTCCTGCTTCGAATGGGCTTGCCACTCTAAAAGTAATTGTTGCGCTGCACAAGACGCTTCCGCTAACACTATCTCTATCGATTTTAGACGGAATATAAGGTGTTGTTCCTCCAACCTGAGTGTGGCTTCATCTTGACAGTAGAAGAGGCTGTGGATAGACATATCAAAATGGGACTGGGACATGGAATTAAAATGTATGGCCACTGGGAGATCCCGCTTTCTCTGGCGGACAGAGCGTAGGTGTTCAGTGAAACGGTCTCCCAGCCTGCGTTGGGTCTCACCAATATATAGAAGGCCGCATTGGGAGCACCGGATGCAGTATATCACCCCAGCCGAATCACAGGTGAAATGTCGCCTCACCTGGAAGGACTGTCTGGGGCCCTGAATGGTGGTGAGGGAGAATGTGTAAGGGCATGTGTAGCACTCGTTGCCCTTACAAGGATAAGTGCCGGGAGGGAGATTGGTGGGAAGGGATGGGGGGGACAAATGGACAAGGGTGTTGTGTAGGGAGCGATCTCTGCGGAAAGCAGAAAGAGGGGGGAGGGAAAGATGTGCTTAGTGGTGGGATCCCGTTGGAGGTGGCGGAAGTTACGGAGAATTATATGTTGGACTCAGAGGCTGGTGGGGTGGTAGGTGAGGACAAGGGGAACCCTATTCCTAGTGGGGTGGCGGGAGGATGGGGTGAGAACAGATGTACGTGAAATGGGAGAGATGCGTTTGAGAGCAGAGTTGATGGTGGAGGAAGGGAAGCCCCTTTCTCTAAAAAAGGAGGACATTTCCTTTGTCCTGGAATGAAAAGCCTCATCCTGAGAGCAGATGTAGCAGAGTCGGAGGAATTGCAAAAAAGGGATGGCATTGTTGCAAGAGACAGGGTGGGAAGAGGAATAGTCCAGGTAGCTGTGAGAGTCCATAGGCTTATAGTAGACATCAGTAGATAAACTGTCTCCAGAGACAGAGACAGAAAGATCAAGAAGGGGGAGGGAGGTGTCGGATTTGGACCAGGTAAGCTTGAGGGCAGGGTGAAAGTTGGAGGCAAAGTTAATGAAGAAAAACGAGTTCTGCATGCGTGCAGGAAGCAGCGCCAATGCAGTTGTCGATGTAGTGAAGGAAAAGTGGGGGACAGATACCAGTATAGGCTTGGAACATGGATTGTTCCAGAAAGCCAACAAAAAGGCAGGCATAGCTAGGACCCATACGGGTGCCCATGGCTACACTTTTAGTTTGGAGGAAATGGGAGGAGCCAAAGGAGAAATTATTAAGAGTAAGGACTAAATCCACTAGACGGAGGAGAGTGGTGGTAGAGGGGGACGAAGCGGAGAGCTTTGAGACCTTCCTGGTGGGGATAGAGGTATATAGGGACTGAACATCCATGGTGGGGGCCAGGGAACTTAAAATGATTGAAAAAAATTTGGAGCGTGAGAAGTGTCATGAACATAGGTGGGAAGGGATTGAACAAGGGGGGATAAAACAGTGTTGAAGAATGCAGAAATGAGCTTGGTGGGGCAGGAGCAAGCTGAGACAATGGGCCTACCTGGACAGGCAGGTTTGTGGATCTTGGGTAGGAGGTAGAAACGGGAAGTGCGGGGTGTGGGAACCATAAGGTTGTTTTGCAGTGGATGGGAGATCCCCTGAGCTGATAAAGTTAGTGATGGTGTGGGAGACAATGGCCTGGTGCACCTTAGTGGGGTCATCATCGAGGGGTAAATAAGAGGAGGTATCGGCGAGTTGTCACTGTGCCTCGGCAAGGTAGAGGTCAGTACGCCAGACTACAACAGCACCCCCCTTATCGGTGGGTGTAATAATAAGCTTAGGATTAGTGTGGAGGGAGTGGAGAGCAGAGCGTTCGGAAGGAGTGAGGTTGGAATGGAAACAAGGTGCGGTGAAGTCGAGACGGTTGATGTCCCGTCGGCAGTTAGCAATAAAGAGGTCCAGAGCAGGCAGAAGACCAGAGCAGGGTGTCCATGAAGAGGAGGAGGGTTGAAGACGGGAGAAGGGGTCATCGGTGGGGGTGGGAGAGTCCTTGTCAAAGAAATAGGCTTGGAGACGGAGACGGCGGAAGAAGAGTTCGTCATCATGGCGAACGCAGAACTCGCTGAGGTGCGGGCGAAGGGGGACAAAGGTGAGGCCCTTACTGAGGACACAGCGTTCTGTCTCCAACAGTTGAAGGTCGGAGGGGATGGTAAAGACCCGGCACGGATGAGAGCTGGGATCAGAGGGGGGGAGGGGGGAGGCTGGGGGTGTCAGTGGAGAGGGGAGGGTTGGGGTGAGAGGAAGATGGAGCCTCTGAGGGCCCAGGAGCTGACGGTGGGATCTGAGGGAGACGGGGTTGCAGAGTGGTGGTGGGGGAAGGGGAGACGGGAGTCACAATAGCAGCACGTGAAGACCCGGCCTGGAGTACAAGGCTGGCGTCGCAGTTGGTGGTTGCGCAATCGCTGTGAAGGTGTCCATGGTCGTTGGAGCCCACATTGATGGTGCTGGAGTCCGGGTTTTGAATATGCCCTGGGTTGGTGGAGCCACCGAGATCAACGGCTGGGGCCGTAATCCGAAGGTCGTGCCTGCTAGCGTCGCAGCCAGCAGGCTCTTGGGTCTGCAGATGTAAGATCTTGTGATCCTTGCCTAACATGATAAAGTCAAAGGAACGGCCATTGCAGACATGGACCCGATGGAGGATGAAATAATGGGCAGGTTCATTACAGATGGCGAAGAAAGTGTCCCAGAGGTGTGGAAGGGTCTGGGATAGGGACACCAAGTACCTCCTCATGGCGGAGAGGGTCGCCTTCAGAGCTTGACGGGACAAGCGATGGGAGGCAGAGTCAATAAAATGTGAGTACCTGGGATCCTCAGAAGGTCCGAATTGAGAGGCTCGAAAATGAATCCTAAAACCAACTGGAGTAAGTTGGTGGCGGAGACACGTTCCAAGGAAGGATATATGGCTGTAGCAGCGAGTCTGAGTCAAAATGTGGTCGAAAAGTTGAAGAGCCGAAGAAATTACAGATGGGGAGCAGTGAGAGATGTTTCACTAAACTCCCGTCGAAGAGAAGATTTAAACTTCTTCAGTGTAGGCATCACCGGAAGAGGCTTCGTAGTAGTGAATTTAAAAACGCAAACATGAGGAAATCTGCAGATGCTGGAATTTCAAGCAACGCACACAAAAAGTGCTGGTGAACACAACAGGCCAGGCAACATCTACAGGAACAGTTCCAGTCGACGTTTCAGGCCGAGACCCTTTGTCAGGACTAAGTGAAAGAAGAGATAGTAAGAGATTTGAAAGTGGGAGGGGGAGGGGGAGATCTGAAATGATAGGAGAAGACAGGAGGGGGAGGCAGCTCACCTGCAGCTCACCTGCAAGGGCTCCCAGACTCTGTGACAGGGTCTGTGGTTGTGACAACATTGAAAACTGATTTACAGCAGCCTTCTGATCTACCAGAAAATTGCTGGAATGTGGGGGCGAGTCTGGAGTGTCCGGAAAAACCTGCAGGCAACACCTGGAAATCAAAGCCTAGTTTCTGGAACAGTGACGCATGCATTTGTAATGAGGTGTTTAATTAACCACAAGGTCTATTCATTTAATCTCGGGGAGGGGGAGGAGCAGGCTGCTGAACAAGAATAGAGTGTGTCACTCAGTGAGACGGAGGAAAAGGTGCCTAGTCACTTTGGCTGTGTGCAGATTTACAGCTCTTTTTGCAAAAAATCATGTGTATTCCTCAGCTTTCACCATTTAGATGGATCAGAGAACCAAACACCAGAATCAAAATACCATGTGAAGAATTAATGAGATCAGTTCCGCCGTAGACCTGTTGTGGTGATAGCTGACCTACAGTGGGTCCAGGTCCTTGCTGAGGCAGGAGTTGATTCTAGCCACAACCAACCCCTCAAAGCACTTCATCACCGTAGATGTGAATGCTACTGGACAATAGTCATTCAGGCAGCTCACCCTGTTCCTCTTGGGCACGGGTATAATTGCTGCCATTTTGAAGCACGTAAGAATTTCCATTAGAGGCAATGAGGGACTGCAAATGCCTTTGAACATTTAATAGTAACTTGCAGCTTATTTTAACAATCAGATTTCAGGTCAAAGTAAATTTATTATTAAAGAGAGTAAATGTCACCATATACTACTCTGAGATTCATTTTCTTGCAGGCATTTACAGGAAAATAAAGAAATACAATAGAATTTGTGATAAACTTTGCATAACAAAGACAGACAAACAACTAAACAAGCAAAAGAAGACATATTGTGCAAATAATAACAAAATGTAAATGATTAACACTGAGTTGCAAAGTCCTTAGAAGTGGCTGTCCTTGGTTGTGGAGTCACTTCAGTGTTGGGGTGAGTGAAGTTATCAATGCCAGATCAGGTGCACGATGGGTCGTAACTGTTTCTGAATCTGCTCAATGTGGGACCTAAGGCTCCTGATAGTAGTGGCGAGAAGAGAGCGTGGCCTGAACGATGGGGGTCCTAGGTGGTGGATGTTGTTTTCCTGCGACAGTGCTCTTTGTAACTATGCTCAGTGATGGGTAAGGCTTTAATTGTGATGGGCTGTGCTGCATCCACCACTGCTTTTCTGTTCCTAGGCGTTGGTATTTGATACCAGGCTGTGATGCGGATAGTCAGGGTACTCTTCATTGTGTCTTTGCTGCAGTGGCTGTGGCCATGGTGTACTGCCAAGAGTTTACACTAATCTCCCCAACAGGAATCTCATTTCTTTGAATATAAAACAGAAGAGATTTATATTCTATTAGACTCCTGAACAATAAATCAGCGGCACAGCGGAGAGTTACTCTGACAGGTAAATGTCAAAGGTAGTTTAGCTGCCAAAGCAAACACATAACCAGTATTTTACCCTGGAGCAACAGGCATAGATCAACTTTCTGATTGGTGATTCATTTTAACATGAGTCATCATCTACTTATGATAGAGATCAGTCCAACTTTCCATTGCCGAGTTATTTTGATAAAATGTACTGAGAATTTACAAATCATGAAGTGGTTTATTCAGTAGGCAGGAATGATTTAATTTAGCATTACCATGATACCCCCTCCACCCTTCTTCATTTCACCACCATAAACACCTTCTCCTTTTCTCCATCACCTGTTAATCCAGCTCTCCTATTCTAGTCACCTGTAAGAGAATGTTTCACACTATTTTTTGATTGGAGCGGATACATTTCCAATAGAAAATTAGAAAATAAAATTTTTGGTGGTCCTGGGCCGGCTGGTGGCGCATTGACATCGGCGCTGGACCTGAGAGCGGCGGTTCCTGGGTTCAAAACTAGTCCAGTCCGCCCCCAAGTACGCTTTCGACCCGTGCCGGGTTGAGTGTCAAGAACGCAACTCGACCTCGTAAAATAAAGGGAAAAAACTGCGAAAATGTCTGTGTGAGGAGTGGTGTGCCACACAGTCTCTCTCTCTCTCGCTCCATGCCTTGTAAAAGCCATGAAAAAGACATCATCATGGACATACAGATGCACATGCATGCAGGCACACGCAAAAAAAGAGAAAAAAAATTGGTGGTCCTAACTAGCACCATGGTTGCCTCTGCGTACTGAGGAATGTCACAGCCTGAGCGGTTATGGTGTTTGCACCATTAACTCTTAATGTAGAAAAGGTTTATTTTTGATTTATTCATCAATGGAAATTTATTGCTGCTCTGTACTTGCAGACTCTTTGTTCCAGATACCACAGTCAGGAGAAACATTAATTCAGCATAGAAAAATGTATAACTTTCAATTAGATCACCTCTCTCACTCCTCGGAATCAAGCATGCTATTGGACCCGATGTTACATGAGGGGTAGTTTCAGGAAGGACTGCAAATGACCTTCGTGAAAAGGGCATGTGGACCAGAATCTGTTCTATGTATCAACATGTGCTTGGGTTGTATGTTCTCCAATTTGGCAATTCACTTGCAAATGTTTTGTCACCACACAAGGAAACGTCGAGAGTGTCTTGTCCATTTGTGATGTGTCTAATTCTTCTTCTTCTTGTTTTACGGTGGTTGGAACCCAACTTAGTGGTGCATTACCACCACAGGTGTCTTCTGAATGCTTGGTCTTTATATACTTATGAGTCATCTAATTGGCCATCATTATGGAAACTCAGTTGTGACTTAGGGAATGAATCTTATCACTGATTGGTTGTGTGGTGAACTCTGTGCATTGTGGTCTGGAACTTTGCCTGTTTGACTGATAAATAGGATTGAACTCTATATGTCTCTTTACAGAATCGTTCACAGAAAACCACATTTCTCGGAGTTCTCTTGCATGCCGTGTGTTTGCTTGCGCCATTACTTTTACTGATGCCCAGTCAATTTTATGCCCCTCTTGACCTTCAAGGACAGAGACTGGGGAGAGTTGGTCATACCACTTCACAACCAGCTCATGTTCATGGATCTCTGAAGACAGAGGGGAGCACAAATTCAAATGGGCATCAGTGAAAGTCATGGCACAAGCTAACACACAGCATGCAAGCGAATTCTTAGGAGTATGACTTTCTGTGAACAGGAGTCACATAGACCTCAATCCTATTTATAAGCCAACGTGGGCAAAAGCCACAGAGTTCACCAAGCAACTAATCAGCGAGAAGATTCACCCCCCCAATGTCACAACTGAGTTTCCAAAATGATGGCCAATCAGCTGATTGATAAGAATATAAAGGCCACGCATTTGGAGGACACATCACAGATCAACAGCACACTGATAATGTCTCCTCGTATGGTGCTGAAATGTTTGCAAATGTATTGCCAAAATTGGAGAAGATTTAGATTTGAAATTTTTTAATACTTTATTTTCAAAATTTTCAAAAGAAAAGAAATCAACAAGAACATATAAGCTCAGACATGTGTAAAAATAAAATAAGAAAAAAAAAGGAACATAACATTAGAGGGATGTCTATTATACAAAGTGCTCAAAAGTGCCAAACATTAAGTCTCAAATGAAGGCCGTGAGAAATCAGCTGGGGGGGAAATTATACATCTGCCCCCGGCCTCGTATAGGTAAGCAAGAAATGGATCCCAGATAGCTGAAAATTTTATAATTGAATTGGTTCTCAATGACCTAAGTTTCTCCATCTGTATGACTAAGGTCATGTCAGCCATCCATCTCCGAAAAAAAGGGGGAGAGGGAGATTTCCATTCCCTCAAGATAAGTCTTTCAGAGAAAGTCATTCCCAGCATCAGAGATTGTTGTATGGCTATAGGGAAGCATAGAGTGGATTGCAAACAGCCAAAGATGGCGAGACCAGCTTCCAAGGGGAAGGATCTTTTATAGGCCTTTGAGTACCAGTCAGATATTTTGGACCAAAATCCAGTAGTGAAGGGCAAAACCAAAAGGTGTGTGACAACGTGCCCTCTGTCCCTTGACATGTGTCACACATTGGTGAGACAAAAGGATAAATCCTGTGCAACCTGAGTTTAGAACAGTGAAGACAGTGGACAACTTTGAACTGGATCAGTTGGTGTCTGCTGTTAACAGATCAAGCCTGTATCATGGCAAACTCTTGTCCCAGGCAGCTTCAGATAGTTCAATGCCCAATTCCTCTCTCCAGGCTTCCCTAATCTTCACAGTAGAGGTTATAGTGCAAACATTGAACAAGCGTACAAACTTAGAACCGAGATGCTTGGAGTCAGGAGGGTTCTTCAAGAGATCAAAAAATATATGCTTCCCTGGAAGGATTTCAAAGTTACAAATCATAGATTGAATGTAGTGTCTAGTTTGTAAGTAACGAAAAAAGTGTGAATGAGGCAGCTCAAATTTCTCTTTCAACAGACTAAATGTTGCAAACTTTCCCTCTATGGTAGGTTTTATCTGACCATGAGGGTAGAAAGGAGTGACTGATGCAGATTGGTGTTTGTACAGAGGTCGCTGGTAAATTCAGAACACTCCTAATCTGATTTAGAATTCTGACGAAATTTGTCAAAACAAAACTTCAACTTTTTGAAGTCCCAGGCTTTTCTAACTTAGAGAACAGCATGGCTGGCAAGGAGGAATTGACATCAGAGTTAGACTCCATATATAGCCACAAGGGGGCCCCAGGGACTAAGTTATCCAGAGACCCCTGTTGCCAAAACATTAGAGCACTAACACTGACAGCCCAGTAATAGTGTCTGAATACAGGTAATCCCAGCCCTCCTTCAGACTTGGGCTTTTGCAAATGGATTTTCGAAATACTGTGATTCTTATAACTCCAGTTGTAAGCCAAAATTATTTAGCCTAACTCTTTAAAGAAGGCTGATGTAAGAAAAATGGGGAGATTTTGACAAAAGTAGAGACCTAGGAAGGGAAACCATTTTAATTGAATTTATACGACCAATCATGGACAGAGGTAGGGTTTTCCAACTGTGTATATTCTGTTTAAGTTTTGAAATAAACTCCGCGAAGTTTAATTTAAATATTAATTTAGGATCTTTGGACATTGCCAAACCAAGATAAGTGAAGTGATCTTTAACTACTTTAAATGGGGCACTTTCCAAAAAACCTGGCGTGTAGATGTCAGAGAGGGGCATGAAGTCACTTTTTGTCCAATTGATTGAGTATCCTGGTAGTCTGCCAAAAGAAGTGATTAAATCTAGAAGAAGGGGGACTGAGTTTTCTGAGTTTTGTAAATACAGTATCACATTGTCGGAATATAAACTTCTAAGTGTTTCAATATCTCCCACTTTCAAACCCACAATATTTGGGTGACTTCTTATTTTTAGGGTGAGGGGCTCTAATGCGACGGCAAAGAGGGCCAGTGAGAGAGGGCAACCCTGCTGATCTGAACGGTGTAGGGGAAACACAGTTGAATTGTCGCCATTGGTTATAATAGAACACATTGGGCTGGCGTGTATCAGTTTTACCTGGGATATAAATGACTCGCCAAACCCAAATCTGTACAGTGACTCAAACATGTAAGGCCACTCAATCTGGTCAAAAGCCTTCTGTGCATCAAAGGATAAGATTGCTGCCCCACCAGTTTTCCCATGATCAGCATACATAGTATTAAGGAGGCGTCTGACACTGGAAAAAGAAAACCTGCCTGGGATGAATCCTGTCTCACCAGGATGAATGATAGATGACAAATGCTACACTCATAACACGCTGGAGGAACTCAGCAGGTCAGGCAACATCCGTGGAAATGATCAGTCAACGTTTCGGGCAGGACTGTTTCACTCTGCCCTCTCCCCTAGCTGCCTATCACCTCCCTCATGGTTCTGCCTCCTTCTACTACCCATTGTGTTTTCCCCTATTCCTTCTTCATCTTTCCTGCCTTTCCCCTCCCTGCCTCCCCTCCCCCACCCCTTTATCTTTCCCCTTACTGGTTTTTCACCTGGAACCTACCAGCCTTCTCCTTCCCACTCTCCCCCCACCTTCTTTATAGGGCCTCTGCCCCTTCCCTCTTCAGTCCTGACGAAGGGTTCCGGCCTGAAACGTTGACTGATCGTTTCCACGGATGCTGCCCGACCTGCTAAGTTCCTCCAGTGTGTTGTGAGTGTTGCTTTGACCCCAGCATCTGCAGAGTATTTTGTGCTTAGATGACAAATGCTTATTTAGCCGGTTACCCAGCATTTTAGTGATTACCTTTCTATCCAAGTTCTGAAGTGCAATGGGCCTATAGCTGATCAGATCTGTTTCCTCTTTACCTTTCTTTAGAATGAGGGAAATGTTAGCCTCATACAATGTTTCAGGCAAGGCTTTGTCTCTCTAGAGCAAGGTATCATTCTGAGGAGAAGTGGGGCGAGGATATCACAAAATTTCTTATAAAATTCGCAGCCAAATCCATCCGGCCCAGCTGCCTTGCCGGACGGAAATGACTTAATGGTAGAGGTTATTTCTTCCAATGTGAAGTCAGAATCTAGGTCCTCCCTAGCAGCGTCACTAAATTTCGGCATTACACGAGAGTCAAAGAAGTCATTCAAATCAGATGGAGCGGCATCGCACTTAGAAGTGTAGAGTTCACTGTAAAATTCTTTAAAACAGTCATTTACCTCCTTGGAGTTGGTTAACAGGGTGCCTGCCCTCGATCTAATGCAGTGAATTGACCTTGAGGCCTGGGCAACCCTAAGCTGTCGCACCAGGAGCTCCCCAGGCTTGTCCCCTATTTCAAAATGCTTTTGTCTTAATTCTTAGAAGCATGACTTGCTGTGAACAAGAGTCACGTAGACCTCGATTCTATTTATAACCCAACTTGGGCAAAATTTCAGAACACAAGCCACAGAGTTCACCAAGCAACCAATCAGCGAGAAGACTCACTCCCTATGTCACAATCGAGTTTCCAAAATGATGGTCAATCAGCTGATTGATAAGTATATAAAGGCCATGCATTTGGAGGACACATCACAGATCAATGACATCACAAAATTTCTTGTAAAATTCGCAGCTGATAATGTCTCCTCGTATGGTGATGACACGTTTGCAAATGTATTGCTAAAATTGGAGATTTAGATTTAGATTTTGATCTTGAATTTTATTTCTTACATTCATCTCATGAGGGGGTAAAAGTCTTTATGTTGTGCCTCCATCACAATGTACAAGCAATAAGGAAGTGAAGGGTGGGAGGATATCGCCGGAACGCTAAGGTTGTATACAGAATTGTTTTGTATACATGTATGTACTGTCAGATACAATGTACAGTCAGATATGCAATCAGATGAATGTGTATTGATAAATCTGATGGCCTGGTGAAAGAAACTGTCCCGGACCCTTTTGGTCCTGGCCTTGATGTTTGCTAGTTGGAAGCACTTTAAGCAGTTTGTCGTTGGAGTGGCTGGAATTCCTGATGATCCTCTGGGCCCATTTTGTGCACCTGCTGCTGTAAATATCCTGAATAGGGAAAAGTTCACATCCACAGATGCGCTGGGCTGTCCACACCCACTCTCTGCAGTCCCCTGCGATTGAAGGTAGTACAGTTCCCATACCAGGCAGTGATACAGCCAGTCAGGATGCTCTTGATGTAGAAATTCCTCTGGATTTGGGAACTCATACCAAACTTCTTCAGCTGTCTGAGGTGGAAGAGACACTGTTATGCTTTTTTCATCACATGGCCAATATGTACAGTCCCATTGATATCAATAGGGGCTAGCCTATCTCCGTTCCTCCTGTAATCCACGATCAACTCCTTTGTTCTTACAACTTTAAGGGAGAAATTGTTTTCTTGGCACCACTCTGTCAGGGCGTTGACTTCTCCTCTGTAGGTTATCTCATCATTGTTGGAAATAAGGCCTAACAATGTTGTGTTATCTACAAATTTGATCAGCAGATTGGGGCTGTGCATGACAACACAGTCGTAGGTGTATAGAGAGTAGAGGAGAAGGCTCCTGTGTTGAGGGTCAGAGGAGCAGAGGTGAGGGTGCCCATTCTTACCACCTGCCGGCGATCTGACAGGAAGTCCAGGATCCAGCTGCACAAGGCAGGGTGCAAGCCGAAGTCTCTGAGCTTCTTGTCGAGCCTGGAGGGAATTATGGTGTTGAATGCTGAACTATAGTCCAAGAACAGCATTCTAACATAAGCATTCCAATTCTCTAGGTGAGTGAGGACAGTGTGTAGTTCTGTGGCTATGGCATCGTCTGTTGATCGGTTACGTCGGTAGGTGAATCGTAGAAGGTCCGGAGTGGGAGCCCCACATTGATGTTGTCCTTAACCAGCCTCTCACAGTATTTGCATAGTATGACTACTATGACTACTACTTATGACTGAGGTGAGTGTGACAGGACACCAATCTTTCAGACATGTTACCTTGGTTCTCTTTGCTACAGGGACAATGATGGATGTTTGGAAGCAGGAGGGCACGACACACTGGGAGAGGGAGAGATTAAAAATGTCTGTGAACACACTAGCCAGCAGTGCCACACACACCTTGAGTACTCGCCCTGCGATGCTGTCCAGCCCCACTGATCGCGGTTACTGACGTGTTGGAATGACCTACAGCCTCAGCCTCTGAGATAACCAAGGTGCGGGTCGTGTCGGCAGCTCTCCTCGGGGATTCAGCATTAACAACTTTGAAACGAGCATGATAAACATTTAACTCATCAGGGAGAGAGGCAGCATTGTTGTGTTTCTCTTTGAAGTCTGAAATGGTGAGCAGAACTTGCCATATGCTATATGTATCATTGGCATAGAGTTGTGTCTGGATTTTGTCCCTGTATTGACATTTTACTGTCTTAAGCAACACACATCAAAGTTACTGGTGAACACAGCAGGCCAGGTAGCATCTCTAGGAAGAGGTGCAGTCAACTGTACCTCTTCCTAGAGATGCTGCCTGGCCTGCTGCGTTCACCAGCAACTTTGATGTGTGTTGCTTGAATTTCCAGCATCTGCAGAATTCCTGTTGTTTGCGTTTTACTGTCTTAATGGCTCTTTGTAAATTGTAGTGATGTTTCTTGAGCTCCTGACAGTTTCTGGAGGCAAAGGCTTTGTCTCACATGGTGAGTGGAGCGCGCACGGAAATATCAACCCAAAGTTTCCTATTTGTGTAGACTGGAACAACTCAACCTAAACATCAACCACCCGAGCTACACATTTTCCAAGAATCAACACATACTTGTTCCATCATCAGCATCTGACATTATTCCTCTTAGCTTCCTTTATCACCTCCAGTATTTGTAATCAAGTGTTTTAGTACTCTGAGCAATTGAACGCCAATGGGAGTTGGGTGGCTGTGGGTTCAAGACCCTATCTGTGGAGAGTTCATCACTGAGAACATAGAACACTACAGCACAGTGCAGGCCTTTCTGCTCATGACGTTGTGCTGACCTTTTAACCTACTCTAAGATTAGTCTAACCATTCCCTCCAACAAGGACGCCGGAACAGCTCAGCGATTAGCACTATGCTCTTACCCTCAGGCTGTCAGAATTCAGAGTTCAATTCTGACATTATCTGTAAGGAGTTTCTATGTTCTCCCCATGTACACGTGGGTTCCCTCCAGGTGCTCTGGTTCCGCCTCCCCTCCCATTCCAAAGACCATAAGATATAGGAGCAGTAGTAGGCCATTCAGCCCATCGCGTCTGCGGTCACTGTAAATTGCACTTTGACTAGGCTAGGGTTAAATAGGTGGGTTCCTGTGTGGTGCAGCTCATTGAGCTGGAAGGGCCTGTTTGGCACTGTATATCCAAATAAAATAAAATAATAACCCTTCATTTTTTACCATCCATATACCTATCTAAATGTTTTTTTATATGTCCCTAATGTATCTGCCTGCACCATTATCCATGGCAGGGCATTCAATATGTTGTAACGTGGATGAAATTACTGGAGAGACAGAGTCACTGGTAGATACAAAGCAGCTTCTTTATTCGACCCAACAAGGTACAGCAGGCATCGTACGGATGGAGATGCTTTCGGTAGAAAGGTCTGCTAGCCCAATGTGGGTTCGATATTTATATGCTAAACACAAAGGCAATCGCTACTTAAAAAGTTATAGACAATGCATAGACAATGCTTCCTATTGAAGCTACATACAAAATATCACACCATCCTAACTTCATCCTTTCCTTCCGACGCCAGCATGTCTGGGATGTTTTCCACAGTCTTTAGGAATGCAAGTTAAGTCCACGATACATTTATTTGGCATTTCACGTGCTAATATAGAAGACAATTAATATTTATAATGTATAGATAATACTGTCTTCGAAACTACAACATCAGGTCAAACTATGGAGCCAGAAACATCTGGTATTCACACCCTTTTAGGAAGTGCATTGTGGTGGACTCAATCCACAGTACTTTGTCAAACAGTTAAAATAGAAGTCTGGTGGCCAAAGTCATTTATGTGTAAACAAATCATCTACCCAAAAGAATTCACTCTAACAGCATACACCCATTAATCTCAGTAATGCACTCGCCTCTGGCATCCCCACTCTGCCCTCCTTCAATCCCCTTGTGCTAGTCTTGTATTGAATACCTGGGCTGTTGATTCCTGTGCCGTACAGAGCATGTGCTGGAGAATGAGTCAAGTGAGACAAAAAGCCAAGGCCACGTCCACACTCTCAACAAGGTGCAAAGTACTCCTTAGGAATGAGTTGGGACACTCTTCGGTGTCCTGCAGTTTCTGAGACATTGGACTTCCTCTATAACTACAGCACTATATTCTGCATCACAAACAAGAGAAAATCTGCAGGTGCTGGAAATCCAAGTAACACACACCAAATGCTGGAGGAACCCAGCAGGCCAGGTAGCATCTATGGAAAAGGGAGAAAGACAACATTTCGAGCCAAGACCCTTCATCAGGACTCCTGATCAGGGTCTCGGCCCAAAGCATCAACTGCTTACCCTTTACCAAAGCTGCTGCCTAGTCTGCTGAGTTCCTCTAGCATCTTGTGTGTGTGTTGCTATATCCTGCCTTCTGTTTCTTCATCTAATGGACTACTTCAACATACTTATGTACCGAGTGACCTGCCTGCAAACAAACACTTTTCACCATATCTCAATAATAAACCAGTTTACAATTAACCACCGCCTCAAAGCCAATGATTTGGTTATCATTTGCTAGATCTGGCTGTGCACAAAGCAGCCCCTACATTCCAACATTGGCTGTACTTTATAACATGTCTCAGGCTGTAAAGCAGTTTGGGTTGTGCTGACGGTGGGTGTCAATAGGACTAAAAACTCATTATTTTGTCCTACCCCTGCAGTAATGATTGTTGTAACCGAGCTGCTTGAGAGATGATTGTCACTACAGTGGATGTCAGAGAGCAGTAAAAGCAGCCATGAGTCACAATCTCCAGTTTCACAAAGTTAACATGACCTGTTCTCACTGTGATCGCCTAGTTTTCCTCAGGTGCTCCACTTTCATAGAACATAGAAAATTTCAGACTTCATGAAAGGAATTCTACCTCATCAGTCCCAAACTGGCAGTCTATTATCCCATCATCTTCCCTTCCGGTTCTCCCAGAGACGACCTTCCCAAACCAGAGTCCCTGGGAACACCTCATTCTTCCAAAATGCAGCATACAGGACTGGTTGGCTCATTAATTTCCTCATTCATTGCAGGAATCAATCTAATTGTTGCTGCAAAATACAGAAGGCAGAATAGAGCAACAGAGTACAGACCCTTCAGCTCATGATGTTGTGCCAGCTTCTTAAATTACTCCACGAAAAATCTAACCCTTCCCTCCCACAAAGCGTTCCATTTTAATTTCATCCATGAGCATACAAACAGTCTCTTGAGTGCTTCTAATGTATCTGTCTCTGCCACCATCCATGGCAGTGGATTCCATACACCCTCTGTGTAAACAAAACACCTCTGACATCACCACCTGCTATAATTTCCTCCAGGCATATTATGATCATACTTTGGCCCTCTTATGTTATCTATTGCTATTAAGGAGGATACTTACCCTGGTTGGGATGTCTAGACCTGGAGCTACAGTGTCAGAATATGGAGTTGGACTGAAAGGAGAAGAGATTCTTCACTAGCAAGCAGCAACTTTTTGGAATTATCTACCCAAGGATGCCATGGAGGCTCATTTGTTGAGTGTATTCAGGACTAAGGTCAATATAGTTTTGGAGCTACTAAAGGCACTGTAGGAAGGAATTAATTTAGTGATTGCTATATAATGCCATTCAGAGAATGAAAATTCACCCTCACAGAATTCAAAAATCACTAAGCAAAGATTAGTAATAGGGAATAAAATTTTCTCTCCTGGCGGTGAGGAGAATATGTAACCACAAATTTATTTTCTTTTGAACTTTCATTTCTTGGTATGTGCACAGAACATGCAGTCATGCATTCTGAAAATATAAGTATATGGATCGATTTTTAGGAATGCAAACCAACCTGTCATAGTGCAAGACTTCCTTCTCATGATCTTTTCAACAATGAGCATTTTTGAATGGTCTATTTCTGCTTCTGTTTCTATCATCCTTATGGTTTTATGCTGTGGTGTGCGCAGAATGCTGAGATTAAAATGAATATTAAGATTAGCTTTGTTTGTCGCATATATGAGGAGTGATTGATAAGTTTGTGGCCTAAGGTAGAAGGAGTCAATTTTAGAAAACATAGCACATTTATTTTTCAACATAGTCCCCTCCTACATTTACACACTTAGTCCAGTGGTCGTGGAGCATACAGATCTCTTCTTTGTAGAAGTCAGCATCTTGGACCTCCAGAAAGTGGTCCACAGCAGGAGTGATTGATAAGTTCGTGGCCTAAGGGAGAAGGAGATACAGCTCTTGTTACATGCACGTGCAATTCAACTCTTTGAGTGAAAATGCAGAAAGTTTGAAGTTAATAACTCATCTCCTTCTACCTTAGGGCACGAACTTATCAATCGTCCCTGCTGTGGGACAGTTCTGGAGGTCCAAGACGCCAGTTTCTACAAAGCAGTGATCCGTATGTTCCTCGACCGCTGGACTAAGTGTGTAAATGTAGGAGGGGACTAGGTTGAAAAATAAATGTGCTAGGTTTTCTAAAATTGACTCCTTCTACCTTAGGCCATGAACTTATCAATCACCCCTCGTATATCAAATTTTGAAGCATACAGTGAAATGTGTTGTTTGCATTAATGACCAGTATAGTCCAAGTATGTCTAGTCCTCTTGAAATGAGTGCTAACATTGCATTTGCCTTCCTCGCCACAGCCTCAAACTGCAAATTAACCTTCAGGGAACCTCACAAGTCCCTTTGCATCTCAGAGTTTTGCATTTATTTTGCATTTAGAAAACTCTTCTTTTATTCTCCTTTTATTTTTTCTACCAAAGTGCATGACCATGTACTTTGCAACACTGAATCCCATCTGTCACTTCTTTGCCTATTCTGCTAATCTACCTAAGTCCTCCTGTAGCCTCTCTACTTCCTGAAAGCTACCTGCCCTTCCACCTATCTTCATATCGTCTGCAAACTTTGCAACAAAGCTATCAGTTCTGTCATCCAAGTCATTGATATATAGCATAAAAAGAATCAGTCCCAACCCAGACTCCTGTAGAGCACAACTAGTCACTGGCAGCCAACCGGAAAAGGCTCCCTTTTTTCCCACTCTTTGCCTCCTGCCAATCAGCCAATGCTTTATGCATGCCAGTATCCTTCCTGTAATATCATGGGCTCCTAACTTGTTAAACAACCTCATGTGTGGCACCTTGCCAAGGGGCTTCTGAAAATCCAAGTACATTACATCAATCAATTCTCCTTTGTCTATCCTGCACGTTATTTCTTTAAAGAATTCCAATAAATTTGGCAGGCAAGATTTACCCTTGAGGAAGCCATGCAGACTACGGCCTACTTTATCTTGTACCTTCAAGTACCCCAAAACCACATCCTTAACAATTGACTCGAACATCTTCGCGACCACTGAGATCAGACTGACTGGCCTATACTTTCCTAACTTCTGCTTCTCTCCGTTTTTGGAGAGTGGAATGACATTTGCAATTTTCCAGTCTTCTGGGCCCATTCCAGAATCTAGTGATTCTTGAAAGATATTACTATTGCCTCCACAATTTCTTCAGCTACCTTTTTCAGAACCCTGGGGTGTTGACCATATGGTCCCGGTGACTTAACTATCTTCAGACTTTTCAGTTTCCTAAGAATCTTCTCTGAAGTAATGAGAACTTCACTCACTTCTGACCTCTGATTCCATTTTGATTCTATGAGATGTTAGATTTATCGTGGAGTAGTTTAAAAGGTCAGCATAACATTATGGGCCAAATGGCCTGTACTGTGTTGTTCGGGTCTATGTTCTGTAATTTGCAGTGACAATTGTCTACCTTTGGAATATGGTAGGAAAAGAAAGCATGCAAAGAAAGACCATATGGACTTAGGGAGAGCATGCAAACTCATTACAGACAGTGGCAGAAATTGACCCCTGACCACTGGTGCCATAAAACATTATTCTAATTGGTTAACTAACTTGATAAGTTACCACTGGGTAAATAGGAGAGTACTGCATATGTTCAAGGGCTAAGAAATAAAATAAAGGGCAGCAATCTGTTTTGAAAATTAATTATGATGGAGAATAGAGAAGGGGAATTGAGCTGGAAGCAGATGGAGGGTAAGTTGCAGTTTCCAATGATCTTTATCATAAGTGATTTTGTTTACGCAGAATACAAATTTTTGACATCTTTAAGATAAATCCTATATATCAAGTTATACTGGACTTTGGACGGAAAACGGGATAATGATAGAAATCGGCAGATCGGATATAAAAGACCTCCCTAAATCTTCTTCCAATTGGAGGAATGTAGGGCAATGTAAATGGTTGTTGACGGAAAGACGTGTACAAAAATGTTAGTACACACTAGTTTTTTCAAGAATAAGACAGAAAATATTAAAACATTGAGAAACAATGTTAAGAACAGAAAACAGGAGAAGCATTGTTGGGAGTCAAAATCAGTAAGAGATAGGATGATTGCTAGAAACAGAGTGAGATTCAAGTTAGTTATTGTCAAGTACACCGGAATGCAATGGAAAGCCTTGTTCACATGAAACTCACAGATTAAACAGTGTACATGATCATAATAAAGACAGCAATATACTCAGGAACAAATACAAACAATGGCGTAGGCCAAAGTATAGTAATGTAAGCAAAGCAGTGTCAAAAGAATTGCTAAGATGACAATAATGGAAGTATTAGCATTAGAGTTTTGAGAATGTGTCAGCACCATCAGGAAGGAGATATAAAATAAATGATTAGTTCAGATGTCTGACAGCAGAGGGGAAGAAGCTGAACAACACACGTCAAAGTTGCTGGTGAACGCAGCAGGCCAGGCAGCATCTCTAGGAAGAGGTACAGTCGACGTTTCGGGCTGGGATCCTTCGTCAGGACTAACTGAAAGAAGAGCTAGTAAGAAATTTGGTAGTGGGAGGGGGAGGGGGAGATCTGAAATGATAGGAGAAGACAGGAGGGGGAGGGATGGAGCCAAGAGCTGGACAGGTGATTGGCAAAAGGGATATGAGAGGATCATGGGACAGGAGGCCCAGGGAGAAGGAAAAGGGGGGGGGAAATCCCTGAGCATGGGCAAGGGGTATAGTCAGAGGGACAGAGGGAGAAAAAGGAGAGAGAGAGAAAGAATGTGTGTATATAAATAAATAACGGATGGGGTACGAGGGGGAGGCGGGGCATTAACGGAAGTTAGAGAAGTCAGTGTTCATGCCACCAGGTTGGAGGCTACCCAGATGGAATATAAGGTGTTGTTCTCCCCTCCCCCTTCCACTTTCAAATCTCTTATTAATTCTTCCTTCAGTTAGTCCTGACGAAGGGTCTCGGCCTGAAACATCGACTGTACCTCTTTCTAGAGATGCTGCCTGGCCTGCTGCGTTCACCAGCAACTTTGATGTCTGTTGCTTGAATTTCCAGCATCTGCAGAATTCCTCTTGTTTGGGAAGAAGCTGTATTGGTTGCTCAGGCTTTCAAGGTTCTGTATCTGGAGAAAAGAGAAAAGAGAGTGGCCTTCCTTCAATGGGTCCAGGATGCAGGACGGAGGATGGAGGCCAGGACACTGTTCTTTTGCTTTACATCAAAGATTGCAAGGCTTAGAATGTAAAATGGATCAAAATCAATAGAATGGGTTACATCCTGCTGCAACTAAATTCAAATGGAATGACTTCATATGTGACCAGGAACTACAGGATACAGACAATTGCATCTGTAGAGGGTAAAGAGCAGCGAGGGAGTTAAACCCATGAGATTCTGCAGATGCTGGAAATCCAGAGCAACAAACACAAAATGCTGAAGCAAGTCCGCAGGTCAGGCAGTATTATAGATATGAATAAACAGTCGGCAATTTAGGCCAAGACACTTCATTAAGATGGGAAAGGAAGAACGTCAACTCTTTATTCCTTTCCACGTATGTGCCTGGCCTGCTGATTTCCTCCAGCATTTTGTGTATGTTAGCGAGATGCTTTAGTTTGTGAATAACATGAATATTTGGAAAGATAACTTCTATACATTATGCTCAACAAAGTCAATATTTAGCAAAATGATGGTACTACAGAGGCAGACTCAAACTTCTGGTGCTACCTGTGTTGAGTTTGCACACTTTCCCTGTAGCTGCATGAGTCTTTAGTAGGTGCTTTGATTCCCTCCAACATCTCGAGGACATGCAGATTGGTGGATTAATTGGCCACTAAATTAGCCCAAATGTGTAGGTGAGTGCTGGAATTTGTGGGTGAATGGGACCGTTCTGTGAGCTGACGTAGACTATATGGGCTCAACAGCCTTTATTGTGCAACAAAAAAATGTAAAAAATATGAAAATTCAATTTGCAAATGTTACTTATTCCTGCAGTTAATTGTAATGTCAAGAAATACACTTAATAATGGTATCATATGGCTATAGTTGGACATGCCCGGGATCAAGAAAAGCAGAAATAGACTAAGTTTAAAAGTTGTTACACTACCTACTACGTATGACACTGCCATAAATAGACAGCATGAAGTGTTCTTATAACTGAATTTAATATCACTGGAAAATATCATTGAACACTCTGCTTTGTAATGAAACACACTCCACTGGATTAAAGAGGCTTCAATGGCACTCAGGAAGCTCAACACCACTGGCTCACCTAACAGAGCTGTCAAGCAAGATTTCCCTTTCAAGAAACCATGCGGACACTGACTTATTTTATCATTAGTCTCCAAGTACCCCAAAACCTCATCCTTAATAATAGACTCCAACACTTTCTCAACCACTGAGGTTCAGCTAATTAGCCTATAATTTCCTTTCTTTTGCCTTCCTCCCTTCTTAAAGAGTGGAGTGACATTTTTAATCTTTCAGTCCTCTGGGGCCATGCCAGAATCAAATGATTCTTGAAAGATCATGCCCAACACATCCATTATCTCTGCAGCAACCTCTCTCAGGACTCTGAGACATAGTCCATCTGGTCCAAGTGACTTATCCACCTTAAGATCTTTGAGTTTGCCTGGCATGTTTTCCTTTGTAATAGCAATAGCTCTTACAAAATTTTCTTGCTGTTGCCATTAGGAATAAGGTACAGGAGTCTCAGGACTCAGCCACTGGGTTCAGGAACAGTTATTAACCCTTAACCATCAGTCTCAAAGGAGATACCTTCACTCAACTTCACATGTCTCATCATTAAAATGTTCCCACAACCTGTGGACTTACCTTCAAGGATTTTTCATAGCATGTTCTTTATATTTATTGTTTATTTATTTATTATTATTATTTCTTTATTTTTTATATTTACACAGTTTGTTGTCTTTGAATTGAATTGAGTTTATTACTTACATCCTTCATACACGAGGGGTAAAAACCTTTATGTTACCTCTCCATGTAAATGTGCAATGTGCAATTTATAGTAATTTATAATAAATAGTATGTATAACAGGATAATCAATATAACATAGAAGTGCAATTGAATCAGCGTGAATTAATCAGTCTGGTGGCCTGGTGGAAGAAGCTGTCTCGGAACCTGTTGGTCCTGGCTTTTATGTTGCGGTACCGTTTCCCGGATGGTAGCAGCTGGAACAGTTTGTGGTTGGGGTGACTCGGGTTCCCAATGATCCTTCAGGCCCTTTTTACACACCTGTCTTTGTAAATGTCCTGAGTAGTGAGAGGTTCACACCTACAGTTGCGCTGGGCAGTCCACACCACTCTCTGCAGAGTCCTGCGATTGAGGGGAGTACAGTTCCCATACCAGGCAGTGATGCAGCCGGTCAGGATGCTCTCAATTGTGCCCCTGTAGAAAGTTCTTAGGATTTGGGAGCTATAGCAAACTTCTTCAACCATGTGAGGTGAAAGAGGTGCTGTTGTGCTTTTTTCACCACACAGCTGGTATATACAGATGATGTACACCCCTCAGTGATGTTTATGCCAAGAAACTTAAAGCTGTTCACCCTCTCAACCCCAGATCTATTGATGTCAATAGGGGATTGTCTGTCTCCATTCCTCCTGTAATCCCAACCAGCTCCTTTGTTTTTGCAACTTTGATTTCCATGTCCTATGAATAAATCAAAAATAAACCTATTCTATATTAAGAGTTAATGGTGCATCATTTTCTATTGGAAATGTATCCACAACAAATCAAAAAATAATGTGAAACATTCTCTTACAGGTGACTAGAATAGGAGAGCTGGATTAGCAGGTGATGGAGAAAAGGAGAAGGTGTTTATGGTGGTGAAATGAAGAGGGGTGGAGGGAGTATCATGGTAATGCTAAATTAAATCATTCCTGCCTACTGAATAAACCACTTCATGATTTGTAAATTCTCAGTACATTTTATCAAAATAACTCGGCAATAGAAAGTTGGACTGATCTCTATCATTAGATGATGACTCATGTTAAAATGAATCACCAGTCAGAAAGTTGATCTATGCCTGTTGCTCCAGGGTAAAATACTGGTTATGTGTTTGCTTTAGCAGCTAAACTACCTTTGACATTTACCTGTCAGAGTAACTCTCCGCTGTGCTGCTGATTTATTGTTCAGGAGTCTAATAGAATATAAATCTCAGCTGTTTTATATTCAAAGAAATGAGATTCCTGTTGGGGAGATTAGAGTAAACTCTTGCCCCTGGTATTAAACCACCAACGCCCAGGAACAGAAAAGCAGTGGTGGATGCAGCGCAGCCCATCACAATTAAAGCCTTACCCATCACTGAGCATAGTTACAAAGAGCACTGTCGCAGGAAAACAACATCCACCACCTAGGACCCCCATCGTTCAGGCCACGCTCTCTTCTCGCCACTACTATCAGGAGCCTTAGGTCCCACATCGAGCAGATTCAGGAACAGTTACGACCCATCGTGCACCTGATCTGGCGTTGATAACTTCACTCACCCCAACACTGAAGTGACTCCACAACCAAGGACAGCCACTTCTGAGGACTTTGCAACTCAGTGTTAATCATTTACATTTTGTTATTATTTGCACAATATGTCTTCTTTTGCTTGCTTAGCTGTTTGTCTGTCTTTGTTATGCAAAGTTTATCACAAATTCTATTGTATTTCTTTATTTTCCTGTAAATGCCTGCAAGAAATTGAATCTCAGAGTAGTATATGGTGACATTTACTCTCTTCAATAATAAATTTACTTTGACCGTAAATTTGATTGTTAAAATAAGCTGCAAGTTACTATTAAATGTTCAAAGACATTTTCAGTCTCTCATTGGTGGAAATTCCTACGTGTTTCAAAATAGCAGCAATTATACCCGTGCCCAAGAGGAACAGGGTGAGCTGCCTGAATGACTATTGTCCAGTAGTATTCACATCTACGGTGATGAAGTGCTTTGAGGGGTTGGTTGTGGCTAGAATCAACTCCTGCCTCAGCAAGGACCTGGACCCACTGCAGTTCAGCTATCACCACAACAGGTCTACGGCGGAACTGATCTCATTAACTCTTCACATGGATTTGGATCACCCGGAAAATACAAATACCAACGTCTGGATGCTGGTTATTGACGGGACCTCAGCATTTAACACCATCAATCCAACAGTTCTTATAAGTTGTCGATATCTCTGAGGTCTTAACCTGGACGGGTTACGGTTTTGTTTTTCTTTGTTTTTGTGTGTGGGATGAGGGAGTTGAAGGGTTGATGTGCCTGTTAGGGTTTGTTCATTTTTTTGTGAGAAACGAGGGATTTGGGGGTTGAAGTTCTGCTTCCATTTTGTTCATTTTTTTGGGCCGGAAGAGGGATTTTGGGGGTTGATGTGCCTGGTCTGTTTTTGTTTGTTTTTGTGTGGGGAGTGGGATTTTGGGATTGATAATTGTACTGACTTTCTTTTCTTTCCTGCTTTCTTGGCTACCTGGAGAACAATTCGAATTGACTTTATTACTTACATCCTTCATGTACATAAGGAGTAAAAATCTTTACGTTATGTCTCCGTCCAAATGTGCATGTGCGATTTATAGTAATTTATAATAAGCATTATGTACAACAGGATAGTCAATATAACATAGAAATACAGTTGCATCAGCATGAATTAATCAGTCTGATGGCCTGGTGGAAGAAGCTGTCTCAGAGCCTGTTGGTCCTGGCTTTTATGCTGCGGTACCGTTTCCTGGATGGTAGCAGCTGGAACAGTTTGTGGTTGGGGGTGACTCAGGTCTCCAATGATCCTTTGGGCTCTTTTTACACACCTGTCTTTGTAAGTGTCCTGAATAGTGGGAAGTTCACATCTATAGATGCGCTGGGCTGCCACACCACTCTCTGCAGAGACCTGCGATTGGGGGAAGTACAGTTCCCATACCAGGCAGTGATGCAGCCAGTCAGGATGCTCTCAATTCTGTCCCTGTAGACAGTTCTTAGGATTTAGGGACCCATACCAAATTTCTTCAACCATCTGAGGTGAAAGAGTCACCATTGTGCCTTTTTCACCACACAGCCTGTATGTATAGGCCATGTGAGATCCTCGGTGAAGTTTATGCCAAGGAATTTAAAGCTGTTCACCCTCTGAACCCCAGATCCACTAATGTCAATAGGGGTTAGCCTGTCTCCATTCCTCCTGTAGTGCACAACCAGCTCCTTTGTTTTTGCGACATTGAGGGGGAGGTTGTTTTCTTGACACCACTATGTCAGGGTGATGACTTCATCTTTGAAGGTTCCCTAGTTATTATTTGAGATTTGACCAATGTAGTGTCATCAGCAAATTTAATTAGTAGATTGGAGCTGAGGGTGGTGACACAGTCATGGGTATACAGAGAGTAGAAGAGGGGGCTTAGGGCATAGCCCTGAGGGGCACCTGTGTTGAGGGTCAGAGGGGCAGAGGTGAGGGAGCCCACTCTTACCACCTTGCTGGTGATCTGACAGGAAGTCCGGGATCCAGCTACACAAGGCAGGGTGAAGGCCGAGTCCTCTGAGCTTCTTGTCAAACCTGAAGGGAATTATGGTGTTTGAATGCTGAACTCTAGTCTAAGAACAGCATTCTCACATAAGCATCCTTCTTCTCCAGATGTGTAAGGATGGTGTGTAGAGCTGCAGCTATTGCTTCGTCTGTTGATCGGTTGTGTTGGTATGTGAAATGTAGAGGGTCCAGTGTGGGTGGCAGCAAGCTGCAGATGTAGTCCTTGATCAGTCTCACAAAGTATTTACTTATTATTGAGGTGAGTGGAACAGAACGTCAGTCGTTCGGACATGTTACCTTTGTGTTTTTAGGTACAGGGACAATGGTGGTTGGTTTGAAGCAGGAGGGCACTCAACACTGGGAGAGGGAGAGGTTAAAAATGTCTGTAAACACACCTGCCATTTGTGCCACGCACATCCTGAGTACTTGCCCTGGGATGCCATCTGGCCCCGCAGCCTTGCGGCTGTCCACTCTTTGGAAACACCTGCGTACTTCAGCCTCAGAGATGACCAAGGTGCAGGTCACTTCCGCAGCTCTCCTCGGGGGCTCAGTGTTGGCGATATCAAACCGAGCTTAAAAAAGATTTAGCTCATCTGGGAGAGAGGCAGCGATGTTGGCAACACCACTGTGTTTAGCTTGGAAGTCTGCAATGGTGTGCAGACCTTGCCATAAGCTGTGTGTGTTGTTGGTGGAGAGTTGAGTCTGGATCTTGTCCCTGTGTTGTCGCTTCACTGTCTGGATGACTTTGCGCAGATCATTGCTGCATTTCTTGAGTTCCTGCTGATTACCAGCAACGTAAGCTCTGTCTCACGTGGTAAGTACTGCTCGCATGGAACTGTTGATCCAGGATTTCTGGTTTGGGTAGACCCTGACCAATTTCTGGGGAACATCGTCCTTGAAGCGCTTCTGGATGAAGCTCCAGACCCCTTCCGTGAACTTGGAGACATCCTCATCATGGAAGACATTCCAGTTGACGTCATCAAAGCGGTTCTGTAGCATGGAGACCGATTGGTCGGACCAACAGTGGACGGTTTTCACGTGGCCGCCTCTTGTTTCAGCTTCTGCCTGTACCTCGGCAGCAGCAAGGTGGAGGAGTGGCCCAATTTTCCAAACGGCGGGTGAAGGAGCGCTTTGTAAGCATTGTGGAAAGGAGAGTAGCACTGGTCAAGCATGCTATCTTCCCGTGTGCTCACCTGGATGTGTTGACGAAACTTCAGAGAGACTTTAGACAGTGATGCCCTATTAAAGTCACCGGTGACGATGAAGGCAGCCTCTGGGTGTGCAGTCTCCAGGGTGCTGATGGTCTTATGCAGTTCCTTGAGAGCCAGATCAGTATCAGCCTGCAGTGGAATATACACGGCTGTGATAATAACAGCCATGAACTCCCTGGGCAGCCAGAAAGGTCTACACAGCAGCACAAGATACTCCAGATCTGGGGAACAAAAGGATTTCAGGGCATTCACATTCTGGGGATAGCTCCAAGCATTATTGACCGTGAAGCGTACCTGACCTCCTTTACTCTCCCAGAGAGGTTTTGTGATCTGTCTGCCCGGAACAGGGAGAACACAGATGAATCGATGGTGTGATCCAGTATGTCCTCTGTCAGCCAGGTCTCCACAAGATACAAAACATTATATTCCTTTTTTTTCCCCCCCACTGGTAGGAGATTCTGGCTGTCAGTTCACACAGCGTATAGTCCAGGGACTAAACATTAGCCAGGAGTATGCTAGTGAGCGGTGGCTGATAAGCATGCTGTCTCAACCTCATCAGGACACCAGCCCTTCTCCGCCTCCGACGCCGACCGAGGTAGTGGGGGTGTAGTAGATGCGCCTCTCATTGATTGCGCAAGCAGGGGTTCCCAGTGTAGGACAGGTGGCACCTAGTGGGTAAATGTCATCTTCCCGATGTTCAGAAGAGTCAGTCTATCATATCTGACATGACTATCAGCTACTTGAACAAGAAATGTGAAGGAAATAGCAGAAATTAGCAGTATACTGTAAAGCTGGAACGGAGCTGGCGACTTGGCCGCCGTGCGCAGCGCCGTCTTGACTTTTGCACACTAGTTGAGCACCCTAGACGGCGCGCCCTTTCATTGATATTGTTATGGCTAACATTCTATTGATTTATTGAGTATGCCCGCAAGTAATGAATCTCAGGGTACTACAGTATATATACTTTAATAATGAATTTACTTTGAACTTTTAACTTTGTAAGTCACTGCTGAGGCTGCATTTGGTGTACTACGCATAACTTTTGTTAGAGGAAAGGCATCAGATTCAGAATCAGGTTTAATATCGCTGATACTACTGACATTCATGTCATGAAATATCATTGCAGCGCAATACATAAAAATACTATCAGTTACTATATATTCAGCTCATTGCTCTCACCCCCACATTTCAATACCTAGTTATTTTCCTGGAGCTTAGAGTTGCTTTTATTTTGATCAGGTAGTTAGTCAATTCCTTATGAAAAGCCATGACTGAATATGTTTATCCTGGTCATTCATCTAGATACACCCAGCTCACTCTTACCATTTTGAAACCCCTTCTCTTGGGTCGTTTGGCAAATCACTTGAAAACCACGTAGCCTAGATCGCTATACTTTCATATAACATAGAACAAAGCCATCTACCCATCAAGTCTATGCTGTCCCACAGATCATTCCCATTCTATCACTAACTATCCCTGGGAACAACTCCTAACCAACCCGCCAAGATTCCTAACACTTCTGCCACCCATCTGCAACAGGGAGAACGACCGTACCAGCCCTCCTATCTTGGGATGTGGGAACCTCATCTCTAACTCACAGTGAGCAAATGCAAGCTCCATACAGGGAACAACAAAGATCAGACTGCAACGTGTATCTCTCAGACTGCACTACTCTGCTACAACGAAAGGAGTCTGACTTTATTTATTCTCTTAAGGCAGTTCAGGCTTCTGATTATTTTTGTTAAATCTCCTCTCAAATTTCTATGAGTTAAGATCAACTTTGATTTATCTAGATAACACATTTCTAAAGATCTTTTCCTTGCAACTATTCCATCAATTCTTTTCTGAAGTCTGCTACATTCCAAAATGGAGCACATCAACATGTGTGCTTTATAAGGTGCCTGAGAAGATTCATTCTGCCCACTACTACATATGTGCTATAGAAAGCATCTTGATGGGCTGCACCTCAGCCTAGTATGGGAACTGCCCTGCTCTGGACTGTCAGAACCTGCGGAGAGTGGTAAACACTGCCCAGTCCATCACTGACTCGTCACTTCCTTCCATCCAGCAAACTTCAGAGTGCATTGCATCGGGAAGTCTAACAGTATCAAGAATGCCTGCTACTCTGGCCATTCCCTTTTTGCTCTTCTACCTTCCAGGAGATTTTGGAATTTGAAAGGCCAGACATCCAGACTCTACCCCACTGCTATCAGACCCAGCATTCTGGTTTTCACTACCTTTACATTCAATGCACTAAGAAATTAGTCAATAAATGCTTACTAAGAACCGATTGATGTATTTTATACAATGGTTTCCTCACAGCTGCAACAGCCCTGCTGGTGTGGAGTTTGCATGTTCTCCCTGTGACCACAAAGGTTCCCTTATACTCCCCCAGTAACATCAAAAAAATGTGTAGGTTGGTAGGTCAATTTTGCATGATAAATTACTCCCCACTTTCCTCTTGAGTAGGTAAATGATTAACTCCATGGTAATTTGGGATTAATGTAGGATTCATGTAAATGAATGCTTGAAAGAACAGAGATCATAGAATAACACAGCACAGTACAGGCCCTTCAGCCCATGCTCTTGCCTACCTCTTAACTCACTTCAAAGTCAATCGAACCCTTTCCTCCTACATAACCCTTAATTTCTCTTCCATCCACGTGCCTATGTACAAGTCTCTTAAGTCTCCCTAATGTATCCGCCTCCATCACTCTAGTGTTCCATGCACTTATCATTCTCTGCATTAAAAAACCTACCTCTGATACCCCCCTCTACTTTCCTCCAGTCACCTTAAAAGTATGACCCCTAATATTAGCCATTGTTGCCCTGGAAAAAAGACCCTGACAGACCATTCTGTCCAGCTTTCTATCTTATCATCTTATAAACCTTTGCCGAATTGCCTCTCAGCCTCCTTTGCTCCAAAGAGGAGAGCCCTAGCTTGCTCCACCTTCCCTCATAAACTTTGCTCTCGAATCAAGGCAGCATCCTGGCAAATCTCCTCTGCATCTTCTTTAACGCTTCCACAGCTTTCCTACAATGAGGAGACCAGAACTGAAATACTCCAAGTATGGTGTATCCAGATTTTTACAGAGCTGCAACATTACCCACTTGGCTTTTGAACTCAATCCCCTGAGTTATAAAGGCCAACACACTATAAACCATCTTAACCATCCTATCAATTTGTGCAGCAACTTTGAGGGGTCTAAAGACGTTAGCCCCTAGATCCCTCTGTTCCTAAATACTGCTTGGAATCCTGCCATTAACCTTGTACTCTGCCTTCAAATTTGACATTCTAAGGTTAATTACTTCACACTTTATGAATTGAACTCCACTTGCCACTCCTCTGTCCAGCTCTGCATCCGATCAATGTCCCATTTTAACTGACGGCAACCTTCTACACCATCCACAACACCATCAACCTTTGTGTTATACGTTGATGTTCACATAGATTCAATGGGTGAAAGAGCCTGTTATAACAATTAATGTCTCTGCTTTGGTGGCAAATACAGATTGTACTGCAGGTTTAATATATTTTCTTTCAAACTTTGAAATCTGCTCAATTAATCAGTGATTTGACAGGTTTATTTTAACACAGTGTGTTGAATTTGGGATGGAGCATGCAGTTGATGAAAGGAGATAGCTTCAGGCAATTCATTTCTTCTTGGTAGTTTTCCCACTTCTTTGTGAAATGATCTGAAACAAAATGTGCAAACATGTTGAAAATTGTCCAGGTATGCTGCAGGTAACATTCAATACAGGTTTAGACAAAGCTAAATTCAAGTAAGAAGCAAAATTGCTGACAATACTCAGAAAAGATAATAAATGCATCAGGCCTAAGAACTTTGGTCATGACCTGAAAACCAAATCTACAAACACTGTCTGATCTGATGAATGTTTCCAGCATTTTCTATTTTATTTCAGATCTCTATCAGCTGCAGCTTATTTGCTTTTTTAAGCATGAACAAAGTTTGTAACTAGCACAAGAGATTCGGCAGATGTTGGAAATCCAGAAAAACACACACAAAATGCTAAAGGAATTGAATAAGTCAGGCAGTATCTATGGAGAGGAGCAAAGAATTAATCTTTTGGGACAAGACTTTTTAACAGGACGAAGCCAATCCTGATGAAGGGTCTCGGATAAATCACTGACTCTTTATTCCTCTGCATGCTACCTGACTTGCTGAGTTCCTCCAGCATTTTTTGTGTGTTACTCAAGGTTTCTAATAAGGAGTGTTCATCTCCACCCAATAACCATTTGAAATTTTTCCTTAACTTAAATAATTGTTGCAACTATAGTTTATTTTATTGTAACCAGAAATATCTATCTTGCATTAAAATACACCTATCTACATTTAGCTTCCCCCAGGACTCTCACATATTTCACTTACTAGAAGTTCAATGGTGCTCAGTGACACTGTTAAAACAAGAATTCCATTTCTGTCAAACATACTACCACATCACAACAAGCTGCTTTTGAGCTAATGAAAGAGCTTTGAGTACAATCAAGGATCAAGGATCAACTTATCTGCCTTCTACACTCAGTGGTAACTTTATTACATACCTCATGTACCTAATAAAGTGGCCACTCAGCTTGTGTTCATAGTCTTCTGTTGCTGTAGCCCATCCACTTCAAGTTTCGAAGTGTTGTGCATTCAGAAATGCTCTTCTGCACACCACTGTTGGAAAGTATGAATATTTGAGTTACTGTCACCTTCCTGTCAGCTTAAACCAGCCTGGACATTCTCCTCTGACCTCTCTCAATAACAAGGCTCTTTCACTCACTGTTTTTTTTCTCTATTTTGCACTATTTTCTGCAAACTCTAGAGAGAGTTGTATCAGCCCTATAAATTGCACCACCCAGCAATCCCCAGTTTTAATTCTAGCCTAATGTACAATTTACAATGACCAATGAACCTACCATCCGGCACAGCTTTGGAATGAGGGATGAAACTGAAGTTCCTGGAGGAACAAGAGAATGTACAACCTCCTTACCTGAGAATTTAACCCAGGTTGCCTGTACTGTGAAGCATAGTCCATATGACTGCAACTGCAAGTACTTTTTGTAGAACTGCAACTTAGTGCCCTATGTTCAATGTCCTGAATGATGAACAATAATCTGACTGAACCTTGTGAACAATGAATACAGTCAGCAATTAAAATAAATTTATAATTCAGGGAAAAGATAGAATTTAAAACCATGGGCAAAAGTATTTTAAGTAACTCTTTATGTGATATTTTGTCAAGTAGATTGCTCAACATAAAGAATTGAATTTTATTTAGTGTTTTTGGAGGGACTTGGGAAATTTGTAAGTATAAAAGGGCAAACTTGCCAGTCAGAACAAAATTGATGATCGGTAGTGTAACAGCAGTCTTAGATCATCCACAGTTATAGAATATTATGTACTGAGCAGATCATATATATCAGAAATATTTATTTTAATTAACTTCTTGGAAGCGGGTGAAGCTGGCAAAATGCTAATGGCCTATTCCGAACTAACCTTGAGCAAATGGTACTAGACGGCAGGAGGAGAAGGTGGCGACACGACACAGCGCGCACAGCCTCTCCGGTGAAATGATATTGTATTTGTTAAATAGGGTACCGTGCATAATTCTAATTTGATGGAGACAGCTGTGAGAAGCACGGAGGAACATCTGGAGAAACTTCTGAAATGCCCGGTTTGCTGCCGCTGCTACTGTGCGATCGAGAATCTGCGGAGGGAAGGCCCCAAATCCTTGGCTTTGCCTGCTGCTGGCGGCCGGGGCTGGGGTCAAAGCGCTCGGCAGAGATGGTGCTCGGTGCTCGGTGTTGGAGGGCTGGTCAGAGGCTCGAAGTTGTCGGACGACTCAGAGTCGGACTGTGGTCGGGCATGGCAGGGAGAGTTTTCTCCCTTCTCCCGTCTACGAGAGATGTGGGACTTTCAAGAGACTTTGAACTTTTTTTACTGTGTCCATGGCCTGTCCTTCATCAAGTTATGGTATTGCTTGCACTGTTGTAACTATATGTTATAATTATGTGGTTTTTGTCAGTTTTTCAGTCTTGGTCTATCCTATGTTCTGTGATATCACACCAGAGGAATATTGTATCATTTCCTAATGCGTGCGTTACTAAATGACAATAAAAGAGGACTGCGTGTCCTCATAATCTAATCTAAATCTAGTTGCTTCTTTGAACCTGCTCAAAGAACAATAGTCCAGTCTTCTGGATTTGTTTATTCTGCCTTTCTCAGGCTGAATAATCTATGGAGCTACAAAAAAAAACCTGTTCAGAATGGAATTGTTGACATTTTGGGTGGAACCATTCAGCAGGCAGTTTGTCGCTCAGATTCTCCAGTGACTCTCAATATGCTATGGGTTGTTTTTGGGTTTCTCTTCGTCACATATACAGGCAACACAGTAGCATAGCAGTTAACCCAATGATTTAAAGTGCCATCTATAAAATAAATGAGGGGTCCATTCCTACCGGGGTCTGTAAGGAACTTGGACGTTCTCCCTGTGACTGTGTGATTTCTTCCGGGTGCTACGGTTTCCTCCCACATTCCAAACACATACAGTTAAGGTGAGCAAGTTGTGGACATGCAATATTAGCATCAGAATTATGGCGACTTGATGTTTCGATGTACTTGTGACAAATAAAGCTAATCTTTGCCTTCATTCTCAGTGGAATATGTTTTATTGTAGAGAGTTGCCGGTGATTAAAAAGTTCCATTCGCAGTATGAAACACAAGTAGCATTATTCAGTTGTCTTTTTAACGTGTTGTAAATGCACTTTATTCTAAATGCCAAACTTCTGGAATATACTTTATTATTTGTTAATTTGTCTGTGGTGATATTACTTACCTGCGGTGAATGTATATGTACTGTGTTGTGCACTTTGGTCCGGAGGAATGTCATTTCATTTGATGTATACGTGTCTATGGTTGAAAGCCAATAAACTTGAAGTCGAACTTCTCACTGTACTATAGGGAAATTAGCACATAAATCATTGTGCCGGAGCAGACAGTGTAGTAGTTGTGAGGAAAGATGTTATTAAACCTACGTAGAAAGTCAGGAATCAAAAGGCCGAGCATGATGGGAATAAAACAGAGATGTGGAGAAATGTCTTTAGCCAGAAGGTGGTGAATTTGTGGAAATTGTTACCACAGGCAGCTGTGGAAGCCAGATCATTGGGTGAGATCGATAGGTACTTGATTAGCCACGGCATCAAAGGTTATAGAGAGACGGCCGGTGAGTGGGGCTGAGGAGGGCGAAGAAAGCATCAGCCATGATTGAATGGCAAAGTGGACTCAATTGGCCTATGTCTCTTATGTCCTATGGTCTAATGTTCAGAGCTACATATATTTCATTGCCAATAGTATTGTAGGAAAAGCGGATGAGCTTAGGGCATGAATCAGCAAATGGAATTATGACATTGCGGCACACTAACAAGGAAAATGTCATGGCAGTGCTCAGGCAAGATGGACTAGAGAGCTTGTCTACTGAGACTTTAGCAACTGAGAATAAGAATAGTATGACCATGTTATGCGGCTAAATTACAGACCTCCTAACCATCCACAGTATTTAGAGGAGCAAATTTGTAAAGAGGTTGCAGATTGTTTCAAGAAACACATGGTTGTTTTAGTTGGTGCTGCTGTTAACTTTCCACGTACAGACTGGGATGGATGGGAAAGAGCTTGTCAAATGTGTTCAGGAAAGCTTCTTTAATCAATAAAAAATATGTCCCAACTAGAAAATGCAATACTAAATCTCCTATTAGGGAATGAGACAGGGAAGGTAACAGAAGCTTGTATAGAGGATCACTTTGCATATAGTGATCATAATGCCATTTGTTTCAAGATAATTAGGGAGATAGGTCTAATCCTCGGACTGAGATTCTAAATTGAAGGAAAGCCAATTTTTGTTGTATCAGAAAGGATTTGGCAAGTGTGTGTATTTAAGATAGAGACTGATAGGTTCTTGATTGGACATGAAATCAAACGTTACAGGGAGAAGGCCAGGAACTGGGGTTGGGGAGGAGGTAAAAAAAAAGGATCAGCCTTGATTGAATGGCAGAGCAGACTGGATGGGCCAGATGGCCTAATTCTGCTCCTATGACTATGGTCTGTGGTCTAAGTGTGGACTGGGACAAGTTGCTTTCTGGCAAGGGCCCACTTGTTGAGCAGCAGGTCTTCAACAGTGAAATTCTGAGAATACAGCATTTGTATCTTCTTGTCAGAATAAAATCAAAGCTAAAAGGTTTCGTAAACCTTGGTTTTCAAGGGATATTGGTTAAGAAAAAGAAGGTGGAGTAGAGCAGGTAAAGTCTTGTAGGAACAACTGAGATATTTAAGGAGTCTGTGGAATGCAGGAGAACACCTAAAATGGAAATAAGGAGGCCAAAAGACAGCACGAAGTTACTCTGGCAGACAAAGGGAAGGTTAGAATCAGAAGGGTTTCCACAGATTATATTAAGAGGGAAAGGATAGCAAGAGCAAAATTGAAGATTAGAATACATGAGGCTGAATGAGATGGAGGAGGTCTCAGATGGAGTTTTTGTGGGACACAGACACAGACACAGAGTCTGTAGAAGTGAGGCAAAGCAGCACTGTGGTTATGCACCTTACAGTGGAGGAGGTGTTTTCTGTCTTGAGGCAAACTAGGGTGGATAAATTCCCAGGGCCTGACAGAGTGTTCCCTCAGCCCCTGTGGGAGGCTGGTAGAGGAATTGCAAGAACCCTGGCAGAGACATTTAAAACATTCTTAAACACAGATAAGGTGCTGAATAACTGGAAGATAGCTATTGTTATTCTGTGGTTTAAGAAAGCCTCTTAGATATGCCAGGAAATGATAGGCCCGTGAGCCCGACATCTGTAGTGGGAAGGAATTCTATGAGGCTCGGTATACTGTATACTTTAAGTATCTGGATACACATGGACTGATAAACGATAGTTAACATGGCTTTGTGCATGGTAGTAGGCAGCTGTCAATCCCAGGGGATCATGGTTTACGCCTCTGGTGGACTGTGTCCTCTCCAGGGCACAAGCCTGAGCAGGAAAGTTTGAAAAGCCGGCTGTTCCCAAGGCAGCGGGCTCCCCCGCTGCACGTCACTGATGTAGTCCCAGGGAAGGGCAAGCACCAATACAGCTTGGCACCAGTAGTTGCCAGAGTGAAGTTGTAAACAACATCAAACTGCCTTAGGGATCCTGGCTTTGCATTTTTTCCCTGGAGTTTAATCTCAAAGCCTTTCCCATGGATGGGTATGGCCGCAAGGCAGTGGAGGTTTAAAATCAGAGTTTTCCTTCTCTTAGTTGTCTGCCGTCCAAAGCTGACAAACTCCACCTGCCCGAAGCAACTGGTTTTGAGGCGCCAGTGGTCCACCTTCGTCCCTTCCCTTGTCAGTAGAAACAGTTCCGCTAGGCCTAGTAGCTAAGCCATATGTGAAGCCCAAGAGTTGGACTTGGTATCAGAGGCTGTTAGAGACGCATGCCATTTGGAGCACTTTATGGATAGAGGGAGCTTATCCACACTACCACCCCAAGCTATCACAATCTTAGGCTGGTTATGACATGTCTAACCAACCTTATAGAATTTTGGAGTAAATTACCAGGGAATTTGATAAAAGCAAGGCAGTGGATGTGGCTAAAATGGACCTTAGCAAGGCCTTTGACAAGGTCCTGCATGGCAGTTTGGTCAAGCAGGTTCAGTCCTTTGGCATTCAATGTGGGGTAGTAATTTGGATTAGACATTAACTTCACTGGAGAAGCCAAAGAGTTGAATCTCTGACTAGTGGTGTACCGCGGCGATCAGTGTTGGGTTCATTGTTGTTTGTTTTCTATATCGACGATCCGGATGATAATGTGATAAACTGGATCAGCAAATTTGCAGATGACACCAAGAATGAGTTGCCAGTGGAAGTGGTGGATATGGGTTTAATTTCAGCATTTAAGAGAAGTTTACATTAGAATGTATCTGTGAAGGGTACGGAGGGGTACGATTTGGGCACGGGCTGACGGGACTCTACAAATTAACGGCTTGGCAAAAACTAGGTGGTCTGAAGGGCATATTTCTGTGCTGTAGCATTCTATGACTCTATGGCTGTCACAAACCTTGATATGTTACATTCATGAGAATACTCAGTCCATTGTTAGAAACTCTTTCACACTAGTCGGACACTAAACCCCTTTCCTTAATTCTGTACACTTTCCCATCAATTCCTCCCAGGTTGTAGGAATCAAGAAGTCATGTTGTAACTGTATAAAAATTTTGGCAAAGGTGCACTTGGAATAGTCAAGATTCAAGATTCAAAAAACTTTATTGTCATTCTAACCATACATCAGCTCTGCAGAGCAGAATGAGACAGCGTTCCTCAGAGGCAGTGCAATCATAACATAACAAATGCAACACTAAATAACAAACATAACAATAAATAGTAAAAACACAACAGCCACATTACAGTTAAATCAGTTGTAAGTGTCCAGTGCAAGTTACAAGTGTCCAAAGCAGAGTCAGGTGGAGCAGCTATTTAGCAGTCTGACTGACTGTGGGAGGAAGAGTGGTTTATTGTTTATTGCTATTTAGCTATATATACATGTATACTGTCGAATGAGACAACATTTCTCTGAGCCAGGATGTAAAGCACTGTAACACACATACGAAACCGGGTGACCGTCGGATCTTATTCAGTATCGTTAAAAGTGTACTTAGACATCCATCCGGGTAATGCTAGAATAGTTGTCTGTGCCTTTAAGGGAGACAGTGATGTCATTACGCACGCGCGGGATAGTGGGGAGACCATTTTGCTTTCTGCTGAAGACGTGGTTAGGCGTTGGAATCTGGTTTCTCCCAGAGAGTGCTGGGCTTGGTGAGGAAAGGTAAGCATTGAATGTGAATTCATTTATTCTTGTTGGCGAATTGAGAATATCGGTAGTTTGACATGTTTTACATGTGGATGCTTTAGATTTTCTCGAGTGAATGACTCAATGCTGGATCGCATGGCTTGGGCAAAGTTCCTCACCATCCAAGTAGGTCAGTCTTCCTGTAATTTAACTACCAGGCAATACCTTGTAAACGTTGTGCCAAAGTGCACCTTTTGTCTAACTTTATTATATCAGGACTGATTGTGCATGTAACCATGTAACAAGAATGTTTAGTCTTTGTTCGGAAGTTGGAGCATGTGTGTACGTCTTAGATGAGATGTATTTGCTTACATTTTTTGCTGTTATGTATAAGATGCAGGGTTGGGAGGATTGTATTGTTGTTTGTATTGTGTTCCATCAGGATTGCCAGTACCGTATTTGTACCGTATTAGTTCTGGTACTTTTATACTGTGTATGCAATTCTGTCCGTACACGAGGGTGTGGATCAAAAGTTAAACTGAGATTGTAACAGCAAGAACTGGTTGTAAATTCGTTTGTTTTGTTTCGTGACCCTCTTCTGGCACTCAAACATCGAAAACCGATAAAGGAATTAAAACCCAAAAAAGTCTTTGTTGTCCTGAGTGTATACCTTTCCCCAGGCTACACATATTTTACATAACACATAATAATTTATGAAAGTAAGGATAAAATCTACAGATTGATTACACATAAAAAACTACAGTGCATATATTAACTATTGTAAGGTACAAAACAGATTTCACGTCCTGACTGTTCTTGATTTTATGCATCAGAGTCTCCTGCCTGATGGTAGAAAGTCAAAGAGGATGCTGAATGGATGAGTGGGATCCTTAATAATACCAAGGGCCCTGTGTACACAGCGCTCCTGATAAGTGTCTGTGATGGATGGGAGGGAAGCCCCTATCACCCTCTCAGCTATTCTCATAGACATTTGTAGTGACTTTCTGTCCAATGCTCAACTGCTCCCATACCATACAGAGATGCAACTTGTCAGTGGTGCTCCTATAAAATGTAGTAAAGATGGGGGTGGGAGCCTCGCTTCCTCAATCTCCTTTGGAAATGGAGGTGCACTGTTCCTTCTTGTTCAGGGAGGTGATATTAAGGGATGTGAACTCCCAGGAACTTAGTGCACTTAACTCTCCCTACAGAGCAGCCATGAGTCAGCAGTGTGAACAGCAGAGGGCATTGGGAGCATTAGTGCTCAGGGTAATGGGACGTCAGACATTGCTGTCCACATGCACTGACTGTGGCCTTTCTGTTAAGAAGTCCAGGATCCAGTTGTAGAAGGAGATGTTGAGACCCAATGAGAACAGTTTCATGGCCAGTTTCTTGGGTATGGTGGTGGTAAACTTCGAACTGAAGTCTATAAACAGCAGCCAGGCATATGAGACCCCATTTTCCAGGTGGAACAGGACAGAGTGGAGGGCAAAGGCTATTGAATTGTCAGTGGATTGATTGGAGTGATTAACGTGCTGGTACAGTAAAGGTCCAATATAGCAAGAAATAATGCTTTAATGTGCTCCATGACGAGCCACTCAAAGCATTTCAAAATGATTGATGTTAATGCCACCAGATGACAGTCATTTAGGCAGGTTACTGTCAACTTCTTTACACTGGAATGATGGTTGCCACCTTGAAAACCAAGGGGACAATGGGTTGTTCCAGAGAGATGTTGAATATATCCATCAGCACCTCAGTTAGCTGAACTGCACACTTTTTCAGAACCTGACCTTTATATTATCGGATCCCACAGCATTGCATGGGTTGGCTCTGGCCAAGGTCTTCCTCGGCCAAAATTGTGTGTAATTCTGGTTGTTTCATTGTGGAAAGGATGTGGGTGGTTGGGAACGGCTACAGAAAAGGTTCGGCAGGTTGCTGACTGTTAAATGGTATTAGCTATGAGACCAAACTTGGATTGTTTTCTCTGGAGCGCCAGAGGCTGAGGGGAGGCTGGTAGAAGCTTATAAAATTGTTAGGCGCAGAGATAAGTTAGACAGTCAGTCTTTTTCCCTGGATAGAAATGTCAGGTTTTAAAGGACATACTTTAAACTGAGAGCAGGAGTTAAAGGAAATGTGTGGGTCAAGTTCATTACGCAGAGAGTGGTGGGCACTTGGAACACACTTCCAGAGTGCTGGTGGCATTAGTAGTGTCCAAATGTTTTTTATGCCTATCTGAAAGCTTCTTAATGAAGAGATATGAATAATGAGCAGGCAGAAGGCATTAGTTTAATATGACTTCATGAACATCACAGACATTGTGTGATAAAGGCCTCGATCTGTGATGTACTGGCTCTCATCATGAACACCAAAGTTCAAGGTAAATCTATTTTCAAAGTACATGTACATCACCATATACAACCCTGAGATTAATTATCTTGTGGGAATACTTAATAAGTCCACAGAGTGATAACCACAACAGAATCAATGAAAGACCATGCAACTTGGCTGTTCAACCAGCGTGCAAAACACAATGAACTGTGCAAAGAGAAAAAGAAAGAAATATTAATAATAAATACATAAACAATAAATAAGTAAAGAACAAATATCGAGAACATGAGATGAAGAGTCCTTGAAAGTGAGTCCATAGGTTGTGGGTACACTTCAGTGATGGGGTGAGTGAAGTTATCCCCTCTGGTTGAAGAGCCTGATGGTTGAGTGGTAATAACTGTTCCTGAACCTGGTGGTGTGAATCCTGAGGCTCCTGTATCCTCTTCCTGATGGCGGCAGCAAGGAGGGAACGTGTCATGGGTGGTGGAGGTCCCTGATGATGGATGCTGCTTTCCTGTGACAGCGTTTTGTGAAGATGTGGAGAGAGTGTGATGTACAGGGCCGTATTCACTACTTTCTGTAGGATTTTCCATTCAAAGGCATTGGTGTTTCCAAACCAGGCTGTGATGCAGCCAGTCAGTATACTCTCAACTACATATTTACAGAAGCTCATCAAACTTTTAGCTGTCTTGCCAAATATTGGACATGGCATCAAAGGTTATGGGGAGAAGGCCTAGAACTGGGGTTGAGGAGGAGAAAAAAAGGATCAGCCATGACTGAATGGCGGAGCAGACTCGATGGGCCAAATGGCCTATTTCTGCTCCTATGTCTTATGGCCTATCTTCACATCACAGACTTTGCGATGAAGGCCCTGTTCCTGTGATATGCTGACTCTCATAATGGATGGCACAGATGAAACAAACGAAAATCTTAACCGGAAGTAAACAGCTATGCGGCCATTTAACAAACCGCCACTCAGTACTTGTTTTTAAAGCGATAAATGCGAAAACAGTTCTTAAGGTGGTAAATTCAAACACAGTTCTTAGAATGGTAAGTTCAAAAGTCCAAGAGATTTACACAGTCAATTAGGAGAGACTTTTCTGAAGTAAAGAATTCCTCGAAGACAGGACATCACGCCAGTCCCAGCCGGATCCTGCCTTGTCCGCAGGATTCACGGTGACAGAAATAAAATGGTTTAAAGGCACTGACCTTCCCGCTGGATACTAGATCCTGCACAGCCTTTTCTGCCACTTTTAGCAGAGGCTATCTCATGCAGATCACTCTTTCTTGAACAAATTCAATAATGGTTGATCCTTTCAACCGTCGAACGACTCCTTCAGGTTCCTGTTTTCACTCTCCAATACTACTGAAAAGATACATCAACAAACCTGGCAGAAATTGGTTGAACTGCCGGTCCAGCACTTTTGTACCTTACAATAGAACGTAAAACTCCGCTTTAAATCGAAATTGCATCATAAGGCAATTATGCAGCGGAGCGGAGTCTCTGGCTAATGTTCGAACTGGAAAACTAACTGCATCACCCCAGGGGTCTCCTTTTATACCCGTAGTGAACATGTTATCACGTGACCTCACATCGGTGGGAAATTACATCAGGTGACCTCCAAAAGACCATTACATCATCCTCATAAGATATCCATGAGGTATGTAACACATCACAGACACTGTGGGGTTAATAGGCCAATTCCTGTGATGTACCGACTCTCATCATGGACAGGACAGACAATGTGGGGTTAATAAGACCATAAGACAATAAGATATAGGAGCAGAAGTAGGCCATTCGGCCTATCAAGTCTGCTCCGCCATTCAATCATGGGCTGATCCAATCCTTTCAGTCATCCCTATTCCCCTGCTTTCACCCCATACCCTTTGATGCCCTGGATAATCAAGAGCCTATCTATTTCTGTCTTAAATGCACCCAAAGACTTGGATGTACGTGTCTGTTCCTGTGATGTACAGATGCTCATCATGGACAGGACAGACATTGTGGGGTTAACAGGCCATTTTTGTGATGTACAGATGCTCTTTATGGACAGTACAGACATCGCTGGGTTAATAGGCCCATTCCTGTGTTGAGCTGACTCTATGTTCTGAGTTCAACCTGTTCCATACAAGGGTGGCAATCCACAGCAGTTAACTGCCTTGTCAACCTGCTTATCTTTAGGGTGTAGAGGAGAACAGTTACGGGGACGAAGTCCCAGGGAGAACGCACAGACTCCACAGACAGAAGCCTAGGTTAGGATTGAAGTTGGGTCTCCGGAGAGGGGGACCAGCCGCCATACTAGCTTTGCCATGAAAATAGCCAGACACCTTGTTTGGTAATGGTTTGGATTATTCCATTTACCTGCCTTGGAATTAGCGCCATGGAGTATTTTTCATGTTCATCTGAGTGGGGAGATGGATTATACCATAGAGGCACAACTGCTCAGAGTATCATAGTCCCTCTGAGGATCAAACGAAGATTGCAACATAGCTTGAACTGAGAAACCTTTGTTTCAGCAGGCTGTCTACAGTGACACAGTTCCCTACTTGGACCATCCACTTATTCTAGAACCGAGAAATGCAGTTTGACCTAGAAATGTCAAACTGCATTTCTCTGTGATCAAGTGTGAATTTTAATATCTGGGGAAAAAAAAATTTCCCAGGTTGCAAAGTTGGAAGCCTTTCAGCCCATTAAGTATGTGACACCTTTTCGTAAAGCAGGCTCTTCATTGTCAGTCCCCCAGTCTGTTTCTGTAGCCCTGGGAGTTAGTTTCCTTCGTGCCTATCCAATTCAGGTTCACGCATTTGTCAATGTACATTGAAACACATCATTTGCGTTAACAACCAACATATCCTAAGGGTGTGCTGGAGGTAGCCCGCACATTCATGCATGCAATGTATGGCAAAACAATACAAGCAACAACAATAATTCCTTTATGACAATTCTGTTTGATCCTGTTTCTACCTTCCTTACAGGCAGTGAATCCCAAAGCACAACTATTCTCTAATTTTAAAGATTTATCTAACTTTTTAAAGCATTATCCGAATGCCACTGGAAGGAGAGAGATTGGGAACTTAGCTGAGTGGTGTAATAACAACAAACTCTCAATCAATGTACAGTTAAGCCAAGGAACTGATTGTAGACCTCAGGAGAGGGAAACTAGAGGTCCCTGACCCAGTACTCATCAGAGGATCAGAGGTAGAGAGGGTCAGTAACTTTAAATTCCTGAGTGTCACTATCTCAAAGTACCTGTCATATAAATATAATTGCAGAGAAAGTACAACAGCACTTCTAATTCCTCAGGAGTCTGCAGAGATTTGGCAGACTGTTACTGTTCTATATATTTGCTGACTATGCCAGCAGGAAAAAGAATCTCAGGGTTGTATGCGGTGACATGTATAGAAACATAGAAAACCTACAGCACAATACAGGCCCTTCGGCCCACAAAGCTGTGCCGAATATGACCTTACCTGAGAAATTACCTAGGGTTACCCATAGCCCTCTATGTTTCTGAGCTCCATATACCTCTCTAGGAATCTCTTAAAAGACCCTATCGTATCCACCTCCACCACTGTCGCCGGCAGCCCATTCCATGCACTCACCACTCTCTGTGTAAAAAAAACTTACCCCTGATATCTCCTCTGTACCTTTTTCCAAGAACCTTAAAACTGCGCCCTCTTGTGATAGCCATTTCAGCTCTGGGAAAAAGCCTCTGACTATCCACACGATTGATGCCTCTCATCATCTTAAACACCTCTATCAGGTCACCTCTCATCCTCCATTGCTTCAAGGAAAAAAGGCCGAGTTCACTCAACCTATTCTCATAAGGCATGCTCCCCAATCCAGACAACATGCTTGTAAATCTCCTCTGCACCCTTTCTATGGTTTCCATATCCTTCCTATAGTGAGTCGACCAGAACTGAGCACAGTACTCCAAGTGGTGTCTGACCAGGATCCTAAATAGCTGCAGCATTACCTCTCGGCTCCTAAAATCAATCTCATGATTGATGAAGGCCAATGCACCATATGCTTTCTTAACCACAGAGTCAACCTGTGCAGCAGCCTTGAGTGTCCTATGGACTCGGACCCCAAGATCCCTCTGATCCTCCACACTGCCAAGAGTCTTACCCTTAATGCTATGTTCTGCCATCATATTTGACCTACCAAAATGAACCACTTCAGACTTATCTGGGTTGAACTCTGTCTGCATTTCTCAGCCCAGTTTTGCATCCTATCAATGTCCCTCTATAACCTCTGACAACCCTCCACACTATCCACAACACCTCCAACCTTTGTGTCATCAGCAAATTTACTAACCCATCCCTCCACTTCTTCATCCAGGTAATTTATAAAAATTACGAAGAGTAGGGGTTCCAGAACAGATCCCTCAGGTACTCCACTGGTAACCGACCTCCATGCAGAATATGACCCGTCTACAACCACACTTTGCCTTCTGTGGGCAAGCCAGTTCTGGATCTACAAAGCAAAGTCCCCTTGGATCCCATGCCTCCTTACTTTCTCAATAGGCCTTGCATGGGGTACCTTATCAAATGCCTTGCTGAAATCCATAACACTACATCTATGGCTCTATCATCATCAATGTGTTTAGTCACATCCTCAAAAAATTCAATCAGACTTGTAAGGCATGACCTGCCTTTCACAAAGCCATGTTGACTATTCCTAATCATATTATGCCTGTCTAAATGTTCATAAATCCTGCCTGTCAGGATCTTCTCCATCAACTTACCAACCACTGAAGTAAGACTCACTGGTCTATAATTTCCTGGGCTGTCTCTACACCCTTTATTGAATAAGGGAACAACATCCACAACCCTCCAATCCTCCAGAACCTCTCCCGTCCCCACTGAAGATGCAAAGATCATCGCCAGAGGCTCAGCAATCTCATCCCTCGCCTCCCACAGTAGCCTCGGGTACATCTCGTCCAGTCCCGGTGACTTATCCAACTTGATACTTTCCAAAAGCTCCTGCACATCTTCTTTCTTAATATCTACATGCTCAAGCTTTTCAGTTCCCAATAAGTCATCCCTACAATCGCCAAGATCCTTTTCTGTAGTGAATACTGAAACAAAGTACTCATTAAGTAACTCCGCTATCTCCACTGGTGCCCTTCCATCCTTTCCCTGTCTCATTGGAACGTACCTATGCAGAACTCCGGGCAAATATCCCCTGAACATTTGCCACATTTCTTCCGTACATCTGTTTCCAATTTATGCTTCCAAGTTCCTGCCTGATAGCCTTATATTTCCCCTTACTCCAATTAAGTGCTTCCCTAACTTTTCTGTTCCTATCTCTCTCCAATGCTATGGTAAATGAGACAGAGTTGTGATCACTATCTCCAAAATGCTCTCCCACTGAGAGATCTGACACCTCACCAGGTTCATTTTCCAATATGAGATCAAGTACAGCCTCACCTCTTGCAGGCTTATCTACATATTGTGTCAAGAAACCTTCTTGAACACACCTAACAAACTCCACCCCATCATGTATGTACTCTGATTATAAATATGACTTCGAACTTTGAATTTTTGAATTTCAAGAACAAACGCAACAGTGTAATTTCTATAGTTGCAATGCCCTCATAATGCTTCTTTTGAGTTACATGTAGTTTTGAAATGCTTGTATCTTCCCACCAGCACACCCAAAACAAGTGTTATTTACCATTGTATTTGTGCAATGGGGTGTTGATTGCTTTCATGCAAATGCAGACATATATCTGTCAAGTGCCTATTTGCTGGCCTGTATTTTACTGTTCTGAGATGCATTTTAAAGTTAATCAACAATCCATATTCAGATCTGAAGTTTGGTTGCTGAAGTCAATGTTTGCTATATGCCCTAACCCGATTTATGTCCTAACAAGGAAATCAGCTGGCACTTGATGGTAAGTAAGGCAAGTTGAGGGGGAAGTTGGGTGAAGGAGGGTGGATGAAATAACAAGGTGGGAAGAAGATATGTGAAAGCGAAAAAGGGCTGAAGAAGAAGGAATCTAATAGGAGACCACAGCTGACCAAGGAAGAATAAGAAGTAGGCCGGGAACTCAAGAAAGGTGAAGGGAAGGCAAGAATAAAAGGGGTAAACAGAATGAAGGAAGGAAAAAGAGAGAAGGCGGAGGTGGTATAAATTACCAGAAGTCAAAGAAGTCAATAGTCATGCCATCAGGTTGGAAGCCATCTAGACTGAATATGAGGTGATTATGAGTTACATAGAAACATAGAAAACCTACAGCACAATCTAGGCGCTTTGGCCCACAAAACTGTGCCAAACATGTACTTACTTTAGAAACTACCTAGGGTTACCCATAGCCCTCTATTTTTCTAAGCTCCATGTACCTATCCAGGAGTCTCTTAAAAGACCCTATTGTATCCGCCTCCACCACTGTCACTGGTAGCCCATTCCATGCACTCACCACTCTCTTTGTAAAAAAACTTACCCCCTGACATTTCCTCTGAACCTACTTCAAAGCACCTTAAAACTGCGCCCTCTAGCTGAAAAAAACCTCTGACTATCCACACAATCAATGCTTCTCATCATCTTATACACCTCTATCAGGTCACCTCTCATACTCCGTTGCTCCAAGGAAAAATGGCCGAGTTCACTCAACCTATTCTCATGGTGCATGCTGGCCAACCCAGGCAACATCCTGGTAAATCTCCTCTGCACCTTTTCTATGGTTTCCACACCCTTCCTGTAGTGAGGTGACCAGAACTGAGGTCCATTTGGACCTCATTGTGGCAGTAGAGAAGGCCATGATGGACATGTCAGAATGGGAAAAGGAAGTTGATTTGAAATCGGTGACTATTGGGAGATCCTGGCTTTTGAGCTGGACAGAGTGAATGTGTTTGCCAAAGCGGTTCTCTAATCTGCAATTGGTCTCTTTGACCTAGAGAAGACCACATTAGGAGCACTGGATACAATAGATGATCCCAACTGCATGGACTGTTTGGTGTCTTGAATGGTGATGAGGGAGGAGATGCAGGGAGAGGTGTAGCTTGCAGGTATAAGTACCAGCATGGACTTCAGTGGACAGGGACAAGTGTACTTGGGAGTCATGTAGAGAGTGATACCCATGGAAAGCAGAAAGGTAGGGGAGGGGAAGGGAAGAATGTGTCTAATAGTAGGATCCCATTAGAAAAGACAGAAGCTAAAGGGGATGATGTGCAAGTTATGGAGATTCACAAGCATCAAAGGTTTGGACACTCAGGGGAGAAACTCTTAAAAGATCTCAGAGTAATATTTGAAGACTAGGGTGGAGTTCTCCCGACAATCAATGTCTATCCTTCAAACTACATTGTTAAGCAGGTAAGAATTGCATTGCTACCTGTGGGAGCCTACTGTGCAAAAATTTGCTGTTCTCTGTTTCTGGCATTTGAACAGTAATTGTACTTCATTTGCTGTTTGGCACTTTGGAATATCCTGCAGTTATAATCCCTTCTTTGTATGGAAAGCTCTACGATGCATCATGCACATAACTCATGGAACCAACATTGTGCAAGAAATTTGACTTTGAGGAGGGAAGAGAGAAACTAAGCTACAGAGAAGGTGCAGTAAAGATGTAGACTATTTTGCCCATGGTGCTGGTGTTAGAGCTGTGCATTACTCATGCTTTGTGATAATATTCAAAGGATAGAATGGATACTGCATTCAAAATCCAGTAAAACACATCAGAATAAATATCATGTACAAAAGCACGTTTCAGTCTCCACTCATTTTAGTTTTGATTGACTGGAGTGAATTTGTGCTCTTTTTCCCATGAGTGGGTTGATTTCTGTCAGCCTTCTAGACTAAACTAGTCCAATGAACTCCAAGCTGAACTTTTCCGTCTTGTCTCTTCAAATTGAATGTATTTCTCGTAATAATTTTAAATTCTCTATAAGACATGTCTTTATCTGGACAAGGATTTACCTGCCATAAGATTGCTTTGAATGGCTTGGAGCAAATCTCTCGATTGATAACATTGGGGCTTGTGAAGGGAACATAAGTAAAATATAAATTACATCAATATATTAACAAGAATTTGATAAGAACTGGGCTCAGCATAGCAGTGCATAGTTACAGGCACGCACTATAGTTTTTACTTGCTACTCTGATGTGGGCACTCGGTCAAGTTTCAACAGTACATGAAGACCAGTATGTTTTACAAGGCAAGACGGGACCTGTGCAGTTAGGGAAGAGGGGGAAGGGACATTAGACTGGAGGTCTGTTTTGCGCCATGGATGTTGAAGTAATCAGGAGGGGGTGATTGGTGATACAGGGTGTGACGTGGCAAGCTGGGATCAGTGTGTGGGAGTCCTTGAGTATTAGTGGTCATTGGGGCATTGGGCAGTTGTTAGAGTGTCAGTGATTGGAGAGAGGTTTGAGACTGGCTGAATGGAGCTTTAGTAAGTGAGATCAGTATTGGGGAACTCAAAGGACAGAAACTAAATCTAAAATTGACCCATTCCCTAAGCTGTGCTACACGACTTTGCACATGTGATGGTCAATCTCTGTACGGAGTAGAGTGAGCCATTTTGGGCACCTTACTTAAGAAAGGATATGCTGGTATTGGAGGGGATTCCAAAAATGTTCATGTGAATTATTCTGGGAATGGAAGTTTTAACATTAAGTATAGAGAATATACAGATCAAGACAAAATATTGGATCAAGGGGACTACAAATGTTGGTACAGTAAATTCTGAAAGTTTTTAAAGACATATGAGACTTCTGAGACTGGAATCTGGAGGAAAAGTGCGCTGCTGGAGGAACTCAGTAAGTCAGGTAGCATCGAGAGAAGTTGGACTGTTAGTACAAAGTATCTTGACCTAATCACTGAAAATCACATTTACCTCCTTGACTTGCCGAGTTGCTCCAGCAGCTCATTTTTTTTCTGAATGGTCCCCTCCTTTACTTGAACAATTTAGCACTTGGGTGCATGGCTACAGGAAAAACATTCAGCCATTTAGGTTGATGTGAGGAGAAATTTCATCATTCAGAGGGGCATGGATGTTTGGAATTCTCTGTTCTGGACGTGATAGAGGTCCAGGTCTTTGGAATTCTCTGTTCTGGACGTGATAGAGGTGCAGTCATTGAATATAATCAAAGTTGAGATTGAGAGAGTTTTAGACACCAAGTAAAGTGAGGCAATGGGGAATTGAGATTGAGGTTAAAGAATCACCATAACCTATTTAAAGATGGCGTGCTCCCAACTGACTTAGTCATATTCTCTAAATTATGACTTAGCTCTCTAACTAATCTAGTCATGAGTCCTGATGAAGGGTCTCAGCCCAAAACTTTGCCTGTTTATTCCCCTCTGTGGATGCTACTCGACCTTCTGAGTTCCTCCAGCATTTTGTGTGTGTTGCTCTAGATTCCCAGCATTTGCTGAATTTCTTGTGTTTATGTACTCTATTGGTCTCAGAGTTGGTAATTCTGTTTGTGAACGCAACAGACCAAGGAAGACGTGTGAACTGCTGTACATTTGATGTGCCAGTTGGCTTCTATGCTGTGACTACCCAATAATTTCACAAATTTAGGTTTCAACTGCATGTGGGTGCAAGAAAATTCACCAGCACTATTTTGAAAGGAAGGACAAAGACTTCCTCATTGTCCTGATTCAGCTTTTCATCATGGAGTGGCAGAGTAACTTAGCAGTTGGCACAATGCCTTATAGTGCCAGCTATATAAGATTGAGGTTCTGTACGTTTTGAACAAGTTGGTACGTTCTTCTGATGACCAGATGGGCTTCCTGCAGGAACTCTGCTTTCCTCCCACATTACAAAGACAAACGATTAGGGTTTGTAAGCTGTAGGCATGTTACGTAGCACAGGAATTGTGACAACACTTCGCTGATTTGATTTGAAGCATGATAACGCATTTCACTGTATGTTTTGATGTACATATGACATATAAAGCTAATCCTTAATTTCTCCATTCATGATTGAAATAAAACCAGAACATGTTGGTAACACATGGGAACTGCTGGAGGAACTCTGCAGGTCGGGCAGCATCTATGGAAAAGAGTACAGTCAACGTTTCAGGCAAAGACTCTTCAACAGGGTTGAAAAAAAATCTGCCATCTCCAATGGGATCCCACCAACAAGAATGTCTTTCACCCTAACATTCTGCTTTCTGCAGGGCAACTCCCAATGCGACTCCCTTGTCCACTCGTCCCTCCCCATTGATCTCCCTCCTGGTACTTGTCCTTGTAAGTGGAACAAGTGTTAAACCTGCGCCTATACTTCCTTCCTATCATTCAGGACCCCAAACAGTCCTTCCAGGTGAGGTGACATTTCACCTGTGAGTCTGTTGGGATGGTATTGTTGGGAAGCAGCATACAAATTAGCCAGAGAAAGTGGCTCACCTGAGGACTGGGAGAAATTCAGAGTTCAGCAGAGGAGGACAAAGGGCTTAATTAGGAAGGGGAAAAAAGATTATGAGAGAAAACTGGCAGGGAACATAAAAACTGACTGTAAAAGCTTTTATAGGTATGTAAAAAGGAAAAGACTGGTAAAGACAAATGTAGGTCCCCTACAGACAGAAACAGGTGAATTGATTATGGGGAGCAAGGACATGGCAGACCAATTGAATAATTACTTTGGTTCTGTCTTCACTAAGGAGGACATAAATAATCTTCCAGAAATAGTAGGGGACAGAGGGTCCAGTGAGATGGAGGAACTGAGCGAAATACTTGTTAGTAAGGAAGTGGTGTTAGGTAAATTGAAGGGATTGAAGGCAGATAAATCCCCAGGGCCAGATGGTCTGCATCCTAGAGTGCTTAAGAAAGTAGCCCAAGAAATAGTGGATGCATTAGTGATAATTTTTCAAAACTCGTTAGATTCTGGACTGGTTCCTGAGGATTGGAGGGTGGCTAATGTAACCCAACTTTTTAAAAAAGGAGGGAGAGAGAAACCGGGGAATTATAGACCGGTTAGCCTGACGTCGGTGGTGGGGAAACTGCTGGAGTCAGTTATCAAAGATGTGATAACAGCACATTTGGAAAGCGGTGAAATCATCGGACAAAGTCAACATGGATTTGTGAGGGGAAAATCATGTCTGACGAATCTCATTGAATTTTTTGAGGATGTAACTAGTAGAGTGGATAGGGGAGAACCAGTGGATGTGGTATATTTGGATTTTCAAAAGGCTTTTGACAAGGTCCCACACAGGAGATTAGTGTGCAAACTTAAAGCACATGGTATTGGGGGTAAGGTATTGATGTGGATGGAGAATTGGTTAGCAGACAGGAAGCAAAGAGTGGGAATAAACGGGACCTTTTCAGAATGGCAGGCGGTGACTAGTGGGGTACCGCAAGGCTCAGTGCTGGGACCCCAGTTGTTTACAATATATATTAATGACTTGGATGAGGGAATTAAATGCAGCATCTCCAAGTTTGCGGATGACACGAAGCTGGGTGGCAGTGTTAGCTGTGAGGAGGATGCTAAGAGGATGCAGAGTGACTTGGACAGGTTGGGTGAGTGGGCAAATTCATGGCAGATGCAATTTAATGTGGATAAATGAGAAGTTATCCACTTTGGTGGCAAAAATAGGAAAACAGATTATTATCTGAATGGTGGCCGATTAGGAAAAGGGGAGGTGCGACGAGACCTGGGTGTCATTATACACCATTGAAAGTGGGCATGCAGGTACAGCAGGCGGTGAAAAAGGCGAATGGTATGCTGGCATTTATAGCGAGAGGATTTGAGTACAGGAGCAGGGAGGTACTACTGCAGTTGTACAAGGCCTTGGTGAGACCACACCTGGAGTATTGTGTGCAGTTTTGGTCCCCTAATCTGAGGAAAGACATCCTTGCCATAGAGGGAGTACAAAGAAGGTTCACCAGATTGATTCCTGAGATGGCAGGACTTTCATATGAAGAAAGACTGGATGAACTGGGCTTGTACTCATTGGAATTTAGAAGATTGAGGGGGGATCTGATTGAAACGTATAAAATCCTAAAGGGATTGGACAGGCTAGATGCAGGAAGATTGTTCCCGTAGTTGGGGAAGTCCAGAACAAGGGATCACAGTTTGAGGATAAAGGGGAAGCCTTTTAGGACCGAGATTAGGAAAAACTTCTTCACTCAGAGAGTGGTGAATCTGTGGAATTCTCTGCCACAGGAAGCAGTTGAGGCCAGTACATTGGCTATATTTAAGAGGGAGTTAGATATGGCCCTTGTGGCTACGGGGATCAGGAGGTATGGAGGGAAGGCTGGGGTGGGGTTCTGAGTTGGATGATCAGCCATGATCATAATAAATGGCGGTGCAGGCTCGAAGGGCCGAATAGCCTACTCCTGCACCTATTTTCTATGTTTCTATGTATTGTTGCACAGGGCGACCGAGGAGAACCCAAGTGCAGAATAACGGCACATCGACTGAGTTGGGGATGCTGGCGTACACGTGAACGTAGAACAGCAAACTGGAGGAATCTTGACATGGAGACAGGATTTACAGGGAGTATCTTGAAAATAGAGCTGAACTTAGAACTAACGGTTCTAATCGGACAAGAGAGTGAAGCATCACATGAGAATAGACCAACAAACTGGCAATCTGTGATAGTGACGCCATCGTACTTATTTCACAGTCTCTGATGAAAACCAGGTGTACTGTAATTAAGTAAACTAGCAGCAATTGGAAATCTAATGACTGAAATTAGGGTATAATCAGGGAGAAAGGAGCGTTAAAGGGGAACAGGCAAACAGAACCATGACACATATAGTGTGTCCGGTTCTCTCAGTGTGGCCTCCTGTATATCGGTGAGATTGGGTAGATAGGGAGACCGCTTCGCTGAGCACCTATGCTCTGTCCGCCAGAAAAAACAGGATTTCCTAGTGACCACCCATTTTAGTTCTACTTCCCATTCCTATTCCAATATGTCTATCCATGGCCTCCTCTGACCTGAGTGTGGCGATGAGACCACACTCAGGTTAGAGGAACAACACCTTATATTCTGTTGGGTAGCTTCCAACCTGATGGCATTAACATTGATTTCTTGAACTTTTGGTAATGCCCACCTTCTCATTCACCATTTCCCATCGCCTTGTCCCTGTCTCACCTGATTGCCTTGCCTGCCCATTGCCTCCCTCTGGTGCTCCTCTCCCATTTTCTTTCTTCCAGGGCTTTCAGTCCTCTCCTATAAGATTCCCTGTTCTAGCCCTGTATCTCTTTCACCAATCATCTTTCCAGCTATTTGCTTCACCCTTCCCCCTCCCAGTTTCACCGTTCACCTTGTGTTTTTTTTTACCTCCCCTACCCCCATCTTTTTAACTCTACTCCTCATCTTTTTTTTTCTTCAGTCCTCCTGAAGGGTCTCAGCCAGAAATGTCATCTGTATGCTTTTCCATAGATGCTGCCTGGCCTGCTGAGTTCCTCCAGCATTTTGTGTGTGTTGTTTGGATTTCCAGCATCTGCAGATTTTCTCTTGTTTGTACATGTTGATAACACACACCAAGTCAGATAGCAACAGTGTGGAGTGAGAAACAGGTTACACCTTAGCTCAATCGATTGCAATTCAAAATTATTGACTTGAAATGTTAACGCTGGTTCTCCCAGCATGAATGCTGCCCGGCCCACACAGTACCACAAGCATTTTCTCATTTTATTTCAGATTTTCTGAATCTGCCATTCTTTATTATTTTTGGCTTTTTCATGACAAACCTGAACTGCTATTTTGTGGGGAGTTGCCCTGCCCTGAAGCATCTGTGAACAGCTGTCAACGTTCAACTCCTTGGGTGGAAAGTGCCTTCTCAAGCTACTTTACAAACATTGACAACTATTCTTTTGTTTAACACCTGCCAAACTAAACAAGGATAACAAGCTTTCTCTGTTACGTGTGACAGTGAAAGGCAGGCCAACTAATGGAAGATGGTGTGATGATAACATTGTATGAGGAACATTGATATTTAATTCTGCTTCAAAATTCCAAAAATGTCTCACAAAATTTAAATCTTCAACAGGAAATGAACATTTTGTTCACTGGAATACACTTTTTATTTTCCACAACACAACTGCAATAGCATAGCATTATTTATTTGAATATTATGTAGTGAAATTTCTAGGCTAAGAGTTTAAAATCAGTATAGAAGAGACTGCTCGAAGTTAGCTCATCTGATGTGAATTTGCAGCTGCAACACTTTATTCTGTATTGTTACTGTTTTATGTTTTTTTTTACCTCAGTGCATCATCCGTATGAACTGTTTGCAAGGCAAGTTTTTCACTCTTTCTCAACAAAGGTGAAAATAATTGTGATTCCAGTCTATGATCAGTCATTAATTGCCAATGTAAATGGCTTCCTTGCTAACCTGTCACTATTCACATGTCCAGAACTCACCCAAAGCTCTTATGCAGAGTTACATTAACTCCTTTTACCTACCACTGCTATTCCCACGGACAGCTGGTCATCCAGTGCTCAAAGTCTATTGTGATCTCTTTCTCCAGTCTTCAAACTTGCCAGTCTTCTTCCTTCCATTCACAGTTTTGATCACTACATTACTGGTGACCATGACTTCAGCAACATGAAATTCCCTTCTTAATCCTTTCTATCGCTGTTCCTTTCAGATTATTCTTGAGACATACAAGCTTTTTTGTCAGCCATGCCTATATGTAATGGACTTTCCTGCTGTTGGATGGCAAGGAGATGGTGGTCTGAGGGGTCTGTTTCTGTACAGTCTGATGTTAAGTTTCTATCAATTCTTTTTTGCTCCACTAAGCCAGTGAGTGACTGGCACACAAAGTAAACGTCCTTTACACTGTTCATCTTTCCTCACCTCTGGCCCAAACAACCTGTCCTTTTCAGTCTAGCCTGGCGTTTAAATCATCCAGACCTTGCTCTCGAACCCGAACTCTGACGCTCTTGGGCTGATGCACCACTACCTCAGTTCGGCCTGTACCCAACTTTTCCAATTCATCCTGGCGCTTAAATTGATCAAACCTTGGGTCTTTCCTCACTCTCTGGTCTGGGTCCAGACCCTACCACCTTGACTCTGCATCACCTCTGCCCTCCTTGCCTCGATTCTAGGGAATGAAATTGCCTCCACATTGGCTCATTCCCCACTCTCGGGCCCAGGCCCCATCACCTCGATGCAGCCCGTACACACCACACCACAGCTGTCCTGCACCTTTGAGACTTCCGTTCACACAGCGGAAATACCAGGCAATCCAGGCTCTACTCAGACAAGGAAGGTACAGTCTGACAAAGGGTGCTGACGAAGGCCCGAAACGTCGACTGTACCTCTTCCTGGAGATGCTGCCTGGCCTGCTGCGTTCACCAGCAATTTCTATGTGTGTTGCTTGAAGGTACAGACTATTGTTTGCAGTGTTTGTTTAGCAAAAAAGTGTAAATACAGAAGTATTTAGTTGTTTTATGAACGCAGCAGGCCAGGCAGCATCTATAGGACTCTTCCTATAGATGCTGCCTGGCCTGCTGCGTTCACCAGCAATTTTTATGTGTGTTGCTTGAAATTCCAGCATCTGCAGATTTCCTCGTGTTTGCATATTTAGTTGTTTTCTTTGTTTTATTTCCCACCAGCCAGCACTTGCTGAGCTTCACCAGCATTAACTTAGTTTCTATCTGTATTTACTCAGGAGACAGATGTAGAGTCTATGGAAGTGAGGCAAAATGGCATCAACTTCATGGACCCATACAGATTACAGAGGAGGAGGTGTTTTCTGTCTTGAGGCACATTAGGGTGGATAACTCCCCAGGGCCTGACAAGGTGTTCCATCGGACCCTACAGGCGGTGAGTGCAGAAATTGCCAGGGCTCTAGTAGAGATATTTGATTCATCCTTACTGACAGGAGAGGTACCAGAGGATTAGAAGATAGCCGATGTTGGTCTGCTGTTTAAGAAAGGCTCTAAATATAAACCATATATAGGGTCCTGCGCCTGACACCAATAGTGGGAAAAGTTATTGGAAGGTATTCTAGGGGACTTGATATTTAAGTATTTGGATAGACATGGACTAATTAAGGATAGTCAGCATGACTTTGTGCATGGTAGGTTATGTCTAACCTATCTTATAGACTTTTTCAAGGAAGGTACCGGAAAAGTGAATGAAGGCAAGGTAGTGGATGTTGTCCATCTGAACTTTAGCAGAGCATTTGACAATGTCCTGCATGGAGGATGGTCAAGAAAGTTCTGTCACTCGGCATTCAAGAAGAGGTACAAAATTGGATTAGACAATGGCTTTGTAGGACCATGAGACCATAAGATATGGGAGCAGAAGCAGATTATTCAGCCCAATAAGTTTTCCCCACCATTCATTCATGAGCTGATCCAATTCTTCCAGTCATCCCCACTCCCCTGCCTTTTCCCCATACCCTTTGATGCCCTGGCTAATCAAGAACCTGTCTTTCTCTGCCTTAAATACACCCAATGACTTGGCCTCCACAGCTGTTTGTGGCAACAAATTCCACAGATTTACCAACCTCTGACTAAAGTAAATTCACTGCATCTCTGTTCTAACTGGACGTCCTTCAATCCTGATGTCATGCCCACTTGTCCTAGACTTCCCTACCATGGGAAATAACTTTGCCATATCTAATCTGTACAGGCCTTTTAGCATTCGGAATATTTCTATGAGATCCCCCCTCATTCTCCTGAACTCCAGGGAATACAGCCCAAGAGCTGCCAGACATTCCTCATACAGTTACCCTTTCATTCCTGGAATCATTCTCGTGAATCTTCTCTGAACCCTCTCCAATGTCAGTATATCCTTTCTAAAATAAGGAGCCCAGAACTGCACACAGTACTCCAAGTGTGGTCTCACGACTGCCTTATAGAGCCTCAACACCACATCCCTGCTCTTATGTTCTATACCTCTAGAAATGAATGCCAACATTTCATTCGCCTTCTTCACCACTGACTCAACCTGGAGGTTAATCTTTAGGGTATCCTGCACAAGGACTCCCAAGTCCCTTTGCATCTCTGCATTTTGAATTCTCTCCCCATCTAAATAATAGTCTGCCCGTTTATTTATTCTACCAAAGTGCATGACCATACAATTTTCAACATTGTATTTCATTTGCCACTTCTTTGCTTATTCCCATAAACTATCTGAGTCTCTCTGTTTCCTCAACACTACCCACTCCTCCACCTATCTTTGTATCATCGGCAAACTTTGCCACAAATTTATTAACCCCATAGTCCGAATCATTGATATACTTTGTAAAAAGCAACCGTCCCAACACCGACCCCTGTGGAACTCCACTGGTAACCGGCAGCCAGCCAGAATAGGATCCTTTTATTCCCACTCTCTGTTTTCTGCCAATCAGCCCCAATCAGCCAATGCTCCACCCATGCTAGTAATTTCCTTGTAATTCCATGAGCTCTTATCTTGCTAAGCAGCCTCATGTGTGGCGCCTTGTCAAAGGCCTTCTGAAAATACAAGTACACCACATCTACTGCATCTCCTTCGTCTACCCTGTATGTAATTTCCTCAAAGAATTGCAGTAGGTTAGTCAGGCAGGATTTTCCTTTCAGGCTTTGGCCTATTTTGTCATGTGCCTCCAGGTACTGCGTAGTCTCATCCCTAACAATCGATTCCAACAACTTCCCAACCACTGATGTCAGGCTAACAGGTCTATAGTTTCCTTTCTGCTGCCTCCCACCCTTCTTAAATAGCGGAGTAACATTTGCAATTTTCCAGTCATCCGGTACAATGCCAGAATCTATCGATTCTTGAAAGATCATTGTTAATGTCTCCGCAATCTCTCCAGCTACTTCTTTCAGAACCTAAGGGTGCATTCCATCAGGTCCAGGAGATTTATCCACCCTCAGACCTTCTCAGTTGTTATTTTACTGCACATTCTCCACTTCCCTGACACTACTGAAAGTCCAGTATACTGCAGATGTCTTTCACTGTGAAGACTGATGCAAAATACACATTCAGTTCCTCTGTCATCTGTGTGTCTCTCATTACAATATCTCCAGCGTCATTTTCTATTGGTCCTATATCTACCCTCAACTCTCTTTTACCCGTTATATACTTAAAAAAGTGTTTAGTATCTTCTTTGATATTAGTCACCAGCTTCCTTTTATAATCCATCTTTTCCTTCCTAATGACCTTCTTAGTTTCCTTCTGCAAGTTTTTAAAAGCTCCCCAGTCCTCTATCTTCCACTAGCTTTGGCTTCCTTGTGTGCCCTCTCTTTCGCTTTTACTTTGGCTCTGACTTCACTTGTCAGCCACGGTAGTGTCCTTCTTCCATTTGAAAATTTCTTCTAATGTTGGAATATATCTTTCTTGCACTCCCTCATTTTTTGAAGAAACTCCAGCCATTGCTGCTCTGCTGTCTTCCTGCTAGTGTCCTTTTCCAGTCAACTTTATCAGTTCCCTTGTCATGCCGTTGTAATTTCCCTTATACCACTGAAATACCAACATATTGGAATTTAGTTTCTCTTTCTCAAAGTGAACTCAATTGTACTGTGGTAAAACAGAAAGCGGTAGTTGTGGGTTACTTCTCTAACTGCAGGCCTGTGACTAGTGGAGTGCCACAGGGATCGGCGTTGGGTCCATCGTCGTTTTTCATCTATATCAATGATCTGGATGATAATGTAGTTAACTGGATCAGCAAATTTGCAGGTGACACCAAGACTGGGTTTGTAGTGGACAGGAAGGAAGACTATTATGACTAGCAGAGGGATCTGCATCCACTGGAAAAATAGCAGATGGAATTTAGTGCAGAAAAGTGCAAGATGTTGGACTTAGGTTGGCCCATCAAGGGTAGGTCATACACAGTGAATGGTGGGGCACTGAAAAGTGTGGTAGAACAAAGGGAAATGGGAATAGAGGTCCATAATTCGTTGATAGATAGGGTTGTATTGCCACGGACGAGGCGAACCCAAGCACAGGACACAGGCACGGAGTATGTGTTAGGATGTAGGCGCGGGCATGAGCGTTGAACGGCAAACAGGAGAGAGTGCAGGAAGGCAGGGGACAGGCAGACATGATCTTGACACGGAGCGTAGAAAGGGAAGCGGCAAGTCCAAAGTGGCCAGGAAACGTTAATCACCACACAGGCAAAACCAATGATCTGACAGCTAGTGGATGCAAAGCTGGGGTTCTCATGCTGCAGGTCTTGATGAAAACCAGGTGTGCTGTCATCAAAGAGAATTAGGAGAAAATGGGGAATTAACGGATAGAACCGTGGCACAAGCAAAGGAAATTAGGAAAAAATAGGGAATTAATGGTCAGGATCGTGACAATTTCCCCTCTAATTGGGAGCCTCCAGGCGAACCACTAGGCTTGTCCAGATTGTCTTGTGACAAGAATACACATAGATAAGATGTTAGCTGTCCTGTGTGATCAGCAGTTGGTCTGCCACCTGTCTTCAGGAGAGAGAGAGATAAGGAAAACAATGCAGCAGCATTTGGAGATGTGTAATGAAGGGATGGGAGAGAGAGTAACAGAAAGAGAGCTGTCAAGAGCGGCTCCCCCTTTGAACCCTGAACTGTTTGAAGTGATGGACAGGCGATACCCCAGCAGGGGGATAAAAAGGGACAGGTTCGCTAAGGCAGAACACACACACAACACCCGAGGTAACAAGACCCTGGAAGCGGTGCGTCTCTCACAAGTCGGTGGGAAGTACCGGGCCATAGACGCACAGGGTGAAAAGGCACGATTGGTGGGAACCTGGTGTGTGTCCACCCTTGCCTGGGTGCCAGGTTCGCCGCAGAGAAATGATCGCATCTGGAAACGGAGGGGTCACGGTTGGTGACCTCAGATGACATCACAAAGGACTCGCCCGAAAGCTGACTGCGAAGGTCTGTGTGGAAGCCTTGAATATTCATTCGTTTTGCTCTCTCTCTCTCCTTCCCCCCACTGTCCATCACCACGGCAGCAATTACTGCGAACTGAACTGAACTAAACTAAATTGAACTGAACTTTGCGTCACTTTGAAACTGGTCATTTACCCCTAGACAACGATAGAGCTTGATTGATCCTGTTATCTTAATTCTGTGTACATGTATGTTTATCATTGCTGAACTGTTGCATTTATTATCCTTTTGATTAGAGTACTGTGTTGCTTGTTTCTTTAATAAAACTTTTTTAGTTCTAGTAATCCAGACTCCAACTGGGTGATCCATTTCTGCTGGTTTGGCAACCCAGTTACGGGGTACGTAACATAAGTGAGGGCTCGTCCGGGATTTTGAACGCTAAATTTGGGACGGAGTAAATTGATTGGGTTAAAATTCCCGAAAGAAAGAAAAGACAAACAGCAAAAATGGAGGCTGAGGAAATTATAAAGGCGCCAACCTTGGAGGCATTAGAGGATGCCAGGAAATTGGAATTGGTAGCTGTAGCCAAATGGTTGAATCTTGCTAAGGGGAAGTCGACAATGAGGAGGGAGGAGATACACAGAGCTATCGTAGAGCACTATGTATCAAAAGGTGTGTTTCCCCAAGGGGAGCTGGAGGTGGTGTCTATTGAAAAACCTGCCGGAGACGCGGTACAGGTACAGCTTGAAAAACTGAGACTCGAGCACGAGTTCCGGGTACGGCAGCTAGAACACAAAGAGAAGCAGCTAGAAAGGCAGGAGAAAGAGAGAGAGTTAGAAAGGCAGGAGAAAGAGAGAAAGTTAGAAAAGCGGGAGAAAGAGAAACAGTTAGAAAGGCAGGAGAGAGAGAGAGAGAGACAGACAGCTGGAGCGAGAGGAGAAACAGAGGGAAAGGGAATTCGAGCTGGAGAAGTTAAAGATAAGGGCCGAGCAGGGGCTCGTGCCGAACCAAGGTGGAGGGTTCCGGGCGACCCAGGAGGTTAGGCTGGTTCCCCCATTTGACGATACCGACGTGGATCGGTACTTCCTCCATTTTGAAAAAGTGGTTATAAGTCAGGACTGGCCGAGGGATAAGTGGGCTGTGTTACTTCAGAGTGTACTGAAAGGGAAAGCCCAAGAAGCTTACTCCGCTTTGTCCGCGGAAGATGCCCAGAGGTATGAGGTGGTAAAAGAGGCCATCCTCAGGAATTATGAGTTGGTCCCGGAGGCATACCGGCGGAGGTTCCGGAAAGCGAGGAAGCAGTGGGACCGCAAGTATTTAGAGTTTGCCGGTGAGATGCAGACATATTGTGAGCGTTGGTGCGCCTTGAAGGGGGTGAGGGGGATTATGACAGACTGCTACAGCTGATCCTGATTGAGCAGTTTAAAGGTTGTGTCCCTGAGGGTATGAGACCCTACCTAGATGAGAAAGAGGCAGCCATGTTAGCCACAACTGCTAAATTAGCGGATGAGTACGCGTTGACGCATAAAATGAAGTTTGCCCCGAGTAAAGGCTGCCAGAAGGGTAGTCAGGACGACGGGGAGAGTCCGCCAGAAAAGTCAGAAAGTAAGCCGGGGACTAGTGAGAAGGATAAGGTAGACCGGGAGCAGTCTGGTAGGAAGTCTCCTGGGATCATCTGCTATAATTGCGGAAAAGTCGGACACTTTGCGTCCAGGTGCTTTGCCCCAAAGAAGGAGACGGGAAAAGGGAAAACAGCGATTTTGACTGGCTGTATCGAGCTGGTAAACGAACCGCTAGGGAAGGACAGGTCTGCCAAAGTTCAGGAAGGGCGCGAGAGGTTTATCTCGGCCGGATTGGTGTCAGTGAAGGAGGGGTTAAAACCAGTTCCAGTGCGGATCTGGAGAGACACGGGAGCATGTCAGTCACTAATACTGAAGAGTGTATTAGAGTTTAGCTCAGAGACCCAGACTGGGGAGGTCAAGGTGAAAGGTATTGGGGGAGGGACAGAAGCAGTCCCTTTACACAAGATACACTTATAAAGCAACCTGGTCTCTGGACTAGTCACGATCGGGGTGAGGTCCGAATTATCGATGAAAGGCGTGGAAGTCTTGCTCGGTAATGACCTCGCCGAGGGAATCGTGTTCAAAGCAGTGAGATTGACAGGTCAGCCTGCCAGCATTGAGGCCCCGCCCATGGACTCACAGATTCATCACGGGACCGCGGTAGTAAATTTAGCTGAGACGTTTCTGCCAGCCTTGTACGAGAAGGGGGTAGAAAGTGAAAAGAAGGAGTGTAGTGAGACAAGAGGTAGTGAGGGAGCTGAGACAGACTTAGCATTAGCCAGGAAGGAATTTGTGCAGGCGCAGGAGCGAGACAAGGAGCTGATGGTTTTGGTGGAGGAGGAAGTGCTAAGGAAGAAAGGGAGACCAAGTACCATGCCCGCAGATGAGGAATGGGGGGTGGTGCAAAAGAGTTATGGGGATGAGGTTTTTAACCTGGCCCACAAGGTACCGCCCGGTGGACATTTTGCGGTGCTGGAGGAAACAGTTGGTGGAATCATGAAAGAGGTTTACCGGCTGCCCAGGAGGAAGGATGTTATTGATTATGGCCGACGCGAACTGAGACGGTCACAGGCTTTTGATATGCTAACAAACCTAGTCGGTGTTAGCGCAGAAATCAATGAAGCTAGGGGCCCCCAATAAGAGAGAAAAACCATTTTGAAAAGATGAGTATGGTATCGACCAGATGGGAGAAGGCTATTGTTTTGGCCAGGTCTGCTGATAAGGTCTCTCCCTTAATCCCCGAACAAAACGACTCTTTAGGAGAAGTAATTAAACGACTCGCACACGTGTGTTTGATTGTCCCGAGGCGATGCAAAGAACTGGGACGTTGGGTGGTGTCTGTTATACTAGGTCAACCTAGCGGGCAACAATCATATAGAATGAGTAATTCAGTGACAAAAGGGCTGACGAACACAGAGGTGTATATTGGCAATGTAATACGGCTGTCTGAAGCCAGCTTGATAGTGAACCTTGAAAAAAATGAGTTCGACCACATGAAGGTCACTTACCTGGGAATTGTGGTGACACAGGGGCAGCTGGCAGCGATGCAAGCTACAGTGCAGGCTATCGCTGACCTCCCAGCCCCGACAGACAAGAGGGCCCTCAGAAGGCTCTTGGAGATGGTGGGGTACTGTAAGAAGTTTTGCAATAACTCTGTGGTCACTACCCCTCCCCCTCCTACTAAGCCCTTGCGAGAGAAAACTGAGTCGGAATGGGACGACCCTTGCTATTGTGGTCCAGGACGAAACCCAATGAGAGGTTACATTGATCGCAATTCATCAGTGTTTTTGGCCACTATGAAGTTTGCTAAGTTGGAGCCTGGTCTAAGGGATTATTAATAACATATAAAAGGAACAGGAAATATGATGGCTGACTGTCTGCCAGGTGTTCACAACTTCAAATTCGCTGTATTAGCCAAATAGCTGATAAAGATGTATATTTGTGTGTATCAAATAATGTATTCATGTTTGTAATTTTTACCCCCAGTAAAAATCCTTAAAGGGGGGAAGTGTGACAAGAATACACATAGATTAAGATGTTAGCTGTCCTGTGGGATCAGCAGTTGGTCTGCCACCTGTCTTCAGGAGAGAGAGAGAGAGAGATAAGGAAAACAATGCAGCAGCATTTGGAGATGTTAATGAAGGGACGGGAGAGAGAGTAACAGAAAGAGAGAGCTGTCAAGAGCAGCTCCCCCTTTGAACCCTGAACTGTTTGAAGTGATGGACAAGCGATACCCCAGCAGGGGGATAAATAGGGACAGGTTCGCTAAGGCAGGACACACATACGACACCCGAGGTAACGAGACCCTGGAAGCGGTGCGCCTCTCACGAGTCGGTGGGAAGTACCGGACCATAGACGCACAGGGTGAAAAGACACAATCGGCGGGAACTTGGTGTGTGTCCACCCTTGCCTGGGTGCCAGGTTCACTGCAGAGCAACGATCGTATCTGGAAATGGAGGGGTCACGGTCGGTGACCTCAGATGACATCACAAAGGACTCGCCCGAAAGCTGACTGCGAAGGTCTGTGTGGAAGTCGTTTTGAATATTCATTCGTTTTGCTCTCTCTCTCCTTCCCCCCACTGTCCATCTCCACGGCAGCAATTACTGCGAACTGAACTGAACTAAATTGAACTGAGCTTTGCGTCACTTTGAAACTGGTCATTTAACCCTAGACAACGATAGAGCTTGATTGATCCTGTTATCTTAATTCTGTGTACATGTATGTTTATCATTGCTGAACTGTTGCATTCATTATCCTTTTGATTAGAGTACTGTGTTGCTTGTTTCTTTAATAAAACTTTCTTACTTCTAGTAATCCAGACTCCAACTGAGTGATCCATTTCTGCTGGTTTGGCAACCCAGTTAAGGGGTATGTAACAGTCTTGATGAAAATCATGGATGAGAGAAGGGTCCAGGATAAAGGAGCGTGGAATCCAGATGCGCTCCTCAGGGCCGTGTCCCTCCCAATCGACCAGGTACTGGAGACCCCTGCCTTGCCGGCGCACATCCAGTATTCACCGGACACTGGGTAGTCGTCAATGATCCGGGCGGGTGGAGGAGGTTCAGTAGAGGGCACAAGGGGCTGACAGACACAGATTTCATTGGGAGATGTGGAACGTGGGATGAATGTGCATGGACTGGGCAGTTGGAGTCTGACCACCGAGAGAAGAAGGCGCAGGGATGGAGGTTTTGGTCTGGGATGGAGCTTTGGGAGAGGACCACTCCCACCCCAGAGTCGGCGGCGTCGACTTCCACAATGAATTGACGGGAGGGGTCAGGTTGGACCAGGATGGGAGCGGAAATGAAACGCCTCTGAAGGCTGAGTCCGGTTCGGGGGTCCAGTGAAAAGGGATCGCAGGAAAGGTAAATTGAGTAAGGGACATTGCCACCCAGCTGTAATCCCTGATGAAGCGACGGTAGAAGTTTGCGAACCCCAGAAATTGCTGGAGTTGCTTGAGTGTCGTGGGTTTTCACTCCGCCACGGCCTGGATCTTTTCGGGATCCGCCCTCACCTGCCCGCTCTCAATGGTGTACCCCAGGAAACTGACAGGAGGGGTATTGAACTCACACTTCTCTGCTTTAGCGAATAGCTTGTTCTCCAAAAGCCTCTGAAGAACCTGACGGACACGGTGGATGTGTTCCTGAAGACTGTGGGAGAAGATTAGGTGTCATCCAAATAAATGAAAATGAAACGGTTAATAAAGTCCCTTAGGACATCATTTACCAGGGCTTGGAAGATGGTGGGGGCATTGATGTGACCGAATGGCATGACCAGATATTTGAAATGATTAAGAGGGGTGTTAAAAGCTGTTTTCTACTCATCTCCCTCCCTTATCCTGACCAGGCGATAGGCACTCCGCAGAGAAAATTGTGGCTCTGTGAAGGGGCTCGAAGGCAGAGTTGATAAGGGGCAGTGGATATTTATTCCTTATGGTGATGCTGTTCAGGCCACGGTAGTCAATGCAGGGGCGCAGTGAGCCGTCTTTTTTCCCCACAAAGAAACCACCAGCGCCTACAGGGGATGATGATGGTCGGATATTGCCAGCCGCGAGAGAGTCATTTAGGTAAGCCTCCATTGCTTCCCTTTCTGGTCAGGACAGGTTATACAGCTGACTGGTGGGTAGAGGGGCTCTGGGAAGAAGTTCAATTGTGCAATCGTAAGGGAGGTGTGGAGGCAGGGAAAGAGCCCATTGTTTGTTAAACACTTCTCCCAGATCGTGATACTCTGCTAAGTCAGGGGTGGGGGGGTGGTGTTCAGAGGCGGACAAGGTCGCGGTGACCTCCATTGGGGAAAAGGCTGATTGCAGACAAGTGGAATGGCAGAACGAACTCCAGCTGACTATCTTCAGGGGTACCCAAGAGCTGTAGGAGCTTGAGGAGAGGAAATTAAATTGAATCGTAACTGTTCCCAGAGGAAAGGAGGGACAGGGTGATTCGGGCCAGTAGTCTACTGTCCAGTGCCCAGGCTTCCAGGGGGGCACTGAAACCTAAGTTTTAATCCAAAAAGTTTCTCTCAGTACCAGAGTCCACTGGAGCTGACAGAGGCAGGGATGGTTGGCTGTAACGCAAAGTAGCTGGAAGCTGCATCCGGGTTCGGGGATGGAAGGGAATGTTATCTGGCTCACCAGGGTCTCCCTTTCTACTGGTGAGCCTTCCCTTTTGGCCAAAGGGGACAGGTAGCGTGGAAGTGGCTGGACTGGCTGCAATACAGACAATCACCCTCTCCCAATCTCCGGAGTCGTTCTGTGGGGGAAAGGCGGTTCCGTCCCAGCTGCATGGGTTCCTCTCCCGGGGTGGTGGAAATGGCCAGGCTGAAAGCTACTCTAGGAGCAGGAGGAGGAGAGAGGCTTGTTCTGGCGGGAGGCAGTAATGAGTGTCGTGGAGTAGCCAAAGGTGCTGGACGACCAGTTCTTTCTCTATGGCATTCTTGGAGACGATTGTCTAACCTGGTGGCTTGGAAGATCAAGGAATCCAGGCTGTCGGTGTCGTCTCTTGCCCCCAACTCGTCATTCACCATGTTGCTGAGACCATTCTGAAATACCCCTTGGAGTGCCTCATCGTTCCACCCTGAGTCGGCCGCTAATGTCTGGAGCTCACAGAATATTTGGCAACACTGCATGAGCCCTGACGGAGAGTGAGTAGACGCTTGGCGGCGTCTTTACCATGGTCGGGGTGGTCAAAAATCTTTCTCATTTCCATGATAAAGGTGGCGAAAGAAGAGCAGGTATCCATTTGGTTATCCCAAACAGCTGTGGCCCACGCTAAGGCACCTCCCCACAACAAACCAATGATATAAGCAATCTTTGACTTATCCGTGGAGTACGTGGACGACTGCCGTTCGAACACCAAGGAGCACTGAAGAAGGAAGGCCCGGCACTTCCCCAAATCCCCAGCGTAGTGCTCCAGTTCAGGTACGTGAGGCTCTCTTGGCGGGGATGTTGCTGACACGTAGGGGGTTGCAGTTACAGGCTGTCTGGGCTGGTTAGACAGGGTTCCAGGAGTGGATAGGGTAAGCTGTGTGGATACATGGTCCACCTGGTCACCGATCTTCGTTACGTCAGCAGACAGGGAACGGAGGCTCTCCATGACCTCCTGGAGGAGTTGGTCGTGCAGACCCAGTAGGGAATCCTGGCTGACCAGGGCTTATTGAAGGGTATTCATGTCTGCTGGGTCCACAGTGACCAGATCATTCTGTTGCAATGAATGAGGCGAACCCAAGTGCAGGACACAGGAACGGAGGTTGCGTTAGGATGTAGATGTGGGCGTGAACATTGAACGGCAAACAGGAGAGAGTGCAGGAAAGCAAGGGACAGGCAGAACTGATCTTGACATGGAGCGTGGAAAAGGAAGTGGCAGACAAAACTTTTCTTCATACAGAGAGACAGAGTTACACAGGTAAACCTTGGTGCTGAAGTAAAACTTAAAAGACTTATCTTGACGCGGAGAGGCTGGGTTTCACAGGTAAACCTCAAAACTGGAGTAGAAATTAGAAAACCGATCATAACACGAAGAGACTGAGTTTCACAGGTAATTCTCGGTACTAAAGCAAAACTTAGAACACACAGTCCTAAGCGGTTGAGAAACATTAATTACCGCACAGGCAAAACCAACAATCCGGCAACTAGTGGGTGGAAAGCCAGGGTTCTTATGCTGCAAGTCTTGATGAAAACCAGGTGTGCCATAATCAAAGGGAATTAGGAGAAAATGGGGAATTAATGGTCGGGACCGTGACAGGTTGTAAAGAAAGCTTTTGACGCATTGGCCTTGATAAATTAATGTATTGAGTACAGGAGATGGGATATTATATTGAAGTTGTATAAGACATTGGCGAGACCTAATTAGGAGTATTGTCAGTGTTTTGGTCACCTACCTACAGGAAAGATTAAAATGTTTAAAGAGTAGAGAGAAAATTTACAAGGATGTTACCGAGTTTGAAGGTCCTAAGTTATAAGGAAAGATTAAATAGTTTAGGATTTTATTCCTTGAATGTAGAAGATTGAGAGAAGATTTGATAGAGGTACACAAAATTATGAGGGTTATAGATAGGGTAAATGCAAGCAAGCTTTTTCCACTGAGGTTGAGTGGGATTAGAATCAGAGGTCATGGGTTAAGGGTGAAAGGTTGAAAGGTTGAGGGGAACAGGAGGGAAACTTCTTCACTTAGAATGTTGTGAGAGTGTGGAATGATCTACTGGCACAAGTGGTGCATGTGAGCTTCAATTCAGTGTTTAAGAGAAGTTTGGATAGGTACATGGATTTCTAGGGATATGGAGGGCTATGGTACTAGTGTAGGTCAATGGGAGTTGTTGTGTCTGTACAGCTACACATCAAATAAATAAAGGCATGCACTCGGAGTAGAAAATAATGTGCATATTCACTTTGCAGAGAGAGCAACCGATCAATATGCATGCATAAGTTATCAGTGAATAATCAGTACTAAGGGGAGTCATTTCGCTAAAAGAGATAGATCCATACATTTCACAAGTAGGCAGTTTAAACGGTTTTGGCATGAACTAGATGTGCCAAAGGGCCTGTTTCTGTGCTGTACTTTTCTATGATTCTATGACTCTATGTCAAAAGGTGACTGAATAAATGTAGAGAAACCTTGAAAAATTAACAAAATTGAAAGCATTTCTATTACTGAAGCAGCTACTAGCTTTTCACACAAGTACATAGGGATCTTTTATTAGGTAGATAACTTGACTTCTGCAAGTCAGCAGATCACGCTAATTGAGGAATCATATTCTTTTTGAAAGAATGGCATGAGACCGGCTAATGGTTCATTCTTATACAGTTGTTCTAAGAGATGGTAATTCCAGCTCTAAATTTCTTCGCTCACACACTGAGAGCCTGTAGAGTTCTTCATTCAGGGGCATCATATTCACGGCTGAGGTTAACAGTGCCGTCAGAATCGGGAAATCGAAGGTTAAGGCAATTAAGGGGCAAAATGGAGGCTGAAGACTCACCATCAACGAATGGAACATGTTTGACAGCCACATTGTCTATTCCTGCTCTGAACAAATACACTTAGTGTCCACTTTATTAGGCACAGGAGAGAGGAACCCTCCTGTCAGTTTGAAGCAGCCTGGCCATTCTCTTCTGACTTCCCTCATTAACAAGGCATTTTCACCCACAGAACAATCACATTGTTGCTGGCATATGATCGGCTGATTAAATATTTGCATTAAAGAAAAGGTGTATAGGTGTACCTAATAAAGTGGCCACTGAGTGTATGTTCTTTAATTTTTTTAATTGTTTTATTAAACTGTAGTACATGATTAACTTGCATTAAGCAAGGATATTCATACTTCCTACCATGGCAATGAAGTAGTCCAGGCCAATTTCTTCAAATGCAATCTCTATTCCACTCTCAGCCATTCATCATGATGGTTGTCATGAAACTATACTGTTTGCAAAATATTTGCTGGATTTCCCTGAGAAACAACTGCCACTGTGTATCAAATCAGCCCTTCGTGTGTGAGATACTTGGCGAGGTTTCATAAAAACACCATTCTCTTAATTTGGAGCCAGTCATGTTCCTGAAGTGTCCCTACGAAAACAATGTATTATCAGTAATACTTAGGATGCAACATTAACAAGTTTGGACAGTTACAGGTTCACTGGAATGACTCAGAGTTCTGATGTATAATTACTCAAGGGTATGATAGGATATAGGTTATTAAACAAGCAATACATACTGATTAAGTTGATATCAGTCCTGGCAGCTGGGGAATATAAATTCTCTGAATTACTGAATTAAAAATCCTGAATTAAAACGTGAGTCAATAATGGTGAAAATGGAGCTCCTGTATTACTATAGATGCCTAATTAGCTGCTGTGTCTTAATGTAACACATAGCCATATCAAATGTTCAAAGTTCAAAGTAAATATATCCTTAAAGTACATATATGTCAACAACTGCTGCTCTGAAATTCAGACTAGCAGGCATTCACAGTAGAACAAAAAATAGTGTCAATAAAAAACTACACAGCAAACAACCAGTGTGCAAAAGAAGATAACTACAAATACAAAAAAGCAATGATAAATAAATTTATAGACAAATAAATAAATAAGTAAACAGAGAGACAATACAGATAATATGAGTTGCAGAGTCCTTGAAAGTGAGCCGAAAGGTTGTCTTTAGTGATCATTTCAGAGTTATGGTGACTGAAATTGTACACACTGCTTCAGGAGCCTAAAGGTTGAAGGGTTGCAGCGTGTCGTGCTTTGACTAATCAACAAGACAGAGTGCGTAAATAAAGCTACCTTTTCAATCAGGTCCATGATCAAGATTTAAAAGTCTGGCTTCGTGGCAGTTTATCTGAACTGGGCTGCCACCAGTCAACGAGAGGGATTCATTAGAAAGGGTAAATAAAAACAACACAAGTGTAAGCGGAGCGGCCATTCTTGGAGTGGCCATTCTTTTGAGTGGGCCAGGTTTAGAGTGGCTTTGGCTCATCAGGCTTGGGGGAGCTAAAGTATCTTGTAAGTTCCTCGCTTTTTGTTCTTATTTGTTCATTCCTTGTCTGTTAGGGCACAGTAGTACAGTGAGAATGGCTCCAGGGGCAGTGTACTGTACCGTATGTGGGACGTAGGAAGTCTGAGAAACCTTCAGTCTCGCGGAAAAACACATTTGCCCCAGGTGCACTGACCTGCAGCTCCTGAGAGAATGTGTTAAGGAACTGGAGCTGCAGCTCAAAGGCTTTCGACTCATACAGGAGAAGGAGGAGGTGATAGACAGGAGCTACAGGAAGGTGGTCACCCCTAGATTGCAGGAGACAGATTGCTGTCAGGAGAAGGTAGGAAAATGCACAACCAGTGCAGAGTACATCTGTGACCATTCCTCTCAATAATAAGAACACAACTGTAGATACTGTTGAGGGGGACAACCTCCTGGAGAGAGCCACAGTGACCAGGTCTATGGCACTGAGTCTGGTGCTGTGCCTCATAAGACCAGAGATGAAGAGGACTTCAGGGTTGAGATTCCATAGTCAGAGGAACAGAGATGAGGTTCTCTGAGTGAGATAGAGACACAAGGATAGTATGTTGCCTCTCTGCTGTCGAAGTCTCTGATTGGGTCCATGGCATTCTCAAGGGTGAAGGTGAGCAGTCAGAAGTCTTGGTGCATATTGGCACCAATGACATAAGCAGACAAGATGAGGAGCTCTGGAAGAGAGATTTTAGGGAGCAAGGTAGAAAGCTGAGAAAGCAGAACCTCGAGGGTAGTGACCTCTGAATTGCTGCCTGTGCCAAGAGCCATTGATGATAAGAATGGGATGATTTGGCAGGTGAATGTGTGGCTGAAGACCTGGTGTTGGTGCAGGGGTTCAGATTTTGGTATCATTGGGATCACTTCCGGGGAAAGTATGACCTGTAAAGGGATGGAATAAATCTGAACGCGAGGGGGACCAATATCCTTGCAAGCAGGTTTGCTCAAATTTGGCAGTGGGATGGGACTCAGAGGATGAGGGAGTTAGTTTACAAATAAAGGCAATGTGAATGAGACTTCTAGCAAGGTGAGGCTGTTGATAAAGCAAAATCACAGTCAACAGGAAGCGCTGCAATGTAAAAGATGGACAAAATCAAAAAGGGTGAATACAGGACTGAAGATGCTCTCTTTGAATGTGTGCAGTATATGGAATAAAGTTTAACTTGTAATACAGTTACAAATTGGCTGGTAAGATATTGTAGTCATCACTGAATCATGGCTGAAAGAAGACTATAGCTGGGAGCTTGACATCCAAGGTTACACGTTGGATCGAAGGAACAGGCAGATAGGCAGAGCAGGTTGGATCGAAGGAACAGGCAGATAGGCAGAGCAGGTGGCATGGCTCTGTTGGTAAAAAATCAAATCAAATCATCACCATACTGCTAGTATCGTGGAAGTTCCTCATGTCAGGGATCAGGAAGTATGTGAAATTCCCATTACTAGGGAGAAGGTTCTTGGGAAATTGAAAGGTCAGAAGGTAGATAAGTCATCTGGGCCAGAAGGTATACACCACACTGGTTTGAAGGAGATGGCTGAGGAACTTACAAAGGCATCAGTAATGATTTTTCAAGAATCACTAGATTCTGGAAGACTGGAAAATAGCAAATCTCACTCCATTCTTCAAGAAGGGAAAGAGGCAAAAGAAATGAAATTATTTCACCATTTACACATTATTAGCTTTTCTTCTCAGCATAAAATAAAATGTCTGTGGTGTTTCAAGTAAAGACAGCGATGAATTGCATGGGCTTCGGTCCATGAAAGGTTCCAAAAGATGAATGTGTTTTTCACAGTGTCATAAATCATATTTCACACTTGTTTTCTTTCAAATAACAGATTTACTTAAAAGCATTCACCTGATCAGTCTTTACTGTCAAGAAAATAGAGTCAGTGGCCATTTTATTAGGTACAGGACACCACTGTTGTAATGAGTGGTTATTTGAGTTATTGTCACCTTCCTGTCAGCTTGAACCAGTCTCTCAACAACAAGGCATTTTTGACCACAGAGCTGCCATTCACCGGATGGTTTTTTTTTGCACCATTGTCTGTAAACTCTAGAGAATGTTGTGCATGAAAATTTCTGAGATACTCAAACCACCCTGTATGGCATCAACAATCATTCCACAGCCAAAGTCACTTAGATCACATTTCTTCCCCATTCTGATGTTTGGTCTGAACAACAACTGAACCTCTTGATCATGTCTGCATGGTTTTATACATTGAGTTGCTGCCACCTGTTTGACAGATTAGATATTTACATTAAGAACAGGTTAAAAGGTGGTACCCAATAAACTGGCCCTTGAGTGCACATAGAGTCAGAGAAAAGTACAGCACAAAAACAAGTTTTTTGGCCCATCTAGTCTGTGACAAACCATTTAAACTACCTATTCCCCTCGACCTGTACTGGAACCATAACCCTCTATACCCCTATCATCCATGTACCCATCCAAACTTCACTTATACGTTGAAATTGAGCTTGCATACATCACATGCTGGCAAATCATTCCACATTCTAACAATCTTCTTTGTGAAGAACTTCCCCTTATATTCCACTTAGACATTTCACCTTTCACCCTTAACTCATGACCTCTGGTTATAATCCCACCCACCCTCAGTGGGAAAAGCCTGCTTGCTTTTACCCGATCTATATTTCTCATAGCTTTGTACACCTCAATCAAATCTCCTCTCAATTTTCTCATTTCCAAGATATTCTAACCGGTTCAATCTTTCCTTAAAACTCAGGTTCTCCAGACCCGGCAACATGCTTGTAAATTTTCTCTGTACTCTTTCAACCTTATTTACATCTTTTCTGTAGTTAAGTGACCGAAACAGCACACAATACCCCAAAATGGGCCTCACCAATGTGTTATACAACTTCAACATAACATCCCATTTCCTGTACTCCATACTTTGATTTATGAAGACCAAAGTGCCAAAAGCTTTTTTTAACAACTTTTTCTAGCTGTGATGCCACTTTCAATTGTGACGAAAATACACATAGATTACGATGTAGCTGTCCTGTGCTGGCACCAGTGGGATCAGCAGTTGGTCTGCTGCCTGTCTTCAGGAGAGAGAGAGATAAGGAAAACAATGGAGCAGCATTTGGAGATGCTAATGAAGGGGAAGGAGAGCTGTCAAGAGCGGCTCCCCCTTTGAACCCTGAACTGTTTGAAGTGATGAACAGGCGATACCCCAGCAGGGGGATAAAAAGGGACAGGTTCGCTAAGGCAGGACACACACGACACCCGAGGTAACGAGACCCTGGAAGCGGTGCGCCTCTCACAAGTCGGTGGGAAGTTTTGGAAGGCCGGTTGCGGGACCAGGCCATAGACGCTCAGGGTGGAAAGGCACGATCGGCAGGAACCTGGTGTGTGTCCACCCTTGCCTGGGTGCCGGGTTCACTGCAGAAAAACAATCGTATCGGGAAACGGAGGGGTCATGGTCAGTGACCTCAGATGACATCACAAAGGACTCGCCCGAAAGCTGACTGCGAAGGTCTGTGTGGAAGCCGTTTTTGAATATTCATTCGTTTTGCTCTCTCTCTCCTTCCCCACACTGTCCATCTCCCACAGCAGCGATTACTGCGAACTGAACTGAACTTTGCGTCACTTTGAAACTGGTCATTTACCCCTAGACAACGATAGAGCTTGATTGATCCTGTTATCTTAATTCTGTGTACATGTGTGTTTATCATTGCTGAACTGTTGCATTTATTATCCTTTTGATTAGAGTACTGTGTTACTTGTTTCTTTAATAAAACTTTCTTAGTTCTAGTAATCTAGACTCCAACTGAGTGATCCATTTCTGCTGGTTTGGCAACCCAGTTACGGGGTACGTAACACAATGAATTATGGACCTGTATTCCCAGATCCCTTTGTTCTACTATGCTCCTCAGTGCCTTACTGTTCACTGTGTAAGTCCTACCTTGGTTGTTCCTACTGAAGAACAATGCAAACTTCTCTGCATTAAATTCCAACTGTCATTTTCAACCCATTTTTCTAGCTGATCCCAGGAAATTATAGGCCAGTAAGTCTTCAGTGGTTGGTAAGTTGATGGAGAAGATCCTGAGAGACAGGATTTATGAACATTTGAAGAGGCATCATATGATTAGGAATAGTCAGCATGGCTTTGACAAGGGCAGGTCGTGCCTTATGAGCCTGATTGAATTTTTTGAGGATGTGACTAAACAAATTGATAAAGGTAGAGCAGTAGATATAGTGTACATGGATTTCAGCAAGGCATTTAATGTGGTACCCCATGCAAGGCTTATTGAGAAAGTAAGGAGGCATGGGATCCAAGGAGACATTGCTTTGTGGATCCAGAACTGGCTTGCCCACAGAAGGCAAAGAGTGGCTGTAGACAGGTCATATTCTGCATGGAGATCCGTCACCAGTGGTGTGCCTCAGGGGTTTGTTCTGGGACTCCTACTCTTCATGATTTTTATAAGTGACCTGGATGAGGAAGTGGAGGGATGGGTTAGTAAGTTTGCTGATGACGCAAAGGTTGGAGGTGTTGTGGATACTGTGAAGGGTTGTCAGAGGTTACAGCGGGACATCAATAGGATGCAAAACTGGGCTGAGAAGTGGTAGATGGAGTTCAACCCAGGTAAGTGTGAGGTGGTTCATGTTGGTAGGTCAAATATGATGGCAGAATATAGCATTAATGGTAAGACTCTTGGCAGTGTGGAGGATCAGAGGGATCTTGGGGTCCAAGTCCATAGGGCACTCAAAGCTGCTGCGCAAGTTGACTGTGTGTTTAAGAAGGCGTACAGTACATTGGCCTTCATCAATCATGGGATTGAGTTTAGGATCTGAGAGGTAATGTTGCAGCTATATAGGACCTTGGTCAGACCCCACTTGGAGTACTGTGCTCAGTTCTGGTCGCCTCACTACAGGAAGGATATGGAAACCATAGAAAGAGTGCAGAGGAGATTTACAAGGATGTTGCTTGGATTGGGGAGCATGCATTATGAAAACAGGTTGAATGAACTCGGCCTTTTCTCCTTGGAGCGACGGAAGATGAGAGGTGACCTGGTGTAGGTGTATAAGATGATGAGAGGCATTGATGATGTGGATAATCAGAGGCTTTTTCCCAGGGCTGAAATGGCTAGCATGAGAGGGCACAGTTTTAAGGTGCTTGGAAGTAGGTACAGAGGAGATGTCAGGGGTAAGTTTTTTACGCAGAGAGTGGTGAGTGTGTAGAATGGGCTGCTGGCGATGGTGGTGGAGGTGGAAACGATAGGGTCTTTTAAGAGACTCCTGGATAGGTATATGGAGCTTTTAAAAATAGAGGGCTATGGGTAACCCAAGGTAATTTCTAAGGTAAGGACGTATTCAGCACAACTTTGTAGGCCAAAGGGCCTGTATTGTGCTGTAGGTTTTCTATGTTCTATGTTCTATACAGCCTCAACATGACATTCCAATCCCTGTCCTCAGTACTCTGATTTCTGAAAGACAATGTACCAGATGTTTTCTTTACTACCCTATCTACTGGTGACACCATTTCCAAGGTCCCTTTATTCAAAGATGTGGAGGATAAATTATTTACAGCTGAGGCTGATTTTAGAATTACATTTCATGTCCTAGTCCCATTAATATATCCAGATATGTGTGAAGATGGAATTCTGAAGAGATCAAAACAGTAGAACAGAGAATGCTAAAAACATTCAGCTTTTCAGGCAGCATTTGTGAAGAGGGAACCAGAACCATTTTTCAACCTGAAATAGTGATTCTGCATTTTTTTTCCAATGGATATTGCCTCACCTACGAAGTGCTCCCAGCATCTAATTTTCTATTAGACTGTTGAGCTAACCTTAGACAATAAGACCATAAGACAAAGGAGCAGAAGTCGGCCATTCGGCCCATCGAGTCTGCTCCTCCATTTTATCATGAGCTGATCCATTCTCCCATTTAGACCCACTCCCCTGCCTTCTCACCATAACCTTTAATGCCCTGGCTACTCAGATACCTATCAATCTCTGCCTTAAATACACCCAATGCCTTGGCCACCACTGCCGCCTGTGGCAACAAATTCCGTAGGTTCACCACCCTCTGGCTAAAAAAATGATAAATAATAGTCTGCCCGTTTATTTCTTCTGCCAAAGTGCATAACCATATACTTTCCAACATTGTATTTCATTTGCCACTTCTTTGCCCATTCTTCCAATCTATCCAAGTCTCTCTGCAGACTCTCTGTTTCCTCAGCTCTACTGGTCCCTCCACCTATCTTCGTATCATCAGCAAACTTAGCCACAAAGCCATCTGTTCCATAATCCAAATCGTTGATGTACAAAAAGAAAAAGGAAGCAGTCCCAACACGGACCCCTGTGGAACACCACTGGTAACCGGCAGCCAACCAGAATAGGAACCCTTTATTCCCACTCTCTGTTTCCCGCCAATCAGCCAATGCTCTATCCACGTAGGTAACTTTCCCGTAATTCCATGGGCTCTTATCTTGTTAACTAGCCTCATTTGTGGCACCTTGTCAAAGGCCTTCTGAAAATCCAAATATACAACATCCACTGCATCTCCCTTGCTGAGCCTACTTGTAATTTCCTCAAAAAATTGTAATAGATTTGTCAGGCAGGATTTTCCTTTAAGGAAACCATGCTGAGTTCTGTCTATCTTGTCATATGCCTCCAGGTACTCCGTAACCTCACCCTTGACAATCGACTCCAACAACTTCCCAACCACCGATGTCAAGCTAACAGGTATATAATTTCCTTTTTGCTTCCTTGTCCCCTTCTTAAATAGCGGAGTGACATTTGCAATCTTCCAGTCCTCTGGAACCATGCCAGGATCTATCGACTTTTGAAAGATCATCGCTAATGCCTCCGCAATCTCCACAGCTACTTCCTTCGGAACACGAGGGTGCATTCCATCTGGTCCGGGAGATTTATCTACCTTTAGACTATTCAGCTTCCTGAGTACTTTCTCTGTCGTAATTGTGACTGCGCACATTTCTCTTCCCTGCCACCCTTGTGTGTCCGGTATACTGCCGATGTCTTCCTCAGTGAAGATTGATGCAAAATACTCGTTCAGTTCCTCCGCCATCTCCTTATCTCCCATTACAAATTCTCCATCATCATTTTCTATCGGTCCTATATCTACTCTCACCTGTCTTTTACTCTTTATATACTTGAAAAAGCTTTTAGTATCCTCTTTGATATTATTTGCTAGCTTCCTTTCATAGTTCATCTTTTCCCTCTTAATGACCTTCTTAGTTTCCTTTTATAAGCTTCTAAGTATTTCCCAATCCTCTGTCTTTCCACTAATTTTTGCCTCCTTGTATGCCCTCTCCTTTGCTTTAACTTTGGCTTTGACTTCTCTTGTCAGCCACGGTTGCATCCTGTTTCCATTCAAAAATTTCTTCTTTTTTGGAATATACCTGTCTTGCACTTTCCTCACTTCTCGCATAAACTCCAGCCACTGCTGCTCTGCCGTCCTTCCCGCCAGTGTCCCTTTCCAGTCAACTTTGGCCAGTTCCTCTCTCATGCCACTATGCTTTCCTTTACTCCACTGAAATACTGATACATCGGATTTCGGCTTCTCTTTTTCATATTTCACAGTGAACAAAAAATCAGAAATCAAGTGACATAATTAAAACATTATCCCATTTGAACAAGTCAGATTGCATTTCAAAGCTAGTCATTTATCACCATCAGCCAAGACTGCCTCAGAACTGACTCTGTTTATGACTTTGCATATGATTTTCTTTGTCATATCTTTCAGCCCCATGAGGGACTTGCTTTGTAAGTTTTGCTTCTCAGAAGCTTGTTGACATTACTCCTGACACGTTTCCCACCCTTCCCTTTTTGCAAGTGATTATAGGGTTCTTTTCTAAATATAAGCACCCATCTGTTAACATATCTTTAGTAATGTAAACATATCCACACCCTTAACACACATACTCACACATACTTTAAAAAGTCATCATCTATCATTGAGGGCCTCCAACACCCAGGACATGCCTTGTCTCATTGCTGCCACCTGGGAAGGAGATACAGAAGCCTGAAGGCACACACTCATTGATTCAGGAACAGCTTTTTCCTCTTCACTGTCAGATTTCTGATTCGATATTGAACACAACTTCTTTATTTTTATTTTTGCACTACTTATTTAAGTAGTGTATCTACTATGTACTATGTATCTACTTAATATAATTCACAGTTTTTTCTCTATTATTATGTATTGCATTGTACTGCTGTTGCAAAGACAACAGATTTCACAACAGATACCGATGATACTAAACCTGATTGTGCACCTGACTAGTACACTCTCATTAAAGATATGTACACTCAGTACAGGTACGGCGTTCTGCTGCTGTGGCTCATCTACTTCAAGGTTTGACCAGATGTGCATCCAGAGATATCTTCTGCACACCACCGTTGGAACGGAACACACGGTTATTTCAGATACTGCTGCCTTCTTGTCAGCTTAAACCAGTCTGTCCATTCTCTTTGACCTCTCTCAGTAACAAGATGTCGTCACCCAAGGAACTGCAGTTCGCTGGATTTTTTTTTTGTTTTTCACACTATCTTCTGTAAACTCTAGAGACTGTTGTGCATGAAAATCCCAGGTGATCAGCAGTTTCTGAGATAATCAAATCATCCCATCTGGAACCAACAATCATTCTATGGTCAAGGTCACTTCGCTCACCTTTCTTCCCCATTCTGATGTTTAGTCTGAACAACAACTAAACATTTATACCATGTCTGCAGCTTTTTTGCATTGAGTTGCTGCCATATGATTGCTTATCAGAAAATTGTATTAACAAAAGAGTATACAGATGTACCTAATAGCAGTGAACATCCTGTCAGCTTCTGGCTCTGGGAGACCAGGGGCAGCACAGCATTGGACATATTCCAGCTCTGGAAAGGAGGCAAGACCACATTAGATGCGCATCATCCCTGGGAGACCACAAGAAACTCATTATTTGGTGCATTTTCAGCACCAGGAGATGCTGATTAAATGCTCAAGTACATTAGCAACTGCTAAACAAATGAAGCAGAAATACTAGAATCTGAATCAGGTCTATTATTACTGACACATCAAAGTTCAAAGTAAACTTACTATCTAATTACATATATGTCACCATATACAGCCTTGAGATTCATTTTCTTGTGGTCAAATTCAACAAATCCATAGAGTTATAACTATAGCAGAATCAACAAAAGATCACCATACTAGGGGGTTCAACCAGAGTGCATAAGACAGCAATCTGTACAAATGCAAAAAGAAGAAACAATAATAATTAATAAATATGAAATAAATATTGAGAACTTGAGATGAAAAGTCCTTTAAAGTGAATCCATTGATTGTGGGAATATTTCAATGACAGGGAAGAGAAGTTGAGTGAAGTTACCCTTTTTGGTTTCAACAGCCTGATGCTTGAGGGGTAATACATAACTGTTCCTGAACCTGGTGGTGAGTCCCGAGGGTCCTGCACCTTTCTCCTGAAGGCAGCAACAAGATTTTCACTGATGTAAACGTGTGGCAGGAATATGCATGTCCTTGGTGGTGCGGAGTTGGTGAGTGGGGGGGGGGGGTGCGTCCCTAATGATGGATGCTGCTTTCCTATGACAGCATTTTAAGTTGTTGTTTTGTAGTGGAAGTACTGTGTAAGTCATAACAATTATAACATACCAGAAACAATCAAACAATCAAACAATCAAACAAATAAGTAGTACAAAGATGGAATAATGAGGTAGTGTTCATGAGTTCATGCACTGTACTGAAATCTGATAGAAGTGGGGCAGAGATTGTTTCTAAGATGTCGAGTATTCAGCCTCGTTTACCTGCTTGCTGATGGTAGTAGTGAAAAGAGGGTGCGTCCTGAGTGGTAAGAGTTCTTAATGATGGATGTTTTCTTCTTGAGGTACTTCCTCTCAATGATGTCCTCAATGTTGGGGAAGATTATATCTGTGATGGAGCTGGAAGAGTCTACAACTCTTTGCGGCCTCTTTAGATCTTATGCATTGGAGCCTCTATAAAGTCACCTCTCATCTTCCTTCGCTCCATCGAGAAAATCCCCAGCTCAGTCACCTTTCAATTTGACCCAATGAATTTCAACAAGCTCCCAGTGCTAAACCATCAATCCTATCTCCCCACTTATTCCCATCACTCCTATTCCCCCATTTACTTCCCAGTAAACTTCTATCTCTCAGTAAGTATGTAGTATTCCTGCCACACATTTACATCAGTGAAAATCAATGGCCAGTTCACCTACCAACCAGAACACCTTTGGGATATGAGAGAAAGCTGCAAAACCCAGAGGAAACATGCCCCTGATGGCATTGATCTGTGATGTCCATCAATGTTAAAGCTCAGTCTTAGTTTTTTTTAGGTTCATAAGGATTGTTTTAGCCATTCTCAGAGCAGCCATGGCTAATATTCTGTTTCAGGTGAGTGGAGGAAAATTTAATGGAGATAACAGAGGTAAACATAGAGGTAGGAAATGGAGAGATACTAGAGGTAAATGTAGAGGTAGGAATTGGCAAGATGTCAGAGGTAGAGGAAGGGGTAGAGGCAAAGGTAGGAACTTGGGAGATCTCAGAAGTAGAGGTAGAGATAGTGCGAGAAGTTGTGGAGATGTCAAAGATAGAGGTAGGTATTCGGGAAATGTCAGAGGCAGAAGTGGAGATAGAGCTTTGAATTGGGGAGATGTCAGAGGTAGAGATAGAGATAATGGTAGGAACTGTGGAGATGTCAGAGTTAGACACAGAGGTAGAGGTATGAAATGGGGAGATGTTAGAGGTACAGGTAGGAACTGGGGAGATGTCAGATGTAGATGTGGAAATTGGGGAGATATCAGAGGTAGATGTATGGTAGGATTTGGGGAGAAGTCAGAGGCAGAGGTGGAGGTAGAGATAGGTATTGGGGAGATATCAGAAGCAGAGGTAAGAATTTGGGAGATGCCAGTCGTAGAAGTAAAGATAGAGGTATGAATTGGGGAGATGTCAGAGGTAGGATTTGGGGAGAAGCCAGAGGTAGAGATGGAAGTAGGAACTGGGAATATATCTGAAGTAGATGTTGAAGTGGGAATTGTGGAGATGTCAGAGGTAGAGGTAGATGTAAAGTTAGGTTTTTGGGAGATGTCAGAATTGTAGGTAGTGATAGAGATAGGAATTATTTAGATGTCAGAGATATTGCAAGAGATAGAAGTAGTAATTCGAGAGATGTCAGAAGTAGATATAGTGGTAGAGGTAGAAGTGGGAATTAGGAAGATGTCAGAGCTAGAGATAAAGGTATGCATTGGGGAGAGGTCAAAGGTAGAGGTATGAATTGGGGAGAGTCTAAGGTAGAGGCAGAAATAGAGGTAGGTATTAAGGAAATGTCAGAGTTGGACATAAAGGTAGGAGTAATGGAGTTGTCAGAATTAGAGGTAGAGGGTGAAATTGGGGAGATGTCAAAGGTAGAGTTGGGGTAGGAAATGGGGAGATTTCAGAGGTAGAGATAATGGGAAAGTAGGGATTGGGAAAATGTCTGAGGGACAAGTAGGAATTGGGGAGATGTCCGGGGGTATAGATAGAGGTAGACATAGGAATTGGCGGGTGTCAGAGCTAGAGACAGGTAGGAATTTTGGAGATGTCAGTGGTTGAGGTAGAGGTTGAGGTTAGGAAGGGGAGATGTTAGAGTTGGAGGTAGAGGTAGGAATTCAGGAAATGTAAGAGGTAGAAGCAAAGGTAGGAATTTGTGAGATGTTAGAGTTAGAGTTAGAGATAGAAGTAGGAATTGGGGTGATGTCAGAAGTAGAGTTAGAGGTGGGAATTTGGAAGATATCAGAGGTAGATGTAAAGGTATGAATTGGAGAGATGCCAGAGGTAGAGGCAGGAGTTCTGAAAATGTCAGAGGTAGAGGTAGAAACAGAGGTAGGAATTGGGGAAATGTCAGAGGTAGAGGTAGAGTAAGGAATTTGAGAGATGTTATAGGTAGAGTTAGATGTAAAGGTAGGAGTCTGGGAGCTGTCAGAGGTAGATGTACATGGAGGAATTGGGGAAATATCAGAGGTATAGATAGGAATTTGGAGATGTCAAAGGTAGAGCTAGAGATAGAGGTAAGAATTGTGGAGATGTCAGAGGTAGAGATAGAGGTGGGACTTGGGGAGATGTCAGACATAGAAGTAGAGTTAGGAATGGGGGAGAGGTAGAGGATGAGGTAGGAATTTTGGAAAAGCCAGAAGAACGGTCTGGGGAGATGTCAGAGGTAGAGATAGAGGTACGAATTAGGGAGCTGTCAGGGGTAGAGTAGAGGTAGGAATTGGGGAGCTGTCAGGGGTAGAGTAGAGGTAGGAATTGGGGAGATGTCAGAGGTAGAGATAGAGGTAGGAATTAGGGAGCTGTCAGGGGTAGAGTAGAGGTAGGAATTAGTGAGATGTCAGGGGTAGAGTAGAGGTAGGAATTGGGGAGCTGTCAGGGGTTGAGTAGAGGTAGGAATTAGGGAGCGGTCAGAGGTAGAGATAGAGGTAGGAATTAGGGAGCTGTCAGGGGTAGAGTAGAGGTAGGAATTGGGGAGATGTCAGAGGTAGAGATAGAGGTAGGAATTAGTGAGATGTCAGGCGTAGAGTAGAGGTAGGAATTGGGGAGCTGTCAGGGGTTGAGTAGAGGTAGGAATTAGGGAGCGGTCAGAGGTAGAGATAGAGGTAGGAATTAGGGAGCTGTCAGGGGTACAGTAGAGGTAGGAATTGGCGAGCTGTCGGGGAAGCGTAGAGGTAGGAATTGGGGAGATGTCAGGGGTAGAGTAGAAGTAGGAATTGGGGAGCTGTCAGGGGTAGAGTAGAAGTAGGAATTAGGGAGCTGTCAGGGGTAGAGTAGAAGTAGGAATTGGGGAGATGTCAGAGGTAGAGATAGAGGTAGGAATTAGGGAGCTGTCAGGCGTAGAGTAGAGGTAGGAATTGGGGAGCTGTCAGGGGAGAGTAGAGGTAGGAATTAGTGAGATGTCAGGCGTAGAGTAGAGGTAGGAATTGGGGAGCTGTCAGGGGTTGAGTAGAGGTAGGAATTGGCGAGCTGTCAGGGGTAGCGTAGAGGTAGGAATTAGGGAGCTGTCAGGGGTAGAGTAGAGGTAGGAATGGGGAGATGTCAGAGGTAGAGTAGAGGTAGGAATTAGGGAGATGTCAGGGGTAGAGTAGAGGTAGGAATTGGGGAGCTGTCAGGGGAGAGTAGAGGTAGGAATTAGTGAGATGTCAGACGTAGAGTAGAGGTAGGAATTGGGGAGCTGTCAGGGGTAGAGTAGAGGTAGGAATTGGGGAGCTGTCAGGGGTAGAGTAGAGGCAGAAGCTGTCACTAGAGGTACGGGTAGGAATTTAGAATCAGAATCAGATTCAAGTTTATTATCACCAGCATGTGTCATGAAATTTGTTAATTTAGTAGCTGCAGTTCTATGCAATACAAAATATAGAAGAAAATGATAATACTAATAATAAATAAGTAAATCAATTACAGTATACATATATTGAATAGATTAAAAAAATCATGCAGAAAAGTGAAATAATATATACTTAAAAAGTGAGGTAGTGTTTATTTAGGAATCGGATGGCAGGGGGGAAGAAGCTGTTCCTGAATCACTGAGTGTGTGCCTTCAGGCTTCTGTATCTCCTACCTGATGGTAACAGTGAGAAAAGGGCATGCCCTGGGTGCTGGAGGTCCTTAATAATGGACCCTGTGTTTCTGAGACACCGCTCCCTGAAAATGCCCTGCATACTTTGTAGACTAGCACCCAAGATGGAGCCGACTAAATTTGCAACCCTCTGCAACTTCTTTCAGTCCTTTGCAGTAGCCCCCCACCATACCAGACTGTGATGCAGCCTGTCAGAATGCTCTCTACGGTACATCTATAGGTTTGTGAGCGAATTTGTTGACATGCCAAATCACTTCAAACTCCTAATGAAGTATAGTCACTGTCTTGCCTTCTTTATAACTGTATCAATATGTTGGGACCAGGTTAGGTCCTCAGAGATCTTGACACCCAGGAACTTGAAACTGCTCACTCCCTCCACTTCTGGTTCTTCCATGATGATTGGTATGTGTTCCTTCATCTTACCCTTCCTGAAGTCCACAATCAGCTCTTTTGCCTAACTGACATTGAATGCCAGGATGTTGCTGCGACAACACTCTACTAGTTGGCATATCTCGCTCCTGTATGCCCTCTCATCACCATCTAGGATTCTACCAACAATGGTTGTATCATCAGTAAATTAGTAGATGGTATTTGAGCTATGCCTAGCCACACAGACATGAGTATGGAGATAGTAGAGCAGTGGGCTAAGCACACACCCCTGATGTTGATGGACAGCTAAGAGGATATGTTATCACCAATCCACACAGATTGTGGTCTTCTGGTTAAGAAGTCGAGGATCCAATTGCAGAGGAAGGTACAAAGGCCCAGGTTCTGCAACTTTTCAATAGGATTGCGGGAATGTTGGTATTAAGTGCTGAGCTATAGTCGATGAACAGCATCCTGACGTAGGTGTTTGTATTGTCCAGGTGGTCTAAAGCCGTGTGAAGAGCCATTGAGACTGCATCTGCCATTGACCTTCTGTGGTGATAGGCAAATTGTAATGGGCCCAGGTCCTAGCTGAGGCAGGAGTTCAATCTAGTCATGACCAACCTCTCAAAGCACTTCACCACCTCAGAGGTGAGTGCTACCAGGCGATAGTCTTTAAGGCAGATCATATTATTCTTCTTAGGCACTGATATAATTGATGCCTTTTTGAAGCAAGTGGGAACTTCAGCCCGTAGTAGTGAGAGGTTGAAAATGTCCTTGAATACTCCCACTAGTTGGTTGGCACAGATTTTCAGAGCCTTACCAGGTATTCCATCTGGACTCTCCACCTTGCAAGGGTTCACCTCTCTGGGAGGGGGAGGAGAAGATGGCGGTGCGACGCAGCGTGCGCGGCCGCTCTGAAATGATATCGTATTTGTTAAATAGGGGCCATGCACAATCCTGATTTGATGGAGACGGACGTGAGAGCACGGAGGAACACCAGGAGAAACTTCTGAAATGCCTGCTTTGCTGCCGCTGCTACTGTGCGATCAAGAATCTCCGGAGGGGAAGGCCCCAAATCCTTGGCTTTGCCAATTGTCTGTTGCCGGGGCCGGGGTCAAAGCGCTCGGCAGAGATAGTGCTCGGTGTCGGAGGGCTGGTTGGAGGTTCGAAGTTTTCGGACGGGCTCAAGAGTCAGCTGTGGTCGGGTGCTTCCAGAATGCTGCATCGGCAAGTTTGCGGCGCTGGAAGCTCATGGCAGGGAGAGTTTCTTTCTTCCTTCTACCATCTGCGTGAGATGATGGGACCTTTAAGAGACTTTGACACTTTTTTTTACTGTGCCCATGGTCTGCTCTTCATCAAATTACGGTATTGCTTTGCACTGTTTTAACTATATGTTATAATTATGTGGTCTTTGTCAGTTTTTCAGTCGGTTTGTCTTGTGTTTCTGTGATATCATTCTGGAGGAACATTGTATCATTTCTTAATACATGCATTACTAAATGACAATAAAAGAGGACTGTGTGTCCTCATAATCTAATCTAAAGACATCCCAGCATTGGCCTCTGAGACAGAGATCACAGGGTCATCAGGTGCAGCAGGGATCTTCACAGCTGTATTGGTATTCTTCCTTTCAAAGCAGATATAGAAGGCATGGAGTTCATCTGGTAATGACGCATCACTGCCACTCATGCTATTGGGTTTTGCTTTGTAGGAAGTAATGTCCTGCAAGCCCGACTAGAATTGTCATACATCCGATGTTGCCTGCAACCTTATTTGAAGTTGTCTCTTCGCCCTTGAAATAGCTCTCTGCAAATCATACTTGGTTTTCTGGTACAGAACTGGATCACCAGACTTAAATGTCACAGATCTAGCCATCAGCAGACGGCGTAACTCCTGGTTCATCCATGGCTTTTAATTTGGGAATGTACAGTAAGTCTTTGTAGGCACACACTCATCCACACAGGTTTTAATGAAGTCAGTAACAACTGCAACATACTCATCCAGGTTCGAAGATGAATCCCTGAATACAGTCCTGTCTATCATTTCAAAGCAGTCCTGTAAGTGCTCCTGGGCTTTCCTTGACCATACCTTCTTGGTCCTCACGACTGGTGCTGCAGTCTTCAGTTTCTGCCTATACTCAGGGAGTAGAAGTACAGCCAGGTGATCAGACTTCTCGAAGTGAGGGCATGGAATAGCATTGTAGGCATTCTTGATGGTGGTGTAACAGTGGTCCAGTGTGTTGTTTCCTCTGGTATTGCAAGTGATCTATTAATAGTAATTGCTTAGTGATTTTTTTCAGACTGGCCTGGTTAAAATCCCCAAAAATGATGGTGAAGGCATTAGGGTGCGCTGTTTCATGTATGTTGATCCCATTGCTCAGATCATCTAAGGTAGAGGTAGGAATTTGGAACATGCCACAACATGGAACTGGGGAGATGTCAGATATAGAGGTAGAGGTAGGAATTGGGCAAATGACAGAGGTAGAGTTAGAAGTAGGAATGGGGGAGATATCAGAGTTCAAGGCAGAGATCGGAATTGGAGAGATGTCGGAGGTAGAGAGGAACTGGGGAGGTAGAGGTAGAGGAAGAAGTTGGTGAGATTTCAAAGGTAGAGATAGAGGTAAGAACTGGGGAGATGTCTGAGGTAGAGATAGAGGTAGGAATTGAGGAGATATTAGAGGAAGAGGTAGACGTAGGAATAGGGGAGATGAGAAGGGTAGAGGAAGAGGTAGGAACAAGACTAGGAGGAGGAGCTTAGGAGAATCATGGCACCTAACGGTGACTCTTTTGCTTGCATCTTTGGAAACAGCTCTACTTCCAGGTTTAATATCTCTATTTTTCCTTTTCAGGGTTCTTTTGGAATGAACTGTCAGAGGAATTGGAGTTGGGGTGTACATGGAATGAACTGTCAGAGGAATTGCAGTTCGGGGTGTACATGGAATGAACTGTTGGAGGAAGTGATAGAGGCTGCTGTGCACACGGATTGAGCTGCCAGAGGAATTGGAGGAGACTCATACCATAACTATATTAAAATAAATTGTATAAATACATCCATCAGAAAGATTTGAGGGACATGGGACAGATACAGGCAAATGGGACAATCTTGGTTGGCGCTGTAGTTGGTATGAATGAGATGGCTGAAGTGTTTGCTTCTGTGCTATTTTACTTGATAACCTTTTGGCTATAAGTGGGAATTGAGGAGGATTATGAGTGAGTCCATTATGTTTTTCAATGATCTGCAGACTGCTGACAGTGAAATGGCCAAAAAGGCTAATCACTAGTCTCATCCGTGGTAAACTGTATACGCAGAGTTGTTGGTCCTCGTCCAAGTACGAGCTATGGCTTTTGTCTCTGTTCCACCCTTCCTTGCAACAGGGAGGAGAGCGTGTTTGTGAAAACTGTGCAAATTGCCTTCGTGTTTCCTTTCACAGCTGAATAGCTGATGTGTGTGTGAAGGTTGGGAGAGGTTTGCAGCAGTGATAAACAGATAAGAGTGTGGTGTACCAAATGAATGTTAGACATGAGGCTTGATTGAGGGAGATTGTTGATAATAGATGTGGTGTGTGGAGCAGTGTGCTGTTGCCACTGTTCTTATACAATAATTAGAGATGCATTCGCTGAACTGGCAAACAGCCAGAGCAGCTGCCTCACAGCACCTGGACCCAACCTGTCTGTACAGAATCTACACAGTCTCCTCGAAACTGTGTGACTTTCCCCCGGATCAGCAATACTCATAAAATGCTGGAGGAACTCACTGGGTCAGGTAGCATCATAAGACCATAAGACACAGGAGCAGAATTAGGCCAATCTGCCCATCAAGAATGCTTCACATTCCATCAGCGCTGATCCTGGATCCCACTTAACTCCATACACCTGCCTTCTCCTCATAACTTTAATGCCCTGACCAATTAGGAAACTATCCATTTTTACTTTAAGTATGGTGGCAGGATCCAGGATGTCATGGACCGATTGCAGGGCATCCTCAAGGGTGAAGGTGAACAGCTGGAAGTGGTGGTGCATGTCAGCACAAATCACGTCGGGAAGAAGAGGAAAGAAATTCTGCAGCATGACTTCAGAGAACTCGGAAGAAAGCTGAAAAGCAGGACCTCCAGGGTAGTTATCTCCAGTTTTCTTTCAGTTCCTCATGCTGGTGAGGGCAGGAACAGGGAGATAGGGGATCTGAATTTGTGGCTGAGGAGCTGGTGCAGGAAGCAAGGATTTAGATTCTTAGACCACTGGGATCTGTTTTGGGGTAAGGATGAATTGTACAAAAGGGACGGGTTGCATCTTAACAGGCGGGGGACCAGCATTCTGGCAGGCAGGTTTGTCACTGCTACATGGGTGTGTTTAAACTAAGCAGTGTGGGGGGGGGGGACGAACTGGAAATATAAGGATGAAGTTAAAGGGAAAGAGAGAATAAGAAAAGTTAAGAAAGACAACAGAGTTAACGGGACAGAAAGCTCAGGAAGGGATCGGAGAGTATGGCCAAGTGCAATAGGAATTGATGTAAAAGATGAGGGGAGCAATGGATTGAAAGTATTATATATGAATGCACGAAGTATAAGAAATAAAGTGGATGAGCTTGAAGCTCAGTTGGAAATTGGCAAGTATGATGTTGTAGGAATAAAGAGACATGGCTGCAAGAGGACCAGGGCTGGGAAATGAATATTCAAGGATATATGTCATATTGAAAGGACAGACAGGTGGGCAGAGGGGGTGGAGTGGCTCTGTTGGTGAGGAATGAAATTCAGTCCCTTGCGAGGGGTGACATAGAATCAGGAGATGTAGAGTCAGTATGGATACAACTGAGAAATTGTAAGGGCAAAAAGACCTTAATGGGTCAGGGTCCTGAATTACCCCTATGAACTGTGCTTTCGAAAAGAGAGAGAGAGAGAGAGAGAGAGGTGCTCAACAACAGACACCGTGTTAAAAAGAGAGAGAGGGACGAAGACTGCTCACAGTTTGTTTATACTTTTCCCAGGACATTGCCTGCTTGTATGTTCTTACAGAAAGAGAAGGGAGGAGCTGTTATTCGAGAGACAGTTGGTACTCAGTATGGGGAGATAAATAGAAGGTTAAATAATAGACCTCAGACTCATGGTTTTGGACACTGAATGAGCTTTGTTGTGCCCACAGAAAAAGTGGGTTTTGGAGGATCGATTAGGCAGATCGATCAGTGGCTCTCACAGTGTGAACAAGGTGTGACCGGTGGGGAGTTATTTGTGTGTTCAACCCTCGCTTGGGTTGATAGCTCCACCACAGAAGAAGGGTCCCCTTCGCTGTGGTCACAGTCGGTGACTTTTAAAGGATTTTGGAGGACAACGGGGAGATCGACAGGGTCAGTTCACCTGAAGACTCAAATCTCTCTCTCTCTCTCTCTCTCTCTCTCTCTATCACTACCCAACTCAATACCACGAACTGAACTGAACTTTACTCATCATCGTAAGACTATCTATTTACCCCTAGAAGAAGCTTGATTTTCATATATTTCCACACTTAGATATATATATATATATATATATATATATATATATATATATATTCATTGATAAAATGTTTGATTTATCTGCATTTATATTACTGTATTGCGTAGTTACTAATAAATACGATTAGTTAATAGCAATACTGGACTCCAAAGATTTTCCATTTCTGCTAGTTCTTTAACTCATCACGGGGTATGTGACAGTATGGATAGAACTGAGAAATTGTAAGGGCAACAAGACCCTAATGGTAGTTATCTACAGGCCCCCAAACAGTAGTCTGGATATAGGGTGCAAGTTGAATCAAGAGTTAAAATTGGCATGTCGCAAAGGTAATGCTACAGTTGTTATGGGGGATTTCAACATGCAGGTAGACTGGGAAAATCAGGTTGGTACTGGACCCCCAAGGAAAGGAATTTGTGGAATGCCTCCGAGATGGATTCTTAGAGAAGCTTGTACTAGAGCCTACCAGGAAGAAGGCAATTCTGGATCTAGTGCTGTGTAATGAACCAGATTTGATTAGGGAACTCGAGGTAAAAGAGCCATTAGGAGCTAATGACCATAATATGATAAGTTTTAATCTACAATTTGAGAGGGAGAAGGGAAAATCAGAAGTGTCAGTATTACAGTTGAACAAAGGGGACTATGGAGCCATGAGGGAGGAGCTGGCCAAAGCTGATTGGAAAGATACTCTAGCAGGGATGACAGTGGAACAACAATGGCAGGTATTTCTGGGAATAATACAGAAGGTGCAGGATCAGTTCATTCCAAAGAGGAAGGAAGATTCTAAGGGGAGTAAGGGGCGACCGTGGCTGACAAGGGAAGTCAAGGACAGTATAAAAATAAAATAGAAGTATAACATAGCAAAGACGAGTGGGAAGCCGGAGGATTGGGAAACTTTTAAAGAGCAACAGAAGATAACTAAAATGGCAATACGAGGAGAAAAGATGAGGTACGAAGGTAAGCTAGCCAAGAATATAAAGGAGGATAGTAAAAGCTTCTTTAGGTATGTGAAGAGGAAAAAATTAGTTAAGACCAAAGTTGGGCCCTTGAAGACAGAAATGGGTGAAATTATTATGGAGAACAAGGAAATGGCAGACGAGTTGAACAAGTACCTTGGATCTGTCTTCACTAAGGAAGACACAAACAATCTCCCAGATGTAATAGTGGCCAGAGGACCTAGGGTAACGGAGGAACTGAAGGAAATTCACATTAGGCAGAAAATGGTGTTGGGTAGACTGATGGGACTGAAGGCTGATAAATCCCTAGGGCCTGATGGTCTGCATCCCAGGGTACTTAAGGAGGTGGCTCTAGAAATCGTGAACACATTGGTAATCATTTTCCAATGCTCTATAGATTCAGGATCAGTTCCTGCGGATTGGAGGGTAGCTAATGTTATCCCACTTTTTAAGAAAGGAGGGAAAGAGAAAGCAGGGAATTATAGACCAGTTGGCCTGACATCAGTGGTGGGGAAGATGCTGGAGTCAATTATAAAAGATGAAATAGTGGCACATTTGGATAGCAGTAACAGGATTGGTCAGAGCAAGCATGGATTTATGAAAGGGAAATCATGCTTGACTAATCTTCTGGAATTTTCTGAGGATGTAATTCTGAAAATAGACAAGGGAGAGCCAGTGGATATAGTGTACCTGGACTTTCAGAAAGCCTTTGATAAGGATCCATATTGGAGATTAGTGGGCAAAATTAGAGCACATGGTATTGGGCATAGGGTACTGACATGGATAGATAATTGGTTGGCAGACAGGAAACAAAGAGTAGGGATTAACGGGTCCCTTTCAGAATGGCAGGCAGTGACTAGTGGGGTACCACAAGGCTCGGTGATGGAACAGCAGCTAATTACAATATACATTAATGATTTAAATGAAGGGATTAAAAGTAACATTAGCAAATTTGCAGATGACACAAAGTTGGGTGGCAGTGTGAAATGTGCGGAGGATGTTGAGATAATGCAGGATGACTTGGACAGGTTGGGTGAGTGGGCAGATGCATGGCAGATACAGTTTATTGTGGATAAAGTGAGGTTACCCACTTTGGTGGCAAGAACAGGAAGGCAGATTACTATCTGAATGGTGTCAAGTTAGGAAAAGGGGAAGTACAACAAGATCTAGGTGTCCTTGTTCATCAGTCACTGAAAGGAAGCATGCAGGTACAGCAAGCAGTGAATAAAGCTAATGGCACGTTGGCCTTCATTACAAGGGGAGTTGAGTATAGGAGCAAAGAGGTCCTTCTGCAGTTGTACAGGGCCCTGGTGAGACCACACCTGGAGTATTGTGTGCAGTTTTGGTCTCCAAATTTGAGGAAGGACATTCTTGCTATTGAGGGAGTACAGCGTAGGTTCACGAGGTTAATTTTTGGGATGGCAGGACTGTCATATGTTGAAAGATTGGAGCGACTGGGCTTGTATACACTGGAATTTAGAAGGATGAGAGGGGATCTGATTGAAACATGTAAGATTTTTAAGGGATTGGACACGCTAGAGGCAGGAAACATGTTCCCAATGTTGAGTGAGTCCAGAACCAGAGGCCACAGTTTAAGAATAAGGGGTAGGCCATTTAGAACGGAGTTGAGAAAAAACTCTTTCACCCAGAGAGTTGTGGATCTGTGAAATGCTCTGCCTCAGAAGGCAGTGGAGGCCAATTCTCTGGATGCTTTCAAGAAAGAGTTAGATAGAGCTCTTAATGATAGTGGAGTCAAGGGATATGGGGAGAAGGCAAGAACGGGGTACTGATTGTGGATGATCAGCCATGATCACTGTGAATGGCAGTGATGGCTCGAAGGGCCGAATGGCCTACCCCTGCACTTATTGTCTATTGTCTATTGTATACCCATGGTCTTGGCCTCCAAAGTTGTCTGTGCAGAGCATTCCACAGATTTACAACTCTCTGGCTAAAAAAAAATCCTCCTTATCTCTGTACTAAAGGGTTGCCCCTCAGTTTTGAGGCTGTGTCGTCTAGTTTTGGATTTTCCCACCTGAGGAAGCATCCTCTTTACATCCACTTTATCTAGTCATTTCAACATTTGGTAGGTTTCAATTGGTTTCCTTCTGCATTCTTTTAAATTCCAGTGAGTACAGACCCAAAGCTGCCAAATGGTAGGACATACATGGTAAATGGTAGGGCATTAAAGAATGCTTTAGAACAGAGGGATCTAGGAATAATGGTGCATAGTTCCTTGAAGGTGGAATCTCATGTGGATAGGGTGGTGAAGAAAGCTTTTGGTCTGCTGGCCTTTATTAATCAGAGCATTGAGTATAGGAGTTGGGAAGTAATGTTGAATTTGTATAAGGCATTGGTAAGGCCAAATCTGGAGTACTGTGTACAGTTCTGGTCACCGAATTATAGGAAGGATGTCAATAAAATTGAGAGAGTACAGAGGAGGTTTACTAAAATACTGCCTGGGTTTCATCTCCTAAGCTACGGAGAAAGGTTGAACAAGTTAGGTCTTTATTCTTTGGAGCGTAGAAGGTTGAGGGGAGATTTGATAGAGGTGTTTAAAATTATGAGGGGGATTGATAGAGTTGACGTGGTTAGACTTTTTCCATTGAGAGTGGGGAAGATTCAAACAAGGGGGCATGGGTTGAGAATTAGAGGACAAAAGTTTAGGAGTAACATGAGGGGGATCTTCTTTACTCAGAGAATGGTAGCTGTGTGGAATGAGCTTCCAGCAGAAGTGGTTAAGGCAGGTTCTATTTTGTTGTTTAAAGTTAAATTGGATAGATATATGGACAGGAAAGGAATGGAGGGTTATGGGCTGAGTGCTGGTCAGTGGGACTAGATGAGAGTAAGAGTTCAGCACGGACTAGAAGGGCCGAGATGCCGTTTCCGTGCTGTAATTGTTATATGGTTATATGGTTATAAATGCTCATATGTTAATCCCCTCATTCCCAGAATCATTCTTGTAAACCTCCTCTGAACTGTCTCCAATGACAACACATCCTTTCTGAGATATGTGTTCCCAAAACTGTTGACAACACTCTAAGTACAGCCTGACTAGTGTCTTGTAAAACCTCAGTATTATCTCCTTGTTTTTATCCTCTATTCCCCTTGAAATTAATGCCAACATTGCATTTGCCTTCTTTACCACAGACTCAACCTGTAAATTAACCTTCTGGGGGTCTTGCACAAAGACTCCTAAGTCCCCTTGCACTTCTGACGTTTTGTTGCTTTTACCAAAATGCATTATCATACATTTCCCAACACTGTATTCCATCTGTCACTCTTGTGCTCATTCTCCCAATTTGTCTAAGTCCTCTGCAATTGCATTGCTTCCTCAGCACTACCTAACCCTTCACTGCAAACCTTGCCGTAAAGCTGTCAATTCCATTATCTAAATCATTGACGAGCAATGTAAAAATAGCGGTCCCAATACTGACCCGTGAGGAACACCACTAGCCACTGGCAGCCAACTAAAAAAGGCCTTCATTATTCCCACTCGCTGCCTCCTACTATCAGCCATTTCTCTATCCATGCCCCTCAGATGCTATCAGACCTCATGTAGTGATCCCTCAGGAGCATTAGCTGACAAGTTAGTTCCCATTGAATAAACTCTTCTTGGGCTCCCAGCTAGATACAGGTATCAATTATAACAGACGTTTTGATGACAAACTCTGCCATCTTCATCGGGGATATTGCTAGAGTTTGATCAGTGATCAATACTTGTATCTTCATAAATTTGTTTTCAATCTTTAAGATAACGGTTTTTTTGAGGCATTGTAAGTGTTATTACTTCGATGTACTCATGTTATTTTTCCTGTATGTACAATAAAAAGATTTGAAAAGAAAGAATACTTGTATCTGACTAAAAGCCTGAGAAGAGTTTATTTGTCATATAAACACCAGATTTTTTTTAGTTCTCATGTCGAATTAAATACTTTGGCTGTTCTTTACATTAACCTTGTTTTTGTAGCAGAGATCTGGACTGATATATAATAAGTCAGTTCACTCAATTATTTTCCCAACACTTGCAAATTAGAAGCTAATTCCTGATTCAAACCATTTCTTTCAGCTTTCAACTAACCAGTGTAATAACTTCTATGCTTCTCAGCTTTCATTTAAGTATGTGACTTATACCAACAACTCTGTGCTGACATGTCCCATCCTTTGTATAAATCTTCAAATTCCTAATTGAATCCATTTGCATTATTTCTACTTCTGTGATTCCTCCTCGATTCAGTAGAGATTCCTAAAGTATATGAAAAGTGTTAGTGGAAAAGACTCAGAGAAAATGTTTCCATTTCTGTGGAAAATCAGCATGAGTAGAAATTGTTGGATAAGAGTTTAAAATTATAATTACTCTCGTAGTTTAATATTTTCAAGTCAAAGTTTGAAGTTCAAACTACATGTGTATGTCACCATATACCACCCTGAGATTCATTGTCTTGTGGGATATCACAGTAGAACAAAGAAATTCAATGCAATCAATGAAAAACTGCACACAAACTAAGATGGCCAAATGACTTACAGTAGTGGTCACCAACCTTTTTAAGCCCAAGGTCCCCTACCTCGACCTCAGTGAAAGGCAAGATCTACCTACTAAATCATTTAGAGAAAAAACAGCTCAGATTGTACTTCCAATTTGAGGCCTTTTATTTGGGCGAATTGTATTTGAATTGCACAAAATACTTTTGTCAAACTTTCAAATTAATTCAAACAATAAAACACTGTAACTAGCATATCAAACAGGCCATAGCTGTCCTTCTTTAAGAATATTACAATACTTCACACCTTTAATTCTAAGTTTCATTATTTAATTTTATTTCAACACGAAAAATAAATGAATAAAAATTGACTGTTGCACTTAGTGTGATGACTGGGGCTGAATACTTTCTGCTAGTTCCCTGAAGTTTGGCTCATAACTACAGACAGCCAGTCTGAGACAGTCTGTGGGGTGTAGGGTTGCCAACTGTCCCGTATTTCCCCCTCTAAGGTAGAGCGTTCCTATGAAACCTTTCGTGCTGAAATTCTTTACGCCAAAGAAGCAATTACCATTAATTTATGTGGAAAAAAATTTTGAGCTTTCTCAGACCCAAAAAAACCTACCAAATCATACCAAATAACACATAAATCCTAAAATAACACTAACATATAGTAAAAACAGGAATAATATGATAAATACACAACCTATATAAAGTAGAGATAATGAAGATTACGCCAAAACCAATTCATAGGGTAAGAAAAAAATCAGCATGTACGCGCATGCGAACACAGGTGCCCGTGCAAGGCTTCATGGTCATGGTAGTCTTTCTCGGAGTAAACACAAATGTCCCGGAATTTGACTGCTACTTTTGTTCCTTATTTGGTAGTGAGAAAGTTGGCAACGCTGGTGCGGTGTCTGTCAGTAAGTCAGCTCCTGTACTTAGATTTAATAATCTTCATCTGTGAAAATGCAATTTCACATAGATAAGTTGACCCAAAGTAGGCACTGACTTTTAGTGGTATAAAACCAACGCGCACACCACGCATTGCTCAGCTCTATCAGTAGTAATTGCCACCAGTTTATGAATGGGGATGTCATTTTCATGGACATATTTTTTTAAACTCATTGTAAATATCCTCACCTCTCGTTCTTTCCTTTAATTGCATAAGAGTGAGGAAGTCCTCCTTTGTTGTAAAATCCTGGAAAGAACAAATACAACAAGCTGAGCTGTTTGCATTACATCCAGGGATTCATCGAACTGTAGTGAAAAATATTCACGTCCTCTAACGGTGACTCTACCCTCCTTGTCACTGTTGCAGGGCCAAGCGGTCTATTATGTATTGCGGTTGTGAAGCCGTTTTTGTTTTTAAAGTCATTAATGACAGTTTCTGCGGTAATGACCACTGCTTCCTTGAATAAATTGCCAGCTGTAAAAGGCTTCTTCTGTTCAGCCAAAAGGTGACTTACACGAAATGATGCTTCGTTAGCAGCCTTATTTTGAGCAGCATGTTTTGTGGAAAATGATTGCTGGGCCTTCAACCCCGATTTCAGCTTCTCAACTTTCCTGGCACGAATTGTGCTCTTTGGGGGATAGGTGTCTTTAAATTCCTGGTGGTTGGTGTTGTGGTTCCGCTCCAGATTCCCTCTTTTAGTTAGTGCTTGTGTTTGGTGGCACAACATACATACACACTTGTCTTTCACCAAGGTAAATAGAAATTCCTCTTCCCGTTCTGGATGGAATTTGTATGTTTTCACTTTCTTTCGTGGAGCCTCCGCCATGCTATCAGGATATCATGAGCAATTGCCCATTGCGTTGCCTCTGATCTGGGCCGACATTTACGTGCCGGGCGGCACCTAATTAATTAGCTTGTTTATTTCGGCATTTTTTCTTAAAGATGTGCTGTGTGCATCCCAACTACCGCTGCACCACTGCATTCTTCGCGGCCCGGAGGTTGGGGACCACTGCCGTATATTGATGTTTGCGACCATCTGTTCCCTTATCTAATCTGATTGGTCACTTTGATACAGCACAGGCTACGCTGAAAATGCGGTGCATGGCGGGGCAGCTACACACATGCACACTGGGAAGAAAGAATGGAACTAAACCCCCGCAACCCGGAAACAATCCCTCTTTACAAACAGCTTTTTAGCGAAAATATTGCTATATTACCATTATCCTAATTAGCATTACTTTTATAATGCTCACATTACAATGGTATTTGTGTATTTATTTTTGATTTTTCTTCGGGATCTACTGGGAAAGTCTCAAAGATCGACTGGTCGATCGCGATCGACGGGTTGGCGACCCCTAACCTACAGTATGTACAAAAGACAACAAACTGTGCAAGTATGAAAAAGAAAAAGAAATAATAAGTCAAATAGTAAGTTATAAATAGCTTATGCTTGCTTATCATTTTATATGATCACCTATATGGGTGCAATCATGGTATATTCTTCAGTGAATTTACAGTAATTGTAGTATCACTCATTCTAAACAAACTATCGATCCTCTGAATCGACAGACCCTGGACGGTAGACCCAAGTCACTAGTGCAGTTTACCTTTAAGAAAGAGGAAGTGAGGAAAGTGTGGTGCAATACAAGTACAATTGAAACGCAGAGCCTTTAGACACCCTACTCCTAACTATCTGCTGACAACTGTACAAACTCTGGAAAATAAAACTGAAGAACTCAGAACAAAATGGCAGTACCAGAGGGACATCAGGGATTTCTGTGTACTTTTTTTCATGGAAACATGGCTCACCTCTCCTATTTCGGATGCAACACTGCAGTCTGAAGGCTTCACCATTCACTGCAGCACCAGTGGTGAGGATCATAAAGGTATGATTCAGGAAGGTGGAGGAGCACTTGCAGGACAATTTTAAGTTGGTGGACTGGACATCTTCAGATCTGGCTTAATATGCCACTGTTGTCACAGACTTCATCAAGACCTATGTGCATTAGTTTGTACTTTCGACAACATATTGGATACACTCAATCAAAGCCGTGGATGAACCAAGAGGTTCATAATCTACTGAGGGCTAGTTAATGAATGAATAAGCAATTCTAACTGAAGTTAGAGATAGAATCAGATACCTGTCTGCTCTAGCAGGGTTTCCAGGCAATTTCTTCCAACAAGATGAATCCTAACATTATGAATGGCTGTAATGCTTCACTCTCAGATGAGCTCAATGCCTTTTATGCACACTTTTAAAAGATAAAATCACATCTGTGAATCCCTGTGATCTCTGTCTCAGAGGCCAACATCAGAATATCTTTCAAGAAGGAGAACCCTCGCCAGGCTTCAGGCCCTGATGGTATCGCAGTGAAACCCTATGCTAACCAACTGGCAGGAGTGTTCAATAACATCTTTAATCTCTCACTGCTTAAATCAACAGTTCCCACCTGTTTCAAAAGGGTAACAAACATCCCAGTGGCCAGGAAGAGCAGGATGAGCTCGTCTGGTTGCACTCACATCTACTGTCATGATGTGGTTACAGAGGTCAGCTATGGTCTGGCAACTCCTGCCTGAGGAAGGAAATGGACCTGCTGCAATTTACCTATTGTTACAATAGGTCAACAGTAGATGCAATCTCACTGTCTCCCCATTCGGCCTTGGATTCCCTGAACCATTACAATGCCTACACCAGGCTCCAGTTTATTGATTACACCTCAGGGTTCAACATCATCATATCCTAAGTATTAATCAACAAGCTCCCTTCAAAACTTGGTCCTTCCGGAACTAGGTCCTTGACTTCCTCACTGGAAGACCACTGTCAGAGTGGATCAGAAATAACATCTCCTCCTCTCTGACAATCAAACCTGGTGCACTTCAAGGATGCGTGCCTACCCCACTGCTCTATTCTCTCGACACTATACACAGCTAAAACACCATCTATACATTTACCGATGACAAAAATGCTGTTGGTAGAATTTCAGATGGCAAGGAGTGATACAAGAGTGAGATAGATCAGCTGGTTGAATGATGTTGCAACATGCAACAACAACCTTGCACTCAGCATTAGTTAAACCAAAACATTGATTGTGGACTTCAGAAAGGGAAAACCAAGGGATTGCACACCAGTCCTCATCGAGGGATCGGAAGTGGAAAAAGTGAGCAGTTTTAAGATTTTTGGTGCCAACATCTTTAAAGATCTACCCTGGACCAAACATATTGATGCAATTACAAATTATGACAGCTGTTATATTTTATTAGATGTTTGAGGAGACTTGGTTTGTCACCAAACACTCTGGCAAATTTCTATAGATGTACTGTGAAGAGCATTCTAGCTGGTTGTGTCATTATCTGGTATGGTGGGGCCACTGCACGGGGTCATTAAAAGCTGCAGAAAGTTGCAAATTCAGCCAGCTGCATCATGGGCACCAGTGATATTAAACCTGATTCTGACTGTATTTTTCTACACGATTCTCTGCAGCCTGTGTCACATCACTGAACCTGACTACCTCCTATCAATGGAATGTCCTGTGATCTGCCCAGTTTGAAGGAGATGACTTCCTTGATTTCTGTTCTTGGCTTTTCTGTATTTCTTTGTTTGTTGTAAGTTCTCCCCTTCCCTACAGTTAAGTGCAACAGTTACTGTTATTTTTTGTTATGAACACCTAATAAACCACCATGTTTTATGCCTCATTCTTAGCTTCTGAAGAAGCTCTCTATTACAGTATCTTCAGATTCAACAAGGTCGACATAAGGAGAGAAAAAGAAACGCAGGATAAGATGTTAATATCCCTCATGCCAATAGGTCATGAGCACTTGCTCGAGACTGTCTTGATGTTGAGCGTGGCACACGATTGACACGTAGGAGTTTTCAAGTGGGCACTCTTCTTCCTCGATGTTTCATCGATTAGGCCACTACATCTCTGGAGGGCTCGATGATGACTTCTGGCATCCCAGAGTCACCCTCCCTTCTGTCTTCCCACTCTTCTGATGCTACCTTGGAACCCAGGAGAGATCTTTTTGCTTGATCCATAGCCAGTGACTGCTTCTTTCCGCTTGCCTATAGAATCTTACCATGGATCCCTAAATTCTTCAGCAATTTGAAGGTTGATGTGGCTATATATCCCCTACAACCTGCTTCCACAGCCCACCTCTGAGCTTCAGTTGCTCGATCTGCATAGCGTAACCTCTTGCACTCATATGCTTCAACCACTGAATCCTCCCACGGGTCTGTGAGTTCCACAGTGTAGACAATCTGTAATGAATTGGACCAGAGGATCAAGTCTGGCCTAAGACTGGTGGGATGAATTTCTGGTGGAAAGGTGAGTTGTTTATTGACATCCACCATAATTTCCAGTCACAGGCCATATTCATTCCTTTTTCTGGATTAGGAGATTAGATGGTCTTTTCCCTCCCTCCTGGATAAATGCGCCTGGTGTCAGTGTTTGCCATTCTAGGGGACAAGGAGTTGGTTGCTATACCCTTGGTCTCGATTGTCGCTGCCAGGCTCTTCAAGACCTGGTTGTGATGCCATGTGTATCTGCCTTGTGTGAGGTTAGTTTTGCAGCTTGCCAGGATGTGCTTGAGAGTTGCCAGAATTGGGCATGCACAGGGCACAAGTTAGGTCCTACCCAACCATTGGTGGAGGCTTTTTGTGAGGGAAGCACATCACCCAGGTTTCTCCCGCCATCCAAAGGTAGAGCATTCCTATGCAACAGTTCATAAGCCAGAATGTCGTAAAGCGAAGAAGCAATTACCATTTATTTATACGGGAAAATTTTGTGAGCGTTCGCAGACCCAAAAATAACCTACCAAATCATGCCAAATAACACATAAAACCTAAAATAACAGTAACATATAGTAAAAGCAGGAATGATATGATAAATACACAGCCTATATAAAGTAGAAATACTTTTCCACAATCATTGCCGGCACTGTTCTCCGTAGCGAAAATCTCACGCAAGCGCTCTGGGCAGAAAATCTCACGCAAGTGCTGCTGGCAGAAATAATCTCTCCAGTAACCCTTAAGCTATGAAGCTGTCAAATCATTCCAAATAACACGTAAAATTACACAGCCGATATAAAGTAGAAATAATGTATGTAAAGTGTAGTATCACTTACGGGAATCGGGAAGACAATGCAGAGCACACTGATGATTGTGTGTTAGACTGAGTCGTTGGAGGTTGGGGTGGTGCAGTGGCCTCGACCGTCCGGGCAGCGAACTGATACCGATCAGCGAAGCATGCAGGGTTGCAGCGGTAGCCTGGAGGCACACAGAACATCTTTAAGAAAAAAGCTGAAATGAACAAGCTAATTAATTAGGTGCCACCCAGCATGTAATTGTCAGCCCAGATCAGAGGTGATTTCCGATTGCGGCCTCTGATCTGGGCCGATACTTACGTGCTGGGCAGCACCTGATTAATTAGCATGTTTATTTCGGCTTTTTTCTTAAGATGTGCTGGATGCCTCCCAGCTACTGCTGTATCCCTGCATGCTTCGCGGATCAGTATCTGTCCACGGCCTGGGGGTTGGGGTGGTGGGACACTGGGGTGTCATCTCATCGTCGTCTGTTTCCATTAGGGCAGGCAAGTCATCTTCTTCTATATCTTCCTGCCTCGATGTCACTTTTGGTCCGTTTGCTACTGCATTCGGTTTTGATTGTTACCCTTTCCTCTTCCAACTGCATCTGCTTTTCATCTATCAGTTCTTGGTCATGAGATGCCAAAACCTCTTCAACATCATCTTCGTCAACTTCCACAAGCCAAACTCACTTTGTCCTTACTTCGTTCACCACGATCGAAACGCTTAATTATGTCTAGTTTTACTCTAAGTGTAACACCCTTACAAGCTCTTTTAGGCTTTTCCGATACCTTAGAACTCATCTTGCAAATGGCTGCTCACAGACACATGTTTAAGCAATGCCGGCGAGAATGCTGTTCCAAATCTGGGGCGGATCAGCTGCTCGGGGCGCACGCAGCCTTTTTATCGCACAATACTTTTTTTGTAACAGTGAAAACACCTTCTGTTAGCGAAAACAGGGAACTAATGTAGGTCTTTCGTAACAGTGAGGTTTCGTAAAGCGAACGTTTGAAAAGTGGGGGACACCTGCATAATTAGCTCTGATGAGAACGCTAAATCTGTTTGCTTCTCTCTTCCATATTTCCTTCCAGCTGATTTTACACCTCTCAATGCTTTCCCACTGGATCCATTGCCCCTGCTTAGCCAGGGAGGCAGCCTTTGCACTTCTGTCTGACTCTTCTTGTCGCCATAACTTCCTCGACAACCATCTTCCTTTGCTCTGGAATTGTGGCCTTGTGCCAGGAGGGTCCACTTGCTGCCAGACCAAAGCCACCTCTGCCCTGTTGGACTTGTCCAACATGTCTCTGTGCTTAAGGACTGCTGTTGCTTGGGGTCCATTTCCGCCCAGTTGACAAGGTCTGTGCAGCATTACTATTGATCTTGTCACGAGAATCTTTGAGCATCATCTGTAGACCCACCTTAGAACACTTGAATTCATCTCTAAGGCCAATGATAGGTAGTTCAAGGACTTCTTTACCATACACCTTGCGACAACGAGTCACTTCTTTACGAACGTCATGATGATTCGAGTTTCTTCGAATGGTTGTTAGTGGGATCACATAGACAGTGAGTGGCCACACCACCCAGGGCAGGAGAACAAGCTGTAAGCAGCAGAGCTTTAGTATTCCAGGCAGCATGGTCTTGTCAATGTTACCCAGGCTCTTGGCAATGTGTTGCTTTAGTTGCAGCACCTGCTTTTCGTCTCTGACACTGTTGAAACTGGGTCATCACCAATGAAGAACTTTGTGTCTTTTTGCATTCCCTTGACTATGGAGATGCTTCGTGACTTGCTGGGTTTGATTTTCATTTGAGCCACTTGATGTTTTCCTGTAGCTTTCCAAGTAATCGCTTGTTGCATTCTGCAGTAGCAGTCGGTGTTGTTATATCGTCCATGTACATCCTAATAGGCAGAAGGCAACATTCAGCATTTGTTCCTTCACTGCCTTCAACTCATTCTGAAGACCTGATAAAGAACTTCATGGTCATTGTGAAAGCCAGGGGTGATATAGTACAACCTGCCATAATGTCTACTTCCAGTCTCTGCCATGTTGTGGTAAAATCTGCTGTTGTGAAGTACAATTGCTGTCTTGAGACTACAACTTCACCAGTGTTATGATGGGCTCTGGTATCTGGAAGAAGTCATATGCTTCCCAGAGGAGTCATCTTCCTGGATCTCACCAATGCATTCGGCTTTATTCCCCATATTCATTCTTCTCTCATGTCCAACATTCCTATACCAGGATTGATGACTTTTTTATTGATAGTCAAATGATTTCATTAGTTCGATCCATTGAATATGAAGAAGTAGCTGTATCCAACCATTCTCCTGTACTTCTATCTTTAAATCTTCCTGGTTTCACTCATATGAACAGATCCTGGCATTTTACTTTAACTTTGTTATCTGATAAGGATTTTCTAAAATTTCTGGAGAATCAAATTACTGTTTTTGTTTGAAGAAAATGCGTTGGACGAGACTTCTAATCTTATCATTTGGGATGATTTTGAGGCATGTATTAGAGGACAAATTATCTCCTCTACTGCATATGTTAAGAAAAAAAAGCTAAAAAAAGAGATAACTGACTTAGTTAATCAATTAAAATAATTAGTCCAGAAATATGCTTTGGTACCAGACCCTGAACTATACAAAAGACATACTGAAATTAGAACTAAATATGATCTTCTTATAACGTATCCAATTGAAAGCCAACTTTTAAAAGATAGAAGCCAATTCTATATACATGGAGAAAAAACTGGTAAACTATTGGCTAATCAATTGAAGACCTTTATAGCTAAATGGCAAATTAAAGAAATTCACAAAACCAATGGTGATTTGACAACTGACCATTTTGAAATAAATGACACTTTTAGAGAATTTTATTCTAAACTGTATAGTTCTGATTTTGATAAAGATAGTACTGCAATGAACAATTTTTAAGACCAATTAAATATTCCTGGACTTTCGGTTGATAATCAAAAGCAGTTGGATCTACCTATTTCTCAGGAGGAAATTACTGAGGCTATACGTTCATTGCATTCTGGGAAATCTCCAGGGCCTGACGGATTCTCTGGAGAATTTTATAAGGCTTTTTCTTCATTGCTTATACCTCATTTATGTTCTACCCTTACTGATTCCTTCAAGATGGGTAGGTTGCCACAGTCCATTTCGCTTATTCTTAAAAAGAATAAGAATCCCACTGAATGCTCTTCATATAGACCAATCTCTTTACTCAATGTTGATGCTAAGATCCTATCTAAAGTTTTGGCCCGTAGACTCGAGAATATTATACCTTCTATAATATCTGATGATCAGACAGAATTTATTAAAAATCGATATTTCCATTTTAATATACGGCGATTGTTAAATGTTATGCATTCTCCATCCAAGGAAATATTGGAATGTGTGATTTCTCTGGATGCAGAGAAGGCTTTTGACTGAGTTGAATGGAATTACCTATTTAAAACCTAAGAAACATTTAATTTTGGGACCAATTTTATTCTTTAGATTAAATTACTCTACTTATCTCCCTCCGCTCGGGTCCTTACTAACTTTCAGAATTCTAAACCAATTAAACTCCTACGTGGAACCAGACAAGGACGCCCGTTGAGCCCTTTGCTTTTTGATTTGGTGTTAGAACCTTTAGCAATTGCCTTTCGAGAGTCTAAAGATATCACCGGTATTTTAAGGAAAGGTATTATTCATGAAGTTTCGCTTTATGCTGATGACCTATTGCTTTTTATATCTATTGTTACAACTTCTTCACCCTCTGTGTTTCTTTTACTGACTAATTTTAGTCAGTTTTCAGGATATAAATTGAATTTACGTAAGAGTGAATTGATTCCTTTAAATAATTTGATATCAACCGATATTAACCTTTATTTTAAAATTGTATGAAAACAATTTACATATTTGGGTGTAACAATCATTAAGAATTATAAAGATCTATTCAAATAAAATTTTCTAATCTTAATGAATTATGTGAAAAAGATACTTTCTAATTGGTCGCTTCTCTCTTTATCATTGATTGGTCGAATTAATTCTATTAAAATAAATATTTAACCTAAATTTACATACCTTTTTCAAGCCATACCTGTTTTTATTCCTGTCTTTTTTTGATTCTTTAGATTTGATTCTTTCTTCCTATATATGGAAGAACAGAAAACCCTGATTAAATAAAGCCCACCTTCAAAAAATTAAAAGGAATGGAGGCCTTGCTCTACCCAATTTTGGGTTATATTACTGGGCAATTAACATACAAAATCTTACCTTTTGGTTATATTATATTAATCGTGAGGATTGTCCAATATGGGTCTTTTTGGAAGCCAACTCTGTTACGAAATGTGTTATTATTTCTCGTCTTGGATCCTCTCTTCCTTTATCTTTAAATAAATTAACTGACAGTTTGGTGGTTAAACACACTTTGAGGATCTGGCTACAGTTTAGAAAACCTTTTGGTTTATTGAGATTTTCTCTTTCTAGTCCTATTTTTTCTAATTTTTTTAAACCATCTACAACCGATCTGTTTTCTAGAGAATGGGATAGATTAGGCATTAAACGATTTCAGGATCTGTTTGTTGGCTTTTGAGCAGCTCTCAGTGAAATATAACCTATCAAATACCCACTTTTTTCGATATCTACAGATTAGAGATTTTTTAAGATCTAAACTACATCTATTTCCTACCAACCCAGATAAGAACATAATAGATGTAATTTTTAATTTGAAACCTTTTGATAATGGCTCAATATCTTATATTTATGGTCTGTTGTTGGGACTGAGAATGGCTCCTTTAGACAAAATTAAAAAAGATTGGGAAAAGGATTTACAGACTTCATTATCTGATGAGACCTGGAGGGCTACTTTCAAATTGATTAATTCCTCATCATTGTGTGCTGGTCATTCCCTCCTACAACTTAAAGTGGTACATAGGGCTCATATGTCTAAAGACAAGCTCGCTTGTTTTCTTGCAGCTACATCTCCTTACTGTGACAGATGTAATAATGGAGAGGCTTCATTAATTCATATGTTTTGGTCATGTTCGAGCCTTGAAAAATATTGGAAAGATGTATTCCAAACTTTTTCTGTACTTTCTAAAGTTAATTTTAAGCCCAATCCTTTGACTGTCTTATTTGGTATTGTTGAGGAATGAGCTATTATTTTGGAGCCTTCTCATTTGCGAGTACTGACTTTTATTTCTCTTACGGCTAGGAGGGTGATCTTGCTTAAATGGAAGGAGGTTGCCCCCCCACACATGCTCAATGGTTATGTGATGTTATGTCATGTTTAAATTTAGAGAAGATTCGTTTTCGACTTCTGATTCTAATCAAGATTTTCAAATGTTATGGGGACCCTTTTTGAACTATTTTGAAAATCTTTGAATTGTTACTGTTATTAAAATATAGATCTGGGCTATTATTATAAAACACTATATGGTAAATTACTCTGTTTTTCTTTTTTTTTTACCAACCAGCTTTGTCTTGGTAGTGTATGTAGATTTTTTTAATAATATAATTAACCATATTATTGTATTTCATAATTCAATTTATTTTATTTGATCATGAATATGGGATACAGTGATTGTATCAGTGTGATTTATATATAGTGCATTTTGTGCTACCTTATTTTGATTTATAATAAGTATTCTTATGAATTCTGTATTTGTGTATATGAAATTTAATAAAAGTATTGAAAAAAGAAAGAAAGAAAAACATTTTGGCTCTCACAGACTGAGGAACGACAAGTCACCCAGCAAATCAGGGGGAGGGAACATCAACTCAGACCATGAAAGGCCTGTGTCAGGCATTTTCATGCCTTACAAGGCGCAGATTGGAAGTCTATGTGGGGCGCCACTCCCCGCACAGACTAGAGCAATGTGTGGTTAAGTGCCTTGCTCAAGGGCACAAACACACTGCCACAGCTGAGGCTCGAACTAGCAACCTTGAGATAACTAGACGAACGCCTTAACCACTTGGCCACGTGCCCACCCAGAAAATCAACTTGTGTGTCATTTCTAGAGCAACACACTCCAAATGCTGGAGAAACTCATCAAGTTGGGCAAAGTCTCTGGACGGAAATAAACAATCAATGTTTTGGACCAGGAGTCTCAGGCTGAAACATCGATTTTTTTACTTCACTCCTAGAGTTCCTCCATATATGCACATTGTGACAGGGTGCTGAATTACCACTATGAACTGTGCTTTTGAAAAGAGAGAGAGAGAGAGTTGTTCAACACCGGACACCTTGTTATTAAGAGAGAGAGGTGAAAACTGGTTTGAGATGGCATTATGGTTTCTCTGCAGCATGTTTACACTTTGCAAGGATGCTGGCAGCTTCCAAGTTTTTACAGAGAGAGAAGGGAGGGGCTGCTTCATGGACAGCTGGTGTTCAGCATGGTGAGATAAATAGAAGGTCAACTGTTTGACCTACAGACACATGGTTTTGGACACTGAATGAGCTTTGTTGTGCCCACAGAGAAGGTGGGCTTTGGAGGATTGATCAGGCGGATTGATCAGTGGCTCTCACAGTGTGAAAAGGGTGTGACCGGTGAGGAGTTATTCGTGTGTCCGACCCTTGCCTGGGTTGATAATTCCGCCACAGAAGAACGGTCCCCTTTGTTGTGGTCACAGTCGGTGACTTCTAAAGGATTTTGGAGGACAACGGGAAGATCGATGGCGTCAGCTCACCTTGAAGTCTCAAACCTCTCTCTCTCTCCATCACTACTCAACTCCACACCACGAACTGAACTGTACTCATCATCATAAGACTAACTATTTACCCCGAGACATAAAGAAGCTTGGTTTTCATATATTTCCACACTTACTTATATATATAATCATTGCTAACCTGTTTGATTTATCTGAATTTATATTACTGTATTGTGTAGTTACTAATAAATACCATTAGTTAATAGCAATACTGGACTCCAAAGTGTTTTCCATTTCTGCTGGTTCTTTAACCTGTCACGGGGTACGTGACAACATACAGTGGCATGCATAAGTTTGGGCACCCCTGGTCAAAATTTCTGTTACTGTGAATAGCTAAGTGAGTAAAAGATGAATTGATTTCCAAAAGGCATAAGGTTAAAGATGACACATTTCTTTAATATTTTAAGCAAGAAAAAAATTTTATTTCCATCTTTTACAGTTTCAAAATAACAAAAAAGGAAAAGGGCCCAAAGCAAAAGTTTGGGCACCCTGCATAGTCAGTACTTAGTAACACTCCCTTTGGCAAGTATCACAGATTGTAAACGCTTTTTGTAGCCAGCTAAGAGTCTTTCAATTCCTGTTTGGGGGATTTTCACCCATTCTTCCTTGCAAAAGGCTTCTAGTTCTCTGAGATTCTTGGGTCGTCTTGCATGCACTGCTCTATTCAGGTCTATCCACAGATTTTTGATGATGTTTATGTCAGGGGTCTGTGAGGGCCATGGCAACACCTTCAGCTTGTGCCTGTTAAGGTAGTCCATTGTGGATTTTGAGGTGTGTTTAGGATCATTATCCTATTGTAGAGGCCATCCTCTTTTCATCTTTGGCTTTTTTACAGATGGTGTGATGTTTGCTTCCAGAATTTGCTGGTATTTAATTGAATTCATTTTTCCCTCTACCAGTAAATGTTCCCCATGCCACTGGCTGCAACACAAGCCCAAAGCATGATCGATCCACCCCCGTGCTTAATAGTTGGGGAGGGTTTCTCTTCATGAAATTCTGCACCCTTTTTTCTCCAAACATACCTTTGCTCATTGTGGCCAAAAAGTTCTATTCAAAAGGTTCAAAGGAACATGTAAACAAGCCTGAAGCATTTTGGAAACAAGTCCTGTGGCCTGATGAAGTTGAAATAGAACTTTCTGACCAGAGGTGCCCAAACTTTTGCATGCCACTGTTTATATCAAGTCAGGCAAAGTCTATGGAAGGAAATAAACAATCAATGTTTTGGACTAGAAGAGAGGCCTCACCAAGGAGGACGTTCATTATCCCTTCTACCAAATGAGGCCAATCTCCACCTTAGATCAAAGATGTCACTTTATTCAGTAACGGCCATTATCATTTGTTTCCCAACGCTAACTGGCTTTGAAAAGGGGATAGTGAACTATGTGATGAAGGAATGACCACTAAGCTGCTGGGAACAAGTTCTAGGATATCAACCATAGTATGATGAAGTAAGTCAACAATATGTTTCCATGGTGATGTGGAACAGCATTGTAGGAGGTGATGTTCACCAGGCCTGCTGTCCCCCTGTGGGTGATAGTGGTTAAAGATCAGAGGTGTGGACACCTTGTGTTTTACAGATGGTTCACTGCAGCCACAGGCATACTGGTGTTGGAGGTGGGAATGGCTTACAGTGGCGGATGGGATTCCAATCAAATGGTGTTGCCCTGCATGGCTTTGGGCATCTTCAATATGCTGAAGGTATATTCATTCAGGAAAATAGAGATTATTCCAGCACACTCTTGACTTGTATCATAGGTGTTGGAAGGGTTTTGTTTACCAGATGCTAGATGCTGAATCACCGATGTTTTCATCTGACCCAGTACTGGAAACATAGTAATTCAATAGTTGTTCACAAGCACACACATCTAGTCAGCCCCTTGTGCAATATCATCTTCAGTTGGTACACCAAGCTTGTGATGTTGAGAAAGTTTAGCTTTATTTGCCACATGCACTCTACATCACAACATGAAAATGCACAGTGAACTTCATTGCTTGTATCAACAACCAGAATACACGAAGGATGTGCTGGCAGCAGCCGGCAAGTGTCACTGTGCTCCCAGTCCTAATATTGCAAGCCTACAACGTACTAACTCTTACCTGTAGTCTTTGGAATGCAGATGGAAACTGGAGCACCTGAAGAAAACCAAACAGTCAAGGAGAGAATGCACAAATTCCCACAAGTAGTGGGAATTGAACCCAATCATTGATCACTAGTGCTGTAAAGCAATTGCATTACAGTGAAGATGGCACGTAGAGTGTTATTTACTCAAATATTTTGGTCTGTAAACTGTCAGCAAGCTCTTGAGTTAGAAGACAAATGGAACATTGATGCATCAGAACTGCTATTCGGGGATAGTTTATCAGATGTGCAACTTAGACAGACAAAAAGAGCAAGGAATGCTGGAGATATGGAATTATGTTGCATCTGTATGTTATAAGGATGGAGCTTGAAGTATATTAAATCATAGTCACATGCATAGAATTCACAGCTGTATTTTCAGAGCAGATAGCACTTGTGGAAGTATTAGATTAACTGACATTAAGTTCTAAGCTAATACAAAAGTCAGCTCACAACCTTCTGCTGGAGTTATTAAAAACAGAAATAGAGGACAAGGTAAGAGAAGGAACATGCAGTGAAATGCATCACTTGTATCAAATCAATCCAGCCAGGATTTGATGTCTGATAAACTACCTCTGAATTGTGCTGGGGACAGCTCGCAGTGTCACCCTGCTTCCACACTCAACATAGCATGCCCACAACTCACTAACTCTCGGATGTGTTGTTTGCTAACACAAATGATGTGCTTCATTCTATGGTTTCAATATACATGTAATAAATCAAGTTGGATTTCTGGGAGGAGGAGAAGATGGCGGCGCGACGCAGCGCGCAGTGGCCACTCCGGTGAATGATATCTGTAATCTGTCAGGTAGGGTGTCGTGCACAATCCTGATTTGATGGAGACAGACATGAGAGAATAGAGGAACATCTGGAGAAACTTCTGAAATGCCTCTTTCACTACTGCTGCTACTGTGTGATCCAGAATCCCTGGAGGGGAAGACCCCGAGTCCTCGGCTTTACTTGTTGCTCGGCGGCCAGGACAGGGTCGAAGCGCTCGGCAGAGATGGTGCTCGGGAGGCTGTATCAAAGGGGCTGGTCGGAGGCTCGAAGTTTTCAGACGGACTCAGAGTCGGCTGTGGTCAGGTGCTTCCAATGCATCGGCAGTTGTCGGCGCCTGGAGGTTTATGGCACGGAGAGTTTCTCCCTTTTGCCACCTGCAATCCAAACTGTCGGGAGTCGATCGGAACTTTGAGACTTTTTTTTACCGTGCCCATGGTCTGCTCTTTATCAAATTATGGTATTGCTTTGCACTGCTGTAACTATATATTATAATTATGTGGTCTTGTCAGTGTTAGTCTTTGGTTTGTCCTGTTTTTTTTTGTGATATCACTCTGGAGGAACATTGTATCATTTCTTAATGCATGCATGACAATAAATGAGGACTGAGTGTCCTCATAATCTAATCTTGAAACCTAACCCTAACCATGTATCTTTAGAATGTGGGAGGAAACAGGAGCAGCCAGAGGAGAGACACACAGAAATATGGAATATGCAAAAACTCCTCACAGACAATGGAGCAATCGAACCCAGATCTCTGGTGCTAAATGCTGAACTACAGTGCCACTCACATGCAGCAGGTCAGAGAGTGACAAAGGGAGAAGCAGAATTAATGTTTTGAGTAGGGTGACCTTCCAGCACTTCTGAAACGTTAACCGTTTCAGCCTGAAGCATTAACTATTTGTCTCTCCATAGCTGCATTTTCTGCATGACGTGCTGAGTATTTCCAGCATTTCCTGTGTAAATTCAGAATTCCAGCACCTGCAGGAGTTTTCTTTTCTGATATCACAGTTGATGTTTATTACACTCTCAAAGCAGGATTGAGATGAATTGGGGAACTGGGCCGAGGAACGACAGATGGAAATTAACTCAGTCAGTGGCAAGGAGTTGCATTTTAGTGAGTTAAACCAGGGCAGGACTTACATTGTACCTGATAGGATCCTGGAAAGTGTTGTAGAACAGAAAGTCCTTGTGGTACAGGCACAGAGTTCCCGTGCATTAATTAGTCAGAGCACTGGCCGCAGGAATTGGGCTGTCACGTTGCTATTATGCAAGTTGTTGGTGAGACAAGACCTGGAGTATTGAGAGTAGATCTGGTCACCCAGTTATCGGAAGGATGGCCTTAAGATGGAAATGGTGTAGAAAAGACTCACAAGGATTTTACCAGGGCTGGAGGGTTTGAGTTCTAAGGAGTGGCTGGATTAGCTGGGACTGTTTTCCTTGAAGCATAGGAGGGTGAAAGTGATTGAAGAGACATTTATAAAATGACAAAGAGCATGATTAAAGTAAATGATCACACCCTTTTTTATCCCAGGGTAGTTGAGTCCAAGACTAGAGAACATAGATTTAAGACGAGAATGGAAAAATTTAATCACACAGACAATGGTGGCTATATGGAATGAGTTGCTAGATGAAACTGTAGGGGTGGGCTTACAGTAATTACAAAAGACGTTTGGACAGGTAGATATCCTGGAGGAATATGGGCCAAATGCAGGCAACTAGGACTTGCTCAGATAGACTTCTTCTTGACTGGGCCAAAGAGCTTGTTTCAAATGTGATTCAGTGTCTTTATATTCTATTCCCCTTGAAACGAATGCCAACGTTGCATTTACCTTCTTTACCACAGACTCAACCTGCAAATTAATCTTCTGGGAGACTTGCTCAAGGACTGCTAAGTTCCTCTACACCTCTTATGTTTGATCCTTCTCCCCATTTAGGTAACACTCTGCATTACTGTTCCTTTTATCAGAATGTATTATCACACATTTCCCAACACTGTATTCCATCTGCCACTCTTTTTCTGTGCCAGAATCTTTCCTGTAACGCCGTGGGATTTTATCTTGTTAAGCAGCTTCATGAGGGACTTATCAAATGGCTTCAGAAAATCCAAATGAGTGGCATCCACTGCCTCTCCTTTGTCCAGCCTACTTGTTACTTCCTCGAAGAACTGTAATAGATTTGTCAGGCAAGAATTCCTTTGACAGAAACCATGCTGACTTTGACTTAGTTTATCATTAATCTTCAAGTACTCCAAAACCTCATCCTTAATAATGGATTCCAAAACTTTCCCAATCACTGAAGTTAGCTAGTTGACCTATAATTTTTTTCTTTTGCCTCCCTCTCTTCTTAAAGGGTGGAGTGACATTTGCAAACTTCCAGTCCTCCATGACCATACCAGAATCAGGTGATTCTTGAAAGATCATGATGCAAAAACAAAGGAGCTGGTTGTGAACTACAGGAGGAATGGAGACGGGCTAACCTCTATTGACATCAATGGATCTGGGGTTGAGAGGGTGAACAACTTTAAGTTCCTTAGCATAAACATCACCGAGCATCTCACGTGGTCTGTACATACTGGCTGTGTGGTGTAAAAGGCACAACAGCGCCTCTTTCACCTCACACGGTTGAAGAAGTTTGGAATGGGCCCCCAAATCCTAAGAACTTTCTACAGGGGATCAACTGAGAGCATCCTGACTGACTACATCACTGCCTGCTATGGGAACTGTTCTTCCCTCAATCACAGGATTCAGCAGAAAATGGCATGGACAGCACTGCGCATCTGTAGATGTGAACTTCCCACTATGCAGGACGTTTACAAAGACAGGTGTGTTAAAGGGGCCGGAAGGATCATTAGTGACCCAAGTCACCCCAACCACAAACTGTTCCAGCTGCTACTATCCGGGAAATGCTACCGCAGTATATAAGCCCAGACCAGCAGGCTCCAGGACAGCTTTCTCTACCAGGCCATCAGACTGCTTAATTCATGCTGATGCAACTGCATTTCTATCCTGTTGTACACAAAATATATTATAAATGACTACAAATTGCACATTTAGATGGAGATGTAACAAAGATTTTTACTCCTCACGTATATGAAGGACGTGAGTAATAAAATCAATTCAATTTAATTCAATTCAAAGCATCTGTTATCTCTTCAGCACTCAGGACTCTGGGATGTAGTCCATCCGGTTCAGGTGACTTATCCATCTAGACCTTCCAGTTTGCTGAGCACTTTTTCCTTTGTAATAGCAACTCCTGCACCTGACACTCACGGACAACTGGCACACTGCTAGTGTCTTCCACAGTGAAGACAGATGCAAAGTACCCATTACGTTCATCTGCCATTTCTTAAGTAAGTACTTGAAGAGTGAAAATAACTCGGGGAAGAAAATGGAAAAGGGCTAATTGGATGGTGATTTAAAATTGGTACAGACACAGATGCTTTCTACCTTGTGAGATTCTACAAAGTGCAAAGCTCAAAGTAAAATTTATTATCAGAGTACATACATGTCAAAAGATACAACCCTGAGATTCTTTTTCTACAGCCATACAGCAAATCTATTGAACAGTAATTGTAAACTGTAAATATCAGGAACTCTTAACTGTAAACCAGCGGTGCAAATGCTGATATGAATATATAGCAATAAATAAAGAGCATGAAATAACAGCAGAACAGAGACCTTCAGTGAGTGTAGCTGTCCCCTTCTGTTCAAGGGTCTGATGGCTGAGGGGTAGTAATTGTTCTTGAACCTCATGGTGTAAGTCCTGAGGCATTTGTACCGGCTACTTGATGGCAGCAGCAAGAAAAGAGCCTGGTCGAGGTGGTGGAGATCTTTGATAATGGGTGCTGCTCTTCTGCAACAACGTTTCATGTAGATATGCTCATTGGTTGGGAGGGTCTGACCTGTGATGGACTGGGCTATCTTTTGTAGGATTTTTTGCTCAAGGGCATCGTGTTCCCATAACAAGCTATAATGCAGCCAGTCAGCACACTTTCTACCACACATCCATAGGAGTTTGCCAAGGTTTTTGACGACACACCAAATCTCCGCAGACCTGAGGAAGTAGAGTCATGGTCGTGCTTTCTTTGCAATAATATTTATACAATAGGTCCAGGACAGGTCCTCTGAAATTGTGACACCCAGAACTTTAAAATTACTGACCCTCTACACCTCTGATCCTCTGATGAGTACTGGCTCATGTACCTCTGGTTTCCATCTCATGAAGTCTACAATCAGTTTCTTGGTCTTATTGACATTGAGTGAGAGGTTGTTGTTATTACACCACTCAGCCAAATTTTCAATCTCCCTCCTGTATGCTGATTCAACACCCCCTTTGTTACAGCCCACAACAGTGGTGTCATCAGCAAACTTGTACATAGTGTTGGAGCTTTACTTTGCCCCACAGTCATAGGTGTCAGGTGAGTGGAGCTGGGGGTTAAGTATATCCTTGCTGTACTCCTGTGCTGATGGAGATTGTGGAATTCTAAAAACAACAAAACTACAAAATATTTATATCTGTTTATTTGTTAAAGAAAAAACTCACACTTATACAAATTCTTTCAAGTCTGTAGAACTTCCTGAAGAACTTCACTTGGAGAGATGGTTCTTTTAAAGTGGCATAATGGTTAGTGTAACACTTGCTTCGCCTAACGACTTAATATAGGGGGTGATAACCCCCTGCCCGGCCAAACTTAAGAAATCTCGTTTGGGTGGACGCTGCGCGATCTGTCCCCATTTACTAATCAGTACCCCGAAATAACAAACACTACACAATATGATTAAACGATTAAGCTTTATAACCCTTACCTTGTCTATATGGTTAGTAGAGAAACAAAATATAAAAGAAAAAGGGCCCAAATCTTATTAAGCAGTCTGTGCACACAAAGTTGGAGCTCACGCATTTCAGTAGTCCTTCTTCCACCATCGGTCTCCTCCAAGCATCGCTGACCTTCGGACCCCTGCTCCGAGTCCACCCCGTCCGGCGGCCTACCAAATCTCTCCATTCGCATCTTTACTCTTCATCTCTCTCTCTCCCTCTGGCAAAAGCCCACAAAATTAACTGGTTCCAGAATCACAAGACAGGGCAACAAAATCCTGACTGGCTAACATGCATCCACATTCCTGTTATCTCCAGCCATAACCCAAACATTGTTGCTACAGAGAAACCGTTACCTCAGCAGTTACAGTAACCGTTACATTACAGAGAAGCCATTACATTAGCCTTAGCAGGAAAACATTACAAAGAAGCCATTACATTAGTATAAAGTTTTACAGTGCCAATGAATAGGGTTCAATTCCTGCCACTGTGTTTATGGAGTTTGTACATTCTCCCCATGTCCACATCCCATATGTAAGACCATAACATCCGGGTGCAGTAATAGGCTATTTGGCTTATTGAGTCTGCTCCACCATTACATCATGGGAGATTCTTCTGCCTTCTCCCTGTAACCTTTGATGCCTTGATTAATCAAGAATCTAATAACCTCCACCTCTCCACCCTTAAATATACACAGTGACCTGGACTGCACAACTGTATATGGCAAATAATTCCACAGATTCACCACCCACTAGCTAAAGATATTTTTCGTAATCTCTGTTCTAAAGGAATGTCTGCCAGTTAAGAAGCTATGCCCTCTGATCCTAGACTCACCCACTTTAGGAAACATGCTCTCCACTTCTACACTATCCAGGCCTTTCAATACTTGATAGTTTTCAGTGAGATCCCCCCTCATTCTTCTCAACTTCAGTGAGTACAGTTATAGAACCATCAAACACTCCTCATATGTTGACATTTCCACTCCTGGGACCAGTCTCATTCTCACAAATCACTTATAGACTCCCTCCAATGCCAGCACATCCTCTCCTAGATAAAGGTCACAAAATTGCTCACAATACTTCAAGTGCAGTCTGACCAATGCCTCAGAAAGCCTCAACATTAAATCTTTGGTATTATATTCTAGTCCTCTCAAAGTGGATGCAACATTGCATTTGCCTTCCTTACCACCAACTTAACCTGCAAGTTAATTTTTAGGGAATCTTGCATAAGGATTGGCAAATCCCTCTATTCCTCTGATTTTGAATTTTCTCTCCATTTACAAAATAGTCCATGCCTTTATTCCTTCTGCCAAAGTGCATGACCATGCACTTCATTACAGTATCTTCCATCTGCCCATTCCTCCAATCTGTATGTCCGTCTGCAAGCACCTTATTTCCCGACACTACCTGTCCCTCCACCTATCTGTGTCTCAGCCACATGCAGCCATAAACCTATCAATTCCTTCATCCAAATTATTAACATACAATGTAAAGTGTCCCAACACCAACCTATGTGACACACCACTAGTCACTGACAGCCAACCAGAAAAGACCTCCTTTATTCCCAGTCTTTGCTCCCTGCCAGTCAGCCAATTTTCCACCCATTCTAGTACCATTCCCATCATACCATAAGTTCTTATCTTGTTTAGCAGCCTCATGTATGACACCTTGTCAAGGGCCTTCTGAGAATCAAAGTAAACAACTTCCACAGACTTTCCTTTGTCTATCCCGCCAGTTATTGCCTCAAAAAATTCCAAAAAATTTGTCAGGTAAGATTTCCCCTTTAGAAAACTATGCTAATTTGACCCATTTTATCATACATCTCCAAGTGCATCGACTCCGACATCTTTCCAACTACTGAGGTCAAACAAACTGGCCTATAACTTGCCTTCTTTTGCCTCTCTCCCTTTTTAAAGAGTGGAGAGGCATTTGCAATTCTCCAGTCCTTAGGAACCATTTGAGAATCTAATAATTCTTGAAAGATCATTACTAATGCCTCCACAATCGCTTCAGAACCCTGGGGTGTAGTTCATCTGGTCAAAATGACTTATCTAACTTCAGACCTTTCCGCTGCCCAAGTATCTTCAGCTTTGTAATAGCAATTACCTTTATTTCTGCCCGAACACTTCTGCATTTCTGGCATCCTGCTAGTGTCTTCCAGAGTGAAGACTGAAGCAAAAATTCTTAAGTTCTTTCAACAATTTCTTTGTCCTCATCACTACCTCTCCAGTGTCATTTTCAATATCCACTCTCATCTCTCTTCTACTCCTTATAAATCTGAAAACAATTTTGTTTTCTCTTTCATATTATTAACTAGCTTACTTTGAAATGTCATCTTTTCTCACTTTATGGTGTTTTAGTTGCCTGCTGTTAGCTTTTAAAAGTTTTCCAATCCTCTACCTTCCCAGTATTTTTTGCTATATTGTATTTCCTCTCTTTTGCTTTTATGCTGCCTTTGACTTTTTTCATCAGTCACAGTTGCCTCATCTTCTCTTTAGAATACTTCATCTTTGGGATGTATCTATCCTACAGCTTCTAAATTACCCCCAGCAATTGCTGTTCTGACATCATCCCTACCAATGTCCCCTTCTAATCAATTTTGGCCAGCTTCTCTCTTATGCCTCTTTACTTCACTCTAATACTGATACATCTGATTTTAGATTCTCCTTCTCAAACTGCAGGGTGAATTCTATCATATCATGATCATTGACTCTAAGGGTTCCCTTTCCTTAATCTTCCAAATCAAATCTGGCCTAGTCCAGAACTGCCATTCCCCCAGTGGGCTCAACCACAAGCTCCTCTAAAAAGCCATTTCATAGGCATTCTACAAATTCCTTCTCTTGGGAGACAGCACCAAACAAATTTTTCCAAACTACCTGTGTATTGAAATACCCCAATATTATTGCAACTTTGCCCTTTTTACATGTCTTTTTTATCTACCTTTCTAATTTGTAGCCCACATCCTGTCCACTGTTTAGAGCCTATATATAACTCCCTTCAGAGTCTTTTTTTAACTTTTGCAGTTTCTTAACTCTACCCACAAAAATTCTACATCTTGTGATCCTATGTCACCTCTTTCTATGGATTTGATTCATTTTTTAAAACAATAGCATCATCCCTCATCTTCTGCCTACCTGCCTGTCCCTTTATTAGAATGTGTATCCTCGGATGTTAAGCTCCCAACTATGATCTTCTTTCAGCCATGACTCAGAGATGCCCACATCATACCTGCCAATCTCTAACTGTGTGACAAGATCATCCACCTTATTCTGTATACTGTGTGCATTCAGATATAACACCTTCAGTCCCATATGCATCACTCTTTTTGATTTTGGACCTCTTTAACACTTTAGCTCATCACACTGACTGAAATTTTGCCCTAACACCTGCCTATGTTTCCTCACAGACTCATTACACATTGCATCTACTTGTACACCAACTGCTCCATCCTCAACCCTAACACTCCAATTCCCCTCCTCCTACCAAATTAGTTTATACCCTTCCCAAAAGTTCTAACCAACCTGCCCACAAATCTCTCTTCAGTTCAGGTGTAACCAATCCTTTTTGTACAGTTCAATCTTCCCCAGAAGAGATCCCAATAATCTAGAAATTTGAAACTCTGCTCCCTGCACCAATTCTTCAGCCACAAATTCATCTGCAAAATCATCCTATTCTTCCCTTCATTGGACCATGGCGCAGGCAGCAATCCAGAGATTATTACCCTGGAGGTCCTGCTTTTCAACATTCTGCCTAACTCCCTATGTTCTCTCTTCAGTACCTCCTCATTTTTCCTACTATGTCATTAGTACCAATATGTACCTTGACTTCCAGCTGTTGACTTTCCCCCTTTAGAATGCTATGGGTCCAATCTGAGACATCCCTGACCCAGGCACCTGAGGGATCATACCATCTAGATGTCTCTTTCATATCCACAGAATCTGCTCTCTCTCCTCTAATTATGGAATCCCCTATCCCTACTACATTTGTCTTCTCACTCCTTCTCTTCTGAGCTACAAAATCAAACTCATTACCAGAGACCTGGTTGCTGCAGCGACCCTCCATCATTATCCAGAGATGCAGTCACTGTGGTTTCTCCTGAAGATGTCCCCTCCAACAGAATCCAAAGCAGTATACCTATTATTGAGGGGAGCAGCCACAGGGGTACTCTGTACTGAATGCCTATTACTTTTCCCCCTCCCAACAATTACCCAGGGACCTACACTGTGCAACTTACGTTGAATACAGTACCTCCCTGTAGCTCTTATTCTCCCTTATGAAATAAACGTCATCAATCTGCAGCTCCAGTTCCTTAACACAGTCTTTAAGGGCTGCAACTGGATGCACTTTGTGCAGATGTTGTTAGCTATATCACAACCTTGGGTCATCGGTACAGTATTTTGAGAGTTCTGAGATTCTTTACTGATGTATTTCTTCTGTATTCTCTGTGTTTTATTAATTATCAATATAATGTATTGTTGCATTTTGAGTTTATTATGTTTTATAGTTGGGTTCTCTCTAGTTTAAACTTAAGTTGTAATTGTCTTTGGATACTTCCAACTAATTCTCCTTGAGACTTAGCAGGTGTTCAATTAAGTATCCTTGGACTTTAGACTCTTATCAGAATGCTTACTTGTAAGCTGATCAAGATTCTGGGGTTTTAATCAGCTGAGCACAATTCCTTCATGCCCTGGAGTGTATTTAAAGTGTTAAACCTCTCAGGGCTCAGTGGTCCTGTAACGCTGCATCTTTGGACTGGTGCAAGATCACCAGAGACTTGGAAGGGTTAAACAAAACTAGGAATTTTATTAAGAAAAGAGACAAGACAAAACAGTGGATCTTACAAGGTGTTTGCTAATCTAGAATAAGACAGAATAACTGTTCTGGAACTTCACTAAGCAAGGATCAGAATGAGAGTATATATATACCTTAGCAAACTGCCACTCACCGAGCCCTAGCCTACCCCAAAAATGGAAGCTTCTCTGTCAACATTGGCAAATTCTCTTCTCCACCAGCTAGTCTCTCCTGCGGGGTCCCACAAGATTCCATCCTAGGTCCCATTCTTTTCTCTATATATATGCTTCCCCTCGGCCAAATCATTCAAAAATACAACATTTCTTTCCACTGTTATACTGATGACACAGAGCTTTATCTCCCCCTAAAACCAAATGACCAGTCAAGTCTACACACATAAAAGTTGCCGGTGAACGCAGCAGGCCAGGCAGCTTCTATAGGAAGAGGTACAGTCGATGTTTCGGGCTGAGACATTTTGTCAGGACTTACTGAAAGAAGAACTATTAAGAAATTTGTAAGTGGGAGGGGGAGATCCAAAATGATAGGAGAGGACAGGAGGAGGAGGGATCAGAGCTGGACAGTTGATTGGCAAAAGGGATATGAGAGGATCATGGGATGGGAGGCCTAGGGAGAAAGAAAGGGGCAGGGGGAAGCCCAGAGGATGGGCAATAACGGATGGGGTTCGAGGGGGAGGTGGGGCATTAATGGAAGTTAGAGAAGTCAATGTTCATGCCATCAGGTTGGAGGCTACCCAGACGGAATATAAGGTGGTGTTCCTCCAACCTGAGTGTGGCTTCATCTTTACAGTAGAGGAGGCTATAGATAGACATATCAGAATGGGAATGGGACAATCTAGTCAGCCTCATGAACTGCCTTGAGGACATAAGGTGTTGGATGGCATATAACTTTTTACAACTGAATGAATGCAAGTCTGAAGTTGTCCTATTTGGCTCCCCTGACTCCATCAAAGTGATTACCAACAGTCTTGACAACCTGTCCACCCTTGTCAAACCCCATGTTAAATCCATTGATGTGATATTTGATTCCACCTTTAAGTTTGACAAGCAAGTTGATGCAGTAGTAAAAGTCTGTTTTTTCCAGCATCGTACTATTGCCAAAATCAATAATTTTCTCTCTTTCAAAGATCTCGAGAAGGTCATCCGCGCCCTTATATCCTCCTGCTTGGTCATACTCCAATTCCCTGTATACTGGGATTAGTCAATCATCCCTGTCCCGTCTGCAACTGGTCCAAAATGCTGCAGCCAGGTTCCTGACAGGTGCCCGGAAGAGGGACCATATTACTCCTATCCTGGCCTCCCTCCACTGGCTGCCAGTACAGTTCAAAATTGATTTTAAGATTCTCCTGTTTGTTTATAAAGCCCTAAATGGGCTCCCCCCCCCTTATATCACAGACCTTTTAACCCCTTATTCTACTTCCAGGTCCCTCAGGTCGGCTGACCTGGGGCTCCTGGCTGTCCTGCGATCTAAACTTAAGCTCAGGGTACACGTGCTTTTGCTATTGTAGCCCCTAGACTGTGGAAGAGCATTCCCCTCCCGATCAGATCTAATCCCTCTATCGACTCTTAAATCCAGGCTCAAAACTTACTTTTATTCACTAGCATTTGAATCCTCCTGATGTGTCTGACTTTTGGCTTGTGCCTAGGCCCTTGTGTTGTTTCTTTTGTGCCTGTAAGCTGTTTGCCTTGTTGGTTATGTCTGTGTTTCTTGTTTTTGTAATTTTAGCTATTCTGCTCTGATCTGTACAGCACTTTGGTCAACGTGGGTTGTTTTAAAATGTGCTATATAAGTAAATTTAACTTGACTCGACTTGACTAGCCCTCTGAATGATAAACCATTTCATTGTCTGAGGGACTTCCCCACCCAAATCAGTTCTTCAGTACCCAGTAGTGGAAGAAGCCTAGACTGTAGCGCTTTCTCACAGGACCTTTGCATTGTCTGTACCAAGATTCATTGTATCGGTCAACAACAGAGACAGGTAGAACCTAGCACATGTTGACGCTCGGTGTCTACATACACTGAGTCCATACACGGCCTGATGCAGCCGTCTACACCCACGTTGTTGCTTAGTGTCCCAGTCAGTTCCATGATGCAGCACTGCGTGTTTTTGTGTATTTAATATTTCAGTAATATTGTAAATGTATTGTTTTATTAAGCATTCTTGGTTTCAATAATTCAGTATGGTTTATACGTAGAAGTATGTGAATGGCACATGTCATTCCACCATCACATCATATGTGTGTGCTTTGCTAAAGTAAAAGTAAGTAGACACATTTTCCCAGGCTCCTATGTTTTTCTTACAAAACGGGTGACCCAGACCATTATCAATACACTTCAGAGGTTCACGCAAACACGAGGAAATCTGCAGATGCTGGAGTTTCAAGCAACACACATAAAAGTTGCTGGTGAACGCAGCAGGCCAGGCAGCATCTCTAGGAAGAGGTACAGTTGACATTTTGGGCCGAGACCCTCCGTCAGGACTAACTGAAAGAAGAGCTAGTAAGAGATTTGAAAGTGGGAAGGGGAGGGGGAGATCCGAAATGATTTCGAACCTTGCACAAGGGTAATCTGCAGGTTAATGGAGGGGAGGAGGAGAGTTTAGACATATCTCTACTCCACTACCCAAAAAAGCAGAGTACTGGACAGTAATAATAGTAAATTTAAAAAGCAAAATTGTCAGGCTACATTGGAAAGATAGATGCATTTGATTGCACAACAGAAAAATGGATGATACATACTGAATGAATTCAGCAGTATTTTAAAAGAAATGAAATAGCCAATGAAAAACGATTGCCAGTGTTACCAAGTGAAATAGGTGGAAAAGAATACAGTTTGCTTAGAAGTCTAGCTACTCCAACCAAACCAGCCAGACTGAGCTTTGCTGATATCATGAAGGTAATGCAGGAATATTTATAAACAGACCCTTTGTTGATGTAGAACACTTTAGCTTTTATAAGCAGAATCAAAAGGAAGGAGAGTCCATTTTATATTACATGGCTGAATTGAAGAGATTGATTGACAGTTGTCAGTTCAGTGATGGGTCTAATAATGCACTGAGAGATCATTTAATTTGTAGAATCTTACAAGAAAGCATCAAAATTGGCTTCTAACTGAAATAAAACTCACATTTTAAAGAGCAGTTGAAATTGCTGTATCAAGGGAAACCGTGGACAGAGACGCAATTAAGTTGCTGCCAGGAATGAAAGTTCAAGAACAAAATTGCAATGTCTAAACAGAAACCTACCTGGCTCAACAAATCGTGTCATTGTGACAGGGGCTCATATACACCATACCAATGCAGGTTTAAAGGCAAAACTTGCTGAAAATGCAAAAAACAAGCTACATTGGGCTTGTATGTGGCAAAAACAGGAGTAGCAGCATTGTGGAGCTGTGTTTGGCTGAGACAACTACAACCTGATTGGAGATCCATCCGCCATTTGTATGTCACATCCTCTGCAATACAGTCAACTGAAAGTGCATCAAGAAAGGGACTGGATGATGCTACAGCAGTGTTCAAGGATGCCATTAGAAAACTCAAACATATGAAAGGTAAAATAGTGTTAAATGAGAAGGCCACAACCAAATTTTACAAAGCCCATCCAGTTTCTTATAACATGAGTGATAAAGTAGCCTGTGAGCTAGATTGCGTGGAGGATGAAATATTTCTTTCCAAGGTTGAGAGGAGCCCATGAGCAACAGCAATGGCTGCAGATACCAAGAAGGATGGGTTTTAAAGTCACCATCAACCCAACACTGAAGATAGATCAGTACCCTCTGCCCAGGATAGAGGATATCTTTGTAAACCTTTCTAGAGGAAAACACTAGCAAAGTGAACTTAGCTGAGGCTTAGCTACAGGTAGAGATGGAAGAAAAGTCCAAAGTATTTCTCACCATAAGCACTCACAAAAGGCTTTATCACTACGATAGACCTATATATTTTTGGAATGGCATTTCCACCTGCATTTGGGCTGAAAGTTATGGGCCAGGAGCTGCATGGCTGCCCATGCACTCATTGTTACCTGGATGACAACATTGTTACTGGTGAGGGTGAGAAGAAACATCTCTAAAATCACAAGACAGTGTTAAAATAAATTATAAGATTATGGGCTCAGAGCACAATATGACAAGAGTGAATTCTTTAAACCAAGCATCACTGACTGTGGTCTCACCATTGATGCATAAGATTTACACAAGTATGCTTTGAAAATTCAAGCAATGGTGTGTGCCCCAAGGCCGAAGGAAATGTCATAGTTGTGGTTCTTTTGAGGACTTGTCAGTTACCATAACAGGTTCCTTCCAAACCAGGGTACTGTGCTCCACTCCTTGAAATCATTACCACAGATTGGGAAGAAATGGCAATGGACAAAGTAGTGTGAGGAGGCTTCCTAACAGACAAAGAAAATATTGTGACAGACAGTGTATTCATACATTATGATCCATATCGTTCCTGTCTTCTCTCTGTAACCTTTGATGCCCTGACCAATAAGGAAACTATCAAATTTCAATATATCCATGGTTTTGGCCTCCACCAGTCTCTGGCAGAGCCTTCCACAGATTCTGTACTCTCCGGCTAAAAAGGTTCCTCCTTACCTCTGTTCTAAAAGTTCACTCCTCAGTCTTGAGGCTGTGCCTTCTAGTTCTGGACACCTCCACCATAGGAAATATCATCTCTGCATCCACCTTATCTAGTCCTTTCAACATTCAATAGGTTTCAATGAGATTCCCCAGCATTCTTCCAAATTCCAGTGAGTACAGGCCCAAAGCTGCCAAATGCTCCTCATATGTTAACCCCTTCATTCCAGGAATCATCCTCGTGAGCCTCTTCTGGACTCTTTCCAATGACAACACATCCTTTCTGAGATATGAGACCCAAAAGTGTTGACAATACTCCAAGTGTGGCCTGACCAGTGTATTATAAAGCCTCACTATTATCTCCTTGCTTTTTTTATATTCTATTCCCTTTGAAATGAATGGCAACGTTGTATTTGGCTTCTTTGCTACAGGCTCTACCTGTAAATTAATCTCCTGGGAGTCTTGCACAGGGACTCCTGAGTACCTCTGCACCTCTGATGTTTAAACCTTCTCCCCATTTAGATAATAGTCTGCACTTTTGTTCCTTTTACCAAAATGCATTATCATACATTTCCCAACACAGTATTCCATCTGCCACTTTTTTGCCCATTCTTCCAAGTTGTCTAAATCCTTCTGCAACTGCATTGCTTCCTCAGCACTATCTACTCTCCAGCTATCTTCATATCATCTGCAAACTTTGCCACAAAGCCATCAATTCTATTGTCTAAATCACTGACAAAGATTGTGATAAGTAGCAGAACCAATATTGACCCCTGACGAACACCACTAGTCACTGGCAGCCAACCAGAAAAGGCCGCTTTATTCCCACTCACTGCCTCCTGCCTGTCAGCCATTCCTCTAACTATGCCAGTATCTTTCCTGTAAAGCCATGGGATTTTACCTTGTTATGCAGCCTCATGTGATGCATCATATCAAATGCTTTCTGAAAATCCAAGTAAACGACATCCACTGCCTCTCCTTTGTCTACCCTGCTTGTTACTTCCTCGAAGAACCCTCACAGATTTGTCAAGCAAGATTTCCTTTTACAGAAACTATGCTGACTTTGAATTATTTATCATTAGTTTTCAAGTACCCTGAACTTCATTCTTAACAATGGACTCCTACACTTTCTCAATCACTGAGATTAGCTAACTGGCCTATAATCACTCCCTTCTTAAACAGTGGAGTGATATTTGCAATTTTCCAGTCCTCCAGAACCATGTGACTCTAGTGATTCTTGCAAGATCATAACCAATGCATCTGTTATCTCTTCAGCAACCTCTTTCAAAACACTGGAACGTAGTCCGTCTGGTCCCAGTTACTTATCCACCTTCAGACTTTTAGGTACCTAGCAAATTTTCCTTTGAAATAGCAATGACCCTCACTCCTGCTCCCTGACACTCATGGACTTCTGGGACACTGCTAGTGTCTTCCACAGTGAAAACTGATGCAAAGCACGCATTATTCATCTGCCATTTCTTTGTCCCACATTACTACCTCACCAGCATCATTTTCCAGTGGTCCAATATCAACTCTCATCTCCCTTTTACTCTTTATATAATTGATAAAAAAACTTTTAGTATCTTGCTTTCAATTATTGACTAGTTCATCCGCATATTTCTTCTATTCCCTTCTTATGGCTTTTCAGTAGCCTTTTGTTGAATTTAAAAAACTTCCCAATTATCCAACTTCCCACTCACTTTTGCTACATTATTCCCTTTCTTTGGCTTTAATGCAGTCCTTAACTTCCCTTGTCTGCCACAGTTGCCTACCCTTTCCATTTGAGAACTACTGCTATGGGACATACCTATCCTGCACCTTGTGAACTATTCCCAAAACTTCAGACCCCTCTGCTCTGCCAACAACTCACCAGTATCCTTCTCCAATCCACCTGGGCAAGTTCCTCACTCATGCCTCTGTAATTTCTTTATTCCATTGCGATCCTGATACCTGTGAGTTATGCTTCTCCCTCTCAAACTGCAGTATGAATTCAATCATATTATGATTACTGCCTCCTAAGGGTCCTTTACATTAAGCTCTCTGGTAATATCAAGATTATTACACAACACCTAATCTAAGATAGCCTTTCTCCTAGTAGGCTCAAGCACAAGCTGCTCTGTAAAGCCATCTCATAGGCTTTCAACAAGTTCCCTCTCTTGTGATCTGACACCAGCCTGATACCCATAATGTTTATTTCTACCCTTGCAATATTTTAACTCCACCCACAAAGATACGATATTCCCTGACCCTATATCAACTCTTTCTAAAGATGTAATTCCATCTCTTACCAACAGAGCCACACCACCATCTATGCCTTCCTGCCCGCCCTTTCAATACAAATTATATCCTTTGATATTAGGCTCTCAACTATGACCTTCTTTTAGCTACAATTGAGTGATGTCCACAACGTCATATTGACAAATCTCTAATTGCGCCATGAATTAATTCATCTTATTCCAAATACCATGTGCATTTAAATACAGCACCTTCAGTTCTGCATTCTTTGCCCTTTTGAATTTTGCCTCTGTGGTACAACTTAATTCCTTGCGCTGTCTGCACTTGTGCCTAATTATTGGCTTGTCCTTTCCTATGTTCATATTACACCCATCATTTACTTGTAAACTTGGTGGCTCATTCTTAGCCCTGTCATGCTGGTTCCCATCCTCCCAGAAGATGCCAGGAGCAGCAGCTCTCCATCCCTGGTAGTGGCCTGCATTGCCCTTGCAGAAGAGTCATGTTGATTTTGTCCAACTGTTCATCGGCAAAAATTTCTTGGTAGTAACCGATGCAGCTACAAAGTGGCCAAAAGTGTCTCCAGTGGCCTCTACTGCAACCTTGCACACTGTTGATGAGTTGAAAAGCCTCTCTTAAGGACTGGTGTTCAAGAGCAATTAGTCAGTGACAATGGATCATAGTTAGTTGCCATGAAGTTTCAGTCATTCCTGAAAATGAATGGAATAAGACGCTGCCATGTCATAAATCTGCGCTTCACCAAAGTAAAATTAAATTAACACATTTTCCCAGCCTGCTGTGTTTTTCTTTCAATTGGATTTTGGAGTTCCAAAACATAACTGAGAGAAAGTGGTCTCAGGGATGAGTCACATCTAAAATCATCAGCAAGGAGAGAAACACAGCCAACAATAATAGTTTTCCCTGGCAGTAGTTCAGTGTGTGTTGACAGTTTCTAAATCTCCAGTGATTTTGAGAGCCACCCTTCCTTCAGGCTATTCCTCTTTATCTTGGTGCACAGCAGACATCGCAAACCTAATTAAATTACAGCAGTGTGGCACATGAACTCTCTATGTTGCCCTAATGTCTTTCTTGATAGGATTACTTTATAGCCTCAGTCAAATTTAGAGGACATTCACTTCCTAATCCAGCCACATATGAAATTAGTCATCAGGGTGGGGGCAATGTTGGATACTTGGAGTATTTTGTGCAGTGTTGGGCCCCTTATCTAAGAAAGGATCTGCTCACGTTGGAGAGGGTTCAGAGGAGGTTCATGAGAATGATCCCAGTAATGGAAGGATTCATTTATGAGGAGCATTTGATGGCTCTGGCACAGTACTCTGTGGAGCTTCGAAGACTATTGGCAAGATCTTATTGAAATATATTGAATACTGAAGGGCTCAATAGGGTAGACATGGAGAAGATGTTTCCTATAATGGGGAAGTCTAAGATCAGAGGGCACAGCCTCAGAATAGAAGGGCAGCCCTATAAGACAGAGATGAGGAGGAATTTCTTCAGCTAAGGTATGGTGAATCAGTGGAATTTGCTGCTACAGATGGCTGTGGAACCCAAGCTATTGGGGAAATTTAAAGTGGAGGTTGATAGATTCTTGATTATTCAGGATGTCAAAGGTTACAGAGAGAAGGCAGGAGAATGGGGTTAGGAGGGATAATAAGTCTACCATGATGGGATAGTGGAAAAGGTGATGGGCTGAATGGCCCGATTCTGCACCTGTTACTTATGGCCTTGTGGTCTTCTGGGTACACTTTTATTCTGTTGTGCATGATGAATCATCAGACTCCTTCCACCTTGGATCCCCAGATGAACTGGAAGGCAGCTCAGGAGAAATTTCCATGTAAATGATAATGTACCTAGCCCAGTTTATTCTGTTACCTCTATTTGTCAGATTTCCTGTCTTACACGCAGTACTAGAAATTTTGTCGAGCTAAATATCACGAAGATCAATGTCTTTGGTTACTGTCATACACTCCCTTCCCTTGTTATTGATCTCACCACTTTCCCTAAGAATATATTTGATCTTGAGTTGAGCCTTGGGTTCATGGGTTCATGGTATCCCTGTGGTTGCTCTGTCCCACTTGATAAACATTTCCTGGCCAATCGACTTCCAGGCAATCCACAGCTGAAGCCCTCACTGAAATTAACTTGGATTTTCCTAGCATGCTCCTGACATATGCCATGTGGACATCTAAATCTCTCCTCCCTACTCTGACTGAGTCCATTCCCTCCTTTCTCCTGAGCACAGAATCATAAAGCAATTGATTTCACCACCATTCCACACATCTATTCTACTCCCTTTACCCACACGAGATGCAAAGCTTTCTATGCCCTGATAACTCATATGCTTGTGTAGATTATTGTTAAATGCTAGGAGATTGTCTGCCTCCACCATGTCCTTAGGAAACATGCTCCTGACTCTGACTATTCCCCATTGTGAATAGATTCCCCTTTGGATCCTCTCTGTCTCTTCCCTCTTACCTTAAACCTCTCTTCTCTAGTTTTGGGCACCTCTATCATGGGAAACAAACATTGGCATTCTAACCTTTTTATGTTTCTCATGCTACAGATTCCAGCACTTGAAGCCACTTGTGACTATTCCAAGTTTCCTATTGGAATACACTGAGTGGCCATTTTATCATGTACACCTGTATATCTGCTCTTTAATGTAAATATCTAATTAGTTAATCACATGGTACCAACTCAATGCATAAAAGCATGCAGACATAATCAAGAGGGGCAGATGTTGTTCAGACCAAACATCAGACCAGGAAATGATAGCTGGTTCCAGACATGTGGTTTAAGTTTCTCAGAAACTGTTAATCTGCTGTAATTTTCACACACAACAGTCTCTAGAGTTTTCAGAGTATGGTGAGAGAAACAAAAAGCATCCAGTGAGCAGAAGTTCTGTTAGTGAAAACACCTTGCTAATGAAAGAAGTCAGAGGAGTATGGCTAGACTTGCTCAAGCTGGCAGGAAGGTGACAGTAACTTAAATAATCACACATTACAGCAGTGGCGTGCAGAAGAACATCTTTGAATGCCCAACTTGTCAAACCTTGAAGTGGATGGGCTACAGCAGCAGAAAATCATAAACGTACACACAGTGGCCACTTTAGTAGGTACAGGTGATACCTAATAAAGTGGCCACAGAGTGTATTTGTTCTCCGTTTCTGAATCACTGTTTCCATGGAAATAGATTACTGTGCTTCATCATTGTTTATAAGAGTTTTCAAGGATGAACCTTTTTGAGCCTTCATTTTACAAGTCTTGAGACTGTCAAATTTCTGTTGCAGAAAATAAAGAGACAGGGTTCAGAGGCCCAACGGTACAACTCTGAAATTCTTCTTCTCAGATAGCCATGAAACCAAGAAAGAAAAGAAAGGCAGCACGATCATCAATCCCCTAAATCTTTCCTCCCCACACACAAAGCAAACAAAAGTGAAACAGGTACATCAACCTCCCAAATCCCCCTCCCTGATATACAAAAAAATGAGAAAGATAGGGCAAAAGATGCAGAATATAAAAAACAATAAGACTGAGAAAAAGTTTATAGTCCAAGTCTGTATCTAAAGCACAGAAAACCTGGGCAAAGTTCTCCAGTCTCAGCGACAGGGCTTTCTCTCTCCATATTAGAGCAATCCCACCAGCAAGCTAAAGGGACTTTCCCCTCTCTCGCAGTAGAGTGATCCAACCAGCAATCAAAAGACAGGCAACTGGCGCTCACCTTCCGCATTCGCTCTACCTCCCTCGTCACTTTAATTGGTGAACAGTAGAAGCTTTAATCAGTATAATGGAGTCGAACATGGGCTCGTAACCCACCCTGCAGGCTTCTCACCACCAGGTTTGTGAACACTGCCTCTGCTTCCCAGAATCCTCTTGGAGACTGAAACACCCAAACGATTTCCAAACTGCAAATCACAGGCTCCAACAGCTCCAGAGTCACATTCGACAAAAAAGCAAACTGAAAAGACATAAGAGGAGTGAAATATATGGTTTCATGATCTACCTAGAAGATGTCAGTCGAAGGAACTTCGTACGCAGGAACCATTTTGAACAGACATCTGAGGTTTTGACTTTGACTATGACTATGACTATGAAATGAATGTAATAATTCTGTCCATTACCAAAAACGACAGGAGATCAGATGCATTCAGCAGAATAACAACAGGGGCTGTTGCCTCTCTGCTTTAGTGACATGGGTTCAATCCTGACCTCTGGTGCTATCTGTTTGGAGAGTTTTCCTGTGATCCTATGTGGATCTCCCAAGAAATCCATGTTTTAGAAAGGAGGGCTTCATTTATGGGGATAGATTGGATAAGGTGGGCTTGTTTTCCTCAGAGCAGGGAAGGTTGAGGGGCAACCTGAGAGGTTTATAAACTTATGAGAGACACAAGTAAGTAAATCATCCAATTCTATTCCCAAGATCGGGGTATCAAACACCAGAGAGATTAAAGTAAAAATGAGAGGAAAGAGTTTGGAAGGGGTAAGTTTATTTAGACAGAAGGATGTTGATATCTAGAATGTGTGGCCTCTGGTGGAAGCAGATATAATTATTATGTTTAAGTGGCAGACATAAGTAAACAAGGTATAGAAGGATGGGGTCCGAATGTGGCAAAAACTATCAGAGTAGATGGTGAGAAAAATAGGCATAAATATGTAGGCTGAGGGGTCTGTTTCTGTACTGTACAGATCTATAGCTGTAGCCCAAAATGTGTACATTAAGCAGCCACTGTAAATTGTCATTAATGTGCTGATTAGTGATGGAATTTGTGAGGCATTGATGATCATAGAGAAAAAATAATATGGGATTCATCCAGGATTATTGTAAAAGGGTGTTTGCTACTTGGCACGAAGTCAGTAGGCCCTGTTTCTCTACTGTATGTCTCCCTCCCTCTGTCACTCCTCCCACAACTTGTACATTCACAAAGCATGCTTTTGTAAAAACACATGCAAACACCACACAATTAGTCAATGTTTGGAAATATGCTTCTGATACGTTCTTTTACTGCTACAGTGGCCCAGCTCTGTTAGCCTCTTTTCATGCAAGCATTATTACAGCAGGCATGGCATGGACAACTTCACTTGTTTTAATCAGCGTCTAATTGAAAATGTATCTAGTGTTTTTCCCATGTATATGATGAATAATTTCTTCTCAGGCTTCCAGCCCGCTGCAAGTGTTGATTATAAGCAATGTTTCGATGACAAACTCTGTCACCTTCATCAGGGATGATACCTGAGCGTGTCTAGTCCAGTGGTATTTATACCCCCATTGTCCGTCCATCCTGATAGGTTAGTCCTTATCCAATCAGGTCTCCACTCTCCCACCTTGTTTCCAATCGAATTCCAGTTCTTAATTGAAGCGAGACCTTAGTCTTTGTTAAAATTCTTTTCCTCCAGTTTTATTTCAATGGCTTCCTTTACCAGGTGGTCCCAGAAGTCATTGGCGTGCCATCAAAGTCAATCCAATGGCCATTGCAAATGCAATGTTCTGCTACCACTGATTTCTCTCGGTAACCCAAATGGATACACCTCCTGTGCTCCTTGAAGTGGGTTTCCGCCGTGTGTCCCGTCTGGCAGATATATGTTGCTTCACATTCACAAGGAATCCTATTAGCGGCAGGAGACCTGGGTCCCAGCTCATCTTTGACTGCATAAGCTGCGATTTGAGCTTTCAGATGAGACACATGGTAGAAACTAGGTGGGAGAGCAGAAACCTGATTGGGTGATGACTAACCGATCAGGAAGGACAGAATACAAGCATATAAATACCACTGTACTAAACACACCCAGGCGTCATTCCTGAGAAAGATAGCTGAGTTTGTCATTGAAACGTCAGTTATAATCGATTCCCGTACCTGACTGGAAGCTCGAGAAGAGTTTATCAGCCTTCTACGTATTTTTATGTACCAATACAGTTGCATACTCTTACCTGGCATTTAAAAATAATTTTGGAATAATTATTCCTGCAAATATTAACAATATTCGTACAAGACTCATCTCAATAACAAAACAACACGACAGTAAAGTTACTCATTATATTCAACTCACTTCAATGAAGGTCTTTTAATTAATTTCCAACTTAATGCACAAAAAATCTTGGCAGATTCCACATTAGGTATACAGAAAGAGGTCTTTATCAAGAGACACAAGTAAACCACATTGGCATTCTGAGGGCTACGTACAATACTTTTAAATATATCTCTTTTGAATTACACTGACTGTAATCTGCAGCATGTAACTTTCCTTTAAGTAAAGTACTCTTCAATCAACTTAAATCAATTTTAAATCAGCAGGAGGGAGGAGAAGATAGCGGCGCGACGCAGTACGCACGGCCAATCCGAATTGATATCGCATCTGTGAAGTAGGATGCCGTGCACATTCCTGATTTGATAGAGACAGACGTGAAGAAGCACGGAGGAACATCTGGAGTAAATTCTGAAATGCCAACTTCGCTGCCGGTGCTACTGCGCAATCGAGAATCTCCGGAGGGCAGGCCCCAAATCCTCGGCCTTGCCTACTGCCGGGGTCGGGGTCGAAACGCTCTGCAGAGATGGTGCTCAGTGCATTGGTGTCGGGGAGCTGGTTGGAGGCTCGGAGTTTTCGGATGGACTCCGAGTCGGACTGTGGTTGGATGCTTCCAAGATGCTGCATCGGCAAGTTTGCGGCGCTGGAGGTTCACCGTCTGCATGAGATGATGGGACTTCCGAGAGACTCTGTGACTTTACCGTGCCCATGGCCTGTTCTTATCAAATTATGGTATTGCTTTGCACTGTTGTAACTATATGTTATAATTATGTGGGTTTTGTCAGTTTTTCAGTCTTGGTCTGTCCTGTGTTTCTATGATATCATTCTGGAAAAACATTGTATCATCTTAATGCATGCATTACTAAATGACAATAAAAGAGGACTGCGTGTCCTCATAATCTAATGATCTACAGATTTCATGACCTTCTGAAGTACTCAGCAGACTAAGCAGATATGGCACCTGTAAGCCATCAAAAGTTCATCGCCATGACTGGAAACAAGGCATGGTGGGGGGGGGAGGACCTCCAAGCCAGGCTGAAACACACAGGGGTGAGGCCCCTTCTCCCTAGCATCTTGTTAGGAAATGGCCGGTCGCTGGAGAACAAAATTGAGGGCCTGAGGATAAGATTGCTGTATCAAAGGGAAATGAGGGATTGTTGTGTTCTATGTCTGAGTGAGACATGGCTTTCTACCAGCAAGCCAGATATGGCAATCAGACCCAAAGGCTTCTTGATTCACTGAATATATTGAACTGCTGATTTGGAAAAGGGAAAGGTGGAGGCATGTGCTTCATGGTAAACTCTCAGTGGTGGTCTGATGTGGCAGTTTTGTCAACCTTGTGTTCCCCCTGACCTTGAACACCTAATGGTCAAATGATGCCTGTTCTACTTACCTGAGGAGTTCTCCTTCATAATCCTGCCTGAAGTTAACATGCCACCAGTGAGTGACTATAATGAAGTGCTTGAGATACCTCATGATACCGTCTCCATATAAGAAGCTGTCCATCCCAACACATTTCAAATCATAGTTGGAGATTTCAGCTAGGCTTGTTTGAAGAAAACGCTGCCCAATTACCATTATATATAACCTGTAACATCAGAGGTCCCAACACACTATATGCCACTGTTATACTGAGATAGGGAATGCCGACTGATTAATGCCCAGGCCCATTTGGTAAATCTGATCAGTTGGCTGCCCTTCTCCTACCTGCATACAGACAGAGGCTAAAGAATAAAGCTCTAGAGTAGGACAACAAAGCGGCGGTTGTGGAAGACAGAGCAGTGGCTTTGGGATTATTTTGAATTGGTGGACTAGGCCATGTTCAAGGATTCATCTGTGGATCTCAATGAATGCACCATGATTGTCACAGACTTTATTAAAATAGCTGTAGACAAATGTGTTCTCACAAAGTCATTCAGATGTCTTCCCCGACCAGACATCTGGATGAACCAAAAGATCCACAATCTGCTGAGGGCCAGATCAGAAGCATTCAAGTCTGGTGATCAAGAAAATTACAAGAGCTACAATCTCTGAAAAGCCATCTCATGGGCAAAGTGGCAATGCTGGATTAAACTTGAATCAATGAAGGACGCTTGACAGTTGTGGCACTATCACCTCATAAAATAAAATGAAGTAACATAGGTGACAACAGAGCTTCACTTCCAGATGATCTCAATGTCTTCTATGCTCACTTTGACTGACAAAACATTCAGGAATTATGATGAACTCCCACAGCCCTCAATGATCCTGTGATTTCAGTGCCTATGAAAAACATTGTAGCCTGCCTCAGTAGCTGCCATCCACTCACACCCACAATGATGAAGTATTTTGACAGACTGGTGATGAAACACATTAACTACATGAGATCAACTTGGATCTGCTCAGATCTGCCTACCAGCACAACAGGTCCATAGCAGATGCCATCTCACTGGTTTTTCACTCAACCCTGGAACATCTGGACAGCAAATATGCATGCATCAGGATGCTCTTTATCGACTACTGTTCAGCATTCAATACCATCATTCCCTCAAGACTAATGAATAAACCAAGACCTTGGCCTCAATATTTCTTTCTGCAATTGGATTATTGATTTCCTCACTTGCAGACACCAGTCAGTTTGGATTGACAACATCTCCTCCACAATCTCCATCAGTACACAAGCACCACAAGCTGTGTGTTCAGCCTCCCACTCTACTCACTTTACATTTATGACTGTGTGGCTAAGCTCAGAGCCAATGCCATATTCAAGTTTGCTGAAGACAACAGTGTCACTGGCTGAATCAAAGGTATTGATGAATCAGTATATAGGAGGGAAATTGAAAATCTGGCTGAGTGGTACCATAGCAATAAGCTCTTTACTCAATGTCAGCAAGACAAAAGAGCTGATTATTGACTTCAGGAGAAGGAAGGAAACCAAAGCCCCATGAGCCAGTACTCATTGAAGAACCAGAAGTGACGAGGGTCAGGAGCTTTAAATTCCTCAGTGTTATTATTTCAGAGGCCCAGTATGTGAGTGTGATTATGAAGAAAGCACAGTAGCCCCTTTTACTTCCTTAGGAGTTTGCGAAGATTTGGCATTACATCTAAAACTTTGATTAACTTCTTATAGATGCACAGTGGAGATTATATTGACAGGCTGAATTACAACCTGGTATGGAAACCAGGTATGCCCTTGAACAGAACAGAAAATCCTGCAAAAGTTAGTGGATGTAACCCAGTCCATCATGGGTAAAGTCCTCACCACCACTGAGCACATCAACATGGAACATTGTCGCAGGGAAGCAGCATCCATCATTAGGGACCCCTACCACCCAGATCTCACTTCCTTCTCGCTGCTGCCATCAGGAAGAATTTAAAGAACTTCAGGACTCACACCACCAGGTTCATGAATAATTATTACTGCTTAAACATGAGGCTCGTCAACCAAAGAAGATAATTTCATTCAACCTCATCTTCATCATTGAAATGTTCTGACAACTTACGGACTCACTTTCAAGGATTCTTGATCTCATGATCTCAATATTTATTGCTTATTTATTTATTATTACAATTTCTTTCTTTTTGTATTTGCATGCTTTGTGTCTTTTGCACACTGGTCGAATGCCCAAATTGATGCGATCTTTTGTTGATTCTATTATGTATTTATTGAGAATACCCACAAGAAAATGAGTCTCTGGGTTATAAATGGTGACATAGAAGTACTTTGATAATAAATTTACTTTGAACTTTGAAATTTGGATGCAACCCGATTCATCACAGGCAAAGTCTGCCCACCATTGAGCACATCTACATGTATCGCTGCCACAAGAAAGCAGGACCCATCAGGAAGGACCACCCACCATCCAGATCATGCTCTCTTCTTGCCACCACCATTGGCAATGCATTCAGGAGCCTTAGGTCCCACACTGTTAGGTTCAGGAATAGTTATTAGCCTGTAGCAATTAGACTCCTGAACCAGCATGGATAATTTCACTCACAAGAACTCCAAACTGATTCCACAACGTACAGGTTCACTTTTCAAGGCCTCCACAACTCACATTTCAGTATTGTTGCAACACACACAAAATGCTGGAGGAACTCAGCAGGCCAGGCAGCATCTATGGAAAAGAGTACAGTCAACATTTTGGGCTGAGACCCTTCAGCAGGGCTCCACAGACAACGTTTCAGGTTGGGATCCATCAGCAGGACTCCACAGACAACGTTTTGGGCCGAGACCCTTCAGCAGGACTATTACAAGGGCAAAATTTTAAGGTGATTGGAGGAAAGTATGGGGGGAGGTGTGCAGAAGGTAAGTTTTTTAGAGAGAGTGGTTGGTGCTAGGTATGGTGGTAGAGGCTGATGTTAGAATGTGAGAAGAGTACAGCACAGGAACAGGCCATTCGGCCCACAACGTTATGCTGAACCAGCTAAAAGGCGAATCAATATTAATTCTAAAACCCCTTTTGTACATTTCAACATGGTTACTGATTTATTGGAAAATAATTAATTGTCACTGATCTGTTATGTAGTCAAAAGGTGGCTTTGGTGTGTGTTTATTCACCTAATATAGATAGCCCTGAATTTTTTAAGAAGCTATTTTATGTACTGCCGAACTTAAATGAATATAATTTGATTATGGGTGGTGACTTTAACTGCTGTCTCAATCAGTTGATTGGCAGTTCATTCACCAATCCGTTGCTTCCTAACAAAGCTGCGACTTGCATTAATTTTTTTATTAGAATACGGTCTGGTCAATATTTGGAGATTTATGTACCCTAAAGATAAGAATTTTTCTTTTTTTTCACAAGTGTACCATAAATACTCAAGAATTGATTATTTTTTGTTGGACACGCGTTTAGCGCCCTTTGTGGCTGATTGTGCATATGATGTCATTGCATCATTGGATCATGCACCCATGAAATTAACTTTGAAGTTTTCTGATAATATACTGAAGGTACCTCAGTGGAGATTTAATGCTACATTGATATAAGATTCAACCTTTGTAAATTTTATGAAAGAGCAAATTTCTCTATTTTTTGAATTAAATACAACTGAGGGAATGTCAAATTTAGTTATTTGGGACACGATGAAATCTTTTCTTAGGGGACAGATAATTTCATACTCAATAGTTTTAAGAAGGAAAACCAAGGCGGAACTTTTAGTAATTACTAATAGGATTAAAGAAATAGATAAAGTTTATTCAGTAATGCCTAGTGAAGATCTCTATAAGGAAAGGGTGGAACTCTAAACAAAACATGATTTGCTTTTGACTTTTCCCATTGAGCAGCAACTTTTTAAATCTAAAAGTCAATTTTATATACATGGGGACAGGTGAGGCAATTTATTGGCTGGTCAGTTAAAAGCTACTATGGCTAGAAGACAGATCCTGAAAATTTGAAGACCTGATTCAACTGAAATGGTAGATCCTTATGAAATTAAAAAGGTATTTATAGATTTCTACTCTAACCTTTATAAATCTGAATTTTCAGACAATATTATTTTTATCAATAGATTTTTGCAAAAATTGGATATACCTAAAATTTCTATCCAAGATATGAACACATTAGATGTACCTATTAAACAAGAGGAAATAGCAAGGGCTATATCCTCTTTCCAACCAGGTAAGGCTCCGGGACTGAATGGATATACGGTGGAATTTTATAAGACTTTCACTGAAATACTTAGACCTTATTTATGTCAAATCTTCACTGATTCAAAATCCTCTGAGAATCTCCTGAAAACTTTTTACGAAACATCAATCTCACTAATTCCTGAAAAAGAGAAAGGTTTATCTGAATGCGCTTCCTATAGGCCAATCTCTTTAATGAATGTGGATTTTAAAATTCTTTCCAAGATTTTGGCTAATAGACTTGAGAGTATCTTACCTACTGTTATTTCCAATGATCAAACTTGATTTATTAAAAAATAGATATTCACATTTTAACATTCGAAGATTATTAAACATTATTCGCTCCTCTCCATCTAAAGAATCCGAATGTGTTGTTTCTCCTGATGCAGAGATAGCTTTTGATAGGGTGAAGTGGTTTTACTTATTTGAGGTTTTGGAAAGATTTTATTTTAGTCCAGGATTTATTTCCTGGATCAAATTGATCTATCAAGCTGCTATGGCTGTGGTTATAACTAATAATCAAAAATCTCCTAACTTTAGATTATACCAAGGTACTCGGCAGGGATGTCCTCTTAGCCCTTTAACTTGGCTCTAGAACCCCTTACTATTGCTCTTAGAGATTCCAATACTGTTCAGTGTATTAAGAGAGGGGACAAAGTACACAAGGTTTCATTGTATGCAGATGACCTGTTAGTTTATATTCCAGATCCTAGGAAATCTATTCCTTCTATGCTATCTATATTTTCTAAATTCAGTAGTTTTTCTGGATATAAATTAAATTTATATAAAAGTGAGTTATTTCCGATTAATAATTACTCAGATCAATATCATCAAGTACCTTTTAGTATTGCTAAAAATTACTTTACTTACCTTGGTATTAAAATTACTAAAAATTTTAAGGACCTGTATAAATATAATTTTTTCCCATTAATTGATTACACCCAACAAATGCTTTCTAAATGGTCACCTATGATGTTATCATTAATAGGTCGAGTTAATGCTATTAAAATGATAGTTATACCGAAATTTTTATATACATTTCAGGCAGTAGATGTAGTGTATATGGATTTCAGCAAGGCATTTGATAAGGTACCCCTTGCAAGGCTTATTGAGAAAGTAAGGAGGCATGGGATCCAAGGGGACATTGCTTTGTGGATCCAGAACTGGCTCGCCCATAGAAGGCAAAGAGTGGTTGTAGACGGGTCATATCCTGCATGGAGGTCGGTCACCAGTGGTGTGCCTAAGGGATTTGTTCTGGAACCCCTACTCTTCGTAATATTTATAAATGACCTGGATGAAGAAGTGGAGGGATGGGTTAGCAAATTTGCTGATGACACAAAGGTTGGAGGTGTTGTGGATAGTGTGGAGGGCTGTCTGAGGTTACAGCGGGACATTGTTAGGATGCAAAACTGGGCTGAGAAGTGGCAGATGGAGTTCAACCCAGATAAGTCTGAAGTAGTTCATTTTGGGAGGTCAAATATGATGGCAGAATATAGTATTAATGGTAAGACTCTTGGCAGTGTGGAGGATCAGAGGGATCTTGGGGTCCAAGTCCATAGGACACTCAAAGCTGCAGTGCAGGTTGACTCTGTGGTTAAGAAAGCATATGGTGCATTGGCTTTCATCAATCATAGGATTGAATTTAGGAGCTGAGAGGTAATGTTGCAGCTATATAGGACCCTGGTCAGACCCCACTTAGAGTACTGTGCTCAGTTCTGGTTGCCTCACTGTAGGAAGGATGTGGAAACCATAGAAAGGGTGCAGAGGAGATTTACAAGGACATTGTCTGGATTGGGGAGCAGCCTTATGAAAACAAGTTGAGTGAACTCGGCCTTTTTTCCTTAGAGCAACAGAGGATAAGAGGTGACCTGATAGAGGTGTATAAGTTGATGAGAGGCACTGATCATATGGATAGTTAGAGGCTTTTTCCCAGGGCTGAAATGGCTAGCACAAGACAGCACAGTTTTAAGGTACTTGGAGTTGGTACCAAGGAGATGTCAGGGGTAAGTTTTTTACGCAGAGAGTGGTGAGTGGGTGGAATGGGCTGCCGGCGACGATGGTGGAACCAATATCGATAGGGTCGTTTAAGAGACTCTTGGACAGGTAAATGGAGCTCAGAAAAATAGAGGGCTATGGGTAACCCTAAGTAATTTCTCAGGTAAGAACATGTTCAACACGGCTTTGTGGGCTGAAGGGCCTGTATTGTGCAGTAGGTTTTCTTTGCTTCTATGTTTCTATGTTTGACAAACTTTCTAACACCACTGTAAATACTAATCGCTTCTACCTACACCATGTCCATATCCCCCCATCTTCCTAACATCCATGTGCCTCACAAAATGTCCCTTACAAGTTTCCAATGTATTTGCCTCTACTACCGTATGAGGCAGCACATTGCGGGCATCCACCACTCTCTGAGCAAAATAACTGACTCCTCACATCTCCATTGAAACTACTGTCCTCACCTTCAATGCATGCCCTCTGGAATTAGACATTTGAACCCTGGGAAGCAGGTACTTTATGCCACTCTGTTTATGCCCCCTCATAATCTTCTAAACCTCTATCACATCTCCCCTCAGCCTGTGATGCCTCGGAGAAAACAACCCAAGTTATTCCAGCCTTTTGTGATAGCACATGCTCTCTAAACCAGGCGGCACCCTGCTAAACCTCTTCTGCGCTCTCTCTAAAGCCTCAACATCCTGCCTATAGAGGGATGACCAGAACTGTATGCAATACTCCAGATGTGCTTTAACCAGAGTTTTATTAAGTTGCAACATCACCTCTTGAGTTTTGAACTCAATGCCTCAACTAGGCATTCCATAAGCCTTCTTGACCACCTTATCAACCTGTGTAGCCGCTTTCATGGAGATACTGAGGTGCACACCTCACATTTGTTTGTGTTAAGCTCCATCTGCCATTTCTCAGCCCATATCTGTTGTATTCCTTGCCAGTCTTCTACAGTACCCACAACTCCACCAATCTTGGTATCTGCAAATTTACTAACCCACTCATCTATTTTTTCATCCAGGTTTTTTATATACATTACAAACCGTAAAGGTCTCATCACTGATCTCCATGGAACCTGACCAATTACAGACCTCCACTTCAAATGAGTCCCTTCAAGCACTACCCTCTGTGTTCCATGCACAAGCTAGTTCCGAACCTAAGCATCCGCACACCTGTGCATCTTGATCTCTAGGATTAGAGACATCTAAGAAACTCTTAGATTGATACATGAATCACAGAAAAAATGGAGGACTATTTAGGATGGAAAGGTTAATTGATCTTGGAGTAGGTTAACAGGTTAGCACAAAATTGTGGGCCAAAGGGCCTATACGCATTAGGGTTAGTGTTCTATATTCTATGTTCTATGTATGTGCAAAGAATGAATGGATATGGAGATTTTGTAGGTAGAAGGGACTAGTTTAGTTAAGCATTTAAGTACTATTTTAATTGGTTCAGCACAACATCGTGGGACAAGGGGCCTATTCTTTACTCGACTGTTCTATGTTCTATATATGTATTCTCTTCAGCTCTGTCTCTGTTGTCTTGCACTCTTTGAACCTCCATACTCCTCATCTTTGTTTATAGTTCTCTATCATTATTGGCTGTACTTTCATCTGGTAAAGCCCTAATCTCTGGAATTCTCTCCTCTCCTTTAAAGACGCCCTTTTAATATAAAATGTTTCACCTGGCTTGTTGTCAATTTAGTTTGATACATCTCCTGGGGACATCTTACATCTTTAAAGACACCACATTGTTGGTAATTTTTGATAAATAAATACGCACACAACAGCGAATGCTGTTAAATGTTTTCTGAGTTTATTGCCCGGACACCCCCATCATCTCCATCATAAGCAATTGTCCATTGTTGAGCGAGAGCTATGACAATGAATATAAGCTACCAACCAAAGTGAAAAGGGAAATACAGGCCATCACATATCAGAAGAAGTCAGTGAGTACATAAGGTTTGAAGAAGCTGCAACATAGAGGAATAACACAGCTTTTTGTCCCAATGGAAGCAGAATGTTTCACCAAGCTCATACCAACGTTGCAATACATGTTTTGGAGAGTTGCTAGTATGTTTGTTTTTTTATTTCTGGAAAAAAACAAACAAATTATTACCAACCATGAAGAAGCAAGACAGGTAAATCTGTATCCAATAGCCAGAAACATTTGCACTTGTAAAATGTTCCATGTATTCCTTTCACAATCTCTGAGAAAGAAGTACATTTTAAAAGAAAATGGACATTGGGCATTGAACCTGTGAACATTTTCAATATATATTATTTCTGTTTTTGCATGATACATATACTATAACTGATTGATTGATTGATTCTTCTATATTATGCATTACATTGAACTGCTGCTGTTAAGTAAACAAATATCACAACACATGCCAGTGATAATTAACCTGATTCTGATTCTGAATTACTGTTAGCTACAATATGTTGCAGCTAACTTGCTTCTTAACTCCCTGAGATAGTGATGGAGATGGTTTAGGCTACAAAATGATCTCAATGGACTTATTAAAAAGGCAGAAAATGTGAAATTGAATTAATTTGATAGCAGTGATGAATTTTGTTGAGATGGCTGATACTGGAGTCTTGAGCAAAAAACAAGATGCTGTAGGAACTCAGCAACTGTGGAAGGAGACAGATAGTTGCTGTTTCAGGACATGACATATTATCTGGACTGAAACTGAGGGCAGATAGAGACAGTAGAAAGAGCTGAAGGGAAGGTATGAAGCAAGAACTATCAAGTGGCCGGCAGATCCAGGTGCGGAAATGGAGGACGGGAGAGTGGAAATAGTGACAGAAGCTGGGAGGTGATAGGTGTGCTGCAGATGATGGAATCTGATAGGAGATTAAGGTGGAGCATGGAACCGGTTAAGGGAGGTAGGGTGGGCGGATGACAACAGTGGGTTAAGTGAAACCAGTGGTAGGAGTATATGGGTGATAGGCAGACAGAATTAGAAAGAGAAAAGATTATAAACTGGTATGAGTATGGGATTAGGAATTACGGGGAACCTGAAATCTGACAACCCATAGTGCTGTGATTCAATTTAAATGATAGGAATCATTTCAAGCAGCTGCTTAATGAAATCATTTTGGAGTTAGAGGAGCAGAGGAGGGTCTAGGATTAGCCATATTTAGTGAGCAGAACCTCCAGAAAATGGATGATTCCCCTACAGGAGAAAAAATACTTTGTTATAGCATATCATGCAGGAGATATTTTATTTTAACTAAATGCTCACCAGTCGTTATTACGGTTGTAGTTACTCCGGATGTCTCTTGTCCACCACTAATATTAATGCTGTAACAAGACACAAAACAGATTAATTATAAAGCATCCAAAGGCAATAAATGCTCAACCATGTTATGCGAATTTGGTGTCACTACTGAGATGGATAAAGTTCCCATAACTGAAGGAAGTTAGTTTGAGTTCTGACAAACAGTCTAGCTGTTAAAATCATCAAAATCCCCCATGTTCTTGACTTAAAAACTAACATATATTTTTTAAATTTCACCTGACAGTAGAATCTGATATGACATATTCTGTAGTGGATCCTCAGTTTAGAATTGTTGCAGCATAGATAGATCCCAATTGTTGTCTCCTAATAAAACAATCCTCTGAATATTATTCTCTCTGGTACCAATCTAACTTCATAGAATTTAGCATCCTTTATACATTCATTTCAAAGGTATGAATGATTCTATTTTCATCAATACTGCAAGCAGTGAATTCCTGATTAGAGCCATGTCCGTGTAAAGATGTTTTTAATTACATCTACCGCACAAATTTTGCATACAAATTTTAAACTTGTGTTTCCTTATCCTTAAAATATTTGCTAATTTAGTTACAGATTGGCATATATCACATTGTGGGAATCACTGAATTGTGGCTGAAAGAAGGTTAGAGCTGGGAGCTTAAAGTCCAAGCATACATATTGTAATGAACGGACAGGCAGGTAGGCAGAGAGGATGGCCTGGCTCTGTTGGTTAAAAATGAAATGATATCATTAGAAAGAGGTGACATAGGATCAGAAGGTATAGAAGGTGTACTTTTCTTCTAATATTTTTATATTTGTCTGTGAACTTGTAATGCTACTGTGACATTGTAAATTCCTTTGGGATGAATAAATTACCTAACTTGTGGGTGGAGCTAAGGAAGAGCAAGGGTAAAACTACCCTGATGGGGGCTATATACAGACCTCAAAACAGTCGGAATGATGTGGGCTGCAAATTACAAAGGGAGATGGAAAAGGGCAGGATAGACAAAGGTGAACCAGTGGATGCTGTGTACTTGGGCTTTCACAAGGTCTTTGTAAAGCTGCCACACAAGGCTGCTTAACCAGTTAAGAGCTCATGGTATTACAGGAAAGATTCGGGCATGGATAAAGCAGCGGCTGATTGGCAGGAGACAAAGAGTGGAAATAAAATAAGCCTTTTCTGGTTGGCTGCCAGTGACTGGTGACTGGTGGTGTTCCACAGGAGTCAGCTGGGAACGCTTCTTTCCTATGTAATAGGTCGATGACTTGGATGACGGAATTGATGCCTTTGCGGCCAAGTTTGCCGATGATATGAAGATAGGTGGAGCGGTTGGTAGTATTGAGGAAGGAAAGAGGCTACAAAAGGACTTAGACAGATGAGGAGAATGAGTAAAGAAGTGGCAGATACAATACAATAGTTGGAAGTGTATAGTCACACACTTTGCTAGAAGAGATAAAAGGGTAGACATTTTTTTAAATGGAGAGAAATTCAAAAACCTAAGGTGCAAAGGGACTTGGAAGTTGTCGTGCAAGGTTCCCTAAAGGTTAATTTACAGGCTGAGTCGGTCGTGGGGAAGGCAAATGAAATGTTAACATTCATTTTGAGTGGACTAGAATATAAAAGCAAGGATGTAATACTGAGACTTTATAAAGCACTGGTGAGGCCTCACTTGGAGAATTATGAGGAGTTTTTGCCCCTCGTCTAGGAAAGGATGTGCTGACATTGGAGAGGGTTCAAAGGAGGTTCACGAAAATGATTCTTGGATTGAAAGGCTTCTCATCTGAGGGGCGTTTGATGGCTCTGCACCTGCACTCACTGGAATGCAGAAGAATGAGGGGTGTCCACACTGAAACCTATTGAATGTTGAAAGGCCTCAATAGTGTCAATGAAGAGAGAATGTTTCCTATGGTGGGGAAGTCTAAGACTAGCGCACACAGCCTCAGAATAGAGGAATGTACTTTCAGAATGGAGATGAGGAGAAATTTCTTTAGACAGAGAGTGGTTAACTGATTGCCACAGGTGGCTGTGGAGATCTAGTTATTGGGTATATTTAAGGCAGAGGTTGTTAGATTCTTGACTAGTCAGGGCATGAAGGGATGCAGGGAGAAAGCAAGGGATTGTGGCTGAGAGGGAAATGGATCAGCCCTAATGAAATGGCAGAGCAGACTCAATGAGTCAAATGTTCTTATTCCTATGGTCTAATTGGAACAGCCGTATCTAAATGCACCATGATTGTTGTCCAACTCTGCCTAATCTCTACCAGGAAAGAGGGAAAGAATGTTAGCTTCTAATCCTATGGCTGGAATTCCTCATCCCCAGAGTCAATGCAGAAAATGTTTTGATCAGTCTCTCTTGGACCTTTACATCCTTTCAAATGAGTGCACTCATCTATTTTGACTTGATTGGTCTTCATACTTCTGCAGCTACTGGAAATTGATTTTTATTCTTATTGGCAAAGGGATTCAATGGGGTCAGTCTCTTGTAAAAATATATGGTATTGGACCCAAAAGAACAACACAGTACTGTTCTAAAAAACAACAAAAATAAATTGGCTTTGATCCCGTAGACTTGAGAAAGATTTGCATTACTGTATCTCCACTAACCCAAATTCTAGTCCCATTTTTTTTATACTTTCATGTCAACCTCTTTTACCTGGAGTGTCTTTCCTTTTGTCAGTTAATCAATAAAAGAAAAAAATTGCATGTGCCAGAAATCTGAAACAGAAAACCAGAGAAGCTGGAACCACTCAGAAGCTCAGAAAGAAACCGTGGAAGGAGAAACAATCAATGGTTCAGGTTGAAGATCCATCATCAGGTGATTAGTTCTGACGAAGGGTCTTTCACCTGAAATGTTAATTGCTTCCTGTCTGCAGATGCTGCCTGATGCTGAGTATTTGTAGCATTAGGTGCTTCTATAACCTGAAGCAATAGCTCCATTCTCTATCACCTCCTGTTCTGCTAAGTACCTCCAGCACTTCTGTTTTGCATCATCTAATCCAATGGGAAGTAAATAATATTTTTCTCAATTTTGTCTATCTTCAACCATCTCAATGTTTACAGTTAATAACATTATCTGGGAATTTATGCTTCTGTTGATGCAAATGATAGAAAATACAAATTATTCATTTAAATTTTGCAGCTGCAGTGGCCAGTTTAGTTTCATGTTCAATGGACTTTAGTCTGGATCACAAGTTCTATTATTTAATTGGTGAACTACCATGTGAAATATGAACAGTCAATAACCTTAAAAGCCACAAACCTGCCACTGCTGCCTTGAAGGAGAGATCTGTAGGTTTCAATTTCCTTCTCAAGTTGCATCTTTATGTTGATCAGCTGTTCATATTCTTTCGATTTATTAATAATATCATTCCTCATATTGGTTAACTCCATTTGAAGATTAGAAATGCTCATCCTCAAACCATTCAGTTGATTGGCATATGATTCATTAATTTCTGCAATGCTGTTTTCTAAAGAGAGGTTCTGCAAAATTGATGCGAAGAGGGAGAAAAATAAAGAGTTTTATTCTATTGATTTTTCAAGGGATTGGCTAATGATATTGAGGAATTGTCTCGAAATTCGTTCATTTCAGTCATTGGCTTATGCCCATTCAATATGTCATGGGATCTAGACCACCAATCATAGTATGCATACTGTACGTGCAGCAGAACATCGAGGTTTTAACATCACACTCATTTTCCCTTCAACATATGAAGGTTCCTTAAGATGAAGCACCAGCCTTCCTAGTAGTGACTGGATGGAAAGAGACATGCTAAGCCAGAGGGTTTCATGATAGACTAGTCCACCATCTAGACAAGTAAAATAGAACTCATATCTTGATGGATACTAATTTGAATTCAACTTTCTGAAACTTACCCTCAGTATATTACAGAAAAGAACAAGTTGGCTTTTTCCAAAATTCACCTGCTGTCAAATCAATTTCAGACGCAGATGGTAATGTGCAGAATTTAAAATGAAAATGAGAATTTGGAAACCTTGTGGCCAGGGAATTCATTGTTATTTTTTGCCTCCTGTATTATAACAGTGCAGCTGCCTCACAGTTCCAGGGTCAAGTTTGATCCTTCCACATCATAAAAATGTTATGGTAGGTAAATTATTCTCTTAATGTAGGTATGTGACAATATAATCAAAGGAGAATTAATGGGCATGCGAGAGAGAATAATTTACACTGATGCAGAGAGATAAAAGGAGAGGAAGTTGTATTGTTGGAGAGACGGCAGGAACTGAACTGCTTCTGTCTTTATTATCATAACAAAATAAATGTTTTCAAAGTTCAAAGTGTGCTTCACTGTTCAGGTTATAAACAGATATTATATCTAGTGAATTTGTCAGCAATTGTTGAGAAGCTTACCAGCCATTTGCTGAAACTATATCACTATTTTACTTACCGCACTTAACAGAGAGTCATACTCAGCCTGAAGAGTTTGACACTGTTGGCGTAGTTCCTTCAGCTGCACTTTTACGCCTTCTGCTGCCTCATTCACTTGAACCTTCAGAGCTGTTTGCGATTCGATCTTGGATTGGAGGGAAGGATGCACAAAAAAATGACAAATCCTTTATAAAATCAAAACTCTGGTCAAACATACAGTAACAAAATGCTAACTGTTCTCTTATCTCAAATACTTCCCAGATTGTTGAGAAATCAGTCTGCATACATTTAATTATCTCCTCCTCTGTGTTGGTGAGGCTCAAAGTAGATTGTGGGGTGGGGGGGGGCTGCTTCATTGAGCACTTTCAGTCTGTCTGCCACAATAACAGGATTTTTCGGTGGCCACTCATTTAAATTCTACTTCCCATTTCCATTCTGATATGTCAGTCCATGTCCTCCTCTACTGTCATGATGAAGCCAGTCTCAGACAGGAGGAGCATCACTTCATATTCCATCTGGGTAACCTCAAACTTGAGGACATGCATAGTAAATTCTCTAACTTCTAGTATCTGCTCCTCCTTCATCTTCTGTCCTTTTTCATCACCCATTCTGGCTTTCTTCTTACCCTTTCTCTTCTCTTCTCTTCACCTGCTTATCATCTCCTCTGGTACTCCTCTTCCTTCCCTTTCTTTATTGGTCCATTGTCTTCTCCCATCAGTTTCTTTCTTCTTCAGCCCTTTACCTTGTCCACCTATCACCACCCCCCCAGCTCATCAGTTGATCCCCCCTCACTCACTCACTTTTCCCCTCACCTGGCATCACCTATCACTTGTCAGCTTGTACTCCTTCCCGGCCCCCATAGTCTTATTTTGTCTTCTTCTCCTTTCATTTCCATTCCTGATGAAGGGTCTCAGCCTGAAACATCAGCTGTTTATTCCTCTCCATGTTGCTGTCTGAAACATTGAGTTCCTCCAGCATTTTGTGTGTGTTGCGCTGAATGTCTGCGTCTGCAGAATCTGTTGTGCTTAGCTGTTTCCATTGGTCATGAATGGGACATGCACTCAGTGGCCTCTTTATTAAATACAGCTGTACACCTGCTCGTTAATGCAAATATCTAAGCAGTCAATCATATGGCAGCAATTCAATGCATAAAAGCATGCAGACATGGTCAAGAATTCAGTTGTTGTTCAGCCGAATATGGAATGAAATGTGGAATGATTGTAGGTGCCAGATAGGATGTTTTGAATATCTCAAAATCTGTTGGTCTCCTGAGATTTTCACATACAACAGTGAGAAAAACAGAAAACATCCAGTGAACAGCAGTTCTGTGGGTGAAAACACCTTGATAAAGAGAGAGGTCAGAAGAGAATGGCCAGACTGGTTCAAGCCGACAGGAAGGTGACATTAAATCAAATTATCACACATTAGAATAGTTTTGTGCAGAAGACCATCGCTGAATGATGTAGTTTGCTATATATACAAACACATATACTCAATGGCCATTTTATTAGGTCCAGGAGGTACTGAATAAAGTGTCCTCTAAGTATAGTTGTTAAGACGGACATTGCAATACTTCACGAGATTTCTCAGAAGCCAAGACTTGTCAGATTTAATAAAGTCCAAATTTCACCCTTATTACCTACGTAGAGTTGCATTGCGATATGTCAATAGCTTGGAATCTCTTAGAAACAACAGAAGTCCTGCAGTTAATCCAGATGGTATTATACAGTTATAGATTCTGCTGGCAAAGAGCGTCATGGCACTGGGTAAAATGAGGAGCGACCTTATAGAGCTGTTTAAATTTATGAGAGGCATAGGCAATTCTATGGTAACAGCCTTTTCCTTAGAGTAGGGGTGTCCAAAACTAGGGGCATATGTTTAGCATGAGAGAGGAAAAATTTAAAAGGAACCCAAGGGGCAACATTTTCATGCAGAAGGTGGGTGAGCAGATGGATTGAGCTGCCAGAGGAAGTGGTCGAGGCTGGTAAAATACTACCATTTAAGAAGCACTTTGACATTTATGTGGAAGGGCTTGGCTTAGAGGGATATGAGCCAATCAGAGGATACTGTGACTAACTGGGGAGGCACTGTAGTCAGCATAGACTGTATCTTCTCTGTATTTTTCTATAACAAGGGATTGAAGACGCTGGAATTTGGAGTGACAATCCGTTGGTGGGGGGGGAAGGATTAGGAAACTGTGCTAACGCAAGTCCTTTCCTCCCACCAGTACTGCTCTGTTCTCCCAGCAGAGTCTCGGCCTGAAACGTCGACTGTACCTCTTCCTATAGATGTTGCCTGGCCTGCCGCGTTCCACCAGCATTTTGTGTGTGTATTGGTTTATTATTTCATTCTAGCAGGTAGATTTCAAATCATTCACTCAAAGAGTCTCGACAGGCAGAAATATAGAAAAAGCAGACTCACCTCAGCAGCATACCAGTTGTCCAGATTCTCTTTGTTCTTCTTGCACATGGCTTCATAATTTAGTCGCATTTCCTCCAGTGCCTTGTTCAGGTCAAGAGAAGAAGCAGCCTCCACGTTCACACTAACAGTCCCAGTAATATGTTTTTTCAATTCGACCAGTTGCTATAAAAATGAAAATTACAAACTCATTGCCATTTTCTCCAGCTAGATATTCACAACATTGCAAAATTCAAAGGAAATCCAAAGTAAATCAAAGTATACATATCTCTCTCATTTACTAAGCTGAGATTCATTTTCTTGTGGACATTCACAGTAGATACACAATAGAATCAATGGAAAACTGCATGCAATGAAGATGGACAAACAGCCAATGTACAAAGCATAACAAATTGTGCAAATACAAGAAAAAAAGTAAAATTATAATAATAAACAAATAATAGATATTGAGTTGTAGAGTCCATGAAAGTGCGTCCATAGTGTGTGGAATCAGTTCAGTGTTGGGGTAAGAAGTTATCCCCCCAGTTCACCCTAATAGTTGCCTAATAGTTGAAGGGCAGTAACTGTTCCTGAATCCGGTGGTGTGGCACCTGAGCCTCCTGTACCTTCTTCCTGATGGCGGTGGTGAGAAGGGAGCATGTTCTGGATGCTGGGCATCCCTGATAATGCTGCTGCTCTCCTGCAGTATTGCTCCTTGCAGATGGGCTGTGTTCTCTATTCTCTGCCACTAATGAAATAAAGACTTTGATGAAGTTCACCTACCTTCCAATGTAGATACTCGATAACGTGTCACCAAATGCCCTAATGAACAGTTGTACAGTTACATTGTTCACAGTAGCCTGACTTGTATCATGACCTGGTACTGCAATTTCAAGGTACAGGAATGCAGAGAGTAGAGGACATAGTTGGACCATCAAGGTCACAGCTCTTCCAAACACTCTCAGTATTGGTGTCTTTGTCACCAAAGAAATTTGCACATTTCTACAGATGTACTGTGGCGAGTTTTCTAACTGGTTGGATCACGGTCTGATATGGAGGGGCTACCGCGCAGGATCAGAAAAAGCTGCAGTAAACTCAGCCAGCTCTGTCACGGGTACCAGCTTCTGCAGCATCGAGATTCTGACCCGGATCTGGGCCATACCCTCCAAATATCCGGACCTGCCACTCGTTTTTTTGCGTTACCTTACTTTCTCTTTTCTATTTTCTATTTATGATTTATAATTCAAATTTTTACTATTTACTATCGATTTGTACTCCAGAGAGCGGGAAGTGCAGAATCAAATATCGCTGTGATGATTGTACGCTCTAGTATCAATTGTTTGGTGACAATAAAGTATTAAGTACAAAGTATCAAGGTGATTCCATCATTAAAGACCCTCATCACCCTGGATATGCCCTCTTCTCATTGCTACCATCAAGGAGGAGATACAAAAGCCAGTAGACATACACTCAATGTTTTATGAACAACTTCTTTAACACCACCATCAGATTTCTGATCATACAATGAACCCATGATCAATACTGTATTATTCCAGTTCTCTTTCTGCACTACTTATATAATTTAATTTTTATTGTATCTATCCTATTGTAATTTATAGTTTTTTGTGTATTGCACTGTACTGCTGCCACAAAACAACAAATTTCATGACAATACAAAGGAAAACAAAAATAGAATGTAGAATGAGTGTTCAGCAGATTGATTCCTGGGATGGCAGGACTTTCATATGATGAAAGACTGGATCAACTAGGCTTATACTCGTTGGAATTTAGAAGATTGAGGGGGGATCTTATTGAAAAATATAAAATCCTAAAGGGATTGGACAGGCTAGATGCAGGAAGATTGTTCCCGATGTTGGGGAAGTCCAGAACGAGGGGTCACAGTTTGAGGATAAAGGGGAAACCTTTTAGGACCGAGATGAGGAAAAACTTCTTCACACAGAGAGTGGTGAATCTGTGGAATTCTCTGCCACAGGAAACAGTTGAGGCCAGTTCATTGGCTATATTTAAGAGGGAGTTAGATATGGCCCTTGTGGCTAAAGGGATCAGGGGGTATGGAGAGAAGGCAGGTACAGGGTTCTGAGTTGGATGATCAGCCATGACCATACTGAATGGCGGTGCAGGCTCGAAAATACCCCTGCACCTATTTTCTATGTTTCTATGTTTACAGGTACAGGTAAAATGCAGAGCAGGTAGACAATATGGTTCAAAATATGATCTGGTAAATTGTGAAGTCTAGAGTCCAGCTTATCGCACTAAAGAACCATTCAATAGTCTTATAATGGCAGGATAGAAGCTGTTCTTGAACCTGCTGGTACATGCATTCAGGCTCTTGTGTCTTCCAAGAAAAGCTTCTTTCCTTCCACCCTTCCACCACCAGATTTCTGAATGGCCCATGATCCTGTGAACAATACCTTATCAATCATCTTTTGCACTATTTATTTAAATGTTGTAACTTATACATTCATTTTTATGTCTTGCACAGTACTGAAGCTGCAAAACAACAAATTTTTGAACATAGGTCAGTCATAGCAAACCTAATTTCAATTCTAACACAATATAATGTTGTTAAAAATTAGTTTTTCAAATAAATGTATCCTTTATTTAGATTGCCATTAATACAGCACCTTGGAACATTTTTCCTGCCAACATCATGGTCCTCAGAGAAAGAAAGAAAGAGGCCACTGTCAAAGGTGAAGACCAGCTTACCTCCTCATGATCCTTCTTCAAATACACCAGCTCATCCTGGGCGCTAGTTAGGTCATTTTCCAAGTCCTTGCAGTTGAAAATATATTCATCCTTCATTGCTTTGAGATCAGCAATGTCAGCTTCCACAGACTGTCTGGTGTTGAACTCATTTTCAAACCTAATTTGAAGATGTATAAAATAAAGAAGTTGTTTAAATTGAACAGGAATTATAGAAGCAAAGGGCTCAAAATAACAAACTTGCACATTATGAGGGAATTATAGCTCAATATCCATTGAGGTTCAAATATAGACAAAAATTATTTTAAGGGTAAATATATGTATTAATAATTTAGTTAGTCTTACTATTATCCCATTAGAAATGATGTGGAGAGGATGTTTCCTTAAGTGGACAAGAGGGCACAGCTTCCATATAAAGAACGTCCCTTTAGAACAGAGATGAAGAGGAATTTCTTTAGGGAAAGGGTAGTTAATCTGTGAGCTTCTTTGCTACAGATGACTGTGGAGGCCAAATCATTGTGTGAATTTAAAGCAGAGCTTGATAGGTTCTTAATTAGTGAGAACATTAAAGGATCTTTTGGGAGAAGACAGGAGAACGGGGTTGCCATAGAGGAGAAGGTACAGGAGCCTGAGGACTCGCACCACCAGGTTCAGAAACAGTTATAACTCCTCAACCATCATGCTCCTGAACCAAAGGGACTAACTTCACTTGCCCCATCATTGAACTGTTTCCATAACCTAAGGACTCCCCTTCAAGAACTTTTCATCTCATGTTCTCCATGTTTATTGCTTATTTATTTATTACTATTATTTATCTCTTTTTGTATTTGCAAAGTTTGTTGATTTTTGCACACTAGTTGAGAGCCCACTTGGTGCAGTCTTTCATTAATTCTATTATGGTTATTATTCTATTAAAGGTTTATTGAAATGCTCATAAGAAAATGAATCTCAGGATTGTATATGGTGACGTATATATCCTTCGATAATAAATTTACTTTAAACTTTGAACTTTTCTTGAATGGATCCATTTGTTTGTGCTCTTAGATCACAGCTGAAAGGAAAACCCATTGCCACGGATCTTGAGTCATTTAGACCAGATCAACACATTTCTTTAAGAAGATTGGTGAACTTAATGTAATGTTGACACTTCCCTTTTACTTGCAGATTTATTTAACTAACAAATTAAACTTCCCAACTACTGTGCTCCTCCTTCTAAATTACTACTCCAGGTTTCTGAATTACTAATCCAATAACATAATTACCATGCAGAGAATATCAAAAATAAACTGCAGATGTTAGAACAAAATACCGAAGCTCTCTAACAGCATATGAGAAGCAAACAACAAAGTTAATATTCAGATCTGAAACCTTTAATGAGAAATCTTTCCCAGTGCTGACAAAGTTTGCAGATATGAAAAGTTGGCTCTCATCAGTGGCTTCAAAGCCAATGCAGAAGATTCTTAGGGATAGGATTTACACACAATTCAAAAAGCATTGCACCTTCTAGAATTGATGAAGTTTGTGAGGAGGTGATAAAGGTGACTAATGAAGGTGGTCCAGTGGGCATTGTCAGCATGAGCTTTCTTTAAGGCATTTGACAATGTTCCTCATGGTAGTCTGAGCTAGAACGATAAGATGCATGAGATCCACAGTGACTTTGGAGTTGGGATTTTGAATTAACTTGTCAGCAGACTCAATAGGCTAGATAGCGTAATTCTGCTCCTCAGTCTTATGGTGTTATGATTAAATCCATTTCTCGCTCCATAGATTCTGCCTGACCTGCTGAGTGGTAACAGCAGTCTAAGAGACCCTTTGCTGCAGCAACTGTTCAAGCAGAAGGATATATCATTAACTTGCAAAAGTTCTAGCTGTATTGATTGTCATAAACACAAGTACATGTGTGCACAGGTGTAATGAAAAGCTTACTTGCAGCAGCATCGCAGGCACTGCATAAGCATAAATTAAATTAATTTTTATAAGAAAGAGCAGGGGTGGCTGAAAGAACATTGCATACACATTAAACAGCAAATTATATATGTTTAGTGATTATCAGACAGGACGAATGTTCCTATTATCTACTCCAGTGGCCACACTCCCAGCAATCATGAATGGGGACTAAATTTTGCTTTTGTTAATGATACCCACATGATTTTTGAAAGGCTTGGACTTTAAAAAGTAATTCTGGAGAAGGCAGGAAATAGCTCACGCACTTGGTTTGGAAGTCTCTTGCCGCCAGAGTTGCATTGTCAAGGTCCAGAGCCAGCCGTGCATTTCCGAGGTGAATCTGCAAAATCTGAAGAACAAAATCACTGTGAGTTACCTCTTCGGTGTGCAGACAAGTAGTTGAATTGTTGTGATCCCTAAGGTGCCGTCCTCATGGGTATTTAGAATAGTGACCCCTAAGATGCATTAAACTTTGGTGCTAAGTGTGTACACCAGTTCAAATATTCACCAGTGTCTCCATTATAAAAGCCTGCTCCACATCATCCATGCATGACATCATGCCTAACGATCTACGCTCAGCGTCCACTTTATTACGAATGAAACCCGGTGTGGTCTTCTGCTGCTGTAGCCCATCCATTTCAAGACTCAACGTGTTGTGCATTCAGAGATGCTGTTCTGCACATCACAGTTGTAACATGTGGTTATTTGAGTTACTGTCACCTTCCTGTCAGTTTGAACCAGTCTGGCCATTCTCCTCTGACCTCTCTCATTAACAAGGCGTTTTCACCAACAGATCTGCCACTCACTGGATGCTTTTTTTTAATTTTTGCACCATTCTCTGTAAAGTCTAGAGATTGTTGAATGTGAAAACCCCAGGAAATAAGTAGTTTCTGAGGTGCTCAAACAGCCCTCTCTGGCACCAATAATCATTCCATAGCCAAAGTCACCTAGATCACATTTCTCCCCCCATTCTGATGTTTTGTCTGAAAAACAACTGAACCTCTTGACCATGTCTGCATACTTTTATGCATAGAATTTCTGCCACACGACTTGCTGATTAGATATTAGCATTAACAAGCAGGTGTACAGATGTACCTAATAAAGTGGCCACTACCACCCGGGATGTCTGTGCTAAGGCTGGGAAGGTTTCTAAAATGGGTGACACTGTGCCATTGACCTGAATAAAGTCCGTTGATTCCTCACAGAACAGAAATCTGTAAATGTCTTATGTACTATTCACAGAAAAGATTCTGGTTCAACCCTCATTGGTGCAATCAGGGAAGGGCACATTGTTTATTAACTTACTGTCCTTCAGTCAGAATAAGGAAGGGTTCCAAGTTTCCAAGTTCAGGTCTGTTTTGTTATTGTGAGCAATTATTGGCCTAAAAGACCTCTCCAATGCTGTCCTGGCAATGAAAGAGTTAACATATGAAGCGTGCTTGATGGCTCAGAGCCTGTATTTGTTAGAGTTTAGAAGAATGAAAGGGGGGGGGGGTCACATTGAAAACTACTGAAAGGCCCAAATAGTGGAGAGAATGTTTCCAACAGTGGGGAGTCTAGGACCAGAGGGCAGTCTCAGAATAGAGGGACATCCCTTTAGAACAGGGATGAGGAGACATTTCTCTGGCCAGAGGGTGGTGAATCTGTGGAATTCATTGCACAGATGTCTGTGGGTTCCAAGTCATTAGTATATTTGAAGTTGAGGTTGATAGGTTCTTAATTAGTAAGGATATCAAAGATTATGGGAAGAAGGAAGGAGAATGGGGTTAAGAGGGATAATATATCAGCCATATCCTGCCACTGCCTATACCTGCTCTTTGTGACCACATGCGTTTCCTCTGGGTGCTTCGGTTTTCTCCCACAATCTGAAGACATACCGGTTGGGAGGTTAATTGGTCATTGTAAATTGTCCTGTGATTAGGCTAGGGTCAAATCGGGGGTTGCTGGATGGCCCAGCTCGAAGGGCTGGATAGACCTGTTCTGTTCTGTGTCTCAATCAATCAATAAATAAATGCGTAATTGAATGGCAGACAAGATATGATGGGCCGAGTGGCCTCATCCTGCTCTTATGCATGTTTTATGGTCTTAAGGTTCTGCATAAAAAATGTTATCACACAACTGAACAACCAGCCTGTGGAATAATTAATGAACAGCTGTCTGCTTGCGGAGATAGGTTCAACTTCAGAAATAGTTTAAAACAGCAGAGTTGTCATTACGTAGAAAAAAACTGAGATATTAAATAACAGATCGCCTTTCAGCTATGCAAATATAAGCAACAATTAAAAGTCATCAACTGTCATTCCTGTCCAATAAAATGTTCCTTCTGTGTCAAATGAAGGCCCCTTCTATACTAACATGCCTGACTTACCAACCTGAATTCGAAATTAAAGTAGTGTAGATTTCAAAATAGTTCTCTAGACTTGTATCCATTTTGCTTAGGGTCTGAACCAGTTGAACATGCTCACTGAATCTTCTGAAGTTCAATTCTTTCCTTCTTATAAAAAAAATTCAGTGTAAGACCTTCAATCTCGTTTCCTTATCTGTTGGCAATTTATCAGCCCTTCCCCCCCTCCTTTGTTCCTTGTCCTGAGCTCTGCGCAAAAAATTGCACATTGTGAGCCATCAAGTTAAGTTCTATGCCACTTCTGGAACATGGTAAGAATGATTGATATGTCAAGAAGTGCACTTCAGAACACCGTCAGAGAACGAAGCAGAACAACAGAAGTAAATAAGACAGTTCTCCAGTAAATGTCCATCTCCACTGCCACCCCCCCCCGAAAATAAACATATTAAGTATCAATAAAAGGAAAATACTGTTGTGCTTGTGTTTTTACAGAAGTTACTTCTTACCTGTTCTCTCAGGGGCTTGATTATTTCATCATAGGCAGAATAGTCGAACGTTTTCAAAGCTGAGCCCACTTGGAACTCTTTAAGCTGCAGTTCCAGCTCTGTGTTTGCTTTCTCCAGGCTCTTCACCTGCTCCAGATAAGTGGACAGCCTGTTGTTCAGGCCAATCATGGTTTCTTTCTCATTGCTAATGCCTCCTGACATACTGCTTAAGGAAGAGCTTCCACTAAAGCTTGATGAAGCAAATCCTGCTCCACCATGTCCTGCTCTACTAAATCCTGCTCCACCAAGTCCTCTTCCCCTAAAGCTACCAAAAGTAAGGGCAGATCTAGAAAACTCACCCAAAGACCCTGACCCCGCACCTCTTCCTAGGTATGGCATAGAGCTCATGGATGAGAAGCTTCCACTGCCCCCAGATCTGGATGATCTTAAACTTCCTGACATTTGCATGCCAGACATTTTACCTAAACTAAAGTCCATGGTGACTATTTCGCTCTAGCTTTCAAAAGAGGATGAAGCAAAGCCTCTGAATGCACAAGCTAATTTTGCGTGAGTTGTTGGCCCGAAAGTCACAGGATGGAGTTATCTAGTTGGGAAGTCCCCTGATTCCTCAACCATCCTATTGACCAGGGATTTACATCTACTTTTATAGATGAGGAATGAGGTGAATGTCCCCACCCACTCAAATCTTATTGGTCTCCAACCATCTCCTCCCAATAGGCTGGGTGCCAGCAGAAGTGATCAAAGCCTCCCTTTGTTTTCTCTTCTACTCTGTGAGTGCTGACAGTGGCAATATTTATGACAACCCCATTCAATTTTATATAAAAGTATATCTATTGCAGGGGGATAAAACAAGAGCTTTCTGGAAGATGCAATGCACTCAATGTTATCTGGATCTTCTTCCACTTTCCTACCTCCCCCCACCCTCCCTTCTATCCTCCCCACATCCTCTGCTCTCCTTCCAATCCTTCCCCTCCCTCCTCCACTCTCAACCTTATCCTTCACTATGATCGATACCCATAGCCTTCTCTTCCTCCGATCCTACCACCCCATTCCCTTCCTCTAATCCTCCCCATAGACCCACCTTCCCCATCTTACACATACAAGCACACACACATACACATATACACAGACTTTCACACTCTACTCTGACAAACTTCATTGCTCTCTGGAGTGGCTATTTCTCTCCAGAATCAGAAGCTAGGGTTGGCAGTGATGTGTCACCATTGAATTAGCAGCCCCTCATTGATGGACAAATGTAATCACAATTGAAGTACTGTAACTCAGAAAAAGTTTGCGTGCTAATGCATTCAATGGGAAGGAAATATTGGAAAGCTAGGCTTTTATCCACGAGTTTGGAAAAACGACAGAAGTTTGATTGAACACAAATGCACAAGAGGAGGAGTCAGACACTCAGGTTCTCTAATCTGCACCATCACCCAATATGACCACAGTTGATTTATACAGGTCCAAACTCCTTCTCTGTACCAGAGCCTCAGGATTTATCTCTGGGTGCAGAATCAAAATCAAAATTAAGTTTGTTATCGCTAATATATGCCGTGAAATACGTTGTTTCACAGCAGTACAGTTCAAGGCATAAACAAACATAAATAAATAATACAAAAGACGAATAATGTGGCAATGTTCATGAACCGTCCAGAAATCCAGCGGCGGAGGGGAAGAAACTGTTCCTAAAACACTGAGTATGGCTGCTCAGGCTCCTGCACCTCTTAAAGGGACAATGGTGGATAATTTGAAGCAGGAGGGCACTCTACACTGGGAGAAGGAAAGATTAAAAATATCAGCTCTTAGCCCATCAACGAATTCCCTGACCACTTAGATGAGATATTTCCCTGTATTAATGAGAAGTGGGAATGCTCTGGATGGTAAGTGTCCTTACCAATGGGTGCTGCCTTCTTGAGACTGCCTTTTGAAGATGTTCTCAATGGTGGTGAGGCTAAAAGTGCCAGAAGGGCCTATTCTATACTGTATCCCGATAAATAAATAACTAAAATAGGTATACAATATTGTGGAGTTGTGTTAAACTGGAGAACTGTGAAATACTCAGAAACGTGGAGTCAGAAAACAATAAAGAGAAAATTGGAATGTGACAGCAAACTCGAGAATAGTATTTAAAAACAATATTACAAAAGGAAAAGGGTAGTTAAGTTTAGACACAACAAACAGCAGATGATCGAATCTGGAGCCACATACAATCTGTTGGACACTGGCTCAGGTAGCACCTAGTCTACACCCTATATTAGGGCTGTAGGAGAGCTGTGGGAGTTAGTGGCTTTCCTCGGATGGAGTCAGGAAGATCTTGAAAAGGGAGAGAAGTGTCAGAAAGGGTGGAAGTTAGTGACAAGTATGATACAATTGTTTAGTTCCACATGAGTCCTAATTCAGGGTTTCAACACAAAATATCAACAATTCCTTTCCTCAAAGAGAGGCTGCACAGTCCATTGAGTTCCTCTAGCAGAGTGTTTGTAGTTAAAGTGGTGCCTCGAGATGAAATGGATACAGGTAATGAGAACTATTAAAAAATGGCAACGTTTTCACATGAGCAATGAATAACAGGACCCAAACAATTAGGATGATTGCATTATTTTCAGAATGATAGTCAGTAACTTCAACCATTTACATTTGGTGTTAATATCTTGGATGAAAGTACCAAGGGTATTATTTCCACTTTTTCCAGTGGTATAAAGATCAGTGACTTATGAGAAGGATACAAAGAATCTGCAAGGGGTTATAGATAGGTTAAACAAATGGGTAAGAGTTTGACAGGTGGAGTATACTGTAGGGAAATGTAAGGCTATCCACTTTGAAAGAAAGAATGAAAAATCAAATTATTATTTAGATGTAGAGATACTACAGGTGGACGTGGAAATCCTAGTGCTTGAAACATGAAGGGCTAACTTGCAGGTATAACAGTTATTACAGAGGCTATTGGAATTTCAGATAGAATATAGGGTTATTGCAAAGAGTATAGAAATTTCATGGCACAGAATCAAGGCTCCCAGTTTGGTAGTAAGGGTTTCGGAACTGCCACCCAGCATTGAGTAGTAGGTGCAAAATGGGACAGAACTTCAGCAGATCTTAGTATCCTGAGAAGTTTCCTAAAAGTGAGGATCACCCAGACTTCAAACTTGCATAGAATGCAAGCATTATCATCTCTTGTGGTTTTCAGAGGTACAGACCTCTGGAGGAATATCTTATGGATAGATAGCACACACATATATTGCCTCTTTTGACCTGATGCCAATTTATTTTGTCCCTGTTTATTCATTCCCCATTACTTTGTTCAACTGAATTCCCGTATGTATTTTTGTAATGGGAGAAAATACAGAGAACTGCATCTATTCTGCCTTGGCTGAGATCTCTGTGTGAGATCCGTTCATTGGATTAAAGCCTACATCCTAGAAAAATGCACCATGAAGAATAGCAACAAAATTCTTACCTTGAAATATCAATGCAGTTCGCAGAATGGGTGAAGACACTTTGGCAATTGCTTTGTTATTCAGGCCTGATTATCGGAGGGTGCTATTCTGCTCCTGATTTGTATGTGACTGATCTTCATGCATTACATTCATCTGGTGATATAATCTTGCTTTTATTGGTAATAGCTGCATTGGTGTCTTATTCCCCTCTCAATAAATGGAATGTTTTCAGAATGGATTTTGACCATGTCAAAAGGAGCAGAATTAGACCTTTCAGCCCATTGATTCTGCTCCACCATTTGATCATGGCTGATTTATTATACCTTTCAAACCCATTCTCCTCCTTTCTCTGTGTAGACCTCAATGCCCTTAGTAATCTAGAACTTACTAACCTCTGCTTTAAAAATACCCAGTGACTTTGCCTCTACAACCATCTGTAGCAATGAATTTCACAAATACAACAGCCTCCGGCTAAAGAAATACCCTGCATCTCTCTATTCTGAGGTTGTACCTTCTCATCATTGACCTTCTTTATGCCATGGACCCTTTCCATTAACCAAAGGTCTCTGGATCCTAGGTTGGGAACCTCTGTCCTAGACCCTTACAATATTGGAAACATCCTCTGCATGTCCACCCTTTGTACTTCTTTCAATATTCAGAAGGTTTCAATGAGATCTCCCCCTCATTATTCTAAACTGCAGTGAGCACAGGCCCAGAGCCTTCAAACACTTCTCATAGCTTTCCCTTTCATTGTTGGGCTCAATCTCATAAATCTCTTCTTCAGTCTCTCCAATGCATTTAACTTTATTTGACGTACAATAGACAACTTGATGCGTGTTCACACATGCACACACACACATACCCACACCCACTCACCTACACATATCACTTCCAACCATCTAGCTGTCAAAAGTTTATCAATACACACCCTGTTGACTATAACTCAAAGCAACATAACAGGATTCATCCAAATCATTTTCTAAACTTAACCTGCCTTATAATATTTAGATAAATGATAAAGTGTGATTATCAAACCTTACTCTGTGAGAAATGTGCATTGAAAAATATATTTGTTATTTGATTTATGTGTCAAAACTAATAATACACGCAGTGGCCACTTTATTAGGTATATCTGTACACCTGCTTTTTAAAGCAAAAAGTTATTTAACCAATCATGTGGCAGTAACTCAATACATAAAACCATGCAGACCTGGTCTAAAGTTTCATTTGTTGTTCACACCAAACATCAGATTGGGGAAGAAATGTGATCTAAGTTGCTTTGACTGTGGAATGATAGTGCCAGACAAGATGGTTTGAGTCTCGCAGAACTGCTGATCTCCTGGGATTTTCACACACAACAGTCTCTAGAGATTCTAGAGAATGGTGTGAAGATCAAAAGACATCCATTAAGCAGCAGTTCTGTGGGTGAAAACACCTTGTAATGAGTGTTGTGTCCTGTATATTAATACGTACCTTGGGTTAACAATAAAGAATCATATTCTGGAAGAATTAGAACTTTTATTTACAGCAACACAACCAAACCACATTTTTACCAAGCCATGTTCCAGATCATTCTAACATTTCTGTGCATGCTCAGAACTCTCTCCAATCACGTTCTGACATGTCAAACCACCACATCTTCCTTTCCTTGAAAAGAAAAACAATTAGCAACATTAACCAGAACAAATGCATAATTTAACGTGTTTCTATCAGTCTCTCTGGGGGTTTACGAACACGAGTAGATCTAGGTGGTTCACACAGTTCTTGTGTTTCATTATTATTTCCATGTTTTGTCTGGTCTGCATCAGTTATCTGAAACTCTGAGGTTGGCTCTGAAGTTTCCTCCTGCCATCTGGCAAAAGGTACCGAAGCATTCTGGCTCTCACGACCAGACTGTGCAACAGTTTCTTCCCCCAAGCCATCAGACTCCTTAATACCCAGAGTCTATACTGACATCTACATCATTTATTACTATATTGTAACTTGTCCTCTATTGTGCCTATTGTCTTGTTTATTATTTATTGTACTGTCTTGCACTGTTTTGTGCACTTTATGTAGACCTGTGTATGTCTGCAGTCTAGTGTAGTTTTTGTGTTGTTTTATGTAGTCTAGTGTAGCCTTGTGTTGTCTCACTTAGTCTAGTGTAGTTTTGTGTTGTTTCATGTAGCACTATGGTCCTGGAGGAACGTTGTTTCATTTTTACTGTGTACTGTACCAGCAGTTTATGATCGAAATGACGATAAAAAGCGACTTGACTTGACTTGACTTCTTAAGGTCTTTGCGATTTCTTGTTAACACTGCTCCTTCTTCTGTTTGGACCATGTATGATCTTAGTTGTACTTCTTCAAGTACTGTAGCTTTCTTAATTCCTTCACTTCCTTTTGTAATGAAATACGAATTTTCTTTTCTTCACCTAATTCATTCATTAACTGTGTAATCTCATTTTTTATGCTGAGACTTCACTTGCAATGGAATAGTCCAGTCATTCTTACTTTGTTTGTTTTCACAAAGCACATCTATATAAAACCACTCAAGTTCATTTTCAAGCACTGTATTTCCTTTTTTTATTTTCTTTCTACTTCCGCAACAGCGTGAAAAATGATTATTCTTACCCCAGTCATTGCACATTTTCCCATATGCTGGACACTGTTTCGGCTGAAGCTGCCGTCCACAGCAATCACGTTGCTTTTTTTCTCTCAGATGATGTCTTGTTCCCTGTCGGTTTCATTGTCGTATTAATATTATTTCTAATATGTTCGCGCTTTTTTACAGCGTCTATGTGGCAACTTTCAATGAAAAGTTCTGTAGCCTGCGATGTCACTGTTTCCGAAGCTTCGCAGAGCATCAAAGTTTTTTCCAAGTCTAAGTCTTGTTCTCTTAACAGTCTTTCTTCCGAATGCCACAAATAATTCTGTCTTTAATGAGAGAGTCTGTCAGTTCTCCAAACTCGCATGTTTTACTATGGTGTCTCAACTCCGTAATATATTGATCAATTGTTTCAGCAGCTCTCTGCACATGTGTAAAAAATTTATGCCTTTCGTACGTCAAATTATGCTTCGGTATATAAAATGCTTCAAATTTGTCCATTATCGGTTTTAATTTTAAATTATCTCCATCTTCAAAAATAAACTGATTATATACCTCAACTGCGTTGTCACCTATTACGTGGAGTAGAAGCGCAGCTTTTGTTTTTTTCCGGTTTTCCATCAGCTTCGATCGCCGATAAATATATTTCAAAATGCTGCTTGAATTTTCTCGTTCTCAGCTACGTTCCAAGTCAGCTGAAGTGTTGGTGGAGGTTGAAACCTTCCATTTTTAAAATTGTACACATACACCAAAACAGTTTGAACTCCTTTTTCTTCGATTATCTTCGCTTCTCCCATGTTAGCGAACATATTATTCTTCCAGACCGACTTCTGACACCATGTTGTGTTCTTGATATTAATACGTACCGTGGGTTAACAATAAAGAATCATATTCTGGAAGAATTAGAACTTTTAATTACATCAACAAAACCAAACCACGTTTTTACCAAGCCATGTTCCAGATTCTAACATTTCTGCGCATGCTCAGAACTCTCTCCAGTCACATTCTGACACGTCATATCATAATGAGAGAGGTCAGAGGAGAATGGCCAGACTGGTTCAAGCTGACAGGAAGGAAACGGTGACCTAAATAACCAAGTGTTACAACAGTGGTGTGCAGAAGAGTATCTCTGAATGCACATGTTGAACCTTGAAGTGGATAAGCCTCAGCAGCAGAAGACCATGAACATACACTCAGTGTGTTTCTGAAGCTAATATTTCGCACTGCAACCAGTACAAGTGCATCGAAGTTTAGCGTAACTTTATTACCAAAATATGTATATGCCTCCATATACCACACTGAGCTTTATTTTCTTGTGGGCTTTCACAGTATGATAAAGAAATATAATACAATAATGAAAAACTACATGCAAACACTGACAAACAGCCAATATGTGAATGACAAACCGTGCAAGTAACTAATCAATAATACTCAGAACAAAGGCTGTAAAGCCATAGTTTATGGAATCAGTTCAGAGTTGAGGTGAGTGAAGTTGTCCATACTAGTTCAGGAAAAATTGCGTTTTTGTAAATTGTGTGTAATTAGACATTGGCTCGATGGAAGAAGCCAGAGAGTGGTGGTAGAGAATTGCTTCTCAGAGTGGAGGCCTGTGACTAGTGGTGTGCCACAGGGATCAGTGCTGGGTCCATTGTTATTAGTCATCTATATCAATGATCTGGATGATAATGTGGTAAATTGGATCAGCAAGTTTGCTGATGATACAAAGATTGGAGGTGTAGTAGACAGTGAGGAAGGTTTTCAGAGCCTGCAGAGGGACTTGGACCAGCTGGAAAAATGGGCTGAAAAATGGCAGATGGAGTTTAATACCGACAAGTGTGAGGTATTGCATGTTGGAAGGACAAACCAAGGTAGAACATACAGGGTTAATGGTAAGGCACTGAGGAGTGCAGTGGAACAGAGGGACCTGGGAATACAGATACAAAATTCCCTAAAAGTGTCGTCACAGGTAGATAGGGTCGTAAAGAGAGCTTTTGGTACATTGTCCTTTATTAATCGAAGTATTGAGTATAAGAGCTGGAATGTTATGATGAGGTTGTATAAGGCATTGGTGAGGCCAAATCTGGAGTATTGTGTTCAGTTTTGGTCACCAAATTACAGGAAGGATATAAATAAGGTTGAAAGAGTGCAGAGAAGGTTTACAAGGATGTTGCCGGGACTTGAGAAACTCAGTTACAGAGAAAGGTTGAATAGGTTAGGACTTTATTCCCTGGAGCGTAGAAGAATGAGGGGAGATTTGATAGAGGTATATAAAATTATGATGGGTATAGATAGAGTGAATGCAGGCAGGCTTTTTCCACTGAGGCAAGGGGAGAAAAAAACCAGAGGACATGGGTTAAGGGTGAGGGGGGAAAAGTTTAAAGGGAACATTAGTGGGGGCTTCTTCACACAGAGAGTGGTGGGAGTATGGAATGAGCTGCCAGATGAGGTGGTAAATGTGGGTTCTTTTTTAACATTTAAGAATAAATTGGACAGATACATGGATGGAAGGTGTATGGAGGGATATGGTCCGTGTGCAGGTCAGTGGGACTAGGCAGAAAATGGTTCGGCACAGCCAAGAAGGGCCAAAGGGCCTGTTTCTGTGCTGTAGTTTCTATGGTTTCTACGGTTTCCATGGTAAATCTTGATGGTAGATTTGGAATAAAAACATTGTCTTGTTACCTCCCTGCAAAGCAGATTAATATTTAACATTGTCAAGTGTTCTGTTCAAACTGGTTTGGAGAGCAAATGTTACCAAGCCCAATAAGATGAAACCTAACCTTAGGTCTAGGTAAATATATGTACCGTATTTATTAATCTGACGAAAAATAACAAGTAAAAGAAATACTTCTGAAGCCTAGTTTACTGAATGCTTAAATCAAAATAATCTTGACCACCACCTGGTCTAAGATAAAGGCTGGCCCTTTAGTTTGTTGACTGAGTGCTGAGTGATAGTTGTGAATTTGCATTCATTTAAAAAGCTGTTTCAAAGGATTGAAATTGAAAAGTTGGCAATCATCCAGATTCCAAAGTTAGGAAGGGCTGATGATGAATCAATGAACACTTGCATGGATAATGCTAAGTTTAATCACATGAATTCAGACTGCAAAAGTATGAATAACTTGAAATAAACTGTGGCCTTTCCAAGATACCCTAGATCCATTTATAGCCGATGAATATTTCTGAAGGGTACTCACTATTCTAATGTTAAATTGTGCACAACAAGCTCCCACAAGCTGCAGAGTGGGAGTGACCTGCTTATCTGTGACATTGATTGAGAAATTAATTTGAGCCCCAGAGGAAAGTGCCTGGGTTGTCAATGCAATCCTGCCATTGGATTTTTTACATTCACATTAAAGGCATGGTCTAGGTTTAGAACAAACAAAAGTGCAACTCCTTCCCAATTCTTCATTAATTCTTGTACACAAAACTGTGAACTGGAAATTAAACACAAAACTTACTCTCTAAGGGCCAGTAGGCACTGACCTATTATCTGAAAGGATTGTGATGTCTTTGGGCTATATCACGAATAGGGTGTAGCAGGTATTCGCATTTTGGTGTGGAGCCACAGTTGCTAGTTCAAGTTCAAGCTTATTGTCATCACAGGCATAAGTACACACAGTATAAATGCCATGGAAATTATTTTTCCACAGAAGTAGCAGCATTATACTGCACAAGCCAAGACAAACAAAAGTTAACATGAACATACATTCAGTGGCCAACTGTACCTAATAAAATGGCCACTCGTCTCCGCTCTATGCTCATGGTCTTCTGCTTCTCTTGCCCATGTACTTCAAGGTTTGACATGTTGTGTGTTCAGAGATGCTCTGTAACACATCTTTAGTTGAGTTAGTGCCACCTCCCTGCCAGCTTGAACCAGTCTGGCCATTCTCCTCTGACTTCTCTCGTTAACAAGGCGTCTTCACCCACAGGACTGCCACTCGTTGCAGTGTTTTTTTTGTTTCTTGCACCATTCTCTGTAAACTTTAGAGGATGCTGTGCGTGAAAATTTCTGAGATACTCAAACCACCCCACTTGGCATCAACAATCATTCCACGGTCAAAGTCACTTAGATCACATTTCTTCCCCATTCTGATGTTTGGTCTGAAGAACAGCTGAACCTTTTGACCATATCTACATGCTTTTATGCATTGAGTTACTGTCGCATGATAGGCTGATTAGATATTTGCAATAACAAGCAAGTATACAGGTGTATCAAATGAAGTGGCCACAGAGTGTACATCTATTGATTGTGATGTCCTTGACTAAATTACCAATGAAGTGTAACAGATATTTGCAACTTCCTGACTTGGAGCCACAGTTTCTAATTCAAGTCAAAGCTTCTTGGTGTCACAGGCATAAGTACACACAATATAAATGTCCTGGAAATTAGCCTTTTTGCAGTAGCAGCACAGGACGTTACATAGCCAATTTAAATTTCACATAAACACATATCAATATATCTCTTGCTCATTGACTGGCTTCCGTCACCTTGGATTAAGAACTTCCTATTTTACAAATTTCTGCGTGGTACTCCTCCTACTTCTATAAATTTTTCTGATCATATAATCGACTTAGATTTCTCACACCTGCAGTTTGGTCTCTTTCCTTCCCTCAGTATATCCGTATACCATTTGTTGCACCTTGCACAACTAACACTTGAAATTCTCTCTCTCTCACCTCCTCGATTTCTTTCTCTCTTTCTCTTTCTCCCACTCTCAGTGTCTCTCTTGTTTCTCTTTCTCAGTCAATCTTATTCCTTTTATATCCCTTTCTCACTCTTTCCCACTCTCTCTCTGCCTCTTTCTTCTTAAAACCTACCACATTGACGTAGATTTAACCTGACGCCGCTTTCTCTATTAATCCCATCAGCGACAGTGCAAGAGGTTCTATTAAATCTTTCCAAGCTCTTAATGAAGTGGGGCCACTAGTGTGCCTTCTTCATGACTGCATCAATGCATTGCGCCCAAGAGCTCACAGTGCCGCCTCCATTAGATTGATGAGACCCAATGTAGATTGGAGGCCCTCTTGTCAAGCATCTGCCTTAAAAGAAGTGGTTTCCCAGTGGCCACCCATTTTAATTCTACTTCGCATTCCCATTCCAAAATGTTGATCCATGGCTTCCTCTACTGCCACAATGAAGCCACTCTCAGTTTGGAGGAGCAACGTTTCATATTGCATCTGGGTAACTTCCAACTTGATGGCATGAAGAAAAATTCTCTAACTTATGGTAATCTCTCCCCCTCCACCTTCTCTCCTTTTCATTCCACATTCTGGCTCTCCTATTACCACTAACCTTCTCTTTACCTGCTTATCACCGTCCTCTGGTTTTCCTCCTTCACTTTCCCCCACGGTCAACTCTCTTATCAGATTTCTCCTTCTTTAGCCTTTTACTTTACACCTATCACCTCCCAGCTTCTCACTTCATCCCCCGTTACACACCAGCAGCAATAGATATGAAATTGAGTCGGATTTTTATAAATAAACAATGAAATTTATTAACCTCTACTCAAAAACATAGAAAAGTAAACAAACGACTAACTTAAACGGAAGTTAACAGTGTTATGCGTCTTTAGTTGTCAAACAGTTGAACTTAAAGACAATTCTTAACAGATCTTACTCAAGCACAGTGTTAAGGTGGTAGTTCAAAGAGTCCAAGTGATTTATGAAATAAATGAGAGGGGAGACTTCCCAAACCAATGATGAAGAAAAGGCGAAACTGCTGACGCAGATCCGAGCCAAGAAATGCCTTGTCCGAAAAAATCACGAAGAATAAGATTTCTCACAATAACTGACCTTTTGGCGGAGGTGGTCACCACACAACACCCGAGACCATGCAGGGGTAAACCAAAAGTGCGTGCCACAATATCCGTATGGACCATACCAAATGTCAATCACAGAACGCCATTGATTTCTTGGGTTCGTACGAAACTGGCAAATTCTTCACTCTCGCTCTCTCTCTTTCCACGATTACATAACCACCGACTGTGACTCCCCAACAAAACAATTACGCAACAAACTGTGGTCTCCCCTTTTATACTGGTTAGAACATGCCATCACATGACAACACATCACTCCACTATCACCACCATTACATCATGCCAATATCACGAGACAATTACATCATGCTCACGAGATACTCATGGGACAGGTAACAACCCCTAATCAAACACCTACCTTGCCCTTCACCTAGCTTCACCTGTCACCTGCCAGCTTGTACTCTTTCCTCTTCCCCCACCTTATTATTCTGGCTTCTTCCTCCTTCTTTTCCAGTCCGAATAAAGGGTCTCTGCCCAAAACATCAACTGTTTATTAGTTTCCATAGATATTCGCTAGGGTGCTGAGTTCCTCCAGCATTTTGTGTTGGTTAATCTGGATTTCCAGCATCTGCAGAATCTCTTGTGTTTATGATCCTGTGTTGTGTTGATACCCAGGAATTCATAACTGCTGACCCTTGCCACCACTGAACCCCTCAATGAGGATTCACAATCCTACCACCCATCACTAGATCTCAATGCATTGGATGAAATGTGGCAAAGTGTTTTTGAAGTATAGACCCTATAAGAATACAGAAAACTTGGTTTCACACTACAGGTTCCCATAAGCAATAGCGAGAACAGAAAAAATATGAGGGAGCATTGAGCAAAATACTATAGAGTGCTCTCCTACTTTTCGATGGAAAAATGTAGTCTTTCACAGAACATACTGCAAGGTGGAAAGAAAAGCACTCCTGAGATGAATACATCAGTGACTTGTTCATATACGTATAATCCTCTTAATACCTCTGCCCACTAACTCAATCCCATTTGCACCTATACTCAACAGCAGCTCTGCTGTGTTTACCCTTGCATGAAGCCATTCACTAGTCTGAATTCACTGAATTCTACTTGTCAAAGCAGAGACTGAACAAACAAAACACCTAGCCACTGACCATGGCAACCATTTACTCTTGCCCACAATGCACCAGAATCTGAGGACCCCAGAATGGGTTCTACAACCACCTGAAGACCCACCAATAGACAGTCCCTTAGGAAAACATCATACTCCACTAGAGTGATTGTACTACCACACTACTACTACTCGTCCTACCTGGACCGTCCCTAAAATGAACTTCATAGCCAAAAGGTGCCCTGATTCACAAAACTTACAGAGATGACACCCTGTTTCCCAACTTCTGAGTAAGAAAAGACTAATCCAACATTTTCTCTGCAGCTAAATATTAAACCATGATAAATACAAGGAAAGATTAACTTGTTTTCACATTTTCTGTTCTTGGGCCCTTTCCCTGTCACCTTCCTCGGCCATGTTGACACATGCGCTGAGTGCTTCAGCATTCTTTGTTTTTTATTTTAGGTTTCTGGCATCTGCAACCTTTCAGACAATAAGATCATAAGTGCAGAATTAAGCCACTTGTACCATTGAAACTGCATCTTCATTCCATCATGTATGATTTATTATGCCTCTCAATTCTATTCTCCTGCCTTCTCCCCATATCCTTTGACATCCAGACTAATCAAGAACCTATCGACCTCCACTTTAAATATACCCAATGACTTGACCTCCTCAGCAATCCAATTCCACCCTCTGACTAAAGAAAGTCCTCTTCATCTATGTATTCTGAGGCTGTACCCTCTGGTCCTAGATACCCCCACGATAGGAAACATCCTCTCCACGTCCACTCTATCTAAGCCTTTGAATATTCAATATACTTCAATGAGATCCCATTCCTCTAGCTCAACAACTACAGGCCAAGAGCTATGAAATTCTCTTTACATATTAAGCCTTTTGTTCCCACAATCATTCTTGTGAATGTCCTTTGGACCATCTCCAATGACAGCACATCCTTCCTTAAATAAGGGGCTCAAAGCTGGTCACAGTAGTTGAGGTGTGTCTGACCAATGCCTTTGAAAGCTTCAGCATTGGATCCTTGTTTTTATATTCTTGTCTTCCTAAAATAAATGTTAACATTACATTTGCAACTCAAGCTGCAAGTTAGCCTTCAGGGAATCCTGCACAAGGATTCCTAAGTCCCTTTGCACCTCTGATTTCTGATTTGCTCCTCATTTAGAAGATATTCTATGCGCAGGCACTGGAAGTGTCAGAGGCATCCGCGGCAAGGAAAGGCAAGTGGAGCACCCCTAAGCATGGTGAGTTGTTCTCCTTGCATCGTTTTTAAAAAATTTTTAAACTATTAAAGAGATATAGAGTCTTGTGGAGCAGCCAGCGTTGGAGTGACCATCGTCGGAGTGGGGGCTAGAGTCAGAGTGGGACCTTAAAGGCTTTGATGAGAAGAGGCTGAGGCCAAAGAAACTGGTAAGAAGGGTAGGCTTTTCCTTTCATTATTGCTGATTTGGTCTTGGTTATCCATTGTACAGTGCAGACAGGATGGCAGATATGGCAGTGGAAAGCTCCTCCTGTAGGATGTGGGAATTCACGGAACCTGCTGGTCCCCCTGAGGACAACACCTGGGGGAAGTTCAGGCAACTCCAGCTCCTGAAAGACCCCATTAAGAGGCTGGAGCTGGAGTTGGATGAGTTAAAGATTATCCGGGAGGCAGAGCAATTGATAGATAAGACAAAGTGCAGAATTCAGGGTGTAGATGGGTGAACACTGAGGGGTAAAGGGAAAAGAAGTCAGTGCAGGGTCCCCCTGTGGCCATCCCCTTAGCAACAGGTACACCCCTTTGGATACTGCTGAGGGGGATGACCTATCTGGGCAAGGCAGCAGCAGCCAGACCAATAGCACTGTGGTCAGCTCTAATCTCAGAAGGGTAGGGTGAAGTCAGATGGAGCAATAGTCATAGAAGACTCGATCGCTAGGGGGACAGATACAAGATTCTGCAGCAGCAAATAGACACCAGGATAATGTGTTACAGACTGGTACCCATGGCATAGGCAGGAGAGGGTAGATATCCTGCACAGTAAGTTTAGGGAGTTAGGAAGGAGGTTGAAGAGCAGGACCTCCAAGGTGCTTATCTCTGGCTTACTCCTGGTGCTATGGGCTAGTGAAGGTCAGAACTGGAAGATAGTGCAGACGAATGAGTGGCTGAGGAGATGGTGCAGGGGGCAGAGTTTCAAGTTCTTGGATCATTGGAACCATTTCCTGGGGAAGGGGTGAGCTGTATACGTGGGACAGGTTGAACCTGAAGTGGAGGGGAAACAATATCCTGGGAGGGAGGTTTGCTAATGCTATTGGGAACGGTTAAAACTAGATTTGCAGGGGGGTGGAATTGAAAAGAAAAGGCAGAGGATGGGGTGGTTGGTGCACAAGAGGAAACAACTTGTAAGGAGTTTGTGAGGAAGGATAAGCAGATAATAGTGCAAAGATGCACTCAGCCAGATGGTTTGAGATGTGTCTACTTTATTGCAAGGAATATCATAAACAAGGCAGATGAACTTAGAGCATGCATCAATATGTGAAACGGTGACGTTTTGCCCATTACAGAGACTTGGATTTCTCAGGAGCAGGAAAAGCTGCTGAGTGTGCCGGGCTTTAGATGTTTAAAAGGGAACAGGGAGGGAGGTAAAAGAGGTGGGAGTGTAGAAAAGAAAAGCTTCCAAAAGGTTCAAGAAACTAGGTACTATTAGAGCTCTAACAAATTATAGGGTTGCCAGGAAGGAGCTTAAGAATGAAATTATGAAAGGGCTAGAGGGGTCATGAGAAGGCCTTGGCGGGCAGGATTAAGGAAAACCCCAAGGCATTCTACAAATATGTGAAGAGCAAGAAGTTGAGCTGTTTGAGAATAGGACCAATCAGGTGTGATAGTGGAAACGTGTGCATGGAATCGGAGGAGGTAGTGGAGGTACTTAATGAATGCTTTGCTTCAGTATTCACCAGGGAAAAAGACCTTGGCAGTTGTGGGGATGACCTACAGTGGACTGAAATTCTTGAGCATATAGACATTAAGAAAGAGGATGTGCTGGAGCTTTTGAAAAACATTAAACCAGGTCTGGACGAGATATACCCCAGGCTACTGTAGGAAGTGAGGGAGGAGATTTCTGAGCCTTTGGCGATGATTTTTGCGTCATCAACAGGGACGGGAGAAGTACCAAAGGATTGGATTCTTTGAGGATGTAACAAAACACATTGACGAAGGTAGAGCAGTGGATGTAGTGTATTTGGATTTCAGTAAGGCATTTGATAATGTCCCCATGCAAGGCTCCTTCAGAAAATAAGGAGACCTTGCTCTGTGGATCCAGAATTAGCTTGCCCACAGAGGCAAGGTGTGGTGGTAGATGGTTCATATTCTGCATGGAGGTCGGTGACCAGTGATGTTCTGCAGAGATCTGCTCCAGGACCCTTCCTTTTTGTGATTTTTATAAATGACTTGGATGAGGAAGTGGAAGTTTGTTGATGGCACAAAAGTTTGGGGTGTTGTGGTTAGTCTAGAGGGTTGACAGAGGTTACAGCAGAACATCATAGGATGAAGAATTGGAATGAGAAGTTCAGTGTGAAATGGTTCATATTGGAAGGTCAAATTTAAAGGCAGAATATAATATTAATGTTAAGACTCTTGGCTGTGTGGAGGATTAGAGTGATCTTGGGGTCCGTGTCCATAGGACACACAAAGCTGCTATACAGGTTGACAGTGTTGTTAAGAAGGCGTATGGTGTGTTGGCCTTCATCAACCGTGGGATTGAGTTCAAGAGCCGTGAGGTAATGTTACAGCTATACAAGACTTTATTTAGACCCCACTTGGAGTACTGTGTTCAATTCTGGTCTCCTCACTACAGTAAGGATGTGGATACTATAGAAAGAGTGCACAGGAGATTTACAAAGATGTTGCCTGGATTAGTGAGCATGACTTATGAGAATAGATTGAGTGAACTTTGCCTTTTCTCCTTGGAGTGACGGAGGATGAGAGTTGACCTGATAGAGGTGTATAAGATGATGAGGGGCATTGAACATGTGGATAGCCAGAGGCTTTTTCCCAGGGCTGAAATGGCTAGCCCAAGGGGCATTGTTCTACAGTGCTTTAAAGTAGGTAGAAGGGGGATGTCAGGGGTAAGTTTTTCACACAGAGATTGGTGGGTGCTCTGCTAGCGACGGTGGTGGAGGCGGATATAACAGGGTCTTTTAAGATATTCTTAGATAGGTACATGGAGCTTAGAAAAATAAAGGGCTATGCACTAGAGAAATTCCAGGCAGTTTCTAGAGTAGGTTATATGGTTGGCACAACATTGTAGGCCAAAGAGCCTGTAATGTGCCGTAGATTTCGATGTTCTACTCTTCTGTACACTGTATTCTGTCTGCCACTTCTTTGCCTATTCTCCTATCTCTTTCAATCTTTTTTTTCCAATTAATTCTGGGATCAAGCCAAATAACCACACAGCCTAAGTAAGCAGTTTGATTTCCTTTCCAGCTCAAGTTTGATTTCCTTTTTGAAGTTTTAGAGAGAATTCTTTTCATTGGAGTAAACTATTACTACTACATCGACTCAGGCCTAGGGGGCTGGTGTCGGCCCTCCCCGCCCCCGAAGTAAAACAGTCAAACAAATAATGACATTTCTGTGCGACCTGACAATAGACTGTGTGCATAATTTCCTTGCTCTACCGCAATAGCGCAGGTAATGCATGACCAAGAAAAACATTCGGAAACTGCCTAAAGGTCTTATTAGGAGATCATTCACTAACAAAACTCTGCGCCAGGAATAAACTTTGTGTACACAGAACATTCATGTTCATTGAATTTGCTTTTAGAATACTTTATGTAGCCTTCAACATATTTATGTTCAGGATCCATGGGCATGTACTGGTTGCTGTTCAAATTTAAAATTTAAGGTATGTTTATTATCAAAGTGCATATGTCATCATATACTACACTGAGCTTCATTTTATTGCGGGCATTCACAATGGAACAAAGAAATAAAAATAGAATCAATAAAATCTACACACAAAGACTCAAATGTTTCAAAGGTATATTTAATTTCAGAGAAGTGTATACAATATACATCCTGAAACGCTTTTCCTTCACAACCGTCCATGAAAAAAGAGGATGCCCCCAAAGAATGAATGAGTTAAATGTTAGAACCCCAAAGACCACCCCCAGCTCCCCCTCCTTCCCGCACGTAAACGGCAGCAAGCAACGATACCCCCCTCCCCCCACAGGCAAAAAAATGCCTTGGCACCTGTCACCGAGCTCTCAAGTGTAAGCAAAGCAACAGTAAAGAAACAGACTTGCAGTACTCCAAAGACTACTTGTTCACCCGGTATTCGACACACCACAGGCTCTCTCTCTCCCTAATAAGGGAGAAACAGGTGTGTCCGTTTCACAGTGAGAGGGGAGACATAACAAACAACTTGCTGGTTTATGATGTTAAAAGTCCATTGCATCGCTTTGTCTGAGCTCTGTGCCCGAAGATCTCGGGTCTCTGGGCACACAGTCTTAGATCTTCCATCTCCCACGACACACCGATCTCCTACCTGGACACCGACTGACAACCAATGTGCAAATAGAAAAAGAAAACTAGTAATTAATAAATGAATGAATGAATGAATTAATTAAATAAAGTTGTTGAGAGTCCTTTAGTCCTTAGGTTACAGAACTAGTTCAGTGTTGGTGTGAGTGATGTTATCCATGCTGGTCCTGGAGCCTGATGGATGAGGGTTAATAACTGTTCCAGAACCTGGTGATGTGGGACCTGAGGCTTCTTTACCTCCTTCCCAATGGCAGCAGAGAGAAGAGAGCATGCCTGAATGGAGAGGGACTTTAAAGATGGATGCTGCTTTATCCTTGGAGTGGCCATTCTTTTGGAGTCTGCCAGTCTTTAGCGTGGCTTTGGCTCATCAGGCTTGGATGGGGCAAATTGTTTTGTAAGTTACTCTTTCTCTGTTCTTATTTGTTCATCCCTCATCTATGAGGGTATAGTAGTTATTGAGATTGCAAATGTCACTCCACTTTTAAGAAGGGAGGAAATCTAAAGAATGGAAATTATAGGCTAGTTAGCCTAACCTCAATGTTTGGGAAAGTGTTGAAGTCCATTATTAAGGATGAGGTTTCAATGTACTTCGAGACTAATAATAAAATAAGTCAAAGTCAGCATTGTTTCTGTGAAGGGAAATCTTGCTGGACAAACCTGTTAAGAGTTCTTCGAGGAAGTAACAAGCAGGGTGGACAAAGGAGGAGCAGTGGATGTCATTTACTTGGCATTTGATAAGTTGTCACACATGAGGATGAGGATGCTTAACAAGATAAAATCCTATGGCGTTACAGGAAAGATATTGGCATGGATAACGGAATGGCTGACAGGCAGGAGGCAACAAGTGGGAATAAAAGGGGCCTTTCTGGTTAGCTACCGGTGCCTAGTGGTGTTCCTCAAGAGGTCTATTGGGACCGTTGCTTTTCACATTGTTTGTCAGTGAATTAGATAATGAAATTGATGGCTTGGTGGCAAAGTTAGTGGATGATATGAAGATAGGTGGAGGGGTAGGTAGTGCTGAGGAAGCAATGTGATTGCAGCAGGACTTAGACAAATTGGAAGAATGGGCAAATGTATGATAATGCATTTTGGTAAAAGGAACAAAAGTGCAGACTATTATCTAACTGGAGAGAAGATTCAAACATCAGCGGTACAGAGGGACTTAGGAGTCCTCGTGCAAGATTCCCATGAGGTTAATTTACATGTTTCGTCTATGGTAATGAAGGCAAATACAACGTTGTATTTATTTCAAAGAGAATAGAATATAAAAGCAAGGATGTAATGCTGAGCTTTTATAAGACACTAGTCAGGCCACACTTACAGTATTGTCAACAGTGTTGTGCCCCATATCTCAGAAAGGACGTATTGTCATTGGAGAGAGTTCATGTGAGGTTCACGAGGGTGATTCCAGGAATGAAGGGTTTGGGGAATGGGGAATGTTTGGCAGCTTTGGGCCTGTACTCACTGGAATTTGGAAGAATGTGGTGGAATCTCTTTGAAACCTACCGAATGTTGAAAGGACTATATAGGGTAGATATGGAGAGAATGTTTCCTGTGGTGGGGTTATCCAGAAGTAGAGGGCACAGTCAGTCTCAAGATAGAGAGGCAACCTTTTAGAACAGAGGTAAGGTAAGAAGGAAATTTTTTTAGCCAGAAAGTAGTGAGTCTATGGAAAGTTCAGCCACAGACTGCGGTGGAAGCCAAGTCTGTTCATATAGTTAAGGTGGAACTTGATAGTTTCCTGATCGTTCAGGGCACCAAATGATATGGGAAAGGTAGGTATATGGGGTTGAATGGGATCCAGGATCAACCATGATGGAATGGCGGAACAGATTCAATGGGTTGAATGGCCTAATTTTACTCCTTTGTCTTATGGTCTTATGGAGTACGAACGTGAATGTCAGCGAACATGACCACCAGCACTGACAGTTATGTGATGACAGACCTTGGAGAGAGACAGTGAGAGGAAAGAGTTTATCAGTATACAGAAGGATGTCACAGGCTCTAACAAAGGGAGCGTAAGTAGCTGCATGGGTCACAGTGAAAGACACACAACTAGCAAAGTGAGAGTGAAAATAACGTGATGATGACCTTAGTTAGAAAAGTTGATGAATTTGATAGTGCTACTGAGGACTGGAAATCGTATATCAAGAGGGTTGAACTGTATTGTAACTCGAACAACGTGAAAGAGGAAAAGAAAGCCGTCACGCTTCTTAGCTTAATGGTGCTAAAATGTACAGGCTTTTATGCAACTTAGCAACTCCTGAAAAGCCAGCAAACAAGACATTTGATGACATTGTTACAATTTTACAAAATCATTTGATCCCCAAACAGCTGGTAATAGCTGAGACTTATATTTTACAAAAGGAACCAGTCAAAGGATGAAAGCATTTCTGACTACATCACAGAACTGTGCAAACCTTCACAATACTGTAACTTTAGAGATTGACTTTCTGATACATTAAAGGTCAGGGTGGTATGTGGCATGCCTCGTCAAAACACTCAAAAGATGCTATTGGCAAAAAGAGACCTAATCTTAAAATGGGCATTGACCATTGCAATATCATGACAGACTGCAACAAAGGATGCAGCAGAACTGCAGAAAAAGACTTTAGAATGTGAAATGCACAAAATGTCCCTGAATGGAGCAAAATGCCATAAATGTTATCAATATGGCAAATCCTCCCATGATGCAAATGACACTTGGTTCAAAGAAAATGTTTATAGAATGTGTCACAGACAAGGTCACAGAGAGAGAGTGTGCAAGTCAGACAAAAAGCACAACCAAAGGGGAAGAACACACAGACTGAAAAGTATCAAACACAAAACCAAACAAATGCATAAAGTGACTGTATGTGCAACTGAATCAGACACCACAGAGTCTGAGAAAGTGGAGCTGTCATGCCTAAAACTGCAAAGCATTACTGAAGCCAATCACAAAATCATATGAATGACAATAGATGTATCTCATGTAAAACTGAAAATGCGTCTGTATACAAAGTCAGTTTTGTCTATAATTTCTGAGCCTGACTACAACAGACTGTTTTATAAGCTACCATTAGAAAAGGCCTCAGGGTGATACTAAAGAACTATATAAGCAAAAAGTTGTCTCCCAAAGATAAACTAAAAGTGAATGTGACATACGGAGGCAAATGACAGCAATTACAGCTTTATGTGTTGAAAAGTGAAGGGCCAGCATTTTTCAGATGTCAATGCTTGAGAAAAATCCAACCAGTCTGGCACTCATTCAAAGCTCTCAAGGTGTCATCAACAGGCAACTGGAGCCCAAATGATTGCACAAACCAGAGATTGTCGCAGCTGCTTAATGTTAATGAGGAAGTACTTGAGAAGAGTATTGATAAACTCAAAGGCATGAAGACCAGAATTGAACTGGATGAAGCAACAACACCAAGATTTCCATAAGGCTTGTCTGGGGCTTATGCACTACATCCTAAAGTGGATGCTAAACTTCAGAGCTGGCATTCTCTCCACGGTTGAGTGGAGTGATTGGGCCATGCCCATTGTCCCAGAGATCAAGAAAGGGAAGGCTGGGGCCATTCACATATGTGGCGATTTCAAGATGAGCGTCAATCCTGTGCTGCGTACTGACCTATCTCTGCCCATCAGACTGGCATGCGATGTGTCCCCTTCTGACATTAGAGCCATTTTGTCACACACTATGGAAGATAGATCTGGACACCCGTTCACTGACAAGCACAGGACACAACCATGCACAGATCGAATGAGAGGTGCTAGTCTAGTATGGGGAATAAAGAATTTGCACCACTACTTTTATGGACAGAAGATTATGCTAGTGACAGATCTCTAGCTCCTTATGTCCATTTTCAATCCTAGGAAGGGAATCCCAATGATGACTGCTGCTCAGTTACAATGTTGGCCACTTTTCCTTGGAGCCCACTCTCATCACTCAGAGTTCAAGCGTAACAAACAACAGAGCAACACTGATGGCTTGTCATGTCTTCCACTGTTGGCAACTAAGTAGAAAAGTCTTCATACTGTGACCCAGCAGAAGGGTTTCACACAGCATTGGGGGACCAGTTGCCAGTAACAAATTCTTAAAAGCGAAAGAGAAGCAAGGAATGACCCGACATTTTCAAAAGTCTGTGGCATCACAATGCAAGGACAGCCAGCTCATGGTAACCCTACATTTCCAGAGTTCTCAGTGAGATGAGACAGTCTGTATGTCAAAGAATACTGATATGTGGATCTCGTGTTGTAGTTCCCTCTATAAAGTGCGGACCAAAGTGTTAGAAGGACACCTGGGTACAGTCAAGATGAAGAGTCTCACCCTGGGCTATGTGTGATGTCCAGGAACAGATAGACAGATTGAAGATGACCTAAAGCAGTTCAGGATGCCAAAATGTTCAAAATAGACCCCCACAGGCCCTGTTTCACCAGTGGGAGTGGCTGGCTTCAGCATGGCAACGAGTGCATATTGACTTTGCTGGGCCATTCCCGGACTGCATGTTTCTGATTGCTGTGGATGCTCATTCAAATTGGCCAGAGGTCATGCCAATGGTGTCAACCATATCAGAAAAGACTGTTTCTGCTCTGAGGAGTATTTTTGTCAGAAATGGCTTACCAGAACAAATTGTGAGTGACAATGGACCACAATACGCATCAGAAGAATTCTGACTGTTCATGAAGAAAAATGGCAGGAAACATTTCAAGTCAGGTCCTCGCATCCCATCTGTGAATGGGTTGGCTGAAGGGTTTATCCAAACCTTTGAGAAGTCCATTAAAGTGATGGACAAGGAGGACATTTCTCTACAGAACAAGATGGGCAGTTTCCTTTTTTGTGCATCAGAACTCTGTTCATGCCATGACAAATTCAACAACTGCAATGCTGTTCACAAACAGGAATCTGAGATCTCACACAGACCTCCTGAAACCAGATTTACAGAGCAAAGTGCAAAATACAGTAAGCAGTTCAGCCATTTGCCAAGTGAATCAGCAAGGAGCTTTGAGGGTTGGACAGGAAGTCCCAGCTTGTGATTACCGAGAAGACAAGTGGACTTAAATGGCCTTAAAAATGTGGCTGTTACTGTTTGTGCAATGGTTTCCTATTTACAATTCCCTAAACTTGTGGAATGTTTCTTTCATTTAGAAATGTACAGTATGTATTGCATTGAACTGCTGCTGCTAAGTTAACAAATTTCACGACACATGCCGTTGATAATAAACCTGATTCTGACATCCAACACATCATCTCTCACAATTTCTGCCATCCACAGAGATCCTACCATTAACGTATCTTTACTGGTCTGCACCCCTCCCTGCACCTGATTCCACAGGGATCGGTCCCTCCGTGATTTCCTTGTCCATTTGTCACTGCCCAGTAATCTCCCTCCCAGCACTTAACCCTACAAAAGACCTAAGTGCTACACCTGCCCGTTCTCTTTCTCCCTCACCATTCAACCCAACCACTCCTTCTAGGTGAGGCAGCACTTCACCTGCAAATCTGCTGGGGCCATCTATTGTGTCCAGTGCTCCCAATGCAGCCTCCTTTATGTTGGTGACATCTGTTATTATACATTAAGGAACTGCTCCACTCCATCTTCCATAAGCAGAACTTCCCGGTCGTCAAACATTTTAATTCTGATTCCCTTTCCCATTCTGCCAATTCAGTCCATGGCCTCCTCTTGTTCCAAGATGAGGCCACTTTCAGGGTAGGAGAGCAACACCTGGTATTCCATCTGGGTAGCCTCCAACCTGCTGGTATGAATATTGATTTCCAGCTTCTTGCAAATCATTTCCCTTCCTCCAACCCTCTTCTTCTATACCCCACTCTGGCCTCTTACCTCTGCTTGCTTGTCTATCACTTCTTCATGGGTCCACTTCTTCCATTTCTCTTATTATTCACTCTCTTCTCCTATCAGATTTCTTCCTCTCCAGTACTTTACCTTTCCCATCCACCTGACTTCACCTATCACCTTCCAACCAGCTCTCTTCCCCTCCCCACCTTTTTATTCTGGCTATTTTCCCTCTTCCTTCTCAGTCCTGAAGAAGGGTTTGGGGCTGAAACATTGACTGATTATTCCTCTCCATAGATGCTGCCTGATTTGCTGTGCTCCTCAGGAACTTTGTAGGTATTGCTCATACAAGCTGATTCATTACAGACCCAAGGTGGTCAGATTTGGCCTGTTTGAATTCTTCTTACAATTTGAGCTTTTTGTGTTGCTCCATGGGATTGCATCCTCAGCCCTCTACTCCCTATGCACACATAACTGGATGGGCAGAATCTACTCTAACTCCATGCAGTGGATCACATTTCAAATCAACAATGAGTCAGAGTACTTGGGAGGGGCGAGAGGACACTAGATAACAGTCTCTCCTTCAATGTCAGTAAAACAGAAGAGCTGGTAATTGATTTCAGAAAGGGGTACAGTGCTCACACTCCTGTTTACATCAATAGTGCTGAGAGCTTCAAATTCCCGATAGTGAACATCACCAATAGTCTGTCTTGGGCCAGTCACGTATATCCCACAGCCAAAAAAGCCTCTGCTCAGGAAGATTAAAAAATTTGACCCTCATCAATATAATCAATGCCTTATAGTAAGTATCTATCCAGGTGCAACTCAAGTTGGTATAGCAATTGCTCTACAAGGAAAGATGTGGACACGCAATAATCAACTTCCCCTTTATGAATTCTATTTACATTTTTGCTGTCTCAGTCAAATGCCAGACCACCCACCCCAGACTTTCTCTCTTCACCCCACTCCCCTCTCATTGCGTAAATGATATAAAATCCTGAAAACACACACAACCAGTCTCAAGAGCACCTTCTAACCCCTGTTCTAAGGGTATCCAACAGTCCCCTAATACTTGAACTCTTGAATTCACATCTGCCTCACTATGGCACCTTTTTGCCTGCCTGCACTGCTCGTCTTATTCATTTTATTCTATATTCTGATATTGTATTGAGCTCTTCCAGCCTGGGAGGAGAGTCAGAGAGTGTTGGGCTCTGAGGTTTATAGAGCACCTAAATTGCTTAACTGTTGTTTAATGAGAGATGTTAATTCTTTTAGAGCCCTTAATATTCTCCTCAAGCAACTTGCTCTTTGTAATGTGGCCTCTTGGTGCTTTGTTTTTAAGCTTGTTAAGTGTATTTGATAGCCTGAGGATGCTGTATTACTTGTATTACACTGGACAGCATTTTGTTGTATCACATATGAATTTGGAGAAACAAAAAATGAACTTTTATTGAATATAATGTGTTTAATTGCATAATGGTGCTGTGCTTTGCAATAGTTCAACAAAGCTAAGTATGTTTTGTTGATGATTTGCATTTGTACTCAGCGTCTGAGGCTTTTCACCTAAGTTTCCAACAATAATTAGCCAGAATTCATAGAATCCTTGCCCTGTTACTGTTTCTTCATGTTTGTAATGTTTTGGTGAAACCTTTCACCGTGCTCATCACTGACAGCGCCAGGATTTGAAGGGAAGAAGTCTAAATGGGAATGCAGAAAATGATTCTTTAGTAACATGTTGCATTTCATGATTTTGTATGTTTGAAGCATGTTTTTAATCAGCTGCACATAGTTTGGTACTCTGTAGTTGCCAAGAAAATTTTCAACAACATCCTTAAATGCCTTCCACGTGATTTTCTCCCGTCCCACTCGAAGGTCTTCCAATTGCCTGTCATTGATGACCTAATTGATTTCTGCCCTTGCCGTATCGTTGGGACAGTGAATGGCTTTGACTTCCGAGTACCTCTGAGCCAAGCTCTAATTTCGACAATGCATGTTGTGCAACGAATTTGAGGAGTCTTGGTTGTCAATTTTACACAGGAAGTAAAGCTTATAGGCTTTCTTAATAAGAGGAGTCATGCTCTATCTTTGAGATTTAAGCACCTACTCACCACAAATATAACAGAAAGTATCACAACTGTTGCAACATTACAAAACATTTGCTATCAGAAATATTCCCGAAAATCCCAGAATTGAGAGTGAGGTTTGATTGATCTAAGTGCCAGGCCAATTTAGAAAGGTCAGGTATGGACTGGAACATGGCGATGGTGTCCAGGCCCAGAGCATATTGATGTGACAAGGCTTGGCTCCTAGTGCAAGCAATGACCCAGTGCTTGGAGGACTTAAACACTGAGACGGATGGATTAAAAAGGCAGGGTGTCTGGGCCGCAGGCAAGTATTGGGCTGGTTTTCCTCACTGCTTCGTGACATTTATTCTGCTGTCTGCGGCACTGAAACTGAAGCTATGGTCAGCTCCCACTGCTCTGTGCTTTGTGTCAATGGACTCACTTTCATTCTGAATGCTGTTGCTTGCTTTATAGTTCGCAAGATTTGGTTTTCTTTCTCACTATGCATTGGGTGTTTGTTAGACTTTGTTTGATGGGTTATTTCAGGTTTCTTGTTTTGTGTCTGCCTGTGAACAGATGAATCTCAAAGTTGCATAACTTATGCATACTTTGAACTTTGAAATATAATTACTTTATTATAATGAGTACACACAATATGCATGGCGAATAGAGCATGCACATCATCGTGGTCACAAACCAATATACATGTAAATGTAATTCATAGAACAAAGTGTGCATGGTGCTTTTATAGCCTTTCTAAAACCTGTCCCGCCATGCAGCATCCGCCCTGCCTCAGCACACCCAAACATGCCTGGACAAGATAGAAGACTTTTCAACTTGCATTGTAGGCAACACTTTAAGTGACACGAATTATGAATTGAAATAACAAATAAAGAAATCCTATGCAGTAGGGAAATTCCATGGCAATTTTCATGATCAGCAGTTCAAATTGCATAAGATACACCCCAAAGTATTCAGGAATCAAAATATCTGTGCTCCAGTGCTATTTAACTGGAGGGAGGAGAAGATGGCAGCACAACGCAGTGTGCGCGGCCGTTCCAAATGAATATCGATATGTGTAACTAGGGGTGCCTGCATCAAACTGGATTTGATGGGGACAGCCCTGAAAGTGCAGAGGACCATCTGGAGTAACTTCTGAATGCCTGCTTCACTGCTGCTGCAACTGTGTGATCGAGAATCTCTGGAGATGAAGGCCCCAAATCCTCAGCTTTGCGTATCGCCTGGTGCCGGGGCCGGGGTCGAAACGCTCGGCAGAGGTGGTGCTCGGTGCTCGGTGTCGAATAGGTGGTCGGAGGCTTGGAGCTTTTCGGGCGGACTTGGAGTTGGACTGTGGTCGGATGCTTCCAGGATGCTGCATAGGCAAGATGACGGCGCTGAGGGTTTACTGTCTGTGTGAGATGATGGGACTTCTGAGAGACTCTGAAATTTTTACTGTGCCATGGTCTGTTCTTATCAAATTACAGTATTGCTTTGCACTGTTGTAACTATATGTTATAATTATGTGGTTTTTGTTAGTTTTTAAGTCGGTTTGTCATGTGTTTTCATGATATAATTCTAGAAAAACATTTTTATCATTTCTTAATGCATGCATTACTAAATGACAATAAAAGGGGACTGGGTGTCCTCATAATCATAATAATAATAATAATAATAATAAGTAAACACTTGATTAATGCTAATCTTGGGGTCCTAGGTTTGAGAATATTACATCTCGTGATCTTCTTCGGCCAAACCCCTGATGGTCAGTTGGAATTCTTATCAATAAACACTAGTCACCTTCTCTATGTCAGAGACTGTCTTTTATCCACACTTGTGTTCCCACATTGCTACCTATATGAATGGCATGCAAAACAAAGTTAATTACTGTATCAAAACTGCGCATGCCAAAATTACTATAAATTACTGTACATGTCAAGAATAAACCAATTAATAACTTACCAAGATCCTTTGTAAAGATCAAAACTCAAGTCATTTTACTCAGGTCACGAGTCCTGTGAGGTTGATTTAACAAGTGACTCATTTTTCTTACACCTGGAGCTACTTCTAACATGTTTGCCTATCATGGTCTTGATAGTGATGCCAGAGTGAGGGATGGCAGATCTGTTCTGCATCTATTCCATTTAGCGCATTTGGTGTCCTACACGGAATGTCGAGAATGTGAAGGTAGGACTTTAATTCCACAAAGACTGAGTGCTTTCACTGACAGATACGAGGGGTGATTGATAAGTTCATGACCTGAGGTAGGAGGACTCAATTTTAGAAAACCTAGCACATTTATTTTTCAACATAGTCCCCTCCTACATTTACACACTTAGTCCAGCGGTCATGGAGCATACGGATCTTGGATCTCCAGAAAGTGTCCACAGCAGGGGTGATTGATAAGTTTGTGGCCTAAGGTAGAAGGAGATGAGTTATATAGCTCTCGTTACATGCACATGCAGTTCAACTCTTTGAGTGATCATGCTGAATGTTTGAAGTTAATAACTCATCTTCTTCTACCTTAGGCCATAAACTTATCAATCACCCCTGCTGTGGACACTTTCTGGAGGGGAAAAAAGTTGTTTTTGGCAACAGTAACACAAGAACATTTGGACCAGATGTAAGCCATACCTCACTATTCAATAAGACCATAAGACCATAAGATATTGGAGCAGAAGCAGGCCATTCGGCCTATAATACCACCAGCTTTCCCAGAAGTCAACTCCTTTGATTTGTTGGGTGCATGTTGCTCTCGTTTAAATGATTTTTCAAACATTTATATAACCATATAACCATAACCATATAACAATTAGAGCACGGAAACAGGCCATCTCAGCCCTTCTAGTCCATGCCAAACTCTTACTCTCACCTAGTCCCACCGATCTGCACTCAGCCTAAAACCCTCTATTCCTTTCCTGTCCATATATCTATCCAATTTAATTTTAAATGACAACATCAAACCTGCCTCAACCACTTCTACTGGAAGCTTGGTCCACACAGCCACCACTCTCTGAGTAAAGAAGTTCCCCCTCATGTTACCCCCAAACCTTTGTCCTTTAACTCTCAACCCATGTCCTCTTGTTTGAATCTTCCCCTCTCTCAAAGGAAAAAAGCCTATCCATGTCAACTCCATCTATCCCCCTCATAATTTTAAATACCTCTATCAAGTCCCCCCTCAACCTTCTACGTTCCAAAGAATAAAGACCCAACTTGTTCAACCTTTCTCTGTAACTTTGGTGATGAAACCCAGGTAACATTCCAGTAAATCTCTGTACTCTCTCTATTTTGTTGACATCCTTCCTATAATTCGGCAACCAAAACTGTACACAATACTCCAAATTTGGCCTCAGCAATGCCTTGTACAATTTCAACATTACATCCCAACTCCTATACTCAATGCTCTGATTTATAACGGCCAGCATACCAAACGCTTTCTTCACCACCCTATCCACATGAGATTCCACCTTCAGGGAACTATTCACCCTCATTCCTAGATCCCTCTGTTCTACTGCATTCTTCAATGTCCTGCCATTTATCATGTATGTCCTATTTTGATTAGTCCTACCAAAATGTAGCACTTCACATTTATCAGTATTAAACACCATCTGCCATCTTTCAGCCCACTCTTCTAACTGGCCTAAATCTCTCTGCAAGCTTTGAAAACCTGCTTCATTATCCACAACTCCACCTATCTTAGTATCATCTGCATACTTACTCATTCAATTTACCACCCCTTCCAGATCATTAGATCTGATCCAGATCATTAACGTACATGACAAATAATATTGGACCCAGTACAGATCGGTAAGACACACCACTAGTCACTGGCCTCCAATCTGAAAAACAGTTACCCACCACCACTCTCTGGCGTCTCCCATCCAGCCACTGCTGAATCCATTTTACTACTTCAATATTAATACCTAATGATTGAACCTTCGTAACCAACCTTCCCTGTGGGACCTTGTCAAAGGCCTTACTGAAGTCCATATAGACAACATCCACTGCTTTACCCTCGTCAACTTTCCTAGTAACCTCTTCAAAAAATTCAATAAGATTTGTCAAATATGACCTTACACGCACAAATCCATGTTGACTGTTCCTAATCAGACCCTGTCTATCCCGATTATTATATATATCATCTCTAAGAATACTTTCCATCAGTTTACCCACCACTAATGTCAAACTCACAGGCTGATAATTGCTAGGTTTACGCTTAGAACCCTTTTTAAACAATGGAACAACATGAGCAATATGCCAATCTTCCGGCACCTTCCCCGTTTCTAATGACATTTGAAATATTTCTGTCAGAGCCCCTGCTATTTCCACACTAACTTCCCTCAAGGTCCTAGGGAATATCCTGTCAGGACCCGGAGACTTATCTACTTTTATATTCCTTAAAAGCTCCAGTACTTCCACTTCTTTAATCATCATAGTTTCCATAACTTCCCTACTTGTTTCTCTTATCTTACACAATTCAATATCCTTCTCCTTAGTGAATACCGAAGAAAAGAAATTGTTCAGAATCTCCCCCATCTCTTTCGGCTCCACACATAGCTGTCCACTCGGATTCTCTAAGAGACCAATTTTATCCCTCACTATCCTTTTGCTATTAATATAATGATAGAAACCCTTGGGATTTATTTTCACCTTACTTGCCAAAGATACCTCATATCTTTTAGCTTTTCTAATTTATTTCATAAGATTCTTTTTACATTCCTTATATTCCTCGAGCACCTCATTTACTCCATGCTGCCTATATTTATTGTAGATATCTCTCTTTTTTCGAACAAAGTTTCCAATATCCCTTGAAACCCATGGCTCTCTCAAACTTTTAACCTTTCCTTTCAACCTGTCAGGAACATAAAGATTCTGTACTCTCAGAATTCCACCTTTAAATGACCTCCATTTTTCAATTACATTCTTCCCAAAAAGCAAATTGTCCCAATCCACTCCTTCTAAATCCTTTCACATCTCCTCAATGTTAGCCTTTCTCCAATCAAAAATCTCAACCCTGGGTCCAGACCTATCCTTCTCCATAATTATATTGAAACTAATAGCATTGTGATCACTGGATCTGAAGTGCTCCCCAACACAAACCTCTGCCAGCTGCCCTATCTCATTCATTAACAGGAGATCCAACACTGCCCCTTCTCTAGTTGGTACCTCTATGTATTGCTGCAAAAAACTACCCTGCACATTTTTTACAAACTCTAAACCATCCAGCCCTTTTACAGTATGGGCTTCCCAGTCTATGTGTGGAAAATTAAAATCTCCCACAATCACAACCTTGTGCTTACTAAAAATATCTGCTATCTCCTTACAAATTTGCTCCTCCAACTTTCGTTCCCCATTTGGTGGTCTATGATACACCCCCATAAGTGTTACTACACCTTTTCCATTCCTCAATTCCACCCAAATAGCCTCCCTAGACGAGCCCTCTAACCAATCCTGCCAGAGCACTGCTGTAATATTTTTTCTGACAAGCAATGCAACATCTCCCTCTCTTGTCCCTCTGATTCTATCACACCTGAAGCAACAAAATCCAGGAATATTTAGTTGCCAATCACACCCCTCCTGCAACCATGTTTCACTAATAGCTACAACATCATACTTCCAGGTATCAATTCATGCTTTAAACTCATCCACCTTTCTTATAATGCTCCTAGCATTAAAATAAATGCATGTAAGAAATTTTCCACCTCTTACTCTCTGTTTATCACTAACGGTGCAAACAAATTTACTATTTTCTTTTTCTTCCTTCTTCCCTACATCTGTTCCCACACTCTGGTTCCCTGCCCCCCCTCAGATCTAGTTTAAATCCACCGGAGCCTCTCTAGCAAACCTACCTGCAAGAATATTTGTCCCCCTCCAGTTCAGATGTAAACCGTTCCGCCGGAACAGGTCCCAACTTCCCTGGAAGACTGCCCAGTTTTCTATAAATCTGAAGCCCTTCCTCCTGCACCATGTCTTTATCCATCTTCTCTTTAGGTATCCTTAATGATCCAGCCTTCACAAATGTACAAGGTAGAGAAACTTAGAGATCCTCTTTGAGAAGAAACCCATTTGAGAGGATATTTGATAGAGGTATGCAAAATTATGAGGTTTGAGTGGAAGACAACCAGAGATCGTAGGTTAGGGGTGTGTTGTCATTGGATGGAGTCCAAAGGAGGTTCACAAGGATGATTCTGGGAATGAAAGGGTTAATATATGAGAAGTGTTTGGCAGCTTTGGGCCTGTACTCGCTGGAATTTAGAAAAGTGTCGGGGGATCGGATTGAAACCTATCGAATGTTGAAAGGACTAGATAAAGTGGATGTGCAGAGGAAGTTTCCTGTGATGGGGGTGGGGGGTATCGAGAATAGAGGGCACAGCATCAGAATTGAGGTGAGACCTTTTAGAACAGAGATTAGGAAGAATGTATTTTAGCCAGAGCGTACTGAATCTGTGGAATGTTCTGCCACAGACTGTGGTGGAGGCCAAGTCCGTGGGTATATTTAAAGTGGAAGTTGATCATTTCCTGATCAGTCAGGTCATCAAAGGCTATGGCGAGAAGGCAGGCGTTTGGGGTTGAGTGGGATCTGGGATCAGCCATGATGAAATGGCAGATCAGACTCGATGGGCTGAATGGTCCAATTGTGCTCCTATGTCTCATGGTCTTATGGCGTCCACAACATTCTTAAGTGGGAGGGTGAACAGCCAGAAGTTATGGTTCATGTACGTACCAGTGACGAGGTTCTGTATTGGGAGTTCAGGGAGTTGAGAGGGAATCCGTTAGTCTCGCGAGACCATGGATCTGCGCCTGGAAAGTCTTCACTCTCCAGGGCGTGGGCCTGGGCAAGGTTGTATGGAAGACCAGCAGTTGCCCATGCTGCTAGTCTCCCCTCTCCACGACACCGATGTTGTCCAAGGGAAGGGCATTAGGACCCATACAGCTTGGCACCAGTGTTGTCGCAGAGCAATGGGTGATTAAGTGCCTAGCTGGGGGATTAATGTCCAAGAATAAACATTGCATTGAAAAGACAGGCAGGAAGGCAGAGGGGTGGTGTTGCTCTTTTGGTAAAATATGAAATCAAATATAAGAAAGAGGTGACATAGGGTCAGAAGGTGTTGAATCATTGTGTACAGAGCTAAGGAACTGCAAGGGTAGGAAGACCCTGATGGGAGTTGTATACAGAGCCCCAAACAGTATTAAGGATGTGGCCTACAGATTGCACTGGGAGATAGACAATGCATGCCAAAAGGGCAATGTTACGATAGTCATTGGGGACATCAATTTGCAGGTAGATTTAGATAATCATGTTGGTGCTGGATTACAGGAGGAGGAATTTCTAGCGTCTACGAGATGGCTTTTTAGAGCAGCTCATGGCTGAGCTCACTAAAGGATCAGCTATTCTGGATTGGGAGGTATGCAAACCAGAATTGATTAGAGACCTTAAGGTAAAAGAACCCTCAGGTGCAACATTTAAAATATGATTGAATTCACCCTGAAATTTGAGAAGGAGAAGTTAAAGTCAGGTATATGAGTACTATGGTGGAGTAAAGGGAATTACAGAGGCATGAGGAGGAAGTTGGCCAGAATTGATTGGAAAAGGACACTGGCAGGGATGACGGCAGAGCAAAAATGACTGGAATTTCTGGAAACAATTCAGAAGGCATGGGATATATACATCCCACAGACGAAGAAGTATTCTTAAGGAAAAATGACATAACAGGAGATGTCAAAACCAACATAAAAGAGAGGGCATATAATTGAGCAAAAATTAGTGGAAGTTGGAGGATTTGGAAGCTTTTAAAAACCAGCAAAAGACAATTTAAAAGGTTATTTAGAAGGTAAGGACGCTGCTTAATAAACTAAGAGTCCATTGTATTGCAGGAAAGATTCTAGCATGGATAAGGCACTGGCTAATTGACAGGAAGCAAAGAGTGGGAATAAAGGGAGCCTTTTCTGGCTGGCTGTAGGTGACTATTGGTGTTCCACTGGGGTCTGTGATGGGACTGATTCTTTTTATATTATATGTCAGTGATTTGGATGATGGAAATAATGGGTATGTTGCAAAGTTTGCAGAAGATATGAAGATAAATGGAGGGGCAGTTGATTTTGAGGAAGTAGAGAGGCTACAGAAGGACTCACTCAGACAAATTAGGAGAATGGCAAAGAAATGGCAGATAGAATACAGTGTCAGGAAATGTATGGTCATGTACTTTGGTAGAAGAAATGAAAGGATTGACTATTTTCTAAATGGAGAGAAAATGCAAACAAACTGAGGTGCAAAGGGACCTGGGAGTCCTTGTGCAGGATTCCCTAAAGGTTAATTTGCAGGTTGAGTCTGTGGTGAGGAAGGCAAATGCAATGTTAGCATTCATTTCAGGAGAACTAGAATATAAAAGCAAGAATGTAATGTTGAGGATTTATAAAGCACTGGTGAAGCCTCACTTGGAGTATTGTGAGCAGTTTTAGGCCCCTTATATTAGAAAGGATGTGCTGTAACTTGAGGGGGTTCGAAGGAGGTTCACGAAAATGATTCCAGGATCGAATGGCTTGTCATATGAACAGCGTTCAATGGTTCTGGGCCTGGAATTTGGAAAAAATGAGGTGTGACCTCATTGAAACCTATCGAGTAGTGAAAAGCCTTGATAGAGTAGATGTGGAGAGGATGTTTGCTATAGTGGGAGAGTCTAAGACCAGAGGACACAGCCTCAGAATAGAGGGCATTCTTTCAGAACAGAGATGAGGAAGAATTTCTTTAGCCAGAGAGTAGTGAATCTGTGGAATTCTTTGCCATAAGCAGCTGTGGAAGCCAAATCTTTATGCATATTTTAGAGAGGGCTTGATAGATGCCTGAGATTCTTGACTGGTCGGGCCATGAAGAGATACAGGGAGAAGGCAGGAGATTGGGCCTGAGGGGAAAATTGGATCAGCCATGATGAAATGGCAGAGCAGACAAGATGGATCAAATGGCCTAATTCTGCTCCTGTATCTTATGGTCTTATGGTATATATCTTTATACATGGATTCATCATGAGCCAAGGTGCAAAATACAGTGCATATAGCCACACAGCACATAGACACATGTAGTCATGACTAAATGTTAGCACAAGTCCCTGAGTTCCATGGCCTGAAGTTTAATGGTGTGTGGGATGGTGTCCTATTGTCTCTTGTCTATTGTCCTGAGCCCACATGTCTGCAGGAACAAGCATGCAGCAGTTCCTCATCTCTTCTCACGCTGGGTCATTCGCAGATGAAGACAATACAACTTGTCCACAGAGCAAACACGGAGAGCAGCCCTGACAGATGGAGCCAGCGTCCAGCCCATCACGGATTCCAGTGTATGTGCTGTGCCTCTGTTCTCTGCCACACCCCTCTGGCATTGCTCCTGGCTGTAATGACAATGCTACAGCATGATAGCCTGTTATAAGTAACAACAGAGGCTAGGCAGAACCCCTGCCATCGTCTTCACCAATTAAGCAATGAACCAGACTGGCAGTATTTTATATTACCAATGTCTAACATGGCTTTATGATCTTGAGAAAATTGTTTAAGACACCCAGTTGCAATGTTTGTTGGACCCAGAGAGCCTGTTGCAACCAAGTGTGCTACTATCTTACCGCCAGCAGGTGACTCAGACAATTCCTCTGGTGACTAAAAGAAGTTTGCACTTTCTTCCCATCACCATGTGGGTTTCCTCTGATTCCCTCCCCGCTTCCAAAGAAATATGGGTAAGAAGGTTAGATTAGATTAGATTATGAGGACACACAGTCCTCTTTTATTGTCATTTAGTAATGCATGCATTAGGAAATGATACAATATTCCTCCAGTGTGATATCACAAAAACACAGGACAGTCCATGACTGAAAAACTGAGAAAAACCACATAATTATAACATATAGTTACAACAGTGCAAGCAATACCGTAACTTGATGAAGGACAGGCCATGGACACAGTAAAAAAAGTTCAAAGTCACTCGAAAGTCCCACATCTCATGCAGACAGGAGAAGGAAGAAAACTCTCCCTGCCATACCCGACTACAGTCCGACTCTGAGTCGTCCGAAAACTTTGAGCTCCGACCAGCCCTCTGACACCGAGCACCATCTCTGCCGAATGCTTCGACCCAGCTCCGGCCGCCAGCAGCAGGCAAAGCTGGGGATTTTGGGGCCTTCCCTCAGGAGATTCTTGATTGCACAGTAGCAGCGGCAGCGAACCAGGGCATTTCAGAAATTACTCCAGATGTTCCTCTGTGCTCTCACGGCTGTCTCCATCAAATCAGAATTGTGCACGGCCCCTATTTAACAGATACAATATCATTTCACCAGAGAGGCTACGTGCGCTGTGTCGCGCCGCCATCTTCTCCTCCCTCCTTCTAATTGGTCACATTGGTGCAACTGGATGCATGAACGGGAGGGAGAGAGGAAGGAAGGGTTGCATGCATAATTGGATAGATGGATGCACCTGGCATCTATTTTTTTGAATACATCAGCAACAACTATTTCACCATTTCAGCAACATAGTTGACACTGAATCTGTCAAATTGCCCACCCAGTTACAGCATAACATTAGTGTGTATCTACTACATGCTTGAGAAGAAGGCTTAGGAATACAGTGGAGCTTTGTTAGGCACAGAGTGTTGGGCAAGGAGCCAGCAAGCTTAACACAACTTGTCAACAAGACCTAGGGAGTGCCTCACTGCTATGCTCCAACTTGCCTCTGAGATCCACTCTCGCTTGTTAACCATGAGGTTCCCATGTTTCCAGCACAGGAGGTGCAGAAGCACGGAGAAACAGGTGATAAGCACTTTCATCAATGATATCAGCAGTAAGGATGAAGAGCCTGAACAGAACCTGAACCCTACCTCAGTAATGGAACACCACGGACCACCTCTTGTACTATGATGGACTTGTCTCTGATTTTTTGCACTACAGTCTTACTGTTGCACACTTTTGTTTTCTCTTCCTTCCCTGCCTTGCATAATTTCTGCACCATTTAAATTCTGTGTGGTTTCTGAACCCACATGCCTGTACTACCTGACCTCAGTTTGTGCTCCTGATAGTAAACTCAATTTGAGCTGGCATGAGAGATGTTACATCTTAGTCATGACTTTTATAGAGTTGGGGCAAGTTTCCGTTTGCTGGGGGTACTCAGGTTTGTCAGTTCAGGGAACACAACTGGGAGATCATCATTGCTGAAGAAAATTGCTAATGCTTTCTCCCAGGACTAGAAATGTAGAACATGGGCATTTGGTGAACAGAATTGAAGAGCTATTGGCAAGTGCGTTTTGTTAAAAAGGCATTTAGACATATACAGAAACAGTCAGGGAATAGAGTGAAATTGACCACATGCAGGCAGGTGTGCACTTTAAATTAGCATTGTATGGATTTGTTTATTTATTTTAACAAAACTATGAAAGTATATTCAGTCGCAAAATGCACACAATGATCAGAACTCCATAAAACTGTTAACAATTACAAATTAAACTATGGTTACTCTTATCTGCAAAACACTCTATTCCCTGGGAAATTCATGGAAATCCCTCATTGTGCCCATAGAAAGCACACCCTCCTTCTACAGGGGCACCTGGGTACAGACATAACCCTGGAAGAGACCGGGCAGAACTTTCAGCTGCCTGCCACCTTGACCCATGAATGGACAACTTGGCCAAGCCCAGAAGAAAGCTCACCAGGATATTCCTGAGTGAGTCATCACTCTTCATACTGGGTGGGGGTGGCCGTGGGCATGGTGAACTGAAGGGCGTGTTCCCATGCTGCTCTCTTCTAGGTTCAGTACTGTACAGATACAATGGAGGGAAAACCAACTAAATGTGAGGGAAGGAAAGATTAAGAATCCAGTTAGGTGCAAGCAAGTGGGGCAAGGGGATGTCTAAGGACCATATAAAGCAGATGGGCATGGTGCAGGGACACAGGACACAGGTTCAACACTGACCTCAGGTGGAGTTTGAAAATTCTCTACATCACTATATAGGTCTCACCTGGATGCTCTGGTTTCCACCCACTGCCCAAGAACTGCTGATGTCAACACTTTATTTGTCAGTGACATCAATAAAATCATCAACTCTTTATTCCCTTCCTCCGATGCTGCCTTCCCTGCTGAGTTCCCCCAGCATTTCACGTGGGTTTCTCTGGATTTCCTGATGCTGCCTGGCCTGCTGAGTTCCTCCCACATGTGTGCGCGATGCCGTGGAGTTCAAGCATCTGTACAGTTTCCTGGGTCTCTCGCTTATTCTCTTTTCACCTCCAAAATGTGCAGCAGCAGGAAAATCTCTCAACACCAATGAAGTGGAGCTTAAATCTTCAATTCTCAACCATGCGGCTTGATCGCAACCCACAGAGCCAAAGGCTGAAACTGGTTGTAAGTCACTCACACACACGCAGGGCCATTTTATTTGGTACCCCTTTAGACCTGCTCATTAATGCAAATATCAATTCAACCAATCATGTGGCAGCTGTTCAATGCCTAAAAGTATGCAGACATGGTCACAGGTTTCAGTTGTTGTCCAGACCAAAAGCAGAATGAGAAGAAATGTGATCCAGGTAACTTTGACCGTGGAATGATTGTTGGTGCCAGACGAGGTGCTCTGAGTATCCTACGTTTGTAGAAGCTACTGATTTTCATGCACAACAGTCACAAGAGGAATTAACAATGATCTTTCAAGAATCGATAGATTCTGGCATTGTACCAGATGACTGGAAAATTGCAAATGTTATTCTACTATTTAAGAAGGGTGGGAGGCAGCAAAAAGGAAACTATAGGCCTGTTAGCCTGACATCAGTGGTTGGGAAGTTGTTGAAATCGATTGTTAGGGATGAGATTATGCAGTACCTGGAGGCACATGACAAGATAGGCCAAAGCCAGCATGGTTTCCTGAAAGGAAAATCCTGCCTGACAAACCTACTGAAATTCTTTGAGGAAATTACAAGCAGGGTAGACAAAGGAGATGCAGTAGACATGGTGTACTTGGATTTTCAGAAGGCCTTTGATAAGTTGCTGCACATGAGGCTGCTTAGCAAGACAAGAGCTCATGGAATTACAGGGAAGTTACTAGCATGGGTGGAGCATTGGCTGATCGGCAGAAAACAGAGAGTGGGAATAAAGGGATCCTATTCTGGCTGGCTGCCGGTTACCAGTGGAGTTCCACAGGGGTCGGTGATGGGACCACTGCTATTTACGAAGTATGTTAATGATTTGAACTACTGTATTAATGGATTTGTGGCTAAATTTGCCAATGATACAAAGATAGGTGGAGAAGCAGGTAGTGTTGAGGAAACAGAAAGCCTGCAGAGAGACTTAGATAGTTCAGGAGAATGGGAAAAGAAGTGGCAAATGAAATACAATGTTGGAAAGTGTATGGTCATGCACTTTGGTGGAAGAAGTAAACAGGCGGACTATGATTTAGATGGGGAGAGAATTCAAAATGCAGAGATGCAAAGGGACTTCTGAGTCCTTGTGCAGGATACCCTAAAGATTAACCTCCAGGTTGAGTCGATTGTGAAGAAGGTGAATGCAATGTTGGTATTCATTTCTAGAGATATAGAATAAAAGAGCAGGGATGTGACGTTGAGGCTCTGTAAGGCATTCGTGAGACCACACTTGGGGTATTGTGTGCAGTTTTGGGCTCCTTATTTTAGAAAGGATGTACTGACATTGGAGAGGGTTCAGAGAAAATTCACGAAAATTATTCCAGGAATGAAAGGGTTACCATATGAGGAATGTTTAGCAGCTCCTGTACAGTATTCCCTGGAGTTCAGGAGAATGAGGGGGGATCTGAGAAACATTCCGAATGTTAAAAGGCCTGAACAGATTAGATATGGCAAAGATATTTCCCATGGTAGGGGAGTCCAGGACAAGAGGGCACAAATTCAGGATTGAAGGACGTCCATTTAGAACAGAGATGCAGAGAAATTACTTTAGTCAGAGGGTGGTATATCTGTGGAATTTGTTGCCACGAGCGGCTGTGAAGGCCAATTCATTGGGCGTATTTATACTTTATACTTTATTGTCGCCAAACAATTGATACTGGAATGTACAATCATCACAGCGATATATGATTCTGCTTTAAGGCAGAGATAGAGAGGTTCTTGTTTAGTCAGGACATCAAGGGTATGGGGAGAAGACAGGGGAGTGGGGATGACTGGAAGAATTGATTGAATGGCGGTGCAGTCTCCATGGGCCGAATGGCCTGCTTCTGTTCCGATATCTGATAGCCTTATAGAATTTGTAGAGAATGGTGCAGAGAAAAAGTCCAGTGAGCAGCAAGTTCTACAGGCAAAAATGTCTTTTCCAAGAGAGAGGTCAGAGGAAAATGGCCAGACTGGTTTAAGCTGATAGAAAGGTGAGAGTAACTCTCGTAATCACATACACTCAAACGCGAGGAAATATGCAGATACTTTAAATCCATTGCTACACACACAAAATGCTGGAGGAACTGAGCAGGCTAGGCGGCATCTATGGAAAAGAGTAAATAGTCGTTTGTCTATTCATCAAGAGAAATAACTACTCATCACAGGAGTGGTGTGAGGAAGAGCATTTCTGAACATACAACATGTCAAACCATGCAGTGGATGGGCTACAGTAGCAAGAGACCTTACCGGGTTCCAATCTTGTGGCCACTTGATTAGGTTCACTCCTGTACTGCTGGCCACTGAGTGTATATTGGGATGATTCTGCAACAAGATACCTCCTGACAAAATTGGTATTATTACGATCCCAATGAACCAAAACTCAAAAATAAACCAAAACTGATCTTCTGAACAAGGAACATTTGAAACATAGCAACATCTTTGTTTTTTGCTCTTTAAAAATGTCAACAAAACTTGAACTGCTGACAGCAGCCCTGCCAGGCTGGAATGTTGAATGTAAAATTATTATCAATTTGCCAGTCAGTACTGGCTTTTAACAGATCTAAAGGGCAGGTTATAAAATATTTGCATTTTCTACTGAAAGAATATTTTTCTCAGAAACCAATGTTTGAAGTCTACTCAGTGATCCATTAACAATTTTAAAACGTCGTTCTTATAACACGAGGGGTGATTGATATGTTTGTGGCCTAGGGTAGGAGGAGTCAATTTTAGAAAACCTAACACATTTACTTTTCAACATAGTCCCCTCCTATATTTACACACTTAGTCCAGCGACCGTGGAGCATACGGATCTTGGACCTCCAGAAAGTGTCCACAGCAGGGTTGATTGATAAGTTTGTGGCCTAAGGTAGAAGGAGATGAGTTATTACAGCTCTCATTACATGCACATGCAGTTCAACTCTTTGAGTGGTCATGCAGAAAGTTTGAAGTTAATAACTCATCTCCTTCTACCTTAGGCCACAAACCTATCAATCACCCCTGCTGTGGACACTTTCTGGAGGTCCAAGATCCGTATGCTCCACGACCGCTGGACTAAGTGTGTAAATGTAGGAGGGGACTATGTTGAACTTGTCTTGTTACTTGTTAGATACACCTGTTAGGGTGAATTCTCCAGATACCTTATAAAGTAACCATAGCCTTCAGCCAGGAGCAGATGTCATCAGGTGGTTCCCAACCTTCACCGAGTGTTTCGATCCTTAACCACGACACTCTCCAGTTGGTGGGCCGGCAGTGGTGGCTAAATCACTGCCCATCTGCTCCTGGCTTCCAGCTCCCCTTCTCTCACCTACTCCAAATCCAACAAGAGGCTTGTTCTGCCTCTTCCCCCATCCTACAAGCTGCTTGTTTTTTGCTCCTTTTGTCCAGGCCAGAGCTAACAACAACCGCCATGCTGATTTGGCTGGGAAACTTCTGCAGCCGATCTCCACAGGGAACAACCATGTCTGCCATCCCTTGTCTTTACACTCCTGCACTAAGGGCTGGTACTTCAAGGCCTTTCTCTCGTGGGCTTCTTCCCATCCCTCCTCCCACGGCACAGTCAGCTCAATCAGAATTATTTTTCGGTCTTCAGTTGACCACAGTACAATGACCGGGCATAGGGTTGTGTGCACCACATCCAGGAACTGCAGCCTCCTTCCCGCATCGACCCTCATCTCCCAGGACCTGGCCGTTAGCTGCAGATTGGGCTTTGGTTGTTTGGTTACGAAAGGCCTGGCTCCCTCTTTGATGAAGGTGATGGCCTTCCTCAAATCTGTGCCAGCCGTCCTCTTCTTGCATCCCTCCCGCTCTAGTGTGTCAGCCAGAGCCAGAAGCACCTTATCATGGCGCCACCTATACCGTCCTAGAGTTAGAGCTGTTTTACACGCGGAAAGCATATGAGCCAGTGTCCCCTTTTGACCACAGAGCTTACAGTTCGGGTGCTCTCTCATCCCCCATGTGTACAGATGTAATGGTGAAGAAAGGGTGTCATACACGGATCGCAAGAGGAAGGAAATATGGAAGGGCTCCAGTCTCCATAACTCTGCTCATGAGATCTTGCGCTTGGGCAGATCCCATTTTGTCCAGTCACCCTGGGACCCTTGTTCCACTGCCTTTGACATGAGCTTCTCTTCCTCACGGATCCGTACTTCTGCCTGTACCATGTCTCGCCTGTTCCTTATGCTTGCGTTTCCCCACTACTGGAAGTGAACTGAGCCGAGGCCTTGCCGCCCGACACAGGGACTACTGATGATATCTCGCAGCTTCAGAGAACACATTGCCTCCTCCACAGCTGCGTTGGCTGCCCACTTGCGCCCAGATCTGGTTGTAACGCCTGCTTGCTTTACCAAGACGTCATTGGAATCTCTCAAGCTTAATAAGGCTCTGCATTTTGCCACCTTGAATTCCTCCACAACAGATGACAGGGGAAGCTGCAGTTGCCCTGATTGAATATAGAGGCCCACTGAAGAGAAGCTTGGGGGAACTTCCAACCATCTCTGCAGATGTTTGTTGGTTGTCCTCTCGATGTCCTCTACGGCAGTCGTGGGGAACTCATAAAGTGTGAAGAGCCAGAGAAGCCTGGGCAGAAGGCCGTATTGGTACAGCTATGTCTTGAATTTACCGGGAAGTCCGGATTTGTCGATCTTCTTCCGCCATTCATCTGTCTGCTTCACAGCTTTGGCGACATTGGCCCCATCTGTCAGTGACACATTAAACCACTTCCCCAAGCATTTTATCGGGTTATCTTTGATGAAGGGGATGACTCCATCCTAAACTTGCTAGTAACTTTGCCCTTTCTAATCACCATAGCTGGACTTCTTGGCCTTGAAGGACATCCTCGCCCAAGTGGCTACATTGTCCAGAATTTCCAATATTCATCTTGCTTAGACATGTGACACAGTTGTTATAGTGATGTCGTCCATGAACCCTCGTAGAGCCGGCTGAACAATGCCCGACTCCAGTGTTGGGCCACGGGTTACATCTTCTGCTGCTCATAATAGGAGGTTCATTCCCATAATAAATAGGGTGGGGGAGATGGTGCACCCTGTTGGAATCCCCTTCTGGAGGTCCTGCCAACTAGTTGTGAAATGGACTGATGTAAATCCGAGTTTGAATCCTCCTAGGTCGTTGGTGATCATGTCTCGAATAGCCACTGGGATGTAGTAGTGGTCAAGTCCTTCTCGGATGAGGTCATGTAGAATAGACCCATAGGCGGTCGTGAAGTCTAACCAGACAACTGTTAGGTCACCTTTCTTCTGCTTGGCCTCATGGATCAAATGGCTAATCATTGAGGTGTGTTCCAGACACCCCGAAAAGCCTGGAATACCGCCTTTTTGGATGGATGTGTTGATATAGCGGTTCTGCATAATGTAAGAAGTCAGCCTTCTTGCGACAACAGAAAAGAAAGTCTTACATTCCACATCCAGGAGAGAAATTGTCCTAAGCTGGGAAATTGTGGAAGAATCCTCTTCCTTTGGAATAAAGCATCCCTCTGCCAATTTCCAACTTGATGGAATAGTACCTTTGGCCCAGATGTTTCTCATGACCTTCCACAGCCTCCGAAGCAGCTTTGGGCATTTCTTATACACCTTATAAGGTATGCCGCTTGGGCCTGGGGCAGCTGATGCTTTAGCTTTCCAGATGATGTCCTGGATTTCCTGCCTTGTAGGCTCCTTCACATTCAGCTCAATTGATAGTTTTTCTGGTCTACGCACAGCCCGATTGGTTTTAGTCTCTGACCCCTCCGTGGGTCACTGTGTGCCTCCCGCAGGACCTCCTCTACCTCTGGCTTCGAGCTGGATAGTATACCAGATTTTTGTTGGCCAAGAAGAGTCCTGGTGAAGCTGAATGGATCTCTCACAAACTGCGCTCGCCTTTTCTCTTTCTTCCTTCTTTGCTGTCGTAGATGTTCCGCCCTCCGGAGTTTGCACAGCTTTTCCCACAGCACACTAGCTAAGTTCTTGGTGCCTTCTTTCTCAGGCGGTGAGCTGGTTTTAAACATCTTGTTGAATGTCTTTAATTCGCCTCTGAAGCGACGAACCTCCCTTTCCCTCCTATTTGGTTGCCGTGGTAACTCGGGCTGGCTTCTCCGCTCTATTGGGCTAAATCGTTCCTTAGCTAGATTGTACGCTATGGCTGTGAGTGAATCGATCTTTCTGTGTACTGGACCTGCTAAGGCAACTTCCAGGATGCCGTCTAGATCATCATCGAACTGCATCCAGGCGACATTGTCTGACGATCTAGGCCATTTGATCTCGTCTTTCCTTGACGAGTGGATTGGGGTAGCCGAAGAGGAGCTCACTTGATCTGTTTGGTGCTGAGGCGACTCAAGTGTGGAGAGATCTTCAACTCTGTGGGGTGCTTCCTGGCTGGAATTCTCCTTCGTCTCACTGGACACTAAGTCCGTGCGCTGCACTTGGGTCACCATTGTTCCACATCTAGACCTACTCTAGTGTATCTTGAGCCCTCTAATGTTTTTGCAGACTTTCCTGCAATTACACCTTACCACAAATTCCTCTCCAGTCAGTGTTGTTTGCTTTAGCTTCCTCGTAGTCATGTTTCCTGTCCTGGCTGTTGCCGGTATGACTGTCCCGTTGAGTCTCTCATCCTCCCCCCCCCCCCCCGGGAGACTCTGGGGATATTGCCATTCGTGTTCAATCAATAAATGTGCGAGGTTTTCTAAAATTGACTCCTTCTACCTTAGGCCACAAACTTATCAATCACCCCTCGATCAATTGCAATGTTTACAAAACTTCACAGCATTTCTTCAACACAAGACAATTACCATTAATTAGTGACCTCCTTGGCAGAGATAAAAGGAGCATTAAATTGCTGTTGGATTAAAGTGCTCCTATTATGCTCGTTAAAATGTAGTATCACTGCCAATCACCCATCTCATATGGAGAAACATAACAATTACAGGGTTGAGCATATGCTATATACACAAGAAAACACAGGAATGTGGAGGCTAACAAGGTGGATAATCAGATTCCAGATTCTCTTCACATTATATTCATTATGGTAGACTGCCGTGTCCAGTAGAGGAATGGGAGTCATGCAGGGGGTCACATGAATTTTACTGATTTATGTGCTCTCAGCACGAAAGACAATGATTAGAGACTTTTCTCTGCTAATTCCAGGAGTAAGAGCACCATCTGGCTATAGTCAGTAGTGAGTGCTGCTTATTGGGAAAAGGAGACATTACAAAATTATGTTTAAGTTAACAGAATACCAGGCCTTTCAGCCTACTCCCATCTACCTGCACTGGGACCATAGTCCTCCGTATCCCCACTATCCAAACTTCTCTAAAACGTTGAAATTGAGCTCGCATGTACAACTTGCACTGGCGGCTCATTCCACTCTCACAACCCTCTGAGTGAAGATTCCCCTCATGTTCCCTTTAAACTTTTCACTTTTCATCATTAACCCATAACCTCTGGTTGTAGTCCCACCCAACCTCAGTGGAAAAAGCCTGCTTGCATTTGGCCTACATATACACCTCATAATATTGTATATCTGTAACAAATCTTTTCTCAATCTGATAAATGTGTTGAATATCAAGGCAGTTTTGATATAACAGAGATACTTCATAGGGCAAGTAAGAGTCAAACATATTAATATGCTCTACAGCAATGTTACTAGATGCTATTATCACTGATATTTATTGCCTACTCCATGTACCCTTGAGAAGACCACTATTTGCTAGGAACTATCTTCTTGAATTGCTGAAATGCATCTGGTGAACTTCAGAGCAGATTTGGGACAAATGAGATACTTCAGAAGACAGCTAAAAGTCAAGCATAGTGTTATATTGATACGCCTCGAGCCATCATAGGCAGACCATGTAAGGGTGGCAGATATACAGCACTGAAGGAAGTTACTGAGCCTGAAGGGTATTCTGGTAACATGGGCTATTTACCATTTACTCCAAACACTTCATACTGGCGCTTACACTAAGTTCAAGCCTGAGACCCACGTCCTTTGGGCTCAGAGCTCGGAAAAAGCGACACAGCCAACTTTTAACATCGTAAATCAGCGAGTTGTTTGTTATGTCCCCCCTCTCGCTGTGAAACGGGGGCACCTCTTTTTCCTTTATTAGTGGGAGAGAGAGCCTGTGGTATGTTGGATTACTGGGTTAATGAGTAGTCCTTGCGTTTCTGCAAGTCTGTGTCTTTATTGATACCTTGCTGCACGCTTGACAGCTCGGTAGGAGGTGCCAATGCTTTATTGCTGGTGGGGGAGAGGGGGTCGTTGCTTTGTTGCTGCTTACACATGGGAGGGGGAGCTGGGGGTCTTTAGGGTTCGCACATTTAACTGGCATTCATTTTTTGGGGCACTCCTCTGTTTTCGTGGATGTTTGCAAAGAAGAAGAATTTCAGGATACATTGTATACATTTCTCTGAAATTAAATGTACCTTTGAAACCTTTACAATCGTCTCTCATTAAAACCATCCAGGTCCCTCCCCTTCTTAAACTTGTTTAGCATCACCTTAAGTGTGTCAGTGTCATTTACGTATTTGAAACACTCCCTGTGATATTGAGACTAGCTATTTAATTCCACATTCATTTAATTGGTTGAATATCAATTCACAATTACAGTACAATATGAAAATGCTGGGAATATCAGCAGGTCAAACAGCAAGTTTCATTTCATTTCTAGCATTGGCAATACTTTCCTTTCAAGCCTTAGGCTGTTGTAGTGGGGAATTGGTCTACATCATAAATTAGAGTCCCTGTCTCTCGATTGTGTTCAATAACTCAAACATTATCAACTCTATCACTTCTATTTTTTAAAAACGTACTTTAGAGCCTGATAAGCTATTAGGCCAGGCCAAGTCTGCACAGGTACAAGGACATGTGTACCTTTGACTTGTATTTTCATGTGTGTCTGACTGTCACCATGTCGGATATGTGCGGAGAGAGGGACACTGAAGGAGGTCAATAGTTCACAGACTTAATGGGAACTGAGTTAGAGAGAAAGGAAAACTATAAATGCTAGGCCAGACAGGGCTGTTAACTAAGCTCTTAAATGGAAAATAAAGCCAACATTGTGGCTGACATGAATAAAGAAATATAAAACAAATACCACAAGTCTTCAGAGTCAGTTGACTCAACAGTCCAGTTTCTCAGGCAAGGCCAAATGCAAGCAGGCAGTGAAATGTTGCTGTGCTTTGCACATGTCTCGACAAGCACTAGGACAAAAAGAATGGAATTAAATACCATCACAATGAAATAATAATTAGCTGACATGAATTTATTCACGAGCGCAATTGCCGTATTTGCTGCACTGCCAAATCCATGGTTGTGACATGACAATTCTGTCCTTAATCCCTAGGGTCTGGATCTCTTTAGCCTAATATTGTACTCTACAGCCTCTTTAGATAAAATACTTCAGATTCCATATTGCAGATTACCAACAACTCCAACAAGATTTGGAAAGAAGATCTTTAATTCCCTATTCAATCTTTTTACCACTTACCTATCAGTAAAGTCAAAGTCAAAGGAAATGTATTATTAAAGGACATATGTAACATCATAGACTACCTTGAGATTCATTTTCTTGCAGGTATTTAGAAAACTTAGAACGTAGAAGAGTACAGCACGGGAACAGGCCCTTCAGCCCAATGTTGTGCTGACCAGTTAACTAACAAATCAAAAACACCCAAACACTAATCCCTCCTATCTACGCAATGTCTAAATCCCTCCATCTTCCTCACATCCATGTACCTATCTAAACATCCCTTAAAAGCCTCTAATGTAGTTGCCTCTACCACCAAGGCAGCGCATTCCAGACTTCCATAAATCTGAGTAAAAAACTTACTCCTCACATCCCCATTGAAACTACCCCTCTCACTTTCAATGCATACCCTCTGGTATTAGACATTTCAACCTTGGAAAATAGATACTCCCTCTCTATTCTATCTATGTTGCTCATAATCTTATAAACCTCTATCAAATCTCCCCTCAACCTCCGCTGCTCCAGAGAAAACAACCTAAATTTATCCGGTCTTTTGTGACAGTACATGCCCTCTAAACCAAGCAGCATCCTGGTAAACCTCTTCAGCACTCCCTCCTAAACATTAACATCCTTTCTATCACAAAAAAGAGATCAACAGGTGTTGGAAATCCTAAGCAACACACACAAAATGCTGGAGGAACTCAGCAGGCCAGGCCACATCTATGGGAAAGAGTAAACAGTCAACGTTTTGGACCAAGACCCTTCATCAGGACTCATTCTATAAACATCCTTTCTATAGTGGGGTGACTGATCTGCATGAAAATCTCCAGATGTGGCCTAACTAGAGTTTTATAAAGTTGCAGCCCAATTTCTTGAATTTTAAACCCACTTCCTCGATGAAACAAACATTCTATAAGCCTTCTTAACCACATTATTGACCTGTGTAGCCACTTTCAAGGGGTTATAAACTTAGATCACAGGATCTCTCTCCTCAACAACAGTGTTAAGGATCTTGCCCATAACAGTGTACTTTCTCTTTGTTTTTGCCCTACCAAGATGCAATACCTCACGTTTATCTGGGATAAACTCCATCTGCCATTCCTCAGCCCGTACCTGCAACTGATCTATGTCATGCTGTATTCATTGCCGGTCTTCTACACTATCCACAACTCCACCAATTTTGGTAATATCTGCAAAATTACTAACCAGCCATCTACATTTTCATCAGGTCGTTTATAAACTTCATAAGCAGCAGACTCAGCACAGATCCCTGCGGAACACCACAAATTACGGATCTCCAGACCTCCACCACCCAGGACATGCACTGTTCTCACTGCTACCATCAGGGAGGAGGTACGGAATCCTGAAGGCACACACTTAGTGATTCAGTAACAGCTTCTTCCCTTCTGCCATCTGATTTCTGAATGGACATTGAACCCGTGAGCAGTACCTCAATGCTTCTTTTTAACTTCCTATTTTTGTACTACATTTTAATTTAGCTATTTAATATATACTTACAGTCATTTACAGTTTTCTTTTTCTCTCTATTGTCATGTATTGTGTTGTACTGCTGCTGCAAAGTTAAAAAAAATTCACAATATATGCCAGTCATATTAAACTTAATTCTGATTTGGGATAAATCCCTTCAAACATTACCCTCTGTCCTCTATGCACAAGCCAGTTCTGTACCCAGAGAGCCACTACGCCACAGACCCCCGTGCATCTTGATCTTCTGGATTAGCCTCGCATGAGGGACTTCGTCAAGTGCCTTACTAAAATCCACGTTAACAATATCCACTGCTTTACCCTCATCAACTTCTCTCATCATCTTCTTAAAAAGCTCAACTAAGCTGGTAAGACACAAACTGTCCAGTGCACAGCAATGCTGGCTCTCCCTAATTAGCCACGGGTTTCCAAATGCTTAAGTATCCTATCACTAAGAATTTTCTCCAGCAATTTCTCTGCAGCTAACGTGAGACTCTCCAGTCTAATTCAGGATCTTCCCTTGTTCCCTTCTTAAATAGAGTACATGAGCTATTCGCCAGTGCCCTGGACATTGCCGGTGCCTAGAAGGGACACAAAGATCCTGTCAGGGACCCAGCAATCTTATCTCTTGTCTCCTTCAATAACCTGGGGTAAATTCCATCAGGCCCTGGGGATTTATCCAACTTAATACTCATTAGGAAGCCCAACACTTCCTGCTCCTTGATCTCTAAACACCCTCACATATTTATAAACTCAGCACTGATCTCCTGGTCCTCCATATCTTTTTTCATGGTAAATACTGAAGTAAAGTACTCATTAAATACCTCATTTATGTTCTCCACATCCAAATGATCCCTCCCCCTTTATCCTTGAGTGGTCCCATACTCTCCCTAGTTATCCTCTTGCTCTTGATGTATTTATAGAATGCCTTGGGATTCACCTTAACCCTACTTGCCAAGGATTTTTCATGGCCCCTCCTGGCCTTTCCGGCTTTTTATACTCCTCCTGTGCTTCATTTGATCCAAACTTCTGAAGCTTTACATATTTTTCCTTTCTCTTCTTGACTAAGTTAATCACTTCTCAGGATGTCCAAGGTTCTGTTATCTTTCCATCCCTGTTCTCCCTTCTAAAAGGAATATACATTTCCTGCACTTTATGCAATTGATCTTTAAACACCCTCCACATGCCTGATGTGGACTTGTCAGAAAAAAGGTGCTCCCAATTAACTTTTCTTAGTTCCTGCCTAATGCTCTCATAATTTTCCCTACTCCAATTTAACATTCTCCCGCAAGAACCATACCTATCCTTATCTATAGCTATCCTGAAAGTTAAGGAGTTGTGGTCACTGTTCCCTAACTGTTCACCCACTGAAAGGTCAGTCACCTGTCCAGACTCATTACCCAACACCAGGTCCAATGTGGCCCCTCCTCTCATTGGACCGTCCACATATTGATTTAAGAAACCTTCCTGGATAAACATTATACATTCTTCCCCATCTAAACCCCTTGTACTAAGAAGGCTGCAGTTTATATTAGGGAAGTTGAAATCCCCCATGACAACAACTCTATTATCTTTACATATTTCTTTAATCTGATTACATATCTGTTCCTCAATGCCCCATTTGGCTATTAGGGGGTCTGTAGTACTATTAGGGGGTCCGTAGTACAATCAGTGCAATTATACCCTTTCTATTCCTCAGTTCTACCCAATTGGACTCAGAGTCTGACCCCTCCATTATGTCTCCTCTGAGTTCAGCTGTGACATTGTCCTGATTAGTAGTGCAAATCTACCCCCTCTTTACCTCCTCCTCTATCTTCTATCTTTTCTAAAACTTCAAAAACCTGGCATATTAATCACCCATTCTTACCCCTCTCTCAACTAAGTTTCAGAACTGGCTACAACATTGTAGTTCCACGCACTGCTCCATGCTCTAAGTTCATCACCCTTACCCACAACGCTCCTAGCATTAAAATATACACACTTCAAGTTAACCAACCCTTCATACCTGTTATATCAAGTTTGCCTTTCAATATATTCTCTGACAGCTACCTTCCAGTCCAGTCACTTATTTCCTTACTGACCTGGAGCTCCCCGTGCAAAACCAGTTTAGACTCTCTTTAGTAACATGAGCACACCTCCTGGCCAGGATGTTGGCTCCCTTCCAGTTGAAGTGCAACCCATCTCTTCCGTGAAAAAGTTCCAATGACCCCAAAACTTGAAATCCTGTTCCCTGCACCATCTCATTCATCTGTGCTATTAATTCTCTACTACCTGCACTTGCCTGTGACACAGGGCATAATCTGGAGATTACTACCTTGGAGGTTCTTCTCTTCAGCCTCTTTCCTAACTCAATGTACTTACTGTGTGGGACATCTTCCCCTTTCCTGCCTATATCATTGGTGTCAATATGCACCATATGCCTCTTCAATCTCCCCCTTGAGAATAACCTGCAGCCACTCTGATCCATCCTGGCCCCATGTGAAATATAGTACAATAGAATTTTGAAAAACTATATGTACAGTAAATAAAGACCGACAAGCAGCCAATGTGCAAAAGAAGACAAATGTGCAAATCAGATATATATAAACAATACTGAGAACATATTGTGGAGATTCAGAAGTTCAAAGGTTCATTTTTATTGTCAAAGAATGCATGTACAGTACAATACAACTCTGATCTCCTCTAGATAGCCATGAAATACAAGAATCATTGAAAGAAAAGACATTAACCTCCCTCCCCGCATGAAAAAGAAAAAGTAACAAGAAGTCACAAACCCCAAACCCCACCCACTCCTTTGAACAAAAACCAACAGATCACCCCCACGGAAAATTGTATCTGGAACATCAAACCCCAAAACCCCCACCCCCCCCACACACAAATATCAACAAATCACCCACCCAGAAGACGACAGTCAGAAAATCAAAGACCCAAACTCTGCAGCCTCCAGCAAGAAGAGAGCATGGTTAGGGTAAGGGTCCTTGATGATGATTACCTAACCAATACATCTTTGGGATTTGCGAGAAAACTACAGTCAAAGAGTACTACGGACCAATTTGAGCAAAATATCCATTTAATCTAATCCATTTGCCCGTGTTTGGCTATTATCCTTGTAAATATTTTATATCTGTGCAGACTAACAAATGAGAAAATCCAGTCATAAGTAGAAGAAGCAATTCCACAATGATAACACCAGAGGGCAGTATTGAACCAGGGTCTCTGGAGATGTGAGGCAGCAGCACCGATTGATGCATCACATCAGCAATGGCTGGGTATGTATTTTATTCATATTGGCTTGAATGGGATGACAAACATTTCTGCTTTTTTTTCAGGATGGTAACTTGGGTGAAAATTCTGATTAAAAACTCCACACCACCAGGTTCAGAACAGTTATTACTCCTCAGTCATCAAGCTCCTAACCGAGTGGATAACTCACCCCAACACTGAAGTCCCACTGATTCCGGAACTTACGACTCACTTATAAGGACTCTACAACTCCTCTTCCAAACATTATTTGCTTCTTATTTATCTATTACTATTATTCTTTTTTTTTACTTTTTGTATTTGCCTAATTTGTTGTCTTTTGCACATTGCTTGTAAAATGTAATGGATCTGGCCCAGTCCATCATGGGGAAAGTTCTCCCAACCATCGAGCACATCTACATGAAAGACTGTTGCAGGAAAGCAGGATCCATCATCAGGGACCCCCACCATCCAGGCCATGCTCCCTTCTTGCTGCAGCCATCAGAATGAATGTACAACAGCCTTAGGACCAACGTTACCTCTGATATGTAATGACCAGTGTGTGTAAAAATCTTCTGCTGTGCAACTCTTTACCCAGTGACAACAAATTCTGCACACTGAATTTTTACGTGGAAGTAAACCTGAAACTCTTCTAAGGATAATAAGCTACAGTCTAGTTTGTTGGTCATTGTTTAAAATAAATAAAATAGCACACATCAATGAGTCTTCTTTCTTATATATTATACAAAAGTACGACCAGATTTGGGAACAGCTTCTTTCCAACTGTGATAAGACTGCTGAACGGATCCTGACCCGGATTTGGGCTGTACCCTCCAAATATCCAGACCTGCCTCTCGGTATTTTTGCACTACCTTACTTTCCATTTTTCTATTTTCTATTTATGATTTATAATTTACATTTTTAATATTTACTAATTTTTACTATTTTTAATATTTAATATTTGTAATCCAGGGAGTGGGAAGCGCAGAATCAAATATCGCCGTGATGATTGTACGTTCCAGTACCAATTGTTTGACGACAATAAAGTATAAAGTATAGAAGTATTAAATAATATCAATCTTTTTCACATTATTAAAGTTGTTTGAAATGGTTATGAAGCCATTCTACTTTAAATAAAGTAGCATTTCTTTTGTGCTTCATGCCATTTACTTCTTTGGAATTTGATAATCGTGAATCAATAATTTCTTCAATAAAAATACTACAAATAATCCAGTTCTAAATTCTGCAGACAAATCATCGTAAACTCCACATTGTCAACATGTTGTTCATGATCATGAAATATACTTAACATGCCAGCGAAGTAGAGGGTGACAACCTTTTGTGTGCAGTTTCGATTCCTTTGTGTGCTAGGAGCAAAAGATGTGTGCACACACACACACACGCACATATACACCTTAGAGGGAATACTGCTCAGGACTCACACTCCCAGTTTCAGGAAAATTTACTACTCCTCAAACATCAGAGTCTTGACAAAGGTGATAACTTCACTCAATTTCATTTTCCCATCACTGAAATGTTCTCACAATGAATGGGAACTTTCAAGTGACCTTCATCTCAGGTTATCAATATTTTTTATTTATTTATTGTTATTGTTTCTTTTTTTTGCATTTTACAATTTGTTGTCTTCTGCACTCTGTTTGAATGCCTTGTTAGGCAGTCTTTCATTGAATCTGTTATAGTTATTACTCTACAGATTTGTTGAGTATGCCCACAAGAAAATGAATCTCAGGGTTGTATATGGTAACATATACAATCCTGAGAATAAGTTAACCTTGAACTTTAGACTTTACTTGAGTGTAGTTTTTCATTGAATCTATTGCATTATTTATCGTGGGTGCCCACAAGAAAATGATAGTATATGGTGAGATGTACAGTATGTTCTTTGATAATAATGAGTGGCCCTCCCCCTCAACAACAGGTATACCACTTTGGATATGGTTGCAGGGAAAAACCTAGCACAGGAAAGTCACAGCAAACAGGTCTCGGTCCTGAGTCTGGCTCTGCGACTCAGAAGGGAAGTGGGGGGGGGGGGGGTGGAGAAGCGTCAGGATGAGGTGATCGAGGATTCGTTAGGAGAACAGAAAGGAGGTTCTTCAGACGACAACAAGATTCCCAGATGGTATGCTGCCTTCTGGGTCCCAGGGTCAGCGATATCTCAAATTGAGTCCTCAGCATTCTTAAGTGGGAAGGTGAACAGTTAGAGACTGTTGTCCATCTAGGTACCAATGACAGGTAGGAAGAGTGACGAGGATCTGCAAAGAAAGATCAGGGAATTAGATGCTAAGTTAAGGGTCAGGATCACCAGGGTTGTAATCTCAGGATTGTTAACCATGCCACATGCTAGTGAGCCAGAAATAGGAAGATGGTACCATTACACATGTGGCTAAAGAGTTGGTGCAGGAGAGAGGGCATAAGTTTTTTGGATCATTGGGCTCTTTTCCAGTGAAAATAGGACCTACACAAGAGGGGTGGTTTGCACCTGAACTGGAGGGGGACTAATATCCTAGTGGGAAGGTTTGTTAATGCTGCATGGTGGAATTTAAACTAGAGTTGCAAGGGGATGGGGACCAGTGTGCCAGTGGAGAGGTAGTGGAGGCAGATATTGGTAAGACCTCAGACAAGGTCAGGAATCACAAGGATCTGCATGGTGCAACAAGTGTCCTGGGCTGCATATATTTCAAGGCAAGAAATCACAGGAATAACAGATAAGATCAGGGTATGGATTAACACCTGGAATTATGATATTGTAGCCATTAGTGATACTTGGTTGCAGGAGGGGCAGGACTGCCAGCTCAATATTCCATGGTTGCATTGTTTTAGTCGTGACAGAGCAAGAGGGATTAAAGGAGGAGGGGTATATACAGGTCAGGCAAAATATTACAGCAGTTCTCCATCAGGACAGACTGGAAAACTGGCCTAAAGAGGTGTTATGTGTGGAATTATATGACTGTATTAATGGGGCTATACTACAGACCACCCAACAGACAAAGAATTTAGAGAAACAAATTTGTAGAGAGATCACAGATTGTTGCAAGAAACACAAGTCTGTTAAAGTAGGTGATTTTAATTTTACACGTATTGACAGGGATTCCCATACTGTAAAAGGACTAGATAGGGTGGAGTTTGTCAGATGAATTCAGAAAAGTTCCTTTAATCGGTATGCAGAAGACCAATGAGAGAGCGTGTGATACTTGATCTGCTATTACAGAATAAGACAGGGCTTGTGTCAGAAGTTTATGTAGGGGAACACTGTGCATCTAGTGATCACAATGCTATTAGTTTCAAGGTAAACACGCAAAAAGATGTGTCTAGTCCACGGGTTGAGATTCTAAATTAGAGACAGGAGCGTGTTGATGGTACCAGAAATAATCTGGCAAGTGTGGATTGGGACAGGCTGTTTTCTGGCAAAGGTGTACTAACTGTACTTGGTAAGCGGGAGGCCTTCAAAAGTGAAATTTTGAGAGCACAATGCTTGTATGTGCCTCTCGGAATACAAGATAAGGGAACAAGTGTGGAGAACCTTGGTTTTAAAGAGATATTGAGGCCCTGGTAAAGAAAAAAATGAAGATACATAGCAGGTATAGGCAAGTAGAAACAAATCAGCTGTTTATGGAGTATAGGCAATGTCAGAGAACACTTAAAACATAGAAACGTAGAACACCTACAGCACAATACAGGCCCTTCGGCCCACAAAGCTGTGCCGAACATGCCCCTACTTTAGAAATTACCTAGGGTTACCTATAGCCCTCTATTTTCCTGGCAACTGTGGATATGGAGAATCCTAAGGGATTCTACAGATAGGTTAAGATTAAGGGCACTGGGTCATGAGCAACTCCATCTTGAAGCAGTGAGGAAGATGACAGCATGGAGCTGAATGCAGAGAGGGTCTGTCACTGCTCCCAATGAAGGCACCAGGGTGACAACAGTCGGTAGCCGAGTGGGCAGCATTCAGACCCAGCGTGACAGATACTCTTCACGGAAGGACTGAGTTTGTGCAGCCTCTCTCCTCATACGCTGATGGAAAGATGTTTTCGATATTCTGAGGTTAATGTGATTATTGGACTGCTCATTCTATTGGTCTCCTTCACATTTCCAGTGTTTTCTTTCTTGTGGCCGATTGGCGGATGGGTGATCTGTTAATTTTTTGTGTGTTAGGGATGGCTAGGGATGTTGATGCTATTGTCATTGCTCTTTTCTGTGAGTGAGGTGGTCAGGGATTGCTATTGTCACTGTTTTTTTTCTGTGGGGGTGGGGATTTGATGTTATTGTCATTGTTTTTTTTCTGTGGGGAGTGGGTGGGGGATTTTAGGATTTGCAAGTTTCATTTCTTCTTCTTTTTTGTGCCAGAGGAGGGAGTTGATGTCTTTTCTTTCAACAAATCCCATGGTTCTTTTGTATTTCATGGCTATCTGGAGAAGATGAATATCAGAGTTATATTGTACATGCATAGTTTGTCAATAAAACGAACCTTTAAACCTTTGAAACTTTTTGAACCTTTGAAAAGGATTGCAAAGGACAAAATTGGACCTCTGGAAGATCAGAATGGCAATACATATACGGAACCAAAAGAGACAGGGGAGATCTTACATTTATTCTTTTGCATCTGTATTTACTTAGGAGAAAGATACAGTGTCCATAAAAGTGAGGCAAAGTGGCATCAACTTCATAGACCCTATACAGATTACAGAAAAGTAGGTCTTTGCGCTCCTGAGGCAAATCAGGGTGGATTAATCCCCAAGGCCTGGCAAGGTCTTCCCTTGGAACCCATGGGAGGCAAGTGCAGAAATTTCCAGGGCCTCGTAGAAATAGTTAAATTATCCTTAGTGACAGGAGAGGCACCAGAGGATCAGAGGATTGCAGGATAGCCGATGTTATTCCACTGTTTAAGAATGACTCTAAACATAAACCAGGACATTATAGGACATTATAGGCTGGTGATTCTGATATCAATAGTTGGAAAAGTTATTGGAAGGTATTCTAAGGGACTGGATATGTAAGTATTTGGATATACATGGACTGATTAAGGGTAGTCAGCATGGCTTCATACATGGCAGGTCACGTCCAACCACTCTTATAGCATTTTTTTCGAGGAAGCAAGGCAGTGAATATTGTCTGCATGGAACTTAGCAAGGCATTTGACAAGGTCCTCGTATGGGTATGGTCAAGAAGTTTCAGTCGCTCAGCATTCAGGATGACATATTTAACTGGATTAGACATTGGCCTTGTGTGAGAAGCCAGAGAGTGGTTGTAGATGGTTGCCTCTCTGACTGGAGGCCTGTGACTAGTGGAGTGGAGTGATTAGGAGAGTGCCTCAGGGATTGGTGCTGGGACCTTTGCTGTTTGTCAGCTATATCAACGATCTGGATGGTAATGTGGTTAATTTGATCAGCAACTTTGCAGTTGACACCAAGATTCTGGACATATAGGAGAGTGAGGAAGGCTATCATGGCTTGCAGAAGGATCTCATTCAGGTAGAAAACGAACATTTAAAGTGGCAGATGGAATTTAATACAAGAATAGTTCAAAGTGTTACACTTCAGCAGGACCAACCAGGGTAGATCTTACACAGTGGAAAGTAAGGCACCCAGGAGTGTGAGAGGGCAAAGGGATCGGGGAATAGAGGTCCATAATTCAATGAAAGTCACAGGTAGCTAGGGTCATAAAGAAAGCTTTTGAAACATTCGCATTCTTAAATCATTGTATAGAGTACAAAAGAAAACCACTAGTCACTGGCAGCCGACCAGACAAGGATCCTTTTATTCCCACTCGCTGTCTCCTTCCAATCAGCCAATTCTCTAACCATGTGAGTAACTTTCCTGTGTTTCCATGGGCTCTTAACTTGTCAAAGGCCTTCTGCATGACCAAATATACAACATCTACTACATCCCCTTTATCCATCCTACTTGTAATCTCCTCAAACAATTTCCATAAGTTTGTCAGGCAAGATTTTCCCTTTAGGAAACCATGCTGACTTCGTCCTATCTTGTCCTGTGTCACCAAGTACTCCATCATCTCATCCTTAATAATTGACTCTAACATCTTCCCAACCACTGAGGTCAGGCTAACCGATCTATAATTTCCTTTCTGCTGCCTTCCTCCTTTGTTAATGAGTGGAGTGACATTTACATTTTTCTAGTTCTCTGGCAGCTTGCCAGAGTCCAATGATTTTCGAAAGATCATTGCTAACGCCGCCACAATCAATAACGCTACCTCTTTCAGATATGAAGACGTGAGATAGTGCAGGCTGAAGATTTGAGTGGGTACAGGGAGCAAGAGGAGGAATGGGGATGGATGGATTGAAAAATTTGCAGGGTCCTGCTGGTGAAACTATTGATGAGCTTTATCGAAGTGTAGATCAAACCAAGCAGTAGTAAGATCAGTGAATGCTGGTAATAGTTAACTCGTCAGACAACGTCTGTGAAGGCCAAAATGGAGAAAAGTCATAGGAGTGACAAAATGAGCAGAGGAGGAACTCCTGTGAACAAGCCATGACCAACACTAATTCCCTGGAAATAGGCCAAGACCAAATCTAGCCCTTTATCTCTCCTGTGAACAGGACATCCATGACCAACACTGGCCCAATGCCTCTCATGAAGGAACTGCTCGGTATAGGCCATGACCAATCCTAACCCATTACCTCAAACAAAGCTTTTGTTGGTATCCCCGAAATAACTCCTCTAGTCCACTTTCTATTGTTGGGTATTGAGAATTGTACTCGTTTGCTGCCTATTTTACTTAATCTTATCTCTTTGCCTTGCTGAGAACTATCCAGACAAATCACTAATAGCGATCCATTTCATAAAATCTTTGCTCTTTTAATCTCACCTATAATTTTGTTGAGCACCTTCGTCAAACGAGTCGGGCTCCAATCACCAAAAGACGCCCCGTATTCGCTTAGCTTTATAATTGCTTTGATTTCATCTTCTTTCTGTCCTGTTTTGATCATCCGCTGACTCCTCAGAGTTTGATGTCCCGTACCTCTGCTTTCTTTTCTTCCTCTTTCCATTCCGTTCCTCTTTCCCGCCGACCTCCAACTGTAGTTCACTTCCACTCTCGCCAAAAACTTCCTTCAACAGCTTGGCTCGTTCCTTGATGTTCTCTCTCTCCACCATTTTCCAGTCGGCCGTCTCGACCCACTGCTTCCAACACACACTCAATCGTCCGGGTCACAAGCCCACGTACTGCTCGCAGCAGCATCCACTCTCACCCGCCAGCAATTGAAGCTGAAGCCAGGAGCTGTTTATGTAGCCAGCCCAAGATGAGAATCATGTGCCTCAATTAAGGCACACACAGGACAAGGGAAAACTGGAAAACCTGGAATAAGGATCGACGAACTGGACCATGAACCGGACCACAGACTTCATGGAACAGACCATGACATACTGAGAAATCCTGCTTGTGGGGGATCCTGCAAAGGTGCTTCAAGAAGTGGCCCCTCAGTTTATGACAGGTCTCACCAACGCAGAGGAAGCCGCATCAGAAGCACCAGGCAAAAACCTTCCTTTTGGAATCCCTTGTCTTCAAAGATAATACTTCTTTCACAATTAGAATTTAATTTCTTTAAATGAGGTAAAGAATACCCTAACTGTAAAGTGTGTTTTTGATCCCTTGCAGGATGGCTTCCAATGAGTTGTTATCTTGTTGAAGTCTATTGTGCAGCAAATACTAATAAAGATCTGAATAGATGAGGCTCTAACAGAGATTGCAATGTTCCTGTCAGCTCCAGACATTGGACGATTGACTCTGCTTATTAAAATTAGAGTAAGATTGTTTGAAGACAAAAGAATCAAATTCTCCCTAACAAACATTCTATAAAGGAAATAGGCGACACAACAAATTGATCTCCCTTGATATTTTGAGTAAATTCTTTACCAAGGAATGAATACACAAAGTTAGCTGGAAGCAGAGTTCAAGGACACATCCTATTATTAAGCCCATATCAATATCGCGTTTTGTAAAAGATTACATTAGATTCCGCTTTGCTAACCCTCTTTGTGTGCATTGGATCCTCCCTGATAAACATGTCTGCATGTACTATCCACAGGTCTAATAAAAGCAGGACGGATAGACTATGCAAGTGTGTCAAAGGAATTGAACTGAAGTCAGGCACACACTCTGGCTACTAGAGGAGGTCAGAGGGCAGGTATCCTGTGGCAAGTGACTTCCAATCACCCAAAGCATTTCTACCACTTATCAGACAGAAAGTGAGGAGTGTGATGGAATGCTCTGTACTTGCCAAGATGAACACAGCACCAGTAACGTGCAATGCTCTATCACCTGCCGAGATGAACGCAGCACCAGTAACGTGCAATGCTCTATCACCTGCCGGGATGAACGCAGCACCAGTAACGTGCAATGCTCTATCACCTGCCGAGATGAACGCAGCACCAGTAACGTGCAATGCTCTATCACCTGCCGGGATGAACGCAGCACCAGTAACGTGCAATGCTCTATCACCTACCGAGATGACGCAGCACCAGTAACGTGCAATGCTCTATCACCTGCCGAGATGAACGCAGCACCAGTAACGTGCAATGCTCTATCACCTGCCGGGATGAACGCAGCACCAGTAACGTGCAATGCTCTATCACCTGCCGAGATGAACGCAGCACCAGTAACGTGCAATGCTCTATCACCTGCCGAGATGAACGCAGCACCAGTAACGTGCAATGCTCTATCACCTGCCGAGATGAACGCAGCACCAGTAACGTGCAATGCTCTATCACCTGCCGAGATGAACACAGCACCAGCAACGTTCAAGACGTTTGATGTGAAAGTTATTCTAGCAGTGCAAGAACTAACAACTCATTCCGACACGTCTGTCTATGGCCTCGTCTACTGCCACAATCAGGCAAACTCAGGGTGATGGAGTAACACTTCATATTCCATCTGAGAACCCTTCAAACTAGTGACATGACCACCAATTTCTCCAAATTATAGTAATTCTTCTCCCCTCCCTCCTTCTCTCTTCAATTCCCCATTCTAGTCTCTTATCCCTTCCCTAACTGCCCTTTACCTCCCTCTGTTTCCTCTCCTTTTTCCCTTTCTTCCATAGTCCATTGTCTTCTCTTATTAGATTCCTTCTCCTTCAGTCCTTAACCTCTTCCATCAATCCCTTCCCAGCTCTTACCTCATCCCCCTTCCCCATTTACCCATCAGCCCCCTCATCTGCTTTCATCTATCACCTGGCAGCTTGTACCATTACCCCTCCCTCACCTTCTAATTCTGACTTTTATCCACTTCATTTTCAGTCATAATGAAGTATCTTGGCCTGAATCATCAACTTTTATTCCGCTCCATAAATGCTGCCTAACCTGTTGAGTTCTGCCTGCATTTTGTATGTAACAAACATGTTGTTTTTGTTAACCACTGCTGCTGACATTGTTCTACTCAGCTGAGGTCAGCATTTACCAAATTCAGAATCTTTACAAGGTGCACGAGACACCGCAGCACCAGGTTCCCATCTGAACACACGCCGTCCTCATTTGGAAATACCTGACTTAGTTTGTCACCAAACGCTCCAGCAAATTCCTACAGTTGTACCGTGGAGAGCCCTCTAACTGGTTGCATCATCATCGGGTGTGGAGGGGGAGGGGCCACTGTGCAAGACCGTAAAAAGTTGCTGAGGGTTTCAAACTCAGCCTGATCCTTCATGGGCACGAATCTCTCCAGTATCGATGATATCTTCAAACACGATGCTACGAACTTGGCACATCTATCATCAAGGACCCCAGCCATCCAGGACATTCTTTTCTTATTTCTACCATGAGGCAGGCTAAAGAAACACACTCAATATTTTAGCAGAATCTTCTTCCCTCTGCCAACTGGTTTCTGCATAGACAATGAACCAACCCAGCATACTACCCTAGTATCTTTGCTCTCTTTTTGCACAATCTAGTCAATTTAATTTGATTTTTATTCAGTGATACTGCATCTTTCATGCCCTGTGAGCCATGCTGCCCCAGTATCACCTGACAAACCTGATTAACCCTAGTCTAATTATGGGACAATTTACACCAACCAGTTAGCCTACCTGCTACCTTTGGACTGTGGGAGGAAACCAATACATTCCAATGGGAGGCTGTACAATCTCCTTAAAGAATAGTGTGCGAATTCAACTCTGAACTCTGGAACATCGCCAGCTGTAATACATTGCACTGACTGCCACATTACCACGGTGCCCAAATATAATTTTATATGTATAGATTTCTTACTGTAATTTATAGTACCTATGTATTGAAGAGCACTGCTGCTACAAAACAATAAAGTTCGCAACACGCGTCAGTGATATTAAAGCTAATTCTGATTTTGATTCTGTCATTCTTTGTCCCTAAATTCCCTGCCCAAAAGGATAAGCGAGTGCCTACATCGGGAGGAGTACAGAAGTTAAGAGTAATCCACTGACACGACAAAATCAGCAGATACTGAAAATCCAAAGCAACACACACAAAATACTGGGAGGAACTCAGCAGGTCAGGAAGAATCTACGGAAAAGGGTGAACAGTCAACTTTTTGAGCTGAGACTCTTCCTCAGGACTGGAAAGAAAGAGGAGAAGACAGAGGAAGAAGGTGGGGGTAGGGGAGGAAGAAGTAAAAGGTGGCAGGTGATAGATGAAACTGGGAGGGGGAGGAGGTGAAATAGAGAGCTGGGACGTTGATTGGTGAAAGAGATAAGGGATTAGAGAAGGAGAAATCTGATAGGAGAGGTTAAGACAATGGAAGAAATAAAAGGGGGAGGAGCACCAGAGTGAGGTGGTGGGCAGGTAAGGAGATGAGGTGAGAGAGGGGAACAGGAATAAGGAATGATGAAGGAAAGCTGGGGGGGGGGTGAGTTTGAGGGCAATCACCGGAAGTTCAAGGAAACGATATTCATGCTATCAGGTTGGAGGCTATGCACAAGGAATATAAGGTGCTGTTCCTCCAACTTGAGTGTGGTCTCACCACAGCAGTAGAGGAGGCCATGGACTGACCATCCATGACTCACCACCACTTTCTCAAATAGTGCCAGTGACCATTACTCAACTGTTGGCCTTTTCAAAATCCTACAAATAAATAAAACACAAAATGATTGGAGGATTATAACAACAAAAGATAGAGGAATAGAATTTAGCCATTTGGCCAATCAAGTCTGCTCTGCCATTTGATCATGACTGATTTAATATCCCTCTGAACTCCATTGTCCTGCTTTCTCTTGTAACCTTTGATGCTGTTACTGATCAAGAACCTATCAACCACTGTTTTAAAAATAGCCACTGACTTGGACGCTACAACTGTCTGTGGCAATGAATTCTACAGAATCACCAATTCTGGCTAAAGAAATTCCTGCTTATTGCTGTTCTAAAGAGATGGTAAGACCATAAGATTTAGGAGCAGAATTAGGCCATTTGGCCCATCAAGTCTGCTCTGCCATTTCATCATGGCTGATTTACTTTCCTCTCAGTCCTAACCTCCTACCTTTCCCCATATCCCTTCATGTCATGACCAATCAAGAACCTATCAACTTCTTCGCTAAATATACATAAACACTTGACCCCCACAACCACCCGTGACAACAAATTCCACAGCATCACCACTCTCTGGCTGAAGAAATTCCTCCTCATCTCCATTCTAAAAGGATGCCCCTCTATTTTGAGGATGTGTCCTCTCGTCTTAGACACTCCCACCATAGGAAACATCCTCTCCACATCCACTCTATCAAGGTCTTTAACCATTTGATAGGGTGCAATTAGGTCTCCCCTCATTCTTCTGAATTCCAGTGAATACAGGCACAGAGCCACCTTCGTATGACAAGATGTTTAATCCTAGAATCATTTTTGTGAAAATCCTTTTCAGTCCTCTCCAGTTTCAACACATCGTTTCAATGATTAGGGGCCCAAAATTGCTCTCAATAATCCAAGTAAGGCCTAATCAGTGCTTTAAAAAGTCTCAACATTACATCCTTGCTTTAATATTCTATTCCACTTGAAATGAATGCTAACATTGCATTTACCTTCCTTAAGCACAGACTCAGCCTGAAAAGTAACCTTTAGGGAAACCTGCACAAGGACCCCCAAGTCCCTTTGCACCTCAGTTTTTTGTACTTGCTCTCCATTTAGAAAATAATCAACCTTTTCACTTCTACTACCAAAGTATATGACCATACGCTTCCCAACACTATATTCCAACTGCCATTTCTTTCCCCATTCTCCTAATCTGTCTAAGTCCTTCTGTAGCCTGTCTACTTCTTCAAAACTACCTACTCCTCCACTTTTCTTCATATAATATGCAAACTTTGCAAAAAAGCCATCAATTCCATCATCAAAATTATTGACAAGAAGCGGTCCCAACACAGACCCCTGTGGAACACCAATGATCACTGGTAGCAAACCAGAAAAGGTTCCCTGTATTCCCACTCTTTGCCTCTTGCTAATCAGCCACTGCTTTATACATGCTGAAATCTTTCCAGTAATACAATGGGCTCATAGCTTATTAAGCAGCCTCATGTGTAGCACCTTGTCAAAGGCCTTCTGAATATCTAAGTAAACAACATCAATCGATTCTCCTTTGTCTATCCTGCTTTTTATTTCTTAAAAGAATTCCAGTAGATTTGTCAGACAGTATTGTCCCTTGAGGAAGCCATGCTGACTATGGCCAATTTTATCATGAGCCTCCGAGTACTCCAACATCACATCCTTAACATTTGACTCCAACATCTTCCCAACCACTGAGGTCATACTAAGAGGCGTGTTTGTACTCTAAGGCTCAGCCCTCTGGTCAGTGCGGAAACTCTCACTGCAGGTCCAAGGCCTCAAGAGAAGGAAGACTAAATCAAAGAGCAATGTTCAAATCATCAGCCTTGCTGCTTTGACTTACCTACAAAATCAAGGCAACGTACTGATTCTCCCCAAGTTACAGAAGAGTTCAGTTCCTGCAAACTGCTTCTACATTGCGATTGCAGTTCAGAATTGCGTCAGCAACTTGAGAATCCTTATTACAGAAGTTGTCTGCAGCAATACAGCAGCCAGCAAAACTTCCCACCTAAGTACCCATACGTTTCTGGGTATGTCAGACTGCCTAAACTGGGGATGAAATTTAAAGGCAAATGTCATCTGCATATACGAATTGAACAGCAGTAGGCAAGGTTTATAATAAGTTGGACGGTTAGTGTTTACAGTATGTGGGGACAGTGTTTACAATTTGTGGGGATGGTTAGTGTTTACAGTCTGTGGGCGTGGTTAGTCTTCACAATAGTAGGAACAGTTAGTGTTTATAATCTGTGGGGACATTTAGTGCTTACAATCTCTGGAGAAGACAGTGTTTACGACCTGTAGGGATGGTTAGGGTTTACAAACTGTGGGGACAATTAGTGTTTACAATCTGTGTGGACAGTTAGTGTTTACAGTCTAAGGGGATGGTTACTGTTTACAATCTGTCTGGATGGTTAGTGTTTACAATTTGTGGTAATGGTTTGCAAACACGAGGAAATCTGCAGATGCTGGAATTTCAAGCAGCACACATAAAAGTTGCTGGTGAACGCAGCAGGCCAGGCAGCATCTCTTGGAAGAGGTACAGCCGACTTTTCAGGCCAAGACCCTTCGTCAGGACTAACTGAAAGAAGAGCTAGTAAGAGATTTGAAAGTAGGAGGGGGAGGAGGAGATCCAAAATGATAGGAGAAGACAGGAGGGGAAGGGATGGAGCCAAGAGCTGGACAGTTGATTAGTAAAAGGGATATGAGAGGATCATGGGACAGGAGGCAGGGGGCAGGGGTTCAGACTTATATATAGACCCTCAAACAGTACTAAGGATGTGGTCTACAAGTTACAATGGGAGATTGAAAATGCACGCCAAAAGGGCAATATTACAATAGTCATGCGGGATTTCAATATGCAGGTAGGTTGGGAAAATCAAGTTGGTGCAGGATTCCAAGGGCATTTCTAGAATGACCACAAGATGGCTTTTTAGAGCAACTCATGGTTGAGCCCACTAGGGGATCAGCTATTCTGGATTGGATGTTATGCAATGAACTGGAATTGATTAGAGAGTTTAAGGTAAAAAGACCCCTGAGGGGCAAGTGATCATAATATGATCAAATTCGCCCTAAAATTTGAGAAGAAGAAGCTAAAGTCAGATGTATCAGTATTTCAGTGGAGTAAAGGCTATTGCAGAGGCATGAGAGAGGAGTTAGCAAGAATTTATTGGAAAAGAACACTGGCAGGGATGATGGCAGAGCAGCAATGGCTGGAATTTCTGGAAACAATTCAGAAGGCACAGGATATATACATTCCAAAGAGAAAGGGGTATTCTAAAAGAAAGATGACATAATAATGGCTTATAAGAGAAGTCAAAGCCAGCACAAAAGCCAAAGGGAAGGCACATAATAGAGCAAAAACTAGTAAGCAGTTAAAGGATTGGAAAGCTTTTAAAAACCAACAGAAGGCAACTGAAAAAGTTATTAAGTAGGTAAAGATGGAATACAAAAGTTAGCAAGACAATAATTGTAAAGAGGATACCAAAAGTTTCTTCAGATACATAAAGTGCAAAAGAGAGGCAAGAGTGGATATTGGAACACTGGGACATTATGCTGGAGAGGTAGTAATGGGACAAAGAAATGGCAGTCGAACTGAATGAATATTTTACATCAGTCTTCATGGTGGATAACATTAGCAGTGTGGTGGAAGTTCCAGGAATCAGGTGCTATGAAATGTGTGATTTTTTTCTTGGGAAACTGAAAGGTCTGAAGGTAGTTACGTCACCTATCCAGATGGTGTGCACTCCAATATTCTGAAAGAGATAGCTGAAGAGATTGTGGGGGCATTCGTAGTGATCTTTCAAGAATCACTTGATTCAGGAAGATGGTAAATTGCAAGTGTCACTCCACTCTTCAAGAAGGGAGAAGAAAGAAGGGTTTCGGCCCAAAACATCAACTGTTCTTTTTTCCATAGACATTGCCTGGCCTGCTGAGTTCCTCCAGCATTTTGTGTGTGTTGCTCAGATTTCCAGCATCTGCAGAGTTTCTCTTGTTTGTGATCTCAGTATCTCGAACTGCAGAAAAAGAACGTTCAAAACCACCCAACAATACCTTTCATGGTAGCCTTTTGTGGAGGAATTGAAATTATGCTTGGAATTGGATCTGGAATTGGTTTATTATTACCACATATACAGAGCAAAGCTTGTCTTGCATAGTGTTCATACAGATCAATTCATTACACAGTGCGTTGATATAGAACCAGGGTAGTTGGGGCCTTTGATTATGCTGTCTGCTTTATTGAAGGGGAGGCTGGTTTCCATGATGTGCTGAGCTGAGTCCACAACTCTGCAGGTTCTTGACAGAGGAGTTGCCATACCAAGCTGTTGTGCAGGGTGAGCAGTAAATGTAGTTGTACTCACATCATGTGATGAAGTGCTTTGAGAGTTTAATCACGGCCAGAATCAACTCCTGCCTAAGTAAGGATTGTAATCCATTGCAATTTGCTTATTGCCACAATATGTCTACAGCAGATGCAATCTCATTGGTTCTCCACTTGACCTTGGACCACCTGAACAATAATAGTACCTGGACAGTAACTTCTCATTGTTGATGACAGCTTAGTGTTCAGCACCAGCATATCCTCAGGACTAATCAACAAGCTCCAAAACCTGGGTCTCTGTTCCTCACTCTGCAGTTGGATCCTTGACTTCCACAGTGGGAAACTACAATCAGTGCAGATTATAAATATCAGCTCCTCCTTACTGATAATCAACACTGGTACACCTGAAGGATACGTGCTTAACCCATTGCACTACTCTCTCTACGCCCCAACTGTGTGGCTATGCACAGCTCCATCACCAGCTCTAAATTTGCCGATGATGTAAGTATTGTTGGCGGAATTTCAGATGATAGTGAGGAGGCATACAGGAATGACATAGATCAGCTGATTGAGTGCTGTTGCAAAAATAACCTTAAACTCAATCTCAGAAAGAACAAGGAATTGATTGTAGACCAGGAATGGGACGTCGAGGGGACACACACCAGTCGTCATTGAGGGATCAGCAGTGGAAAGGGTGAGCAGCTTCAAGTTCCTAGATTCCTGAAGCTCTATCCTGCTCCCAACATATTGATACAATTACAAAAAAAGCACAACAGTGACCATATTTCATGAGGAGTTTGAGGAGATTTGGTACGTCACCAAATGTCTACAGATGTACCACGGAGAGCATTGTAAGAGGTTGCATCGCCATCCGAGATGGAGGGGCCACCGCACAGGAGTAGAAAAAGCTGCTGAAAGGGTGAACTCAGCCAGCTCTATCATGGGCACGAGCCTCCCCGCCGCTAAGGACGTCTTCAAAAGACGATGCCTCAAAAAGGTGGCATCTATCAGTAAGGCACTGAGCTCAGCTGGAAGCAAAGCCCTGCTCTCCCCTGCGTGGCTTGGTTTAACTTTGTAGAAAATTAGAGCATTCAAACCCTGCCACAGCTGTTATTGATTCCAGTTTAGTCTGTGGACGAGAATGGGATTCCAGGATGGTATGTTGCCCCCCAATTGTCAAGGTCTCTGGTGCTGAGTCTGGCTCCATGACTCAGAAAGGAAGGGGCAAAGAAGAAGAGGCAATCTGTGGTGATAGAGGATGTGTCAGTTCAGAGAACACAAAAAGAGGTTCTGCAGATCAGAACGAGATCCCCAAATGTAATGTTGACTCCCAGGTCTTCCTCCAGGATATCTCAGATTGAGTCCTCAGCATTCTGAAGTGGGATAGTGTACAGCCAGGGGTTGTGGTCCATGACACAGGTAGGAAGAGTGACGAGCTTCTGCAAAGTGAGTTCAGGGAGTTAGAGGCAGGACCTCCAAGGCTGTGATCTCAGGATTGCTACCTATGCCACATGCTAGTGAGCCTAGAACTAGGAAGATCATATAGCTTAACATGTGGCTAAGGAGCTGATGTAGGAGGAAGGGCATCACATTTCCAGATCATTGGGTTCCCTTCCAGAGAATCTGGGACCTGTACAAAATAGACAGTTTGCACCTAAGCTGGAGGGGTCTGATGTCCCAGCAGAAAGGTTTTCTAGTACTGCACAGTGAAAGCGGGGGAGGAGGGTTTTAAACTAGAGTTGCCTGGGGATGGGAACCAGAGTGCCAGCACAGATAGTGGAACAGTTACAGAGACAAATGTTAAAACCTCAGACAAAGTCAGGAAGCAAAAGGTTGAGATGGAGCAACTAATATCCTGAACGATGTATATTTCAATACAAGAAATATTGGAGGAAAGGCAGATGAGATCAGGGCATGGGCCAACACCTTTAATTATGATATTGGAGTCGTTAGTGAGACATGATGCAGGAGACTGGCATCTCTATACTCTGGGGTTCCATTGTTTTAGACATGATGGAGTAGGAAGGATAAAAGGGGAAGGGGTGGCATTACCAGTCAAGGAAACTGTCATGTCACTGCTCAGTCCGGACAGACTGGATAACTCGTTTAGTGGGGCGTTATGAGTGGAACAGAGAAATAAGAAAGGTATGACCACATTAATGGGGCTATATTTTAGACCACCCAACATCTGCAAAATTTAGAGGAACAAACTTGTAGAGAGATTGCCGGCTGTTCCCAGAAACATAAGCAACACTCATAAAAGTTGCTGGTGAACGCAGCAGGACAGGCAGCATCTCTAGGAAGAGGTACAGTCGATGTTTCGGGCCGAGACCCTTCGTCAGGACTAACTGAAAGAAGAGCTAGTAAGAGATTTGAAAGTGGGAGGGGGAGGGGGAGATCCAAAATAATAGGAGAAGACAGGAGGGGGAGGGATGGAGCCAAGAGCTGGACAGGTGATTGGCAAAAGGGATATGAGAGGATCATGGGACAGGAGGCCTAGGGAGAAAGAAAAGGTGCGGGGGAGCCCAGAGGATGGGCAAGGGGTATAGTAAGAGGGACAGAGGGACAAAAAGGAGAGAGAGAAAAAGAATGTGTGTTTATAAGTAAATAAATAACGGATAGGGTACGAGGGGGAGGTGGGGTATTAGCGGAAGTTTGAGAAGTCAATGTTCATGCCATCAGGTTGGAGGCTACCCAGACGGAATATAAGGTGTTGTTCCTCCAACCTGAGTGTGGCTTCATCTTTACAGTAGAGGAGGCCGTGGATAGACATGTCAGAATGGGAATGGGACGTGGAATTAAAATGCATGGCCACTGGTCGCCTCCCCCTCCCACTTTCAAATCTCTTACTAGCTCTTCTTTCAGTTAGTCCTGACGAAGGTCTCAGCCTGAAATATCGACTGTACCTTATCCTAGAGATGCTGCCTGGCCTGCTGCGTTCACCAGCAACTTTTATGTGTGTTGCTTGAAATTCCAGCATCTGCAGATTTCCTCGTGTTTGCCCAGAAACATAAGGTTGTTATTGTCAGTGATTATAACTTTCCACAAATTGACTGGGACTCCCATACTGGAAAAGGACTAGATGGAACATAACTAGTCAAATATGTTGGGGAAATTTTCCTTAATCAGTACATGGAAGTCCTAACAAGACTGTACGACATTGATGCCCTATTCAGGAATGGATCAGGGCAGGTAACAGAAGTTTATGTAGGTGAACACTTTGCATCTAGTGATCATGATGCCATCAGTTTCAAGGTAGTTCCTGCACCAACTTGATTTTCTTAATCTACCTGCATATTGAAATCCCACATGACTATTGTAATATTGCCCTTTTGGCATGCACTTTCAATCTCCCATTGTAACTTGTAGACCACATGCTTAGTACTGTTTGAGGGTCTATATATAAGTCTGAACCCCTGCCCCCTGCACCAGTTCATTAGTTATGCATTCACCAGCCAAATCAACCTATTTTTTGCCTTCTGTGGCATGGGCAGCAATCTGAAGATTTCTACCCTGGAGGTCCTGTTTCTCAGCTTTCTACTAGCTCCCTGAAATCTCACCTTGTCTACTGATGTCATTGGTGCCAATATGCCTCTGTCTGCCCACTCTCACCCTTGAGAATACCATGGACAGAATCCAGGACATCCCTGATCCTAGAGGGGTACCTTACATTGTTTAGCAAATTTAAGTGCCAGCCCAGATCAGAGGGGATAGCCGATTTCGCTCACTGTCAGCAATCTTCTGTCCACTCTCCAGGTCGCTAGGGCACCAGAGCCTTTCGCAGTTCCGTTGCTTGGTCAATTTAAACATTGGCTCAGATAGACTGAAAAGACAGGGTGTCAGGATCTGGGATGAGAGTGCATTTCGCTCACTCTCCATAATTGTCATCTCCACGGCGCTGAGGCTATGAAGACCATCCCATCTGCTGTGCTCAGGACTGCGAATATGATGAACTAATAAGTGAGGCCTACTCTCGGCTGCTCCGGGGTTCAGATCTGAGGGCTTAATTTTGGATTAGAGTGCTGTTCTTCACTTCAATTGTTTTCATCATTTTGTATTATTCTTTTCTCCCTCTTGCTCATCGAGCGTAGGTTTCTAAAAAAAATTCATTATTTTTTCTTTAATTTTTTTTTTTGGGTTTCTTGCTTTGTGGCTACCTGTGAGCGAGCAAATCTCAAAGTTGTATCATTTATACATTCTTTGATAATAAATGTACTTGAATCTTGAATCTTGAATGGTCTCCTAGTCTAGGCTTGGTTTCGTCAGTGAAGAAGACTCCTCATCACAAGCATCAAGTGCAATACAGAAAAGCAGTAAGTTGTTCAGAAAACGGGGCATTTCTGTAGGGAGAACTACCAATGAATATTACCATATACCAACTTAGTAAAAGGTATCAGAATTAAAAGAGAAAATACTGCTGCTACATCTACATATGTAGATGGCTAAATTTCAAATACATTGCTTAATGTTCAAATATATTGTGTATTTAATATTTCAGTATTATTTGAGTAATATAAATATTGTTTGATTAAGCATTCTTGTTCATAATAATAGTTTATTATGATTATATGTATAAATATATTAATTGCATACATCATCATGCTGCTGTGTGATACATGCCTGCCTCACTTAAAGTAAACACAAAGTTAGACCCGCATTTTGGACGCCCATGTCTTCCTTTAAATTAGTTCAATATTTTGAAGTTCTGAAACGTAACATTGGCAATGAGGTATTTTTGAAATGAATCCGAGATAGCTATTGACCTGTTGAAGTAATGCGAGCAGTTTGAACTGGAAAAAAAACACAGTGAATTAAAAATGCAACCCAGCATGTCCAGAGATGGGTCGAGTTTTTTTTAAACAGCAGGGCAGCACATATTCTTCGGAAGGGAAGGCACAATCATGCTTTTTTTTAAAGAGGTCTGAAAATGGAATCAGAATCAGGTTTAATATCATCAGCATATGTCATGAAATTTATTAATTTAGTGGTGGCACTACAATGTTATACATGATAATGTAGAAAAGTAAATTAATTAATAAATCAATTATAGTAAGTACATATATGTGTACTAAATAGTTAATTAAAAAATAGTGCAAAAACAGAAATAATATGAAAAAGTGAGGTCGTGTTCATTTAGAAACTGGATGGCAGAAGGGAAGAAGCTGTTCCTGAATCACTGAGTGTGTGCCTTCAGGCTTCTGAATCTCCTTCCTGCCATTAACAATGAGAAGAGGATATGTCCTGGACGATGGGGGTCCTTAATAATTGACACCACCTTTCTGAGGAATGGCTCCTTGAAGATGTCTTGGATACTATGGAGGCTAGTTCCCAAGATGGAGCTGACTAACATTATGACTTTCTGTAGTTACTTTCGATCCTGTGCTCTGGTACCCCCACCAGACCAGACAGTGATGCAGCCTGTCAGAGTGTACTTCACAGTACATCTGCAGACGTTTTTCAGTGCTTTAGGTGACAAATCAAATCTACTCAAACTCCTAATGAAAGATAGCCACAGTCTTGCCTTCTTTATATCTGCATCAATATGTTGGGACCAAGTCAGATCCTTAAAGATCTAGACACCGAGAAAAGTAAAATTTTGAAATTTTGAAACTTGAAATCTCCACTTCTGATCCTTCTATAAGGATTGGTTTGTGTTCCCTCATCTTACGCTTTCTGAAATTCACAATCAGCTCTTTGCTCTTACTGACATTGAGTGCAAGGTTGTTGCTGCGATACCACTCAACTAGCTCGTATATCTTGCACTTGTAAGTCCTATTGCCTCCTTCTGAGATTCTGTCCCACCAGCAAACTTATAGATGGTATTTGAGCTATACCTAGCCACACAGTCATGGGTATAGACAGAGTAGAGCAGTGGTCTAAGCACATACCCCTGAGGTGCACCAGTGTTGATTGCCAGCAAAGAGGAGATATTATTACCAATCGGCAAAGATTGTGGTCTTTTGGTTAAGATTCAATTGCAGAGGGAGGTACAGAGGCCCAGGTTCTGTAGCTTATCAATCAGGACTGTGGGAATGATGGTGTGAAATGCTGAGCTATAGTCAACGAACAGCAATCTGAAATAGATGTTTATATTGTCCAGGTGATCTAAGACTGTGTGAAGAGCTATCAAGATTGCCTCTACAGTAGACCTATTATGGCAATAGGCAGTGGGTCCAGGTCCTTGCTGAGGCAGGAGTAGATTCTAGCCATGACCAACCTCTCAAAGCATTCATCACCTGGAAAAAAAAAGCTACTGTATGATAGTCATTAAGGTAGCTTACGTTACTCTTCTTGGGCTCTGGTAGAATTGTTGCCCTTTTGAAGCAGGTGGGAACTTCTGACCGTAGCAGTGAGAGTTTGAAAATATCCTTGAATACTCCTGCCAGTTGGTTGGCACAAGTTTTCAGAGCCTTACCAAGTACTCCATCAGGACCTGCTGCCTTGCTAGGGTTCACCCTCCATATAAGGCCTCTGAGATAGAGATCCAGTATCTCAGTGTCCCAGTGTCACTGGGTGCAGTATGTATATTCATAGTTGTAGTTATATTCTCACTTTCAAAGCAGGCGTAAAAGGTGTTGAGCTCGTCTTGTAGTGAAGCTGGATCTTCAACTTCCTCACAGACAGGACCCAGGCTGTAAAAATAGGGGACAAGCTCTCCTCTACAATCACCCTGAGCACCGGTGCCCCACAAGGCTGTGTACTCAGCCCCCGGCTGTACTCACTGTACACTTATGATTGTGTAGCCAAGTTTCCATCAAACTCAATATATAAGTTTGCTGATGACACAACAATTGTAGGCCGTATCTCGGGTAATGACGAGTTTGAGTACAGAGAGGAATTTAAGAACCTGGTGGCATGGTGTGAAGATAATAACCTATCCCTCAATGTCAGCAAGACGAAGGAATTGGTTGTTGACTTCAGAAGGAGTAGCAGACTGCACAACCCAATTTACATTGGTGGTGCACAAGTGAAACAGGTCAAAAGCTTTAAGTTCCTCGGGGTCAATATCTCAAATGACCTGACTTGGTCCAACCAAGCAGAGTTCACTGCCAAGAAGGCCCACGAGTGCCTTTACTTCCTGAGAAAACTAAAGAAATTTGGCCTGTCCCCTAAAACCCTCACTAATTTTTATAGATGCACTGTAGAAAGCATTCTTCTAGGGTACATCACAACCTGGTATGGAAGGTGTCCTGTTCAAGACCGAAAGAAGCTGCAGAAGATCGTGAACACAGCGCAGCACATCATACAAACCAATCTTCCGTCCTTGGACTCACTTTACACCACACGCTGTCGGAGCAGTGCTGCCAGGATAATCAAGGACACGACCCACCCAGCCAACACACTTTTCGTCCCTCTTCCCTCCGGGAGAAGGCTCAGGAGCTTGAAGACTCATACGGCCAGATTTGGGAACAGCTTCTTTCCAACTGTGATAAGACTGCTGAGTGGATCCTGACCCGGATCTGGGCCGTACCCTCCAAATATCCGGACCTGCCTCTCAGTTTTTTTGCACTACCTTACTTTCCATTTTTCTATTTTCTATTTATGATTTATAATTTAAATCTTTTAATATTTACTATCGACTTGTAATCCAGGGAGCAGGAAGCGCAGAATCAAATATCACTGTGATGATTGTACGTTCTAGTATCAATTGTTTGGTGACAATAAAGTATAAAGTATAAAGTATAAGTGTATCACTGCCATTCACGCTATTGGATTTCACTGTATAGTAAGTAATGTCCTATAAACCCTGCCAGAGTTGATGTGCATCTGATATCACCTCCAACCTCACTCAGAATTGTTTCTTCACTCTTGAAATAGCCCTTTTCAAATCATACATGGTTTACCTGTACAAACCTAGGTCTGCACAAGAACTCATGTGTCATAAAGAGTGAGTATTGGATAATAATAATAATCATAAAAAAGCAGAAATAGATGGCTTCACTGGAAAGATTGACAAGTTTGATGACACAACGGGTAATTGGCTCATATTTACTGAGCTATTGAAACAGTATTTTGAAGCAAATGAAATAGCCAATGAGAAGCGAGTGCCAATTTTGCAGACTGCATTAGGTTTGAAGGCATACAGTTTGCTTTGGTTTTGTTTCCACCAAACCAATAGAAATAAGTTTTGCTGATATTGTCAAAGTATTGCAGGAACATGTAGAACCAAAGTAAGTGTTGATTGCAGAACACTTTAAGTTTCATAAGAGGAATCAGAAAGAAGACGAGTCTATTTGAGCATGCGTTGCTGAATTGAAGAGATTGAGCATTGTCGGTACGGTAAAGGGCTTAATACACTTAGATCATTTAGTTTGTGCAACTTTAAGAGAAAGCATTCAAAAACACCTCCTAACTGAAGCACATCTTACATTGCAAAGAACAGTTGAAATCACTGTTTCAATGGAAACTAAACATAATTTAAACAGAAGCCAGCTAGGTAAAACAGATTGTGTTACTATTGTGGCAGCAGTTCACTTGTACCAAACAAATGCAAGTTGAAAGGTGAAACTTGCAGAAAATGCAACAAAGTAGGTCACATATAAAGAACATGTTGGGCAGAAAAAATAAGTAGTCCATAAGAACATATAATGTAGGAGCTGAATAAGACCATTTGGCCCATCAAGTCTGCTCTGCCATTTCATCATGGCTAATCCATTTTTCCTCTCAGTCCCAATCTCCTGCCTTCTCCCCATATCCCTTGATGCCCTGACTAATCAAGAATCAATCAACCTCTGCCTTAAATATACCCAATAACTTGACCTCCACAGCTACCAATGGTAATGAGTTCCATAGATTCACCACTCTCTGAAATTCCTCATCATCTCTGTTCCAAAAGCACACCCTCTAATCTGAGGCTGTGTCTTCTGGTCTTATATTCCCCCATCATAGGAAATATCCTCTCCACATCCACAGTATTGAGGCCTTTCAACATGCGATAGGTTTCAATGAAGTCACCCCTCATTCTTCTGAATTCCAGTGAGTACAGGCTCAAATTGTCTGCTTAGGAAAGAGATAAAGCTAAAAGGTCAAGTTGCAGTTTCATAATCTGCAAGCTATTGATGAAAAATCTGATAATGATGCATATGACATAGTATTGGGTAGTCTTGAGATTTTCAGTATGAAAATTAACAATGGACAAGCAATGTGGCTTACGCCAGAAGTGAACAGCAAATGAATTAAAATGGAATTGACACCGGCTTAACTGTTACAGTCATTCCACAAAATGAGTTAGAACAGCATTTCAAAGATACTAAGCTGAAGACTGCAGATATCCAGCCAAGAAATTATACTGGAGAAAAGATAACCACTGTGGGAATGACATTCATAACAGTGAAATACAACAACCAACAAGCTACATTGGGCTTGAATGTGGTTAAAACAGAAGGGTCAGCATTTTTTGGGGCATGATTTGTTCAGACAACTACGATCCATCCACCATTTGCAGGCCACTTTCTCTACAATAAAATCAACTGGAAACAAATTAAGAAAGGTACTGGCTGATGACACAACTGGCTCCATGCTGAACACCATGAACCATTGCCCAACAGAGGGTAAACAGGTGTTAGTGCCACCCTCTGGGCCTCTGTTTGGAAAGCATATTGGACCAAGGAAGGACCATGCTGCTCATATGTTAGTCAGGTAGTTACTTGCAAAATGTGGCTTGGATTTCAGTTAGAAGAGAGTTCAAGGAGCTTCAGGAAAGTTGCAAGCATTTGGCTTTTGTGAGTATAAAGTACCAGAATCCACTCTGCATGCACTAAAGTTATTACACAAACTTCAAGTAGGAGACAAAAAGCTGTTGCTGAAAGTAGATGCAAAGACAAAAGCCCAGCTGGATGAATGGAAGACTAAAAAGAAAGATGTCAATGGAGATATGAAAAAAGAGGATTCATCAGGTGATATTGTGCATGAGGAAACCAAGAGGAGAGATCAGATTGTAAAAGGAACAATAGAAAGATAAATAAGAGAATACTCCAGTGAACTAAATGGACTTTTAAGATCAAAATGCACAAACTATAGGAAAAGGTAGAAGAAGTATTGTGGCTACTACTGTCAGAACCACTTTCTGCAGTCTCAGGATCAACTCCTACAACCACCACAGAGGAGGCCCCAGAACCTGAGATTATTTCACAGCCACTAGTGTCACCTGCCGAACAGAGTGATCCCCCTTGTTAGCAAAGTCATTATCCCACAATAGTAAGAAAGCCTCCACAGCAATTAAATCTTTAAGCCTGAATGGGTCAATTTAAATTTACTATGCTGTGGATATCTGTATAGTAGTTGTCTTACATAGTGTACTGTGTATAAAGTTGATTTGCATTCTGTACTGAGTGGAGTTTACAGCTAAGCAGGGAGGCGTGTTGTATATTTAATATTTCAACAATACTTGAGTAATCTTGCATATATATTGTTTGATTAAGTATTCCTGTTAATTTAAATAATTCATTATGGGTTTTATGTATAAATATGTGAATTGCATAGGTCATCATGCTAACACATGATATGTGCATGCGTCACCTTAAAGTAAACTTGAAACTAGACAGCATTTCAGACTCCCGTGGCTTCCTTTGAATTAGTTTAATGTTTCCAAAGTTACAAAACATAACACGATGGTTTGAAACATATCCCAACAACAGTAATAATATTTCAATGTCTTCCCAGTATCATTACTGCTTGGTGACTTCATCAAAAGGTGAGTCAGAGAAAAAGTGAATTCACAAATCTGCCTCTAAGATCCAGTCCAGCCAGCTAAGTCTGTGATTGCTGTCATGACATTAGAAGGGTGCAAAGCCTATCCAATCATTCACCCAGATCTCTAACCCTAATTCTTCGACTAAATCAATAATCTTTTGCACAAATAATATGGGAGTTAATCTCTGTTCCAAGTCTGACAGTACTCCTGTATAAAGACTTGTGTTTAATTTGTTACATTAAATTAGTGCAGGAATGAACTTTGGTGCTAATTTGATCAGTTTCAGTGAGATAATGCCACGCCTAAATAACTAAAGGGAGGAATTCAAGAGACGTACTTCAAGGTTATCTTACTATAATCCCACAGAAAGATTCTAATACCATACTATTTCAATAAATCAAATTGTGGGATTGTAAAAAACATATTTATAATTATTTGTCCTTTAGAACTATAGTGAGTAAAGCAGTTTTGCATTTCTCCAATTACTTCCATATTCTCTTCCATGCACTCTGAAGCCCTACGTAGCCATTAAAGTCGTTTTTTCCTCTTGACGTGAGATTATTACTGCAAAGTGGGAAGAGCAGCAGCTATTTTGCCAAGATTGATTCATATCATTCAAGAAAGAATTTGTAAATTGGTAATCTATCTCATGAAAGCAGTGATATTGATCAATGGAGTAAGTGTGCAATCGCTACATAATGATTGATCAAAGAATTTAGCCTTGGGGTTATTAACTCAAGGCTGCTGGCTATTGCCTTCCACTGGGTGCCATAATCCAAAGTACAATTTTGTCACCAAGCAATATGATTGGTGCTTTTAGGATCATACTATACTTCAGCATAGATTGTAATCATTCTTGCTTTGTTTATTAGGCTGAAACATGTCATGTTTGCTTTTAACTTCTGTTACACATTAGAATTTCCAAATAAGTCAACTTCCTGCAGCAAGGATATTTTCCTTTGCAGTGCAATTACCATGGTTATCTCCAAATCTCCCATGACTATCCCAAAATGGGAAGAAAAAATGGTGGCTATTCATTATTTATTAAATGATTGTAATTGTGATTATTTTAGATATGTTTGCAATGTTCTCATAAGTGTTGAAGGAAAGAATGTACTTTTTTGCCATGCTCTTCATAACCGAGTGATCAAGTTGCACAGCACAGATATGGGAGAGGGCACAGAAGGCAGCTTTGATGTTAAGGAAGGGATATCACTTTCTTTGAAGAAGGAGGACATCTCCTTCATTCTATAATGAAAAGCTTCATACTGAGTGCAGATGTGACGGAGACAGAGCAATTGAGAGAAAGGGAAGGTGTTTTTACAAGTAACAAGTTTGGTAGAGGTATAGTCCAGGTAGCTGTGAGAGTCCGTGAATTTATAATAAACATCAGTAGATATGCTGTCTCCAGAGATAAAGACAGTGAGATTGAGAAAGGGGAGGGAGGAGTTGGAAATGGGACAGGTAAATTTGAGGGCAGGGTGGAAATTGGAGGCAAAGTGGCTGAAGACGACGAGTTCTGCATGGGTCAGGAAGCAACACCAATGCAGCTGTCGATGTAGCATATGAGAACTGGGGGACAGCCATCGATGTAGGCTTGGAATGTAGTCGACAAAAAGGCAGGCGTAGCTGGGACCCATGTGAGTGCCCATGGATACACCCTTTGTCTGAAGGAAGTGGGAGGAGCCCAAGGAGAAATTATTAAGAATAACCCATTGTTGTTTGTCATCATTGTCAACAATCATGATTAGAACATACAGGGCATGGTTTGTGACTATGCAAGTAACACCAAAATAGGTGATATACCAAGCTATAAGCAGATTATCAAAATTACAGGGGATCTTGAAGTAAGTGAACCAAGGAATGATGAATGGCATTTACTTCATGCGTCTGAGATGCTGCATTTTAGAAAATCAGATCTGGGCATATCTTTCACAGTTTGTGACAAGGCCTCGAGGAGTGTTGCAGATCAGAGGCACCTTGGACTGTTTTCCTGAGCGTGGAGTCACAGGTAGAGAGGTTAGTGAAAAAGGCTTTTGGAATACTGGTTTTCAAAAGTCAGGTCACTGAATATAAAAGTTGGAAGATGATACGATTGTACAGCACTGTGATGAGGATACACTTGGAGTATTGTGTTGAGGTTTGACCACCCTTGTGCAGGAAATATGTTATTAATCTGGAAGTGGGCAGGGAGGATTTACAGGACTTGGGGGTTACAGGGAACGGTTGGCAGGTTAGATGAGAACTTCATTCCTTAGAGTTGGGGAGACTGAGAGATGATCTTATCCAGGTGTATGAAATCATGAGGGGCATAGATGGGATGAAAGATTTCAGTCTCCCTGTGCTGCCCGTCCCACCCCGCCCCCACTGCCCATTTGGGGAACCAAGACCCAGAGGGCATCAGTTTAAACCGAGAAGGGAAAGATTTAACAGGGACTTGAGGAGCAGCTTTGTTCTTACACAAATGGTGGTTTCTATGTGGAATAGGCTACCAGAGGGAGTGGTTGAGGCAACTCAGATTAATAATTTATAGAAGACAATTGGACAGGTACATTGGTTGGAAAGGTTTAGAAGATTACAGGCTTCACTCAACATTAGTGGAAGAAGCCTGCATGTGTTTACACTATCTATGCCCCTCATGATTTAGAATACCTCTGTCAAATCTACCCTCAGTCTCCTATGCTCCAAGGAATAAAGCCCTAATTTCTTCAACCTTTCCCTATAATTCAGGTCATCAAGTCCCAGTAACATCCTTGTAATTTTTCTCTTTCAATCTTATTGACATCTTTCCTGTTCCATAAGACTATAAGACATAGGAGCAGAATTAGGCCATTCGGCCGATTGAGTCTACTCTGTTATTCCATTATTGCTAATTTACTATTCCTCTCAACCCCATTCTTCCGCCTTAGAAACATAGAAACATAGAAAACCTATAGCGCAATACAGGATCTTCGGCCCACAAAGCAGTACCAAACATGTCCTTACCTTAGAAATTACCTTGGGTTACCCATAGCCCTCTATTTTTCTGAGCTCCGTGTACCTGTCCAGGAGTCTCTTAAAAGACCCTATCGTATCCACCTCTACCACCGTCACCAGCAGCCCATTCCATGCACTCACCACTCTCTGCATAGTAAACTAAACCCTGACATCTCCTCTGTACCTACTCCCCAGCAACTTTAAACTGTACCCTCTCGTGCTAGCCATTTCAGTCCTGGGAAAAAGCCTTTGACTATCCACACGATCAATGCCTTTCATCATCTCACACACCTACGCCTTCTCCTCATAACTTTTGACACCCTGACTAATCAAGAACCTATTAACCTCTGATAGGTTCCAATATCCCTCCCTGAGCTTTCTGTTACACTGGGTGTCACTGAAGGGCTATTAGAGACCAGTTAAAATGATGGGTTTAGAGATACAAGAGACTATAAAAGTTCTGGAATCTGGAGCTAAAAGTAAACGGAGAGAAGGACTCAGCCAGTCGAGCAACTTTCAAAGCAAGAAATGAACTGTTGATGTATTAGGTCAGGAGTTCACTAACAAGAACCTGGCCTAACCAGTATCCTTATGATAGTGCTTTGATGCCAGGGAAGGTGGGCTTCTGCCTAAATACCACCAAGGGGAGTCAGAAAATGCCTCTCACCTACAGAAGATAAAGCTTAAATGAATAAACAAATAGCTAATATAGGAAACGTTAAACCAAAGGGGCAATGAGACTGAATTCCTAATGCATCAAGCACATTTGACCTTCATTCCCGGTTGTATTATATTGCACCTATACACACCATATTGATGCCCCATTCATTACCTGGTGCTACAAGATCAGCTTTCTCCTTCTGTACGTCCTTCTCCTATCATCCATATGGCCAGACGTGTCACGGTGTAGAGTAAATTCTATTAATAGAAGCCTGGAGTAATATCTTATTGTAAAACTTCAATCCATGGGGTAAAAGCATAATGTTGTACTTTGGACATCCAACAACATTCTTCTCCAACCAATGGCAATCAAGAGAAAATCTGCAGATGCTGGAAATCCAAGCAGCACATTCAAAATGCTGGAAGAACTCAGCAGGCCAGGCAGCAACTATGGAAAAAGGTACGGAAGGGTTTTGGTCCTAAATGTCGACAGTACTCTTTTCCATAGATACTGCCTGGCCTGCTGAGTTCCTCCAGTATTTTGTTTGTGTTTTTCCAACCAGTGATGTAGTTTAGAATATTTACTACAACTGTGGAATTTTAGGCCTTCTAACTGGATTGAAAACTCAAAAGTGTTCTTAAATCAGCTGAAAAATTAAGATTTTTGGAAAATGGAGGCAAAGTATAATAATTTAAACCCAAGTATAACATACATGCCAAATTAGTCCAATAATTATCACAATCCACCCCTAATTAACCATATCACTCATTAACTTTGTCTGGGTTACTATTCCATGATTTTTCAAGTCCAGTCAAGTCACTTTTATTGTCGTTTCAACCATAACTGCTGGTACAGTACAGAGTAAAAACGAAACAACGTTCCTCCAAGACCATGGTGCTACATGAAACAACACAAAACTACACTAGACTACCTGAAACAACACAAAACTACACTAGACTACCTGAAACAACACAAAACTACAGTAATCTACGTGTACTAGACTATATTAGACTATACTAGACTCCAAAACCATCACACTGAGCACGGGGGCCCCCCAGGTCAGTGTGCTCGGTCCATTGCTGTTCACTCTGCTGACCCATGACTGTGCTGCAACACAGAGCTCGAACCACATCATGAAGTTCGCCGATGACACGACCGTGGTGGGTCTCATCAGCAAGAACGATGAGTCAGCATACAGAAAGGAGGTGTAGCGGCTATCAGACTGGTGCAGAGCCAACAACCTGTCTCTGAGTGTGAACAAAACAAAAGAGATGGTTGTTGACTTCAGGAGGACACAGAACGACCACTCTCCGCTGAACATCGGCGACTCCTCCATAGAGATCGTTAAGAGCACCAAATTTCTTGGTGTTCACCTGACAGAGAATCTCACCTGGTCCCTCAACACCAGCTCCTTAGCAAAGAAAGCCCAGCAGCGTCTCTACTTTCTGCGAAGGCTGAGAAAAGTCCATCTTCCACCCTTCATCCTCACCACATTCTACAGAGGTTGTATTGAGAGCATCCTGAGCAGCTGCACCACTGCCTGGTTCAGGAATTGCACCATCTCGGATCGCAAGACCCTGCAGCGGATAGTGAGGTCAGCTGAGAAGATCATCGGGGTCTCTCTTCCTGCCATTGCAGACATTTACACCACACGCTGCATCCATAAAGCAAACAGCATTGGCAAAAGGCACCAAAGTATTTGGGCTCTCACGACCACACTATGTAAGAGTTTCTTCCCCCCAAGCTGTCAGACTCCTCAATACCCAGAGCCTGGACTGACGCCAACTTACTGTACCCTCTACTGTGCCTATTGTCTTGTTTATTATTTATTGTAATGCCTGCACTGTTTTGTGCACTTTATGCAGACCTGGGTAGGTCTGTAGTCTAGTGTAGTTTTGTGTTGTTTTACATAGGTCAGTGTAGTTTTTGTATTGTTCATGTAGCACCATGGTTCTGAAAAACGTTGTCTCGTTTTTACTGTGTACTGTACCTGCAGTTATGGTTGAAATGACAATAAAAAGTGACTTGACTTGACTTGACTTGACTTGACTTGAAACAACACAAATTTTTGTCCTCTGGTGAGTCGGCTGGGGTGATATACTGTGTCCAGTGCTCCCGGTGCGGCCTTCTATACATTGACGAGACCCAACGCAGACTGGGAGACCATTACGCTGAACACCTACACTCTGTCCACCAGAGAAAGCAGGATCTCCCAGTGGCCACACATTTTAATTCCATGTCCCATTCCCATTCTGATATGTCTATCCACGGCCTCCTCTACTGTAAAGATGAAGCCACACTCAGGTTGGAAGAACAACACCTTATATTCCGTCTGGGTAGCCTCCAACCTGATGGCATGAACATTGACTTCTCTAACTTCCATTAATGCCCCACCTCCCCCTTGTACCCCATCTGGTATTTATTTATTATATATATATATATATATATATATATATATATATATATATATATATATATATATATATATATATATGTGTGTGTGTGTGTGTATGTATGTATGTATATATATATATATATATATGTGTGTATGTATATATTCTTTCTCTCTCCTTTTTCTCCCTCTGTCCCTCTCACTATATTCCTTGCCCATCCTCTGGGCTTCCCCCCTCCCCCTTTCTTTCTCCCCAGGCCTCCTGTCCCATGATCCTCTCATATGTTGTTAAAATACATTAGGATGGATAAGTCCCCGGGGCCTGATGGAATATTCCCCAGGCTGCTCCACGAGGCGAGGAAAGAGTTTGCTGAGCCTCTGGCTAGGATCTTTATGTCCTCATTGTCCACGGGAATGGTACCGGAGGATTGCAGGGAGGCGAATGTTGTCCCCTCATTCAAAAAAGGTAGTAGGGATAGTCTGGGTAATTATAGACCAGTGAGCCTTACGTCTGTGGTGGGAAAGCTGTTGGAAAAGATTCTTAGAGATAGGATCTCTGGGCATTTGGAGAATCATGGTCTGATCAAGGACAGTCAGCATGGCTTTGTGAAGGGCAGATTGTGTCTAACAAGCCTGATAGAGTTCTTTGAGGAGGTGACCAGGCATATAGATGAGAGTAGTGCAGTGGATGTGATCTACATGGATTTTAGTAAGACATTTGACAAGGCTCCACATGGTAGGCTTATTCATAAAGTCAGAAGGCATGGGATCCACGAATGTTTGGCCAGGTGGATTCAGAATTGGCCTGCCTACAGAAGGCAGAGAGTTGTGGTGGAGGGACTACATTCAGATTGGAGGATTGCGACTAGTGGTGTCCCACAAGGATCTGTTCTGGGACCTCTACTTTTCGTGATTTTTATTAACGACCTGGATGTGGGGGTAGGTTGGCAAGTTTGCAGACGACACAAAGGTTGGTGGTGTTGTAGATAGTGTAGAGGATTGTCAAAGATTGCAGAGACACATTGATAGGATGCAGAAGTGGGCTGAGAAGTGGCAGATGGCGTTCAACCTGGAGAAGTGAGAGGTGATACACTTTGGAAGGACAAACTCCAAGGCAGAGTACAAAGTAAATGGCAGGATACTTGGTAGTGTGGAGGAGCAGAGGGATATGGGGGTTCATGTCCACAGATCCCTGAAAGTTGCCTCACAGGTGGATAGAGTAGTTAAGAAAGCTTATGGGGTGTTAGCTTTCATAAGTCGAGGGATAGAGTTTAAGAGTCGTGATCTAATGATGCAGCTCTATAAAACTCTGGTTAGGCCACACTTGGAGCACTCTGTCCAGTACTGGTCACCTCACTATAGGAAGGATGTGGAAGCATTGGAAAGGATACAGAGGAGATTTACCAGGATGTTGCCTGGTTTAGAGTGTAAGCATTATGATCAGAGATTAAGGCAGCTAGGGCTTTACTCTGTGGAGAGAAGGAGGATGAGAGGAGACATAATAGAGGTGTACAAGATAGTAAGAGGAATAGATAGAGTGGGTAGCCAGCGCCTCTTCCCCAGGGCACCACTGCTCAATACAAGAGGACATGGCTTTAAGGTAAGGGGTGGGAAGTTCAAGGGGGATATTAGAGGAAGAATTTTTACTCAGAGAGTGGTTGGTGCGTGGAATGCACTGCCTGAGTCAGTGGTGGAGGCAGATTCACTAGTGAAGTTTAAGAGACTACTAGACAGGTATATGGAGGAATTTAAGGTGGGGGCTTATATGGGAGACAGGGTTTAAGGGTCGGCACAACATTGTGGGTCAAAGGGCCTGTACTGTGCTGTACTATTCTATGTTCTATATCCCTTTTGCCAATCAACTTTCCAGCTCTTGGCTCCATCCCTCCCCCTCCTGTCTTCTCCTATCATTCTGGATCTCCCCCTCCCCCTCCCACTTTCAAATCTCTTACTAGCTCTTCTTTCAGTTAGTCCTGACGAAGGGTTTCGGCCCGAACCATCGACTGTACCGCTTCCTAGAGATGCTGCCTGGCCTGCCGTGTTCACCAGCAACTTTTACGGGTGTTGCTTGAAATTCCAGCATCTGCAGATTTCCTCGTGTTTGAAATTTTTGTCCTCAGTCAGTGGAGTTGAATGTGCAGATATACCAGTGGATATAAGTTATACTTTTCTTCTGACTTCCACGTATGTGCTGGATAATTACTGGAGGCTTCTACATGCAAGGACTTAAGAAATAAGAGCAGAAGTCAGTCATTTAGACCATTGTACTTGCTTCACCATCCAATAAGATCATTACCCACCTGTTCTTGCCTTTAACACTCTTCTGCCTGATCCCTGTTACCTTTGATTCCCCTGAGATCCAATAAAGTAGCCTTTTGAACAATTGAGAATCCACAGCTTTCTGGGTTAGAGAATTCTAGAGATTCACAAATCTCTTCTGAAAGAAATCCCTCATAATCTATGTCATAATTGGCTAGTCCATTACCCCTAGTTCTACACTTTCCCTTGAACTATTATAGAGACTCCAACTCCTGCAAGTCCATCACGTTATATAACCTTCAAGAAGATCGAAAGTGATATGAAAATAGAAAGATGGAAGCCTCACAAAGACAGCATCAAGTGTATGAAAATAAAGCTACTTCCTTGTTACCATCCTAAAGCCTAAAGCTTAAACCTTCTTCCAGACAGATGCACATTTAATTGATGATGAAATGGACAGCAATCAGCAAAATCATTGAGTTCTGTTGATTCCCAGAAGAAAACCATCCCACCTGCTTCCGCCACTTGCTTTCAAATCTCATTCAAGGTCCCGGTGAAAGATTTATTCAAAAGCAGAAATCTTCACCCAAAGAATGCAGCATTGCTGATACCATTACTTAGAATCATCAAGTTAATCATTTTTTCCCTCTTCACTATCAGTCAACAACCTCTTATCTCTTATTTGCCTTTCACACACACACACACACACACACACACACACACACACACACACAAAGAGCTCAAATGAATATGCACTTGGTGAGCTTTGCAACTGGGCCTAAGCACAAAACTGTGGGTTTAATTCTTGTTTGATTGCTGAGCCTATCACTAGGTGGAGTTACAATTTATTCCAACTCTGCAATCCGAAAGGGGCAAAGTCCCACTTGTTCCATGTATGAAAGATAAACTCATTTATATTCCATCAACTGAATACAGCAGTATCTCTTCTGCCCCGAAAGGAAATGTTTTTGGGATTCATTTATGTATGTTGTGTGACTCAAGGTGATAAATTATGTCGGCCTGTTTGGTTGGAGAGGTTTATCGATCGTCAGCAATAGAGCACACTATTGACACAAGTAAGTAGACTCCTCCGCTGCCTGGAAATCTAGTGTTTTTAATCGTCATAGAAGGAAAAACTAAGAACTGCCATGTATTCCTCCTTCACATGTCCTGATCAAGCCTGAGGTCAGTCTTAATTTGTTCAGCTCTGATAAATTGGCATAGAACTTATTGTAGTTATTACACTCGATTTAAAGTGGCTAGTGGAGGTACAAAAGCATTCCAAGCCTTTGAACACTGACCAATCAAGTAGCAGTTTTGATCAGTGGCCTGGAACACTCTTGAGTAAGGCAGAGATGCCGGAGTTAATTAGCATTTTAAAAAAATTTGGAATGGTAAAAACATCTCCTCCACAATCTCCATCAGCACAGGAGCACCACAGGAATGTGTGCTTAGCCTCCTGCTCTACTCATTTTACACGTATGACTGTGTGGCTAAATACAGCTCCGACACCATATACAAGTTTGCTAAAACGAGGAAATCTGCAGATACTGGAATTTCAAGCAACACACATAAAAGTTGCTGGTGAACGCAGTAGGCCAAGCAGCATCTCTAGGAAGAGCTTCAGTCGACGTTTCAGGCCGAGACCCTTCGTCAGGACTAACTGAAAGAAGAGCTAGTAAGAGATTTGAAAGTGAGAGGGGGAGGGGGAGATCCAAAATGATCAGAGAAGACAGGAGGGGGAGGGATGGAGCCAAGAGCTGGACAGGTGATCGGCAAAAGGGATATGGGAGGATCATGGGACAGGAGGCCCAGGGAGAAGGAACGGGGGGAGGGGGGGGGAAAAACCGAGAGGATGGGCAAGGGGTATAGTCAGAGGGACAGAGGGAAAAAAAGGAGAGAGAAAATAATAATAATGATAACAAATAAATAAATAATGGATGGGGTACGAAGGGGAGGTGGGGCATTAACGGAAGTTAGAGAAGTCAGTGTTCATGCCATCAGGTTGGAGTCTACCCAGATGGAATATAAGGTGTTTTTCCTCCAACCTGAGTGTGGCTTCATCTTTACAGTAGAGGAGGCCGTGGATAGACAAATCAGAATGGGAATGGGACATGGAATTAAAATGTGTGGCCACTGGGAGATGCTGCTTTCTCTGGCTGACAGAGTGTAGGTGTTCAGCGAAACGGTCTCCCAGCCTGCGTCGGGTCTCACCAATTACTAGAAGGCCGTATCGGGAGCACCGGACACAGCATATCACCCCAGCCACCCCAACAAGTTTGCTGATGACACCACTGTTGTGGGCCGTATCAAAGGGGGTGATGAATCAGCTTAAAGGAGGGAGATTAAAAACTTAGCTGAGTGGTGTAATAACAACAACCTCTCACTCAATATCAATAAGACCAAGCAACTGATTGTAGACTTCAGGAGAGGGAAACCAAAGGTCCATGAGCCAGTACTCATCAGAGGATCAGAGGAGTAGAGAGTCAGTAACTTTAAAGTCGTGGGTGTTACTATCTCAGAGGACCTGTCCTGGACCCATCATATAAAAATTATTGTGCAGAAAGCATGGCAACACCTCTGCTTCCACAGGAGTCTGTGGAGGTTCGGCATGCCATCGAAAACCCTGGCACATTTCTATAGAAGTGTGCTGACTGGCAGCATTACGGCCTGGTATGGAAACACACCAATGCCTTTGAGTGGAAAATCCTACGAAAGGTAGTGAATTCAGCCCAGTACATCATGGGTAAAACCCTCCCAACCATTGACCACATCTGTATGAAACATTGTCGTAGAAAAGCAGCATCCATTATCAAAGATTCTCACTACCCAGGCCATGCTCTTTTCTCGCTGCTGCCATTATGTAGAAGGTACAAGAGCCTCAGGAGTCACACCACCAGGTTCAAGAATCTCTCAACCATCAAGCTCTTGAAAAAAAGGAGATTGCTACACTCATTTAAGGACTGTTATATTGTTATTTCATGCTCATTATTTATTACTATTTATTTATATCTGCATTTGCTCAATTTGTTTACAGTTAACAGTTCCTGATGTTTACAGTTTACAATTACTGTTCTATAGATTTGCTAAGTATGCCCACAGTAAAAGAACCTCAGGGTTGTATGTGGTGACATATATGTACTCTGATAATATATTTTACTTTGAAATTCCTTTGAACTTTAAAAATCTCCTATTTGTCAATCTGCCTGACTCACCTGTCTCGATCTGATCTAAATTTAGCCAGAACTGGGTTATAAAATTGTAAAGCATATTTTGAAAATGCCTTGTATTTTTTGCAGTCATTATTTGGAAATGAGCTCCTTTAATACTTCCTCTGCACAGATTATCTGTGGAACAATTTGATATCACATATTTTATGGCAGGAGTTTATTTAAAAATGAGCTCTCCGGGGTAAAGTACAAAATGTCTCTGTTGTTTGCTATACCTTTGTAGCTATACTTCAGGTGTGGTGAATCACAGAGCAATCCTTAGTGCTGTGAGCTGTAACAGAATTCTCATTTTAGTTAAAGAATGTAACAAAAATCCATTGGTGATTGAACCCTAAATCACCTCCTTTAAAATGGGATTTCAGAAATGGGGATCAAAATGTCTTTGGGTTAATGGACACTGTAACTATTATGTTGTATGTAATATTGATTGCTAAAACATTAGCCAGTATATCACTTTGAATATTCTGTCATGTGGCTCCCAACCAATGAGATGGAAGTCATTAATATCAAGTATGCAGGAAAGCAAATAGTCTGATATATTATGAATACATATAATTAAAGATGTAAAAATAAGAGTGCAAATGTCTAGTGGAATTTTGTAGCATCTTGATGAGACTGCATCTGGATTATAATGTGTCATTTAGAAGTCCTTAAAGATGAACTTGACATAGAAGAGCCGCAGCAAGAATTCACATGGTTGGTTTTTGAGACGGTACATCAGAAAACTAACAGGTTACTGTTTGAATCCACCCAACTAACTCTCCCTGGATTCAATGGGGACCTATTCTTCCAGATCAGGCAACCATGCAGGACCTTGTAGCAGGTCTTGCCAAAGTCCAAATAGACAATATCCATCGTGCTACTCTCAATGTCTTCAAAAAGCTCTAAAAGAATCATCAGGTATGACTTCCCATGCTCAAGTCCATGCATACTGTTTCTAATCACACTGCCTATCCAAATGCTGGTAGATCCTGTTCCACAAAATTCACTTCAGTAACTTTCCCACTGCTGATAACAGACTGTCTGCCCTAAAGATCCCTAGCTTAAACAACAGAACAACCTTATTCAGTCTCCAGTCTTCAGGAACTTCACCACTGGCTAACAATGAAACAAATATCTCCACAATTTCTAATTTAGTCTCTCACCAAGTCTAAAGGTGCATTGAATCTGGACCTGGGTATTTATCCATCTTAAATGCACTGTAAGGTTGCAAGTACCTCTTTCATGGCAATATTAATTTCTCCCAAACATCTACATTAGTTTCCCTTATCTCTTAAACAACTATGATTTTCTCCTCAGTAAATATCTAAATGACTTGTCATAGCGGAGGCAGGGAGACTGTGACCCCTAGCTCAGGAATCTCAGTCCGGGAGTCATAGCCTATTTAGGATTAAGAAAAGAAATTTCTTCATACAGAGAATGATAAATATCTCGACCTCAAAGCTCTGGGGGGATGTAGAGACTTACACATTTTCATTTATAAAAGTTTGACAGATTTCTGGGATATGCATGGACATTTTGCGGGTAGAAGATCAGCCAAGTTTTTGAAGAAAGGAAGAGCGGGCTCCAATGTGTGGAGGCTCTTTTCTGTTCCCCTTTCTCAGTTTTATACGGCATTGGTCAGCCTGCACTTGGAGTATTGAGGGCAATTTTGAACCGAATGTCTAACAAAAGATGTGATGGCATTGGAGAGAGTCCACGAGAATGATCCGAGGTTTGAAAGGGTTAATGTGTGAAGAGTGTTTGATGGCTTTGGGCCTGTACTTGCTGGAGTTTAGAAGGATGAGGAGGGATCTCATTGAAACCTATCGAATATTGTAATGTCTCGATAGAGTGGATGTGAAGAGGATGAATCCTTTAGTGAGGGAGTCTAGGACAAGAGGGCAGAGCCTCAGAATACAAGGATGTCCCTTTAGAACAGAGATGAAGAGGAATTTCTTTAGCCAGACTGTGGCGAATCATTGCCCCAGATGACTATGGAGGCCAAGTCATTGGGTATACTTAAGGTAGAGGTTTATATGTTTCGATTAGAAAAGCTGTCAAAGGAGAGAAGGCTGGAGAATGGGGTTGAGAGGGAAAATAAATCAAATGGTGAAGCAAACACAATAGCCTAATTCTGCTCCTATATCTTATGGTCTTATGGTTTATTTTGTATGTTCTTACGTTGCAGTAGACATGCCTATTTCCTGGGGGCCCAGTGTAGTGTGTTTTGCTGAATCAGCAGGAACCTAAGAAAGTGTCCAGTAACAACAATCTTTAATAAATATCTCAAGAAGTGTCATCGCTCTACAATGACAGAAAATGTTTAGCCAAATCAGAGTAAGGCAAAAAAAAAAATACCGTACTTAAGTGCAGAGAATGAGTTCTGGCATGGAAAGCTTGAAGAGCAGAGATTATTTAATCTGCTTCAGCAACCTATTGGTATATACTGGGTGGAGAGGAGTACCATTCAAAATCACCAATGGGCAGAGGAATCTCGAGACTTGGAGTTACACCTGGAGTTCCACATGCGGTTAAGACAAAAGCTGATAATGTACTGGAGAGTGGAAAATGGTGGAGCACACCTTGTTGGATCATAAACTGAGACGGAGGACCCTGTTGATCAGAATAGAGAAAAGCCAGACAGTCATAGAGCATTACAACACAGAAACAGGCCCTTTGCTTATCTAGTCCAGACTGACCAGTGGTCCATAGACTGCAGATGCTGTAAATCTGGAGTAACACACATAAAACTCAAGAGGAACTATGCAGGTCATGTCATCTATGGAGGGAGATGAACAGTCAACAGCTTGGGTTCAGACCACACCAAAACTGGGTAAGGGGTCTCAACCTGAAACATTAACCATTCATTCCTCCCTCCCACGCTACCACACCACCCCCGCCCCCACACATACACATACAGATGTTGCCTGACCTGCTGAGTTCCTCCAGTGTTTTGGGTGGGTTACTCCAGTCTGAGCGCCCTAGCCTTCTGTAACACCCCAGCTTAAAGGATGACAAGCAATTCTATGCAGAGACCTGAGTAGATGAACTGTACTCCCGGCATCAGGAGTTTTACCAGAAGCAGAGGTGGCAAACTGAAAGAAATGGGCTTATTACTACAAAAAGTGACCAGTCAGGGGGTTGGAGAGATCAGACCAATAGCAATAAGCAGTGGTGGTTCAATATACGGTACACCACTCTCCAGATCATGTGAGAGCACTTTAAGAGAAGCACATCTGAGATGGGAATAACAAGCACCATCTCAAGTGACTGAATCAGAAAGTAAATGGTGCTTCACTAATGCTCTAAATCAATAGACCCCAGGAGAACCGCAACCAAGTTATGTCAAAATTGGAATACCTTGTGTCAAAGTAAATCACATAGAAAATGGACAATTATTCTGGATGTTCTGTTAGTTTACTAATGAATGAGTCTATAACAAATTTCACCAGCTAAGGAGCTGGTGGTAGACCTGAGGAGAGCTAAGGCACCAGTAACCCCTGTTTCCATCCAGGGGGTCAGTGTGGACGTGGTGGAGGGTTACAAATACCTGGGGATACGAATTGACAATAAACTGGACTGGTCAAAGATCACTGAGGCTGTCTACAAGAAGGGTCAGAGCCGTCTCTATTTCCTGAGGAGACTGAGGTCCTTTAACATCTGCCGGACGATGCTGAGGATGTTCTACAAGTCTGTGGTGGCCAGTGCGATCATGTTTGCTGTTGTGTGCTGCGGCAGCAGGCTGAGGGTAGCAGATACCAGCAGAATCAACAAACTCATTCGTAAGGCCAGTGATGTGGGGATGGAACTGGACTCTCTGACGGTGGTGTCTGAAAAGAGGATGCTGTCCAAGTTGCATGCCATCTTGGACAATGTCTCCTATCCACTACATAATGTACTGGTTGGGCACAGGAGTACATTCAGCCAGAGACTCATTCCACTGAGATGCAGCACTGAGCGTCACAGGAAGTCAGTCCTGCCTGTGGCCATCAAACTTTACAACTCCTCCCTTGGAGGGTCAGATACCCTGAGCCAATAGGCTGGTCCTGGACTTATTTCCTAGCATAATTTACATATTACTATTTAATTACTTATGGTTTTATTACTACTTAATTATTTATGGTGCAACTGTAACAAAAACCAATTTCCCCGGGATCAATAAAGTATGACTATGACTATGACTGTGACTATGTCATGTAGACAGATCATTATTCAAATGATTGTACTGAGATACAGGGAAAATCTTTTGTTTTGTGTGTTATGTTGACAGATCATTATTCATGTGATTGTACTGAGATACAGAGAAAACTTTTTGTCTTGCGTGTTACGGAGACAGATCATTACTCACGTGATTGTACTGATATATGGAGAGAAACTATTTTTTGTGTGTTATGTAGACAGCTCATTATTCACCTAATGTACTGAAGTATTAAAAAGAAAACAAATGGTTACCTCCAACCTGGCATGAATATCAATTTCTGCAACTTCTGGTAATTTCTCCCCCCTCCCCCCCCCTCTCTTTTTCCATTCCCTATTCTGGCTCCTTCTTACACCTTCTCATTTCTTCACCTGCCAATCACCTCCTTCCTTTCCCCCTCCTCCTTCCCTATTCTCCCATGGTTCACTTTCCTCTCCAATCAGATTCCTTTTTCTTCAGCCCTTTACCTCTTCCACCTATTACGTTCCAGCTTTTCACACCCCCCCCAACCACCCACTTTCCACCTCAGCTGATTTCACTTGTCACTTGTCCTCCTAGCTTGTACTTTTTCCTCCCCTGCCTTTTTATTCTGTCTTCTTCCCTTTTCTTTTCCAGTCCTGATGAGGAGTCTCCACCCAAAACATTGGCTCTTTCTTCCTTTCCATGGATGGTGCCTGACCTGCTAAGTTCCTCCAGCATTTTTATGTGTTAGTACAGATGGCAAAATATCGTGATGCTGCAATAGAGAATGTGCACTGCAGGTGGACGAGGGGCATGATGACGTAGACAGGGAGATCAAAAATTCATCTTTTAGCATATGAGAGCTTCATTCAAGAGTGTTATGACAATGGGATAGCAGCGGTGTTTGAGTTTGGTTCATACCCTTGGTGTTTTGTAAGTTCTGCCTGGTGAGAGATGGGAGCAGAGAGAGTGACTGGGTTGGGAAGGAGTTGATTATGTTAGATGCTTTCCTGAGGCAATGGGACATGTATCCATGGAAGGTGAAATGTGTTGCCCTATTATCAAAGCTCTAATGTTATAGGTCCGATAAGTGTTTTACTATTACTATTACCATTTGGCTTAGCTTAGACCATTTGGGAGTAGGTTTCTTTTTAGGCCTAGTTATTAGGCTTAGTTTAGACTATTTGCGAGTAGGTTTTTAAGCCTAGTTATTAGGTTTAGTTCAGATCATTTGGGAACCCCATTTGGGTTCCTTGAGGTTGTTATAGACGGGGATGGTAGTGAGGATAATTTCCCGTTACCTATTAAATGCTCCAAATGGAATGCGTTTCAAATAGCCTCTGACAACTATGTTCAGTACCGGGCCTTCGTGAGTGGCCTAGCTACTAAGCCTGGCAGTATTGTTTCTACTGAGAGGAGAAAGGGCTAAGACGGGATACTGGAACCTTAAAACCAGTCACTTCGGGGAGATGTGGCTCATCAGCCAGGGTTGGCAGCTCGTCTAGGAGAAGGAATTCTCTGATCTCAAACCTCCACTGCCTTGCAGCTATACCCACTCAAGGGGAAGGCTTTGGGAGTAAATTTCAAGGAAAAATCTAGAACTGGAGTCCCTACACTGAGTCAATGCTCACTGGCAACACCTGTGATGCTGCTGGTACCAAAATGAATTCAAAGAAATCATCAGCTGTGTGGGGAGGGGGAGCTGCGAAATAGGCAGCAGCTTGCTCTCCATATCATACTGTTTGGCTTGCATATTAGCTTGTCTGTCATGTAGACAGCTGGGACATAATGTCCATGGTCGACCCCGACCAGCAGAAGACTTTAGGGTCACTGGAGGAGAGGCAGATTTGTGCCATCGACTTGACTGTGTTCACAACAATTTGCAACATCTTGTGATTTTAGCAATGCAGTTCCCAAAACTAATCTGTGATACATTATAAAGAATTTGCTATATTTTTGGCAATAATTTATGACAACAGCAAGTATGAATACCTAAGTCATTATCATATTGGTGGGTACCATAAGTAGGCACTGGCTATATACAGTCAAAAGAGGGGGGACTATGCCATAAAAGCTTGCAGTATAGGAGCAGAATAAGGCCATTCGGCCCATTGAGTTAGCTCCACCATTCAATCATGGCTGCCTTTTTCTCTCTGCAATGTATCAAGGTTTGCTGAGGCTAAGGATAGGTTAAGTGAGAAGGAATGAATGTAGAAGGTAGGATATGGTGTGGAAAAATGCAAGCCCGCCTGCTTTAGTAGAGAGAATACTACACTGAACTATATCTACCATTGGAACACTAACACCACAGCTCTCTGACCTATATCTGTTCAGTGTAGGTCAGAGAGCCGTGGTGTCGGTGTTCCAAAGGTCTTGATGAATCACAGAAAGCCATCATTGCTATTGTAATCCACAAGGTAAATGATTTATTGCTATTTACTACACTTGTCTGGAGTATAAGGATAAAGAAATCTTGTTGCATAATATGAATAAAACCACACCTGTGCAAAGGAGCACAGTGTGAAGCTTTAGCCTAAACCATCTCACCTTCAGAAGGAAAACATAAAAGTGGCTGGATATTTCTGTGTTGACAGGTTTGTCTGCATTAAGCTATGTTCTGGGAGTATTGGAATTGATATTGGTTAATTATTATCATATGTACTGAGATACAGTGAAAAAGTTTGCATTGCATACTGTTCATACAAATAAGATTATTACACAGTGTTTTTAGGTAGAATATGGTAAAACACAAACAATGATGAATAAAGTGCGAGCTTGGACTTCATTCATCGGAGCACAGGGGGATGAGGGATGATTTCATAAACACCATGAGGGAATAGATAGGGCAAATGCACATTCTCCTAGGGTTGGGGAATCAAGAACTGAAGGGCACAGATGTAAGGTCAGAGGGAAAAGATTTAATATGTACCTGCGGGCAACTTTTTCCACACAGAGGATGGTATGTACTGTATACGGAACAATCTACCAGATGAGGTGGTTGATGGAGGTAAAGTACCAACATTTAAAAGCTATTTGAAAGGCTATAGTGTAGATGTACAGAGGGTATTTCCAGTACTGGGAGAGTCTAGGACCAAAGGATATAGCCTCAGAATAGAAGGTCATCACTTTAGGATAAAGATGAGCAGGAATTTTTTTTTAGCCAGATGGAGGTGATTCTGTGGAATTCATTGTGGAGGACAAGTCTATGGCTGTATTTAAGGCAGAAGTTTATAAGTTCTTGACTAGTAAGAATGTCAAGGGTTATGGGGTTTTGACAAGGGAATGGGGTTATGAAGGATAGTAAATCAGCCATGATTGAATAGCAGAGCAGACCCAATGAGCCAAATGGCCTGATTCTGCTCTGATGTCTCATGGTCTTATGGACTTTGAGCATGGAACTGACATAATTTCTCACTGAATGTGGAAGATTCCATCTTACTGGTTGAGCTCGGCCATTCATTTCCTGGGAGATTGTGATCTGCCTAAGATTATTCTGATTTTATAAATCAGAATCACGTTTATTTTCCCTGATACATATAAATTGTTCATTTTGTTGCTTTGTGATAGCTGTGCAATGTAAGGCATAAAAATAACAATAAGTTACAAAAATAAGTAAATAGAGCAAAAGAGGAATATTGAGGTGGTGAACATGAATTCATGGTGCATTCAGAAATCTGATGGCAGAGGTGAAGAAGCTGTTCCTAAAACATTGACTGTGCATCTTCAGGCTCCTGTAGCACCTTCCTGATGGTAATACTGAAAAGAGGGCATACCCAGGCTGGTGAAAGTCCTTAAGGATGGATTCTTGAAGCACTGCCTTTGAAGATGTCATTGATGGTGGGGAGGATTGTGCTTGTGAAGTAGATGGCTAAGACTACAACCCTCTGTAGCCTTTGCAATCCGGTGCATTGGAGCTTTAATATCAGACAGGGATGCAGCCTGTCAGAATGTTTTCCACCATGCATCTGTAGTAATTTACTAGTCTTTGATGACTCTAGGATGTTTATGCCCAAGAACCTGAAGATGCTCACCCTTCCATCTCTGACACCTCAGTGTGGACTGGTGCACGTTCTCTCAGCTTCCTCTTCCTTAAGTTTACAATCAGTTCCTTGGATTTGCTGATGCTGAGTGCAAAATTATAATTGTGACTTCACTCAACAAACCAATCTATCTTGTTTCTATATGCTGCCTCAATGATATCTGAGAATCTACTAGCTACAGTGATGTCATGCACGAATTTGTAGATGGCGTGAGCTGTGCCTAGCCACACAGTCGTGAGTGTACAGAGAGTAGAGCAGAGGGCTAAGCGCACATCCTTGAGGTGCATCCGTGTTAATTGTCAGCGAGGAGGATATATTATTACTCATCCACTCTGACCATGGTCTCTCAATAAGGAAGTGAACGATCCAGTTGCAGACAGAGGTACAGAGGCCCAACCTCTCCTAAAGAATCTCCCCTAATTCCTGCACTAAGTTTCTAGGAGGATTGCATAGCTGTGGAATGGAAAAGGAGCTACGCTTACTTAACACAAGGTGATAGGTAAACTGGGAGGGGTGAAGTAAAGAGCTGGGAAGTTGACTGGTGAAAGAGATACAGGCTGGAAAAGGAGGAGTCCAACAGGAGAGAACAGAAGGCCATGGAAGAAGGAAAAAAGGTGAGGAGCACCAATGCAAGGCAGTGGGCAGGCAAGGGGATAAAGTTTCAGAAGGAAAAAGGGATAGGGAATGGTGAAGGGGCAGGGGTGGGTGAGGTCATTGCAGGAAGTTTGAGAAATCGATGTTCAGGGCATGAGGGTGGAGGCTAACCAGACGGAATATAAGGTGTTGCTCCTCCAACCTGAGTGTGGCTTCATCATAACAGTAGAAGAGGCCATGGATGTACATGTTGGAATGAGAATGGGAAGTGGAATTAAAATGTGTGGCCACCAGGAGATCCTGCATTTTCTGGCAGATGGAGCATAAGTGCTCGGCAAAGCGGTCTCCCCATCTATGTCTGATCTCATCAATAAACAAGAGGCCACACTGGGAGCACTGCCTACAATAGGTGGCCCCAACAGACACACAGGTGAAGTGTCACCTCATCTGGGAGGACTACTTGAGGCTCTGAATGTTAGTGAGGGATGAGGTGTAGGGGCAGGTGTAGCACTTGTTCCACTTACAAGGATAAGTACCAGGAGGAGGATCCATGCGGAGGGATGAATGGACAAGGGAGTCGCGTAAAGAACAATCCCTGCGGAACACAGAATGTGGGGGGAAAGGAAAAATGTGATCGGTAGTGAGATCCCGTTGGAGATGGCAGACGTTGTGAAGAATTATGTGCTGGACACGGAATCTGGTAGGGTAGTATGTGAGAAAAAGAGGAACACTATCCCTGGTGAGGTGGTGGGAGGATGGGGTGAGAATACACATGCATGAAATGGAGGAGATCCAGTTGAGGGCAGTATTGATGGTGCAGGAAGGGAAGCCCCTTCCTTTGAAAAAAGAGGACACCTCCTTCGTTCTGGACTGAAAAGCCTCATCCTCAGAGTAGATATGATGGAGACAGAGGAATTGAGAGAGGGAGATAGCATTTTTACAAGTAACCAGGTGGGAAGAAGTATAGTTCAGGTAGCTGTGAGAGTCAGTCGGTTTGTAATAGACATCAATGTCTCCAGAAGTAGAGACAGAGAGATCGAGAAAGGGGAGAAAGGGACACCTCCCTCACCTTCTAACTTTGACTTCTCATCTTTTTTTCTCCAGTCCTGCCGAAGGGTCTCAGTCCAAAACATCTACTGTACTCTTTTCCATAGATGCTGTCTGGCCTGTTGGGTTCCTCCAACATTTTGTGCATATTGCTTGGAATTCCAGCATCTGCAGATTTTCTCTGGTTTATGTTTATTTAATATTTTTAGATATTTTAACAGATGTTACCTTCTATTTTAAAGTAAATGTTTATTGTTATAGGTTTTTTAAATGCTCTGCAAACCCTTCTTAGAGAGACACTGATGTTTTGACAATTGATAAAATTGGATACAGGGCTTTCGTTATTCTCAAAGGTTTTTAGAGGTACTTCATTGTTGGGACTTTTTCTGGCATATTAAAGTACCAATTTTACATCATCAAAAGGGACTTCCCACCAGTTACAGCCTTGTTGATTTCTCCCAGGACTACTCAGGGCAACAAAATAATATACTTCCACATCTGTAGAATTTAAATCATGAGCATGTAGGGAATGCGGAAAGAGAGTGTGAGCAAGAAAATCAGAAAATCAAATCCTTTGTGTTGCCTTCATTTTATAAACACATTTCACTTATTAGTTTTAAAAATAATGGAATAGGAATTAATTCTTTATTGAATGTCAATTTTAATTCAATGTACAATTAAGAGCCTGATCACTTATCACTTGGTATGGAGTGTTGGGACATCACTGGTAAAGCCAATATTTCCTGCTTATCCCTCCTTGCCCTTGAGAAGATGGAGGTAGACGGCCTTCATAAAGTGCTGCAGTCAACATGGTGAAGATACTAGAACCAGTGTTGTCAATGGCACTGAGCAGATGATAGTGAGCTTTGTCCTGGAACTTCTGCTGTCTGGGTGAAGGTATGTCCAAAGTCCTGTCGGTTAGAGAGTTCCTGTAGGGAAGGGTGATGCAACATTTTTGCCCCAGCAATGATGAAGGATAGAGTGGATAGACTGGGGCCAGTAACTCTAGTGCGTAGGAGGCTGAGTACTGACATTATGCAGATTTATAAAATTATAATGGGCATAGATAAGGCGAGTGATCACAGTATTTTCCTTGAGTAGGGAGTGCAACACTAAAAGTCAAAGGCTGAAGATGAGAGGGGAAAGACAATTTGTTTACTCAGTGGAAGGTGTGAATATAGAAAGAGCAGCCAGATGAAACAGTAGAGGCAGGTACAATTACAATGCTTAAATATCATTTGGACTGTTAGGTGGATAGGAGAGGATTAGATTAATATGGGAAAACACAGGCATATGGACTAGCTCAGGTTGGCATGGATAAGTTGGGCTGAAGGGCCTGTTACTATGCTTTATGACTATGATGAAGATATATTTACTAAACACTGTTGTTGGGGTGGGGGTTGTGGTGGTTACACCCACAAAGATTGTACAAAGGTCAGTTCAGATGATGGGTTATTGACCTGAGACAGTAACACTTTTTCTTTCTCCAAAGCTACTCGATATTTTGAGTATTTCCAGCAATTTATATTTTTATTAGAGCACTGCAGGAATATGGTTTAGTGTGCCATCTGAATGTTGAAAATTTCTGCACTATCAACCCAAAATCTTTTCCAAGACAACCACAACTTTGTAGGGTTTGGAGGATTGCATGCCTCAATGACCCAGAGAGGTATGTTAGCTGGAGTCAAGGCATTATGCTTCGGCTCTTGGCAGGGTCACACATGCCAAACAAGTCAAAGGATAGTGGCCAGACTAAGACTGGTCCATTGGCCCCCCATGTTCAGAGGTTCAGCTCAGGGCCAACAACCCTGAATGGTCAAAAGACAATTGCTACAGAAACAGCAATGAAGGATCCATCTATACAGACAAGAGATGGAGGACTTTCATTGCTACCCTAAACACCAACAGCAAGTAAATAACCCAAAATCTCACATAGATTCTCAGCCAACATAACAAAGAGAAAAACAGAGATATTATTGGCTATCTAAAGATAAGTATTGATTTTATATGTCACATGTACATCGAAAATATACATGTTTGCGTCAACAACCAAAATAGTCCGAGGAGACGTTATGGGAGGCTGCCACTGTTGCCATGCTTCCAGAGACAACATAACTCACCCACAGCTAACTGAACATCTTTGGAATTAGGAGGAAACAGTACCTCAAGAAGGAAACCCACAAGGTCACAGAGAGAGCGTACAAACTCCTTACAGACAGTGGTGGGAATTGAACCTGGATTACTGGCGCTATAAAGTATTATGCTAATCACTATGCTACCATGCCCCACCCCCTTTTGTTCCACTGAGTGTTAGCTTGGCTGTATTTAAGAAAGTATTAAATTAGGATTAATGCAAGAACTTCCAACTGGATTGACAAAGAAAAATATTGTTCATTATTTCCATTGCAATAAAATATTTTTAAAAAATCATTGACTACTTTCCTTTCTGATGATTATTCTATCTACTAAGTTCTTTAAACTTATCACAAACTAATGAAAAGTTGCTGATAAATTTATGGACTTTAGATAAAATTCCTCCTTTGAACTCCAGGCAAGTATAACCTTGCTAATCAGAAACCATGTGCAGCATAGTCAGGGGAAGGACCAATGAATGATATAGCTTGTTTGTGAGACTGGTTATGATCTTAAAATTTTCAGATCAAAATGCTGAGCAGATTTGGAAGCCCTTCGGCATTTTTGTGCCTAACCAGCTATTAGGAGCCAAAGGCCTTTCCACCTTCTTTAACTTCTACGGTCTCTTTAGCATTGTTACCTCCACAGTACTGTTGCAGAATGAGATCTGGGGCTTAGAGCAGATGACATGCCCTCTTCTCATTACTACTATCAGAGAGGGGGTACAGGAGGCTGAAGAATTGCACTCAATGTTTATGAACAGCTTCTTCCCCTCCACCATCAGATTTCTGAACAGTCCATGAGCTCATGAATACTACCTCACTATTCCTCTTTGACGCTGTTTAATTATTTTGATTGTAACTTTCAGTAATTTGTTATTTGTTATTGTTATTGTTACTGCCACAAAATAAAACAAATTTCATGTCTAATACACACGAAATGCTGAAGGATCTCAGCAGGTCAGTCAGCATTTATGGTGAGGAGCAATCAGTCAACGTTTTGGGCCAAGACCTTTCATCAGGATTTCCAGCATTCAATATACGTATACTGTAATTGATTGATTTATTTATTTATTTATTTCTCTCTCTTCTATATTACATATTGCATTGAACTGCTGCTGCTAAGTTAATAAATTTCACGTCACATGCCGGTGATAATAAACCAGACTCTAATTCTGATTACATTTATCCCTCCAACCCTTGCCCTGTATGCATGTGTGCATACTCACACACAGACATGAACATACACACAAGCACTCTCTAAGCACTGCACTGAAAATATCAGTCCACTGTCTGCATTCAAATCTCTGAATTGTGGATTACAATTGGAATTAAGAGAATTTATAACTTGGAACAAAGAAGTAGCGGATCAATCCAAAAATAAGACCATATGACCAGAAGACAAAGGAGCAGAAGTCGGCCATTCGGCCCATCGAGTCTGCTCCGCCATTCCATCATGAGCTGATCCATTCTCCCATTTAGTCCCACTCCCCCACCTTCTCACCATAACCTTTGATGCCCTGGCTACTCAGATACCTATCAATCTCTGCCTTAAATACACTCAATGACTTGTCCTCCACTGCCGCCCGTGGCAACAAATTCCATAGATTGACCATCCTCCGGCGAAAAAAATTTCTTCGCATTTCTGTTCTGAATGGGCGCCTTTCAATCCTTAAGTCATGCCCTCTCATACTAGACTCCCCCATCATGGGAAACAACTTTGCCACATCCACTCTGTCCATGCCTTTTAACATTTGAAATGCTTCTATGAGGTTTCCCCTCATTCTTCTAAACTCCAAGGAATACAGTCCAAGAGCAGACAAACGTTCCTCATATGTTAACCCTGTCATTCCTGGAATCATTCTAGTAAATCTTCTCTGTACCCTCTCCAACGTCAGCACATCCTTTCTTAAATAAGGAGACCAAAACTGCCCACAGTACTCCAAGTGAGGTCTCATCAGCGCCTTATAGAGCCTCAATATCACATCCCTGCTCCAATACTCTATTCATCTAGAAATGAATGCCAACATTGCATTCGCCTTCTTCACCACTGACTCAACCTGGAGGTTAACCTTAAGGATATGCTGTACGAGGACTCCCAAGTCCTGTTGCATCTCAGAACTTTGAATACTCTCCTCATTTAAATAATAGTCTGCCTGTTTATTTCTTCTGCCAAAGTACATGACCATACACTTTCCAACATTGTATTTTATTTGCCACTTCTTTGCCCATTCTTCCAATCTATCCAAGTCTCCCTACAGACTCTCTGTTTCCTCAGCACTACCGGCCCCTCCACCTATCTTCGCATCGTCAGCAAACTTAGCCACAAAGCTATCTATTCCATAATCCAAATCGTTGAGGTATCAATGTAAAAAGAAGTGGCCCCAACATGGACCCCTGTGGAACACCACTGGTAACCGGCAGCCAACCAGAATAGGATCCCTTTATATCCCACTCTCTGTTTCCTGCCAATCAGCCAACGCTCTGTCCACATATTTAACTTTCCCATAATTCCATGGACTCTTATCTTGTTAAGTAGCCTCATGTGTGGCACTTTGTCAAAGGCCTTCTGAAAATCCAAATATACAACATCCACTGCATCTCCCTTGTCTAGCCTACTTGTAATTTCCTCAAAAAATTGTAATAGGTTTGTCAGGCAGGATTTTCTTTTAAGGAATCCATGCTAAGTTCTGCCTATCTTATCATATGCCTCCAGGTACTCTGTAACCTCATCCTTGACAATCGACTCCAACAACTTCCCAACCACTGATGTCAAGCTAACAGGTCTATAATTTCCTTTTTGCTTCCTTGCCCCCTTCTTAAATAGCAGAGTGACATTTGCAATCTTTCAGTCCTCCGGAACCGTGCCAGAATCTATCGACTTTTGAAAGATCATCGCTAATGCCTCCGTAATCTCCACAGCTACTTCCTTCAGAACTCAAGGGTGCATTCCATCTGGTCCGGGAGATTTATCTACCTTTAGACTATTCAGCTTCCTGAGTACTTTCTCTGTCGTAATTTTGACTGCACACACTTCTCTTCCCTGCCACCCTTGAGTGTCCGGTATACTGCCGATGTCTTCCTCAGTGAAGACTGATGCAAAATACTCGTTCAGTTCCTCCTCCATCTCCTTATCTCCCATTACAATTTCTCCAGCATCATTTTCTATCGGTCCTATATCTACTCTCACCTGTCTTTTACTCTTTATATACTTGAAAAAGCTTTTGGTATCCTCTTTGATATTATTTGCCAGCTTCCTTTCATATTTCATCTTCTCCCTCTTAAGGACCTTCTTAGTTTCCTTTTGTAAGCTTTTAAAAACTTCCCAATCCTCTGTCTTCCCACTAATTTTTGCTTCCTTGTATGCCCTCTCCTTTGCTTTAACTTTGGCTTTGACTTCTCTTGTCAGCCATGATTGTATCCCTTTCCCATTCAAAAATTTCTTCTTTTTTGGAATATACCTGTCTTACACCTTCCTCACTTCTTGCATAAACTCCAGCCACTGCTGCTCTGCCGTCCTTCCCACCAGTGTTCCTTTCCAGTCAACTTTGGCCAGTTCCTCTCTCATGCCACTATAATTTCCTTTACTCCACTGAAATACCGACACATCAGATTTCGGCTTCTCTTTTTCTAATCTCACAGTGAACTCAATCATGTTATGATCACTGCCTCTTAAGGGTTCCTTCACCTCAATCTCTCTAATCACCTCCAGTTCATTACACAATACCCAATCCAGTACAGCCGATCCCCTAGTGGGCCCAACAACAAGCTGTTCTAAAAAGCCATCTCGCAGACATTCTACAAATTCTCTCTTGAGATCCAGTGCCGACCTGATTTTCCCAATCCACTCGCATGTTAAAATCCCCCACAATTATCATAACACTGCCCTTCTGACAAGCCTTTTCTACTTCTTGTTGTTTGTACTCCACATCACTGCAGCTGTTTGGAGGCCTATGAATAACTGCCATCAGGGTCCTTTTACCCCTGTGATTTCTTAGCTCAACCCATAAAGAGTCTGCACCTTCCAATCCTATATCACCTCTTTCTTTGGCTCAGTCTTTGCAGAAGAGGATACAAATACATTTTCAGAAATGTAAGAAAACCAAACTGTTTAAAAATAAAGGGGATTTAAAAGGTAGTGGTTTTTAAAAGAAGTGCTTCAAAAATTAAATGAATGAAGCACAATAAATTCCTTGCAACCCAAAGTACTAAAAGCGGATGCACTGTGGAAAAAGAGGATGCACTGACGGTCATCTTCTCAAATTCTACACATTCTGGGGCAGGTTGGAGCGTAGAAGATGTCACCATGCTGTTTAAAAATGGACAGAGAATACAGGGATCTAGAGACTAGGTCACTAACAGCAATAGCAAGGGAAATAAGACAGATTATTATAAAGCATGTAACATGGCAAAACTAGAGGATATCAGTTGGATTGCATTTATGAAAGGGAAAGGACATGTCACAAACCCACTGGTGTGTTTCGAGGAAGGATTTGATGAACAGATAAGAAAAAAGATGAAATATCCCTGTTTAAAATTTTACTAATGCATGTAAATGTATATAGTGAATAAAGATGATCGTTGATCCTTTTTAATAAATAAGACCATAAGACAGTACGATGTAGGACCATAAGAGAATAAGATATTGATATCTATAAACCTCCGCCTTAAATATACCCAATGACTTGGCCTCCACTTGGTCTCTGTGTGAATTCCACAGATTCACCACACCCTGGTTAAAGAAATTTCTCCTCAACTCTGTTCTAAATGGATATCCCTCTATTCTGAGACTGTGTTCTCTGATCTTAGACTCTCCCACCACAGGAAACATCCTCTTCACATGCACACTATCAAGCCCTTTCAACATTTGATACATTTCAATTAGATCACCCCTCAATTTTCTCAATTTCAGTGAGTACAGTCCCAGAGCCATCAAATACTCCTCAAATAATCAGCATTTCTATCTCAGAATCATTCTTGTGATCCTCTCCTGAACCCTCTTGAACGCCAGAACATCTTTTCCTAGATGAGGACTCCAAAACTGCTCATAATACTTCAAATGAGGCCTCAACAGTACTTTATAAAGCCTTAGCATTACATCCTTGCTTTTATATTCTAGTCATCTTGAAATAAATGAAAACTTTGCTTTTGCCTTCCTCACTTCCGACTCAAACTGAAAAATAACCTTCTTAACCTTCTCTGCAAAATAATCTGCCATATCTTTGCCCATTCTCCTAATCCAAGTCATTCTGCAACTTCTCTGCTTCCTCAAAACTTCCTGCCTGTCCACCTATCAATTCTGTCATCCAAATCATTGACATATATCGTAAGAAGAACTGGTCCCAACATAGACCCCCGTGAACACCACTAATCATGACAGCCAACCAGAAAAGGCTCCCTTTACTCCCACTCTTTGCTTCTTGCAGGATTCGTCAGGCAGGATTTTCCTTCGAGGAAACCATGCTAACTACAGCCCATTTTTATCATGTGCCTCCAAGTACCCTGAGACCTCATCCTTGATAATCAACTGCACCATTTTCCCAACCATTGAAGCCTATAATTTCATTTCTTCTGACTCTCTCCCTTTTTGAAGAGTGGACTAACATTTCCATTCCTCTGGAACCATGCCAGAATCCATTGATTCTGAAAAGATCATTATTGATGCCTCCAGCATCTCTTCAGTCCCCTCTTTCAGAACCCTGGGGTGCACACCATCTGGTCCAGGTGACTTATCTACCTTCAGATGTTTGAGTTTCCCAAGCACCTTCTCCTAGCAATGCCAACTTCTCTCACTTCTGCCCCAAGACTCATACTGTCAGTGTCTTCCATAGTGAAGATTGATGCAAAATATTATTCAGTTGATCCACAATTTCCTTGCCCCCATTACTATCTCTCCATCGTCATTTTACAGCAATTCAAAATCTACTTTTGCCTCTCTTTTTTACACTATATATTTGAAGAAACCTTTGGTATCCTCTTTAATATTATTGGCAAGCTTACTTCCTTATTCCATCTTTTCTTTGTGACTTTTTTTAGTTGCCTTCGGTTGGTTTTTAAAAACATGCCAATCATCTAATTTTGCTCTATTTTATGTCCTCTCTTTGCCTTTTATGTTAGCTTTGATTTCTCTTGTCAACTATGGTTATGGCATCTTGCTTTTAGAATACTTATTCTTTCTTGGTAGCTATCTATCCTGCACCTTCTGAATTGCTTCCAGAAACTCCAACCATTTCTGCTCTGCCATCAGCCTTGCTAGTGTCCCTTTCCAATCCTCTTTGGCAAGCTCCTCTCTCATGCCCCTGTAATTCCCTTTACTCCACTGATTCATCTGACTTTAGCTTCTCCTTCTCAAATTGCAGGGCGAATTCCATTATATTATGATCACTGTACCCCTGAGTGTTCCTTTACCTTAAGCTCTCTAATCAATTCTGGTTCATTATACAACACCTAATCTAGAATAACCGATCCCCCAGTGGGCTCTACCACGAGCTCTTCCAAAAAGCCATCTTGCAGACATTTTACAAATTCATCCTCTTGGAAATACTTCAGATTGCATTAGTCTTTGCACGATTCTGCAGGTTTGCATTCATTGTTAAATTTATTGGTCACATTCACACTGGTCACTCTATGAACTTCATACACCCTAATGTATATGACAGTAATCTAATTTAACAATAACAGACACACAAAATTCTAGAGGAATGCTGTGGATCACACGCTTCAATTGAGGAATGCAAGCAGTTGATGTTTTGTGCCAAGAGCCTTTACCATGATTTGAAAGGATCGGGGCAGAAGCTGAAAGAAAACAGAAGAAGGAATCCATTCTGGTTTCTGCCCTTTTCCTTTCCAGACCTGATGAAGGGTCTCAGCCCAAAAGGTTGAGTGTTCTTTGTCCTGCATTTAAGCCGCCTGACCCATAGAGTTCTTCCAGCATTTTGTGTGTGCTTATCCAGATGTCCAACATCTGTAGTCTCTGTGGTGCCTCTAATTTAACTCAAGCTCAAGTCCAAGTCATCTGATTGTACAAATATACAACCCAACAAAACAACTTTCTTCCAGACTACTGTGCACCCACAATACATACATCACACACAGCACAAAAACAAAATATTGCTACAAATGAGTTAATGAAATATAATTCAAAAATAGATGGGAAGTATGCAGTAGACAATAGAGTAAACAGTAAACAGCTCACTGTCCTGGTGACGAGATCTTGGGGGTGTCAGGTTATTCATTAGTCTACAGCCTGAGGAAAGAAGCTGCCAGTCCTAGTTGTGATGCTCCTGTGTCTCCTTCCTCATGATAGTGGATCAAAGAGGTTGTGGGATAGGTGGGAGGGGTCCTCAACAACGTTTCAGGCCCTTCCTATACAATTCCCTCAGTATATGTCACAAAAAGGCGGTAGGAAGAGACCCCAGAAATCATCTTGGCATGTTTTACAATCCTTAACTATACATAAGTGTGCAAAAAGTGTACTTTACCACACATAAGTTTGCAAAATGAAAACACTTTGGATTAGAGTAAATGTATTAGCATGGATTGAAAATTAGTTGACATAAGAACATAAGAAATAGGAGCAGGAGTCGGCCCTCTGGCCCATCGAGCCTGCCCCACCATTCAATAAGATCATGACTGATCTATCTGTAAAGTCAGCTCGGACAGACAGGAAGTGTGGAGAATCTGAATAAAAAGCAAGAGACCTTAGAATCAGTGAATCATCCCCAGATATTCAAAATGATTTGGATGCAGGAAATGTCTTTTCTTCTTCCAGGATTTCTGGTAACACAGATCCTGGTGAGTTTGTGACTTGTGAGAAGGATGCCAAGAAGCTTAAAGGCAGCTTACTCAAATTGACTGAATGGGTAAAGCTGTAGTAGATGCAGTACAACGTGGATAAATGTGAATTTAAAGACACACGAGATTCTGCAGGTGCTGGAAATTTTGAGGAACTCAACAAGTTAGGTAACATCAATGAAGAGGAACTAAACAGTCAATATATTGAGAAAAGACCCATCATTAAGACTAGAGGGGTGAGGGGAGAGCCAGAATGGGGAAGGGAAAAAGAGCAAAATGGGAGGCAAGATTACTGGAAGTTAGAGAAATCGATGTTCATACATCAGATTGGAAGCTATCCAGATGGATTACAAAGTTTAGCTCCTCTGTCCTGAGTTTGGTGTCATTGTGTCAATAGTGGAGACCATGGACCAATGTGTTGGAATGGGAATTGGAAGTCGAATTGAAATGGGTAGCCACTGGGAATTCCACCTTTTATGGCAGATGGAGTGAAAGTGCTCTAGGAAGCAATCACTTAATCTCTGCTGGTTCTCACCAATGTACCATACATTAAAACATTGAGAACTCACCAATGACAATAGGAACTTAAAGTACTGCAGGTCTGCCCATCAGCAAGTTGCTTGTTGGTGGCCAAAATGAAGGAGTTGTGCATCATGCTGCTGCCTGAGTCAAAGGAGGCGTGCAGTTCTAACAGCGAGACACTGTCTTGGTCACTTCTCTTGTGATCACAAGACCCTTTTGGACATTGTTAACGTGGGATACTACAAGTTTGATTCACTAATTTATTGGCTGAGAACATGGGCAGCTGATGAGGGAGCTGTGTGCCCTCGGTTGTAGTGAGGACTAGACCTCAAATACGGTAATGCCTGGTTAAAGCGTCTAGGAGAGAGGTGTCGGAACAGACGTGCTGCACCGGGGGTGGTGTGGTACTGCGTTTACGCTGTAGTTGGTGTTGCCTGGAAGAAGACAAGCTGTGCCGTGCACAGCTACAGGTTTCTGCACATTCATGGAATCTGCGTCTGGACTATATATACATTTTTTTGTGTGGTTGTATTTTTACTAATATCTTACATGTGCTTGCTATATTGTATGTGTGAGGACTGGGTCTCAGCGTCGGTGTTGCCTCTTTCAGCCGCCAGAACGAGGCGAAAAGGCGTTGGAGCTGGTGCACTCCACCGGTGGGAGGGGTGAGGTGTGTGCTACGGAGTGTAGGCTGGAGACAGCACTGCCTCCCAGTGTTCGCTCAGCAGAAGACAAGCTGAATTCTGGTCATCTCCAGATTTCTGCGGCATTCATGGCTCGGGTCTGGGTTTTACTGATATGGCTGTATCTTATTGATTTCTTTATGTGCCGCCTATCATATATGCGCTCTTCTGTGTTGTTTGACGGTTGGTATTGTGTTCTGCACCTTGGCCCTGGAGTAACACTTTTGTTTGGCTGTATTCATGGATATTCATGTGTGGTTGAATGACATTTAAAGTTGAATTGAATTGAATGTAGAGGAGGCCACACCGAGAGAATTGTATACAGTAGACACCCTGCCAGACTTGCAGGTGAAGTGTTGTCTCACTGGGAAGGACTGTTTGGGTCCCTGAATGATGTTGAAGGAGGAGGTATAGGGCAGGTGTGGCTCTTGTCTCACCAGCAGGGTTAATTGCCAGGAGAGAGAATGGTGAGGAGCACCTATGGACAAGAAAGTCACATAGAAAATGACCCCGGCAATAACAGGGTTGGAGGGAAAGATGTGCTAAGTGATAGGATCCTATTGTAGATGTGGAAGTCATGGAGAATGTTGTGCTGTATATGCAGGTTCGTAGGGTGGTTGGTAAGGACAGGAGAACCCTTACCCCCTGTTATTGCAGCGAGAGGATTTCATAAGGGCAGATACATGGGAAATGGAGGAGGTGTTTCAATGATTGCAGAAGGGAAACCCTGTTCTTTGAAAAAGGAGGGCAACTCAGATACTTTTGAAGAAGAAAGCTTCGTCCTGAGAACTGATCCATTTCACAAGTGACAGTATAGGAAAAGATAATTTGTAGATAATACCGATTGGTGGAGTTGTAGGTGGTGCAGAAGACTGGCAAGGAATACAGCTGAAATACATCAGTTACAGATATGGGCAGAGAGATGGCAGATGGAGCTTAACACAAATAAATGTGAGATGTTGCATCTTGGCAGGGCAAATGCAAGGAGGCAGTACACTGTTATGGTCAAGATCCTTTAACAGTGTTGCTGAGCAGAGAGATCTTGGGATCCAAGTTCACAGCTCCTTGAAAGTGGCTACACAGGTTGATAAGGTAGTTAAGAAGACTTATGGAATGTTTGCTTTTATTCGTCGAGGTATTGAGTTTAAAAGTCAAATGGTTAGATTGCAATTTTATAACACTCTGGTTAGGCCATATCTGGAGTATTGCATACAATTCTGGTTGGCTCACTATAGAAAGGATATTGAGGCTTTGAAGAGGGTACAGGAGAGGCTTATCAGGATGCTGCCTGGTTTAGAGAGCATGCACTATCATCAGAGCGGGACAAACCTGGGTTGTTTTCTCTGGAGTGGCGGAAGCTGAGGGTAGATTTGATAGAGGCTTGTAAGATTATGAGAGGCAGAGATAGAGTAGACAGAGTATCTGTTTCCCAGGGTTGAAATGTTTCCAATAGCGGAGGGCATTCATTGAAGGTGAGAGAGGGTAGGTTCAAAGGGGATGTGAGGGGCAAGGTTTTTACTCAGAGAGAGGTGGATGCTTGGAATGCGCTGCCTGCTACGGTGGTAGAGGCAAATACATTACAGGCTTTTAAGAGCCTTTCAGACATCATTTACAGTGCATTTTAAAACTATTCACCGCCCCCCCCCCCCCCCCCCTTGGAACTTCTCAAGATTTATTATTTCACAACGTTGAATCATAGTGGATTTAATATGGCTCTTTTGACACTGATCAACAGAAAACACACTTTCACGTCAAAGTGATAACAAATTAGTCTAAATTTAATACAATTATTAAACACAAAATAATTGATTGCGTAATTATTCACCCCCTTCGAGTCAGTATTTAGTAGATGCACCCTTGGCAGCAATTACAATCTTGAATCTGTGTGGATAGGTCTCTATCAGCTTTGCACAATTGGGTACTGCAATTTTCCCCATTCTTCTTTACAAAACAGCTCACGCTCTGTCAGATTGCATGGGAATTGTCAAGTGAACTGCCCTTTCAAAATCCAGTTGCAAATCCTCCATTGGAGTGAGGTCTGGACTCTGACTTGGCCACTCCAGGACATTAAATTCCTGGGAAGGCAGGAGGAGAAGATGGTGGCGCAATGCAGTTCGTAGCGGCCACTCCGGTGGTAATGTCTGTTATTTGTCAAGTAGGGTGCCGTGCACGATCCTAATTTGATGGAGACAGACGTGAGAGCTCGGAGGAACATCTGGTGAAACTTCTGAAATGCCTGCTTCGCTGCTGCTGCTACTGTGTGATCCAGAATCTCCGGAGAAAAAGGCCCGAGTCCTCGGCTTTGCTTGTTGCTCAGTAGCTGGGGCGGGGTCGAAGCGCTCGGCAGAGATGGTGCTCGGAGAGGCTGTGTCGGAGTCGCTGGTCGGAGACTCAAAGTTTTCGGATGGACTCAGAGTCCACTGCGGTTGGGTGCTTCCAATGGTGCTGCATTGGCAAGTTGGCGGCGCTTGGAGGTTCATGGCAGGGAGAGTTCCTCCCTTCTGTCGCCTGCGTGAGATGATGAGTCTATCAGGACTTTGAGACTTTTTTTTTTACCATGCCTATGGTCTGCTCTTTATCAAATTATGGTATTGCTTTGCACTTTTGTAACTATATGTTATAATTATGTGGTTTTGTCAGTTTTAGTCTTGGTTTGTCCTGTGTTTTTCTTGTGATACCATGCTGGAGGAATGTTGTATCATTTTTTAATGCATGCATTTCTAAATGACAATAAACGAGGACTGAGTGTCCTCAAAATCTAATCTAATCTAATCTAAATTTGTTGTTTTTAAGCCATTCCCTTGTAGATTTGGCTTTATGCTTGGGGTCATTGTCTTCCTGGAAGGCAAATCTTTTAATTTTGCTACATTCATTTTTCCCTCTAGCTTCACAGACCTTCCAAGGACTGCTGCAGTGAAGCATCCCCACAGCATGATGCAGCCACCACTATGCTTCACGGGTAGGGATGGTGTGTTTTTAATGATGCGCTGTGTTTGGTTTATGCCAAACATAGCGTTAACTCTGATGGCCAAAAAGCTCAATTCTGGTTTCATCAGACCATAGAATCTTCTTCCAGCTGACTTCAGAGTCTTCAACATGCCTTCTTGCAAACTCAAGCTGAGATTTCATGTGAGTTTTATTCAACAGTGGCTTTCTCTTTGCCTTGACTTGGAATTTTTTTTGTGTCCATCTCCTGTGTGTTTCAATAACCATTTTGTGGAGTTGCTTGGAGTGTTCTTTTGTCTTCATGGTGTAGTTTTTGCCAGGATACTGACTTACCAGCAGATGGACCTTCCAGATACAGGTGTATTTTTACTACAATCAATTGAAACACCTTGACTGAAAGTGGTGATCTCCATTTAACTAATTATGTGACTTCTAAAACCAATTGGGTGCCCCAGTGGTGAATTGTTGTGTCACATTAAAGGGGTGAAGACCTATATAATCAATTATTTTGTGTATAATATTTCTAAATATTTAGATCACTTTGTAGAGATTGGTTTTCACTTTGACATGAAAGAGTCTTTTTCTGTTGTTCGGTGTCGAAAAAGCAAAATTAAATCCCTTGTGATTCAATGCTGTAAAACAGTAAAACATGAAATCTTCCAGGGGCAGAGTGGTGAAGTGGAGAATAGTTTTTATTGGCACTGTAGGTTGGAGGGATTAGTGTTCGGGTGTTTTTGATTTGCTTTTTAGCTGGTTCAGCACAACCTTGTGATACAAAGGGCCTGTTCCCATGCTGTACTGCTCCATGTTCTATGTACAGTCAATGCAGCTGGGAGGGTTATTAAAAGATAACAGTATATAGTGTCTCTCCAGAGTTTGAAAAATTGAGGAGAGATGTCAGAGAAGGACCAAATAAATTTGAGGGCGGAGTGTAAGTTAGAGGCAAAGTTTAAGAAATTGACAGGCTCGGCACGGGGACAAAACATGAACTGCTTATTCTTTTCCCAAGATTCTGTCAGACCTGCTGAGTTCTTCCAGCAGTCTGTAAACGTGAACTTGCCCACTTTGGTCAGACAAGCAGGAAGACAGAGTTATATCTCAATGGTGATAGATCAGGAAACATTAATGTACCAGTGGTACTGATGTTCTCCTAGACCAGTTACTGTGAGGAAACATACAGGTGAAGCAAGCAGTTAAGAAGCCAAATGAACTACTGGTAGAGGTTTGGAATGCAGGAGCAATGATATGTTACAAATATAGACCCTTGAAGAATTGTGTGCAATTTTAGTTTCCTCACATGAAATAAAGAATATATTTGCTGCAGATAGGGCAACGAAGATTCACTGGATTGATCAAAAGATGTCAGGACGATCACATGGAGTAATTTGGCAAGGCTCAGATTGCCCTGGTTTGGGGTGCATGGAACATTGCATCACAGCCTTGAGATACAGTGTATGATTTATCAGAATTCAGTTAAGCTCTTTAAGACAGGTTCACCAGCAGCTGCTTTTGTGAACCCATGGAATCCAGTGAATCCCGTATGACAATAAGTAAGGGGAGGCCAAGTCACTGAACTTTAATTTAAGACGGGGATCATTTTCTGCTACTTGTTGTTTGTGTGAGAGTGGTTGATGCTTTGGTGCCATTTGCACATTTTTCTTGCATGTGAGATTTCATATTTTTCTTTTCTTTGAATGGCTTCCATAGTTTTGTTTGTTTTATGGCTGGCTGGAGGAGACAAATTTCAGGGTTGTATACTACATACAAACTTTGATAATAAATGTACTTTGAATCCTTAGAATTTTCTAGTCACAAGGGACAGAGGGATATGGTGAGAGAAACATCTAGTATTGAGATAGATAAGCCATGATTATATGAAAGTGTTGAGCAGGCTTGAAGGGTCATTCAGCATCGTAACAAGGCTTTTGGCCCAACTGGTCAATGCCGACCCAGATAGTCATTCATCCCATTTTTCACGTGGTGAAAACAATCTGCCCACTGGCTGCTGAATCTGTGTTAAAGATCTTAAGTCAGATCTTAGAAATCTTTCCCTGGATCCCAAGCCTGTGACACCTGGTTCCATATCCCTCTAAACAGTTCTTGACCATGTATTGTCTGCTTCCCCAAGCAGTTCGTTCCCTCATTCTAGCCCCTTTTTCACATTTCGTTCTATGTTTGTACTTGCAACTGTGTTCTTGACATGACATTCTGAGCCATATTTTTGTGGGTTAAAACACACCATATGGTGAAATTGCAAAGCCCTCTGATCTGTGCTGAATTGACCCATGCGTTCAGTGAGGTCAGAGGCCTGCTGAATAAACCAGTCCAATCATGATGGTAAACTAGCCACGATAAGACTGACATGGTTAATGTGTAAGCTCCCGTTTCTGTTACTTAATCTCCTAACCATTGGATGATAAGGAACAATCGATGAGTGGCCAGTCAGCATGTCAGTCCACTGAGCGGCTCTGTCCCTCCTCCTCTTCCTGTGAAGATGCTTTCCCTGCTCACCACAGTCGCTACAAAGCACCTCTAGTGTTAACGGCGCAGTGTGTCCCCAGGAGCGTGCTCACAGCTGACAGCCTCAGCTTTGGCAATGCTGCCAAACATAGACACTGAGAACAGCTTCCTCTACATTCAGGATTCGGGATCAGACCAAATGTTGATACACAGTGAGTACAGGAAACTTGTGTTTCTTTCCTTTTAACTGTGTTGCTGGTAAATTTCCATCTTCAGAAATTATTTTGTTTGCAAAAATTCCTAACTCATTCATCCAGCACGATGTGTTGTTTGAGGCACAATGTCCAATAGATTTGTTACAAATTTAACACTATCATTTATTTGTTGGATGAATTGGCTTCTTTTTTAATACACAGTAATGAAAATACTTTCATTCCTAATGGCTTTCTGGAGTCAGACTGGATGAAGGCTTGGAAGGTGATCACTGAGGATTTGACAATATCTAGACAAACTCCTGAAGTATATATACACACACACACACACACAAATCACTTTGATTAGCAATCAATGATGAAGCTTCTGCACAAATATTCCTGTGGCATTGTATACACTTGGTGTTCTTCTGTATTTTTCGGTTATCTCTGGAAAAAGTTTGCAGTTTTGGGAACAGAGGGAACGTTCCAGGTATTTGTTTGTAGTTTGCCACAGCACATTTGTAAAGGGATGTTTCTCCCCCAATCTCTTATAGTGATATTAGTTTTCCCCTCTGAGACACATAATATCTGACCTGCAAGGGATTTTGTGTTTTGAAAGTCTTTCTCAAGCACATCAGCATGTTACATTGCAACTTTCTCACTCTGTTCATCTCCCTTATTTCTAAAACAACAGAAGTTGTGTCTTTTTTCAATACAAAACCAAGGGGACCAATGGGATGTTTCCATAGTTTTTACCCTTATTCATAAATGAATGAGCTTGAAGCTTATTAATAAATGGTTACAGTGCTCTGTGTGGTGTTAAATTGATCACACACAAAGCACAGCACAGAACCTTCCTCCTCACATAACTCAACACACGGGGATCATGCAGAAGACACCAACTAATTCTTTTTTTTAATTTCCCTCACTCCACCTTTGAAAGCACCCATGAAAGGTCTTATCTCTGTTATTGAGCAATGCCACTCAAATGACTAGCGTCCTCTCCGTCCTGTGACGTAAGGCCATCCACTGCAGTCAAAAGAAATTGCAAGACAAAACTCTTTTTTACAGTTGAAAGATATGAAAACCTATTTGAGTTTAGAGAGCTCTGAGTGCACTTGTATGCAAATCTTAAAAGACATTTCAGATTTAATCGCTTAATTTAATTGCTCTCCTCTGTATTGTACCTTGAGCTCTGAAACTTAACATGCACCTCAACATATTTTCTTTCGACGAACCTCTTCATTTTTTAATAATCCCCTGTTATTTTGCTTTTAAAGGGGAAACAATAGCAATGCATAAAGTAAAGGAAACTAAAAACAGGACTTACTTAAGTAAATATTCCATCCCTATTGGCTTTGGAAAAGTTTGATGGACGTGCGGTCTGTAAGGGATCTGGATGCAGCAGGGTGTCACAGTAATGCCCAGGTTCAATTCAGACTTCTCATTTTGCCTGTGTTGAATTTGCACCCTCTCCCTGTGACTGTGTGGATTCCCTTCAAGTACCCTATATGTACGGTTTGGTAGGTTAATTGAAAAGCAGAACAGTCATGAGGCTGATTGGCTCCAATTCTTATGTTCTTCCACTGCTAATTATTGGCAGTTTAGTGACGAGGCTTTGAGCTGGAGTGTTGGATTTTTCAAACCCATATTAATAGAGCTATAAACAACAGGAATTCTGCAGATGCTGGAAATTCAAGCAACACACATCAAAGTTGCTGGTAAACACAGCAGGCCAAGCAGGGTACTGTACCTCTTCCTAGAGATGCTGCCTGGCCTGCAGGGTACTGTACCTCTTCCTAGAGATGCTGCCTGGCCTGCTGCATTCACCAGCAACTTTGAGTGCTTTCCTTAATAGAGCTATGGTGGGTGATAAAGCCCTGAGTATGTTGGTGAGTAGTAAAATCTGGGGTGGGGAGGGGGGGAGGTTGGGGCAGATGATGAAGAGGTGAAGACAATTAAGTCACTAAATGTAGGGTGATTGAAAGTTGTTTTTGCTGATCCGTGTTGTGGAAGGAAGATCTTTTATGCCATTCATGCCATTCGGTAAGATCATGTGTCATTTTCCCACAGTATTCATTACATTGATTCTTTTAACAGGATGCACGGTCTCAGCTCAAAGCATCAATTATCTTTTCCCCTCAAATATGCTGCCTGATTTGCTGAGTTACTCCAGTGTTTTTCATGCGTTCCTCAAGCATCTGAAGAATCTCTTGTCTCTTTATCTCATCACTTTGGTACTGAAGTGAAGCTGAAAGAAAAATCAGAAGAAAAATCCTGTAGCAGTTCTTTCAATCTGATTTACTTTGACTGACTAAACTCACTTCTAAACCACTGCCACTCCAAATTTTCCTCCCCCCTTCCTTAAGATATCCTTTCACACTCAAATTCGATCACCATAAGCTCTTTCCTTTCCTAAATCTTGATGGGCTGATTTTGGTCACCAACACTGTGCAAATCTGAGATATCCCACAAAATATAGCATCTGCTTAATTCATCATCCAGTTGCATTGCATTGTTTTTTTACCTTTCATGGGTTGCAATTGAAGTTCAAGAGACTCTGCACTGATGCACCATTGCGAAGTGACCAGTCTAATTTTGACAGTCAGAGACAATAGTCGTCACTCATACTCAGTATCCACAGAGTTACAGTACTGTAGGTATCTAAGGATCTGCAGGATACTATAAGAGGTAAAGTCTGAAGTAGTGACCAAAGTTTGAAGCTAGTTGTTGACTATGATCTCAGTTTGAAAGATACAAAACTGAAAGGAGACTATGATGTTGACGTACCATCAGGAGAAGAGGAGGGAGATTTCAAAGGACCTAAAGTAGATGTTGATGTGGATATGCAAGGGACAGAGGTTGAGACATTGAAAATTTGTGCTACCTTCTATGCTTTAAATACCCCAAGGTCGTGCACAGTTTTCACTATACTTTTTGCAAAACAAAAGGTCACACTCTGCCCCAAATACTGCAATTTTCATTTTGGTTCAGGATAAATGAAACTTGCTGATGTATTCACTTTCTTCAACCTGATCCCTGAAGTCTTGAATATAAACAGCAGCAGAAAACTAAGGTTCCAGTAATGGACCCAACAGTGTCTGTAAGAAAGTGATAAACTCCAGATGATCTTGATACTAGTTCACCTTCAGGCAACGATCACATTGCTCCTTGCTTAATCGCTACTATTGCAGCAAAATTAAAAATGTCACGACATGTCAGTGATATTAGCAGGTCAGGCAGCATCCATGGAAAGGAGTAAAGAGTCGACGTTTCAGACTGAGACCCTTTACCAGGATGCCATTGGGCCCGAAACATTCCTCCAGCATTTTGTGTGTGTTGCTCTGGATTTCCAGCATCTGCAGAACCTCTTGTGTTTATGTCAGTGATATTAAACCTGATTCTCATTCTGATTTCCAGTGTAATTTGGATTCCCATTGAAGATATTAAATCTACTCACTGTTCTATGCTTTATGTTGTTTCTCGATGGGAAGTGCTCTTCCCTCTGGGACTGAAGACTGTGTTCATTCACACTCCTGAGACTAGAGCACAAAAACTCTTCACTACAGTACTGAGGGAATGCTGCCGTAGAAAAGATGGAAGCAAAGCTTTGAGGCCTCTTTGCTTTCCCAGGCGAATGTAGATATTGTTCTGGAAAAGAGCAGGAGTTCAAGTCTGACAAGAGCTCTTCATTACCATTTCATTATCCTACTTCTGTTATTGGGGGCTTGCTGCATAGAAATCATCTGTATTCAGATATTGTGCTTCTAAAGGGCATTTTATCTGTAAGATGATCTGCACAATTTGAAAGGAGATGAGGGCTGCTATAAAATGCAAATTTTATTCCCTCTTTCATTTTCTCTTTAGAAAATCAACCAGGAATGATTTTGTTCAAACACATTGTTTTAACAGGGCAAATTCATGAGATTATGGGACAGATGAGGGAACAGACTACAAATTTGAACACATCAATAACATTTTGCTTCTTTGAATCACAGATTCCCAAGTTAAAATGGAGTACCCCTTCGTACCAATGTGTGAGGAGTTGTGTCCGATTTGTGGAGACAAGGTCTCGGGATATCACTATGGACTCCTAACATGTGAAAGTTGTAAGGTATGAAGTGTTGTCAGCTAATTCTTGAGACCTTGCAACTGGAATTGGTTTATTATTATCATGCACTGAGGTACAGGGAAATGCTCATCTTGTAATCTATTCAAATGGATCGAATCATTACACAATGAACTGAAGGTAAAACAGGAAAATCATGTTACAGTTCCAGAGCAGGTGCAATGTAAGAACATGACAAGTTTGATTGTGAGGTCAAGAGTCTGTCCTGTCTACTATGGAACCATTCAATAGGCTCCTAATAGTGGGGTAGATGTTGTCTTTGAGCCTAGTGATGTGTAGTTTTAGGTTTCATATTATCTGTGTTGAGACAACCGTGCTGCTGCAAAGAGCATTGCAGGAGGTCATTCTTCCCCTCAGCCATTTGGTTCAATAATGAGTCAACCTATAGCCAGGGAAGTGATGACCGACCCCTCCCCCCCCCAACACACCCCATTAGACTGTTTGAGGTAACTTATTGTTTATTCTTTCTTACTTCTCTTCTAATATTTGTATATTCCTGCATTTGTAATGCTTCCCTCATCCTGCATCTGACGGTTTCCATCGCCTTTAATCTAAAAAGAAGTGACAGCAACCAGAATCATAGTTTTATACAGACATACAGCACAGAAACAGACTTATCAGTCCAACTGCTCTGGCCAGCTAAGGTGCCAATCCAAGTTAGTCCCACATATCAGTGTTTGGCCCATAACCTTCTAAACCTTTACAATCTATGCACCTGTCCAACTGTCTTTTAAACGTTGTTAATATACCTGTTCCAGCACTTCCTCTAGCAGCACATTCCACATAAATACCCCCCTTGTGTAAAGAAACAACTTGTCCCTCAAATACCTATTAAATCTTTCACCTCCCGTATTAAACCTATGCCTTCCAGATCTTGACTTCCCAAACCTGAGAAAAAGGCTACTTCTATTCACCTCTATCTGTGTCCTTCATAATTTTATACACCCCTTTAAGATCACTTTTCAGGTTCCCTGCGAGCTCTGATCTAATGACCTGTTGGAATGTTAGCATTCAACAAGGGTGGATTAAAGTTAAAAGCAACCCTTAGTACATTTCCCACTCTTACATCCCAATAATACAATAAACCTTAATCTAAAGATCATAGATGTCAGCCAAGCAACTTCCTCCTAGTTATTATCCAAGGTTGGTTGAGTGTCAGTGGTTCCTCTGAAACATGGGAAGGCGGCTCTCAGAGATAGAAGTTCAAATGCCACCATAGTTACTAGGATTAGAGATGCTGATGAACTAACAATGGATTCACTTTCATGGACTCCGCAACTCATGTTCTGAATTTTACTTATTTATTACTATCTGCTTTTGATTGTATTTTTGATCGTCTTCTTTAGCACACTGGCTGTTTGCTAGTCCTCGTATGCAGATTTTCGTTGATTCTACTGCGTTTCTTTGATCTATTGTGAATGCCCGCAAGAAAATGAATCTCAGGCTTGTATATGGTAACATATATGTACTTTGATAATAAATTTACTTCAAACTTTGATAAGTTTATAATCAGTAATGATAATAGAACCAACAAATTTAGTAAAAGCCACTCTGGTTTCCCCATGGATTCATGAGAAGAAAATCTGTCATCCTTATCCAAAATCTGTGTTGCCTCCAGTTGAAACAGTTGATTTTTCTACTTGTGGAAGAGTCTTGAACAAGGGAACATACTGTAGTTACAAGATAATTGGGATACGGGAGGAAGGCAGGAGATTGGGGCTCAGAGGAAAAATGGATCAGCCATGATCAGCTCCTATATCTTATTGCATTATAAGTTAGGTGGCCATTTAAAACTGAGGTGTGTAGAAATTTCTTAATTTATAGGGTAGTAACTCTCTGGAAATCTACCCCCAGAAGATGAAGGCCAGATCATTAGGCATACTTAAAGTAGGGATAGACAAATATTTGAAATATTGAGGAATTCAGGGTGAGGAGTCGAGGACAGCATAAATCAGATATGATCATATTGAATGGTGCCAGGCATAAGAGGCTGGTGACCAATTTCTGCCTCTATTTCGGGCAGTTTTGTGCCTTTGTTCTTGTGACATCTGAATTGGTCTAAATGTGACTCAGTTCAAGAACAACTTAGTAATGTATATTAAACACTCGTCCTGCTGTTAATACCCATATTGATAGAATGAATCACTGGATTGGAGGTAGTGCCTTTTAAGGTCAAATAGTTTAGTACCACATCAAAAGCATTTAGGAGGGATGTTGGGACTTTTGAAAGCAGAGTAACCACTTGAGCAAGATGTTATTCATTATGGATTTAGAATGGTTTGATATTGTAATTTTCAAGAAGGGAATAATATTGTGACAAAGACCTTGTTAAATTTGATAGCAGTAACAAACTTTACAGTTTCTTCAGATATTTATAGAAAATCCTCAGACTTTTTGCGTTTGCAACAAGCTTCTGGTTATTATTTGTCTTCCTAGATCGCAATGTTCCTGTGGCTGGTTACAAACAAGTTGACTTGATTTAATACTTATATGTCTATTGCAACAGATTCATTTCGTGAAGCAATTGGCACATTTGCTAAATTTTGCTAGAGTTTTCTAATACTGCTGCAGTGATCTCCCACGTAGAAAAATGATTTTGTGAAAAGAAATCTCAAAGTTAATAATAGGTTATTCCTTCACACAACATAGGCAGTAATAATCCATCAGGGAAACATTGAAATCTTTTATGATGGACAGACTAAAAGTGGATATTAAATTTCCTTACCTTCAACGATCTTATGATGTAATATGCTATTGTTATCCACAGGAACAATAACCCTGGACTTTAATTACTAGATTAGTAATACAACAACAAAGGTTTTGTAAGGATTAATTTGCTTAAAAAAAACATATGTCTCAATGAGTAATTGATAAATCCAAGTTCAAACCTCATTGCAGATGAAAGGAAATTTGAATTCTGTTCCTTATCTACAGTAAATCTGGAAAATACACACTCAGTGGTTGCTTTATTAGATACCTCTTGTAATGAAATGGATACTGAGTGCACGTTCATGATCTTCTGGTGCTGTGGCCCGTCCATTTCAAGATATAGTGTTAACTCTTCAGAGATACTCTTTAGAGTTATTGTCATCTGCCTGTCAATCTGAACCAGTCTGACCATTCTCCTCTGACCTCTCTTATTTTGCCCACAGAACTGCCCCTCACAGGATTGTCTTTTTTTTTGTACTATTCTCTGTAAACTCTAGAGACTGTTGTGAATGAAAATCCCAGGAAGTCAGCAGTTTCTGAGATACCCAAACCACTTCATCTGGCACCAGCAATCATTCCACTGTCAAAGTCACTTTGATCACATTTCTTTCCTATTCTACTGTTTGCTGTGAACATCAACTGAACCTCTTGACCATGTCTGCATGCATTTATGCTGCACATGATTGATTGATTGATTGATTAGATATTTACATTAATGAGCAAGTGTACAGGTGTATCTAATAAAGTGGTGTATATGAAAGGATCTCAATAATGAGTTGTTCCCATCCACATATGCAAAATAATTATCACCAATTGCTGGAGAAGGAATATTGGTAAATTGATTTATTATTCTTACATCTACAAAGGTACAGTGAGTGACAACCCATTGTTTTGCATGCCTTCAGTAGACATCATTACATCACATCAGGATATTGAGTTGGTACAAGGGAAAGGCAATGACAGAGAAAATGCAATTCAGACAGACAATAAAGTTCAAGGCCATGTAGAAGTAGAACCTGAGGTCAAGAGTGCATCTTATCATACAGGAGGTCTATTCTGATACCTTATAAGAGTGGGATAGAAGCTGTACTTGAGCCTGGTGGTACGTAAGTCCAAACTTTTGTACCTTCATCCCAAGGGGAAAGGATAGAAAAGGGAATGTCCGTGGAGGAAGGTGATACTTAATTATGTTGGCTGCTTTATGGAGACAGTGAGCAGTACAGGCAAAGTCCATGGAGGTAAGGCTGATTTGAATATACAGCTGGAGGAAAGAATATTACTCAAAAATGCCAGGGGAAATTAAACTCTTCAACATATCCAAATAGGTGCAGAAGTGCTGGATGCAATGTCTTGTTTTATAATACCCCAGGCCAGACAATAATGTGTCACGTGTCACATGCCACAATCTCTGTTACATCAGAGTTACAATGATATTTTCTGTTTTACTGACCTCAAATGAGAAATAAATTTTGATTAGGACACCGATGAGATTGTTTTTGTCCTCTAAGATCATGTTCTGGGGTCTTTTATGTCATACTTAATGGTCAACATTTTGAGAGATGGGGCCATATTCTTTGTGCATAGGAATTCCGGTCTGACAAATCTCTTGAAGATCTTCAAATGAACTACATAAGAGGGTAGACGATTGTTGCCTGTACGGACTCGAGCAAGGCTTTTGAATGGAAGCCCAGCAGGCTAGGCTGGAAATTTAACTCACATGAGATCCAGGAGAGATAGTGGAAATCATTCATAATTGAGCAGCGGTCCCCAACCACCGGGCCGCGAGGAAACGATATGATTTGGTCAGCTGCACCATTCCTCATTCCCTGTCACGGCCACTGATCAGCCATTACGCATGCGAGGTCATAACCTGCGCGTCATCTGTGTCAGGGCGGGAAGGCGATCAACTCCTCGAGCTTGCAAATGACGGCGGGCTGAAAAGTATGTTTGACATAACATCTCTACCGGCATTTTGGATCAAAGTCAAGGCTAAATATCCTGAGATAGCCACGAAAGCACTGAAAACGTTGCTTCCATTTTCAACATTTTTCTGCGAAGCGGAGTTTTCTGCAATGAATGCAACGAAAACTAAATAGACTGGACATCAGGAACCCCCTTCGAGTATCGCTGTCTCCCATCACCCCTCAATGGGACGGTGTTGTTGCAGGGAAACAAGCCCAGGGCTCTCACTGATTCAGCGATATTGGTGTGTTGCAATGATTTTATATATTCATACGGGGAAAATATTTGCTGTGCGTTTAATATCCAAATATTACTTAAAATGTTATGATGCTATTGATTATAAGTGACCTACATAGCCATATAGCAATTACAGCACGGAAACAGGCCATCTCTGCCCTTCTAGTCCGTGCCGAACGCTACTCTCACCTAGTCCCACCGACCTGCACTCAGCCCAGAACCCTCCATTCCTTTCCTGTCCATATACCTATCCAATTTTTCTGTAAATGATCGTATCGAACCTGCTTCTACCACTTCCACTGGAAGTTCGTTCAATACTTACTTCAAGCTCCCCTGATAATTGACTTATCATTATATCCATGCGAGGAAAATATGCGCTCTGTGTTTAATATTAAATTCGTTAGATAAACCTTTTTAGAAATAAAATTGAGTGTCTTACCCACTTATCACCTATATTCCGGTAGTGATCAACACCCACCCCCACCCACGAACAGAATCGCCAAAAAGGATTTGCTCCGAGGGAGGTGGAATCGGCAAGTCCCAACGCGCATGTGCATTGGTGCCAGCGCAAGGCTTCATGGTCATTGTAGTCTTTTGGGTAAACAACGCGTTTGACTGCTACTCTTGTTCGTTGGCAACCCTCCTCCCCCCCCCCCCCCCCCCCCGGTCGGTCGGTCGGCCGGCAAGAGTATTGTCAATATTAAAGCAGTCCGCTGTGCAAAAAAGTTTGGGTCCCCTGGACTAAGGGATAGGATACAGTTTGATAGCTGAGGGATGTTTCTCAGACTGGAAACTTGTGTGTAGCGGTGTATCACAGGTGTTAGTGCTGGGAACTTTTGATTGTAATTTATATAAGTTAATTGGATATGGTATATAAAGATAAAAATTTTTAAAGATTAGCTTTATTTGTTACATGTACATTGAAAGATCAAAACACAGTGAAATACATCAATGACCAACACAGTCCGCAGTCTGAGGATTGTGGCTAGGGAGCTTGCAAGTGTTGCCATGTTTTTGGTGCCAGCGTTGCATGCCCACAGCTCATTAACCCCGACTGCAAATGTTTTTCATGTGGAGGAAACCAGAGCATCCAGAGGAAACCCACACGATTACCGGGAGAATGTATAAACTCCTTACAGGCAGTTGCTGAAATCGAACTCTAAGCAGTGATTTTTGCTATTGTTACACATGGGTAATAAGTTTGCAGATGCTACTGAAATCAGTGGTGTTGTAGATAGTGTGGAAGGTTATGAAAAATTATAGAGGGATATTGATCAGCTAGGTACAGTATGTAGCTCTGGACTGGCAAATGGCCTTCAGTTGAGATAAATGTGAAATATTGCCTTTTGGGAGTTCAAAGCAAGAAAGGACATACAGTGAATAATAGTGTAGCCCCCCTGGCCAGCCTCAGGGTCGCTCGGCTCGCTGTCGTCTAGGGAAACAGCCCTCGGCCCCGTCAAACTGGGTAATCAGTTTGTGTGGATGCTGTGTGATGTACCCCACCCCGCCCAAATAACAGACAACTCACCGGATATGATTAAATGATTTACAGTTTATAGATATTACTGAAACTATATAATTAATAGAGAATAAAATATAAATGGAAAATCAAAGGCGCCACACTTATCAAAGTTCAATCTCTTCGTGCACAAACAGTTGGAGCTCAGGACCCTTCTTCTTCACCCTGCGACCCTTCGGACCACCCCGACCGGCCGCCTGGGACCAACAGTGGTGGTCAACCAGATGCTCCACATGAGTCCGTCTCTGTCGCCTCTCCTCGCCGAACGCCCCGCTCGGGGTCTGACCCTGTTAGCGGACTCACAGCACCTGCTCCATCCTCTGTCTCTATCTCCCGCCTTCTCCCCGCAAAACCCCGCGCATACAGTATCTTATAGACACACCAAAAACATAACAACTATCCCAATTGGTTCATAACATCTTCTTATCAGTAACGTGATTCAAACAAACTGCTAGCGGGAGGACTTTCTCAGCAGTTAACATAAAGAAGCCCTTTCAATTATAACATAACATTTAAAAGAAGCCATTTTAATTAGACTACGCAGTGACATAAAAAAAAGAAACCCCTTACAGTAGAATTCTGGGAAGTGCTGTGAAACAGAGGGACCTCGCTGTGGAAGTACATATTTTGCTGAAAGCAGGTAGCTAGGTAACAGGTAGAAGTGGTGAAGATGACTATTTGTACATTGGCCTTCATCAGCCAGGTCATTTAGTATACAAGAGTTGGGAAGTTATTTTGCAGTTATATAAAATATTGGTGAGTCCTCACTTAGAGTATTGTGTGCAGTTTTGATCATCCTCTTACAGGAAAGATACTATTGCACTAGAAAGAGCGCAGGAAAGATTTACCAGGATGGACTATTTCACAGTCCAATACATTGTTGGGTCTAGAGTAGCCTAGTGCAGGCTAGGAAAGGAGATCAGATGTCTTGTCAACTGGATTTAATGAAGTAAATGGGATTTTTACAACCTTTACTTATTTGAGAAGCCAGATTATTAACTGAATCTACATTCAGCAATTATTACTGTGGGATTTCAGTTTGTATCTCTAGGTATTAATTCCAGACTATTAGATTGCTAGTGCAGTGATTTGACTGCTTTGCTGCAAACTACATTCCAAGAACACAAAATCCATTTTTTTCTTTAAGATCTCCAAGCAATCATATTATTTCATTCAGCAAATACCAGTCTCGCAATAAGAATCAGTATTTCCTTTCTATTCCAGTTACTCTCAAAAAATTGCTGCCTTTCTTGAATATAGTCCATTTGGTGAAATTGATCTCATATTGAATGGACATTATTGATCTCCTGTTGGAGGGAGTCAATGGGCAGTGACACCTGTTTTCATATCCAGGATCAAGCTGCTGGAGGGGCCACACACATAAAAGTTGCTGGTGAATGCAGCAGGCCAGGAGGTGCTGCTGGGGGGGCCTTTTGCTACCTACACAGGATTTGTTTACTGACAAATTAACACAGAGATAGTGGAAAGAGATACAACACTGTCAAACCATGTCAAACCATAAACAGGAAATTCCATTTTTAGTAGTCATGATGGATTTGGAAAGCCTTGGCCTTAAAACCAGCCCTTAAAAGACACATTCATTAATTTTTGTTAAATAATTGACAGTTCTCTTTGCAAAACACTCCAGTGCTGAGGAATATATATATATTGTGTGTATATATTACAATAACAAGAAAGTCTGCAGGTGCTGGAAATCCAAAGCAACACACACAAAATGCTGAAGGAACTCAGCAAGTCAGGCAGCATCTATGGAGAAGAATAAACAGTGGGCACCTTGTGCTGAGATCCTTCATCAGCAGGTGATTTTTCTTTAACTGTGGAGTAATCTGGTGTGTGACAAAATACAGATACAGGCTCTTCCCAGGTCCATCAGCCAATATTTCCATAAATCAGAATTAAAATTAGATTTATTATCATTGATGTGGAACCTGCCTTTTTGCAGCAGCAGTGCAAGTAAAGATATAAAAAATATGAGAAATTTAGAAATTGATAAATAGTGTAAAGTAAAAGAATAATAAGGTAGTGTTCAAGGATTCATGGAATATTCCGAAACTTCATGGCAGAGGGGAAGAAGCTGTTCTGAATCATTCAGCGTCGGTCTTTGGGCTCCCATACCTCCACCTGAATGGTATTAATGAGAAGGGAGTATGTTGCAGATTCTGTGGGTCTTGAGTGATAGATGTGCTTCTTGACGCACCGTCTCTGGAAGATGCCCCCGATAGTCGAGAGGGTTGTGCCTGTAATGGTTCTGACTGAGCTTACAGCCCTCTGCAATTTCTTTCAATATATGACTATAAGACATAGTAGCAGAATTAGGCCATTCAGCCCATCGAGTCTGCTCTACCATTCCATCATGGCTGATCCTGGATCCCTCTCAATCCCCATACACCTGCTTTCTCGCCATAACCTATGATACCCTGACCAATCAGGAAACAGTCAATTTCTACCTTAAGTATACCCACAGACTTAGCCTCCACCGCATTCTGTAGATGAGCATTCCACTGCTTCACTACTCTCTGGCTAACAAAATTCCTCCTTACCTCTGTTCTAAAAGGATTCCTTTCAATTTTGAGGTTGTGCCCTCTAGTTCTGGATACCCCCACCACAGAAAACATCCTCTCCACATCCACCTTATCTAGTTATTCCAACATTCAGTCGGTTTCAATGAGATCCCAATGTATTCTTCTAAATTCCATTGAGTACAGGCCCAAAGCTGTCAAACGCTTCTCATATGTTAGCTCTTACATTCCCGGAATCATCCTTGTGAACCTCCTCTGGACTCTCACCAATGACTTCACATCGTTTCTGAGATATGGGGCCCAAAACTGATGACAATACCTCAAGTGTGGCCTGACTAGTGTCTTATAAAGGGCCAGCATTGTCTCCTTGCTTTTATATGCTTCCCTGCGTGAAGTGTGTCTGGCTGCAGCTCCTTGAAGACCGTGTTAGGGATCTGGAACAGCAACTGGATGACCTTTGGCTTGTATGGGAGAGCAAGGATATAATTGATCAAAGTTGCAAGGAAGTACTCACCCCGAAGTTGCAGGAAGCAAGTAGATGAGTGACTATCAGGAGAAATGGAAATAGGCAGTTAGAACAGAGCACCCCTATGGCCATTCCCCCTCAAAAACAAGAATAGCACTTTGGATAGCTTTCTGGGGGATGACCTTCTGGAAGAATGCCATGGCAGCTGGTTACAGGCACTGAGTATGGGTCCATGGTGCAGAAGGGAAAGAGAGAGAAGAAGGGAGCGGTAGTGACAGGGGACTCGATAGTGAGGGGAACAGACAGGACATTCTGTGCACATAAACGGGATGGTATGTTACTCCCAGGTGCCAAGGTCAGGGATGTCTCAGATCACGTCCACAACATTTTGGAGAGGGAGGGGGAGCAGTCAGATGTTTTGGTACCAGTGACATAGGGAGGAAAAGCAATGAGGTCCTGAAAAGTGAATTTAGAGAGCTAGGTAGAAAGCTGAGAAGCAGGACTTTCCGGGTAGTAATTTCTGAATTGCTGCCTGCGCCACGTGCCAGTGAGGGTAGAAACAGGATGATTTGGCAGATAAATGTGTGGCTGAGAAGCTGGTGCAGGGGGCAGGGCTTCAGGTTCTCAGATAATTGGGATCTCTTCTGGGGAAGGTATGACCTCTTCAAAGGTGACAGGTTGCACTTGAACCCGATGGGGACCAGTATTCTTGCAGGCAGGTTTGTTAGAGTTGTTGGGGAGGGTTAAAACTAACGTGGCGGGGGGGTGGGATCCGGAGTGAAGGGACTCATGAAAGGACGGATGGTAAAAAAGTAAAGATAGCGTGTAGTCAGATTGTCAGGAAGGGCAAGCAGGGGATGAGACTTAGTTGCAGCCAACAGACTGAGCATCAAATCATTAGGGATGCAGAGTCAGAAAGGATAGCAAATACGGTACTCAAGGTGTTGTATCTAAATGCACATAATATAAGAAATAAGGTTGCAATATTGTTGCAATATTACAGATTACCAGGTATGATGCTGTGGTCATCACTGAATTGTGGCTGAAGGACAGTTATATTTGGGAACTGAATGCCCAAGGTTACACGTTATATCGGAGGGATAGGAAGGTAGGCAGAGAGGATGGTGTGGCTCTACTGGTAAAGAATGGCATAAAATCAGTAGAAAGATGTGACATAGGATCGGAAGATGTTGAATCCTTGTGGTTTGAGTCAAGAAACTTCAAGGGTAAGAGGATATTGATGGCAATTATATACAGGCCTCCCAACAGCAGCTGGGATGTGGACCACAGATTACAATAGGAAATAGAAAAGGCGAGTCAAAAGGGCAATGTTATGATAGTCATGGGAGATTTTAACATGCAGGTAGATTGGGAAAATCAGGTTGATAATGGATCTCAAGAGAGTGAGTTTGTTGAATGTCTAGGAGATAGCTTTTCAGAGCAGTTTGTCATTGAGCCTACTAGGGGATCAGCTATACTGGATTGGGTGTTATGTAATGAACCAGAAGTGATTAGGGAGCTTAAGGTAAAAGAGCCCTTAGAAACCGGTGATCACAATATGATTGAGTTCAACGTGAAATTTGAGAGGGAGAAAGTAAAGTCTGACATAGCAATATTTCAGTGGAGTAAGAGAAATTAGAATGGTATGAGAGAGGAGTTGGCCAAAGTAAATTGGAAGGAGATGCTGGCAGGGATGTCAGCAGAGCAGCAATGGTGTGCGTTTCTGGAGAAAATGAGGAAGGTACAGTACATGTGTATTCCAAAAATGAAGAAATACTCAAATAGCAAAATAGTACAACTGTGGCTGACAAGGGAAGTCAAAGCTATTGTAAAAGCAAAAGAAAGGGCATACAACAAAGCAAAAATTAGTGGGATGATAGAGGATTGGGAAGTTTTTAAGAACCTACAGAGGGCAACTAAAAGAATCATTAGAAGGGAAGAGATGAAATATGAAAGCAAGCTGGCAAATGATATCAAAGTGGACAGTAGAAGTTTTTTCAAGTATGTTAAAAGTAAAAGAGAAATGAGAGTGGATATAGGACTGCCCAAAAATGAAGCAGGAGAAATAATAACAGGTGACAAGGGGATGGCTGATGTATTAAATGAGTTTTTTGCGTCACTCTTCACTGTGGAAGATATTAGCAGTATGCCTGATGTTGTAGTGGATTAAGGAAGAGAAGTGGGTGCAGTTACTGTTACAAGAGAGAAGATGCTCAAATAGCTGAAAGACCTAAAGGTACATAAATCGACCGGACCAGAGGAACTGCACCCTAGTGTTCTGAAAGCGTTTGTGGTGGCATTAGAAATGATCTTTCAAAAATCATTGGACACTGGCGTGGTGCCAGAGGACTGGAAATTGCAGATGTTCCTCCATTCTTTAAGAAAGGAAGAAGGCAGCAGAAAGGAAATTATAGACTAGTTAGCCTGACCTCAGTGGTTGGGAAGATGTTGTGTTAATTGTTAAGGATGAGGTGATGGAGTACTTGGTGACATAGAACAAGATAGTACAAAGTCAGCATGGTTTCCTTCAGGGAAAACCCTGCCTGACAAACTTATTGGAATTCTTTCAGGAGATTACAAGTAGGCTAGATAAAGGTGATGCAGTAGATGTGGTATATTTGGACTTTCAGAAGGCCTTTGACAAGGTGCCATACATGGGGCTGCTTACCAAGTTAAGAGCCCATCGTATTACAGGAGTTACTAACATGGTTAGAGCATTGGCTGAATGGTAGGAGGCAATGAGTGGAAATAAAGGATTATTTTATGGTTGGCTGCCAGTGACTAGTGGTATTCCGCAGGGGTTGGTGTTGGGGCTGCTTCTTTTATACCGTATATAAGTGACTTAGGTGATGGAATAGATGGCTTTGTTGCCAAGTTTACAGATGATACAAAGATTGGTGGAGCAGCAGGTAGTGCTGAGGCAACAGGTAGGGTGCAGAAGGACTTAGGCAGATTAGGAGAATGGGCAAGAAAGTGGCAAATGAAATAGAATGTTGGAAAATGCATGCTCATATACTTTGGGAGTAGAAATAAATGTGCAGACTATTTTCTAAATTGGGAGAAAATCCAGGAATCTGAGATGCAGAGGGACTTGGGAGTCCTAGTGCAGAACACTCTGAAAGTTAACTTGCAGGTTGAGTCAGTGGTGAGGAAGGCAAATGGCATGTTAGCATTCATTTCAAGAGGTTTAGAATACAAGAGCAGGGATGTGATGCTGAGGCTTTATTAGGCACTGGTAAGGCCTCACTTTTGAGTATTGTGAACAGTTTTGGGCCCCTCATCTTAGAAAAGATGTGCTGGCATTGGACAGTTTCCTGAGGAGGTTCACAAGGATGATTCCAGGAATAAAGGGTTATCATATGAGAAACATTTGATGGCTCTGGGTCTGTTCTTGCTGGAATTCAGAAGGATGAGGGGGGATCTCATTGAAACCTTTTGAATGTTGAAAGACCAAGACAGAGTAGATGTGGAAAGGATGTTTCCCATGGTGGGAGAGTCTAGGACAAGAGGGCACAGCCTCAGGGTAGAGGGGCACTCTTTCAAAACAGTGATGCAGAGAAATTTCTTTAGCCAAAGGGTGGTGAATTTGAGGAATTTGTTGCCACATGCAGCTGTGGAGGCCAGGTCGTTGGATGTACTTAAGGCAGAGATTGATAGTTCTTGATTGGACATGGTTCAAAGGTTACAGGAAGAAGGGCGGGAACTGAGTTGAGGAGATAGAAAAAAAAGATCAGCCATGATTGAATGTCGGAGCAGACTTGATGGGCCAGATGGCCTAATTCTGCTCCTATGTCTTATGGTCTTATATTCTCTTCCCCTTGAAATAAATGCTAACATTGCATTTGCCTTCTCTCTCTCTCTCTCTCTCTCTCTCTCTCTCTCATATATATATATTTATATATATTTATTTTTATATATATATATATATCTATATATATATATATATATATATATATATATATATATATATATATATATATATATATATATCTATCTATATATATATAAAAGAAAAATAAATAGTGCACCAAGAGAGCAAAAGTGGTGAGGTAATATAGCTGGATTTATTGTCCATTCAGAATTCTGATGGTGGAAGGGAAGAAGATGTTCCTAAAACATTGAATGTGTGTCTTCAAGCTCCTCTCTGATGGTATTAATGAGAAGAGGGCTTGTCCTGGGTGGTGGAGGTCTTGGATGGTGGAAGCTACCTTTTGGAGATATTGCCTTTGAAGATGTCCTAGATGGTGTTGAGGCTGGTGCCTATCATCGAGCTGGCTGAGCCTACTGCCCTCTGCAGCCTTTTCTGATCCTGCGCAGTGTTTAATTCACGTTAGTGCGTCTATGATGCAATTTGTTGTATACTTTCTCTCATAACAATACAAATGATATTTTCTGAGGGAGATGTTGCATGTGTGGTACAAGGAAACCTTGTGCTAGTTTGATGCGTTTGTTCCGATGAGAGATACTACTGATCTTTGGAAACGGTTACATGCTGCTGTAACATCTTTCAGTGTATGCTGCAATGTACAGAGAACCTTTTCATCATTTCGCTGCTGAGAAACTCATTCCGGGGCAGTGCCAGTGACAATGCCGATGTGGCAATCACTAATGAAAGCCTGGTTATGACAGTGACTGGCTACACAGGGTTAATGAGATGTTTGGTAGTCAGGCACAAATCAGTTTCACAAGGGAGCCTCCAATATCCATCAGCAAAGTTGCTATTCCAGGATTTAGCAAGTTCACTATCTTGATGTGCATTATCATTACTTTGTGCTAACACTGTGCCATACATCTGTGCCACAATAATATGTGCAGCACCACTGTATCTCTAGAACTAGGGATTATGAAGGAACGGGCCATTGTGAATTTCATAAGAGGGAGATATGGCAGTTTTCCTCTGTATCCCTGTATAATGCTGTAAGAGGACATTGAACAATACAGTCACAATCAAGATACTGAAGAGAACAAAAAATTCCAAGCCTATCATAGGTTACAATGACTTAATTATCATCAGTGAAAATGGATGTTAACAAAAGTTCAAAAATTCGCAGTGCTTTAGTTTGTGTAAGTAGCTGATGGAAAATGACCACCATCCCCTAACACATGCCACCATCCCGATGTAGGATTCACAACTGTTGCAGAATGTGAAAGCTGCCTCTGAAGTATTGTCACCTGTGTAGCAGTTTTGAACCATGAAGCCCATCCCCAGTTACTGTGGTGTGCAACTTATTGGTGACTCTCTGCGTGGGACATTCGTGACAGGTCAATGGTCACAAAGTAACCTTAGTAATTACTACATCATTGAGTTGGTCTTTTGGCCCGCTGATTATGATACCAAATTAAACCAGATCTGTCTTTCTGCACATCTTCGCTTCATATTCATGTATCTGCCTAAACGCCTGTCAGTGTCACTATTGTGTTGTCTTCCATCACCAACTCTGGCAGTGCATTCCAGGCACTTACCACTCTCCCTGCAAAAACACCACTTGTCTGTGCAACCCTTGTTTAAGCTTTCTCCCTCTCACCCTACCTAGAGTTATTTTCTCTAGTATTTCTAACATGAAAAAGTCTGCAGATGATGGAAATCCTTGCATCACATGCCAGGGTGCTCTCTACAGTTACCTGATGAGGTAACTGTAGCCTTTAGCCAGGAGCAGATATCGTCAGGTGGTGCTCAACCTTCATAGAATGTTTCAATCCTTAACCACTATACTTTCCAATTAGCAGGTCAGCAGTGATGGCCAAGTCACTGCTCATCTGCTCCTGACTTCCTGCTCAACTCCTCTGGTCTGCTCCATACCCAGCAGGCAGCTCTTCCTGCTTCCTCCCCATCCTATAAGCTACTTGGTTCTTGTTCTTTTCATCAAGGCCCAACACAGACAGCAACCTCCTTACCAACCTTGCTGGGTACCCTCTACGGCCAGTCTCCATGGGAAATAGCCACATCTGCTATCCTTTGTCCCTGCACTTCTGGACTAAGGGCTGGTACTTCAGGGCCTTTCTCTCATGAGCCTCCTCGCATCCTTCCTCCCATGGTACTGTGAGCTCCATCAGGATGATTTTCTTGTCATAGACAATAGTATGATGTCTGGTTGAAGTGCGGTTTGCATCACCTCCGGCAACTGCAGCTTCCTCCCCACATCGACCCTCATCTCCTATGATTTGGCAGTTTGCAGCAGACTGGATTTCAGCCTGGTTACTATGACTGGCGTGGCCCTCTCCTTGATGCTTTGTTAACCCCTCTGCCAGCTGGTCTCTTTCTACACCTCTGTTGCTCCACTGTGTCAGCAAGGGACAGCAGGACCTTGTCATAGTGCCACCTATACCGTCCTTGTGTTAAAGCTGTTTTGCGTCCAGACAGTACGCATGCCAGTGAACCCCGCTGACCACAAAGCTTGCAGTTAGGGTCCTCTCTCAGCCCCCATGTGTGGAGCTGTGATGGTGCAGGGAGAGTGTCATACACAGACCACAGGAGGAAAGAAATGCAGAAGGGCTTCAGTCGCTAAAGCTCTGCCCAAGTAATCTTGCACTTAGGAAGATCCTATTTCATCCAGGCACCTGCCTTTCATCCTCACGGTTATGTGCCTCTGTCTGGACCATGTCACGCCTATTCCTTGCACTTACACTGGTCCATCACTGGAAGTGTGCCGAGCTGAGGCCTTGTCGTCCCAGGCATGGGTTGCCAGTGGTGTCTCTCAATTGCAGGGAGCTCACAGCCTGATCTGTGGCTGAGCTGGCGTCCCACTTTTAGCCCAATCTTGTTGTGACTCCTGCTTGTTTTATTAGTTTGTCATTGGAGCCCCTCAGTGTTAACACAACTCTACACTTTGTCACCTCAAACTCCTCCACTACCGATGACAGTGGGAGCTGTAGCTAGCCTGATCTTATGTAGAGCCCCACTGAAGAAAAATTGGAGGGAATCCCCAACCACCTCCAGAGGCACTTGTTAACTTTCCTCTCGATGCCTTCTACAGTGGTGACGGGGGACTCGTACTCTGCGAAAAGCCAGAGCAGACTTGGTAGAAGACCATGTTGATACAGCCATGTCTTAAGTTTACCATGGAGTCCATTTTTGTCAATCTTCTTCAGCCACTCTTCAGTCTGCTTTACAGTGTCGATAATGTTGGTGTTGTCCATCATTGCTGCATTAAACCACTTTCCAATACACTTTACTGGGTTGTCCTCTATGGATGGAATGACTTCTCCCTGTACCTGAAGACTGAACTTGCTAGTAGCCTTGCCCTTTTTGATCACCATGCATTTTGATTTCCTGGCCTTGAAGGTCATCCCACCCAGGTAGCTACATTGTCCAGGGTTTCCATACCCATCTTGCTTGGACATGGGTTACAGTAGTTACTGAGGTGTCACCCATGAACCCCCATATTGCAGGTTATTGGATGTCAGGCTCCAACACTGGGCCTTGGGTCACATCTGCTGCTGCTGATGTGAGGAACCCATGACAATGAAGACAAAAATAATACACACAAAATTCTAGAGGTACTCAACAGTGAGGCAGCATCTATGGAAAAGAGTAAACAGTTGATGTTTCAGGCCAAGACCCTGAAGAAGCAAACAAACTATGCAAATACAAAAAAGGAAATACTAAATAAATAGAGAGATAAATATTTAATGCTGACAATATAAGTTGTAAAGTCCTTGAAGATGAGTCCACAGGTTGTGGAATCAATACATTGTTGAGGTGAGAGAAGTCATCTATGCTGGTTCAGGAGCCTGATGGCTGAAGGTTCATAACAGTTCCTCAACCTAGTATTGTGAGACCCAGGGTCCCTGTACATCCTTCCTGAAGGCAGCTTCAAGAACAAAGCCTGGCCTGGATTATGGGTGTCTTTGAAGATTATTTATCGTATTTTCTAAATAGGCAAAAAATTAAAAAAATAGAGGTGCAAAGGGACTTTGGAGTCCTTGTACAGGATTCCTCAAAGGTTAATTTGCAGGATGAGCCAGCAGTAAGGGAGGCAAATCCACTGTTAGCGTTAATTTTGGGAGGATAGAATAAAAGAGTTTTGATGTGATGCTGAAGCTTTATAAAGCATTGGTCAGACCACCTTGAAGAGAGTTTGGAGGAGATTCTCGAGAATAATTCCAGGAATGCAAGGGTTAATGTATAAGGAGTGTTTGATAGCTCTGGGCCTGTATTCTCTGGAGTTTAGAAGAATGCATCGGGCAGGTTGGTGGGGGAGTGGGCAGAGTCTCTTTGAAAGCTATAGAATTTTGGAAGCCCTAATCAGAGTGGAGATAGAGAGGATATTTCCTTCAGTGGATGAGTCTAGGACCAGAGGGCACAGCCTCAGAACAGAGGGACATCCATTTAAAACAGAGATCAGAAGGAATTTCTCTAGCCAGTGGAATTCCAGTGAGTCTGTGGAATTCATTGTCACAGCTATAAAGGCCAAGTCTTTGAGTATATTTAAGTTGGAAGTTGATAGGTTCTTGATTAGTCAGGGCATGAAAGGTTATAGGGAGAAGGCAAGAGAATGGAGTTGAGAGAGATAATAAATCAGCCATGAAGGAAAGCAGGGCGTACACAATGGGCCAAGTAGCCTAATTTTGCTCCCATGTTTTATGGTCTTATGATGGATGATGTGCTGCTTTCTCATGGGAGTTCCCCTTGTAGATATGCTTAATGGTGGGGAAGTCTTTTCCTGTGATGGACTTTAAACATCCCTCCCATAATGGGGTGACAAAAACTGCCACAATAACAGAGAATCAACAAGTTTGGTCATTTAAAAAAAAACTCATGAGGCAATAACATATTGGCAACCGTTTAGATATCTGCTGAAATGATTTTTTTTACAAGGCTTCAAGATCCCAAGAGGAATTTAGATCTTGTATCCTTCCAGAAATGTTCCTTAGATGATTCAGGACCAAGACAGTACAATGAGGTTAGAGTTATGGAAACCAAATCAGAGAGCAGGAGGTGGAAAGTTTACCATTCGGCGTGTTAGTGAATCATTTGTACGGGTATATGGTTAAGAAAGGTTTACAGGAATATTGCCGAAATGCAGGTAAATGGGACCACCACAGGTAGGCAGCTTTGTTGTTTGGATGAGTTAGGCCAATATGCTTGTTTCTATGTTGAAAAGCTCTGTGACTATTGTGCTCGATTAATAGAAGATCGAACAGACCGTCTGGAGTCCAGGAGTTCAAATCTAACTGTGGCACCTCAAAATTTTGTTAAATTAGAATTATAAAAGATATTCGACCATAAGACCATAAGAAATAGGAGCAGAATTAGGCCATTTAGACCATCAAGTTTGCTCCACTATTTCATCATGGCTGATTCAATTCTCCTTTCAGTCCCAGTCTCCTTCCCTCTCACCGTATCACTTCATGCTCTGACTAATCAAGAATCTATCCACCTTTGTATTAAATATGCATAAAGACTTGGCCTCCACAGCTGTTTGTAACAACAAATTCCACAGATTCACCATTCTCTAGCTAAAGAAATTCCTCCTCATCTTCATTCTAAAGGGATGCTCCTCTATTCTGAGCTGTGTCCTCTGGTCTTAGACTTTCCCATCATAGGAAACATCCTCCCACATCCACTCTATCAAGGCCTTTCACCACTCAATCCGTTTAATCCTGGAATCATTTTCATGAACTTCCTTTGAACCCATTCCAGTTTCAGCGCATCCTTCTACCAAAGTTCATGACCATACACTTTCTGACACTGTATTCAATCTGCCATTTATTTGCCAATTCTCTGAATCCGCCTGTCTTCTGTAGCCTCTCTACTTTCTCTCTACTGCCTGCCTCTTCACCTGTCTGCAAACTTCACAACAAAACCATCAATCACCATCACCCAACTCATTGACATATAACTTAAAAAGAATCAATACCACCACAGAGCCTGTGGAACACAACTGGTCGCCGGCAGCCGGCCAGAAAATATTTGCTTTATTCCCACTGCTTTGCCTCCTGCCAATCAGTCATGTAATACCATGGGCTCATAGCTTGTTAAGCAGCCTCATGTGTGTAAACTTGTCAAAGGCTTTCTGAAAATCCAAGTACACAGTATCAACCGATTCTCCTTTGTCTATCCTGCTTGTTGTTTCTTCAAAGAATTCCAAAGGATTTATCAGGCAAGATTTTTTCTTTAGGAAGCCAAGCTGATTACAGCTTATTTTACCATGTGCCTCGAAGTATCCTGAGAACTCATTCTTGATAATCGACTTGCACATCTTCCCAACCATTGAGTCAATCTAACTGGCCTCTCATTTTCTTTTTTCAGCCTCTTTCCCTTCTCAAAGACTGGAGTGACATTTGCAATTTTCCATCTTCCAGAAAATAGTGATTCTTGAAAGATCATTATCACTGCCTCCACAATCTCTTGAGCCACCTCCTTCAGAACCCTGAGATGTACACCATCTGGTCCAGGTGACTTATTTACCTTCAGACCTTTCCATTTCCCAAGTACCTTCTCTCTATTAATGGTAACTTCATGACCCCTGACACCTGGAACTTCCACCATACTGCTAGTGTCTTCCACAGTGAAGACTGATGCAAAATACTTATTCAGTTCATCTACCATTTCCTTGTCCCTCATTGCTACCTCTCCAGCATCATTTTCCAGGAGTCCAATATCCACTCTCGCCTCTCTTTTACACTTTATGTATCTGAAGAAGCTGAAGAGAAGGTGTAATCATTATGGTTTGTCAAATATCGCTGATTTATGTTTGTGCTTGAGAGGAATAAAACTGCTGGTCTACTTGATTTATATGTGACTCTGGACATGGTGTAACATGATACATTCGTAATTGCCCTGTGATTTTGTGTAGAAAGCCAAATGGTTCAGTGGCCAATTAGATTAGGTTATGAAGACACGCAGTCCTCTTTTATTGTCATTTAGTAATACATGCATTAAGAAATGATACAATATTTCCTCCGGTGTGATATCACAAAACACAGGACAGACCAAGACTGAAAAAAACTAACAAAACCACATAATTATAACATATAGTTACAACAGTGCAACAATACCATAACTTGATGAAGAAGTCCATGAGCACAGTAAAAGTTCAAATCTCTCAAATGTCCCACATCTCATGCAAACGGGAGAAGGAAGAAAAACTTTCCCTGCCATACCCGACCACGGTCCGACTCTGAGTCATCTGAGAACTTCGAGCTCTGATCAGCTCTCCGACACCGAGTACTGAGTGCCATCTCTATCCGAGCGATTCGACCTCCATCTCGATCGCCAACAGCAGGCAAAGCTGGGGATTTTGAGGCCTTCCCTCTGAAAGATTCCGGACCGCGCAGTAACGACAGCAGCGAATGAGCTTTTCAGAAATTTTTCCGGATGTTCCTCTGTGCTTTCACGTCCATCTCCATCGAATCAGAATTGTCCACTGCCCCTATTTAATACATACGATAGCATTTTTTATCGAAGGGCTGCGCACGCACGGCGTGCTGCTTCGCTTTCCTCCCGCCAATTAGGATTGAGTTTATTTTTATAGGCAGAAGTATGGCAGGGGATGGGGTAATGGAAACATTGCTTGCAGCACCATTACCAGCAGATATATTTAAAAAACATGAATAATATATAATTTTTTCTGGTGCAAGTGGGAGGAGGGGCGATGATTGTGCTGCTACTTGAGCATGGGATGGAAGAGCGGGGCGTTGGGGTTCTGATGTTTCTGTCATTCATTCTTTGGGGATTGTTCTGTTTCATAGATGTCTGTGAAGAGTAAGAATTTCAGGTTGTATTCTGTATACATTCTCTGATATTAAATTGAACCATGGAACCATGGAGTTATCAAAGGCAGTAAAAAAAAGTGCAAAGTGAGATGTTAGAGCAGCTACAAAGTTCAAAGTAAAACTTATTATCAGAGTAGTACACACTTGTCACCACATACAATCTGAGATTCTTTTTCTGCGGTCATATTTAACAAATCTATAGAACAATGACTGTAAGCTGTAAACATCAGGAACTGTTCACTGTAAACAAACTGTAAAAATACAGATATGAATAAATAGCAACAAATAAACATGAAATAAGAATATAACGTATCAATATAACAAAATAACAGAGTCTGCTAAGTTAACAAATTTCACGTCAAAAGCAGGTGTTAGTAAACCCGATTCTGAGTTCTCTTCTCCGAAATGCTGTATCCACAGTTTGTATGGCCAGAGAGCTGCGTGTCAGACAGGGGCCCCACAGGGGACAGTATTGTCTCCCTTCCTGTTTACTGTGTATGCCTTGTACTTTAGACAAAACACTGAGTCATGTCATCTGCAGAAATTTTCTGATGACTCAGCAATAGTTGGGTGTATAAAGGGAGGACAGGCGGATGAATATAGGGCCCTGGTGGAGGACTTTTTCAAATGTTGCAGGTTGAGTCATCTGCAGCTCAACATCAGTAAGACAAAGGAGATGGTAAGGACTTTAGAAAGATCAAGCCTGCACTGCTTGCTGTTACTACTGATAGTGAGGATGTGGATGTGGAGAGGACCTACAAATACCTGGGGGTGCACCTGGATGACAGACTTAAGTGGAGCACCAACACAAATGTGTGTACAGGAAGGGCCAGAGTTGCCACTACTTCCTGTGGAGACTGAGCTCCCTTGGAGTATGCAGGCCTCTACTTCACATGTTCTACCAGTCTGTTGTCACCAGTACAATTCTCGGTGCATTGGTGTGCTGGGTTAATGGCATCAACATGGATGAGGCTGACAGGCTCAATAAACCGATTAGAAAGGCTGGCTCTCTTATAGGAGTCAAACTGGACATGCTGGGGGCTGTGGTAGAACAAAGGACCCTACGGAAAATCCTGGCAATTCTGGACAATGTTTCTCACCCTCTGCATGCCACCTTAGGTGAATAGAGGAGCACTTTCAGTAATAGACTAAGATAACTGTGCTGCTCCAAAGAGCGCTATATGGGGTCATTCTTACCCTCAGCCATTAGACTCTATAATAAGTCAATCTATAGCCGGGGAAGTGATGACCTCCCTCCTGTTAACTTCTGTTTACTACAGATCTGTTTAAGCTCTATTTAGCTCTGTTTTCCACACCCTGCTATCACGGACACCCTGTGCAATACCATCATCACTTCTTATCTGGAAGGTGTGAAGGTGCACCCATTACTGTATAATATTACAGTAATTCTTGCATTGCTACCTTATCAAAGTGAATTTGTAAATCTTGTAATCTTTGACTCACAAATCTTGTACCTCTTATATTTAAGCAAGCTTATTTTTTTACTATTTCTATATCCATACTCTTGTAATGCTACTGTGACATTGTAATTTCCTTTGGGATTAATAAAGTATCTGTCTGTCTATCTATCTATCTATCTATCTATTTATCACAAATTAAGGCATGATTTAATCCCAAGAAAGCAAGGCCTATATTGTGATCTACTACAGACCCATGGCTGATTGTTTCTAATTCAACCACCTACAGGTAATGTAGGGAGTAGAGAGGTTATGAGCAGAAATCAGCACATAGGATTTGGCCAATAATTATGTCATGCCCCATGATGGGTCATCAGATGCAGTCAGAATCTCCGGCTGGAAGTGAGAGGTCAGAGCACAACTTCCTTGCCTGATTCATGCCTTGTAAAGGCAGCTGCCTCTGGCATCGCAAAGGAAATGTTGTCGATTAACTAAATTAAGAAGCCATGTGTATTCTTCTATTTTTAGGGCTTCTTTAAGCGCACAGTTCAGAACAACAAACACTACACCTGTGTGGAAAACCAGAACTGTCAGATTGACAAAGCCCAGAGGAAACGTTGTCCTTACTGTCGATTTCAGAAGTGTCTGACTGTGGGGATGAAGCTGGAAGGTATTTATGTATTTCACTCTTGTTTTTGTGAAGACCAGTAACCGGTGATATGGTGGCATATTAGTTAGGTGCCAGACCAGTAGCAATAGTCCTGGACCATTGACACAGTCAGCGATCTGAATCACTGGGAAATTTAAACTCCAGTAATTAAATAAATCTGGAAGTTAATGTCAAAAAACAATTCTTTCAACCTTTAATTGGTATGGGATTATTTGGTTAAAATTCCCAGGAAATTTGCCATATTTATCAACATGGAGTTTGTGCAGAGCAGAACCAGGTCTCCTGCCCCTTCACTTCCCTACTGACCCTCTTGTCCAGCTACATTAGTCACATTTTCCTTCAATAGGTTTGTATCCTTCTATCTCTTGCCCTTAAGTATCTGCCCAAATGTCTTTTAAATATGGTAATTTTATGTACCTGATTCTAAAATCTCCCCTGGAAATGTGTTCTAAATATGAACTACTCTTCGTGCAAAAAAAAAACAACCCTCAGATACCCTTTTGGTACTACTGCCATAGGGAATATCTCCCCTATATATGCATTCCATAATCATATATACCTATATATGCATCGCATAATCACATATTCCATAATCTGGTCATTCCTAAGCCTTTTTTGCCCAACCTATCCAAACTTTCCCAATAACTGAAGTCCTCCCCTGCTAGTAATCTTCTCTGCACTCCCCCTATGCAATCACATCCTTCCTTCAGTGTGACAACCAGAACTACGTTCCAGACCCCAAAGAGGGCCCAACTAGAACAATATTCCAGACCCTAAACGTGGTCCAATCAGAACTACATTCCAGACCCCAAGGCTGGTCCAACCAGTGTTTTGTAAACTTGCACCATGATGTCCCAGTGATTATAGAAACATAGAAAATAGGTGCAGGAGTAGGCCATTCGGCCCTTCAAGCCTGCACCGCCATTTATTATGATCATGGTTGATCATCCAACTCAGAACCTCGCCCCAGCCTTCCCTCCATACCCCCTGATCCCCGTAGCCACAAGGGCTATATCTAACTCCCTCTTAAATATAGCCAATGTACTGGCCTTAACTGCTTCCTGTGGCAGAGAATTCCACAGATTCACCACTCTCTGTGTGAAGTTTTTCCTCATCTCAGTCCTAAAAGGCTTCCCCTTTATCCTCAAACTGTGACCCCTTGTTCTGGACTTCCCCAACATCGGGAACAATCTTCCTGCATCTAGCCTGTCCAATCCCTTTAGAATTTTATACGTTTCAATCAGATCCCCCCTCAATCTTCTAAATTCCAACGAGTACAAGCCCAGTTCATCCAGTCTTTCTTCATATGAAAGTCCTGCCATCCCAGGAATCGATCTGGTGAACCTTCTTTGTACTCCCTCTATGGCAAGGATGTCTTTCCTCAGATTAGGGGACCAAAACTGCACACAATACTCCAGGTGTGGTCTCACCAAGGCCTTGTACAACTGAAGTAGTACCTCTCTGCTCCTGTACTCGAATCCTCTCGCTATAAATGCCAGCATACCATTCGCCTTTTTCACCGCCTGCTGTACCTGCATGCCCACTTTCAATGACTGGTATATAATGACACCCAGGTCTCGCTGCACCTCCCCTTTTCCTAATCGGCCACCATTCAGATAATAATCTGTTTTCCTATTTTTGCCACCAAAGTGGATAACTTCACATTTATCCACATTAAATTGCATCTGCCATGAATTTGCCCACTCACCCAACCTATCCAAGTCACTCTGCATCCTCTTAGCATCCTCCTCACAGCTAACACTGCCGCCCAGCTTCGTGTCATCCGCAAACTTGGAGATGCTGCACTTAATTCCCTCATCCAAGTCATTAATATATATTGTAAACAACTGGGATCCCAGCACTGAGCCTCATTATGTTCTATGCCATGACCTATGAAGCTAAGCATGCTGTATATATTCTTCCCTGCCCCTTAGACCTGTGCTGTCACTGTCAGAGAACAATAGGCTTGAATCCCAAGGTCACTGTGTTCCTTAATGTCCCCTAATGCTCTACCATTCACTCTGTATGCCCTACTCCTTTTAGATTTCCCAAATAATCAATACTTTTTGATTAATTTAATTCTGCTAGCATTCTGCCCAACTTTCCAGCTGATCTACATCTTGCTACAGCTTTAGACAAACTTCCTTAGTCACAAGAGTACTAATTTTCATGTCCATAAGACCATAAGGCATAGGAACAGCAATTAGGCTACAAGGCCCATCAAGTTTTCTCTGCCATTCCATCATGGCTGGTTTATTATCCTTCTCAACCCCATTCTCCTGCCTTCTTTTTGATGTCATTACTAATCAAGAACCTATCAATCTCGGCCTTAAATATACCCAATGATTGTCATCTACAACTGTCTGTGGCAATGAATTCTGCAGATTTACCACACTCTGTCTGAGGAAATTCCTCCTCAACTGTGTTTTGTATTCTGAGGGTGTGCCTTCTGTCACAGACCCTCTACACATCCATTCTATCCAGGATGTTCAATAGTAGGTAGGTTTCAATGAGCTCCCTCTTCATTTTACTTACTTCCTAGGCACAGAGCCACCAAGCATTACCCTTTTTTTCCCAGGGTATTCTTGTAAACCTCCTCTGGAACCTTTCCAATGCCAGCATATCCTTTCTAGGATAAGAGGCCCAAAACTGCTTACAATGCTCCACATGCAGTCTGACCAATGCCTTATACAGTCTCAGTTTTTCCATTTAGACATCTACTAATCAACCCATCTATATTTGCATCCAAAACTATGCCGACTTTCCATTTGATTACAGCTGATTGGAAGCAATTCCTTCTCTAAGCGATAGCATTGTGAAAATTAGTTTCCCTTATCACTCTACTTGATTGCTGAAAGGAGAGAGAGTCACAGGTCAATCCTAAATCCTTTTTGCAAGCAAGATACCTTTGTATCCTTTTTGGAAGGTAATGACCATAGACCATATGACATAGGAGCAGAATTAGCCTATCTGGTCCATCGAGTCTGCTCTGCCATTCAATCAAGGCTGATCATTTTATTTTAATTCCTCCTCAACCCCAGTTCCTGGCCTTCTCTCCGTAGCCTTTGATGCCATGTCCAATCAAGAACCTATTAATCTCTGCCTTAAATACACCCAATGACCTGGTCTCCACAGCTGCTTGTGGCAAACAAACTCCAAAAATTCACTACCCTTTTGCTAAAGAAATTTCTCCATATCTCTGTTTTGAAAGGGCGCCCCTCTATCTTGTGGCTGTGCCCTTTTGTCCTGAGCTCTCCGATCATGAGAAACATCCTTTCCACATCTACTCTGTCTCGGCCTTTCAACATTCGAAAGGTTTCAATGAGATCCCCCCTCATCCTTCTGAATTCCAGTAAGTACAGACCCAGAGCCATCAAACATTCCTCATATGATAACCCTTTCATTCCTGGAATCATCCTTGTGAACTTTCTCTGGACCTTCTCCAATGCCAGCAAATGTTTTCTAAAATGAAGGGCCCAAAATTGTTACAATATTCAAGGTGAGGCTTCACCAGTGCCTTATAAAGCCTCAGCATCACATCCTTGCTGTTGTATTCCAGACCTCTTGAAATGAATGCTAACACGGCATTTGCCTTCCTCACCACCGACTCAACCTGCAAGTTAACCTTCAGGGTGTTCTACACAAGGACTCCCAAGTCCCTCTGCATCTCAGATTCCTGGATTTTCTCCCCATTTAGAAAATAGTCGGCACATTCAACACTACCTGAAACCTCCACCAATCTTTGTATCATCTGTAAACTTGGCAACAAAGCCATCTATTCCATCACCTATATCGTTTATATACAGATAAAAAGAAGCAGTCCCAACACTGACCCCTGCGGAACACCGCTAGTCACTGGCAGCCAACCAGAAAAGGTTTCTTTTATTCCCACTCACTGCCTTCTACCAATCAGCCAATTTTTCTAACCATGTTAGTAACGTTCCTGTAATACCACGGGCTCTTAACTTGGCAAGCAGCTTCATGTGTGACACCTTGTCAAAGGCCTTCTGAAAGTCCAAATATACAACATCCACTGCATCCCCTTTATCTATCCTACTTGTAATCTCCTCAAAGAATTCCAAAAGGTTCATCAGGCAGGATTTTCTCTGAAGGAAACCATGCTGGCCTCGTACTGTCTTGTCCTGTGTCACCAAGTACTCCATCACCTTATCCTGAGCAATTGACTCTAACATCTTCCCAACCATGAGGTCAGGCTAACTGGTCTATAATTTCCTTTCTGCTGCCTTCCTCCTTTCTTAAAGAGTGGAGTAATATTTACAATTTTCCTGTCCTCTGGCACCATACCAGAGTCCAATGATTTTTGAAAGATCATTTTTAATGCCACCACAATCTCTAACACTACCTCTTTCAGAACCCTGGGGTGCAGTTCCTCTCGTTCGGGTGACTTATGTACTTATAAAGGAATAAACTGAGTCTTAGTAATCATATGTTAAAGAGCATAATACAGCTAGGCAGACATTTGGCCTCAAGTGTTAGATAGTACAGGATAACCATAAACTAAGGGAACATTTTTCTCCTCATTTATCTCACAGTCTGTAGGATTATGTCCTTTTTCCTCTTTCTCCTTCTGTAATTCTCTAACAGAATCTGGGCTGCTTTAGACCACCATGAGACAGGTTCATTTTACCTTACTGATAATGTGCTGTTGTACTGATGCAGTCCAGCTCTGTATATAACTGGAACATAGATTCAGACTTTTGAGGTATAAATTTGCCTGAAGAACCAATAGTTGAAGCTGCCATCCGTGGGATCATGATTGAGCACCTCTTAGTCAAAATCCCACCTTGGACTGATGTGGTCAGTGTCCTATCTAATGTCTGAGTCCATACATCCAATCCCACCTGATCCACCACCTCCAACGGGATGATGGAATTAGCTCTAAAGACTGACGATCTGGAACAGACTAGATTGGGCTCTAAACATCACGAGCTATCGCACACTGACCTTCTCTAGGAAGCATTTAGTGAAGATGGGAAGAAAGGAAAGGAGAAAGAGGAAACTCAGTGGAACCTATTACGAGAAACATTATGACCTTAATTTATAAATAATCAATTTGTTCTATTTATCTTGTTGACCAGAGAGGTATTTTATTTATTTATACGTTTGCTTGTTTGTTTGCCTCTATCTATCTATCTCTCTATATCTATCACAGTAGTAGGCCTTTCTGGTCCAACAAGCCCATGCCACTCAATTACAACAATGTGCCCAATTGGCTTCCTAACTCTGTGGAATGAGGGAGGACGCTGGTGCAGCAAGAGGAAACTCATGGTTATGGGGAGAACGTACAAACTCTTGACGGATTGAATCTTAGTCACTGGCACTGTAATAATGTTACACTAGCTGCTATACTGTTAAATATGAAAAAGAAACTGGAGAGGTTTAGGATGTAAATTCCATACAGGGCTTAGCGAGAGCTGAAGATAAGGCTGCAACATTATGTACAACTGTATTTACCTGTGCCCTAACTGGTTACACTTCCTCTTACAGCAGTGAGAGCAGATCGTATGAGAGGTGGCCGCAATAAATTTGGACCTTTGTACAAGCAAGACAGAGCGTTAAAGCAGCAGAAGAAGGCTCTTGTGTATGGAAACAGAGTTAAACTGGACCCCACCACATACATGATGCAAAGCGTTCCGACAGATCTGAGTGGGCCCATCAGCAGTGAAAGTCTGTACTCAGCATCCAGGTGCTTATCCTTAAGCTACAACAGCTTATCATCTTCAGTGGGAGACCAGGATGGCAGCCCCATTGGCTCCTTGCCGGTCAATATGTCAGTCGCAGCTCATGGCACCATTGCAGGGTATCAGCTATGCAGCCCCTTCCCGGGCTGTCATGTCAAGTCGGAGCACATGGACCCCAGTTACTCAGGCTCCCAGGAGTCATTGCTTGGCAACCCATACATTATAGCCTACAGGCCCAACTCGAGCACAACCGTCCCCCAGTTGATGCAAGAGCTAGTGAAATGTGAGCCAGATGAGGCACAGGTCCGGGCGAAGATCTTAAACTATCTGCAGCAAGAGCAGACCTCCAGAGGAAAGCATGAAAGGCTTAACACCTTTGGAATTATGTGCAAGATGGCTGACCAGACCTTGTTCTCCCTGGTGGAGTGGGCCAGAAGTAGTATCTACTTCAAGGAACTGAAGGTAATGCACAACCCCGAAGAATTTTCATGAAATTAACCTCATATTGTTCTTCGAATGCAAAGGCTACTGACAAGGAGAAGTTTACCCCTAACTGTGCTAGAAATGATTGCCTGGGTAACACCTTTCTGGAGTAATATATAGCAGACTACAGTGGTATGCAAAAGTTTGGGCACCCCGGTCAAATTTGGTGTTAATGTGAATAGCTGAGCAAGTAAAAGATGAACTGATTTCCAAAAGACATAAAGTTAAAGATGACACATCTCTTTAATATTTTAAGCAAGAAAACTTTTTTTTATTTCCATCTTGTACAGTTTCAAAATAGCAAAGGAAAAGGGCCTGAAGCAAAAGTTTGGGCACCCTGCACGGCAGTACTTAGTAACACCCCGCTTGGCAGGTATCACAGCTTGTAAACGCTTTTTGTAGCCAGCTAAGAGTCCTTCAATTCTTGTTTGGGGGATTTTCGCCCATTCTTCCTTGCAACAGGCTTCTAGTTCTGTGAGATTCTTGGGCTTTGTTGCATGCACTGCTCTTTTGAGCTCCATCAACAGATTCTCGATGATGCTTAGGTCAGGGGACTGTGAGGGCCATGGCAAAACCTTCAGCTTGCGCCCCTTGAAGTAGTCCATTGTGGATCTTGAGGTGTGTTTAGGTTCATTATCCTGTTGTAGATGCCATCCTCTTTTCATCTTTGGCTTTTTTACAGATGGTGTGATGTTTGCTTCCAGAATTTGCTGGTATTTAATTGAATTCATTCTTCCCTCTACCAGTAAATGTTCCCCGTGCCACTGACTGCAACACAAGCCCAAAACATGATCGATCCAGCCCCGTGCTTAACAGTTGGAGAGGGGTTCTTTTCATTAAATTCTGCACCCTTTTTTCTCCAAACACACCTTTGCTCATTATGGCTAAAAAGTTCTATTTTAAATTCATCAGTCCAAAAATGCATCAGGCTTGTTTAGATGTTTCTTTGAACCTTTTGAATAGAACATTTTGGCTAGGTTAGGAGTTTGGTACGACATGGTGGGATAAAGGACCTGTACAGTGCTGTACAGTTCTATATTCACAGCAAAATTCCAAAAATGCAACAGTTTGCACTTATCTGGATTGAATGTCACTTGTCACCCAGCCCACTTAACCCAGTGATCTAGGTCCCCTTACTACTTCAGATAACCTTCTTCAGTTTCTGTAATATTATCTGTCTTAATGGATCTACAAATTTATTAACTATGCCTCGTACATTGTACATTGAGGGCAGCATGGTAATCTACCAATTACTGCAATGCTTTACAGCACCTGCTGTAAGATCGAGGTTCAATTCCCGCCACTGTCTATGAGGAGTTTGTACTTTCTCCCTGAGGTCCATGTGGGTTACCTCTGAGTGCTATTGTTTCCTCTCACATTCCAAAAACGTCCGATCAAAGTTAAGGTTAGTGAGCTGAGGCTATGCTCTCTTGGCACCGGAAGCGTGGTGACACTTGTGGGCTGTCCCAGCACAACCCTTGCTGATATGATTTGATGCAAATAATGCATTTCACTGTATGTTTTGATATACATGTAGCAAATAAAGCTAATCTCTTTATCATCCAAATCATTTATACAAAAAATGAACAATAATGGACCTAGCACTGATCCCTGTAGCACACCACTGGTCATAACTTTCTACCATCACCTGCTATTTCCTACCATCAAGCCAGTTATGTATTCACTTAGCTAGGTCTCTCTGGATCTTATGAGATCTAACCGTCCAGAATATACTTCCAAGTGAGACCTTTGTCGAAGGCCTTGTTAAGGTCCACATAGTCAATATCCTCATCAATTCTTTTGTCTATCTCTTTAAAACACTCCAACAGATTTGTGAGATACAATTTCTATGCAGAAAGCCATGTTGACTATCCCTATTTAATCCTTGTCTCTCCAAATGCTGATAATTTCTGTCTTACAGAATCCCCACCGATGACATCCGACCTGATTGACCTGTAGTTCCCTAGCTTTGCTTTGCTGCCCTTTTCAAATAACACTACAACTTCAGCAACCCTGCAGTCTGCAACTTCACCTGTGGCTAACGATGAAGCAAATATCTCCTCAAGCACATACACCTCCGCAATTTCTTCCTTAGATTCCCAAAAGGACCAATGATGCAGTTGGTCAGCCAAAAGTGGTTTATCCATTTTAATGAGCTTTAGAACTGCCAGTGCCTTGCCTTTAGGAATTCATACATGCAATATTCAGAAAGTGTTCTTTATTACCTCTTAACAGCCCATATATCTCCACTTATTACTTCAAACTCAAACTTTCAATATATTGCCAGAACATTTGATTTATCTCCATCCAGGAAAATACAACCTTTTAAAGTGAAAGCTTTCTGATCAGATTAGGTAAAAAAAAATATAAACTCCAACACTCAGATATTGCTCATATGAACTCATATCTTGGATAAGTTGTTAATGTGACTTTTTTCAAATGTGCACATTATTTCATAAAATTCAATAGAATTAATGAAAAGCTACACACAAAGACTGACAAACAACCTATGTGCATGAGGAGACAAACCATGCAAATACAAAATAAACAAGTAAGTAAGTAAATAGCTAGGCGGACAGATAAATAAATACATACATACGTACGTACATAAATAATACTGAGAACTTGTAGAGCCCTTGAAAGTGAGTCCATCGTTGAGAGTGAAGTTATCCATTCTGATTCAGGAGCCGGATGGTTGAGGGGTAATAGCTGTTCCTGAACCTGCTGGTATGAGTCATGAGGCTCCTGTACCTTCTACCCAATGGCAGCAGTGAGAAGAGAGCATAGCCTAGATGGTGGGGGCCCTTACTGATAGATGCTTCTCACAGGTGTCGTCTCTCCCACCTCAAAATTTTTAAAAAGTAACTTTGTAACTTCATTCATTTGCTCACCTCACCTCCCCCTACCACCAGCAACACACATCTACCTCTACCACCATCTTGTAACCTCCATATAAACCTTCATGGTTGTTGCAGGAAAGATGTTCCTGATGGTTAAGAAATCCAGAGTCAGGATTGTGAACATTGTGAACACGTAGAATACTCTACCACAGAAGATGTTCGAGTCAGAGCATTAAGCATTCAAAAGGGAGTTAAATAATATTTTTTGGCCAGGGAGAGTAGAAAACTGGAGGAATTTGGATAATGATATCAGATAGTGGGACAGACTCAGAGGGCTGAATAGTCTGTCCCCACTTCTACTCTCTAGATCTCCACCATCACTGTTTACCTCCAGTTTCAATGTCATGCTTGTCTTTAATTTACATCTCTCCACGAAGGACTTTACACTGCAAAACCATAAGTCCACTGAAGTCTGGTGGCTGAAGACAGTGTGTCCTGGGGTTAGAGGGCTGTGTGCATGGGTGGGTAGGAATGAGAGAGGAACGGGACTTGTTTCACTGTTATTGCTTTGTTGTTTGGTATGCTTTGCTTCAGTGTGTCCTTTGTTATTCTGCCTAGCATTATGAGACATGCCATAGTTGCACTGGAATGTGTGACAATACTTGTGGGCATCCCCCAGCACACAGGGGGAATTAAAGGCTATGGGGAAAAGACAGGTAGGTGGAGATGAGTCCATAGCCAGATCGGCCATAATCTTATTGAATGGCGGAGCAGGCTTGACGAGTCAGATGTTCTACTCCTGCTCCTATTTCTTATGTTCTTACATCCTTGGATGTGCTGGTTGTTACTGCAAATAATGCATCTCACTGTATTTTTCGATGTACACGTGATAAATAAACTTCAATATGAATCTGTATCAAGGCACCATCAGGCATAGGAGCTGAATTAGGCCATTCAGCTCATTGAAACTGCTTTGACATTCCGTCACAGCTGATTTATTATCCCTCTCAACCCCATTCTCCTGCCTTCTCCCCAAGTCCTTTGACATCCTTATTAATCAAGAACCTATCAAACTCCGCTTTAAATATTTCCAATAACTTGGCCTCCACAGTCATCTGTGGCAATGAATTCCACAGATTCACCACACTCTGGCTGAAGAAATTCCTCCTCATCTCTGTTCTAAAGGCATTTCCTTCTATTCTGAGGCTATGCCCTCTTGACCTAGATTGCTCTGCTATAGGAAAAATCTTATCTACATCCAGAATTCCCAAGCCCCTCCAATCTGACCTCCCTTGATCCTTTAGCCCTGGTCGAACCTTTTGGGTAGTGCTGTTCTTTCTTTTTCAATATTTTTATTAATTACTTGCATAGACGAATACAAAATACATTATGATATTATGGAAACAGAAACAAGCTTGAAACGCCCCAAGGGTAGTGCTCTTAATCATCATCTGTGGCTCAGAGCCAAGTAATGAACCCGTTGTGAACGGAGTTTTGCTACTCATGAGGTGTGATATGAATGGAAGTTATTGCTGTCAGTGATCTGTAACAGTGATATCCTTAACAAACCAAATCAAAAGCCAGTCGTCTGTCAACCATTGTTCTTTTGGGAAGTTAGGAAGCAGTAGTTATATGTGGTAGGGAAGCTGCGGAAGTGAGTTATAACAGGAAGTGCATTCCTTGCTGAGGGTTCATCTGCGCAGCACTGGATGGTGCCTTGTCTCCTCTCAGGAACTGCCCTTACAATGCAAATAAACAGGATGTAGGGTCCTGTTTTTCCCGAGAATGGAGAATCTCTTTGCTTCATGCTGTCTTTTTATCACCAGGCTGCCACTGAAGGCACTTCCCAATGTAAGGCTACTGTTTACAGCACGCTTTTCCAAACGTTACTGAAGAGAAAACTGATCCCATTTCTGCCTGGTATACTTCTCTGAATCAGAATCAGAATCAAGTTTTATTTTCACAGCCGTATGTCATGAAATTTGTTTTACAGCAGCACTCCAGTGCAATACATAAAAATTACCAAAAGGAAATATAAAAATAATTAGTGCAAAAAGAGAATAACAAGTGAGGTAGATCAAATTTCGAAGTACATTTATTATCGATGTTTGCTTTATACAGTCTTGAGATTCGTCTCCTTACGGGCAGCCGCAAAACAAAGAAAACCCATAGAACCCATTAAAACAAGGAGACTGTTGAACACACAATGTGCAGAAAGAGACAAAAAATCAGAACTGAACTCGAAAGAGATCCCACAGATTTATGGTCCGTTCAGTAATCTGATAGCGGAGGGGAATAAGCTGTTCTTAAGACATTAAGTGTGTGTCTTCAGGCTCCAGTAACACCTCCCCGATGGCAGCATTGAGAAGAAAAATGTCCTAGATGGTGTGTCCCTAATAATGAACACCAGCCTCTTGAGACATTGCATCTTGAAGATGTCTTGATGAAGGGGAGGCTGGTTAAGGAATTGGCTGTGTCTACAACCCTCTTCAGCTCCTTGCAATCATGTGTATTAAAGTCTCCATACCAGGCTTAATGACAGCTATGATGTACCGCATGCCAAGTGATGCACAAGAACTGATGGAATTAACTGACATTCACCAGGAATCAGGGGGTTATTTATTGTCTATATGTGGTCATTGCTGCCAAGGCCATAAGTACTGCACATCCCTCAAAAAATCAGTGGTTTTTCTTCTACAAAATATCAGCAATTCATCCAATCAAAGTGCTTTCATGGTGCCATTAGGTAGAGAGTTCCATCATTTGGATCTAAGGGTATTGAACGAGCAATAGTGTATTTCCAAGCCAGGATAGTGCGTGTGAATTTTCAGCCATAAGATGCAGAAGCCAAATTAGACCATTTGATCCATTGAGTCTACTCCGTCATTCAGTGATGGCTGGTTTTTACATCCACATTCTCCTGCCTTCTGTCCATACCCTTAACCCCCTTACCAATCAAGAACCTATCAATTCCTGCCTTAAATACACCCAACAGCTTGCACCGCTGTGCAGCAAATTCCACTGATTCGTCAGTCTCTAGCTGAAGGAATTTCTCTTCATCTCTGTTTTAAATGGACACCCCTATGTTCTGAGGTTCTGCGCTTGGATCCTTGACAAGTCATCGGTATTTCTGCATCTTTTGTTGTTCCTCAGATCAGAGATGGTTTTGCAAGGTGATGTTGAACAACCCTTGGCAGGTGACCACAGTGAAGATACTGAAGATACAGTGAATGGGGAACCAGGCGAGAGGGCTGCATTATACTGGGATGTTATTGAATTTTTCCAATGTTGTTGGAGTTGCACTCATCCAGGCGAGGGGAGAGTGTTCCGTCACACCGTGTCATTTGGCTTAAACTCAGTTCAAAGACTGATTAGTCATGAAGTGAGTCAAATCATCGGGGTGGCATGCAGCTTAGCAGTAAGTGCAACAGCATTACAGCATCAGTGACACAGGTTCAATTCTGCCACTGTCTGTAAGGAGATTATAGGTTCCCTCCACGACCACATGGGTTTCCTCACACCATTCCAAATACCTTTTGTAGGTTCATTGGTGACATGGGTGTAATTGGGCAGCACAGCAGCTTCAAATACACTCTTGCAACAGATATGCTTATGGGAATGCTAGTTTCTGTTGTTCAGTGAGAACAAGCGGCTTCATTGGTTCTTTACATTCACTGAGTTTCCTGAAGTTAAGAGCCTTTTCTCTTATGGAATCCAGGAATTGATGGACATCCAAAACAAAAATAAGACAATGCCATCTGTGGAGAGAGAAATTTTTTGAGCTGTGTAAAACCTATGAAGACCAGTGACTGAGAATTCACACCCATGAATATTTTCCAAGTGTCCCAGAATCCAGATCTGCGCAGTGGCCGTGTATGGTGGAATATTTTCCACTTTAAGCCCATGAATTACCAGCAATGTCTATCTGAGTTTCAGATTTACAACATCTGCAGGGTTTTGCTTCTTTGATCAAAGTATATTCCTAATGACCACTATGGAATTCACTAGAGTTCACACAAGGCCTATGACTTACACTGAGAACCCACATCAATGGAGTCGAGGTACCTAGAGAACAGTTTAATGTCCATTCATCAAACAGCTGAATTTAAACAATAAGATGTCATCCCAGGCCTGATAAATAAATGGAGGCATCACGAGAACACATACTAGTGCTCATTGAGGGGTCAGCAGTGGAAAAGGTGAATAGCCTCAGGTTTTTGGGTCGCATAATCTCTGATTATCTATCATGGGTCATATTGTGTCCACACCCAAGCACTGTGTAGCCATATTGTGGAATGTTTGATAATCATGGCCCTATAATATCTAGATGAGCGAAATGTAATACTTGTGCTGTGTGGGGACAGTGAAGAGGGTAGCGAGTGTGACTGGAGTCATTGGGAAGTACCTGAGCTATGTTAGGATGATAGTAGGAGGGAGTGGAAGGGAAGGTCAGTGTGAGCGGGTGGATTGCTACAGTCAATGTCAAAGTTGAGCTTATTGTCATGTGTATGTGTGCAATATAAAACTTACATCAAGTCAAAGTAAATTTGTTATCAGAGTACTTATAAGGTTCGTCCATTGTCATCGATGAAGACCTCGACACCATTAGTACTTTTTACAAGGTCGAGTTGCTAGCTCGACACTCATCCTGGCACGGATGGAAAGCGTGCCTGGGAGTTGATGGTGTCGAGACTAGCGCTTGATTTGAATTTAAATGAGGGAGAGTTGCGCAGCATCAACCTCACTCTCTCTTCCCAATTCCCATCTGGATCCAGTGGCAAGACAAGAGGCGAGACGGCTGAAGATGGGACTAGGTGCAGTGGATGACCAGGGCGTCTTCTGTGTCTTGTCCTGCTCTATATGTTCCACGACGCTTGCAGAGACCACCTTCTTGACCATTGGACCTTCCATTGGCCTCATCCGCTCAACCCGCCGGAGTCTGTCTTCACATGCTGAGATAGGCAAGAATACTTAACTGACTGTCACCATATACAACCCTCAGATTCATTTTCTTGTGGACCTACTCAACAAATCTATCGAACTCTGACTGTAACAGCTTGGTTAAGATTTTTACTGCCAATCGGTAGGTATTTCATTTTAGCAGTTCTGCCTTCAGCCTGTTTGGGCTTGAGCTAACGATGAAGGGTTGTGATGTTCATTATTACGAATATAGTGTCATCCTATCAGGATGGTGAAATTGGGAGAAGGTTCTAGAGAATGCAGGGCAGAGAGGGTTTTGAACGGACACTGGTGTGGGTCGAGGTCTTTTTGGCGGGAGCCGGAAGAAGACAGGAAGGAAGATGGCTGAGGATGCCGTCACTGTTGCACAAGGTGCTTGGTGCAGATGAATGGGTTCAAGGAGGAAGGACCAATACTCCCGTGGGGAAGTCTTTTTGTTTGAGATCGATTTTGAGTGACATTCAGAAGGTGGTGTGGATCCAGCGCGTGAGTTAGACACCTTGGTAGATGTAATGGCTTCTTTTCATTTTTCTTATTTTTTATTTTTTCTTTTTCTTTTCTTTTTCCTACTAATTGTTTGATATATCTGAAATTTGCAAACATACTTTATTTATAATTGTATGCAGTGTAGTTTGTTATTTCTTGCCAATGGGGCAGTAACCACACAGTATTCACACATTTTGGAGTTCGGGTGGGCGAGACATCCCAACCTTCCAGGTATGGTGGGACCCAAGTCATATCGACCCTAGATGAATGGAGTTTGTGAAAGGTGGTTTTCTCACAACTCAGTTCGGTGGCTGTTAGCGAGGGGCTAAGGAGCTGCACCTTGACAGACACCTGGTAAAAAGGGGTTTCATAACTATAATCAGATCAATGAAAGATGAAGTATAGTGCAGAAGACAACAATCTGTGCAAATACAAATATAAATAAATAGCAAGAAATAACGAGAACATGAAATAAGAAGATAGAGTCCTTAAAATGAAATCATTGGTTGTGGGATAGATGTGTACTTATCCCCTTTTGTTTAAGAGCCTGATGGTTGAGGGGTTGCAACTGTTCTTGAATCTGATGGTGCAGGTCCTGAGGCTCTTGTACCTTTTACCTGATGGTAGCAGCGAGACAGCGAGAAAAGAGAATGGCCTGGGTGGTGAGGATCTTTGATATGGATACTGCTTTTCTACAACAGTACTTCATGTAGATGTGCTCAGTGGTCGGGAGGGCTTTACCCAAGATGTGCTGGGTGAAACCTACTCCCTTTTGTAGGATTTTCTGTTCAAAGACATTACATGTTGCAACATTTCAGGTACATGGCACCATATAATTAATAGTCACACAATGAACAGGAATGAAACATATGTCATACATAATTTTTAAAGAGGAAACACAATTAGAACAAAAACAGTCCATTGTAGTGCCAAATGTGGTCATCATGTTAGTATACTGAGGTAGTAATTAGGTTTGTGACAGTTGATTCAAGAACCAAATAGTTGAAGGGAAATAACTGATCTTGAACAGGGTTGTGTGGACCGTCGGGCTTTTGTACCTCCTGTATGATGGTATCTGTGAGAAGATGGCATGGCCCGGATAGTGGCTATCTTTGATGATGGATGTTGCATTCATGAGGTAGCGCCTCATGAAGATGCGACCGATGTTGGACAGGGACGTGCCCATGATGTATTGGGCTGAGTCCACTACTCTTTGCAGCTTCCTCCATCCCAGTGCACTTTGTGGGTGGGATGAGAGAAAACAAAAAGTAAGAGTTGATGTGTGTGAGATAGACAGGATATGAGGTGTGCTGTACCTCTGCTGTAGAGGTGGAGAGAGTGAAGGGGGAATATGGTGTAAATAGGTCACTGGAAGTGAACACTTGCACTCTGTTGGTGGTGGAGAAGCGAGTGAAGAGAAGGAGTTTGTGGGGTAGATGGGAATAGAGAGCTCCAGTGTAAGAGGAGGCACAAGAGAAAATCGGGTGTCAGCCTGACGTAGTACCTACCCTTTGTGCGGAGCTGCAGAAGAGAGTGAAAGGGTAACAGGTATAATTGGAGAATGACTGGGAGGAAGGAAACATATTTTACCCTTGTGTTGTGGATGGCAAGGGGACATGGGACAACAGGTCTTCATTATTCCAAGCAAAGGAATGTAGTACCAGAACTGTGTAGTGGGTGGTGGTCACTTTTTAAGAATCTAGATCCCTGGGTTCTGTCCAGTGTGCTGTCTAAGCAATCATCATCTGGAATATGAAAATCTGGACTGTTGATTAAGCACTTACACTCAGTAGCTACTTTTATCAGGCACCTCCTGTACCTAATAAAGTGGCCACTCAGTGTATGTTCATGGTCTTCTGCTGCTGTAGCCCATCCACTTCAAAATTCAGCATATTGTTCTTCTGCACACTATTGTTGTAATGCGTAGCTATTTGAACTACTGTTGCCTTTATGTCAGCCTGAAATAGTCTGGCTGTTTTCCTCTGACAAGGTATTTTCACTCGCAGAACTGCTGCTCACTGGATTTTTTTTACACCATTCTCTGAAAACTCCAGAGATTGCGTGAAAATCCCCAAGATCAGGAGTTTCTGTGATATTCAAACCACTCTGTTTGGCACCAACAATTGTTCCATGATCAATTTCACTTAGATCACATTTCTTCCCTATTCTGATGTTTGGTCTGAACAACAACTGAACCTCTTGACTATGTCTGCAAGCTTTTATGCTTTAAGTTGTTGCCACATAATATGCTGTTTAGATATTTGCATAATAGATAGAGTGGACAGCCAGCGCCTCTTCCCCAGGGCACCACTGCTCAATACAAGAGGACATGGCTTTAAGGTAAGGGGTGGGAAGTTCAAGGGGGATATTAGAGGAAGGTTTTTTAATCAGAGAGTGGTTGGTGCGTGGAATGCACTGCCTGAGTCAGTGGTGGAGGCAGATACACTCGTGAAATTTAAGAGACTACTAGACAGGTATATGGAGGAATTTAAGGTGGGGGGTTATATGGGAGGCAGGGTTTGAGGGTCGGCACAACATTGTGGGCCGAAGGGCCTGCACTGTGCTGTACTGTTCTATGTTCTATAAATAGTAGTTGTATGCGTGTACCTAATAAAGTGGCTACTGAGTGGACATTGTCCTTTCTCATGTCTAGAAAAGTGCTGCATAAAACCTCCATATCTGTTGCCTATGAGGCCAGTACTGTGATCAGTAACTTTTGTCGTTCACTGCATGGCAGATGGGAGATATTTTCGGTAGATCCTGCATTGCCCAGAGCTTGAGTAAGAGTACTTTTTACGAGTGAATATTGCTTTATATGTCAGGCAGAGTGTGAACGTTACTTTGTTAATTGATGCTCAAGGCTGAATGATTGTTATCGTTGGAATGGGAGAGGAGAAACAGGACAAAACGCTACAAGATTTATCAGCGACATTTCTACACGTGCTTTCTCTGTAAACAATGTGCTGATTTCCTGTTGCAAAGTTCTGCCAGACTGTTACATGTTAGAACATTAAGGGCTTGTTTACTGACAGTACTCTCATTATTCTCTGTGACTGGTTGGCTCTCTTGTTTAGAACTGCATGTGTTTGAGAGATTGTGTCAAACAGGATGATGGAAACACAACACACTGTGCATGGAAAATGACAGGAAAATGCCCACGTTTTCTGATGGGACACTTGTGTAGTGTGGATGCCTGAACGTGTCTCTTACTTCCTTACTAATCCAGGGAGAGCCATTCAGGAAAAGCCCCTGTAATACATCAGCCAGCATCCCATCCTGCTTCCTTCAGCTCTCCTGCCCACTGTCCAATTTCATATAGTCGGTGAAAAAAGGATTCCTGATGACAATGGTGGAGTTTGTCATTGAAACGCCAATTATAATCGATACCTGTACCCGGCTGGAATTTTATTCTTCATAAAGTAAAGCTTCACAGTGCATGTTTCTCTCTTCATCCATGATCTCCTGGCTTGAATGGGGGGTCAGTATAACTTTAACAATATGCTTTGACCAACCAGAGTGCAAATACTTGATGCACTTGACCGATACTCCTAACTTCTCTGCTTAAACCTCCTCAACAGTTTAAGAATTATTCAACAGTAGGTAGTGTTGTGTGAGCAACTCTTCCTACAGGGATTAGAGTCTGATGCGGCAGGTGGAGACGACAGCTTGTTATTCATTCAGTCTGAGGTCAGGTGACTGTCTGACTCTTAGGAACATGCGTATTGGGAGATGGAGGAGATGGAGAATCCCTCATGACTCTTAAGCCCACCCCACCATTCAGAAAGATAGAAACATAAAAACATAGAACACCTGCAGCACAATGCAGGCCCTTTGGCTCACAAAGCTGTGCGGAACACGTCCTTACTTTAGAAATTACCTTGGGTTACTCATAGCCCTCTATTTTTCTGAGCTCCATGTACCTGTCCAGGAGTCTCTTAAAAGACCCTATCGTATCCACCTCCACCACCATCGCCTGCAGCCCATTCCATGCACTCACCACTCTCTGCATAAAAAACTTACCCCCAATATCTCCTCTTACCTATTTCCAAACACCTTAAAACTGTGCCCTCTCGTGCAAGCCATTGCAGCTGTGGGAAAAAAAGCCTCTGACTATCCACACGATCAATGCCTCTCATTATCTTATACACTTATTAAGTGTATAAGATGATGAGATCATGTTGATTTTGAGCAGTAACCTTAATCCTGCACCTCATGGTAACCCTTTACCCTTCACCTTTCAGCCATCTATCTACCTCTCTCAGCTTCTAAGGGGAAGAATAATGTTTTTGGCCAAGCCCCTTTATCTGGACTGGAAAAGAAGGGGACAGGAGCCAGAATAAGTTGGTGGAAGGAGGGAAAGGAATAAAAGCTGCCAGATGATAGGGAAGACAAGGTGAAGGTGGATGAGTAGGGCTGGAAGATGAATTAAGAAAATGAAAGAGTTAAAGGGCTGAAGAAGAAGAAATTTCTTAGAAGAGGGCAGTGATTGATGGAAGAAAGGAAACTAGAAGAATGTGATGAGCAGGTGAGAAGAAAAGGGGTGGGAGAGTATCCAGAATGGAGATTAGTAAAAAGAGAGAAGAGGGGAGGAAGGGGAACATGGAGATGTTGCCAAAAATGCAAAATAGTGGTATGAAGAAAGCCTGGATGGTTTAGGTTTACTTTCTTTGGTGTTTAAGGACAGAATCAATTAAATATGAGGAGCCTAGATAAAATAAAGGGGGTAGCAAGGTGTTAAAATCCATGGAGCATAGATTTAAAATACTTAGTAGCAATAACAGAACATATTTAACCCTGAGGATGTAGGATATAAACTCACTGCCTCATAAAGTGGGGAAGTGTTTGCCCAAAAATTCTGGAATGTGGGATAGAATCCCTCTACGTCATCAATTTCCCATAATTCTACAACAGTTCAAACCCCTGATATGCAGCACAAGACCCACTGACCTATTCAATACGGACACGTGGGGTTTGACCACATCAAGCCCATGACATTTTTGTGTTCTTTGCCATGCTTGGGAGAATACAGTTTGGAGGGCAGGGTTGGTTCCCAGTTGCACATTTTAGGGAGCAGTGGACAACTGAATGAATGAAGCTTCAATCTTGATCTCTGAATTGATGTTGCTGAAACGTTGTTTACTGTGTATTTAACAGGTTGATGATCAGATGAAACTTCTTCAGAATTGCTGGAGTGAACTGCTGATCATGGACCATATCTGCAGGCAGCTGGCTCATGGGAAAGAGTCAAGTATTCTTCTTATCACTGGACAACAGGTAAAGAACAGATCATGGACCAAGGTGGTTACTGTTGATGTTTGTGCTTCATATGGGTTTCTGATGAATAACTTTTCAAGAGCAATATTCAAATTTACTTATCACCTATACATCAAAATATTATACACAGCGAAATGTGGTGTTTGCGCTATCAACCAGCAGAGTGTCCGCAGAGTACATAGAACAGTACGGCACAGGAACAGGCTATTCAGCCCACAACGTTGTGCCATTCTAGCGAAGAAGTGAATCAAAAACACCCGAACAGTAAACCCAAACAAGAGAAAATCTACAGATGCTGGAAATCCAAGCAATACACACAGAATGCTGGAGGAACTCAGCAGGCCAGGCTGCATCTATGGAAACGAGTACAGTTGACATTTCAGCCCAAGACCCTTCATCAGGACAAGAGAAAAAAAGATGAGGAGTCAGAGTGAGAAGGCGGAGGGGAGTGGAGGAAGAATTACAGTGTGATAGGTGAAGCCAGGAGGGGGAGAAGTAAAGAGCTGAGAAATTGAGTGAAAGAGATACAGGGCTGAAGAAGCGGAAATCTGACAGGAGAGGACTGAAGCTCATGGAAGAAAGAAAAGGGGGAGGATGGGGGTGATGGGCAGGTAAGTAGATAAGGTGAGAGAGGGAAATTACCAAAAGTTCGAGAAATCGATGTTCATGCCATCAGGATGGAGGCTACCCAGACGGAATATAAGATGTTACTCCTCCAACCTGAGTGTGGCCTCATCGCAGCAGGAGAGGAGGCAACGGACTGACATGTTGGAATGGGAAGTGTAATCAAAATGGGTGGCCTGTAGGAGATCCTGCTAGATAGAGTGTAGGTGCTCTGCAAAGCAGTCTCCCCATCTACGTTGGGTCTCAAACTGATATACAAAAGGCCACAAAGGGAGCACCAGATACAATAGATGACCCCCAACAGACTCACAGCTGAAGTGTCACCTCACCTGGAAGGACTGGTTGGGGCTCTGAATGGGAGTGAGGGAGGAGGTGTAGGGGAAAGTGCAGCATTAATTCCGTTTGCAAGGATAAGTGCCAGCAGGGAGATCACTGGGGAGGGATGAATGGGCAAGGGAGTGATTCCTGCGAAAAGCAGAAAGTCAGGGAGAGCAGAAGATGTGCTTGGTGATGGGATCCCATTGGAGATGGCAGAAGTTACGGAGAATTATGTGCTGCATGCGGTGGCTGGTGGGGTGGTAGGTGAGGATGAGATATGAGCAGATGTGTGTGAAATGGAAGAGAAGCGGTTGAAGGTAGTGTTGATGGAGGAAGGGAAGCCCCTTTCCTAGAAGAAGGAGGACATCTCTTAGTTCTGGGATGAAAAGCCCCATCCTGAAAACAGGTACTGTAGAGATAGAGGAACTGAGAGAATGGGATGGCATTTTACAAGGAACAGGGTGGGAAAAGGTAGCTGTGAGAGTCAGTGGATTTCTTTCTTCCTTTTCAAATCTTTTTATTATTATTATCCAAAATTATCACCAGTACATCGAAGTAAGCAACACTTACAATGTCTCAAGAAAAAAAACATTATTTTAAAGATTGAAAAAATTTTGGTGATTAAAAAAAACCCTACTAAGCAAGAAAAAGTGGGGAAAAAACCCCATTAGGTGTTCAACCCCAGAGCCATGCATCATACAAAAAGCTTCTAAAGATAAACATCGAACTGCCAGCAAGAAAAAAAAAATGTACCAAAAATTTATAATTAGATCATGGAGGAAAACTATCAATGAACTCAAATAATAATAATGAGCAAAATGAACCCCATCTTTTTTCAAAATTATTAAAATAAAATCATAATTTTATTCTATTTTACACATGCGCAGAGCACATACCAATACAGGATGATCAAAAATGGCGGCGATGAAGAATACAGCCACATAGGAAACACACATGCTCCGGAACCACCCAATGGGAAAAAACTCTTAACTCGAACCCCACCCTCCTCCCCCCAAAGCCCGAAAAAAGGCAGGCATCCTATGATAGATTATGAAGCCAGGAACCGCTCTGTCTGTGCAGAAAAAAATGTAAAAAGATTCTCTCCCACTCCCCCAGTTAAAAAAAAATGACTGACCTTGTAAGAGGCACGATAAAGTCTCAACAAAGGAAAGTGTTTACATTCCAGCATCTACAAGCTATCCCATATGTATACTTAATCTTTTTTTAAACAAGAAAGAACCAAAATAATGTTACCTCTGAAAAAGAAAAAAACAGCACCATTTTAAAATTTAACGTTAAATCCCTAAAAAAAACTTTAAATTTAGTTGTAAGATGCTATAATAAAGCAGAAAAAAAGTTAATAGCATATTTAACCCAACAAAATCTTCAAAAATGCCAATTAGTAATATCATAAGTAACTGAACCCTCCCCTAAATATATATATAAAAAGAAGCCTCATTAGTAGGAAAAACTACCAATTAATTAATTAAAAAAGAAACAGAAAAAGACATCAAACCAGATATTAAGTTAAAGGAACAAGTCCCTTTATCTTCTTTTTCTCAGTCGAATGTCCGATTAAACATTTAAACAGTCATACTTGAACCATAGAAACCATAGAAACTACAGCACAGAAACAGGCCCTTTGGCCCTTCTTGGCTGTGCCGAACCATTTTCTGCCTAGTCCCACTGACCTGCACACGGACCATATCCCTCCATACACCTCCCATCCATGTATCTGTCCAATTTATTCTTAAATGTTAAAAAAGAACCCGCATTTACCGCCTCGTCTGGCAGCTCATTCCATACTCCCACCACTCTCTGTGTGAAGAAGCCCCCCCTAATGTTCCCTTTAAACTTTTCCCCCCTCACCCTTAACCCATGTCCTCTGGTTTTATTCTACCCTTGCCTCAGTGGAAAAAGCCTGCTTGCATTCACTCTATCTATACCCATCATAATTTTATATACCTCTATCAAATCTCCCCTCATTCTCCTACGCTCCAAGGAATAAAGTCCTAACCTATTCAACCTTTCTCTGTAACTGAGTTTCTCAAGTCCCGGCAGCAACCTTGTAAACCTTCTCTGCACTCTTTCAACCTTATTTATATCCTTCCTGTAATTTGGTGACCAAAACTGAACACAATACTCCAGATTCGGCCTCACCAATGCCTTATACCAGGAGTCCCCAACCTTTTTTGCAGTGCGGACCGGTTTCATGTTAACCATAGATCTTCTTTCTAAAAAAAAACCAGTAATATACAATAATGAACAAATCTCCTTATCTTCTTTTATTAGTCTGTCAATGAAATATCTAAGTAACCTTCATAAATCTTCTTTCCGAAATACCAATAATATACAGATAACCAAACAACCTTTCAGACAGTTCATTCAGTAGCAGCGGCATGTATAGTCTGAACAAACTCCAGTGCAGCTTTTGGATCAAAAAATGTACGAGGAGGAGAGTTAGGAGGAAAAACTTTAATTCTTGTCGGGTAACGCAAAAAAGGAAACAGTTTCTTATCATATGCCTGTTTCATTACCAGAGCAAATCTTGATCTTTGTTCCATTACCTCCTTTGGATAATCCTCAAAAACAGAGCTCAGATTCCTTAAATCTAAAAACTCTCAGTTTTCTTGCCTGTCGCATTACTTGATCTTTAATTTTAAAGAGATGAAAATAAACCAAAACAGACCTTGGTTTATTTGAATCTTTAAATTTCGAAGTAAAAGCTCTGTGTGTTCTTTCTGTAGTCGGCGGCTGTGATAATATGGTAGGAGATAAGGTATGAAAAAGCTTACCAAAGTAAACAGTTGAATCTCCAGGTTCAGCTCCTTCTTGCAGCCCAACAATTTGTATATTCCTTCAGCGAGACCTAGTTTCCAGGTCTGTAATCTTATTTTGATATCTTTCCAAATGAGTTGTAGCTTCAAACAATTTTTGCTTAGTTATCTTCAATTCCTCTTCATGTGTAATAACTTGAGTTTCCAAGTCTTTAAGTTTTCCCAGAAATGACTTCATTTCATTACTATTCTTTTCCAGTTGGTCTTTAATTGACCCATTCTGATCTTTAATTGAATTCAGTGTCCGAACCATATCTTCAGCCCATGGTGGCATTTTATCAGATCTTTCCTTTTCCATCTTTCCTTTCCCATTACCTTTGTCACTAGGTTCAGGCAAGTTCTTCCCACACCTCGTAGACATAGACATATTGTTCCCCCTCAAGAATCAGCAAATGATAATTTTAAATTCGAAGTTTAAACTAGGGGGAGAGGAACAAAACTAAGAGTAGCACAAAACTGCTGCTACTCCATTTGAATACCGACGCAGTCTCCCCAGTGGATTTATAAGAACGTATGACCAGAAGACATAGGAGCATAATTAGGCCATTCAGCCCATCGAGTCTGCTCTGCCATTCCATCATGGCTGATCCCGGATCCCACTCAATCCCATACACCTGGTTTCTCGCCATATTCTTTGGTGATTAATTAATTAATCAGTTAATTTCTGCTTTAAATATACCAATGGACTTGGAAACCACCACAGTCTGTGGCAGAGCATTCCACAGATTTACTACTCTTTGGCTAAAAAATTTCCCCTCAATTCTGTTCTAAAGGGTTGCCCCTCAGTTTTGAGGCTGTGCCCTCTAGTTCTGGATACCCCCACCAGGAAACATCCTCTCTACATCCTCCCTACCTAGTCCTTTCAACATTCGATAGGTTTCAATAAGATCCCCACAGCATTCTTCTACATTCCGGTGAGTACAAGCCCAAAGCTGCCAAACACTCCTCATATGTTAACCCCTTCATTCCTGGAATCATTCTCATGAACCTCCTCTGGACTCTTTCCAATGACAACACATCTCTTCTGAGATACGGAGCCCAAAACTGTTCATAATACTCCAAGTGTGGCCTGAGTAGTGTCTTATAAAGCCTCAGGATTATCTCCTTACTTTTATGTTCTATTCCTCTTGAAATAAATGCCAACATTGCATTTGCCTTCTTTACCATAGATTCAACCTGTAAATTAACCTTCAGGGAGTCTTGCAGGAGAACTCCTAAGTTTACTGCACTTCTGAATCTTTGAATATTCTCCCTACTTAGATAATAGTTCGCACTATTGTTTCTTTTACCAGAGTGCATTATTGTACATTTCCTAACACTGTATTCTATCAGCCATGTTTTTGCCCATTCTTCCAACCTGTCTAAGTCCTACAGCTAATGCATTGCTTCCTCAGCACTACCTACTTCTCCGCCGATCTTTGTATCATCTGCAAACTTTGCCACAAATCCATCAATTCCATTATTCAAATCATTGACAAACAATGTGAAAAGTAGCAGTCCCAACACTGACCCCTGAGGAACACCACTAGTTATTGGCAGCAACCAGAAAAGGTCCCCATTAATTCCCACTCACTGCCTCCTGCTTGTCAGCCATTCCTCTATCCATGCCAGTTTCTTTCTCGTAACATCATAGCATTTTATCTTGTTAAGCAGCCTCATGTGTAGCATCCTATCAAATGCTTTCTGAAAATCCAAGTAAATGACATCCACTGCCTCTCCTTTGTCCACCCTGCCTGTTACTTCCTCAAAGAGTTCCAACAGATTTGTCAGTCAAGATTTCCCTTCACAGAAGCCATGCTGACTTTGACTTATTTTATCATTAGTCTCAAAGCACCTCAAAGCCTAATCCTTGATAATAGACGCCAACACTTTCTCAACCACTAAGGTTAGGCTAAATGGCCTACAATTTCCTTTTTTTTGCCTTTCCTCATCTTAAAGAGTGGAGTGTCATTTGCAATCTTCCAGACTTCCGCGACCATGCCAGGATCAAGTGATTCTTGAAAGATCATGACCAATGCATACATTATCTCTTCAGCAACCTCCCTTAGGACTCTGGGATGTAGTCCATCTGGTTCAGGTAACCTATCCACACTAACACACTAGAGTTTTCCTTTATAATAACACTGGCACTCACTCCTTCTCCCTGACACACAAAGACCTCTGGCACATAATAGACATCTGTAGATTTGCTGTCTCCAGATACAAAGAAAGAGAGATTGAGAAAGGGAGGGCGGTGTCAGAAATGGACCAGGTAAATCTAAGGGCAGGGTGGAAGTTGGATTGGGCCAAATAATTCAATTCTGCCCCTATATCTTATGGTCCTTATGAAGGCACTGAAATCTGCAGTCAACCACGATAGACCACAACAGGTGACATCATGGCTTAAGGTCTAGTCCAAGGCCACACAGCTCCTCTGTCATCTGCCCTTGCTCACATCAATGAATCAGAGTAACATAAATCAATAAATCATGCTTGTGTTCTCACCTTTCCAGTCTGGTGGGGAATTATTGAACTGAGATATCAAATCTGTTTCTCTCTCAACTGATGATGCCAAACATCCTGACTATCTCCGGAGTCTTGTCTCTTTATTTCAAACATCCAACATCTTCTCAATTTGCTTTTCTATCTGCTTTGGAATATCATTTTTTCAGGTTGTACAAACTCCCTTAGATCTACCAGGTGGAATCCCATTGAAAAGGATACTTTCCAAAGAATAGCATTTTCTGTGGAAGTGAGATGCATTACTTTTCCCAGTTGAAATAGCTTTATAGGAATAACAATCCCTTTATGATAGAAAAGATCCCCCAAACATCTTCACCGGAATGACATTAAATAACGATTGACTGAGTCAGACAAGACAATATCAAGTCAAATAGTAATTGACTGAGCTAAATAAGGCAACATCAAGTCAAAACCTGGTGTAAAATTTAGGTTATAAGAAGGATCTTTAAAGGAGAGGTGAAGTAGGAATGCTTATGTCAGTAAATCCAGAGCTCAAATATCTTAGATGCTGAAGGTCGGGTTTTAAATTTGGAGTAATTAAGTAACTTGGGGAAATGACCATGTACTTTAACTTTACATTTTATGATTTGCAATATTCCTGCATGGATTAACTCTGCTCTGCCTGCTCTCAGATTGACCTTTCAACCATCGTTTCACAATCAGGCGCCACATTAAATAATCTGGTGAACCGCACTCAAGAATTGGTAGCCAAGCTCCAGTCCCTGCAGATAGATCGTCATGAGTTTGTCTGCCTGAAATTCTTGGTTCTCTTCAGCCCAGGTAAGCCATAAGAATCCAGGAGATATATTTCCTTCCTCTTCACTAACCTTGGTAGTTGACAGCTCTCCAGTGTTCCCCTGGAACTTCCTAGTACGTGGGGTATGATGAGATTTTAGATCAGTTAATGGATGAATGTCCGGATTGCTGAGGAATTGAAATGAAGATCAGAGCTTTATTCTCACCACAGTAACTGAGAATTGAATTTCAAGTAATCAATTACATTAGGAATAAAATAGAAAACAACACACACAAAATGCTGGAGGAACTCAACAGCTCAGGCAGCATCTGTGGACATGAATAAACAGTAGCCTTTTCAGGCCGAGAACCTCCATCAGCATTGTTAAGGTACTGCGATAATGTCAGTGGAGTTTAAAAATTCGGTCTATGAACAGTTTTCCATTATGGGCATTTTAATTAAATTGTGCTGTAACTGTAATGGGAAACCATAAAACTATGAGATTGTTACTAACAGCTTGTCTGGTTCAGTGGGAACCAGACAAGCTAGATTGGGAAAATCAAGTTGGTGCCAGATCTCAAGAGGGTAATTTCTAGAATGTCTATGAGGTGGCTTTTTAGAGAAGATCATGGTTGAACCTACTTGAAGATCAGCTATTCTAGATTGGGTGCTGTGCAGTGAGCCAGAATTGATTAGATAGCTTAAGCTTAAAAAAAAACCCTTAGGGACAAGTGATTATAATATGATCAAATTCATCCTGAAATTTGAGAAGGTGCAACTAAATTCAGGTGTATCACTATTACAGTGGAATAAAGGGAATTATAGGCCATGAGAAAGGAGCCGGCCAAAATTGATTGGAAAAGGACGTTGGCAGAAACATCCTCAAAAAATTCAATCGGGCTCTTACAGCACGATGTGCCTTTGACAAAGTCATGCTGACTATTCCTAATCATATTACGCCTGTCCAAATGTCCATAAATTCTGCCTCTCAGGATCTTCTCCATCAACTTACCAACCACTGAAGTAAAATTCACTGGTCTATAATTTCCCAAGCTATCTCTACTCCCTTTCTTGAATAAGGGAACAACATCTGCAATCTTCCAATCCTCCGGTACCTCTTCTGTCCCCAGTGATGATGCAAAGATCATTACCAGAGGCTCAGCAATCTTCTTCCTCGCCTCACACAGTAGCCTGGGGTACATCTCATCAGGTCCCGGTGACTTATCCAACTTGATGTTTTCCAAAGGGTCCAGCATAAACTCTTTCTTAATATCTATATGCTCAAGCTTTTCAGTCCACTGTAAGTCATCCCTACAATCGCCAAGATCCTTTGCCGTAGTGAATACTGAAGCAAAATATTCATTCAGTACCTCTGCTATCTCCTCCGGTTCCATACGCACCTTTCCACTGTTACACTTGATTGGTCCTATTCTCTCACGTCTTATCCTCTTGCTCTTCACTCACAATACGCTGGAAGAACTCAGCAGGTCGGGCAGCATCCATGGAAAAGATCATTCGACGTTTCGGGCCGGAACCCTTTGTCAGGACTGTAGGGGGAAGGGGCAGAGGCCCTATAAAGAAGGTGGGGGAGGGTGGGAAGGAGAAGGCTGGTAGGTTCCAGGTGAAAAACCGTACGGGGAAAGATAAAGGGGTGGGGGAAGGGAGCCAGGGTGGTGATAGGCAGGAAAGGTGAAGAAACGATAGGGGAAAACACAATGGGTAGTAGAAGGAGGCGGAACCAAGAGGGAGGAGGTAGGCAGCTGGGGGAGGGGGCAGAGTGACATAGGGTTAGGGGAAGGGAGGGGGAGGGAATTACCGGAAATTGGAGAATTCTATGTTCATACCAAGGGGCTGGAGACTACCTAGACGGTATATGAGGTGTTGCTCCTCCAACCTGAGTTTAGCCTCATCATGGCAGTAGAGGAGGCCATGTATGGACATATCTGAATGGGAGTGGGAAGCAGAGTTGAAGTGGGTGGCTACTGGGAGATCCTGTCTGTTTTGGCCAACGGAGCAGAAGTGCTCGACAAAGCGGTCCCCCAATCTGCATCGGGTTTCACCGATGTAGAGGAGGCCGCACCGGGAGCACCGGATGCAATAGATGACCCCAACAGACTCACAAGTGAAGTGTTGCCTCACTTGGAAGGACTGTTTGGGGCCCTGAATGGTGGCAAGAGAGGAGGTGTAGGGACAGGTGTAGCACTTGCACTTACAGGGATAAGTGCCAGGTGGGAGATCCGTGGGGAGGGACGTGTAGACCAGAGAGTCGTGGAGGGACCGATCCCTGCGGAAGGCGGAGAGGGGTGGAGAGGGAAAGATGTGCTTAGTGGTGGGGTCCTGTTGAAGGTGGCGGAAGTTGCGGAGGATAATGTGTTGGATCCGGAGGCTAGTGGGGTGGTAGGTGAGGACAAGGGGAATTCTGTCCCTGTTGTGGTGGCCAGGTGGGAGATCCGTGGGGAGGGACGTGTGGACCAGAGGCCAGGTGGGAGAATGCCTTGGGATTTTCCTTAATCCTGTCTGCACCTTCTGGCTCTCCTAATTTCATTCTTCAGCTCCTTCCTGCTAGCCTTATAATCTTCGAGATCTCTATCATTACCGAGTTTTTTGAATCTTTTCTTTTCTTCTTGACTAAATTTACAACAGCCTTTGTGCACCACGGTTCCTGTACCCTACCATCCTTTCCGTCTCATTGGAATGCACCTTTGGAGAACGACACGCAGATATCCCCTGAACATTTGCCACATTTCTGCTGTACATTTCCCCAAGAACATCCGTTCTCAATTTATGTTTCCAAGTTCCTGCCTGATAGCTTCATATTTCCCCTTACTCCAATTAAACGCTTTCCTAACTTGTCTGTTCCTATCCCTCTCTAATCATATGGTAAAGGAGATAGAATTCACAGAGCCCTGAAAGTTGCCTCACAGGTAAATAGGGTAGTTAATCAGAATCAGAATCCTTTATTATCGCCAAGTATGTGGACACATACAGGGAATTTGATGCCAGTTTCCCTGAGCTCTCACTGTACGGAATCAAAAAGCAAACAAAACAATAGTGTAAATAATTGTGAACTATATACAATGAGGTATACCTGTGTATGTACAGGTGGACTTGGTTTATAATAGACTTAAATTCGAGTGTTCATAAGACCGATGGCATACAGAAAGAAGTTGTTCTTGTACCTATTTGTCCTGGCATACAATGATCTAAAGTGCCTACCAGAAGGAAGGAGTTGGAACAGGTGATGTCCAGGGTGTGGTGAGTCTACAATGATGCTGCTTGCTCGCTTCCTGACTCTAGATGCATATAAGTCCTGGATCGAGGGCAGCTTCACACCAATAATCCTTTCCGTAGCCCTGACGGTTTTTTGGAGTCTATTCTTGTCTTGTTTGGTAGCTGATCCAAACCAGACAGTGATGTACGAACAGAGAACAGACTGGATTATTCCTGAATAGAATGAGGCAGGTTGTACTTCCTGAGTTGACGTAGGAAATACAACCTCTGCTGAGCCTTTTTGATAAGAGTGTCCACGTTGGGTGTCCACTTCAGGGTCCTGGGAGATTGTGACACTCAGAAACCTGAAGGTCTCCACAGCAGACACAATACTGTTGAGTGTAGTGAGTGAGGGGAGTATTGGGGGACTCCTCCTGAAGTCCACTGTCATCCCCACAGTCTTGAGCGTATTTAGCTCCAGATTGTTCTGACCACACCAGAGGGCCAGCCGTTCCACCACCTGTGTGTATGCAGACACATCACCGTCTCGGATAAGGCCAATGACAGTCGTGTTGTCTGCAAACTTCAGGAGTTTAACAGATGGATCCTGTGAGGTGCAGTCATTAGTGTAAAGGGAGAAGAGCAGTGGGGAGAGCACACATCCCTGGGGGGCACCGGTACTGATTGTCCGGGTGCTAGAAATGAGATGCTCCCCAGCCTCACTTGCTGCACCCTGTCATTCAGGAAGCTTGTGATCCACTGACAGATGGCGGGGGAGACAGTGAGCTGGGTGAGTTTGGAACAGAGGATTTCTGGGATGATGGTGTTGAATGCCGAGCTGAAGTCAACAAACAGGACCCTCGCAGAAGTTCCTAGGTTGTCGAGGTGTTGTAGTATGTAATGCAGTCCCATGTTGACTGCATCATCCATTGACCTATTTGCCCGATAAGCAAACTGCAGGGGGTCCAGCAGAGGGCCTGTGATGTCCTTCAGGTGAGCCAATACTCATCTCTCAAAGGACTTCATGACCACAGATGTCAAGGCAACAGGCCTGTAGTCATTAAGAAAGCTTAGCTTTCGTAAGTCGAGGGATAGGGTTTTAGAGTCACGAGGTAATGATGCAGCTCTATAAAACTCTGGTTAGGCCACACTTGGAGTACTGTGTCCAGTTCTGGTCGCCTCACTATAGGAAGGATGTGGAAGCATTGGAAAGTGTACAGAGGAGATTTACCAGGGTGCTGCCTGGTTTAGAGAGTATGCATTATGATCTGAGATTAAAGGAGCTAGGGCTTTACCCTTTGGAGAGAAGGAGGATGAGAGGAGACATGATAGAGGTATACAAGATATTAAGAGGAATAGATAGAGTGGACAGCCAGCGCCTCTTTCTCAAGGCACCACTGCTCTGTACAAGAGGACATGGCTTTAAGGTAAGGTGTGGGACATTCAAGGGACATATTAGAGGAAGATTTTTTACTCAGAGAGTGGTTGGTGTGTGGAATGCACTGCCTGAGTCAGTGGTGGAGGCAGATACACAAGTGAAATTTAAAAGACTACTAGGTAGGCATATGGAGGAATTTCAGGTGGGGGGTTCCATGGGAGGCAGGTTTTAAGGGTTGGCACAACCTCTTGGGCCGAAGGGCCTGTACTGTGCTGTACTATTCTATGTTCTATGTTCTAGAATTGTGATCACTATCTCCAAAATGCTCTCCCACTGAGAGATCTGACACAAGACCAGGTTCATTTCCCAATACCAGATCAAGTACAGCCTCTCCTCTTGTAGGCTTATCTACATATTGTGTCAGGAAACCTTCCTGAACACACCTCACAAACTCCACCCCATCTAAAAACCCCTTGCTCTCGGGAGATGCCAATCAATATTTGGGAAATTAAAATCTCCCACCACGACAACCCTGTTATTATTACACTTCCAGATCTGTCTCCTTATCTGCTTCTCGATGTCCCTGATACTATTGGGTGGTCTATAAAAAACACCCAGTAGAGTTATTGACCCCTTCCTATTCCTAATTTCCACCCACAGAGACTCAGTAGAAAATCCCTCCATAACTTCCTCCTTTTCTGCAGCCATGACACTATCTCTGATCAGCAATGCTACGTCCCACCTCTTTTGCCTCCCTCCCTGTCCTTCCTGAAACATCTGAAGCCTGGCACTTTGAGTAACCATTCCTGCCCCGAGACATCCAAGTCTCTGTAACGGACACAACATCATAGTTCCAAGTACTGATCCACGCTCTAAACTGTGTTCATACTACTCCTTGCATTAAAATAGACACATTTCAAACCATCGGTCTGAGCGCATGTCTTCTCTATTACCTGCCTATCCTCTCTTTCACACTGTCTCAAACCTTTCTCTATTTGTGAGCCAACCCTTCCTCTGTCTCTTCAGTTCGGGTCCCACCCCCCAGCAATTCTAGTTTGAACTCTCCCCAATAGCCTTAGCAAACCTCCCTGCCAGGATATTGGTTCCCCTCGTATTCAAGTGCAACACGTCATTTTTGTACAGGTCCCGCCTACCCCAATAGAGGTCCCAATGATCCAGAAACCTGAATCCCTGCTCCCGTTCCAATCCTCCACCTCATTCTATTCCATACTCAATGTCACGTGGCACAGGCAGTAATCCCAAGATTACTACCTTTGAGGTCCTGCTTCTCCACTTCCTTCCTACCTCCCTAGTCTTTTTTTCAGGACCTCCTCCCTTCTCCTACCTATGTTTCTGGTACCAATATGTACCACAACCTCTAGCTGTTCTCCTTCCCACTTCAGGATATCGTGGACATGATCAGAAACATCTTGGACCCTGTCACCTGAGAGGCAAATGATCATCCATGTTTCTTTCCTGCCTGTCTGACCCCTAACTATAGAGTCCCCTATCACTGCTGTCATCCTCTTCCCTTCCCTCCCCCTCTGAAAAGACTGTGCTAGAGGTGCGGCCACTGTTGCTTCCCCCAGGTAGGCTGTCACCTGGAGTGAGTATTTATTGTTAAGAGGGACAGCCACAGGGGTACTCTCTAGTATCTGACTCCTGCCTTTCCCTCTCCTGACTATTACTCACTTATCTGTCTCCCAAGGCCCCGGTATGACTACTTGCCTATAGCTCCTCTCTGTCACCTCCTCACTCTCCCTGACCAGACGAAGCTCATTGAGCTGCATCTCCACTTCCCTAACCCGGTCCCTAAGGAGCTGCACCTCGATGCACCTGGCACAGATGTGTCCATCCAGAAGGCTGGGAGTCTCCCAGACATCCCACATCCGACACCCAGTACAGAACACCGGCCTGACACACTTACTTCTTGTTTCTATTCTTCACAGGTAACTTACCTCGCCTTGACCCGTTATTGCTGACGTGCCATTGAGCCAAAGCCCTCCTACTCTGTCTCCCTCTATTCTGATGCCCACTCTATAAAATTGTCTTCCTTTTAACTCGCTAACATCCACATCAGTCGTGCCTCGATCTGATGTCCTTCCAGGAGTCAAATCTGCAATCCTTGCCCTGCTTGGCTAACCTCCATGTTAAACGTCAGCATCTGTGTTTGACTCTTAGCTACTTCTGAAGTAGAATGAATTGACAATGAATATTGCCTCTCACTAACACACAGTAAACAATTACAGTAAAGCTCTGATAATTTGGGGGCTATTTTTATTTTTACTTTTCTGCGTTATCGGATGTTATTTTATTGATAATCTAAAAGGTTTGCAATCATAGTAATATTTCAATGAACCCAGTTAATTTAAAGAGAGTATAGGAAACAGAAAGAGCTAAGTTTCTTGGAAAGGACACCAACAAAACCAGGTCAGTTGAAGGGAAATGAGGGACTGAGCCTCAGTGAGTGGATGGGTCGGATGGGTCACTGGAACAATGGCCACAATGAGCAGAAAATGGTAATATCTTCTTGTGAGATCAAAGTCAATTAAGTAGAAAGTACACTTATTGTCACAATACATACATATTACTAAGATAAAAAATTTACTTTAAAGATTCATTTATTTGCAGGCACTTACAGGAAAATAAAGAAATGTAACAAATTTGTAATTGACAATGCAACAGAAAAACAATTCAATACATATAATGAAAAACTATATATAAACAAAGACTGACAAAACAACCAACTTCAAAAAAAAGACAAATTGTACAGATAAAAAAATAATACTGAGAACGTAAGATGTGTAGTGCGTAAAGACCATAAGACAGACAAGCAGAATTATGCCATTCCACCCATCAAGTCTGTTCTGCCATTCCATTGTGCCTGATTTACTGTTCTTCCTAACCCTATTCCCTTGCTTCCTCCCAGTAACCTTGACACCCTGACTAATCAATAATCTATCAAACTCCACTTTAAATTCACCCAATGACTTGGCTTTCACAGCTACCTGTGGCAATGAATTCCACAGATTTCCCACACTCTGACCAACAAAATTCCTCCTCAACTCTGTTCTAAAAGGGGGTTCTTCTATTCTGAAGCTGTTATCTCTAGTCCTAGACCTCTCCACTATAGGAAACATCCTCTCCACATCCACTCTATCGAGGCCTTTGAATACTCCTCCTTGAAAGTAAGCCTGTTGAGGCCAAGAAATTGCGATTTCTGAATGTTTGGATGACAGATCTAACAAGCTTCTAGCCACTGAGTTGTCAACTCTTCTGTACACAGATGTGAAGAACCTAGAAAACCAGCCCTTTGTGGAAAGTATCCAGGAGAAGGTCAACAGGGCTCTGATGGACTACACCATGCGCTTCCCCCAGCAGGTTGACCAGTTCGGGCAGTTACTCCTACGGCTCCCGGAAATACGAGCTATCAGCATGCAAGCGGAGGAGTACCTTTACCTCAAGCACTTGAATGGAGACGTGCCATGTAACAACCTGCTCATTGAAATGCTCCATGCCAAGCACTTCTGAGGGATGAACGAGTGCTAGACAGTGGATAAAAGTCCATGGGAACCCAACAGAAAACATATATGGAAACAAATTTTCACATTGATGACCAGACAGATAGAAAGGGAAACACATAGTGGCAGATGTAAAATTAAATACTGCCTCTGTACGTTTGTGGATTCTATTTATAATGGAACCATTCTAGACATTGTTTTGCCATCAAAATGAGTCACCGCTGTACTTGTGTGGAATACTATTCATTTACTGGAGTCCTCAAGGCAAAGCAGAAAGACTCAAACTGGTAAAGACAAGGATGGATGGCACTTGCCCAGTAATCCATGATCTAATGAGTTAAAGTGATAAGATCAAATTTAACCATGTCTGTTGGGCCAATTGAAATTGGGTCGGTTTAGTAACAAGTGAATTAAAGCTAATTAAGTGGTGAACATGAAAATACAAAATTGTCATAAAGGTCTATCTGGTTCACTAATTCCGTTAAGGAAGATTGTGATCCTTGTGTGTGATGTCAGGCTGTGTTGGTGTAGTTCATTGAAAGCCACATGATTTAAGGACGCTATTCTTCTACAGGAATGAGTGAAAGAATGTAGTTTCAGAGGATGAAATGAACCATTGGGGTCCACCTGATAAAGCAGACGTGGCAATGCAGCTGAATCGTAATTATGTCTGGCATTTGTGGAAGACTGGGTGATGGCATCATGACAGCAACATGGAAGTCTTCATCAGGCTTGCAGTGTCCATGAGATTCAACAACTGTGAATCCCTCCACCAAATTAATTAAGAGTCTAGGCAGTTATTGGATAGAACTGAGTAACTGAGGTCGCACAACACTTTTGGTTTACACTGTCTTGTACTTGTGAGGGAACTCCATCCACTGACGCAAGTGTTCATTCCCTCTAACACATAGGTTTCTGTTGCGTGCACCATCAGAGAAACTATTAATCATCTCCTTCCATTTTGGACCCTTGTCCTTGAAAAAGAATGGTGACAGGTGAGATGGAGGTGAGGAAGGAATTACAATCTTGCACACATCCTAACTTGGAAATGTACATTTCTTCTTTCTCGGTCTTCGAAAAGCAGATAGTGATGCAGAAAATGGACCACGTGCTGGTAGAAGGGAGGAGGTGTCATTGGCACAACATCATGGTCCAAAAGGGACCCATTTCTCTGCCATACTTATCTATGTTCTAATTTGAATCTTTACTGGGACTAAATTTGGAACTTATTTTTTGAAAACTTTATGGGAGTTCCTTCACTACAAAGGTTGCTGTAATTCAAGTAGGCAATAAATTATTACCTTGCTTGCAACACCTTAATATTTTAAAAAGTGCTGCGTAGGGCTGACCACATCATGGAATCCTAAACGCATCTGTACAGCTGGATCTCCAAACTGACAACATTCACTGTCGTTGTCAAAGTGCAAAGTTCAAAGTAAATTTATTATCAAAATCCATACAGTGTATGACACCTGAGATCTGTTTTCTTGCAGGCATACACAGTAAAGCTAAGATACACAATAGAATCAATGAAAGACTGCACCCAAAAGGATAGAGAAATAATAAACATGCAAAAAAACAAGCCGTGCAAATACAAAAAAGAAATAATAGTAATAATAATACACAGGAAAATAATGAAGATGCAACCCACCAAAGCACTGATGAAAAAACAATTATTTCAACTGCTTCACAATTATACGTTAATAGCAGTAAGACAGTTCCAGAGCTTCCACAGAATGCTGATGATGAAGACAAAATTATCTTAATACTTAACACTACACTAACAGAACATATGAGAATTGGCCCAACTAAAAGACCCTTCATACCAAAACAAAATTTGCAAAAATTGTTAGTACACTCAACAACATTATCATACCACAACATTTAGGAAAATTTGAAACATTTGAAGAACTACACATACTGTGCAGCATTAACAGCAGTGCAGAGCAATGGCTACAAAAATAGAGGTACACATTAACAGAAATTCAAAACTGTGTAACGAAATGAGAACACCGATATGGCAGAAGAAAATAAAAAACAAAATTGAAACTTTTAAGAGCAGAAATAGCCCACCTAATGGTGTCACAGTCCAGTTCGTGAAGTCTGCATTCCGGTTCACGGTCCGGTCCATGGATTCTGTACTCCAGTTATTTTGTTTTTCCCTTGTTCCATTGGGTGCCTTAATTGAGGCACCTGATTCTCGTTTTAGGCCGGCAAAATAAATAGCTCTGGGGTCCAGTGATTCCTTGCTGGACCATCCTCATCAGTAACCTCGTCAGAATCCCCATCAAGTTAACCCGCCAGATTGAGTCTAGAGCCTCTGTCTGTAGTTCTTGTGCCACGTTGAGGGCTTGCCGCCGCTTGGAGCCTTTTCATGTCAAGTTAAAGAACAGTCTTATCATTGTGTGGTTTTGTCTCTCCATGTTCTTTCCTCCGCTGGGACAGTCCGGCCGTTTGCCGCTACCTGAGTGGGGAACGGTCTCAGTGTTTTGTGCCCTGTGTCTAAGAAGAGTCTTGGCTCTATGTTCTGTGTCCAAGGAGGAGCCCCGGCTCAGTGTTCTGTGTCCTGTGTCTAAGTCAAGTCAGTTCCAAGTCCACGTTGAGCATCAAGTTCCAAGTCCGAGCCTTAGTCAAGAGCCAAGTCTAGACCCAGGTACCGAGTTCCTGCCAAGACCCGAGTTCTGAGTCATGACTTGAGTTCCATGTCAAGTTCAAGTTCCAAGTCCAAGTCCAGGTTTTTGCGGTTTGTCTGTCTACGTCTACCTTCGTGTTATCATTTTGTCCTCGCTCCTTGGTTTACCTGGCATTCTTAACAAACATAGTCCAGTACCTAGTGCTTCAGTTTCTGTGTCTTGCACTTGGGTCCGCTACCATAGAAACATAGAAAATAGGTGCAGGAGTAGGCCATTCGGCCCTTCGAGCCTGCACCGCCATTCAGTATGATCATGGCTGATCATCCAACTCAGAACCCTGTACCAGCCTTCCCTCCATACCCCCTGATCCCTTTAGCCACAAGGGCCATATCTAACTCCCTCTTAAATATAGCCAGTGAACTGGCCTCAACTGTTTCCTGTGGCAGAGAATTCCACAGATTCACCACTCTCTGTGTGAAGAAGTTTTTCCTCATCTTGGTCCTAAAAGGCATCCCCTTTATCCTCAAACTGTGACCCCTCGTTCTGGACTTCCCCAACATCGGGAACAATCTTCCTACTAACGCCCCCTTGTGACAAACGGAGTATAAAAAGGAAACCCCGAGCAAGAAAGTTAAGAGAAAAGCTAAGGAAGAACTAAGGAAATATGAGGTTCATACAAGATACAATCAGCCTGACAAAAGAATGGTAGAATTTATAGATTCACTAAAGCAAAAGCTTGATGCATACAAAGGTAGACTAAATAAATGCACGAAATGTATCAAATGAAGAAAACAGAATTATCAGTTCAGAAACAATGATAAAGGTGTATAATGAACATTGAAGCTAAATTTATGCCCCCGAATCTCACCAATTTCAGTACAGAATTACCAACAAAAACAGAGGAAATGAACTTTTAGTCTAATATCTGGTCAAACAGGGTGACGCACAATCAAGAAGCAAGCTGGATTAGAGAAGAATAAGAATGTACACACACAATTGAAGAAATGCAGGTACCTGAAGTTACAATGGATATGCTGAAAGAGCATACATTGTCCCAGTAATAATATCTGCAACTGGCATTATCCCAAAGGCACTACACAATTCTTTAAGCAATTAAGGCCGACACAGCAATATCTATGTAAATCTTCGGAAAGCCACAATACTAAACACCACAAGAAACTCCAGACGTTCCTAGCAATTGAGAAATGAGCATGCTTGGGTATGTCCAATTTTAGCTGAGAAAAAATAAATAGAATAATGATAATAATGAGGCAATAAAAATATCCACAACTGGAAAAGTAGTGGCAGTGATAATATTCTTAATTATTGGTATAAAAGTTTACTTGCCTTCCTTCTACCATACCTATTAATACACATCTACAATTTTCTTAAAAATTCTGAAAAAGTGTCTGAATATTTGACAGAAGGCAACACATATCTCTTACCTGAAGGAGAAATCACAAATGACCCATCAAAATATCGCAATATGATTTGTTTACAAACTAAATATAAAATTGTAACATCATGCAACTTGCAACTAATCACCACTCAGATAACCACGATATACTTACAGAAAAGCAGAAAGGATGCTGTAAGGGTATGAAAGGATGTAAAGAACTGATAATAGATTCTGTAATTCTAAATCAAGCCCATGAAAAAGCAGAAATCTTTCATGTTGTTATGTTGACTACCAAAAAGCATTTGAATTTGTCCCACAATCATGGTTAGTAGAAGTTCTGAAATATAATTAAACTGTACTCAATCCTTATGAAACTCCTGCCACATCTGATGAAGCATTGGCATACTGTAATCACCCTACCTATTAACAACTACTGTTATCAAAATAAACCGAGGCATTTTCCAAAGTTAATCTCTTAAGTCCACTATCGTTCTGTGTAGCTTTAAACCCGCTCTCTAATTTACAGAACTGGACAAAAATTAGGTATGAAATCAGAAACAACAAAATGAACTTTACCTTAACACAAGCAACACACATCAAAGTTGCTAGTGAACGCAGCAGGCCAGGCAGCATCTCCAGGAAGAGGTACAGTCGACTGTACGTCTTCCTAGAGATGCTGCCTGGCTTGCTGCGTTCACCAGCAACTTTGATGTGTGTTGCTTAAATTTTCAGCATCTGCAGAATTCTTGTTGTTTGCGTTTACCTTAACACACTTTTTATACATGGGTGATTTGAAATTACATGCTCCTTCATCAGTTAAAGCAAAGAAATTAATTCAAATAGTAGCATTATTTTCAAAAGATATAAACATGAACTTTGGACTGGATAAATGCAGAACATTAAACATAATGAAAGGTGCAATAGAGCTTATAGAATACAAAACAGAACAGCAGGATACAACACAACTGATGGATGAATAAGAAACCTATAAGTATCTCCAGTATCTACAAGGAAAGATAATAGATCATAGTGTGATAAAGGAAAAGCTTTTGGCAGAATTTATATCAAGGCTTAAGAAAATCTGCCATATGGAGCTTAACAGTAAAAATATAACAAAGGCAATAAACACTTTTGCTATACCTATATTATTGTATTCTCTTGACATATCTTGGTCCAAGACTGATTTGGAAATTTTACAAAGAAAAACAAGAACTGACATGACAAATTTCAGAAAAATTTATACTCATTCAAATGTGCTTAGGTTAACACTACTGAGGACAGAAGGGGGAAAACGAACAACAAAGATTGAAAATCTACACAACAGTCAGATAAAACTTCTAAGTACATACTTTCATCAACAAAAACAGGAATCAGCACCCCTCACAAGCATAATCAATTCCTATAAGAAGTACACACCACTAAACTTAAATTAGATGAAAACCCAAAAAAAAATGAAGGCATTATCACTATTGAAGAAAAAGTTAACCAATGGAAGAGCATGATCCTCCATGGAAGGCATCCCCACGATCTGAGCAGACTAGATGTTGACATGGAAGCGTTGAACACCTGGCTCAGAGTTGGACATTTCTTCTCAAAAGGAAGGGTTCCTTGTGGAAATACAGGACCAGGTGGTTAACAAGAAAAATACCAAAAATACATAATAAAAGACCAACAAATATAGAATGTAGGAAATGCCAAGAAAAACAAGAAACAATCCAATGCATTTCAGGATTCTGTAGCTGTTTAACACAATATGATTACTTACACAGGCATAATCAAGTGGCAAAAATCATTCATAAAAAGCTTGCTTTAAAATACAAACTCATATATGAAATCACACCTTACTATAAAAAGAAGCTTGATCCGGTTTAAAATCAGAATACCACAACTTATATCATGACTGATTAGTTATTACAGACAGGACAATCCATAATAACTGTCTGGATACAATAATACAGGATAAACAAGCAAAAATAACTGATTTAATAGATATAGCCATTCCAAACACACATAATTTACAGAAATTAATAAGTGAAAAACACTGAAAATCTGCTATATTCAAGAGGAATTTGAAAGATTTTGGAACATGAACAAGGTATACATTGTCCCAATAGTAATATCTACAACTGGTGTCATCTCAAAGGCACTACACAATAGCATTAAACAATTTGGGCTACAGAATAACATCTATGTAAATCTTCAGAAAGCCACAATACTAAACCCCATGAGAATAGCCCAAAAGTTCCTAGCAATTGAGAAATGAATGTGCTTGGCTATGCCCGTACCTCAGGTGAGAAAAAAATAATAGTGATAATAACACTAACTGGGACAGAAGGAAGAAGGGGAATATTAGACATTATCAATCTACACAACAGTCAAATAAAACTTCGAAGAAAACACTTTCAACAATTAAAACAAGATTCAGCACTCCATGTGAGCAGATGCAGTTCTGATAAGAAGGACACACTGCTACACTTAAATATGACCATAACCTAGAAAAATGAAGAGATTATCGCTATTGAAGAAAAAGTTAACCAATGGAAGAGCATGACCTTCCATGGAAGACATCCCCATGATCTGAGCAGACTATATGTCAACAAAGAAGAGTTGAATGCCCAGCTTAGCGTTGGAGACCTCTTCCCAGAAACAGAAGAGTTCCTTGTAGCAATGCAGGACCAGATGGTTAACATAAAAAATCAGAAATACATAATAAAATATCAACAAATTCTGCACAATAAATGCAGAAAATGCCAAGAGAAACCAGAAACAATCTAACATATTACAGGATCCTCCAACAGTTAAACTCAATCTGATTACTTATGCAGGCAGAATCAAGTGGCCAACATCATTCACCAAAATCTTGCTTTAAAATACAAATTCATAAAAGAAACCATAACTTATTATGAATACAATCCTAATCCAATTTTAGAGTCAGATTCCCACAAGTTATATGATGACCGATTAGTTATTACAGATAGGACAATCCATAATAACCGTCTGGATATAATAATACAGGATAAACAAGCAAAAGCAACTTACTTAAGACCCTGTTTAAGATGGCGCTTCTGAATATGTGCAACAGCTTACTTGTAGTTTTAAACCAAAGAAATTTGATTAAAAACATAATTAATAACACAGTTTTGAAATAAATGTGGTAACCTATGACTGGAATGTGAAGATGCGAGTAAGGGTAAAGCAAATTCGTGACATGGGCACTGCTGGTGCGCTGCAAAATCGATGCACTTGGAGTTGGAGCCGGAGCCGTGCTAGTTGGAGTGGACAATTCAGAGGGGAGAAGCAGGGACTGACGAGTTCTGATGCCCGACCAACTAACCCGGGTGCAAGGGTGGTTCGGTGTAAGTGCCGATCCAATTTCGAAAGGTCAGGAATGGCTTCTTCAGCAGCACAATCCACGTCCGAAGCAAATCGTTAGGTGGCGTATTCTAGGCCCGGTGTGATTCACTGTGGCAAGGCCTGTGTCCTAATGCGAGGTACAATATGCTGTTTGGACAAACTGCACACTGGCCATATAGACTGGAAAGGCAGCGTGTTGAGAGTCTGGTGAGGTTGGATCACTCCAAGAGCTGAGCCAATTTGGAGAGGTTGAGAACGGCTTCTTCAACAGTGAAATCTGGGCTCAGAGTGATTCACAATGGTGGGGGCCAGTTCCTAGTGTGAGGTTTGGACAATTTATACGCTGGCCCAGTGAGTCTGTGAGCTCATCCCTCTGCGACACTAAGGCTGGGAGAATGCTTCATGTCTACAAACTTTGCGGTGGCTTGCCCTGCTAATATGGTGATCTGAATATCGAGGCTTTGGGCTCACTACAAGTTACCCAGGGGATTTGGATCTAAGGACTGAATTTGGATAGGAATGTTATTGTTGCTTGCTTCTATTTTTATTTGATTTGCTTTGATTTTTTTTGCGTTCTCTGTGGGCACTGGGGGTTGATCTACTTTTTTTAAAAGTGGGTTCTTTCAGATTCCTTCCTTTGTGAGTGACTGTTAAGCAAACAAATCTCAAGGTTGTATAAGTCATACACTCATTAATAATAAATGCACTTGGAATCATTGAATCTTTGAGATATGTTTGCCATTCCAAGCACACATACTGTACAGAAATCAATTAGTGAAAAACACCAGAAATATGCTGAATTAAAAGAGGAATTGAAAAACTTTGGAACATAAACAGGAATTAGATTGTCCTGATAGTAATATCTACAACTGGTATCATCCCAAAGTCACTATGCAATAGCATTAAACAATTAAGGCCTACATAGCAATATTTATGTAAATCTTCAGAAAGCCACAATACTAAACACCACTAGAATAGTCCAAAAGTTCTTAGCAATTGAGAAATGAGTGTGTTTAGCTATGTCCAATTTGTGCTGAAAAAAAAATACAATAATTATAATAAGAGATAATAAAATACCTACAACTGGAAAAGTAGTGGCAGTGATAATATTCATAATTATTGGTATAAAAATTTACTTGCCTTTGTCTATATCTATTAATACATATCTACAATTTTCTTTAAAATTCTGAAAAAGTGTCCGAAAATTTGACAGAAGGCAACACATATCTCTTACCTAAAGGAGAAATCACAAATGACCCATCAAAATATCGTAATATGATTTGTTTACAAACTATATATAAAATTGTAACATCATGCAACTTGCAACCTATCTCCACTCAATTAGATAACCACAATATACTTACAGAAAAGCAGAAAGGATGCCGAAAAGGTATGAAAGGATATAAAAGAACAACTGATAATAGATTCTGTAATTCTAAGTCAAGCCCAGCAGAAAAGCAGAAATCTTTCATGTTGTTATATTGACTACCAAAAAGCATTTGAATTTGTCCCACAATCATGGTTAGTAGAAATTCTTAATGTATATAAACTACACCCAATACTTGTGAAATTCCTTCAATATCTGATGAAGCATTGGCATACCAACCAAAAGAGAACAACCTTTGTTATCAAAATATTTTCCAGGGCATCTCTCTTAGCCCACTATAGTTTTGTCCAGTTTTAAACCCATTCTCTAATTTACCGTGTTACATGTCCACAGTTTCATTTTCCTGGGAGTCCATAGTTTCATTTACTGTGGGTGTCACGTGTCCCCAGTTTCGTTCCTGGCAGTCCACAGTTTTGTTCCTGTGAGCGTTACCTTATGGCGTATGCTAATGGTATACAAGAAATGTGGGCATAGTGTTGAGGAGGAGTCAAAGGAAAGAGACAGAGAGTGAAGATCGCAGGCTTCGCGCTATCCGGGAACAGCTCATGAACGAGAGGGGTAAAGTCTAATGCTTACCCAAACCCAAAGGATTGGGTTAATCAGTGGCACCTTGTGCATTGTGGAGATGTGTCTGTCCTTCGTATGATCCATGGGTGTGGATTTCGTGACAGTCATTTTGTGAAATCGCTCATCGTGGACTTCGGAACAGTATTCCTCGGCTGGGATCTTCGGTGACTGTTTCTTTGTTCGCGAGCTGTGGAACCTTTGGAATTCGTCGTGATCGCCTCATCGCTGCACTGTGAATCCAGAAGCCTCTCCTTTCAACTATTTCGTGAATTACTGGGACTCTCTGAACTGCCAGTTTATGACTGTAATACTTGTTAAGAATGGGTTCTCTGTTTGACTGTAAGGGAGCTATAGATGCATAACACTGTTAACTTCTGTTTAAGAAAGTAGTTTATTTAATTTTCTATATTTTTGAGTAGATGTAAATAAATATAGTGGTTTTTATAATAAGACCCAACTCAATTTGTCATCTCTTGCTGCTGATACGTTACGAAGTCGTAACAGAAGTGTATGGTCATGTACTTTGGTAGAAGGAATAAAGGCAGAGGCAAATTTCTAAACAGGGAGGTAACTGAAAAAGCTGAGGCGCAAATGGACTGGGGAGTCCCCATGCAAGATTCCCTAAAGATTAAGTTGCAGGTTGGTTCGGTGGTGAGGAAGGCAAATGTTGACCATTCATTCTGAGAGGACTTGAATATAAAAGCAAGCTGAGACTTTAAAAGGCATGGGTCAAACTGCACTTGGAGTATTGTGGGCTGTTTTGGGCTCCTTATCTAAGAAAGGATGTGCTGCCATTGGAGAGAGTCCAGACAAGTTGCACGAGTATGATCCTGAAATGAAAGAGTTGATGACTGAAGAGTGATTGATTGTTCTGGGCTAGTACTAGCTGGAGTTCACAAAATGATAGGAGTTCTCATAAGTGCATAAATAAATATTTAAAGTACAGAACAGATTAACCGGTGACACCTCAAATTGCATACATCAAATAGTTATTTATGTGAAAATCATCTACAGATTTTATCCTTACTTTCCTAAGTTGTTATGTGTTATCTGTACTACTGTGCTTTACTGCCTGGTACCGATAGATGTCCTGCATATATATAGTTAAATGACATTAAACTTGACTTTGTTCTATTCCAAGTGATTGCTGAATTCCAGTACCAAAGACCTTTCCACACCTTTGGTTTCTCATGGTTGTTCCTTTTCACTTCTTTTTTTTCCTATTTTTTGCAACCGCAATTTGTTAATTATGTTGAACTTATTCTGCACCCTTTCCTCTTTACTCTTGTCATCTGTTCATGTTAGAATATTCTTGTTTTGCTTTTCCATTCTGATGAAGGGTCTTGCTGTGAAACATTGACTACTGTTTTCTGTTCCACTTGATCTGATGATTATCTCCAGCCTTTTTCTGCTTTGTTTGGATAGCCTCATACTATGTTACTGGTCTAATAGACCCTTCCATAAAATTATAGCAGTTTTCCCAGATACAACTTCGATAAATATTGTGGATTTTGATTTAAACTGCTCTTGGTGATTTTGAATATCTGTAAGACCATAAGACATATAAGCAAAATTAGGCCATTCAGCCCATGGCTGACCCCGTATCCCACTCAAACCCATACACTTGCCTTCTCACCACAACCTTTGATACCTGACTAATCAGGAAACTATCAATTTTTGCTTTAAGTATGCCCATGGTCTTGGCTTCCACAGGTGGCTGTGGCAGAGCATTCCACAGATTCACTACTCCCCAGCTTCAAAAAGTTCCTCCTTACCTGTTTTAAAAGGTTGCCCCTCAATTTTGAGGCTTGCCCTCTAGTTCTGGATATGTCCACCATAGGATATATCCACCCTATCTAGTCCTTTCGACATTTGGTAGGTTTCAATGAGATTCCCCCGTATTCGTCGAAATTTCAGTGAGTACAGACCCACAGCTGCCAGAGGCTTCTCATATGTTAACTCCTTCATTCCCGGAATCATCTTCGTGCACTTCTTCTGGACTCTCTCCAATGACAACACATCATTTCTGAGATATGGGGCCCAAAACTATTGAAAATACTCCCTTGAAATGAATGCCAACATTACATTTGCCTTCTTTGCCACAGACTCAACCTGTAAATTAATTCCTGGGAGTCTTGCACGACGACTCCCAAGTCACTCTGCACCTGTGATATTTGAATTTTCTCCCCATTTGGGTAATAGTCTCCAGTATTGTTCCTTTTACCAAAGTGTATTATCATACATTTCCTAACACAGTATTCCATCTGCCACCTTTTTGCCCATTCTTCCAATTTGTCTAAGTCCTGCTGCAATCACATTGCTTCCTTAGCACTACCTACCCCTCCACCTATCTTCGTATCATTCACAAACTTTGCCACAAAGCTATCAATTTCATTATCCAAATCACTGGCAAACAATGTGAAGAGTAGCGGTCCCAATACACCATATTCTTTGAAGATTTGGGCTTTACACAGTGCTTCAACTGTGCTATCCATCAAGGGGTGAGGTTAGCAGTTCTTAGTGGTGATTTTGTTGAGTCCACAGTAATCCATAAGATATAGGAGCAGAATCAGGCCATTCAGCCCATCGAGTCTGCTTTGCCACTCCATCATGGCTGATCCCAGATCCCATTCAACCCCATACACCTGCCTTCTTGCCATTTCCTTTGATGCCCTGACTGATCAGGAAACTATCAACTTCCACCTTAGACATACCCTTGGACTTGGCATCCAGCGCAGTCTATGGCAAAGCATTCCACAGATTTACTAACTCTGGCTAAAAAAATTCATCCTTACCTCTTTTCTAAAGGATCGCCCCTCAAATTGGAGGTTGTGCCCTCTGCTTACTATCTGAGGCTAGAAGTCATTGAAACCATAATGACCACTTGGGTTGCAATAATCTGCATTATAAATATATTTTTATGAATGCAAAGCCTAAGCTGAAATTAGTTTGTAGTCCACAGAATGGACAAAAACATTTGAAAAATGGGGAATTTAAATTCAAGTAACTGAGTTTGGGTGGAATAAAAACTGATGTGAGTAATGGTGATGATTTATCCACTAGATTGTTAATCGGATCTATTTGGTTCATTAATACCCTTCTGGGAAGTTAATTTACCATTCAGCTACATCCTAAAGGTAAAAATAGATATACAAGTTGTAAGATCTTATTGTCTTTATGCATTAACGGCTCAGCTTTACTTAACTCACCTCTCCTGCATAGCAGCAACATGACTAGATCTCTTATGATCTCCACCCTACGACAGGTTCCCCTTTTGCTCTGTAACTAAAACACTCTTGTTTTCTCACTTCCCCCAGTTCCAGTAAAAGGTTATCAACCTGAAACATAAGGTCAACTTTTCTTATGTAACTCCTGCTTGACGTGCAGATTGTTTAAACATTTCCTTTTGCCATTTAGTTGCACTGGTCTCATGCAAGTCTAAATACACAGTAAAATAATTGACTCTTAACTGCCTTTCAGAATAGTCCATACAGCACAGAAGTCAATTAAGAAATGCAAAAAAATAAAATTAAGAAGGAAATAGGAGTAAATCTGTGTGGAGCAACTTGAGAATACCAAAAGTTATGTATGGTGAGGTAAAGTCCTTTAATGTCATATTCTTAACAAATTACCTCTTGCTATAAAAGATTGCAAACTTAATTCTGCACAATAAACCATGTCAACACTGTAATTATTGGACATTTAAACACCATGTTAACAACATATTTTGTACAGTGGAAAAAGATCAGCATTGAATTTTACAAATTTGATAATGAAGCTTTCATTGGGAATTGTTGCACATGTGTTTTTATCCACTTATTTCAATCTGTAATGTAGTTAATATGGACACCCGTGAAACCGGAGGTTTTCAGAAAATAATTCTAGATCTTCACAGAGTCGTCTGTACTTTCGCTCTTGGCATTCTGCATCATTTGGCCATTTTTCCATCCAAGTGCTTTCACCAACCAGATACTTCACTCTGAAATTTTGAAACGTAGTCATTATATGAGGCAGAACAAGCATAGATCTGTTGATAAACTGTTTCTAAATATATTCTAAATTTACAATGCAGCCATCAGATTGTTAAAATTATTAGAATTTAGACAGTGCTTATGCTCCTCTTTATAGTGAATCCTGAAATTAGTACACACTACAGAAGAGTCAACAAAGAGGGATGGTGGGAATCTGGGACTTTCTCCAACAGGGACTTCTTAAGGTGAATACAACTGTACATTTGAGTAGGAGCTTTCAAATCACAGAAGAATGAATTGAGTGGTAGATTACATTATAAGCTCTCAATTTGTATCTACAACATGAATGAGGGGGCAAGTTTAATTTATCCAGGTCTTCCTGTGCTGCAAAGGAATATGGCGTTGTGAGGAGGATGCAGAAATGCCGGAAGCAGATATTAAGTAGCTGAGAATGATTGCACATGGATGCAGCAGAAGAAATGTCATACGGAAAGAAAAGAAAAAATAGAGGATGATTGAATGGTGAGCAACTGGGAATTATTGGTGTCTTTGTACATAAATCTAGAAGTTAATATGCAGATACAGTGAGCACTTAGAAAGGGAAATGGTTATTGGCCTTTTTTGCAGGACCATGTGAGTGCAAGAGTGAACTTTTAGTGGATTTATGCAAGACTGTGTAAGACTTCCAGTTTGGTCGCCGGCCGCTCGACCATGGTTTTCGGTCAGCTGCCAGACGCTTGGAGAAATTCGGTGGGGGACAGGCGCCCGGTGCTCGGCTGGGGGCCATGGTCGAGTGGTCGGCGACTTGGGTCGGCTGCCCCACCGGACTTAGTCTGGTGAGGAGGGTGTGAGGACACCCAGCAGGACTAAAAAACAAGACCTGACAAAGGGCAGATGAGCTCCTTGTGAGTCAACGGCCATCTTCCGTGGAAGACATTAAAGCCTCACCAGGTATCTATGAATTGTATGCTATGCACTTAGTTAGAAGAGACATGATGAACTGGGGCACTGCACCAGGTGCCTGGACCTGCTCAAGGCCTCCGCCTAAGGAAGGGCCGAGCTCGAAGAAGCGGCCGCGGCTGGAGGCCAACACAGCCTGGGGCTCGAGTTTGGCGGGGGCGGCGGCGGGTGGTGCCAAGGCAGCCAGTGAGAACAAACTGGAGAAGAGGCTGTACTCAGTGCTGTTGCAAGATCGAAGAGGATGGAGGTGCATAGCCGCCAACCCTGGCTTCGGGACGGCACCCACTGACTGACTGTGTGAAACTATAAAGGGAAAAACTTAGGTGTAGTGTCCCTATTAACAAATAGACAAAATTTACAGGGAGCAATAAAAATTTAATGGACTGGAGCGCAGGATTATTTAAATGGATAGATTCTGTACAGGTCTCTCGACTAGAGTTTAAACAATGAGATGCAATGTCCCAAACATTCAAAATTCTTACAGTTTGACGGGGTAGATACAAGTACTGTACAATTCCTTGCATGTTAACTTTGTTGAAAGAGAGAACGTTAAGTAAGTCAGGCTTGTACATCGTAAGCATTGCAACATTCAGAATTCTTTAAGGTTTGCCAGTGAAGATGTTTACACCTCTGGCTGGAATGTCTAAAACCAGAAGTCGCAGTATTTGCTGGATAACAAAAAATCTTCACTTTAAGTTTGAGAATCTTTTAAATTCTCTTCCTAGGAGGGTTGTGGTTGAATACACTCAAGGCAAAATCAACAGATTTTTGGATATTAATTGACTCCAAGGATGTGGGGTTTCAGCAGGATAGTAACATTGAGGTAAAAGATGGGCTTTGAGCTTTAGATCAGATATGAGTGTTCAGATGACTCAATCCTACTTTTACATGTGTCCTCCTTTTCAGTTGGGGGATCCTGTAACAAACTATCAGTTTATTATCATACTGCAATCCATGAGCACTCGAAACCCATTGCCTTTTATTGGCTGGAAAGTGTGTTGGGATGTTCTGATCAGGTGAAATCTGATGACCAGAATGAATGCGTCTTCCTTCCATTTCTCATGTGTGAGTTGGAATCAGTTTATTGTTGTCACACGTACCAAGGTAGAGTGAGAAGCTCAACTTGAATACTCTTCATACCGATCAGTTCATTGCAATACATCACGGTAGTATCAGGTAAATCAATACAGAATGCAGACTATAGTGCAAGGGCTACAGAGAATGTGCAGTACAGGTAGACAATGTGGAAGATCAGAAAAAGGTAGATTGTGAGGTCAAAAGTTGTTGACTAAGGAACCATTCAGTAGTCTTATAACAGCGGGACAGGAGCCTGGTGGTACATGCTTTTAGGCTGTAAATAGGCGCCACAGTAGCCTAACAGCTAGTGCAACGTGATTACAGCTCCGAGCCTTCCTGAGATTGGGGTTCTTTTCTGGCGCCATCTGTAAAGAGTTTGCATGCTCTTCCTGTGACCATATGGGTTTCCTCCAAGTACTCTGGTTTCCTTTTTCAGTCCAAAGATGTACAGGTTAGTCAGTTAATTGGTCATTGTAAATTGTCCTGTGATTAAGCTCGGGTTAAATAGGTGAGTTGCTGGGCGGTGCTTTTCATTGACTGGAAGGTCCTGTTCAGCACTGTATTTCAAAATAAAAAAAAACTCCTATTTTTAATCTTAGAAATTGTTAAGATTCTGCAGGTTGTAATCTTTCAAAAATTATGGAAGTAATAGTTTTGTTTTTTTAAATGAATTTCTGGCGTATTCCAAGCCTTCAGTAATTGTGCAAGATTGCTGGAGAATGAACATTGAGTGAAATTTTTCAGCTTACTTTCCCTCAGTGTACCACAGATCTGAGCTGCTTCCCATTATTAGATACTCCTTGTTCAGTTCCAATTTCAATGCATCATCACAGACCACAGGTGTAATTAGTTGTCTTATTTCCTCTTCATTGACTTGATCAGAGCCTAGAAAGAAAATCCATGCTATTAGATATGAGACTTATCCTTTCTACCATCAAATTTGTTGGTAATGTGCTCCCCTCAACACCCCCTCATAACCATAACATTATCATTTCCTGTCAGTCACCTTATTTACAGACACTCTTGTGCCTAGCATCACTTTATGCACATACAATCAATGTCCAACATATACATCATCTTTTGTATTTATATTTATTGCGCTTCATTTTATTATTGTGTTTTTTTCATCTTATTGTATTTCCTTTGCGCTGCATTCAATCTGGAGTAATAATTCTTCCATTCTCCTTTGCACTTGTGTACTGAAAATATATTAAACAATCTTGAATCTTGAAACTGTGGCTAACTCAAACATTGACTGTCCATTTCCTTCTGTAGGTGCTGCCTGACCTGTTGACCTGACCATTGTACGGTGCTCCAAATTTCCAGCAGCTGCAGTCCAAGGGTATCCCCTAATTAAGACTTGGTATCCAATATGCTTATGACAAATTGTATCTGACTAAATTGGCCAGTTACACATTATATGTGAAGAACTGGAAATGTTGATTTTGCTAATTACAAAATTCTGAGTAATATAAACCTAACAATGGCGTGGCAGTTAGCCCGACACTAATACAGCCCAGGACATCAGAATTCAGTGTTCAATTCAGGCGTACTCTCTGAGAAGTTTGTATGTCCAGCCCATGAAGCATGGGTTTCCTCTGGGGGCACTGGTTCCCTCCCACACTCCAAAGGGGTACCAATCAGTACATTAATTGGTCATTGTAAATTGTCCTGTGATTAGACTAGAGTCAAAAGGTGGGTTGCTGGAGCTAGCAGCTCGTTGGGCCAGGAGAGCCTGTTCTGCACTATATTTCTAAATAAAATAAATGAATTCTATCAAGCTTCTTGGGGAGCTCAGTAGGTTAGACAGCATTTTTTGGAGGCAAAGGGGCAATCCCTATGTTAGGATTCCTATTTCTCTGCATTGCTCTTTGCTCTTTCTTTCGAAACCTATTGAATATTGAAAAACCTCGGTAGAGTGGATGTGGAGAGGATATTCAAATGAGAAATGCCATACTGTATGACATATTTTACCCTTTTGAACAATTAACTGTAACTGTTAATTGAATGTAACCATTTTGAATATTTTTACCCTATTGTCTCAACCAGAGAAGCTCTCATTAATTCTGCTTGATAACACTCTGGGCACCTTTGGGAATATTTGGTGATATTAACCAGACATCAAAAAATCATAAGATATAGGAGAAGAGTTAAGCCATTCAGCCCATCGAGTCTGCTGTGCCATTTTTGATCCCTCTCAATTCTATTCTCCTGCCCTTTTGGTATTATGACTAATCAAGAAACTCAATACCTGCTTTAAATATATCCAATGACTTATCCTCACAGACCTCTGTGGCAATGAATTCCACAGATTCACCACTCTCTGGCTAATGAAATTCCTTCTCATCTCTGTTCTAAAAGGACATCCTACTATTCAGAGTCTGTGCCCTCTGGTCCTAGACTACCACAATATAGGAAACATCATCTCTATGTCCATTCAGTCTAGGTTTTTCAATACTCCATAGGTTTCAAGGAGATCCCTTACCATTCTTGTGAACTCCAGTGGGTACAGGCCCTGAGCTATCAAATACTTCTCATACATCAATTCTTTCATTCTGGGATCATTCCTGGGAAACATCTCTGGAATCGCTCCAATGGAAGCACATCCTTTCTTGGATAAGGGACCCAAAACTGCTCACAATACTCCAAGTGCAGTAAAAACAATGTCTTATAAAGGCTCAGTTTACTTTTATTTTCTAGTCCTCTCAAAATTAACGCTCTCCTTGCATTTGCCCTCCTGCATCGACACAACCTGCAAGTTAATCTTTACTGAATCCTGCACGAGGACTCCCAGGTTCCTTCGCATCTCTGATTTCTGAACTTGCTTGCTGCTTAAAAATTTGCCTATGCCTTTATTCCTTCTACCAAAGTGCATGGCTATACACTTCTTCCACTGTATTCCATCTGCTACTTCTTTGCCCATTTTCCTAATCTATTCCATTTTTGCTGAAAACTCCCTGCTTTCTCAAATGCATATAAATGCATGCAATTCCAGTGAGCCAGCAATCTCCATTCTGGTATGTTGTGCCAAAATTCATGGGGTGTGTTGTCTCAATGTCCCATTAAAGCAGCAACATGCAGTTGAACTATACTATCTAGGATTTGAAGTGTAACACTATATTGAAAAACATACATGATTTTCAATGTTTATTTTGAATGCAGAAGTGTTCATTTGATGGGTTTAAATCTCTATCAACTGAAGATGTTTTTTTTCCTTCCTTTGCTGTCCATGCTTCTGAAATATGAAAATTACTTACCTAGCTTGATGAAAGTCAGAATTTTCATTTTGAAGTTTATGAAACTCTCTTTTTTTGTCTTCTCAAGAAATGTCACTTTGTAAACTAGGAAAATAAAGAAAAATATTTTAAAAACAGCTGGATTACCCTCAACTTCAGTGCAAGAAAAAACATGCAATTGGGCAAACCAATTTTGAAACTGCATAAATGTTATTTGCACACAGGAAAATATTTTAGAACAGGACTTCCATGATTTTTGGTTGGATCTTTCCACTTTCTACCCTTCTCCTGTCTTTGTGCAGTGAACTAATATTAAAAAGGTTTCTACAGAGGAGACAGAAACCATTGGAGCAAGCAGGACAATTCCCACAGTTACATAAAGGGACCTAAATCTACTCAATATAGTGCATGACAGGAGGGAGACTAGGAGTCCAAGAGATCCACAAATTCCACCTGGACAAACTCTGGCCACGCACTACACTAGCCTCCTATGGAGAGCCAATTTTCCATACAATAGACCAATCCATTCTCTCTCAATATATGCCAAAGTGATTCCCACACCATTATTTATTCCACAAAGAATGTTAATTCCAGAAAGAAAACATTTTGCTATAAATAGAAAGAAATCATTGAAGTGCATTGATTAATTTAATCAAGTGGAGGCTGACTTGGACAGCAAGAAGTAACGGCACTTTGCATGTCAACGCCTTCTGTTGTATTGATACCAATAGAGTCCTGTACATACTGAGGACCTTTTTGCCTGATTTGAAAACTTTCAGTTAAGGAGACTGCTATGTTGTATGTATCCATTGTCTACTGTCCATTTCTGCTGGGAGATAAACTATGAATGGTGGAAATCTAGATTATAACATTTTGTTATCTCCTGCTGACCTCATGAGCACTATAGTCGATTAAGAGATGAAGGGTTTACTAAGTCAGATGAGATTTATAACATTCTAATAACTTAACCATTAGCTTTACTATCAGTAATCTTTCAGATGTTAATTTTATTTAAATTTAATCCCATATGCATTGATAGGATCTGTACATAACCCCAGAAACTTCACCATTGTTAACTAAATACTGATAGAAATATTAATCAACACAATGATCAAACACAACAGGATATTTAATAAACACACATAAAAGTTGCTGGTGAACGCAGCAAGCCAGGCAGCATCTCTAGGAAGAGGTGCAGTCGATCTTTCAGGCCGAGACCCTTCGTCAGGACTAACTGAAGGAAGAGTTAGTAAAGGATTTGAAAGTTGGAGGGGGAGGGGGAGATCCAAAATGATAGGAGAAGACAGGAGGGGGAGGGATGGAGCCAAGAGCTGGACAGGTGATAGGCAAAAGGGATAAGAGAGGATCATGGGACAGGAGGTCCGGGAAGAAAGACGGGGGGGGGGACCCAGAGGATGGGCAAGGGGTATAGTCAGAGGGACAGAGGGAGAAAAAGGAGAGTGAGAGAAAGAATGTGTGTATAAAAATAAGTAACAGATGGGGTACGAGGGGGAGGTGGGGCATTAGCGGAAGTTAGAGAAGTCAATGTTCATATCATCAGGTTGGAGGCTACCCAGACGGAATATAAGGTGTTGTTCCTCCAACCTCAGTGTGGCTTTTTAGGATATTTAATAATGAAGTTGCATAAATCTGCGGGAATAGTCAGAAGACTGTAATATAGTTCAAGGTTCAGTTTACCATACTCTGTTCCTGATGTGCACGATATGTCAACACGCCTTTCAAGGTCTTCTTCACTTGTTTTTAATGACATGCATCTTCCTGCAGCGGTAGAGAGAAGTTACTGAAATATCTTAGTTAAAATTCTTCATTTGTTCTTGAAGTTCAAAGTGGAATACTCAATATTCAGCCCTCTGCTCTCTGTCACTCACTGGGTTATCAGTTTTACCTTTAAGAATTTTTCAAATTTTGTTTTGGAAATTTCAGCCATTGAACATTACCACAAATATTGGACTAGTCTTGGACAAATTCCAGTTAGAACAATTATGCATAAAATTTGTATTTTCTCTGAGTGCAGCCAGTGAATTGCTGACTGCATATTCTGATCCACAGAGTGCAAGAATAGGATATCAAAGTAAACAAATGCATTTTAAAAAACTTAGAAATATATCTTACCTACAGAGCATTTGCACACATCACCTAGGCAGATTTTCTGAAGCATTGTACTGTTTCCAGGGACATTGTAAAATTTAGTGCAACTCTTTGCTGTAGAGAAAAAAAGTTGTGAATACAACAAAAAGATTAAGCAGTTTATCAGAATATTAATGTCTGACTTGATGAAAATTAAAAGTGAAGACCTCTAACCTAGGCCCATCATTTTGATGCAATTATGGCAAAGGCACGTCAGTGACTATACATCAATAGGAGTTTGAGATCTAGTATATCACCAAAGACTCAAGCAAATATTATTGTGGAGGGCATTCTGACTGGTTGCATCACCAATAGTATGGAGATACCAATTTGTAGGATCATAAAAGGTTTCAGAGGATTATAGGCTCAGCCAGCTCCATCACAAGCACCAGCTTCCTAACCAATGAGGACATCTTCAAAAGGTGGTCTCACCATCCGGGTGGGACATGCTTCTTCTCAGTACTAGCACCATGGAGGATGTCCTAGAACCTATAAAACCATACTCAGTGTCTTAGGAACAGCTTTTATCGTCTGCCATCAGATATCTGAACAGCCTATGAACTCGTGAACATTACATTGCTATTCCTCTTTTGCATTAATGATATATTTTTTTATTGTAAATTACAGAAATTTGTTATGGTCATAGGGTCATAGAAAAGTATAGTACAGAACAGGTTTTTCAGCCAATTCAGGTTCTGCCAAACCATTTAAACTGTCTACACCCATCGAAATGTACCGGAGCCATAGTCCTCTATACCCCTACCATCCATGTACCTATTGAAACTTCTCTTAAACATTGAAAACAAGCTTTGCATGCATCAGTTGTGCTGGCAGCTTAATCTGCACTCTCACAGCCCTCTGACTGAAGAATTTTCTCCACATGTTTACCAAGAGAACTGAGAGTGGATATCGGACCTCTGGAAAATGATGTTGGAGGGGTAGTAATGAGGATAAGGAAATGGCAGAGAACTTGAACAAATATTTTGCATCAGTCTTCACTGTGGATGACATGAGCAGTAGGCAGGAAGTTCAAGAATGTCAGGGGAAGAAGTGTATGAAACTGTCATTACTAGGGAGAATGTTCTTGGGAAACAAAGTTCTGAGGTAGATAATTCACCTGGACCAAATAGTCTACACCCAAGGTTCTGAAAGAGGTGATTGATGAGATTGCACAGCTATCAGTAATGATCTTTCAAGAATCACTAGATTCTGCGGTGGTTCCAGAAGACTGGAAGATTGCAAATATCACTCCCTTCTTCAAGAAAGAAAGGAGGCAGAAGAAAGGAAATTATATGCCAGTTAGTCTGATATTTTTGGGGAGATGTTGGAGTCAATTGTTAAGCATGTGTTTTAGGGGTACTTGGAGGCACATGATAAAATAGACTATAGTCAGCATGGTTTACTGAAGGGAAAATCTTTACTGATAAACCTATTGGACTTTTTTGAAGAAATGATAAGGTGGATGGACAAAGGAGAATCAGTAGATGTTGTGTACTTGGATTTTCAGAAGGCCTTGACAAAGTGCCATACATGAGGCTGCTTTAAAAGTTAAGAGCCCATGGTATTACAGGAAAAATACTAGCATGGATACAACAATGGCTGATTGGCAGGAGGCAAAGAGTTGGAATAAAGGGACCCTTTTCTGATTGGCTGCCGGTGACTGGTGGTGTTCCACAGGGGTCTGTGTTGGGACCACTTTTTTTTTTACATTATATGGCAATGACCTGGATGATGAAATTGATGACCTTTTTGCCAAGTTTGCAGATGATGCAAAGACAGTTGGAGGGGCAGGTTGTTTTGAGGAAGTAGAGTGGCTACAGAAGGAGAGACAGATTAGGAGAATGGGCAAAGAAGTGGCAGATGGAATACAGAGTCAGGAAATGTTTGATCACGTACCCTGGTAGAAGAAATAAAAGGGTAAATGGAGAGAAAATTTTAAAAATCTGAGGTGCAAAGGGACTTTGGAGTCCTCATGCAGGATTCCCAAAAAGTTAATTTGTACGTTGAGTCTGTGGTGAGGAAGTCCAATATTAGCATTCATTTCAAGAAGAATAGAATATAAAAGTAAGGGCATAATATTGAAGCTTCATAAAGCACTGGAAAGGCCTCATGGAGTACGGTGAGCAGTTTTGGGCCCCTTATCTAAGCAGGGATGCTGACAATGGAGAGGTTACAAAGGAGGTTCACCAAAATTATTCCACTATTGAAAGGCTTGTCACATGAAGAGCATTTGATGGCTCTGGGCCTGTGTACACTGAAATTCAGAAGAATGTGGGGTGACTGAATTGAAACCTGCTGATGGAGTGGATGTTTCCTATGGAGGGAGAGCCTAAGATCAGAGGACACAGCCTCAGAGTAGTGGGACATTCTTTTAGAACAGAGGTGAGGAGGAATTTCTTCAGCCAGAGAGTATGAATCTATGGACTTTGTTGCCACTAGTGGTATACTTAAGGCAGGGTTTGATAGGCTCTATATTGTTCAAGGCATGAAGGGATACAGGGAGAAGGCAGGAGATTGGGGCTGAGGGGTAAAATGGATCAGCTATGATGAAATGGCAGAGCAGGCTCATTTGTCCAAATGGCCCAATTCTCTCCTATATCTCATGGTCTTAAAATTTTCACTTTTCACTTTTAACTTTTGATCTTTAGTTGTCATCTCACCCAACCTAGATAGAAAAAGCCTGCTGGCATTTTCACTATCTATACCACTCATAATTTTGTATAACATTATCCAATCTCCCCTCAAGATTCTATGTTCCAAGGAATAAAGTCCAAGGCTATTCAATCTGTCCTCATAGCCCAGGACCTCCAGTCCTGGCAACATCCTTGTACATTTTCTCTGAACTCTTTCAATCTTATTTAAATCTTTGCTGTAGGTACGTGACCAAAACTGCACACAATACTCCAAATTAAGCTTCCACATCATCTTGTATAACTTCAACCTAACATTCCACCAAACACACACAAAATGCTGGATGAATTCAGTAGGTCAAGTAGCATCTATGGAAATGAATAAACAGTTGATTTTTCAGGCCAAAACCCTTCTTCAGGACTCAAGCAGTGTCTCCCCCACTTCTCTCTTCTTCTATTCCACACTCTGCCCTCTCACATCTGATCTTCACCTGCCTATCACCTCCCCTGGTTCCCTTCCTCCTTCTTTTTCTGCCATGGTTCACTCTCCTCTCTTGTCAAATTCCTTTTTCTCCAGAAGTTTACCTTTCCCACCTACCTGGTTTCACCTACCATATTCTGGCTTGTCATCCTTCCCTTCCCCAACCTTTTTTATTCTGGCATCCTCCCCTTTCTTTTCAGTCCTCTTGAGTGTTCTTGGCCTGAAATGTGACTGTTTATTCATTTTCATAGATGCTGCCTGACCTGCTGAGTTCCTCCAGCAATTTGTGCTTCCAGCATCTGAAGAATCTCTTGTATTTATGACTCATATCAGTGGCAATAACCTGGTTCGGATTAATTTTGACTGCTGTGGTATTAGTTCAAATTGCTGTGTATTCATGCTATGTTGACATTAAGAAATGTGTAATGATTTTTTTGATTAATTTGTCCTGGGGCAATGCAACACTGATTTTTTTTTCTAAAAAGTTATTTGGATATTTACCAATCTTTAATTTCCCTACTTTAGACTGTTAGCAAACAGCTTTACTTTTGTTGTTTCTACCATGAAAAAGTATTAAATTCAGGTAATAAGGTAGCCTTCTAAATGCTCACTTGTATCATAATATTCATAGATCTTGACAGAGGCTGGTTGAATAAATCCAACTTTGTAGTACTGGTGCACTCTAAATCCAATGCAAGTGTCTTCAGTATTTGACACCTGTATGAGACAAAAAGTCATCATATATGTATCAGAATACAACTGATCAACTCCAGCTTAGCCACAAGAATTGCAGACTTTATAGACCAAGATGACAAGGACAGCAGGTGCATGTGAACAGCACAATCCACAGATTCTCCTCATACCTTGTTCTCTGGTAATTTCTCATTGTTCCATGATCACTATTGCTCTAGTGATATAGAAGGATATAGCATTTTGAGAAGACAGCTTATTTCCTTCTTTTCAAGATTTATTAGTGATGGACATTAAAGGACTTTACATAAAATAGTATTAGCCAGTTGCTGGTGTAGCGGCGTTTGCACTGGATTTAGAGGTAAGTGGCCCTGGGTCCAAATCCTGTTGGCTGTCTGCAAGTTTTCCATCCATGCTAGCAACTTGGCCTCAAGTAGACACGAATGCTAAAGAAAAGCATGGTTGCTGCCTGATGAACCAAAAGGCACAGAAAGGAACAAAAAAAGTATACATGAACATAATAAAATTAACATAGGATAATTAGTGGTACCATATCTAGTAAAGGTTGTTTTAAAAGCTGGTTGTTTCAGAAGAATTCAAAACAAATAGAAACTGGCACCATATTGGTATGTGAGTTGAGAAGTATAAATTAAATGATTAACATAAGCCAAAGTAAATTTCACTTAAATTAGTAAACACTTAAGACTTGTTAAAATCTCTGAACTGAGTATGAACTTAACAAAAATAGTCTTCTCTTATTTCTGCTGTTTGCATCTTGCATGATATTCAATAAACTCAGTCCAATGTTTGCAGAGTTATATTATGTAAATTCTTAAGCCAATTCATATCATTACTCAAACAACTTTACACAGCAGAGTTAAGGTTAGCTTTATTTTATTTCAGATTTTGAGCCACTCCATAAAAAACTATGGACCCCAGTTTGGGAGCCCCTGATTTAGGTCCTTATTCAACAGTTAAGTTCTACGGTGTGTTACAATTTTTCTTTGTTTCCATTGACAGCACCTCTAAGGACTCATCTCTCATTTCACCTCCCCAATTGTTTTCTCCTTCCCTCCTACTATTTTCATCTTCTAAAATCTTGTTTAAACTCTAATTTCATTTATTTCTCTGCAAGGGGCTTTGACCAGAACTACCAATGATTGTCTCTCCACAGATTCTGTCCAGCCTGTTGTGTTTCATCAGAAGATTCTGTTTCATTTTTCTCTTACTTACAGCTTTTAGTTTCAGTAAAATGCTTTACAAGTGTACTTCCTAGACAAAGTCTCAGGATTGAAGATGACTCTCACCTAAGCTGGTTTTGTGGGTTTTGAAATGATTGATGAAACCAAAGTGGGAACCATTGAAGAGCATCAGATGTTTGTGAGGTGGGGTACTCTTTCTGACAATTACGCAGGGCTTATGCATGGGCAATACCACTCTAAATGTACCCTTTCTCCATTTTGGTTGGTCATATCTGTCAGAAGGAGGCAGGTTCAGGTAGATTTGGGTACTTCTGGGTAGTTCTGAGTGATTGTGGCTCTGTTTGTGACACTACTTTACAGCCAAGTCATGAAACAAAAAAAGGAGCCCTATAGGGATAAAGATTAAAGGAGCAGTTGATGGTGTGTAGAAAGCTATCATCTTCTTCTGATCAAAGTTTTCCTCTCAACTAAACACCGCAAAAACAACCTATCTGATTGTAATTTGCTTAATATTTGTGGGAGCCTATGAGCACAAAAATGGACATCAACAGTGTATTACACTCTAGTAGTATAGTTATTTAGGACATCTTTGTAACTTCTGTCTCATAACTGTCCAAACATAGAAATCTTCTTACCGAATCTAAATAAATGATCACAGATCCTGTGGTGGATAATGCTTTGTTCAGTTCAAATCCTGATATGTAATTCTCTATTTCATTTTTCAGCTGAAAACAAGGCAGAATAATAGTTAATAGTGTTGCAATGTTAGCACTAATTTCAAGGGGACTGAAACAAGGATGTATTGTTGAGGCTTTATAAACCACAAATGAGTATTGTGAACAGTTTTGGGCCCCTTATCTTAGAAAAGATGTGCTGAAACTGAAGAGTGTTCAAAGGAGATCCACAAAAATAATTCCAGGATTGAATGGCTGGTCAGGTGAAGAGTGGTCGATGGCTCTGAGCCTGTATTCACTAGAATTCAGAAGAATGAGGGTCAACTTCTTGAAACCTACCGAATGGTGAAGGGGTCTTGATAGAGTGTATATGGAGATGGTTGGGAAGTCTAAGATCAGAGGACGCAACCCCTGAGTAGAGAGACGTCCTTTTTGAAGAGAGATGAGGAGAAATTTCTTTATCCAGAGAATGGTGAATCTGTGGAATTCTTTGTCACAGGCAGCTGTGGAGGCAATGTCTTTATGTATATATAAGACATAAGTTGAAATATTCTTGATTGGTCAGGGCAAGAAGGGAAATGGGGAAAAGGCAGGATATTGAGGCTGTGAGAAAAATTGGATCAGCCATGAGGAAATGGTGGAGGAGATTCAATGGACCAAATGGGCTAATTTCTGCTCCTATATCTTGTAGTCTGTTCTTATAAAGACAATTCAATAGGGAAATAGTAATAGATCATTACACCCACAGAACGCTGGAGGAACAGCAGGTCAGGTACTGTCTATAGAAATGAATAAACAGGACCTGATGAACAGGTCTTGGGCCTGAAATGTCAACTGTTCACTCTTTTCCAGAGATGCCGCCTGGCCTGCTAAGTTCCTCCAGCGTTCTGTGTGTGTTGTCTTACACATCAGTGACAGGTTCTCTCTCAATGTGTATCAGGATCATCTGTCCATTGTTGACTTCGACCACTTTGATAAGTTATGTGGATACAGAAATACTTTATGATAACTTGCATTTTTTGTGCTTGGTAGTTAATGCCAACTGCTTTTGGAAAACATTGCTAAACCATCAAGAAGTAGGTTCCATGTATTTATTTTGTAATTCTGCAAAAGAAACCCAGGTAATTCTGAATGAATAAAATACCTACACGATCAAGATCACTGATATCTGGAGAGAATCCAGTTAGCATTGAAATATCCATAATAGCCATTGGGGATGGTGTTTCACCAAGATATCTGCAAAAGACAAATTGAAACAGGTTAGTAACAGAGCAGTTCCTGGGAGAATGAGGAGAGCAAAGTAAGGATATTCCCAATCAGAGTACCCAGTCCCATTGATGAGTATTTTTTAATCAGTGACACCTCACTTAAAGTAATCAGATCCCAGAATAGGACATCCCCATTTAGTGGGTGGAGAAAAGTTTTGGGGAGATGTCAGAGGTACATTTTGTCTTTCACACTGAGAGTGGTAGGTGTCTAGATACACTGCCAGGGCTGGTGTTAGAGGCTGATACAACAGGGGCATTTCAGAGACACTTGGATGTAAGCAAATGGGTTATTATGGACTGTGTATGACGGAAATGTTGGATTGATCATGGAGTAGGCTTATATAGGTTAGCACAACACTGCAGGCTAAAGGACCCGTACTATACTGTTCTATATCATATGTATATTCTAACATCCAAACCTATGAAGATTGGCCTTATCTTAAACAATAATGAGGTGACCTACAGGGAAGAAGTCAGCTCTCTGACACAGTGGTGTCAAGAAAACAACCTCTCCTTCAATGTTGCAAAAACAAAGGAGCTGGTTGTGGATTACATGAAGAATGGAGATGGGCTAAGCTCTATTGGCATTAATGGATCTGGGTTTGAGAGGGTGAACAGCCTTAAGTTCCTTGGCATACACATCACTGAGGATCTCACGTGGTCTGTACATACCAGCTGTGTGGTGAAAAAGGCACAACAGTGACTCTTTCACCTCAGACGGTTGAGGAAGTTTGGTATGGGCCCCCAAATCCTAAGAAATTTTTACAGGGGCATAATTAAGCGCATCCTGACTGGCTGCATCACTGCCTGGTATGGGAATGCTACCTCCCTTAATCGCAGGACTCTGCAGAGAGTGGTATGGACAGCACAGCACATCTGTAATTGTGAACTTCCCATGATACAGGGCATTTACAAAGACAGGGGGTGTGTAAAAAGGGGACCTGAGTCACCCCAACCACAATCTATTCCAGCTGCTACCCTCTGGGAAATGGTACCATAGTATAAAAGCCAAGACCAACAGGCTCCGGGACAGCTTCTTCCACCAGGCCATCAGATTGATTAACTCACACTGATCTGAGTGTACTCTATATTACATTGACTGTTCTATTTATTATAAATTATTATAAATTACTGTGATTGCACATTGCACATTTAGACAGAGACATAACGTAAAGTTTTTTACTCCTCATGTATGTGAGAAATAAAGAAATAAAGTCAATTCAGTTCAATTCAATTTCCATTCTGCAGTGCTTAAACAGTGGTGTCCAGCTGGTGTTGATGTAGCTTATGAAATAACAAAATTTTATTCAGTCCAGATGCAGTGTTTGACCTGAAATATGAACAATTCCTTGCACCCCACAGATACTTTTCAAACTGCTGAGGTCCTACAAAGGCAAACTCGAGGAAATCTGCAGATGCTGGAAATTCAAGCAACACACACAAAATGCTGGTGGAACGCAGCAGGCCAGGCAGCATCTATAGGAAGAGGTACAGTCGACGTTTCGGGCCGAGGCCCTTCATCAGGACTCCTGATAAAGGGTCTCAGCCTGAACGTTAACCGTACATCCTCCTATAGATGCTGCCTGGCCTGCTGCGTTCCACCAGCATTTTTTATGTGTGTTGCTCAAGGTCCTACAAAGGATTGTTTGTTGTTCTAGATTGCAGTATCAGGAGTCTCTTGCATTTCCATTCAGTTTTGTTTGGTTCTATGTGGTACTCAAGCCTGTGGGTGGTAAGGTGAAGATATGTCTCTACCAAAGGAGACAGAAGGTGTTTCTTTCCTCTGCTTGCCTGTAAGGTGTAGCATCTGCTTAGCCACCCAGTCAGGGTCACATGAAGCCATGGAGCAGGTGGTGGATGATTGTATGAGTGTATATTACAAGTTCTAGTTGACGCCAAGCAGACAATATCTGTAAAGTATTGATAATGGCTGGAGGTGGGGGGTCGTGGGAAGTCACCCATCTTGTAAAGACACTGCCCAGAAGAAGGCAATGGCAAACCACTTCTGCAGAATTTCCCAAGAACAATCATAGTCATAGACCATGAAAGTCTACGGCACATAACCATAAATTATGATGATGATGATGACATGCCTGGAATAAACTGTTAACATATTTTGTTTGATATAAATTTCTTCCCACAATGTGTGGTGCCACTCACTGGTGGAGGAAACTATTGAAGCACTCATCTGTCTGACTCTTCCATCACCCTGTAGGTTGACCCAACCCTCACCCCACTATAGAGTACCCAGTCTCTGCCAGAAGCAATGTATCTTATTGACCATGGTGATGGTGGCAATTTCTCTTGGCTATTTGTGTGAATGGAATGTCTTCTCCTTGCCACTTCCTTCCAGTTACAATTTGTGTTGCTCTTATATGACTGTCATAGAAAGTGCTCCTTTTCATGGACAATGATCTGGGAATACAGATCCATAATTCTTTGGAAGTGGCATCACAGGTAGATAGGGTCATAAGGAAAGTTTTTGGCACATTTGCCTTCATAAATCAAAGTACTGAGTACAGCAGTTAGGATGTTATGTTGAAGCTTTATAAGGTGTTGGTGGGGCAGAATTTGGAGTATTGTGTGTCCCTATGGTCACCTATCCACAGGAAAGATGTCATTAAGATTGGAAGAGTGCAGAGAAAATTTACAAGGATGCTACAAGGACTTGGGGTCTGAATTATGAGGGAAAATTGAATAGGGTAGGACTTTGTTCCCTGGAGCATAAAAGAATGAGTGTACAAATTTATGTGGGGTATAAATATGATAACTGCAAGCAGGCTTTTTTCACTGAGGTTGGGTGAGACTAGAATTAGAAAGTTTAGTCACTTGGTATTCAAGGTGAGGTAGTAAATTGGATTAGACATTGGCTTCATGGGACAAGTCAGAGTGGTAATACATGGTTATCTCTCTGACTGGAGGCCTGTGACTAGTGGTATACTGTAGAGAATGGTGCTGCTTGTCATCCACACAAATGATGATAATATGATCAATCAGATAAGCAAATTGGCAGAATATTGGAGGTATAGTGGACAGTGAGGAAGACAATCAAACTTTGTAAGCAGGATATAGACCAGCTGAAAAAATAAGCTGAAATATGGCAGATGGAATTTAATGTAAACAAAAGTGAGCTATTGTAATCCACAATTTCTCGCATATGGCATCATAGATAGATAGAGTCACAAAGAGAGTTTTTGGCACGTGGGCCTTCACAAATCAGAGTATTGGGTACAGGAGATGGGGTGTTATGTTGAAGTTGTATAAGAGACTGGAGACGTTTAATCTGGAGTTTTGTTCATCTACATACAGGAAAGATATCAATAAGATTGAAAGGGCGCAGAGAAGTTTACAAGGATGTAACTGAACTTGAGAATCTGAGCTATCAGCGAAAGGTTGAACAAATTAGGACTTTATTCTCTGTAGGAGAGTAAGGGGAGAACTGATTGAGGGATACAAAATTATGAGGGGTATAGACAGGGTAAATGCAAGCAGACTTTCTCCACTGAGGTTGAGTGAAACTAGAACTAGAGGTCATGGGTTAAGTGTGAAAAGTGAAATGTTTAAAGGGAGCATGAGGGAAATTTTTTCACTAGTAGTGGATGTCAGGTTGGTTTCAACATTTAAGGGAAGTTTAGATAAGTACGTGGATTCGGGAGCTATGGTCCAGGTGCAGATTGATAGGACTAGGCAGAGTAATATTTTGGCCTGGACCAGATTGGTTGAAAGGCCTTTTTCTGTAATGTAGTGCTCTATGATTCTCTGACTCCATGAATGTGACTTATGTGCTGTTTGTGAGTTGTATGTACTGTGTTGTGCCCCTTGGTCTAGTGAGACATGTTTTTCATTTGACTGTATACATGTTGTCATGTGTGACGCCAAGCAGAGCTACTGGACGGATGATGCTAATGAGAGAGCTAACGGAAGACAATGGAGAAATATTCAAAATGCTAATAAGAGAGGAGAGAGAGATTAATGAGAAAGAAACACAATTCAGATATTGACAGACTGTTTGCTTTGAACCTGAACTGTTTGAAGTTTGATGGACAGGTGATACCCCAGCAGGGGGATAAAAAGAGCAGGTTTGCTAAGGCACGGGACGCCACGAGACCCTGGAAAGAGCAGTGTGCCCCCACAAGTTGGTGGGAGTTTGGAGGACCGGTTCGCGGGAATTGGTCAGAGGCTCACAGGGTGTAAAGGTACGATTGGTAGGAACCTGGGGTGTGTGTCCTTCCTTGCCTGGGTGCCGGCTTCACCATGGAAGAACAATCATATCCGGAACGGAGGGGTCACAGTTGGTGACCACAGCGGGATCAGAAGACATCAAAAGGTCTGCCCGAAACCAACTGCATCTCTCACTCTCTCTCTCTCTCTCCCTCCAACGGTACAACAACAGCGACTACTTTGAACTGCACTAAACTGAACTGAACTCTGCTTCACTTAAGACTGATCATTTTACCCCTAGACTGCAATAGAGCTTGGTTGATTCCTATTACCCTAGATCTGTGTATATGTGTGTATTATCATTGCTAACCAGTTACATTTATATCCTTACGATTAGTGTACTGTAATACTTATTTCTCTAATAAAACTTTATTAGTACCTAGTAATCACAGACTCCATCGAGCGTTCCATTTCTGCTGGTTTGGCAACCCAGTTACGGGGTATGTAACAATGTATATGGCTGAATGATCATGAACTTGATGTTGAACTCTAAACTCATTGAAATGTGAGCTACTTACCGTGCACAAACTTTTATAAGAAAGGTACTCTCAGCATCTTCAGGTTGCCGTGCTACAAATATGCAAAATAAAGTTCATTATGGTAATCACAAATACTTCAATTCCCATTTGTAACTCGGATGTTAATAAAAGGAAAGGGTATTTTAAGTAGTTTTTGAAAATAGAAATTTTCAGTTCTCAAATTGAAAACCGGGGGTGCTACAGGAGCGTAGCAGTCAGCATGGCACTATTGTGGCTCAGGGTGTTCCAGAATGCAGAGTTCAATTCCATGCCACCTGTGAGAAGGTTGTACAACATTTCCTGAACCCTTCTGCCTCACTAAATCTATTACAAATTTTGAAAACCTTCTCATATATTCATACACTAAAAGAAACTTCCATTAGGAGGGCCCCATGTGCCCATATTTAGTTGGGAGCAGTGGAACAAAGTTTATCAAGGTTAATATGCTGTAGGTTAAAGGCTCAAATGCTCAGCCAGTTACTTTTTCAAGGGTGACAACAGTTTCTCTACCTACCACCTTTCAAGGTTCCCAGTTCCAGACTCCCATCACTGGTGATCTTTACTTTTTCTCAACTCCCTCTCACTTCAGCTTCAAAGTTTTGATCATTTCCATTGGAGCTCCTACTTGGTATCAAGTTTCTGCAATTTTAATCGCCTTGGAAAGGTCTCGCAATATTTAGGTGTTATGCAAGAGGACATCCCCTGACTGCTGCAAAGTCTAATAGTGTAAAGTATCAGGGATTAAGTTGACTCCTTGTTGGATTATTGTCAAACTATAACACCCTTTCTGCTGGTACTTTAGATATTGTCTTCTTCGTGGTCTCCAACAGGCACATTTCACACAATCATACAAATCAATGAATGCATTAAAGGCAGATCCATCCAGCATGCTCTTTGACTTTCTACCATCTGATGCATAAAAACAAGAACGGTCAGGTTGGGAAACAGTTTCTTCTGAACACCGTGCTGCATCATATTTGAAGTATCACCATGTAATCTGTTCTGCACATGACAATATCTAATTTATGCATTTATCTTGTTATTTATGTGTAATTCTTCTGTAGATTTTATCCTTACTTTCCTAAGTTATTGTGTGTTATATGTGTGTTATGCTATTATGCTTTACATCCATTGTCTCATTTGATGGTATACATATATTGTTAAATTACAATAAATTTAACTTGCTTGGACTTGAAAACTTGATGAACAATTAAAATTCATACTTAATACCATTGTTTTCTTAGTTTACTCCAATCCATAGCTGACTCAGTAGAAATAGAGAGGGATAGACAGACAGAGCAAGATAAGGAAAATTCATGAAGATAAAGTATAAAGATAAAGAGTAAAAAGGAAATACTGAAATAATATTTTTGACAAAAGCCCAAGAAATACATCCATGGTACTTTTCCTTGATACATTTAACTTTACTATGCTCCAGCACTGAGCACTGGGAACCTCATTGTTAATAATGTTCACAGTGTTATGCTTACCATTATTAAGTTCCTCGGGAGTTATTGTTAAACTGAAGTGTTTACATTCCTTGGGTTCATCAGGCAACAATGCATAATAAGTTGTAAAAACCTGCATGAAGGAAACATATATTAGAGGTAACCTATCAAAAATCACTGACTAAAAATAGAGAAGTATAGGAATATCTCATAGAATGGTAAATCGATCTAAAATCAATGAAGATGTCACTATCTTGAATGCAACTCTTGATTTTGTTTGAATAGCCATTCTTAAAAAAAGCAGCTTCTCAGCTCTGTAAAGTTGAATTGCCATTTTTGCACCACAGTTAAAAATCCCAGTCTAACCTGCAATGTTAGAAATGATTTTTTTTTTGCTTTCGTTTCTATAATAGGTAATGAAGTATGATACTTCGGAACTGGATATTTTAGAGAAATATGGAGCTAGTGGAGCAGATGTAAAACTTATTCATAAGGACGGCACTGGATCTGAGAGAATACATATTGGGAAATACAGCAATTCTCTTTCCTGAGGAAATTTTAATAGTGTTTCTCCTATCTTTTCCAGTTACTTGTAGCATTTGAAGGTGTGATCCAAAAGATTTATCCTCTCCAACAATGAGCAATCTACTGGAGGAACTTTTGACAATTTGGATCAAAACCTGCATCAGAATCTTTCTGTAACACAGATGCTGCTTGACACACTGAGTCCTTCCAATACTTTGTTTGTTGTCCCTGATTCCAGCATTGTCAGTCTCTTATCTCCCTCCCCATTTTATCCTCCAAGTTTGATCTGTCTTTGGATTTTAGGTTTCTCTACCTAAATGAACTTAATTGCTTTGCCAGTTGTATGATACAAGCATTTCCAGTGGGTCTTTAACTTCTAAATTATCCATTCCAGAATGAACATATTTTTAACATGTTACATCAAGTGAAAACAAATTTATTCCAGGATTCTTGACAAACTGTTATTGGAACTGCATTCATAACATCACCACCCAGACGTCTGATAGCCACATGAAACAATTCTTAAACATATGATAACCATGAAATAAAAATTAATATTTGGAGGTGCTGAGGAGTAGGTACAGAGGAGATGTCAGGGGTAAGTTTTTTACTCAGAGTGGTGAGTGCGTGGAATGGGCTGCTGGCAACGGTGGTGGAGGCGGATACGATAGGGTCTTTTAAGAGACTTTTGGATAGGTACATGAAGCTTAGGAAAATAGAGGGCCATGGATAAGCCTAGTAATTTCTAAGGTAGGGACATGTTCAGCACAACTTTGTGGGCCGAAGGGCCTGTATTGTGTTGTAGGTTTTCTATGTTTCTATAATACATTAAACATATTATATGTGGTGACATGTATGTACTCTGATAATATATTTTACTTTGAACTTTACTTCTTTGAATTTTATGAACATAATCTCACTTTCCCAAGTAAAAACAAAGGCACATTGTTCAGTCTTTAAATACTAACTTATTCCATGTAACTGTCAGTGATCTTCTTTCCCTGTCCTATTTTGCCTATAGTGATTTTTTTCTTTTTCAAATTCCTTGGTAAGATAAATTTGCAACTTCTCAGGTTTTCTCATGATAATATTGAGACCTCTCCAAATCTTTTCACAATGCCTTTTGGTCATATTCTCAAGAGTTAGCCCATTGTCAGTGAAGAGATTTGCTTTTAATTTCAGTTCTATAGTTCTTGATTTAATCATTTACATTTTCAAAACTGGCTCTTCTGTTCTTGTATCTAGGTGAGCTCAGTTTTCTCATCTCAACTGAAGTGTTTACCCTCTGCATTCTACTTTTTTGTTTCCGAGAAGAGTTCTTTCCTGCTTTTTCTGAATCCACTCAAATTTGTGTCTTTTATAAATGAACACTCTTCTCTTTCTCTACATTATCCTTCTCATCTTGCAGCTTACACCTGTACAAGAAGGGAAGTGAAGAGTATCTTCTCTGTTAATTATGCATCTTCTGTTTTAAACACAGCTTGTCAAAAGTGGGATAGCTGAAATTGAGTTCTGATCTCTAAATTGTACAAAATACTACACAACAATCCAGTTTTGAAGATACTGAGGCTAAAGGTCTGGAAATACAAGGTGGTCGTGAATATATCCAGTAGAATAAGCAATTGCAAACAACACTTACTTTTAGTGTTCCTTGCCCTTTCCCACGTACAGTAACAGAAAGATTTTGCAAAAGATCAAGCTAAAAAACAAGAGAGCATAGGTTAGCCATTTGCATTATAAAAATATAATGAAACAAAATTAAAAAATGACCATGAGCTTTCATGTACCACTCACTTCAATTTGTGGCAGGCAAATGATTCATGGTGACAAATTCTGAGAAAGGAAAGCAAAGCATTCTTTCTTTGGACTCCAGAAATTGAGGGGCTGAAAACAAAAGGGAGAAGGGGTGGTACGGTAGTGTAACACTTTGCAGTTCAGGCGAATTGGTTTCAATTCTCACCACTGCCTGTAAGGAGTTTGTACATTCCCCCTGTGAGTGCATGAGTTTTCTCTGGGTGCTCTGGCTTCCTCCCACAGTCCAAAGGTGTACTGGTTGACAGGTTAATAACCTGTAAATTATCCTCTGAGGAGGCTCAGATTAAATTGTGGGATTGTTAGGCAGTGTGGCTCATAGCACTGGAAGAGCCTATTTAGCACTGTACCTCAATAAATAAATTAATAAATAAATTTATTCTGAGACTGGAAAGAAAAGCAATAGGTAAACTGTTTACAATCTTTGCTCTGACTCCAGAGATTGATGGGGTAAAAGGGAAAAGGGATCATTATTTTACTTTGCTCCAGTTCTACCTGCAATGAATTTGTTTTGCCTCAAGTCTCTGCCAGGATCAAAAGTAAAGTTGTGTATTACATCCACTGGGCATTGCATGCTGCAATAGTGATGGCGGTAAATGGACATACCTTGGATGATCACCACTGAGGGGAACTAATTATTGTTAAAGAATTCAACAATATGCCAGCCTTTTGACATTTAATGGAGATTGGATTCCAGATGACCCCTATTCATGATTCAAGGTTGTTTAATGTCATTGCTAGTACACAAGTGTAAAGGAGAACAAATGATTGTTAGTCTAGATCTAATGCAGCACAGCACAAAAAAAAACACAATAAGAAAAAGAGCAGAATAATAAAAAACACGAAGAATTATAAGTACATAAGATAGCTTACAGACATAGATTGATTGTATATCCATAAAGTGATACCAGGTATAGGAATGTCTGTACATAAGATGACTCTGACAAGAAATGATATAGTGATGGAGGGGTGGATTGGTGGGTGGAGGTATTGATCAGCCTTATTGCTTGGGAAAAGTAACTGTGGAGATGCTCACTGTGCAGCTGGAGGATGCAATTGTCATCCACAGTCTCAAAGTACCTGAACAGGAATATAATGAATGCTGTACTGAAAATATGCCATCAAATATCTCTGAGAAAATTTTGCTGAAGGTTCACATGTTTCTTTTCTAAAACCCCAAAAGAGGTCAGCGAAGTAATAAACAATCAGCCCTCAGTATCAACAAATGCAATATAAGAACATAAGAACTTAAGAAATAGGAGAAGGAGTAGGCCACTTTTCAATAAGATCATGACTGATCTGGCCATGGACTCATCTCCATCTACCTGCCTTTGCACCATGACCCTTAATTCCCCTACTATGCAAACACCTGTCCAACCTTGTCTTTAAGCATATTTACTGAGGTAGCCTCCACAGCTTCATTGGGCAGAGAATTCCACAGATAAGTGTTGAAGCGGAGCTGACACTCCCACTTGCTTTTTTCTGTTTCTCTCCTCTGCCTCATTCCCTGACAAATCTCCAAATGATCACAATTCATTCTCATCTTGTCAGACTCCTGGCTCTCATCCACATTGATCTTGATTTGCTTCCAGGAAAAGGCTGAGAGAATTTGTAAAATTTTGTCTTCTGACCTTGGTAGATGTTCTCAGCATTGGTGAGCTCAAGCCTGTGCCCTCAGCCTCCTACTTTACCTTCCATGCACTCAAGATTGTATGGCCAGATCCTGTGCCAATTCCTTTTATGAGTTTGCAGATGGCACCACTGTAGTGGGCTAAACCTCAAATAATGTTGAGTTGGAATATAGCAAGGAGACAGAGGGCCTAGTGACATGTTGTCATGACAATAACCTTTCCCACAATGTCAGCAAAACAAAATGAGCTGGTTATTGACTTTCGGAAGAGGAATGGTTCACCTGCTGTGGTTTCTGTCAACGATGTTGAGGTAGAGAGGATCGGGAACTTCAAGTTCCTAGGAACAAACGACACTAATACCTTGTCCTGGTACAATCATGTATTCAGATAACCACAGAAAAAAACAGAAAATGCTCCAGCGTCTCCACTTCTTCACATGGCTAAAGAAATCTGGCTTTGACCTTCGTCAATTTTTATAGATCCACCATAGAAACCGTCCTTTTAGGCCACAAGACCATAAGACACAAGAGCAGAATTAAGCCATTTGGCCCATGGAGTCTGTTCCGCCATTCAATCATGGCTGATCCTTTTTTTCCCTCTCCTCAGCCCCACTCGGCGACCTTCTCCCCATAACCTTCTTCAGATGCATCATAACCAGGTACGGCAAATTCTCTGCCTGAGACTACAAGAAACCAGAGATGCCTCTGGACACAGTGAAACACATCATGGAAACCAACCTCTTACAAATTCTCTCAGCCTTTTCCTGGAAGCAAATCAAGATCAATGTGGATGAGAGCCAGGTGTCTGACAAGATGAGAGTGAATTGTGATCACTTGGAGATTTGTCAGGGAATGAGGCAGAGGAGAGAAACAGAAAAAGCAAGTGGGAGTGTCAGCTCCGCTTCATTTACCTGTGGAATTCTCTGCCCATGGACTCTGTATACACCTCCTGCTTTTTATCCTACTATTATAAGAAAGTGAATGATCTTCCAGTATAATAAGAAGGACTCTTGACTTCAGAATCTACTTTGTTATGATCAATCATCTTATTGTTTAGTTGCATTACACTGTCTCTGTAACTGTATTCTGCATTCTGTAACTGCTCTTCTCTTGTAATACTAACGTCCGCTAATGTTACAAAATGATTTGTCTGATGGCAGCATAACAGGCATAAACTGATTTCCCAGTTTGGCCGCCAATATAATCAAAAATCTATTTGCCAGAATTTTCTGATGTGCTGCAGAAACTCCAAAATTTTACAGAGTAACGTTTTGTGAACAAAGCTGGGATGGAATTAAGCACTTTAATGACAGAAGATATTTTGTAGAGTGTTACGTACCCCGTAATGGGTTAAAAGAACCAGCGGAAATGGAACACACCTGGAGTCTGTTTTTGCAGTTTACTAACGCTACTTTTTATTAGTAACTACACAATACAGTAATATAAAACTAGGTAAATCAAACAGGTTAGCAGAGATTATGTATGTATATATATATATATATATATATATATATATATATATATATATATATATATAGGTGTGGAAATTTATAACCCAAACTTCTTCAAACTTAGGTGGTAATTGATATACTCTTACGATGGGAATTAAGAAAAGTTCAGTTCAGATGCACAGGTTAATTAATACGAGATGTTTGTAATCCAAAGGCGAATGTTGTGAGAAAGCAATTATATCGATATTCCACAGACTCCACGACAGCAATACGAGATAACAATAGTAGTAGGTTTTATCTCCGAAATTGTTCCAGTCCACACACGAAATATCACCAACAGTGATCTTCAACGAATATCCTTCCAACACAAGTGGTACCACACCCTAATTCAGCTATGGGACATCTCAAAGTGGTGGCCACAGGATAGTTAAACAGAATCCACGTATGAATTATCACCAACAGTAGCTTATCACAAAGGGGACCCTCTTCAGGAGAACCACTCCACCTCTCCCTCTCTCTTCTTTTAAAGGCACAGTCCATAATGAGTAACTCAGGATATCATCACAAGAGTAACACACATAAAATGTCGGAGGAACTCAGTAGGTCAGGCAACATTTGTGGAAAGCAATTCTGGCTTTCCTCTGGCTTCTTCACCCTTCCCTTCCCATCCTGAAATGCCAGCTGTTTATTCCTCTCCATAGATGCTGCCAAATTATGGAGTTTCTCCAGCATTTTTGTGCATTTCTCTGGATTTCCAAGCATCTGCAGAATCTCTTGTGCTGAAGATATTTTATTTCTGGAGAAGGTGGCCTCTGCGTGGCAGACATATCGAGATGGACTTGTCGAACTGAATGGCTTGTTACAATGCCAGAGGTTTACTTAATACACAACAATTTAGAAACATAGAGACATAGAAAACTTACAGTACAATACAGGCCCTTCGGCCCACAATGCTGTAGCAAATATGTCCTTACTTTAGAAACTACCTAGAGTTACCCATAGCCCTCTATTTTTCTAAGCTCCATGTACCTATCCAGGAGTCTCTTAAAAGACCCTATCGTATCCACCTCCACCACTGAAGCCAGCAGCCCACTCCACGCACTCACCACTCTCTGCATAAAAAACTAAACTCTGACATCTCCTCTGTAATTTAATTCACTTCTATGATCAATTACAGAACAATTGATGAGAACTACAAATTATTAATGTCATTTCAGAGGATGACTATATATGATGAAGAAATAAGAAAAAAGGAATAAATACATCAAACTTCTGAACAAACCTTTGCTGTATTACTCTTCAGTAGTGTTTGTTGATTCAATACCCAGAAAAGGGGATTTTTCCTGCCAGGAATTGTCACAGTTACTGCCAAGTTCATTTCCTTGAACTGAGGTGTATCAGTCTTGTACCTGGCCAGTGCTTGCAATGCCACCATTGTTGCCTGGAAAAATAAAAGCTTCTTGTTGAATATATGCAGAACTTTCAGACTAAGCTCCCAATATCCATTAAATGGTGTGGTGTGGCTCTACTGGTAAAAAGTGGCATCAAATCAGAAGAAAGGGCAATGTTATGGCAGTCATGGGAGATATTAACATGAGGGTCATTGGGAAAATCAGGTTGGTAATGGATCTCAAGAGAGTGAGTTTGTTGAATGCTTAAGAGATAGCTTTTTAGAGCAGTTTAGAAACTAGTAAGGGATCAGCCTCACTGGATTGGGTGTTATGTAATGAACCAGAGGCAATTAGGGATCATAATGTAAAAGAACCCTTAGGAACCAGTGATCACAATATGATTGTGTTCAACGTGAAATTTAATAGGGAGCATGTACAGTCAAAAAGTAGCAGTATTTCAGGGCAGTTAAGGGAAATTACATTGATATGAGAGAGGAGTTGCCCAAGTAAATTGGTAGGAGCTGCTGGCAGAGATGTCAGCAGAGTAGCAGTGGCATGTGTTTCTGGGAAAAATGAGGAAGGTGCAGGAGATGTGTATTCCAAAAATGAAGAAATACTCAAATGATAAAATAGTACAACCATGGCTGACAAAGGAAGTCAAAGCTATTGTAAAAGCAAAAGAAAGGGCATACAACAAAACAAAAATGAGTGGGAAGATAGAGGTTTGGGAAGTTTTTAAAAACCTACAGAGAGCAACTGAAAAACATCATTAGAAGGGAAAAGATGAAATATGAAAGCAAGCTGGCAAATAATATCAAAGTGTTTTCATGTATGTTAAAATAAAAGAGAAATGAGAGTGGATATAGGACCACTAGAAAATGAGGCAGGAGAAATAATAACAGGGAACAAGGAGATGGCTGATGAACTAAATGAGTATTTTGTGTCAGTCTTCACTGTGGAAGACACTAGCAGTGTGTGAAGGAAGAGAAGTAGATGCAGTTACTGTTACAAGAGAGAAGGTGCTCAAAAAGCTGAAAGACCTAAAGGTACATAAATCACATGGACCAGAGGAACTGCACCCTCAGGTTCTGAAAGATGTAGCATTAGAGATTATGGTGGCATTAGAAATTATCTTTCAAAAACATTTGGACTCGGCATGATAAAGTATAAAGTAAAGTATGATGTCAGAGGACTGGAAAATTGCAAGTGTTACTCCACTCTTTAAGAAAGGATGAAGGCAGCAGAAAGGAAATTATAGACCAGTTAACCTGAACTCAGAGGTTGGGAAGATGTTAGAGTCAATTGTTAAGGATGAGGTGATGGAGTACTTGGTGACACAAGACAAGATAGTACAAAGTCAGCATGGTTTCCTTCAGGGAAAATCTTGCCTGAAAAACCTGTTGGAATTCTTTGTGGAGATTATAAGTAGGATAGATAAAGGAGATGCAGTGGATGTTTTAGATCTGGACTTTCAGAAGGCCTTTGACAAGGTACTACACATAAGCCTGCTTACCAAGTTAAAAGCTCATGGTGTTACAGGAAAGTTACTACCATGGTTAGAGCATTGGCTGATTAGCAGGAGGCTGCGAGTGGGAATAAAAGGATCCTTTTCTGGTTGGCTGACAGTAACTAGTGGTGTTCTGCAGGGGTCGGTGTTGGGACTACTTCTTTTTATGCTGTATATAAGTGATTTAGATGATAGAATAGATAGCTTTGTTGCCAAGTTTGCAGATGAAACAAAGATTGGTGGAGGGGCAGGTAGTGTTGAGGAAACAAGTAAGATGCAGAAGGACTTAGACTGATTAGGAGAATAGGCAAGAAAATGGAAAATGAAATACAATATTAGAAAATGCATGGTCATGCACTTTGGTTGTAGAAATAAATATGCTGACTATTTTCTAAATGGGAAGAAAATCTAGGAATCTGAGATGCAGAGGGACTTGGGAGCCCTGGGGCAGAACACCCTGAAGGTTAACTTGCAGGTTGAGTCAGTGGTGAGGAAGGCAAATGCCATGTTAGCATTCATTTCAAGAGGTCTAGAATACAAGAGCAAGGATGTGATGCTGGAGCTTTATATAGAAACATAGAAAATAGGTGCAGGAGTAGGCCATTCGGCCCTTGGAGCCTGCACCGCCATTCAGTATGATCATGGCTGATTATCCAACTCAGAACCCTGCACCAGCCTTCCCTCCATACCCCCTGATCCCCGTAGCCACAAGGGCCATATCTAACTCCCTCTTAAATATAGCCAATGAACTGGCCTCAACTGTTTCCTGTGGCAGAGAGTTCCACAGATTCACCACTCTCTGTGTGAAGAAGTTTTTCCTCATCTCGGCCTTAAAAGGCTTCCCCTTTATCCTCAAACTGTGACCCCTCATTCTGGACTCCCCCAACATCGGGAACAATCTTCCTGCACCTAGCCTGTCCAATCCCTTTAGGATTTTATACGTTTCAATCAGATCCCCCCTCAATCTTCTAAATTTCAACGAGTATAATCTAGTTCATCCAGTCTTTCATCATATGAAAGTCCTGCCATCCCAGGAATCAATTCTGGTGAACCTTCTTTGTATTCCCTCTATGGCAAAGATGTCTTTCCTCAGATTAGGGGACCAAAACTGCACACAATACTCCAGGTGTGGTCTCACCAAGGCCTTGTACAATTGCAGTAGTACCTCCCTGCTCCTGTACTCGAATCCTCTTGCTATAAATGCCAGCATACCATTCGCCTTTTTCACCGTCTGCTGTACCTGCATGCCCACTTTCAATGACTGGTGTATAATGACAGCCAGGTCTCGTTGCACCTCCCCTTTTCCTAATCGGCCACCATTCAGATAATAATCTGTTTTCCTGTTTTTGCCACCAAAGTGGATAGCTTCACATTTATCCACATTAAATTGCATCTGCCATGAATTTGCCCACTCACCTAACCTATCCAAGTCACCCTGCATCCTCTTAGCATCCTCCTCACAGCTAACACTGCCGCCCAGCTTCGTGTCATCCGCAAACTTGGAGATGCTGCATTTAATTCCCTCATCCAAGTCATTAATATATATTGTAAACAACTGGGGTCCCAGCACTGAGCCCCACTAGTCACTGCCTGCCATTCTGAAAAGGTCCCGTTTATTCCCACTCTTTGCTTCCTGTCTGCCAGCCAATTCTCTATCCACATCAATACCTTACCCCAATACCGTGTGCTTTAAGTTTGCACACTAATCTCCTGTGTGGGACCTTGTCAAAAGCCTTTTGAAAATCCAAATATACCACATCCACTGGTTCTCCCCTATCCACTCTACTAGTTACATCCTCAAAAAATTCTATGAGATTCATCAGACATGATTTTCCTTTCACAAATCCATGCTGACTTTGTCCGATGATTTCACCACTTTCCAAATGTGCTGTTATCACATCTTTGATAACCGACTCTAGCAGTTTCCCCACCACCGATGTTAGGCAAACGGTCTATAATTCCCTGGTTTCTCTCTCCCTCCTTTTTTAAAAAGTGGGGTTACATTAGCCACCCTCCAATCCTCAGGAACTAGTCCAGAATCTAAAGAGTTTTGAAAAATTATCACTAATGCATCCATTATTTCTTGGGCTACTTCCTTAAGCACTCTGGGATGCAGACCATCTGGCCCTGGGGATTTATCTGCCTTTAATCCCTTCAATTTACCTAACACCACTTCCCTACTAACATGTATTTCCCATAGTTCCTCCATCTCAGTGGACCCTCTGTCCCCTACTATTTCCGGAAGATTATTTATGTCCTCCTTAGTGAAGACAGAGCCAAAGTAATTATTCAATTGGTCTGCCATATGGCAATGGTGAGGCTTCACCTTGGGTATTGTGAACAGTTTTGGGCCCTTCAGCTTAGAAAAGATGTCCTGGCATTGGAGAGGTTCCTGAGGAAGTTCACAAGGTTGATTCCAGGAATGAAAGGGTTATCATATGAGGAACGTTAGATGGCTGTGGGTCTGTACTCATTGGAATTCAGAAGGATGAGGGGAGATCTCATTGAAGCCTTTCGAATGTTGAAAGGCCTAGACAGAGTAGATGTGGAAAGGATGTTTCCCATGGTGGGAGAGTCTAGGACAAGAGGGCACAGCCTCAGGATAGAGGGGCGTCCTATCAAAACAGTGATGCAGAGAAATTTCTTTAGACAAAGGGTGGTGAATTTGAGGAATTTGTTGCCACATGCAGCTGTGGAGGCCAGGTCGCTGAATGTGTTTAAGGCAGCGATTGATGGGTTCTTGATTGGACATGGCATCAAAGGTTACGAGGAGAAGGTCGGGAACTGGGGTTGAGGAGGAGAGAAAAAAAGGATCAGCCACGATTGAATGGTGGAACAGACTTGATGGGCCAGTTGATCTAATTCTGCTCCTATGTCTTATGATCTAAATCTGCAGGCATGATCAATAAATAAGAGATCACTTTTATTTTGGTTTAACCAACTCAGATCACTACAAGCATTGTAAGGCTTCCATTGTTCGCTGATTAAAGCAACCAGGGAGATTGAAACATTAAGACAAATGCAAACGTTTGCAGATCATTTGGATGCTTCAGCACTCTGCAATCTCTGAGAGGATTTGGAAGACAACGGCAGCAGGCATGAACCTCATGGCAAGCAGGTTGCGTGACGGGGCCAAACTGATGTTTGACTCCATTTTGCCAATTAACGTTTCCCTTCTGTGCTGATTAAAGCAGGAGGGAAATTGAAATAACAAGGCAAATGCAGAAGGTGAGTGCTGGCTGCTTGATTTTGATTGCTCTGCCACCAGAGAGGGGAGAGCCTGACGCTGTGCTAACGGAATGTTACCCAGGTTTTCTGTGTTGTGGATATGGACTTGGACTATAGACTTTTTCCGTCTTATAGTTTTTTATATTCTGTGTTTTTCACCTGCTCTTTCTCATTTTCTTTTTGTGCAGGGAGGGGTATTTGATGAACAATATGCCGGTTCCATTTTTGTTCATTTCTTTGTCCTGTGAGGGGGGATTTGGGGTTGATGATTGTGCTGTCTTTCTTTTCTTTCTTGGTTTCATAGTTAACCAGAGAAGAAGAATTTCAGAGTTATATACTCTGATCATAAAATTAATCTTTGAACCTTTGAGTCTTTCTTTAGCAATTGGTAAATTTCGAGTTTCCCAGGCTAGGCACAACATCTTACATGAGATTCCAGGCAACAACTACTTCAGTTATCTAAAAAATAATATCCAGTCTTACCTGAGTAGAGGTGAAGCCTCCTCCATATTCGCTCCTTTGTGATAGCCATCCCACTATTTTACTAGCTTTCTCATGCTGTTTCGTTTGCAAGAAAAACAGAAGGGCATATCCCGTGGCTTCAATAGTGTATAGAGAGTCAGCACTTTCTCCCACTGGCCAGTGCGATTTGTCTGAAGAGGTGAGAGAGAAAAATATCAATTAATGTAAAGAACACTCATGGTCAGGTGATATGGTAGCACAGTGGTAAGTTCAACGCTGTTACACTGTCAGCAATCCTAGCTCAACTCTCCTTGCTGCTTGTAAGGAGTTTGTATGCTCCCCTATGACTGCATGGGTCTCCTCCGGGTGCTCCAGTTTCTTTCCACATTCCAAAGATGTACGGGTTATTAGGTTAATAGGTGACATGGTGTAATTGGGCAGCATAGGCTTGCTGGACCAGAAGGGCTTGTTATCGTACTGTAAGCCTCTAAATCTCTAAATATTTAAATTAACTGTACTGTCAATTTCAAAACAGGCACCAGTGTTTGTGTTCTCACTCTCCCGAAGTCCTAGAAACATAGGGGGATATCACCTGTCAATTGTCCTCTCATCCTGCACACCTATAAACTGCTGCAGTGTCACGTAAGGCCAATCATCAGCCGATGTTCTTTGCACACATCTAGCAATGGCAATAACGAGGTGCATTTCTCTCTTTACTAAGGTGTGTATTTCTCTTTCCCAAATACATATCGTGTAACAAAGATCTGAGCTAAAAAGAATACATTTTTATTATCTCAAATGGCTTTCACTTTGCCAAACTGAGTCTTTTCAGGAAGGGAATCTAATTTTTAGCTTCTCCATCCCAATGCATCTTTATACAAGAGAATAATCTCACATTTGATCAGAAAATTTCAAATATAAGAAACCCAAAATAGAGAAAAACAGAAAAATATGGAAATACTCATGTCCATTCTATTAATATGCTTCTATAAGCTTCAAACTGTCTACCACTTCCTCATCCTCGTTGCTCAAAATTCCATGACTTCACAATTTGACTCCAACCAGGATTCCTGTTCAATAATAACAAAATACTCAAAATCAGGTTTATTATCACCGGCAGTGACATGAAATTTGTCAACTTAGCACCAGCAGTTCAATGCAATACATAGTCTAGCACAGAGAGAGAGAGAAAAATAAAACATAATAATAATAAATAAGTAAATCAATTACATATATTGAACAGATTTTTTAAAACTTGCAAAAATAGCAATACCGTATATTTTTTTAAAAGTGAGGCAGTGTCCAAAGCTTCAACATCCATTTAGAAATCGGATGGCAGAGGGGAAGAAGCTGTTCCTGAGTCACTGAGTGTGTGCCTTCAGGCTTCTGTATCTCCTACCTGATGGATAACAGTGAGAAAAGGACATGTCCTGGGTGCTGGAGGTCCTTAATAATGGGCACTGCCTTTCTGTGACACCGCTCCCTAAAGATGCTGGGTACTTTGTAGGCTAGTGTCCAAGATGGAACTGACTAGATTTACAACCTTCTGCAGCTTCTTTCGGTCCTGTGCAGTAGCCCCTCCATACCAGACAGTGATGCAGCCTGTCAGAATGCTCTCCACGGTACAACTACAGAAGTTTCTGAGTATATTTGTTGACATACAAAATCCCTTCAAACTCCAAATAAAGTATAGCAGCTGTCTTGCCTTCTTTATAATTACATCAATATGTTGGGACCAGATTAGATCCTCAGAGATCTTGATACCCAGGAACTTGAAGTTGCTCACTCTCTCCACTTCTGATCCTTCTATGAGGATTGGTATGTGTTCCTTTGTCTTACCTTTCCTGAAGTCCGCAATCAGCTCTTTCGTCTTACTGACGTTGAGTGCCAGGTTGTTGCTGTGGCACCATTGCACAATTTGACATATCTCACTCCTGTACGCCCTCTTGTCACCACTTGAGATTCTACCAACAATGGTTGCATCATCAGCAAATTTATAGATGGTATTTGAGCTATGCCTAGCTACACAGTCATGTGCATATAGAGAGTAGAGCAATGGGCTAAGCACACACCCCTGAGGTGTGCCAGTGTTGATTGTTAGTGAGGAGGAGATGTTATCACCAATCCGTACAGATTGTGGTCTTTCGGTTAGGAAGTCAAGGATCCAGTTGCAGAGGGAGGTGCAGAGGCCCAGATTCTGCAACTTCTTAATCAGGATTGTGGGAATGATGGTATTAAATGCTGAGCGATAGTCGAGGAACAGCATCCTGACATAGGTTTTTGTGTTGTCTAGATGGTCTAATGCCTTGTGAAGAGCCACTGAGATTGTGTCTGCTGTTGACCTATTGTGGTGATATGCAAATTGCAGTGGGTCCAGGTCCTTGCTGAGGCAGGAGTTCGGTCTAGTCATAACCAACCTCTCATAGCATTTCATCATTATCGATGTGAGTGCTACCGGGTGATAGTCATTAAGGCAGCTCACATTATTCTTCTTAGGTACTGGTATAATTGTTGCCTTTTTTAAGCAAGTGGGAACTTCTGCTTGTAGCAGTGAGAGGTTGAAAAAGGCCTTCAATACTCCTGCTAGTTGGTTGGCACAGGTTTTCAGAACCTTACCAGGTGCTCGATCACGACCTTCTGCCTTACGAGAGTTCACTCTCTTTAAAGACAGTGTACTCTCCTCATCTTCTCATAAAGCACTTTTCAGATTAACAATTTCAGATCGTATTTCAGCTGATCCATTTAAACCTTTATTGAACTTACAATTACTATTTTGTTTATCCTATAACCACCCTGTGGAAGTGGGAGCAAGGCATGGGGTAATGTAACACCTTGGCAGGATAGATTGCAGTCTGCCCAGGCAAGAAACATAGGAATCCTACAGCACAATACAGGCCCTTCAGGCCACAATGCTGAGTTAAACATGTACAGTACTTACTTCAGAAATTACATAGGGTTACCCGTAGCCCTCTATTTTTCTAAGGTCCGTGAACCTGTCCAGGAGTCTTAAAAGACCCTATCATATCCGCCTCCACCACCGTTGCTGGCAGCCCTTTTCACGCGCTCACCACTCTCAAAGTTTAAAAAAAACTTAACCCTGACATCTCCTCTGTACCTACTTCCAAGCACCTTAAAACTGTGCACTATCTGGTCCATATACCTGTCCAAGAGTCTCTTAAATGACCCTATAAGTACCTTAAAACTGCATCGTCTCGTGCTAGCCATCTCAGCCCTGGGAAAAAGCTTCTGACTATCCACACAATCAATGCCTCTCATCATCTTATACATCTTTATCCTTTAACCTTTATTAGGTCACCTCTCATCTCCGTCGCTCCAAGGAGAAAAGGCCGAGTTCACTCAACCTATTCTCATAAGGCATGCTCCCCAATCCAGGAAACATCCTTGTAAGTCTCCTCTGCACCCTTTCTATGGTTTCCACATTTTTCCTGCAGTGAGGCGACCAGAACTGAGCACAGTACTCCAAGTGGGATCTGACCAGGGTCCTATATAGCTGCAACATATAGTTGCAACTTTACCTCTCGGTTCCTAAACTCAATCCCAAGATTGATGAAGACCAATACTGTATGCCTTCTTAACCACAGAGTCAACCTGCGTAGCAGCTTTGAGTATCTTATGGACTCGGACCCCAAGATCCCTCTGGTCCTCCACAATTCCAAGAGTCTTACCATTAATACTGTATTCTGTATACTGTATATTTGACCTACCAAAATGAATCACCTCACACTTATCTGGGTTGAACTCCATCTGCCACTTCTCAGCCCAGTTTTGCATCCTATCGATATCCTGCTGTAACCTCTGACAGCCCTTCACACTATCCACAACACCTCCAACCTTTGTGTCATCAGCAAATTTACTGACCCATCCCTCCATTTCCTCATCCAGCTCATTTATGAAAATCACGTAGAGAAGGGGTCACAGACAGATCCCTGAGGCACACTACTGGTCACTGACCTCCATGCAGAATATAACCCTTGCACGGTGTACCTTATCAAATGCCTTGCCGAAAACCATACACACTGCATCTACTGCTCTACCTTCATCAATATGTTTAGTCACATCCTCAAAAAATTCAATCAGGCTCGTAAGGCACGATCTGCCTTTGACAAAGCCATGCTGACTATTCCTAATCATATGATGCCTCTCCAGATGTTCACTAATACTGCCTCTCAGAATCTTTTCCATCAATTTACCAACTACTGAAGTAAGACTCACTTGTCTATAATTTCCGGGGCAGTCTCTACTCCCTTTCTTGAATAAGGGAAAAACATCTGCAACATTCCAATCCTCCAGAACTTCTCCCGTCCCCATTGATGATGCAAAGATCATTGCCAGAGGCTCAGCAATCTCCTCCCTTGCCCCCCACAGTAGCCTGGGGTACATCTCATCCAGTCCTGGCGACTTATGTAACTTGATGCTTTCCAAAAGTTCCAGCACATACTCTTTCTTAATGGCTACATGCTCAAGCTTTTCAAGCTGCTGTAAGTTATCCCTACGATCGCCAAGATCCTTGTCCGTAGTGAATATTGAAGCAAAGTATTCAGTAAGTACCTCTGCTATCTCCTCAGGTTTCATACACACTTCACCACTGTCATATTTGATTGGTCCCATTCTCTCACATCTTATCCTCTTGCTCTTCACATATTTGTAGAATGCCTTGGGGTTTTCTTTAATCCTACTTGCCAAAGCCTTCTCATTGCCCCTTCCGGCTCTTATAATTTCATTCTTAATCTCCTTCCTGCTAGCTTTATAATCTTCTGGATCTCTATCATTAGCTTGTTTTTTGAACCTTTCGTAAGCTCTTCTTTTTTTTTCTTGACTGGATTCTCACCAGAATTTGTACATCACTGTTCCTGTACCCTACCATCCTTTCCCCGTCTCAATGGAATGTACCTCCGCAGAACGCCACACAAATATCCCATGAACATTTGCCACATTTCTGCCGTACATTTCCCTGAGAACATCTGTTCCTACCTGATAGCTTCATGTTTCCCCTTATTCCAATTAAACACTTTCCTAACTTTTAATTTCCTATCCCTCTCCAATGCTATAGTAAAGGAGATAGAATTGTGATCGCTATCTCCAAAATGCTCTCCCACTGAGACCTGACACCTGGCCAGGTTCATTTCCCTAATACCAGATCAAGTACAGCCTCTCCTCTTGTAGGCTTATCTACATATTGTGTCAGGAAACCTTCCTGAACACACCTAACAAACTCCACCCCATCTGAACTCCTTGCTCTAGGGAGATGCCAATCATCGTTTGGGAAATTAAAATCTCCCACCACAACAAGCCTGTCATTATTACACCTTTCCAGAATCTGTCTCCCTGTCTGCTCCTTGAGGTCCCTGTTACTATTGGGTGGTCTATAAAAAACACCCAGTAGAGTTATTGCCCCTTCGCGTTTCTAACTTCCATCCGCAGAGACTTAGTATACAATCTCTCCATGACTCCCTCCTTTTCTGCAGCTGTGACACTATCTCTGATCAGCAGTGTCACGCCCCACCTCTTCTGTCTGCCTCCCTCCCTCCCTGTCTTTTCTGAAACACCTAAAGCCTGGTACTCTAAGTAACCATTCCTGCCCCTGAGCCATCCATGTCTCTGTAATGGCCACAACATCACAACTCCGAATATTGATTCATGCTCTAAGCTCATCCACTTTGTTCATGACTTTTAATGCAAGAAGCAATCTTTGTTGAAGAGCAGAGGTTCCCAATTATAGAGCTGACATCCAGAGCTAGGGCTTTATTCTTTGGAGAGAAGGAGGATGAGAAGAGACATGATAGAGGTATACAAGATAATAAGAGGAATAGATAGAGTGGATAGCCAGCACCTCTTCCCCAGGGCACCACTGCTCAATACAAGAGGACATGGCTTTAAGGTAAGGGGTGGGAAGTTCAAGGGGGATATTAGAGGAAGGTTTTTCACTCAGAGAGTGGTTGGTGCGTGGAATGCACTGCCTGAGTCAGTGGTGGAGGCAGATACACTAGTGAAGTTTAAGAGACTACTAGACAGGTATATGGAGGAATCTAAGGTGGGGGCTTATATGGGAGGCAGGGTTTGAGGGTCGGCACAACATTGTGGGCCGAAGGGCCTGTACTGTGCTGTACTATTCTATGTTCTATGTTCTATTTTCACTTACTGGAAATGATCGAAGAATATAGCAAACGAATGTGAAAAGCACATACCAATTAAAGGATGAATTGTTTTTACTAATTTCAAAGTATGCTGTCAGCTGTAGTTTCTATTGGCTTTTTACACCTCTATGGTGATTGGTGATTGATCTTGCAAGTAAGGAATTCAAACATGCACAAGTTACCAAATGGTCAATATCCAGAACTGCTAGTTAATTCTGTACAAAAATTGAATATTTCTGTCCAGACTTAGAAGATTGTGGGTGACAGAGGCCATGTTGTTCTCCTTGTGCACAAATAAAATATGATTGAGGAATGAGTGAGTCCAGTTGATCAGCTATGACAACCCATTTGTACTTGCAGCATAATCCCTTCAGTTACTCTCTCCTAACTCTTACCCTTTCACAGAGCTTCCCTTTCCTTTCTTCTTTGTCTCAAACCCAGACCACAATCTCGTTTAAGCAGGTTTCATTTTGAACATTCTCCTTGAAAAATTATCAACGAAAACATCATCTATTTGTCTGTTCCAGCAGGTGCTCCATGAGTAGCTGAATGTTTCCAGCATTCTGGTTTCATTTTGAATTCCTAAAAACTGCACCATTTTATTTCTGTCTGTACATCACATGCAGTTTTCATCAGCTGCAATATTTCATTCACTCCGATCATAAGTTTCTGTAAATCTGTTGACATGGCAGAAAAGACATAAAGTTGTCAAAAGGATGCGGACAATGCAACTAATCGTACTCACCCAGTGAAGCAAACTTCATTACAATCCTTTCGTTGTTTCTTCCCAATAGTGAAAGGGCATAAGCTGAAATTACTGCAGCATACGTTCCATTAAGGCCATCTATGTGCCGCTCCAGGTAAACTACCGTTTTGTTAATACTGTCTTCATAACACTAAAATTAAGAAATGATACTTATATTAAACAACTATAGACATTATGTATAAGTGACTGGTTTGTTATATTAAATGGAGAAATAAATTCTTCTGTTTTGTGTTTGTCTACGTAATATAAATAGCATTGATCGGCAGAACAGAATAGTTTATATCGTGCAACATTTAAGGATATTCTGCCCCTGAAAATAAAATTCCCATATCTTCAGTGGCCAATTCCCTTACACTTAACCAACGAAAGGTATACTTCCTCATACTCTACTTGATACCTCTCACCTTGACACAGCCTCTAATTCTGACCATATGTTCAAACATTTTACATTATTGAAAGATTGGCCAATGTTTGTATCAATGTCCACTTAGTGAATTTAGACTTAAGCCACTTAAAGTCTCAGTCTATCTGTTAATTACAGGTGTTTGCTGATTAAAAGACAAAATAAAAATCAAAATGTACATCAAGGAAACTCAAGTAACTGAGATTCCCAATAGACATTACTCTGGCTTTTGTATATTAATCATTTTACAGACTTGAAGAGCTGTTATGAAAAGCAGCAGTTAACTTAGAACCATAGAACACTACAGCACAGAAAACAGGTCATTCGACCCTTCTAGTCTGTGCCAAAACTTTATTCTGCTAGTCCCATTGACCTGCACCCAGTCCATAATCCTCCAGACCTCTCCCATCCATGTATACAGTCATACAGTCTTTGATGATGTTGATGAAAATAGATATCGACCATCACTCTTCCCTGAAATAATACAAGCACCAAGTATCTTGTATTATGAAAGCCAAAATGATTTACCGTAACATAATTCAAGCAAGCAGTCTTAGCTTCAACAATTGCGATCAGCACAAATGCAGTCAATGATGAATAGTCCTGTGATTCATGGATTCCTCCCTAAAAGAAAATACCACCCATGAACAATACACTCTGGAATACTTAATTCAGGCATTGTTGAAGCCTTAAAATGAATTGCATCCAAATAAACCAGTGATTTTATGTTTGTTAAAGTATCAATGGTCAAAAAAAATCCCAACGAAAAATATATATTACTCCATCAAAATATTATAATTAGGATTTATTTAAATGAAGATGTAATAACTTATGGTAAAGACTATTAATGTTCACTCTATCTGCAGTTTGAGTGACTTTTAAATTTCCTCATCCCTCATTGCTGAAACCTTGTAGTTTATCAAATCTCTAGTTTTGAAATTTTCTGTCTCAGTTTTTCTGTATCCTTTTGAAACATTTTCATCATATTGGCTCACCTTAATCCTACTTTATTCTTTCTCTTTTCCATTCCTTTGTCTCTGCAAATGATGGATGCTGTTTCTGATTTTACATCATTGTCTTCAATACCCTGGTCTCCAAATTCCTTATCTTCTAAAACACCCTCTCTTACAATTCCCCTTTCCATTTCCAAACAACATCCATACATTATTCACAAGGTACACTACAGTCCTGCACATATATATATTATATTGCTTCCTATTTAAAATAATTAGTTTAATCAACAAATAAATGCAAGTTAAAGGACAAAAAGTACTAAGTTAAATATACAATCTGAACATTCAAACAATTAAATTTCAATTTGCAAACCATGTATATATTACATTTTTAATCTGTCTGTAAACCAAAAATAGCAATTTCTTACCTCAAATCTTATCTTATCTAGTCACAAGAATTGACAGGACATGGAAAGATCTGTATTTATTGCTGGTGACCATGGACACCTACACAGCGATTGCGCAACCACCAACTGCGACGCCAGCCTTGAACTCCAGGCCAGGTCTTTATGTGCTGCTGTTGTGACTCCCGTCTCCCCTTCCCCCACCACCACTCTGCAATTCCGTCACCCTCAGATCCCACCGTCAGCTCCTGGGCCCTCAGAGGCTCCATCTTCCTCTCACCCCAACCCTCCCCTCTCCACTGACACCCCCAGCCTCCCCCCTCTCCCCCTCTGATCCCAGCTCTCATCCGTGCCGGGTCTTTACCATCCTCTCTGACCTTCAACTGTCTGAGGCAGAACGATCTGTCCTCAGTAAGGGCCTCACCTTTGTCCCCCTTCGCCCGCACCTCAGCAAGTTCTGCGTTCGCCATGATGACGAACTCTTCTTCCGCCGTCTCCGTCTCCGAGCCTACTTCTTCGGCAAGGACTCTTCCACCCCCACCGATGACCTCTTCTCCCATCTTCAACCCTCCTCCTCTTCATGGACACCCCGCTCTGGTCTTCTGCCTGCTCTGGATCTCTTTATCGCTAACTGCCGACGGGACATCAACCGTCTCGACTTCACCACACCTTGTTCCCATTCCAACCTTACTCCTTCCGAATGCTCTGCTCTTCACTCCCTCCGCACTAATCCTAACCTTACTATTAAACCCGCCGATAAGGGGGGTGCTGTTGTAGTCTGGCATACTGACCTCTACCTTGTCGAGGCACAGCGACAACTTGCAGATACCTCCTCTTATTTACCCCTTGATCATGACCCCACTAAGGAGCACCAGGCCATTGTCTCCCACACCATCACCGACTTTATCCACTCAGGGGATCTCGCATACACTGTTACCAATCTTATAATTCCCACACCTCGCACTTCCCATTTTTACCTCCTACCCAAGATCCACAAACCTGCCTGTCCTGGCCGACCTATTGTCTCAGCTTGCTCCTGCCCCACCGAACTCGTTTCTGCATACCACGACACGGTTTTATCCGCCCTTGTTCAATCCCTTCCTACCTATGTTCGTGACACTTCTCACGCTCTTAAACTTTTCGATGATTTAAAGTTCCCTGGCCCCCACTGCTTTCTTTTCACTATGGATGTCCAGTCCCTATATACTTCCAGCCCCCATCAGGAAGGTCTCAAAGCTCTCCGCTACATTTTGGATTCCAGACCTAATCAGTCCCCTCTACCACCACTCTGCTCCGTCTAGCGGAATTAGTCCTTACTCTTAATAATTTCTCCTTTGGCTCCTCCCACTTCCTCCAAACTAAAGGTGTAGCTATGGGCATCCGTATGGGTCCTAGCTATGCCTGCCTTTTTGTTGGCTTTGTGGAACAATCTATGTTCCAAACCTATTCTGGTATCTGTCCCCCACTTATCCTTACCTACATCGACGACTGCATTGACACTGCTTCCTGCACGCATGCTGAGCTCATTGATTTTATTAACTATGCCTCCAACTTTCACCCTGCCCTCAAGTTTACCTGGTCCATTTCCGACACCTCCCTCCCCTTTCTAGATCTTTCTATCTCTATCTCTGGAGACAGCTTATCTACTGATATCTACTATAAGCCTACTGACTCTTACAGCTATCTGGACTATTCCTCTTCTCACCCAGTCTCTTGTAAAAATGCCATCCCCTTCTCACAATTCCTCCGTCTCCGCCGCATCTGCTCTCAGGATAAGGCTTTTCATTCCAGGACGAGGGAGATATCCTCCTTTTTTAAAGAAAGGGGCTTCCCTTCCTCCACCATCAACTCTGCGCTCAAACGCATCTCCCCCATTTCCCTCCCCCCCCCCTCTGCTTTCCGCAGGGGTCGCTCACTACGCGACTCCCTTGTCCATTCGTTCCCCCCTCATCCCTCCCCACTGATCTCCCTCCTAGAACTTATCCTTGTAAGCGGAACAACTGCTACACATGCCCTTACACTTCCTCCCTTACCACCATTCAGGGCCCTAGACAGTCCTCCCAGGTGTGATATACTGCGTCCGGTACTCCCGATGTGGCCTTCTATATATTGGCGAGACCCGACGCAGACTGGGAGATCATTTTGCTGAACACCTACGCTCTGTCTGCCAGAGAAAGCAGGATCTCCCAGTGGCCACACATTTTAATTCCACATCCCATTCCCATTCTGATATGTCTATCCACGGCCTCCTCTACCGTAAAGATGAAGCCACACTCAGGTTGGAGGAACAACACCTTATGTTCCGTCTGGGTAGCCTCCAACCTGATGGCATGAACATTGACTTCTCTAACTTCCGCTAACGCCCCACCTCCCCTCGTACCCCATCCATTATTTATTTATATACACACATTCTTTCTCTCTCTCCTTTTTCTCCTTCTGTCCCTCTGATTATACCCCTTGCCCATCCTCTTGGTTTTTCCCCCCCTCCCCCCTTTCCTTCTCTCTGGGCCTCCTGCCCCATGATCCTCCCATATCCCTTTTGCCAATCACCTGTCCAGCTCTTGGCTCCATCCCTCCCCCTCCTGTCTTCTCCTATCATTTTGGATCTCCCCCTCCCCCTCCCACTTTCAAAACTCTGACTAGCTCTTCTTTCAGTTAGTCCTGACGAAGGGTCTCGGCCCGAAACATCGACTGTACCTCTTCCTAGAGATGCTGCCTGGCCTGCTGCATTCACCAGCAACTTTGTTGTGTGTTGCTTGAATTTCCACCATCTGCATAATTCCTCGTGTTTATGTATTTACTGCTGTTCTGATTGTCCCCCCAAGTGAGTGTCTAGTTGGCATTTAAAAGGCAGCCACAGAACTGAGAAAATGGAGTCACACAAAGCACAGACTAAGGACAGAAAATTTGTATCCCAGAGGATGACATAATTTGTTAACATTCCTGTGGTTTCATGGTCACCATTTACAATTAACTTTTTATTCCAATTAATTATATTAAATACAGAATAAAAGAAGATTGTACTAGTAATGGTGACCTTGGAAACAGTAGCCGGTCATCTATTGTGCTAATATTTCCTAGGGAAGGAAGTTTGCCATCTTTATTTAATCTGGCCCATGTCTCCAGATCACAGTAACATGCTCAGGTCTTAAATGCCCTCTGAAATGGGCCAGCAACTTACCTGGTTCAAGGTCCATTAACAATGGACAACTAAGGAAGATGAGTGAGGTTTGCTAACATTCTATGAACAAATATGGGGAAAGTTGTTCAACCTTTCAGTTTGTTCTTGCAGTCTTACTAGTCTGACTATCTCCTTGTCTTCGAGTTCTGTTTTCTACACAATGAAGAGTGGGCAAACCTTAAAAAAGACATTTTACTTACAGTCATCTCTCCATGATACACTTGAGCATCCTCTTGGAAGTGACCATCAGGTTTCTGTTTGTTTAATATCAACCACTTCACAGCTTCACAGAGTACAGTTTTCTCAATGTGGATCATATGAAACGCCATGGCAAACACCTTAACCACATAGGCAGTCAACCTGTATCGAAGGAAATACAATATAAATCTGTTCAATAAAAAAAGGGTAGAAATTCATCCTTGTACACTCTAACTTAATAACTGCTAAATGAAACCGCAGTCCAGAAATAGAAATACCAACCAGCAGCTAGTTACAAAGAAAGCACAATAGCACCTCTACTTTCTTAGAAGTTTGTGAATATTTGGCATGTCATCTAAAACCTTGACGAACTTCTATAAATGTGTAGCGGAGATTATATTGACTGGTTGCATCATGGCATGGCATGGAAACAGCAAAGCTCTTGAACAGAAATGTCTACAAAAAGTAATGGATATGGCCCAGTCCATCATGGGTAAAGCTTTCCCAACCATTGAGCACATCGACACAGAATGTTGTCACAGTAAAGCAGCATCCATCATCAAGGACTCCTACCAAGCCATGCTCTCTTTCTGTTACTGCCATCAGGAAGAAGGTACAGGAGCCTGAGGACCTACACCACCATGTTCAGGAACAGTTATGACCCCTTAACCATCATGCTGTTGAACCAGAGGGGATAACTACACAACTTCACTCGCCCCATCACTGAACTGTTCCCACAACCTGGAGCCTCACTTTCAAGGACTTAATCTGATAATAACTTTGCTTAGTTGCTTATTATTACTATTATTTCTTCATTTTTTCTTTTAATATTTACACAGTTTGTTGTGTTTTCCATGTTGGTTGTTTGTTCTGTTGGGAGTGGTCTTTCATTGTTCATTGTATTAACTGTGAATGGCCATAAGAAACTGAATCTCAGAGTTGTATCTGGTGACACATATCAAAGTATATACAAAGTTGTATGTACTTTGATAATAAATTTACTTTGGACTTTGAACCTACTTGGCACAAGAAATTATAAATTTAGAGCACAAAGGAAGAGTCATTCTGAAGTGAAAAGATAAAAGAAAATAACTTGTCACTGAGACTTTGTTAACATCAATGTGGATGTTGATTCATTCTTGCTACTCTTTGGCAACCAACTATTAGTTTCAAATTACAATCCTTAATCAAATTATTCAACTACAGGAGCATTGTCGCAAGAAATCAGCAACCATCATCCAGGCCATGCTGCGACCACTAGAAAAGAGGCACATAAAGCTAAGGTCCCACACCACCACCAGGTTCAGGAGCAGTAATCAGATGCCTGAACCAGTGTGAATAACCTCATTCACCTCAACTCTGAACTGATCACTCAACCGCTGGACTCACTTTCAAGGACTCTATAACTCATGTTCTCAGTATTTTTGTTTGCATTTGCACAATTCATTTTCTACACATTAGTTTTTTGTTCGTCTTTATTTGTGTGTAGCTTTTTATTGATTCTATTGTGGTTCTTTGCATGTACTGTGAATGCCCGTAAGAAAGTGAATCTGAGGGTAGTGTATGGTGATATACTTTGATAATAAATTTACCTTGAATTTGACTTTGAATAATATTATCCAAGTTGAATTGGTTCACAACTGTTAAGACAGATTTCTTAAAAAGATTAGTTTTTCATTTTTAGATGGTAGAATTTTGAGACAATTTTATGCATTTCATGCACAACCTTTGCTTCACAAGCAACATTTGAAGGTGCAAAAGAAATAATGGCATTTCATATTATTTGATATCAGTAATTCACTAATGCACTTCATAGAACAACATTCTGAAATTTGAGCTTATTCTGAGATACAAAAGAGAACATTTAAAAGTCAACTCAAATGTACCATGTGCTGGATGGTCGTTTCTGAAATCCTGAGAAAGAGCTATCATTTTTGCGATACGACAGTTCCTGGACATAACCTGTGTTTTGTAAAAAAAAAACACAATAAAAAGCAAAAGCCAATGAATTTTGAAAATCCCAGGAAAACAAAATGCTAAGAAAACTTGTCAATAAATTTTGACATGTCCCACTTTTCTCAGCACTATACACACAAAAATGGATTTTGCTTATTCTGAAGTAAAAGGTACATATAGAAATAACTTGTCCGCTAACATCACTTCAGCTGCGCAAATGCATTTGTCAACTTCGTCGCTAATGACCTTCCTAAATCATCTCCTCTTGCAGCCAATGCTATGGGTCTCACATAGATCCTACTTCGTATTAAGTCTGGCAATTACTACAAATTTGATTACAAGTTTCAAGTTTAATTATCATTCAACTGTACTACTGCACTTGAATCTGAGGGGGACCAATATCCTTGCCGGCAGGTTTGGTAGAGCTGTTGGGAGTGGTTTAAACTAATATGGCAGGGGAATGGGAACAAGTATGATAGAGCAGAGGATGAGCCAGCAGGTTTACAAGTAGATGGTCGGTATAATATGAATGTAAGGAAGGACAAATCAATGATTGGGTGCAAATGCAGATAGAGCAAAGAGTTAAATTGTACCGCAGAGGTAAAGTTCAAAAGCACGAAAAATGGAGGACTGCAGGTGTTGTATTTATATCCACTTGCATTCGGAATAAGATGGATGAACTCGTAGTGCAATTAGAGATTGGTTGGTATGATGCTATACCAACATGGCTGAAAGAAGGTCATAGTTGGGAACATAACATCAAAGAATATACTTTGTAGCGAAAGGATAGGCAGGAAGGCATAGACAATGGTGTATCTCTGTTAGTAAGAAATGGAATTACATCTTTAGAAAGAAGTGATGTAGGGTCAGAGAATGTTGAATCTTTGTGGGTGGAGTTAAGAAACTGCAAGGGTGGGAAAAAAACATTATGGGAATCAGATATAGACCTCCAAATAGTAGCCAAGATGTGGAGATGAGATTGCACAGGGAGCTGGAAAGGCATGTAATAAGGTTAATGTTTCAATTCTAATGTGGGACTTCAATATGCAAGGAGATTGGGAAAATCAGGTTGCAGTTGCATGCAAGAGAGGGAATTTGTTGAATGGCTACAAGGTGGCTTTTTAGAGCAGCTTGTGCTTGAGCTTACTCATGGAAAGGCTATCTTAGATCGGGTGTTGTGTAATAATCCAGATTTTATTAGGGAGTTTAAGATAAAGGAACCCTAAGGAGGCAGTGATCATAATATGATTGAATTCATACTGCAACTTAGGAGGGAAAAGCATATGTCTAATGTATCAATATCACAATGGAATAAATGGAATTACAGGGGCATGAGAGAGGAGCTTGCCCAGGTGGATTGGAGGGAGATACTGGCAGAGCAGAGATGGCTGAATTTTCTGGAAATAGTTCACAAGGCGCTGGATAGATATGTCCCACAGAAAGAGTTGTTCTCAAATGGCAGGGGTAGGCAACTGTAGCAGACAAGGGAAGTTAAGGACTGCATAAAAGCCAAGGAACAGGTATATAATAAAGCAAAGATAGGTGTTAAGTTGGATGATTGGGAAGTTTTTAAAATTCAACAAAAAGGTAAAAGATGAAATATGAGGGCAAACTAGCCAGTAATATAATGCGGGATACAAGAAATTTCTTCAGTTATATAAAGAGTAAAATGGAGGTGAGAATTGATATTGATCCACTAGAAAATCATGCTGGTGAGGTAGTAATGGGAGATAAAGAAATGGCAGATGAACTTAACAAGTACTTTGCATCAATCTTCACCTTGGAAGAAACTAGCAATGTGCCAGAGGTCTATACTGTAAGTGTCAAGGAGCAGGAGTGAGTGCCACTATATTTCAAGGGGAAAAAGTGCTAGGCAAACTCAAAGGTCTTAAGGTGGATAAGTCACCTGGACCAGGTGGATAAGTCACCTGGACCAGGTAGACTACGTCCCAGATTTCTGAAAGAGGTTGCTGAGGAGGTAGCAGATGCATTGGTCATGATCTTTCAAGAATCATGATTCTGGCATGGTTCCAGAAAACTGGAAGATTGCAAATGTCACTCCACTATTTAAGACGGGAGAAAGGCAAAATAATGGTAATTATCGGCCAGTTAGGCTAACCTCAGTGGCTGGGAAAGTGCTGCAATCCATTATTAATGATGAGATTTGGGGGTACTTGGGGACTAAAGATAAAATAAGTCAAAGACAGCATGGTTTCTGTAAAAGGGAAATATTGCCTGACAAATATGTTAGACAATAACTAGCAGGTGGACAAAGGAGAAGCAGTGGATGTCATTCTCAGTACTTAAATTTTCAGAAGACATTTGATAAGGTGCCACACATGAGGCTGCTAAACAAGATAAAATCCCGTAGCATTACTGGAAAGATAATGGCCTGGTTAGAGGAATGGCTGACAGGCAGGGAACAGCGAGTGGGAATAAAAAGGGCCTTTTCTGGTTTGCTGTCAGTGACTAGTGGTGATTATCAGGGGTCAGTATTGGGACCACTACTTTTCACATTGTTTGCCAATGACTTGGAGAACAGAATTGATGGCTTTGTGGTAAAGTTTGTAAATGATACAAAGATAGGTGGAGGGTTTGGCAGTGCTGAGGAAGCAATGGGATTGCAGCAGGGCCTGGACAAATTGGAAGAATGGGCAAAAAAGTGACAGATGGGATACAATGTTGGGAAATGTATGATAATGCATTTTGGTAAAAGGAACAATTCTGGAGTCTGTTATCTAAATTCGGAGAAAATTCAACATCTCAGGTGCAAAGGGACTTCGGGGTCCTTGTGTAAGACTCCAAGAGAGTTAATTTACAAGTTGAGTACATGGTAAAGAAGGCAAATGCAATGTTGGCGTCCATCTCAAGGGAATATTGTCAACAGTTTTGGGGCCCATATCTCAGAAAGGATGTGTTGTTATTGGAGAGAGTCCAGAGGAGTTTCACGAGAATGATTTCGGGAATGAAAGGGTTAACCTATGAGGAGTGTTTGGCAGCTTTGGTCCTGTACTCACTGGAATTTTGAAGAATGCAGGGGGATCTCACAGAAACCTACCGAACGTTGAAAGGACTAGATAGGGTGGATCTGGAGAGGATGTTTCCTGTGGTGGATGTATCCAGAACTAGAGGGCACAGCCTCAGAACTGAGGGGTGACATCTCATCTAATTCCATTCCTTCGTTCTTATCCTCTCTCCATAGGACCATAAAGCATAGAGTCATAGAAAACTACCGCACGGAAATCGGCCTTTTGGCCCAACTAGTCTATGATAAGCCTTTTAAACTGCCTGCTCCCATCAGCCTGCACCAAGACCATAGCCCTCCATACATCTAGCATCCATTAATCTATTCAAACTTCTCTTAAATATTGAAATCAAGCTCGCATGCCACTTGCATTGGCAGCTCACTTCACACTCTCATGACCCTCTGAGTGAAGAAAATTCTCCTAATATTCCCCTTAAACTTTTCACCTTCAATCATTAACCCATGACCTTTTGTTATATTCCACCCACCCAACCTCAGTGGAAAAAGCCTGTTTGCATTTACCCTAACTATACCCCTCATAATGCTGTATACTTCAATCAAATCCCCTCTCAATCTTCCACATTCCAAAGAATAAAGTCCTAACCTACTCAATCTTTCTTCGTAACTCAGGTCCTCCATACCCAACAACATCCTTGTAAATTTTCTCTGTACTCTTTCCTGTAGGTAGGTGACCAAAACTACACAAAATACTCCAAATTAGGCCTCACTAATGTCTTATATAACTTCAACATAACATCACATCTCCTGTACTCAATCCTTTGAATTATGAAAGGCAATGTTCCAAAAGTTTTCTATGTAACCCTACACCTATGACATCACTTTCAATGAATTATGGATCTGTATTCCCAGACCCCTTTGTTCTACTGCACTCCTCCGTGCCCTACCATTCACTGTGAAAGATCTACCCTGTTTGGTCCTACTGAAATGCAACACCTTATGTTTGTCTGCATTAAATTTCATCTGCCATTTTTCTGCCTGTTTTTATGGCCGATGCTGATTCCTCTGCAAGCCATGATAGCCTTCCACGCTGTCCACGACACCCTTAGTCCTGGTATCATCAAATTTGCTGATATAGTTAACCACATTATCAGCCAGACATTTGATATAGATGACAAAGAGAAATTACCCAGCACTGGCCACAAGCCTCCAGTCAGAGGCAACCATCTACTACCACTCTCTGGCTTCTCCCAAAAAGCCAATGTATAATCCAATTTGCTACCTCATCTTGAATGCCAAGCCACTGAACTTTCTCGACCAACCTTCCACACAGGACCTTGTCAAACATCCACTTTCCAGGTAATTTCCTCAATGATTGGTTAGACATGACCAACCATGCATAAAGCCATGCTGAGTATCCCTAATCAGTGCATGTCTATCCATATACTTATATATCTAGTCCCTTAGAATACTTTCCAATAACTTTTTCACAACTGATATCAGACTCACTGGCCTATAGGATTATGGTTAGAGCCTTTTTTTAAACAGAGGACCAACACTGGTTATCCTCTAATCCCCTGATACTTCTCATGTCACTAAGGATGTTTGTTTTAAATATCTCTACTCGGACCTTGGAAATTTATGCATTTGCCTCCCATAGGGTCCAAGGGACCATCTTGTCAGTTCCTGGGGATTTATCCACCCTGATTTGCCTCAGGAGATCAAACACCTCCTTCTCTGAAATCCATATAGGGTCCATGGTTGGTGCAACTTTGCCTCATTTTTATAGACTCTATGAATGTCTTCTGAGTAAATACAGATGCAAAGAATTAATTTAAGATCTCTCCCAAGTGTTTTGGCTCCACTACCATTCTGGTCTTCTAGAGGAGCAATTTTGTCCCTTGCAATCTTTTTTGCTCTTACTATTTCTGTAGAATCCCTTAGGATCCTCCTTCACTTTGTCTGCTGGGCAACTTCATGCCTTCTTTGAGCCCTCATGATTTCTTTCTTGTGTTCTCTGGCATGTCTTATACTCTAAAGCACCTCATTTTTTTTCTACCTGCCTATAGCTGCTATGCACTTCCTTTTTCTTTCTTAACCAGGGTCTCAATATCTTTTGAAAACCAAGGTACCCTACACTTATTATCTTTACCTTTGATTCTGACAGGCACATACAAGCTTTGTACTCTCAAAATTTCACCTTTGAAGGCCTCCCACTTACCAAGTACACCTTTGCCAGAAAACAGCCTATCCCAATCCACAGATCATTTCTGATACCATCAAAATGGTCCAATTTAGTATCTCAATCTGAGGAACAGACCTATCCTTTTGCATATTTATTTTGAAAGTAATAACTTTGTGATAACTAGATATAACATGCTCAGCTGCACAAACTTCTCTCATCTGCCCTGTTTCATTCCATAATAGTAGATCAAGTATCACACATGCTCTCATTGAGACTTCTATGTACTGATTTAAGGCATCCGTTAGTCTTGCAAGACCATGGATCTGCGCCTGGAAAGTCTTCACTCTCCAGGGTGCAGGCCTGGGCAAGGTTGTATGGAAGACCAGCAGTTGCCCATGCTGCAAGTCTCCCCTCCCCCACGACACCAATGTTGTGCAAGGGAAGGGCATTAGGACCCATAGAGCTTGGCACCAGTGTCGTCGCAGAGCAATGTGTGATTAAGTGCCTTAGTCAAGGAACGCAACACATGTTGCCTCGGCTGGGGCTCGAACTCACCACCTTCAGGTCGCTAGTCCAATGCCTTAACCACTGATTAAGAAAACTTTACCGAAGACATTGGACAAACTCTATCCCATTTAGTCCCTTTACAGTATGGGAATCCCAGTCAATATAACTTACGTTTCTTGAAACAGTCTGTGATCTCTCCACACATTTGTTCCTTTAAATCTCCTTGGACTGTTGGGTGGACTGTAACATAGCCCCATAATGCAGTCATATGTTTCTTATAATTCAGTTATGTATATTACTCCTCACTATATGAGTTCTCTAGGCAGTCCTGACTGAGCTGTGACATTTTCCTTGATTAGTAAAACCACCCAGCCTCATCTAATCCCTCCCGCTCTGCCACATCTAAAACAATGGAACCCTGGAACATTGAACTGCCTGTCCAGTCTCTCCTGCAACTAAGTCTCACTAAAGGCTACAATTTCATACTTCCAGGTGCTGATCCATGCCCTGAGCTCATCTACCTTTCTTACGATAATACTTGCATTGAAATAAATGCACACTCAACCTTTTAGTTCCTGACTTAGTCTGAAGTCCACTGCCTGAGGATAAAAGGGCAGCAACAAGTCACGGCAGCGAAAAAGAGCTCTAACCAGTGGCCAATCCAGACATCAGAAGTTTGGAGAGGAGGGGGTTTCAATCAAGTCTAGTGTCCAAGAATAAAAAGGCTGCAGTAGGTCGTGAGAGTGAAAAAGAGCTTTGAACACTGACCACTGCAGACATCAAAAGTTTGGAGAAGAGGGGAACTTCAATCAGGTCAGTGCCTGAGGACAAAAAGGTAGTAGGGAGTTGTGGCAGTAAAAAAGAGCTTTGACCATTAATCAATCCATGTATGGGATTTATTATTAAGAGCAAATTAAAGGAAGGCAGGGGGAAGTGCAGCGGCCATCATCAGACTGGTAATTTTGAGGCTTTAGCTCTTTCAGGCTTCAGTAAAGAGAGATTTCAGTCAGGGAATGCAAATAAAAGAAAAGCTCAAGTTTTTTTTCCTTCTCTCTTTTGTATCTGCTCGGTTGGGACAGTGGAGATGCCAGGCAGAATAGTTGAACGTTCCCCTTACAGGATGTAAAAAAGTAGGGAGACCTCCAGTGTCTCTGACAACCACAAATGCAGTAAGTGCTTCCAGCTGCAGCTTCTAACAAATTGTGTTAAGGAGTTGAAACTGAAACTGGATGAACTCCGGGTTATTCTGGAGGCTAAAGGGGTGATAGATAAGACATATAGTGAGGTAGTTACAACTAAGGTGCAGGACGCAGGGAACAGGAAGAGGAAAGGGGTTAATGAGCCAGTGCAGAGTATCCCCTGTGTCCATACCCCTCAGCAACAGGTATAGCACTTTCGATATTGTTGGGTTGGGGAATGACCTAACGGAGGAGAGTCATTCGGTGTCTGGCACTGAGTCTGCCTCTGTGACTCAGAAGTGAAGAGGGGAGAAGAGGCACGCTGTGGTGATAGAGAACAGACAGGTGGTTCTGTGGGAGAGGACAAGATTTCCGGATGTTATGTTGCCTTTTGGGTGTCAGGATTCAGGATATCTCAGATCAAGCCCTCAATCTTCTTAAATGGGAGGGTGTACAGCCAGAAGCCATGGTTCATGTAGGTACCAATCACATGGGTAGGACAAGTGACAAGGTTCTGCGTTGGAAGTTCCGGGAGTTAGGTGCAAGACCTCCAGGGTTAAGATCGCAGGATTGCTATTCGTGCCACATGCTAGGGAGGCTAGAACAAGGACCATCATGCAGGCGAAGGAGTTGGTGCAGGAGGGAGGGCATAAGGTTTTTGGATCATTGTGCTCTCATTCAGGGAAGGTGGGACCTGTAGAGAAGGGACGACTTGCGCCTGAACTGGAGGGGACTAATATTCTAGCGAGAAGGTTTGTTAATGCTTCACGGTGGGGGTTAAACTAGGGGTGCAGCGGGCTGGAGACCAGAGTGGCAGAACAATTAGTGGAGAGGTTGTAGAAGCACATGCTGGTAAGTGCTCAGACAAAGTTAGGAATCAAAATGCAGCACATGAGCTGCCCGTATTTCAATGCAAGAAGAATCGTAGGAAAGGCAGATAATAGTGCTGAAGATAAGGCAGCTGGTTTATAAACAGAAGCAGTATTTAGTGAGGAGAAGCTTATGATGGGGCACAATTGCAGCCAATGGGATGAGTCACAAAGCAAAAGGCTTTGTTGTTAAAAATCAAATCAAATGATTAGAAAGAGATGACATAAGCTTGGAAGATGTTGAATTATTCAGGATAGAGCTGAGGAACTACAAGGATAAAAAGACCCTGATGGGAGTTCTATGGATAGTGGTTTGCCTTCCAGGTGCCAGGGTCCACCATGTTTCCGAATGCACCCACAATATCCTGAAAAAGGAGGGTGAGCAGCCAGAAGTCATGGCACGTATTGACACCAACGACATAGGTTAAAAAAAAAGGGAGGAGGTCCTGAAAACAGAATACAGGGAGTTAGGAAGGAAGTTGAGAAGCAGGACCTCAATGGTAGTCATCTCAGGATTGCTGCCTGTGCCATGCGACAGTGAGGATAGGAATAGAATGAGGTGGTGGGTGAACGCGTCACTGAAGAATTGGAGCAGGGGACAGGGATTCAGATTTCTGGATCATTGGGACCTCTTCTTAGGCAGGTGAGACCTGTACAAAAAGGATGGAATGTTCTTGAATCCGAGGGGAATCAATATCCTTGTGGGCAGGATTACTAGAACTGTTGGGAGTGGTTGGCTCTGGAAGATCAGCTAGTCTGGATTGGGAAATTGTGCGGTGAATCAGAATTGATTAGAGAGCTTATTTAAAGATAAAGGAAGTGAGGAGCCAAGTAAAGAAATAATAGAAAATTTCATAACAGAGTTGACTTCCAAAGAGACCCATATAGGAAAATTCTCATGGTGAATGTAATATATCCAGAACGTAATATTTCGTACATTGACTGCCCAATAATATAACCTAAAATTGGGTAAGGCAAAGCCTCCATTCTGTTTGATTTTTTGAAGGTGAGCTTTATTTATTCGAGGTTTTTTATTCTTCCATATATAGGAAGAAAGCATTGAATCCAAAGAGTCAAAAAAAGATTTAGGAATAAAAACAGGCACAGCTTGAAAAAGGTATATAAATTTAGGTAGGATATTCATTTTAATAGAATTAATTTGGCCAATCAGTGATAAAGAGAGAGGCGACCAACTAGAAAGTGTTTTTTTAACAAAATTCATTAAAATTAAAAAAATTTCCTTAAATAAATCTTTATAATTCTTAGTAATTGTTACTCCTAAATATGTAAATTGTTTTCTTAAAATTTTAAAAGGAAGGTTAATATCAGTTGGTATTAAATTGTTTAGAGGAAACAGTTCACTCTTATATAAATTTAATTTGTATCCTGAGAACTGACCAAAATTAGTCAGTAAACGGAACACTGACGGTAAAGAGATGGTAACATTAGGTATAAAAAGCAATAAGTCATCAGCATAGAGCAACACTTTATGAATAGTACCTCTCTTTAAAATACCAGTAATCTCTTTAGACTCTCGAGAAGCAATTGCTAAGGGTTCTAATATCAAATCAAAAAGCAGAGGGCTCAAAGGACAACCTTGTCTAGTCCCTCGTTGGAGGTTAAAGGGTTTAGAATAATGAAGATTAGTAAGAACCCAAGTGGAGGGAAATAAATAAAGTAATTTAATCCAATGAATAAAATTAGGTCCAAAATTAAATTTTTCTAAGGATGTAAAAAGATAATTCTATTCAACTCTGTCAAAAGCCTTCTCCACATTCAAAGATATGACACATTCTGATATTTACTTAGATGGAGAATGCATAACATATAACAAACGCCGTATATTAAAATAGTGTAGCCCCCTGGCCAACCTCAGGGTCACTCGGCTCGCTGTCGTCTAGGGAAACAGCCCTCGGCCCCGCCAAACTGGGTAATTAGATTGTGTGGATGCTGTGTGATGTACTCCACCCCACCCAAATAACAGACAATACACCAGATACGATTAAATGATTTACAGTTTATAGATATTACTGGAACTATGTAATTAATAGAGAATAAAATATAAAAGGAAAATAAAAGGCGCCACACTTATCAAAATTCAATCTCTTCATGCACAAACAGTTGGCGCTCAGGACCCTCCTTCTTCACCCTGCAACCCCGCGGACCACTTCGACCGGCCACCTGGGACCAACAACGGTGGTCGACCAGATGCTCCACACGAGTCCATCTCCGTCTCCTCTCCTCGCTGAATGCCCCGCTTGGGGTCTGACCCCGTTAGCGGACTCACAGCACCTGGTCCATCCTCTGTCTATCTCTCCTGCCTTCTCCCCCAAAACCCGGCACATACAGTATCTTCAAATACACCAAAAACATAACAACTATCCCAATTGGTTCGTAACATAATCTTATCACACTCTAACCCAAAACAAACTGCCAGCGCAAGAACTTTCTCAGCGTTTAACATAACAAAGAATCATTCCCAAGTATAACATAATAAAGAAGCCATTTTAATTAGCCTACGCAGTAACATAAAAGATGAAACCCCCTTACACATTGCTTGGTCCAATCATTTTAGGAGGGTTTATTTGCACCGTGATGTTCCAACCGCCAGAGTTTCCCAAGACTAATGACCAACAAGCGGAAGCTTTCAGTGCAAGGTAACCTGAAGTCTTCTGGAAACCTAATCCTGCACTCAAGGACGGACAAAACAATCCCGGCCAACGGGACTGTGCAAGTCCCAACACTGTCTATTTTTGAATAAACAGGAACTGGACGGAGAAAAGTTCAGGAGAAGAGAAAGAGAAGAGATTCCTGTGCCGTCTGGAAAACTTGCAGCTAAGCCTAAGAAGTCCAGCCTCCAGGTCTTAAAGAAAGTAAAAACTCCTATATGCCGATCCTTGTGGGTGGGAGGGGACAAGGACCTCACTGCCATTGCCTGTGAATACAGATGGGGATTAGGACTCTGATTTGCCCACTGTTTCTATGAATGAACTTTGTGAACTTAGGGAGAGGACTCTGAGGTCTGTTGAATCACCCCTACTATCTCAGAAGCCTCAGGAGTGATCCTTGAAGGAAGGTCCAGAGGAGATAGCAACACACAAAGCTGTTGAAATCCCTTCTGTCTACATGGGCTTAGAGGAGATCTTCATCAAAGGAAAAGCCTTGACTCTTCCACCACACCGACTCTACGATTGTTTGATAGACCTGCTGCCCAGTAATGTCCCCTGAAGAGTTGATTGTACGCACTCTCAAGCCAAGAGAGAATCACAGTGGAAGAGTATATAAAGGAGGCTCTTACCATGGGCTTTATTCAGCCCTTCATATCACAACACAGTGCAGACATCTTCTCCATACAAAAGAAAGATGAAAGCCTGAAGTCATGCATTGATTATAGAGGGGTAAACCGCATAACAACCAAGAATTGTTACAAAGAACATAGAACATAGCACAGTACAGGCCCTTCAGCCCACAATGTTGTGCTGACGCTTAAACCCTACCTCCCATATAACCCTCCACCTTAAATTCCTCCATATACCTGTCTAGTAGTCTCTTAAATTTCCCTAGTGTATCTGCATCCACCACTGACGCAGGTAGTGCATTCCACACATCAACTACTCTCTGAGTAAAAAACCTTCCTTTAATATCCCCATTGAACTTCCCACCCCTTACCTTAAAGCCATGTCCTCTTGTATTGAGCAGTGGTGACCTGGGGAAGAGGCACTGGCTATCCACTCTATCTGTTCCTCTTAATATCTTGTATACCTCTATCATATCTCCTCTCATCCTCCTTCTCTCCAAAGAGTAAAGCCCTAGTTCCCTTAATCTCTGACCATAATTCATACACTCTAAACCAGGCAGCATCCTGGTAAGTCTCCTCTGTACCCTTTCCAGTGCTTCCACATCCTTCCTATAGTGAGGCAACCAGAACTGGACACAGTACTCCAAGTGTGGCCTAACCAGAGTTCTATAGAGCTGCATCATTACCTCGTGACTCTTAAACTTTATCCCTCGACTTATGAAAGCTAACACCCCATAAGCTTTCTTAACTACCATATCTACCTGTGAGGCAACTTTCAGGGATCTACGGACATGTACCCCCAGATCCCTCTGCTCCTCCATACTACCAAGTATCCTGCCTTTTACTTTGTACTCTGCCTTGGAGTTTGTCCTTCCAAAGTGTACCACCTCACACTTCTCTAGGTTGAACTCCATCTGCCTCTTCTCAGCCCACTTCTGCGTCCTATCAATGTCTCTCTGCAATCTTCGACAATCCTCTACACTATCCACAACACCCCTCTTCCACTCATAAATATGGCCTTTGAGATGCTCCAAGAAACAGGAGTATTCACAAATCTAGACCTGTGGAGTGCATACAAATCTTGTCCACATTAAAAAGGGTGATGAGTGGAAAATAGCATTTAATACACCAAAGGGGCTCAACGAGTACCTGGTTACGCTCTTTGGTCTTCTGAACACTTCTGCAGTCTTTCAGGCCTTTATCAAAGATGTGCTCCAGGATACTCTCCATAAATACACCTTCGTCTACTTGGATGATACTAATCTTCTTCAAGTCCATAGAGAAGCACATTGCTCATGTCAGAGATAACTTAAAAACACTTCTAGACCATAGACTTCATGTCACATTAGAGAAGTCCGAATTTCATGTGATGACTGTTTAATTTTTTGGATTTCATCAGATCCAATGGCAGTCTCAAGATGGACCCTATCAAGACTCAGGCAGTCCAAGAGTGGCCACCACCATTCGGTATCAAACAAGTCCAACAGTTCCTGGGGTTTTCAAACTTCTACTGGAAGTTCATCAGGAACTTCAGCTCAGTGGCAGCTCCACTGAGGGCCCTAAGAAATCCACAGGTCCTTTTGTCTGGACTACTGAAGCAGAGCCAGCTTTTGCCCAGCTTAAACAGCAATCCACAACAGCTTTCATCTAGGTTTCTCCTTACCTGGACCTTCCCTTCATCATGGAGGTGGACACCTCAGACATCAGAGTGGGTGCCATCTTGTCCCAGTGACCACCTTCCAATGGTAAACTGCACCCATGTGTATTCTTCTCCAGGCAGCTATCCCCGGCAGAGAGGAACTATGATGTCAGGAATTGGAAGCTTCTTGCGGTTAGATTAGTTTTGGAGGAATGGCATCACTGGCTCAGAGGGAGCCAAGAACTGTTTTATCATTTGCACTGACCACAAGAACCTGGCTTATATTCCGGAGGCCCAGAGACTGAATTCCAGGCAAGCCAAGTGGTCTTTGTTCTTTAACCACTTTGATTTCATCCTGAACTATCGACCAGAGTCAAAGAACCAGAAGCCAGATGGCTTGTCCGGTCAATGTGACGAACCAGATGAAGAGCAGCAGCCTACCACTATTTTGCTCCAAACCAGGGTTATAGCGCCAATTTGTTGGGGAATGAACGCTCTTGTTCGCAAGGCCCAAGCGCAAGGGGGGATTCCTAAGAAAAGTCCTCTGGGTTGGCTGTTTGTCCCAAGTTCCATCTGGTCCCAGGTACTCCAATGGGGACATTCATCAAGGATGACTGCTCACTCAAAGATTGCCTGGACCCTCGAGTTTGTCAAGAGGAGGTACTGATAGTCCTGAATGACAAAAGGGGTCCAGCAGTATGTGCAGGCATGTGAGGTGTGCACCTGGAACAAGGAACCCCGTACTCGGCCACAAGAACCTCTTCACTTCTTGTTCCAGAAATACTATGGGTATATGTCTCCATGGACCTTGTAATGGTCTTCCACCATCCAAGGCGTAGATGGTCATCATATTAATTGTCTTTTGGTTTTCTAAAGCCTGCAAGTTCATTGCCTTGAAGAAGCTACCATCTGTGGTGGGGACAGCCAAAATTTCCCTGGACCAGGTCTTCAGGATTCCCCATAGACATTATCTCGGATCATGGTCCACAATTCACATCATATTTCTGGAGGGCTTTCTATAAACTGAGAGGGGAATAGCAAGCCTTTCCACTGGGTTTCGCCCTCAGTCCAATGGCCAAATGGAACGAACCAACCAAGATTTAGAACGTACCCTAAGATGCCTGAAAGACTCGATGAGTGATGCAATGATTTGATGTGGGCAGAAGTTGCCTACAACACCTTACAGCATTTGGTACACAGGATGTCACAGTTCGAGTGCCAGTTTAGTTATCCACTACCTCTCTTTCTGGAACAGGAGGCCAAGGTTGGGGTCCCTGTGGCCAAAGATCTCATTCAATGCTGCAAGCAAAAATGGATTAGGGCAAGAACATTTTTGCTGTCCTCTACCCAGAAGGGAGAGAGACCAAGGTGAACCGAAGGAGAAGTCGGGGACCCACCTTACAGCCTGGCCAACAGGTCTGGGTATTCATCATGATTTGTTTCTCTAGGTGGAATTTAGAAAGTTGTCGCCTAAGTTCGTTGGACTCTTCAAAGTCCTGAGGAAAGTAAATATGGTGGCTTACACCTTGCAGCTCCCCAAGACCCAAAAGATCAATCCTACCTTCCATATCTCTAAATTAAACCCTGTCTGCACCAGCTTCTTAGTCCCTCCACCATCAGCCCCACTGCACCCGGGATTATCAATGGGGAAGGGATCTTCTCCGTGAGGAGACTTTTGGACATACAGTATGTACTGTTTGGGGTGTTTGGCAATACGTCGTAGACTAGTAAGGATTCAGAGTCTGAAAGTGACATTTTGTATCCAGCTCTCATCCACAACTATCATCACCATCTCTCCAAGCAGCCAGTGCCTTCAGGAGTCGGCTGTAGAGGAGGGAGGTCCTGTTACAAGAAGATACCAACCACACTAGCTTCCAGGATTTAGACATTCTAACTCTCCAATAGATAGCTGGCATGGCCCCTTTATGGGTTCAGGACAGTCCTGCTAATTGGTAATCATGTTTTGGGCAACAAGAATTGAGTATTTAAAGAGCAGCCGAACCAAAGTTTGGTGCTCAGTCGTAAGCTTTACTAGTGTTATCATCTAGCATTTATTTTACACTCAGTTCTTGATCCAGTTTTATACCATGTCTCGAACCTTGCTTTGGACACTCCTGCATTTGGATCCAAATCATCCTCAGCAAGGACTCTCATCACTGATTTATCTAACTGCTTATTTCTTACTAACTATCAGTGACTAAAATTACTGTTTTTAAATACAAACACACACTGATGCTATTTAAAAACTGTTGGCTGTTAGTACGTTGGAGCTGACTAATGGCTGCACAAGTGCACATGACTGCACTAGTTAGAAAATGGGCAGCAAAGGTCTCATGTCCCATTTAAGCAGCATACTGTCCCAAATAAGTAAAGGGAATCCCAGCTATGTTCTTGATTTTTTTTGTTCTTTAATAGTTGTTCCAAATAAGCGGCTGCCCCAATTAACTGATGGTGCAATTAAACAAAATCCATTTTACGAAAGCAAGGTACTGAAACTCAAGGTACTGGTACCCTAAGCTCTGAAATCCTACTGGCAACAGGCTGTTTTGCCTCCTGTCACTAAGGCAATTTTGATCCAATTTTGTTGTTCTTCCTTGGATCCTTTCCAAAGCTTACTGAATCTTTCTTATTGGCTACTCCTTTGTGGTCATTCTGCCATATGGGACCATGGCTGATTCTAAGTCTCATCAACATCCCTATTCAAGATTGTTGTTGTAGTACATAACGTAAACTCCACTATGAACCTTGAAATCAACATTTGTGGTCATACTTAAACTCTCAAACGATTTACATACTATTTCTTTAAAAAAATACTTTTCACATTATGCAATGTAGAAAATAAGATCTGCTTTGTACCTGTTTGAATATTTTTGAGTGCAGTTTCTCTCCTGTCCACTCCCAGCTTCATCCACTGGTTGGTCTTGTCTAGGTATACTACAGAAATTATCAATGGTGTCATAGTCGCCATGTTCTGTTCACCACATCCATATGGAACCTTGATTAGTTTATTCAGGTTCAGTGCCTCGATTGTATTTTCAATAGCCTCTGTTAAAAGTTCTCCTGTACCATTTAGAAGATAAATCTATGAATATATTGAGGAAAATCATCTTACCCATAAATGGCCAGATTTAACTGGAATATTATCAAATCTCAAAAGCAAATTCATGCATTTACGATAGTAATCTAATTCCTTTTATTTTCTTGGTAAACAATTCAACAACTTGGAAGTCACTTATGCTTTATGCAGTGGAGTGTAATGAAAAAGGCGTTGGTCAAAAGCATTCAAGAAAGAACTCCTTAGACAGCTGAATGGCAAAACAATAGAGGCCATGGGGGAAAATGAGGAGAGTGGTGTTAATTGGATTGCTCTAACAGTACATATGCAATAGACCAATAATCTCCATTTGTATGATAATACTGTCATTCCACAGAGAATATATTTTGTAAAATGTGGGAAACAAAATAAACATAAATGGATCTTTGAGTCCTGCCGAAAACGGCCCAAAACATCAACTGTACTCTTTTCCATAGATGCTGCCTGGCCTGCTGAGTTCCTCCAGCATTTTGCATGTGCTGAATGGATCTTTGAGAAGCCTTTTCCTACTGAAGGATAAAAAATTCATGTTTTGTTTTAAAACAGGTACGGGGTGTTCTTTGGGATTACACTTGTTAAAATCTCTGGTTGCACTGTAGCAAACTTAAAGCACAGAAGGTCATTTAAATTATCATGTCTGTGTTGTGACTGTTCTTGAGCAGGTTCCCCAGTCGATGCCACACTGAAGATTCTCACTGAATCTCTAATCTAGCATCATTTTGGGTGATGTTGTGTCCTGAAGTAGAACAAAATAAACTTATAACAAAGAAAAATCAACTCCTATTTAAATACATACAACTCAATAATTTGCAGTCTGGTTTTTGGTTATTGCCTTCATGAAGACCTTTGCAAGAACCCTGTGGAATAAGCTATAAATCAAGAAACCTATTCATGCAACATTTTTATCACTGCAAAGTATTTGCATGACAAGTAGATAAACCTCTTTACAATAACATTGGGTTATGGGTCCCAAAAACTGCTGTAATATAAAGGACCTCTTGGCCCTCCACACAGCGTCCTCTGGTTACACACTCCAAAAAGCTTCTGCATGATCAAACTGCGATTTCTTTCCTTACTTTCTGAAATATTTAGGAATGCTAATGGGAAAACAGAACTTGCATATCAAAAAGAACAGAGAACCGAATGCAAATTTGAAGAGAAATAGAAATGGTCAGGACATAGAGCACATCAGGAAGATCACACTGAAACTTTAGCCAGGCCAAAGCTGAAGATCTGAGTACAGCTCTGGTCACTACATTGTTCTGATAATGTAATTCATTGTAATTAATTTAATTATAATAATTTCAAACATTTGTGAATGATTCCAGAAACTTGTTAGCTTCTCAGTGAAATTAACAGCTGTAGTGTAGCGTAGAGGTTTGCCTAATGCCACTACAGCTTGGGGCATCGAAGTTCAGAGTTCAATTCCAGCACCATCTGTAAGCTGTTTGTGTGTTCTCCCCATGATAGCATGGGTTTCCTCCGGGTGCTCAGGTTTCCTCCCACAGTTCAAAGACATACTAGTTAGTAAGTTAATTGGTGATTGTAAGTTGCCCTGTGGTTAGGCTGGGGTTAAAAGTAGGTGGGTTACTGGGCGATGCAGCTCATTGCCCCAGAAGACCCTGCTCCACGCTGTATCTCAAAATAAAAACAAATATAAATAAAATTCCAGTATTGCAAAAGTGCATCAAATCTGCCAGCTGAAACAAGGATGTGTTGAAAGAACTCTTACATTAGACAGTGATCAAAACATCTTGTAGATTTTGTTAGTACCTTTCAACAAGTTGGGTTTTCACAATGGAGTGGAGAGAAAATTCTTGAACCTACATATTCAATTCTATTGAATCATACAACAGACATCGAGCAGGATATTGGGCCCCACTCTGTTTGTACTGATCATGCTGCCCAAATATGCTAATTCTATTTGCTTGCATTCAGCCCCTATTCCACTGAGCTTTTCCTATGCATATACCTATCCAGATGTCACTTAATCTCCCTCCAATTTTTCCTCTGTTACCTTGCTCCAAATATTCCCCACTTTGTGAGTTGAAAATTTACTCCTCACATCTCTTTTAATTTCTCTTCTCCCATCTTAAACTGGTGCCCTCTAGACTACCTTACCATGGGAACAACGTTCTATGTTTATCTCTGTAATCTATGCTTAACCTCTCAGCCTCCAGTGAGAATAAACCCTTCATGTCTACTCACTACAGGCCTCCATTCCAGGTAACCTCTTGTGCCTTTTCTCTATTCTGTCATGTGGTGACCGTACCTGTGCTTCAGTAATTGCTTTAAGCGCAGTTTACCCAACCTTTTGACATTTCTGATACTCAATGCTTTGGCCTATGAGGTCAATGATATCAAATGCCTTTTAAACAAATTAATCAACATGCATTGTCACTTTCATGAACTGGTACCCGAAACTTTCCATGCAGCAATTCTCCGAAAGTTATTGCCTTTTACTCCATGCGGTCTAAATGTTTGATGGTGAACCAATTAAAGTATCAATGAGTAGCATTCGAAGGGAAGTACAAATCAAACCAATCACTCTTCACAAGTACTGAATATTTTCTGGAAGCACATTCCTATAATATACATCAGGAAATTTTATACGTCAGCCTGCAATTTATCATCTCATGACAATTTGCTGCTTGCCTGCAAGGCCCACAGTATCATGAAGAATTCCACTCACTCTGCTCATGGGCTGTTTGTCACATTCCAATCTGAGAAGAGGCTATATACATCCATGCCAGGATGATTAGACTCAAAAACAGTTCCCTTCTCCAAGCAGTAAGGCTGATTGGCACTGCTACCGCTAAATCACCTCTCCAACCCCCAATCACCACTACTTTATCATTTCCTGCCAGATTCATCTTATGTACAGACACTCCTGTGCCTAGAGTCACTTCATGTACATACAACCAATCTATGGTTTATACACCAATCTTCATGTATATCAAGCAATCAAATACAGAAGCTAATATGAGAAAATCTGCAGATGCTGGAAATTCAAGCGACACACACACAATGCTGGTGAACGCAGCAGGCCAGGCAGCATCAATAGGAAGAAGTACAGTCGACGTTCCGGGCCAAGACCCTTCGTCAGGACTAAGTGAAAGAAGAGATAGTAAGAGATTTGAAAGTGGGAGGGGTAGGGGGAGATCCGAAATGATAGGAGAAGACAGGAGGGATGGAGTCAAGAGCTGGACAAGTGATTGGCAAAAGGGATACAGAGTTGGAGAAGGGGGAGGATCATGGGACTGGAGGCCTAGGGAGAAAGAAAGGGGGAGGGGAGCCCAGAGGAAGATGGAGAATAGCTCTCCAAAAATGCCAACATCTGCATCATTTCATTTTGATGGGCAACAATTTGTACCTGTGGAGTTTTGTAAACTTCCTCTTGATTTATCAGTCTCTCATTGGAATGCTACTCTTATGTTTAAGTTTGCAAAGTTATGCAACTCAGAATGCTCCAACATCCACAAATCAGATAAGACTTAGAAATATGTTTGTCTCTCCAGTACTGACAAGACTGAGTCTCTCATCATAAATAACTTACCCTGAACACTGATCTCCGTTACGGGCGGTGTATCTGGAACCATATTTTTTGGGACTTGGAAGGAAATATTAAACACTTGCATTTCACCTAATTTAAAAGAAGACTATATTTACTTATTCATAATATATTCTCAAAATACTGCCATATCACCCCCAACTCGCATACCATCCTAATTTGAAATGAATAGATGTGCTTGCATTATCACAGGCACTAAACTGAGGCTAACAATCCTTGGTGGTGTCTTCATCACGAACTGGAGCAGCTCAAGGTGACTTACCAATTCTTCTGAAGAGCAATAAATACCGACTTTGCCAATATTACCTATAATTTGTAATAAAAATCTTCAAATCAGTTATCTTTACATCTCCAAGTGATGAATTTTTAGAATTTTCTATCATATAGACAAGATCATTTAAGTACTTAAAGTGTCAATTGATACATCTTCAAAAGATTGAGGGGGGGTCTTATTGAAACGTATAAAATCCTAAAGGGATTGGACAGGCTATGTGCAGGAAGACTGTTCCCGATGTTGGGGAAGTCCAGAACGAGGAGTCACAGTCTCGGTCTTGTTTTGTTGTTATAGGTTGTTGCTTGGTATGTTCTGTATTTATTTGTGCTCTGTGTTCTGACAAACATTTTGAGCATGCTATGCTGGTTCCAGAATGTGTGGAAACACTTGTGGCTGCCCACAGATGCTTCCTCCTTAATGTGGAGAGAAAAATAGACAATGCATTAGGTATTGAATTGAGGATATTGCATTTTTTCAAAATCTTACATCCATCCCACAACGTGAGGGAGTAAAAAGCTTTTGTTATGACTCAGTTGCAATGTACAGACATGTGAAATTGTAAGTCTAATAGCTTGTAGAAAGAAGCTGTCCCGTAGCCTGTAGGTCCTGGCTTTAATACTGTGGTACCGTTTGTCAGACAGAAGCAGCTGAAACAGTTTACGGTCAGGGTGACTGGTGGCCCCAGTGATTTTCCAGGACTTCTTTACGCAGTTGCTGCTGTAAATGTCCTCAGTTGAATGAAGTTCACATCCACAGATGCACTGGGCTGTCCATCCCACTCACTGCAGTACCCAGCAATCAAGGTTGGTGCAGTTCCTGTCCCAGGCAGTGATACACCCAGCCAAGATGCCCTCAATGATGCCCCTGTAGAAGGTCTTGTGCAGATAGGGGACCATATCAAACTTCTTCAATCACCTGAGGTGGAAGAGAGGCTATTGTGCTTTTTTTTTCACATAACCGACGCATACAGTCCAAGATTGCTAACCTTTCATGAAAATGAGGAGAAGGTAAAGGGAGACGGGATTTAAGATGCAGAGAAAGGGTTAGTAGAAAAGATCTGGAATAATGTGGAAAACAGGAGTTTAGATGGGTGGTGATTGACTGTAGTTTCTTTATCAGTAAATTCTTGATTGTTTGCCCTAATATTATCTTGGTCTGTCGGTGCTGAATATGATTGGTAATAACCTTGTAAGACATATTTAAGACACAAGTTAAACAGAAGATGTTGTTGCTGACAACTGCATGTTATGTGGTTAACAACGTGGTGGAATCTTACCTTTGGGTTCCAAAATGTAAGTATCCACTGGCAGATCAACCTTTACTCCTTCTGGCTACAGAAAGAAAGCACACACTCTGAAAGTTTAATGCTCACTATTACCTTTAATGAAGGGTTTTCAACATCTATCATCATCCTAATTAGTAAACTTGACCTAGGCCTCAATACCCCCTTGTGCAATTGGATTCTGGATTTCCTCACCTGCGGAGGAATTGCAGAGTCAGTTCGGATTGGCAAAAATATCTCCACCATCACAGGTGAACCACAGGGAAGTGTGTTTAGCCTCCTGCTCTACTCGCTTTATACTATGGATTTTCAGAAGGCATTTGTTAAGGTGCCACATGTGAGGCTGCTTAACAAGATAAAATCCTATGGCATTACAGGAAAGATACTGGCATGGGTAGAGGAATGGCTGATAGGCAGGAAGTAGCAAGTAAGAATAAAGGAGCCTTTTCTGGATGGCTGCCAGTGACTAGTGGTGTTCCTCAGGGGTCAGTATTGGGACCGCTACTTATCACAATGTTTGTCAGTGATTTAGATAATGGAATTGATTGCTTTGTGGCAGAGTTTGCGGATGATACGAAGATAGATGGAGGGGTAGGTAGTGCAAAGGAAGCAATGCAGTTGCAGCAGGACTTAGACAAATTGGAAGAAGGGACTAAAAAGTGGCAGATGGTATACAGTGTTGGAAAATGTATGATACTGCACTTTAGTAAAAGGAACAACACTTGGATTATTATCTAAATGGAGAGGTTCAAGCATCAGAGGTGCAGAAGGACTTAAAAGCCCTTATGCAAAACTCCCAGAAGTTTAATTTACAGCTTGAGTTTGTGGTAAAAAAGGCAAATGCAATTTTGGCATTTATTCCAAGGGGAAAGAATATAAAAGCAAGGAGGTAATGCTGAGGCTTTGTAAGACTTTGGTCAGGCCACATTTGGAATATTATCAACAGTTTTGGGCCCCATATCTCAGAAAGGATGTGTAGTCATTGAAGAGAGTCCAGAGGAGGTTCACAAAGATGAGTCTGGGAACAAAGGGGTTAACATATTAGGAACATTTGGCGGCTTTGGGCCTGTACTCACTGGAATTTAGAAGAATATGGGGGGAATCTCATTGAAACCTACCGATTGTTGAAAGGACTTGGTAGGGTGGATGTGGAGAGGATGTTTCCTATAGTGGATGTATCCAGAACTAGAGGGCACAGCCTCAAAATTGAGGGGGGACCCTTTAGAACAGAGGTAAGGAGGAATTAGCCAGAGATTAGAAAATCTGTGGAATGCTCTGCCACAGTCTGTGGTGGAGGCTAAGTCCATGCGTATATTTAAGGCAGAAGTTGATTGTTTCCTGCTCAGTCAGGACATCAAAGGACATGGTGAGAAGGCAGGCATATGTGGATGAGTGGGATCCCGGATCATGATGGAATGGGGGAGCAAACTCAGTAGGCTGATGGGCCTAACTCTGCTCCTAAGTCTTATGGTTTTATGGTCTTATTATCTGTGTAGCTAATTACAGCTCCAACGTCATATTGAAGTTTGCTGTTGTGGACCACATCAAAGGTGGTGATGCATAAGCATACAGGAGGGAGATTGAAAATGTGGCTGAGTGGTGCCATAACAACAACCTCTCACTCAATGTCAGCAAGACCAAGGGACTGATTGAAGACTTCAGGAGAGGTAAACCAGTGGTCCTTGTGCCAGTCCTCATTGGAGGATCAGAGGGGGAGGGGGTCAGTAACTTTAAATTCCTGTGTGTTACTATCTCATAGGTCCTGTTCTGAAATCTTCATATAAATATAATTGCAAAGAAAGCACAGCTATGCCTCTATTTCATTCTGAGTCTGTGGAGATTCTGCATGACATCAAAATCTTTGACAAACATCTATAGATGTGTGATGGAAAATGTATTGATTAGCTGCATCACAGCCTGGTATGGGAACACCAATGTCTTTGAATGAAAAATCCTATAAAAGGTACTGGATGCAGCCCAATACATCATGGGTAGAGTCCTCCTAACTTCCTAACCCTCTTAACATGAAATGTTGTCATAGGAAAGCAGCATCCATCATCAGGGAAATCCTCACCGCCCATGCTCTTTTCTCACTGCTGCCATCAGGTAGAAGGTACAAGAGCCTCAGGACTCACACCACCAGGTTCAAGAACAGTTACTACCCCTGAATCATCAGGCTCTTAAACAAAAAGGACTAACTACACCTAGCTATTGAGATGTTCCTACAGCCAATGATCTCACTTTAAGGATTCTTTATCTTGTTATCTCATGTTCTCGTTATTTTTTGCTATTTATTTATACTTGCATTTGCACAGTTTGTTATCTTCTATGCTCTTGCTCTTTCACTGAACCTGTTTACAGTTACTGTTTTATAGATTTGCTGAGTATGCCCGCAGGAGAAAGAATCTCTGGGATGTATGTGGTGACATGAATATACTCTAATAATAAATTTTACATTTGACTTTGAACTTATTAAACCTACTTACTACATAGAGAGAGGGCGGTGGGTACACTATTTCCTTCAGCTTCCTCATTATCCACTCTTGGAACTACATCCGCACTCCTTCATTCCCATTGGTTGGAGGTAAAAACTGGCAATGTCAGTAAGTCAAACAGGACCCTTGGCAACTGCCGATTTGTCCCTCTGTCCAATTACCACTCGCCAATTTCCCAAAAATATGATCCAAGGAATACCATCAAATGTTCATATTTTTAAAATCCGGATTCTGAAAATTTAAAGCTCTTCATATGCAGTTCAGTTCTGTTTCAGATATCTGATTACCATTTTACAATCACTTATATTTTGATGTCTTGGAAGTCGAATTATATTGAACTTACCACCACTCGGAGAGGCTTTCTCACTGCATCAGTCACAATAAAATGCAGCACTATGGCTTTGACTTCGATCTGTATTTCTCCGATTGTCAGTGGAATTATAACGTAAGAGACCACAGTGGATGATTGTCTAGGAATACTGACTCGATTAAAATAGCTCTTTGTTGGTTTTGCATTGCTGCACAAATTCTCATTGTAAGGAAACTCCACACGAACCTGGAATGTAAAGAGCAATTAAACAATATACAGTGGTATGCAAAAGTTTGGGCACCCCCGTCAACATTTCTGTTACTGTGAATAGCTAAATGAGTAAAAGATGAACTGATTTCCAAAAGGCATAAAGTTAAAGATAACACATTTCTTTAATATTTTAAGCAAGAAAACTTTTTTATTTCCATCTTTTACAGTCTCAAAATAACAAGAAAGGAAAAGGGCCTGAAGCAAAAGTTTGGGCACCCTGCATGACAGTACTTAGTAACACCCCCTTTGGCAAGTATCACAGCTTGTAAATGCTTTTTGTAGCCAGCTAAGAGTCTTTCAATTCTTGTTTGGGGGATTTTTGCCCATTCTTCCTTGCAAAAGACTTTTAGTTCTGTGAGATTCTTGGGCCGTCTTGCATGCACCGCTCTATTCAGGTCTATCCACAGATTTTCGATGATGTTTAGGTCGGGGGACTGTGAGGGCCATGGCAAAACCTTCAGCTTGCGCCTCTTGAAGTAGTCCATTGTGGATTTTGAGGTATGTTTAGGTTCATTATCCTGTTGTAGAAGCCATCCTCTTTTCATCTTTGGCTTTTTTACAGATGGTGTGATATTTGCTTCCAGAAAAAAGTTCTATTTTAACTTCATCAGTCCACAGGATTTGTTTCCAAAATGCATCAGGCTTGTTAGATGTTCCTTTGAACTTTTTGAATAGAACTTTTTAGCCACTGTATATCAGAAAATGTCAAAATATAATCTCATCTCAGCACTATAATAAGGGAAAAACATGTAGCGAAAGAGCAACACAGAATGCTGAAGGAACACAGCAGGCCAAGAAGTATCTATGGAAAAGAGTAAACAGTCAATATTTCGGGCTAAGACACTCACCCAGACTGGAAAGGAAGGGGAGAAGTCAGTGATAAGAAGGTGGGGAGAGAGCAGGAGGTAGTATGAGGTGGTAGGTGACAGGTGAGACCGGGAGAGGGGGAAGGGTTGAAACAAAGAGATGGGAAGTTAATTGGTGAAAAAGATAAAGGGCTGCAGAAGGAGGAATCTGATAGGAGAGGACAGAAGAACATGGAAGAAAGGAAAGGGAGAGGAGCAGCAGAATGAGGTGATGGGCAGGTAAGGAGGTAAGTTGAGAGAGGGAAATAGAAATGGGGAATGGTGAAGGAAAGAGCGGCGAAATTACCCTGGTTTATCTACGATAGTGGTGTAGTGTTTTCCCTGGTGTATCTATGATAGTGTTGAAGCTCTGACCTTGGTTTATGATTATGGTGCACTTGTTTCCTTGGTGTATCTATAATTGTAGTGCAGCTCTGTCCCTGATATATCTATGATAGTGATGCAGCGCTGTCCCCGGTGTTTCTAGGATTGCAGTGCATGGACCTGTTTCTCTGTTGTATCTATGATTGACATGTATCTATTTCCCATGGGGTATCTATGATCGCAGTACAGTTCTATTCCTGATAATTACCTGACGCAGTTAGAGATTGGTCAGTATAACGTTGTGGGCAACACTGAGTCATGGCTGAAAGAAGACCAGAGTTGGGAGCTAAACATCAAAGGATATACTTTGTATCGAACAGACAGGCAGGAAGGCATAGGTGGTAGTGTGGCTCTGTTAGTAAGAGATGGAATTACACCTTTAGAAAGAACTGACATAGGGTCAGACAATGTTAAATCTTTGTAGTTGAGTTAAGAAGCTGTGAGGGTAAAATAATCATTACGGGAATCATATATAGGCCTCCAAATAGTAGCCAAGATGTGGCGCTGAGATTGCAAAGGGAGCTAGAAAAGGCATAAGGGGAATATCACAATTGTAATGGAGGCCTTCAATGTACAAAGGGATTGGGAAAACCGGGTTGGTGTCAGATCACAAGAGAGGTGTAGTGATATCTTGTAAGAACGTGATTGGAGAGTGTTCTGAGCATGCGCAGAAATGATAGAAAGATCTTGAAGCATAGCGCTGTAAGACAAGTGTGGTTGTTGCTGTTGTAAGTAAAAGCTCTATTCTTCCAGAATATGGTTCGTTATTAGAAACCCATGGTACGTATTAATATAAAGAGCACAACATGGTGTCAGAAGTCAGTCTGGAAGAATAATACGTTTCCTAAGATGGGAGAATCGAAGATAATCAAAAAGAGTTCAAACTGTTTTGGTGTTTGCTAACAGTTTTGCAAATGGAAGGGCTGCAACCTCCACCGACACTTCAATTGTCTGGGAATGTAGCTGAGAACTGGAGAAAATTTAAGCAACGTTTTGAATTGTATCTATCGGCGATCAGAGCGGATGAAAAACCCGGAAGAATGAAAGCTGCGCTTGTACTCCACGTAATAGGTGACGACGCAATTGAGGTATATAACCATTCTACTTTTAAAGATGGAGATAATTTAAATTTAAAAGCGATAAGGGACAAATTCGAAGCAATTTGTATACCGAAGCATAATGTGATGTATGAGCGGTACAAATTTTTTACGAAGAAGCAAAGAGCTGATTAAACTATTGATCAATATGTTACTGAGTTGAGACATCGTAGTAAAACATGTGAGTTTGGAGAACTGACAGACCCTCTCATTAAAGACAGAATTGTTTGTAGCATTCTGGATAATGGTCTGAGAGAAAGACTGTTAAGAGAAGAAGACCTAGAATTGGAAAAAGCTTTGATGCTCTGCAAAGCTTTGGAAACAGTGATATCACAGGCTAAATAGATTCTCATTGAGAGCTGCAAGGTACATGCTGTGAAAAAGTGCAAACATATTAGAAAAAATAATAAAACGACAACGAAACCGACAGAGAGCAAGACGTCATCTGAGAGAAAAAAGCAATGTGATCGCTGTGGGCGGCAGCTTCAGCCAAAACCGTGTCCAGCGTATGGGAAAATGTGCAATGACTGTGGTAAGAGTAATCATCTTTCACACTGTTGCAGAAGTAGAAAGAAAATAAAAAAAGTAAATGCAGTGCTTGAAAATGAACTTGAGGAGTTTTATATAGATGTGCTTTGTGAAAACAAAATAAGAATGACTGGACTATTCCATTGCAAGTGAACCAAAACAGTATTCTGTTTAAACTTGATATTGGAGCACAAGTAAATGTTCTTGCAGAATCTGAGTTCAATGCATTAAAGCCAAGACCGAAGTTACATCAGACAAATATAAAAGTGACTGCGTATTCAGGTGCAGACATTCCAGTTAAAGGAACATGTGTGGCAAAAGTATCATACAAAAATATTGTGCACACACTTTCATTTGCGGTGGTGCCAAAGAATGTACAGTCAATACTGGGCTTATCTGCCTGTGAGAGACAGAATTTGGTGAAAAGAGTATTAGTCCTGGACTGTGACACAGAGTCAGAATACAGTGACTTGATGAAAGAGTATGAGGACTTGTTCAAAGGGTTTGGTTGTCTTCCAAGAGAGCACACAATTAAATTTGACAACACAGTGCCACCTGTAGTACATCCATGTAGAAGAGTGCCTTTTGCATTATGTCATCAACTGAAAACAGAACTTGACAGAGTGGAATGGCTAGGAGGCATAAAAAAATTGATGAACTGACAATGGGTCAATTCGCTTGTCATTGTTGATAAGAAAAATGGAAAACTGAGGATTTGCTTAGATCCAAGAGACTTGAATCGCTCCATTAAAAGAGGGCATTTCACATTACCTACTCGTGAAGAAATTATGTCACAGTTTGCTAACGCAAAGTACTTTAGTAAATTAGATGCATCCTCTGGATTCTAGATGAACCGAGTTCAAAGTTGTGTACCTTTAACACTCCTTTTTCCAGATACTGTTTTCTTCGGCTTCCGTATGGAACTGCATCATCTCCTGAAGTGTAACTTAAAACCATTCACATGCTGTATGAGCACATTGAGGGCATGGATACATCCATGGACGATATTATTGTTTGGGGATCATCTAAACAAGAGCATGATGCCAGACTCAGACAAGTCTTTGAGGCAACACGCAAGGCAAACCTGAAGTTGAATAAAGGCAAATGTCAGCTAGGAGTGACTGAACTTACCGTTGAGGGTGATATCATCAGCGATGAGGGTGTGCGTCGTGATCCATTGAAGGTTTCTGCTATTGAGAACATGCCAAGACCACAATGTGAAAAGGATGTTCAAAGGTTCATGGGAATGGTCAACTACATGGGAAAATTCATACCCAATCTTTTGGAACAGCTTGCTCCATTGAGGCAGCTAACAGAAAAGAAAAACGAATGGAGCTGGAATCATGAACAGGAGAAGGCATGACAAAATCTCAAGAAAGTGCTCACTAAAGAACCTGTGTCGAAATTCTATGATGCTGAGAGACTCATCAAAATCTCATGTGATGCATCTCAAGCAGGCTTAGGGGCAGTATTACTCCAGAAGCAAGATATGCCCAAATTGAAAAAACACTTACTCAGCATTATGTTTGCTTGAAAGAGATTTCATCAGTTTGTGTCAGGGCAATCTATTTATGTTGAAAGACCTCAAGAAAGAGCCAACCTTAGAGTTTCAGTTAACTGATGCAGACCAGACAAAACTTGGAAATAACGACGAAACACAAGAACTGTGTGAACCTCTTAGAAGGTCTACTCCTGTTCGTAAACCCCCAGAGTGACTGATAGAAACACGTTAAATTATGCATTTGTTTTGGCCAATGTTGCTAATCCTTTTTCTTTTTAAGGAAAGGAAGATGTGGTGATATCTCATGTAAGAACGTGATTGGAGAGAGTTCTGAGCATGCGCAGAAATTATAGAAAAATCTGGAAGCATGGCACTGTAAGACATGTTTGGTTTTTGTAGTTGTAAGTAAAAGTTATATTCTTCCAGAATATTGTTCATTATTAGAAACCCATGGTATGTATTAATACAAAGAACGCAACAAGAGGTAATGTGTTGAATGCCTACGAGATGGCTTTTTAGAGCGGCTTGTGCTCAAGCCTACTTGGGGAAATGCTATTTTAGATTGGGTGCTGTGTAATAACCCAGATCTTATTAGGGAACTTAATATAAAGGAACCCTTAGGAGGCAGTGATCATAATATGAATTCATACTGCAGTATGAGAGGAAGAAGCATAATTCACATGTATCAGTATCGTAATGGAAAAAAGAGAATTACCGAGTCATCAGAGAGGAGTTTGCCCAAGTGGATTGGAGGAAAATACTCGTGGGGATGACAGCAGAGCAGAGATGACTGAAGTTTCTAGGAATAATTCACAAGGTGCAGGATAGATATGTCCCACAGAGGAAGAAGTTCTCAGATGGCGGGGCTAGGGGACTGTAGTTGACAAGGGAAGTTAAGGACTGCATAAAAGCCAAGAAAAGGACATAGAAGGTAGCAAAAGCGAGTGGGAAGCTGGATGATTGGGAAGCTTTTAAAATCCAACAAAAGGCAATGAAAAAGCTATAAGAAAGGAAAAGATGTAATATAAGTGCAAACTAGCCAATAATGTAAACCAGTATACCAAAAGGTTTTCAGTTATATAAAAAGTGAAAGGTAGGCAAGTTGCTATTGGACCACTGGAAAATGATGCTGGTGAGGTGGTAATGGGGGATAGAGAAATAGCAAATGAACATAATGGGTACTTTGCATCTGTCTTCACTGTGGAAGTCACTAGCACTGCGCCAAAGGTCCATGAGTGTCAGGGAGCAGGAGTGAGTACCATTGCTATTACAAAGGAAAAAGTGCTAGGCAAACTCAAAGGTCTTATGTGGATAAGTCACCAGGGCCATATTGACTACATCCCAGAGTGCTGAGAGAAGTTGCTGAAGAGATAACAGATGCATTGATCATGATCTTTCAAGAATCACTTGATACTGGCATGGTCCCAGAGGACTGGAAGATTGCAAATGTCACTCCGCTCTTTAATAAGGGAGGAAAGAAAAAGAAATGGGCTAGTTAGCCTAACCTCAGTAATTGGGAAAATGTTGGAGTCTACAGTTAAGGATGAGGTTTCGGGGCACTTGGAGATGAATGATAAAATAAATCAAGGTCATCATAGTTTCTGTAAAGGGAAATCTTGCCTGCCTAATGTGTTAGAGTTCTTCAAGGAAGTAACAAGCAGGGTGGACAAAGGAGAGGGAGTGGATGTCATTTACTTCGATTTTCAGAAGCCATTTGATAAGGTGCCACACATGAGGCTGCTTAACAAATTCCTATGGTGTTACAGAACAGATACTGACATGGATAGAGGAATGGCTGACAGACAGGAGGCAGCGAGTTGAAATAATGTGGGCCTTTTCTGGATGGCTGACAGTGTGCACTGTTGTTTCTCAGGGGTCAGTGTTGGGACCGCTACTTTTCACATTGCTTGTCATTGATTTGGATAATGGATTTTATGTCTTTGTGGCAAAGTTTGTGGATGATACGAAGGTAGGTGAAGGGGTAGGTAGTGCTGAGGAAGCAATGCGATTGCAACTGGACTTAGACAAATTGGAATAATGGGCAAAAAAGCTGCAGATGGATTACAGTGTTGGGAAATGTATGACAATGCATTTTGGTAAAAGGAACAATAGTGCAGACTATTATCTAAATGGGGAGAAGGATCAAAGATCAGAGGTACAAAGGGACTTAGGAGTCCTCGTGCAAGACTCCCAGAATGTTAATTTACAGGTTGAGTCCATGGTAAAGAAGGCAAACACAATGTTGGCATTTATTTCAAGGGGAATAGAATATAAAACCAAGGAGGTAATGCTGAGGCTTTATAAGACACTGGTCAGGCCACACTTGGAGTATTGCCAACAGTCTTGGGTCCCATATCTCAGAAAGGATGTGTTGTCATTGGAGAGAGTCCAGAGGAGGTTCACGAGGATGATACCAGAAATGACGGGGTTAACATATGAAGAGCATTTGGCAGCTTTGGGCCTGTACTCACTGGAAATTAGAAGAATGTGGGGGACCTCTTTGAAATCTACCAAATGTTGAAAGGACCAGATAGGATGTAAGTGGGAAGAATGTTTCTAATGGTGGGGGTATCCAGAACGAGAGGGCACACCCTCAGAAATGAGGGGCGACCTTTTAGAACAGAGGTAAGAAGGTTTTTTTAGCCAGAGAGTAATGAATCTGTGGAATGCTCTACCACAGACTGTGGTGGAGGCCAAGTCCATAGGTATGTTTAAGGCGGACGGTCAGGGTACGAAAGGATATGGCAAGAGGGCAGGTGTATGGGGTTGAGTGGCTGCAGATCAGCCATGATGGAATGGTGGAGCAGACTTGATGGGCTGAATAGCACAATTTTGCTCCCATGTCTTATGTTACTATGGCGTTATATCTATAATAGTCGTGCAGCTCTGCTCCTGATATCTCCATGATTGTTGTGTATCTCTTTCCCAGGTGTTTCTATGATAGTGGTGCAGCTCCGTCCCTGGGTGGTAAGCTCGGGATTCCACAAGAGTAGTAACCTCATGATTGCTTCCTGCGCCACGTGACAGTGAGGATAGTAATAGTATGAGGTGGCAGATAAAGGCGTCGCCGAAGAATTGGAGCAGTGGGAAAGGATTCAGATTTCTGGATACTTGAGACCCCTTCTGGAGCAGGTTGTACCTACACAGAAGGGGCAGGTTGCACTCGAATCAGAGGAGGAACAATATGCTTGTGGACAGATTTACTAGAGCTGTTGGGAGTGGTTTAAATCAGGGGTCCCCAAACTTTTTTGCATCACGGACCGGTTTAGTATTGACAATATTCTTGCGGACCAGCCGACTGGGCGGGGGTGGGGTGGGGTGTTCAAGTAAGGTTACACTCACCTGAACATGTCTTTTACGGTTAGGGTTACCAACTTTCTGACTCCCAAATAAGGGACAAAAGTAGCAGTCAAATCCCGGGACACTTCACCCCAGGAAAGACTACCATGACCATGAAGCCTTGCGCGGGCACCTGTGTGTGCATGCATGATGATTTTCTTTCTCCTTCAAATCGGCTTTGCCTTCATCTTCCCAACTACACTGTACAGACATTATTTCTACTTTATATAGGCTGTGTACTTATCATATCATTCCTGCTTTTACTATATGTTAGTGTTATTTTCGGTTTTATGTGTTATTGGTATGATTTGGTAGGTTATTTTTTGGGTCTGGGAACGCTCAAAAAATTTTCCCATATAAATTAATGGTAATTGCTTCTTCGCTTCACGCCATTTCGGCACGAAAGGTTTCAGAGGAACGCTCTACCTTAGCAGGGGAAATACGAGACAAGGGCGGTCCCGTATGGGACAAACCAATTTAGCCCAGTATATGGGATGTTCCGGCTAATACGGGACAGTTGGCAACCCTATGTTCAAGTTCAACAGTATGTGACAGGGGATGAGGAAAGGTGCAGCTGACTCATATCATTTCCTCATGGCCCGGTACCGGTCCACGCCGGTGGTTGGGGATCACTGGTTTAAACTAAGGGGATGGGGACAGGTGCAGTAAAGCTGAGGATGAGGATGAGCCAGCACGTTTACAAGTAGATGATGGATGTAAATGAATGTAAGCAAGGACAAACCAATGACTGGGTACAAATGCAGACAGAGCAAAGAGATAAATTGGACCACAGAGGCAAAATTCAAAAGGTTGAAGAACACAGGACACTAGATGCTGTATTTAAATGCACATAGCATTTGGAATAAGGTGGGCAAACTCATGGCACAATTAGAGATTGGTCGGTATAACAGCATGGACATCACTGAGTCGTGGCTAAAAGAAGGTCATAGTTGGGAGTTTAACATCAGAGGATATACTTCGTATTGAAAGGACAGACAGGAAGGAGGAAGTGTGGCTCTGTTGTTAAAAGATGGAATTATATCTTTAGAAAGAGGTGACGCAGGGTCAGAGGATATCAAATCTCTGTGGGTGAGGTTAAGAAACTGCAATGCTGAAAAAAATCAATATGAGAATCATATATAGGCCTCCAAATAGTAGTCAAGATGTAGAGTTGAGAATGTAAAAGGAGCCGGAAAAGGCATGTAATGAGGGTAACGTCACAATTGTAATAGGAGACATCAATGTGCAAGGAGATTGGGAAAATCAGGTTGGTGTCAGATCGCAACAAAGAGAATTTGTTGAATGCCTGCAAGATGGCTTTTTGAGCAGTTTATGCTTGATCCTACTCGGGAAAAGGCTATCTTAGACTGGGTGTTGTATAATAACCCAGATCTTATTAGGGAATTTAATATAAAGGAACCCTAAGGAGGCAGTGATCATAATATTATTGAATTCATACTGTAACTTGAGAGGGAGAAGCATAACTCACATGCATCAGTATTGCACTGGAATAAAGGTAGTTACACAGGAACAAGAGAGGAGCATGCCCAGGTGGATTAGAGGAGGATATTGGTGAGGATGACAGCAGAAAAGAGGTAGCTGAAGTTTCTGGGAATAGTTCACAAGGCGCAGGATAGATATGTCCAACAGCAGTTCTTCTCAAATGGCAGGGCTAGGCAACCGTGGCTGAAAAGGGAAGTTAGGAATTGCATAAAGGCTAAGGAAAGGGATGATTGGGAAGTTTTTAAGACTCAACAGAAGGTACCTAAAAGAGCTATAGGAAGGGAAAAGATTAAATATAAGGGCAAACGAGGCAATAATATAAAGCAGTAAACCAAAAGCTGGTTCAGTTATATAAATAGTAAAAGGGAGGTGAGAGTTGATATTGGACACTGGAAAGTTAGACTGGTGACATTGCAATAGAAACACAGAAAACCTATCACACAATACAGGCCCTTCGGCCCACAAAGCTGTGCCAAACATGTTCTTAGCTTAGAAATTACCTAGGGTTACCCATAGCCCTCCATTTTTCTAAGCTCCAAGTATCTATCCAGGAGTCTCTTAAAAGACCCTATCATTTCTGCCTCCACCACCGTCATCGGCAGCCCATTTCATGCACTCACCATTCCCTGCATTAAAAAAAACTTACCCCTGACATCTCCTCTGTACCTACTTCCAAGCATCTTAAAACTGTGCCCTCTCGTGCTAGCCATTTCAGCCCTGGGAAACACCGTCTGACTATCCACACGATCAATGCCTCTCATCATCTTGTACACCTCTATCAGGTCATCTCTCATCCTCTGTCACTCCAAGGATAAAGGTCGAGTTCACTCAACCTATTCTCATAAGGTATGCTCCCCAATCCAGGCAACGTCCTTGCAAATTGCCTCTGCACCCTTTCTATGGCTTCCACATCCTTCCTGTAGTGAGGTGGCCAGAACTGAGCACAGTATTCCAAGTGGGGTCTGACCAGAATCCTATATAGCTGCAACATTACCTCTCGACTTTTAAACTCAATTCCACGATAGATGATGGCCAATGCACCATATGTCTTCTTAACCACAGAGTCAACTTGCCCAGCAGCTTTGAGTGTCCTATGGACTCGGACCCCAAGATCTCTCTGATCCTCCATACTGCCAAGAGTCTTACCATTAATATTATATTCTGTCATCATATTTGACCTACCAAAATGAACCACCTCACACTTATCTCCGTTGAACTCCATCTGCCACTTCTCAGCCCAGTTTTGCATCCTATCAATGTCCCGTTGTAACCTCTGACAGCTGTCCACATGATCCACAACACCCCCAACCTTTGGGTCATCAGCAAGTTTACTAACCCATCCCTCCACTTCCGCATCCAAGTCATTTATAAAGATCACGAAGAGTAGCGGTCCCCGAACAGATCCCTGAGGCACACCACTGGTCATCGACCTCCATGCAGAATATGACATGTCTACAACCACTCTTTGCCTTCTGTGGGCAATCCAGTTCTGGATCCACAAAGTGATGTCCCTTGGATCCCATGCCTCCTTACTTTCTTGATAAGCCTTGCATGGGGTACCTTATCAAATGCCTTGCTGAAATCCATATACACTACACCTATTGCTCTACCATTATCAATGTGTTTAGTCACATCCTCAAAAAACTCAATCAGGCTCATAAGGCACGCACTACCTTTGACATAGTCATGTTGACTATTCCTAATCATATTATGCCTTTCCAAATGTTCATCAATCCTGCCTCTCAGGATCTTCTCCATCAACTTACCAACCAATGAAGTAAGACTCACTGGTCTATAATTTCCTGGGCTATCTCTACACCCTTTCTTGAATAAGGAAACAACATCTGCAACCCTCCAATCCTCCAGAACCTTTCCCGTCCCCATTGATGATGCAAAGATCATCATCAGAGGCTCAGCAATCTCCTCCCTCACCTCCCACAGTAGCTTAGGTTATATCCCATCTGGTCCCGGTAACTTATCCAACCTGATGCTTTCCAAAAGCTCCAGCACACCCTCTTCCTTAATACCTACATGCTCAAGTTTTTCAGTCTGCTGTAAGACATCCCTACAATCTTGTAATGGGCGACAAAGAAATGGCAGATGAACTTAATTGGTACTTTGTATCTGCCTTCACTGTGGAAAGCACTAGCAGTGTGCCAGAGGTCCGTGAGTGTCAGGGAGCAGGAGTGAGCACCTTTAGGAAAATGTGCTAGGCAAACTCAAGGATCTTAAGGAGGAATCGTCATCTTCGACCAAATGGATCATATCACAGAGTGCTGAGAGATGTTGCTGAAGTGATAATGGATGCATTGGTCATGATCTTTCAAAAATTATTTGATTTAGCATGGTCCCGGAGGACTGGGAGATTACAAATGTCATTCCACTCTTTAAGAAGCAAGGACGGCGAAACAAAGGAAATTATAGGGCAGTTAGCCTAACCTCAGTGGTTTGGAAAATATTGAAGATGAGTTTTTGGGGTACTTAGAGACTATTGATAAAATAAGTCAAAGTCAGCATGGTTTCTGTCAAGGGAAATCTTGCCTGACAATTCTGTTAGAGTTCTTCAAGGAAGTAACAAGCAGGGTGGACAAAGGAGAGGCAGTGGATGTCATTTACTTGATTTTCAGAAGTAGTTTAATAAGGTGCCATACATGAAGCTGTTTAACAAAATACAATTCTGTGGTGTTACAAGAAAAGTACTGGCATAGATAGAGAAATGGTTGACAAACAGGATGTGGCAAGTAGGAATAAAGGGGGCTCTTCAGGTTTGCTGCCAGAGACTAGTGGTGTTCCTCAGGAGTCAGTATTGGGATTGCTACTTTTCATATTGTTTGTCTTGAAGAATCATTCCTAATTCCTCCATAATCTCTTCAGCTACTTCTTTCGGAACCCTGGCATGCAGTCCATCTGGTCCAGGTGATTTATCTAACTTCAAACCTTTCAGCTTCCCAAGCACCTTCTCCTTTAGAATAACAACTACACTCACTTATACTCCCTGACACATAAACTTCTGGCACACTATTAATGTCTGCCACATAAAGACTTTTGCAAAATACTTCTTAAATTTGTCTGCCATTTCTTTTTCCTCCAATACTACCTCTGCAGCATCATATTCCAGCAGTCCAAAATCCACTTTTGACTCTATTTTACTCTGAAAATATATACCTGAAAAAATCTTTTAGTATCCTCTTTTATATTATATTCCCTCTCAATCTCATACATTTCAAGAAAGACATTTCATTGAAGTTAGCCAATATCCACTTTATGAATTCTACTTTTAAGTTTCCCTTGCACTTCTCCGCCACTAATCCTTTCCATCGCCACTTGGTCTCCTTGTCTCACCTCAGTGACTGGCCTCAAAGCTGGCAATGCCTCCTTGATCATTGGGCTAAAGTAATATGGGTTAGAAAGATCACTGACACACATTTCAAGAATTCCTTCCCTTTATTCTAATTATTCGAATACTACATGGTGTAATATGGATGGAAGTCTCGCAGTACCTCCATTTTATAGCCCTTGCACACCTTAGAAATACCCCTTAATATTTCCTGTGCAATCTCCCTCTCAGTATCAGGAGTTCCATAGAATCTCTCCAGTGTTGCCTTTATACACTTTTTGCTTCTTAACCATAATGGATTATGTAAACATTTTACAGTTTTCCTGCATTAACTTTCATCTGCCATATGTCTGTCCATTTTATTTCCTGACCATAATCATATCTTCTTGAGGTACATTACAATGTTCCTGTGCTATTTCATCTTTTGCCCAGCCATCCTGATTCTCTCCATACTTCTTCTCTACTTAACATCAGTTATCCTGCAGCAAATCTTGCTCTTTTCATTGACCTGTGCTGGCTCCGAATCACATGTGGATTCCAATTTGGATTTCTCCTGTACAAATCCCTTCATGCACCACCTTTTCATCTGTTCTCTCCACAGCCCTACAGCCTTAAAGAATCTGTATCACTCTAGCACATGCATTGTTCCCTACACTTTACCAATAGGAAACTGTTTTGCCGATTTATAGAAACAGTATCTAACCTTTTAGAACATTTAAGTCTTTTGCCTTTCAATCTCTATTCCTTCCTCTGTAACAAACAAGAGAAAATCTGCAGATGCCGGAAATCCGAGCAACACACATTGAAGATAGTCCTGATGAAGGGTTTTGACCCGAAAAGTCGACAGTACTCATTTCCTAGTGAGTTCCTCCAACATTTTGTGTGTGTTCTTCCTCTGTAACTCCTTTTCATCCAATTACACTTCTGACCTTGGACCATTGTTATAAATGCAATACAAATTCACTTAACTTATTCCGCACCTCATTACACAATTCCATTAAATTCATTGCAGAATTTACATTGATTTGCTTGTGACTGAAGTCCTTAGGATATTGAATAGCTTGTTGAGGCGCATTGCCAAACTTACTTGAATGTCTGCATTATTATAATTGTAAAGGATTGCTCGAATTTCCACTTGCTCATTGCGGACAGCTGAGTATGGAAGGCGAAGGTCAATGTAAAAATTTTTCATTACTCTTATATCATACGGTTCAGCAACACATATTCCTGTAAGAAGACAAGTTAATATTCAGAATAGGTACCCCATTCATTTTGTAAAAAGCGTAACCCACTGATGTAAATTTTTTACTCAGATAGTGGTGAGTGCATGGAATGGGCTGCCAGCAGTGCTGGTGGAGGCGGATACGATAGAGTCTTTTAAGAGACTTCTGGATTGGTACATGGAGCTTAGAAGAATAGAGGGCTATTGGTAAGCCTAGTAATTTCTAAGGTAGGGACATGTTCGGCACAACTTTGTGGGCCGAAGGGCCTGTAATGTGCCGTAGGTTTTCTATGTTTCTATGTTATGTTTCACAGACACACCAAGTTATTTCCAAAGCTGAAAAAAAGAGAATACATCTAATTTTCTCAAAAGGTTAACTTGGTGTTTGGATAGAATAACTTCCAAATTCCCAAGAATAAATACTATTTTAATTTGACCATTCTGCCACAATACAAGATAAATCATCTTTGATTTGAAGTTTAAAAAATTGTGAGACTGTTATATTATGACCTTTCACATTCTGCTATGTATTTACTTCAAATTCAAGCTGGTTGGTGAGGTCTAGTAAATTAATGGTCGGAGTTTATCCAATCATGGTCATTGGGATGTGATGGTAGGCTCCGATCATTGCCAGCAGTCACTTGTTTTGGTGAGTCAGAGTGAGATTTAAAAAGAGAGCGTGGCCTTTTTGGTCTTTGTAGCAGCTTAGGTCACGGTGACTTATGAGGTAATTGGCAAAAGCCAATATAAAGAAGTTATGTTTAAGCACAGTGGCCATTGTGGGTGCAGCCATAGCATCGGCGAATTTGTGTTCGAGAGGATTAGTCGAGAAGAGACAAACACTCTTGGTATGTTTATTTCTTCTTTTGCTGGTACATGGCTAGTGCAGTGAGAATGGGTACAAGGTCAGTGGTGTGTTCTTCATGTGAGATGTGGGAATTCAAGAAGATCTCCAGTGTTTCTGATAACTACATCTTCATGAGATGCATTGATCTCCAGCTCCTTACAAACTGTGTTTGGGAGCTGGAACTGCAGCTGGATGACATTTGGCTACACAGGAGAATGAGGAAGAGATAGATAGGAGCTATGAGGGGGTAGTCACCCTAAAGTTGCAGGAAGTAGCTGACGGTGACTGTCAGGGGAGGGAAAGCAAACAGTGCAGTGTATTACCTGAATAATAAGTATACTGATTTGGATACTGTTGGGTGGGGGAATGGCTTATCCAGGGAAAACTGAAGCGACTGGGTCTCCAGCACTGAGTTTGGCTCTGTAGCTCAGAAAGGAAGGGGAAGAAGATGAGTTTAGAGCTGAAAGGGGATTCAGTATTGAGAGGAGCATGCAGGAGATTCTGTGGATGTGAAAGGGACACCCAGGTATGTTGTCTCCTAAGTGCCAGTGTCAGGAATTTCATGGATTAGGTCCATAGAATTCTAAAGTGGGATGGTGAGCAGCTAGAAGTTGTGGTACATTTGGTACCAGCAACATAGGTAGGAAAAGAGATGAGGTCCTAAAGGGGGAATATAGAGAGCTATAGCAGTGTGAGGAGGTTTGTGAACCCTATACAATTTTCTCTGTTTCTGCATAAATATGACCTAAAATGTGATCATATCTTCACGCAAGTCCTAAAACTAGATAAAGACAACCTAATTAAATAAATATCACAATTAATATTTCAATGAGTACTGGCCCAATACTGCCAAACACTCCTCATATTTTAAACCCTTCACTCCTGGAATCATCCTCATGAACATCCTCTGGACTTTCTCTAATGACAATACATCTTCTTCAAGATATGGCGCCCAAGACCTTTGAAATACTCCAAGTGTGGCCTGACCAGTGTCTTATAAAGCCTCAGCATTATCTCCCTGCTTCTGTATTCTATTCATCTTGAAATGAATGCCAACATTGCATTTACCTTCTTCACCACAGACTCAACCTGTAAATTCACCTGCTGGGTGTCTTGCACAAGGACTCTCAAGTACCTCTGCACCTCTGATGTTTGAAGCTTCTCCACATTTAGATAATAGTCTACACTATTGTTCTTTTTACCAAAATGCATCATCATACATTTCCCAAAACTGTATTATATCCGGAACTTGTCTAAGTCCTGCTGCAATTGCATTGCTTCCTCACCAATACCTACCCCTCCATCTATCTTCATATCATCTGTAACCTTTACACAAAGCCATCAATTCCATTATCTAAATCATTGATAAACAATGTGAAACGTAGTGGTCCCAATACTGACCTCTGAGGAACACCACTAGCCACTGGTAGCAAAATAGAAAAGGTCCCTTTATTCCTACTCACTGCTTCTAGCCATTCCTTTTGCCATGACGGTATCTTTCCTGTAATGCCATAGGATTTCACCTTGATAGCAGCCTTGTGCATGGCACCTTATCAAATGCCTTCTGAAAATCCAAGATCTGATATCCATTGCCTCTCCATTCTCCGCACTGCTTGTTATGTCCTCGAAGAATTTGAATAGATTTTTCAGGCAAGATTTCCCTTGACAGAAACCATACTGACTTTGTCTTATTTTATCCAAGTACCCCGAAACCTTGTCCTTAATACTGGACTCCAACACTTTCCCAACCACTGAGTTTAGGCTAATTGGCTTAAAATTTTCTCTCTTTGCTCTTCCCCCCCTTCGTAAAGAGTGGACATATTCAGTCCTACGGGAACATGCTGCTACCAAGAAAATGCTCTTGCCAGTATCTCTGCTTCCCTCGCTGGCATCTGTTTTAAACAAGAATCTAAGTTAAACCATGAATTTTTTTTACACAGCAGCACATAAACCTTCCTCGACATTCACTTGTCTTTCCCTTAGGTTTCTGTCTGGTGATTGTGACCCAGTAAAGTAATAGCATAACAGTGATAACATTCATGAAAGGACTTAATGTAATCTTCCTATTATGATGGAATATTCTGCCAATAGAAACCCCAGGCTCTTTAAGGTTGTCATAGCCAAGGATTGTGGGGATAAGCTCCCACTACGTATTAAATGCTCCCAGTGTTCTCAAGTAGCCTCTGATAACCATGTACAGCTCTTGAACTTTATGTGTGGTTTAGCTACTAATCCCAGTGAACTGTTTCTACTGACAGGAGAAGGGGCAAAGGTAGGTTACTGGTGCCTTAAAACCAGTCACTCTGGACAGAAGGGGTTTCTCAGCTATGGCTGGCAGCTCACCGAGAAGAAGGAAATTTCAAACCTCCACTAACTTGTGGCTGTACTCACTTGCAGGTAAGGCTTTGGGAGTAAACCCGAAGGAAAATCCTGAGCTGGAGTCCCTAATGCAGTCCAACGTAGGGTTCAATGCTGACTGACAGCTCCTGCAATGCCACTGGTGTCAAACTGCATCACTCGTCATTCCTTCAGATTCATCAGCTTCATGAAGAAAGGGAGCCTGCTCTCCATATCATATTTCCCTGACCTGTATACTAGCTTGCATATTGACTTCAACATAGACAGCTAGGACACAACACCCATGGTTGATCCCAACCAATGGTGGCCCACGGAAACTCCATTTCAGTTGCTGCTACCATTAATGTTCAAACACAACATACTGACACAATCAGATATCCTGAAGAAAGAAATACAATAGATAGACCTACTGACAAGGAACTATTTTCTTTCTGTGATGTACTGTAACAGTGAAGGAAGGTCTTGATTAAAAAATGATCCATCTGTTATCAATACAAGTAATTAACCATTCTTTTTCAACACAAAAAAGTTCTGGAGGAACTCAGCAGGTCAGGCAGCATCTATGAAAATGAATAAACAGTCGACATATTGGGCCAAGACCTTTCATCACAGCTGAATAAGAAAGGGGAAGGTGCTGAATAAAAAAAAAGAGGTGGGGGGGGGAGATGAGAAGGTGACAGGTGAAGACAGGTGAGTGATAAAGGGCTGGAGAAGAAAGAATTTGATGTAAGAGGGGAGTGGACCATGGGAAAAAGGGGAAAAGGGAAGAGGAAAAAAGGGAAGGGAAGAAAAGAGAAAAGGTAGAAGGAATGGAAGTCTATTACCAAGGATGAGGTTTGAGGGTACTTGGAGACTAACGATCAAATGAGTCAAAGTTGGCATGGCTTCTGTAAGGGGAAATCTGGTCTGCCAAACCTGTTAGAGTTCTTCGAGGAAATAGCAAGCAGGGTGGACAAAGGAGAGGCGGTGGATGTCATTTCTTCGATCTTCAGAAGGCATTTGATAAGGTACCACACATGAGGCTGCTTAACAAGATAAAATCCAATGGCATTACAGGAAAGACACTGGCATTGATAGATGAATGGCTGACAGCCAGGAGGCAGCAAGTGGGAATAAAGGAGCCTTTTCTGGTTGGCTGCCAGTGACTAGTGGTGTTCCTCAGGGGTCAATATTGGGACTGCTACTTTTCACATTGTTTGGATAGTGGAATTGATGGCTTTGCGAATGATACAAAGATAAGTGGAGGGGTAGGGAATTTGGGAATTTGGTAGGGAATGTGATTGTAGCAGAACAGACAAAATGGAAGGATGGGCAAAAAAGTGACAAATGGAATACAGTGTTGGGAAATGTATGATAATGCATTTTGGTAAATGCAGCAATAGTGCGGACTATTAACTAAGTGCAGAGAAGGTTCAAACATCAGAGGTGCAGAGGTACTTAGGAGTCCTCATGCAAGACTTTACAAGTTGAGTCTGTGGTAAGGAAGGCAAATGCAATGTTGGCATTTATTTCAAGGGGAATAAAATATAAAAGCAAAAAGATAATGCTGAGGCTTTATAAGACACTAGTCAGGCTGCACTTGGAGTATTGTTAACAGTTTTGGGCCCCATATCCCAGAAAAGATGTGTTGTCATTGGAGAGAGCCCAGAGGAAGTTCACGAGGATGATTCTGGGAATGAAGGGGTTAACATATGAGGAGCATTTGGCAGATTCCGGCTTGTATTCACTGGAATTTAGAAAAATGCAGGAGTGATCTCATTGATGTTGAAAGGACTAGATAAGGTGGATGTGGAAAGCACTTTTCCCTTGGTAGGGGCATCCAGAACTGGAGGCCACAGCCTCAAAATTGAGGAAGTATCCTTTAGAACTGTTTCCTATGGTGGGGGTATCAAGAACTTGAGGGCACAGCCTCAAGATAGAGGTGCGACCCTTTAGAACAGAGGTAAGGAGGATTTTTTTTAGCCAGAGAGTAGTGAATCTGTGGAATGCTCTTCCGCTAGACTGTGGTGGTGGCCAAGTCCATGGGTGTACTTAAGGTGGAAGTTGATAGTTTCCATATTAGTCAGGACATCAGAGGATATGGCAAGAAGGCAGGTGTATGGAGTTGAATGGGATCTGGGATCAGCCATGATGGAATGACAAAACAAACTCAAAGGGCTGAATGGCTTAATTCTGTTTCTATGTCTTATGGTCTGAGGAGGGGCACCAGCAGTGACCTTTGTCATTTAACCTCTTGTCTGTTATTCTCCTCTTTCATTTTTGTCGGCATTTTAAAACGTGTTTTAACAAAAATTTCTAACTCCTTATTTTGATGCAAGATGCTCATCTCAAAATGTTTTATTTTTCTCTTTCTAATACCTATTCCAATAGGCCAGGTGAATATTTTCGGCTAAGTATTCAGAAAATGCTGCAGAAAATTGTAAATCCAACAGATCCATGACAGACACTTGTCTCCCTATCACCAAGGACATTTTCAAAAGGCGATGCCTGGAAAAGGCGGCACCCATTAGTAAGGACCGCCGTCACGCAGGACATGCCCTCTCCTCATTGCTGCTGTCAAGAAGGAGGTACAGGAGCCTGAAGACACACACTTAACATTTTAGAAACAGCTTCTTCCCCTCTGTCCTCATACTTCTGAATGGATAATATACCCATGTACACATTTATTTTATTTAATTTTTATATCTATTTCTTAGTGTAATTTATAGGTTTTTATTATTATGTATTGCAGTGCACTGCTGCCACAAAACAACAAATTTCACAACATATGCCAGTGATGTTGAATGTGATCCCAATCCAGCATTTTGTGACTACGATTCATTTGCTGTTTCTATTTCAGATTTTCCACCTCTGGAATATCTTACATTTCATAAATTGAGACTGTATCTTTTATATACTGCAACGTCTTTGGTGCTCTGATTGTCATACAGCTTCATTCTCACAACTTCCAGGTATAGAAAGGAAGAAAATACTAATATTTGATCAAAGCCTTGCCTAATGATGCCTTTAATATGTTATGTAGTTATTGATTTCAATATTCTTATAATCCATAAGAAACTTGCCTTTTGTTGGAGACATACTGACTGCTTGTATTTCCCACGTAGTGATTGTGTCTTGCAAGACTGCAGGTAATGTCATTGATGCAAGACTGTTTAAGAAAATAAATATCTATTAAACTCATTATGACACATACATTCAACCTCCTGCTGTTTATGTGTATTTGTTGTAAAAAATCTATTTTAAATGAAAATTTTTGGATGAAATAGTCATACTTCCCTTCACATACGTTCACATTTGCTTAGTCATGGGTTGCATTAATGGGTAATTCAAGTTTAACTAGTTTCTCCAAGAAACATCCATGATATAATCATAGCATATTATATGAGAGGCTGTGTACCTTTCAACACTGGGAATGTTGTGACTTTTGATATACTGTTGTAACAACCACTAACTTTAGTTGACCACCATCAATAAAGGACGCTTTCTTTTTTAAACTGACTCTACAGCCTAAGGAATGAGTAACACCAATGAGACATGGTACAGAAGCTTCTTGGATGGAGGGCTGGGTATTTTTACTGAATCACATTGTGTTTATATGTTACAGTGCTAGTTAGTTCTGTTATTCCCATTATTAAATGCCAGTAAAATTACTTCATTTAAAATTATTCCCTGCACAAGAAGCTTTTTTTATGAATGTGCTTTGTAATGACTTGTAAGACTGGTGATATGGCATAGTAAGGAGTACTATTTCTTCTCAGTCAGAATTCAATTACTGTTCTATAAAGTTAGGTGTAAACATCTATATCTGTCATCATGGCATTACTCTGACAACAAAAAAACAAGGACACTTTCCCAAGATCCATCATCATTTTTTTCCTGCATTTCCTAAAATACAAATTTAATTCTCTGAAACAAATTCCAGTCAAATACTAACAAAAAAAGCATTTGTTGGATGAAACTCTTTGTAATATCCTGAGAGAATTTTAATGAGTAGTGCAGTATACACAACAAGGTTTCATTAAAATGTGTAAGACTTTAGAATAAATACCCATCTTTGTCTGTGTTTTGTGGAAGATGAAAAGTGTTCCATAGCCAGCTTTCTAGGAAGTTAGTCCTGACTCTTTGGTTTTGATTGGAGGAATAGTAATCTTCATCAGCTCCTAATGGAAAAGAATAAATTACAGATTTAGATATAATCTAAACTTGGAGATAAAAGATAAAAACTATAAATTTACATTTTCTGTTCAGAATGGAAACATCCTCAGTGAGTGACCACAGTCAGAGCAGATCAGTAGTAACATCTCTTCATCGTTGATAATCAACACAGGTGCACTAAGGGATAGTCCACAGCTCTACTCTATGATGGTGAAGGTTAAAAAGCTATTCTTCAAACGTTGAGTGTGGTCTTCAAGCTCCTCTACCTCCTGGATGGTGATGATCAAACGGCATCTATAAATTTTCCAATTACACTACAGGTGATGGCAAGGAGGTGTACAAGAGTGATGAAGATTGGCTGGTTGAGTGGTGTCACAACAACCTTACACTCAATGTCAGCAAGAATGAGAATTGAATTGTGGACTTTTTAGGCAGGGGAAGTAGGAGTAGTAGGAAAACACATACCAATCCTCATTGATGAGTCAGTGATGGAAATGGTTCCTGTCTGTTAATATCGCAAAGGATCTATCATAGGCCCAAAATATTGATGTATTCACAAGAAGGCACGTCAGTGGCTTTACTTCATTAGGAGTCTGAGGAGATTTGGAATGTCACCAAAGAATCTTGCAAATGTCTACATGTTTTCGCTGGAGAGCATTCTGACTGGTTGCATCACCACCTGGTAGGGAGGCTCCAGTGCTCAGGATTGCTAGAGGCTGCAGAGTGTTGTGCACACAACCAGTCCTATTTCAGATACAACCCTTGCTGCCATCCAGGAATTTCAAGAGCAATGCCTAAAAAAAATCTACATTAAAGATCATCACCCTCTGGGAAGTAGAGGAGCTTGAAGACCACACTCAATGTTTGAAGAATAGCTTCTTAGCCTTCACCATTAGACTTCCAAATGGTCGATGAACATGTGACCACTACCTCATTTGTCTTTTGCACCATTCAGTTTTGCAACTTATAGTAAATTTATATCTTTGCACTGACCTGCTGACACTAAACAACAAAATTTATAACATATGGCAGTGATAGTAAACCTGTTTCTAATTATAAATCACTTAAATCCTTCTAGTGAGAATGTCATCCCTGTCTTTTCTGACATTTTTAGAGACACAGAGCTCTCAATAGGACAGCTGATTCTAATCTGAAATGGACAGATGAAGAACATTTTGACCCTGCAACAATACCTACATTCACAATATTCATTAAAAGGGAACTGTGTAGGAGCCTTAAAAAGTGAGGCGTTTAAGGAGAACATGAAGATGGAACTTCTTCACTCACTGAGTGGTGAAGTGTGGAATGAACTGCCAGAGTAAGTGGTGGATGTGGGTTCAATTTCAATTTCTCAATAAATGGGAGGGGTATAGTGACCTATAGTCCAGGTGCTGGTTGATGGGACTTGTTTGGTCAAAGGGGTTGTTTCTGAGCTCTAGTATTCCATGAATATGACTCTATAAACCTGCCTGGTTAGATGCAGAGATCCATCAAAAATATAAAGTGAGGAAAAAACAAAAAGTGACGATAACACTCAGCAGGTCAAACGGCATCTGTAGAAAGAGAAAAACTTAATGTTTCAGGTCCAGAATCCTTCATCTGAACCACACTATAATAACTCTTATTTATTTATTTAGAGATAAAGTGTAGAACAGGCCCTTCCATCCCGAAGAGCCGCGTTGCCCAGCAACCCACCTAATCATAGAATGATTTACAATGACTAATTAACCTACGTCTTTGAACTGGAGGAACCCATACAGTTACAGTGAACACATATAAGCTCCTTTCAGACAGCCCCAAAACTGAAAAGGGAACTCCGAAGCCTTGAGCTATAGATGCTGCTTTACCTGCTGATAGGGTCTGGCATTTCCTATTTTCATTTTAGATTTCCCGCATCTGAAGTTTTTATGATGTTCAATAACAGATTTTCGGCAACAATTTGGAAGTGTGATATATCCATTTTAAAGAAAACTCTCAAACCTGAAGGCAGACTGGTTCAAACTTTACTTTGTTACAACATTTTGTCAGAGTCATAAGCAATGTTTCTAATTTAAATACAAGGCATGCAAGTTGTCTTCACAGATCAGCAAAAACAAATTGTGAATTACTTTGGCTTTCCAGCAAAACATTTAAGTTGGATTTCAGTATAACTTACAATATATCCTTGCGCCCTACACCCGTGTCATCACAACTACCTGCAATCTCTCTTTACCCTTTCCTTTTATTGCCCAACCTTCAAGCAAACTCCTTCCACAACTTTTAATCTTGTCTCCCTAGTGATTCTAAGACAGAACCTACACCCTGGATTTATCCAATTTCCTCCCTTTGCTCTACACTAGTAAAATATAAAAAAAGTAAAGACTTCATCTGCAACTGAATTCCCCAGAAGTGATGCCACAAACAGAGCATTGCTTGACCTACCACCTTTACATATGACAAAAGATAATCCAGGATCGGGCCTCTTGGCTCTTTGAGTGTGCCACTCATTTAATAAGATCATGATCATTTTGATTTTAATCTGTACTCCTTATTCCTCTATACTGTAAAGAACCTTTATGTGTTTTGAACGTCTTCATCACCGTAGCCTTGGGTGCATGTGACTAGCTGCAGAAGCTGTGATGGTGACCTAGATGATGTAATATGGCTGTGGATCTGAAATTTGAGCATGAGAATATGAAGGTCACGTGAACACAGGGGCGTGACGTGTGAACAATGGTGGCAAGTGATAACTGGTTGGGTGGTTTGGGCTGGTGTTAGTATATTGGTGCACCTACTGCAGCAGCATTTTATAACAGTGGTGTTGTTATAAAAGCAGTCAGTGGGCTGGGGACAAGTTCACCGGGGCTCACCAACAAGGGGGTAGGGGTTCATATTTCTGGATCATTAGGATCTCTTCTGGGGAGTGTATGACTTGAACAAAAGGGATGGGTTACACCTGAACCTGAGGGGGTCCAATATCCTTGCGGGCATGGTAGCCAGAGTTGCTCAGGAAGGTTTAAACTAATTTGGCAGGGGGAAAGGAAATGGAGTAATAGTACTGAGGAAGAGGTAGTTGGTTTACTAACATGGGCAATGTGTAGTGAGACTGCCAGCAAGAAAAGCCTGATGATAGGCCATGAGGGAGGAGCTGGCCAGAATAGACTGGAAAAGAACACTGGCAGGGATGATGTCAGAGCAGCAATGGCTGGAGTTATTGGAACAATTCAGGAGGCACAGGACACATACATCCCAAAGAGGAAAAAGTATCCTAAAGGCAAGATGACACAACCATGGCTAACAGGAGAAGTCAAAGCTAACATAAAAGTGAAAGTAAAGGGATATAATAGAGAAAAAAATAGTGGGAAGTTAGAGGATTGGGAAGTATTTAAAAAACAACAGATGGCAACTAAAAAAAAAATCATTGAGAAGGTACAAATGGAATTTGAAAGTAAGCTAGCCAATAATATTTAAGAGGATACCAAAAGAGTCTTCAGATACATAAAGTGTAAAAGAGAGGTGAGTGTGTATATCGGACCACTGGAAAATGATACTGCTAAGGTAGTAATGGGGGGCAAGGAAATGCCAGATGAACTTAATAAGTATTTTGCATCATTTGTAACTGTGGAAGATCTTAGCAGGTTGGTGCAAGTTCCAGGTGCTGTGGTTCATGAAGTGTGTGAAGCTACCATTACTAGGGAGAAGGTTTTGGGGGAACTCAAAGGTCTGCAGGCAGGTAAGTCACATATCCAGATGGTGGAAACTCCAAGTTTCTGAAAGAGGTGGCTGAAGAGATTCTGGAGGTATTAGTAATGATCTTTCAAGAATTGCTAGATTCTGGAATGGTTCCAGAAGACAGGAAAATTGCAAATGTCGTTCCATTCTTCAAGCAGGAAGAGAAGTAGAGAAAAGGAAATTACAGGCCAATTAGTCTAACCTCAGTGATTGGGAAGATGGAGGAGTCAATTGTTCTGGGTGTGGTTTTCAGGTACTTGGGGGTACATGACAAAATTGGCCATAGTTAGTATGGTTTCTTCAAGGGAAAATCTGGCCTGACTAATCTGTTGGAATTCTTTGAAGAAACCACAAGCAGGATAGACAAAGGAGATTTGGTTGATGTTGTTTACAAGGATTTTCAGAAGGGCTTAGACAAGGTGCATAGCATGAGGCTGCTTTAAAATTTAAGCACTCATGCCATTGCAGGAAATACACAAGCATGGATAAAGCTGTAGCTGATTGGCAGCAGGCAAAGATTGGGAATAAAGTTCTATGCTCTTTGTTCTAAAAGGAGCCTTTTCTGGTTGGCTGCTGTTGGCCAGTGGTGTTCACAGGGGTCTGTGTTAGGACTCTTTCATTCTATGTTATATGTCAATATCTCGGACGACAGAATTGATGGCTTTCTTCCAAGTTTGCAGTCAATATAAAGATAGGTGGAGGGGCAAGTAGTTTTGAGGAAGTAGAGAGGCTACAGAAGGACTTACACAGATTAGGAGAGTGGGAAAAGAAGTGGCAAATGGAATATAGTGTCAGGAAGTGTATGGTCATCCACTTTGTTGGAAGAAATAACTGGAGAGAAAATACAAATAAATGGTGGAGCAGACGCAATGACCAAATGGCCTAATTCTGCTCTACTTCCGGTCTTAAGGTCTACGACCATGGAAGAAAGGGAAGGGGGAAGGAGCACCAGAGGGAGGCGTTGAGCAGGTAAGAAGAGAAGGCAAGAGAAAGAAATACAAATGGTGATGGTGGAGAGAAGGATGGGGTAATTACTGAATTTTCAGAAATCAATGTTCATGCCATCAGGTTGGAAGCTGTGCAGATGAAATATAAGGTCATGAGGGAGGGAGTGTTCCTCACTGAAATATAAAGCAATATTTAATAAAGTGTAAAAACTTCTTATTCTGACTCCTCCCATCTTCATTCCAGTCCACATGAAGGGTCTCAACCCAAAACGCCAACTGTTTACTCTTTCCAATTGATGCTGCCTGACCTACTGATTTCCTTCAGCATTTTGTGTGCGCTGCTGAAAAACCTTTCAATTGCTTTGTAATATTAATCATTTATATTCGACACAGTTTTGTGGGCTGAAGGGCCTGTATTGTGCTGTAGGTTTTCTATGTTCTAAATCTACTTTCTGATTTGCTTGTGATTACTATGTCCTAAAGATTTATCCATTATTGTATTAATAGCCACTAGGGCAGCATGGTAACGTAGCAGTTAGCGTGATGTTATCACATTTGGGAGCTTCAGAGTTTGCAGTTCAATTCTGATATCATTGGAAAGATGTTTGTACATCCTTCCTGTGAACATGTAGGTTTCCTCTGCACGCTCCGGTTACCTCCCACATCCCAAAGACATACCGGTTAGAAGGATAATTGGTCATTGTAAAACTGTCTTGCGATTAGGCTAGTGTTCCATAAGTGGGTTAAATAAATATAGCTGCTGACACAAAACCTTTTCAAGAGAAGCCATTTCACTTTTTTTTCCTGCATTCATGAAGTTTGTAAAATATTAAATGATTTTCTTTTAAAATATTAGAAAGCAGTTCACATTGTGCTTTGAGGTTCCCCTCCAGAGAAAAACAAACAATGCTCACTTCGGGCTAAAGACATTGGTGTTCTTTGAAACAACTCCTTGTATTGGCGAATGTGCTCGCAACAATCTGTAAAGGCATCTGCACATGCTTTCCCAAGTTGTATATGTCTTGCTCTTTTACTGCAGCTGAAACGCATGGCATTCTCCTTCATTCCGACATCACAACACCTGCGCAGGACTTCATCTGTGTATCTCCATGCTGAAACATAAAGCAAAATTTAATAAAGTGTAAAAAAAGGTAGAGACTGCGAGATAACATAAGGGATCTAAATGGACTGTCATATGAGGAACTATGAGGCCGTTATATGGAGAAATATCACACGTGAAGTGCCAGCTGTGTTACTCATCACACATGGAGTGCCAGTAGCATAATACTGTTTATTTTTTTACTTGTGTCATAAATGCATCTTATTGCTTATTAATTTATTTGTGGTAATATTACTTTGTACTGTGTGTGTGAGTTCTGTAAGGAGGCTACCTCTGGTAGATTTTTGGGGCATAGTTGTAGGATAAAATAGCAGTTCTAGAGTTATAAAAGAAGAAGCACCCCTTCGCCGCATCAAGTCCATTTAAAATGTCTGCTCCCACCGACCTGCACCAAGAACATAGACCTCCATACCCTTACAATCCGTGTACTTATCCATTCTTCTCTTAAACTTTGTGCTAGTAGCTTGATTCACAAGCTCAGCACCCTCTAAGTGAAGTTTCCCTTCATGTTCCCCTTAAACTTTTCACATCTCACCCTTAACCGATCACCTCTGATTGTAGTCAACCTCAGGTAGAAAAAGCCTGCTTGCATTTACCTTATCTATAGCTTTCATAATTTTGTATACCTCTATCAAACCTCCTCTCAATCTCCTATATTCTCAGGAATAAAGCCCTAACTGCAGTGCTACTGCAGTTGTACAAGGCTTTGGTGAGACCACACCTGGAGTATTGTGTGCAGTTTTGGTCCCATAATCTGAGGAAAGACATTCTTGCCATAGAGGGAGTACAAAGAAGGTTCACCAAATTGATTCCTGGGATGGCAGGACATTCATATGATGAAAGACTGGATCAACTAGGCTTATACTCTCTGGAATTTAGAAGATTGAGGGGAGATCTTATTGAAACATATAAAATCCTAAAGGGATTGGACAGGCTAGGTGCAGGAAGATTGGTCCCGATGTTGGGGAAGTCCAGAACGAGGGGTCGCATTTTGGGGATAAAGGGGAAGCCTTTTAGGACTGAGATTAGGAAAAACTTCTTCACACAGAGAGTGGTGAATCTGTGGAATTCTCTGCCACAGGAAACAGTTGAGGCCAGTTCATTGGCTATATTTAAGAGGGAGTTAGATATGGCCCTTATGGCTAAAAGGATCAGGGGGTATGGAGAGAAGGCAGGTACAGGGTTCTGAGTTGGATGATCAGCCATGATCATACTGAATGGCCGTGCAGGCTCGAAGGGCCGAATGGCCTACTCCTACACCTATTTTCTATGTTTCTGTGTTTCTATGTAGCCTATTCAGGTCTTCCAGACCTGGCAACATCCTTGTAAGTTTTTTCCATACTCGTTTAACACAGGTCAGGAAATGCAACAAATTATCCAAATGAAGTGCAGCCATCCCACCATTTGACCTAGAAAGAATTGTCAAATGGGCAAAGCAACAACAACCCCCTAGATCGGTCTTCGCCAAGGGGCTGAACTTCGCTCCAGTCTCCAGTGCTATACCTTATCGGGACAACATTGGCAGAGTAGAGCAAGCAAATCGAACACTGCCACCGGATACTACGGTGGAGGTAAGTATAGAGGACTGCGTGGTTCTAAGATGAGCCATTTTGGCAAAAGGAGAGATATTGGCCTCCATTCACTACAGCAAACCGAGCCATCATGATTATATCAGCAGACAAAGGAAATGTGACAGTCCTGATTTCCTCCAAAGAATGCCACAGAAAAGTCCAACAGATTCTGGATGATCCTACCTACAGCGTTCTACAGTGGGATCCCACGGATTCGATTGTCAGGACGACCTTCGCTTTACTGAAGAAATCCGGACTGCCAGTAGACATGTGTAAGACACATCTGCCTCAGGCGCCGGTACCACCAGACCTTATGGGCTCCCTAAGATACACAAGGAGGGTTCCCCTCTGAGGCCTATCGTCAGTGGGATAGATTACCCATCTTAATACCTCGCTAAGCATTTAATGACCATGTTATCACCCTTTGTTGGGGACTGTGAGCAACACATCACGATTTCACCAACTTCATTAAAACAGTAACCAACATCCAGCTGAACCTGAAGAACATATGGTTAGTTTCAACATGGAGTGTCTGTTTACAAGAGTTCCCATTAAGGACAGCTTAGTCCTCCTGCAGTCAAGGTTCGATAAGAGTACCATTGACCTTTCCGAGCACACCTTTACGTCAACGTACTTCCTCCAGAAGGGGAACTACAATGAACAAACAGACAGAGTGACCATGAGATTGCCGGCTATTGCTAATTTCTACATGGAGGACAACAAGGAGAGGGCTCTGAGTTCACTGCCCCTACATGCCAAATACTTCTTCAGATACGTCGATGACAGATTCGTAGTGTGGATTTATGAACTCCAGCCTCTTCAACAGTTCCTTGATCATCTGAACAGTATACAGCCAAACATTCAATTTATTATGGAAATGAAGAAAAGTTGTTCCTCCTGTTCTTGGCCATTCTAATACGATGGAAACTGGATGGTAGCATCAGACATTGTGTCTACCAAAAACCCATTAACATGGACTTGTACCTCAACAAAAAAGATAGAAAACAAAATTTTTCTATTTACAATGAACAGATCTGGAATGATCTACCTCACAAGGGGGCATAGCTTTAAGGTGCTGGCTGGAAAGTATAGGGAAAGTGTCAGAGGCAGGGCTCTCACACAGAGAGCAGTCGGTGTGTGGAATGTACTGCCGGGGTGGCGGTAAAAGCAGATACATTATGGACATTTAAGAGCCTGTTAGATGGGCACATGGATGAAAGAAAAATAGGGGCAATGTGGGAGAGAAGGGTTGGATTGATTTTGGAATAGATTAAAATATTGACATAATATCGTGGACCAAAGGGCCTGTACTGTGTTGTATTCTTCTATGTTCTAATGGACACCTGAATTCAAAGTTAAGTACATTTCTCTCTATTAAAATCATTTTTGAACCTCACTTCTATATTTTCACAAGTTGATTGGATTACCAAAGGGAAACTAAAAGCTTTGAAGAGACGTATCGATAGGCACAATGAATCACAGAGGATGGAGGGATATGGACACAGTGTAGAGAGGAGGGATTAATGTTTGGGTGTTTTTGATTTGCTTTTTATTGATCCGCACAACATTGTGGGCCGAATGGCCTATTACTGTGGGCTGTGCGCTAGGGAAATTCTAGGCAGATTCTAGAGTAGGTTACATGGTTGGCACAACATTGTGGGCTGAAGGGCCTGTAATGAGCTATAGATTTCCATGTTCCATGTACTGTGCTGTACTGTTCTATGTTCTATCTCTGAATTACTTATTAAATTAAAAATACATACATTTCTCTGCCTTGACTGCCAGCAAATTTGCTGCACGACGCTTGCGTGTGTTTGGCTGTTGACACTTCAGCTCTGCAACAAATGTTTGAAACATTTTGAATTATTTGAATGTTAATTACAGCAATGTTGATTCATAAGTATCAAGTAGAACTAAATTTTACAGACACTAATGTACTCATTTTCCAAATGGTCTACGATTAAAACTTTCAGTTTAAGATAGCACTGGTGAAGCTCAGCAACTACTTGCAAACAAAACAAAGAGAATTCCCGACTACTTTATTAATGACACTAGTTTCTGGTAAAGTGCAATCAATAGCCTGTAACTCCCGTCTTGGAGTTGAGATTTTGTATGGTCTGCACAACCTGGCATTTTTGTGGTGAGGACTGAAGTTTTGAAGGTGCAGGACTGATGCGGCATGGCATTTCTGGACCAGATGTAAGTGGCTTGGTCTGGGCCTGAGATTGGAGAATAAGCTGATTTTCTGGCCATTGCTGGAGCGTACTGGAGGTGATTTGATGCAGCAGAACTGACAAGCGGCAGAGTTCAGGCCCGAGGGCGAGCAAAGACCAGAGGTTTGATCGTTTTAAGTGCTGGACCGATTCGAGGCAGAGGAGGGCCCAGGTCCAAGATGTATTGAAGTACTAGGGCCCAGTCCCAAGAGCAAGGAACAACCTGAGGTCTGGACGATTTAAGCACTAGGCCAGATTGAAAAGGTCAGGGTGTTGGGGTCAGTTCACCTCACTGTTCTATGAGGTTTACTCATCTCTGCACTGAACTGAGGCTGAATCAACTGCAATCTCTGTGGACTCACTTTCATAAACTATAGTTCTAAGTGCTATTTCCTTATTTATATTGTTTTTAAATTTGTTTTTTTTCTCTCTAAACGTTGGATATTTGATGGTGTTGTTTTATTTTAACAGGTCTTATTGGGTTTCTTTATTTTGTGGTTCCCTGTAAGGAGACCATAAGACCATAAGACATAGGAGAAAAATTAGGCCATTCAGCCCATCGTGTCTGCTCTGCCATTCCATCATGGCTGATCCTAGATCCCACTCAACCCCATACACCTGCTTCTAGCCATATCCTTTGATGCCCTGACCAATCAGGAAACGATCAACTTCTGCCTTAAATATACCCATAGAGTTGGCTTCCACTGCAGTCTGTGACAAAGCATTCCACAGATTCACTACTCTCTGGTTAAAAAATGTCCTCCTTACCTTAGTTCTAAAGGGTACTCCCTCAATTCTGAGGCTGAGCCCTCTAGTTCTGGATAGCCTAACCATAGAAAACATCCCCTCCACATCCACCTTACTTAGTCCTTTCAGCATTCATTAGGTTTCAATATGATCCGCTAGCATTCTTCTAAATTCTAGTGAGTACAGGCCCAAAGCTACAAAACATTCCTCATATGTTAATCTCTTCATTCCCAGAATCATCCTCATGAACTTCCTCTGGACTCTCTCCAATGGCAACACAAACTTTCTGAGATGCCCCAAACTGTTGACAATATTCCATGTGCAGCCTGACCAGTGTCTCATAAAGCCTCAGCATTACCTCCTTGATTTTATATTCTATTCCCCTTGAAATAAATGCCAACATTGCATTTGCATTTTTTACCACACACTCAACCTGTAAATTAATCTTCTGGGAGTCTTGCTCAAGGTCTTCCAAGTCCCTCTACATCTCTGATGTTTGAACCTTCTCCCCATTTAGATAATAGTCTGCACTGTTGTTCCTTTTACCAAAATGCATTATCATACTTTTTTGCCCATTCTTTCAATTCGTCTAAGTACTGTTGCAATTGCATTGCTTCCTCAGCAAGACCTTCGTATCTTCCGTAAACTTTGCCACAAAGCTATCAATTCCATTATCCAAATCATTAACAAAGAATGTAGAAAGCAGTGGTCCCAATACTGACGCCTGAGGAAAACAGCTAGTCACCGGCAGCCAATGAGAAAAGGCCCCTTTTATTCCCACTCGCTGCCTCCTGCCTGTCAGCCATTCCGCTATCCATGACAGTATCTTCCCTGCAATGCCATAGGATTTTATGTTGTTAAGCAGCCTCATGTGTGGCACCTCACCAACCTTCTTCTGAAAATCCAGGTACATGACATCATGACGAACCTTGATGAATCCCAATTTGTATGCAGTATACATACATTGACAATTTACACACTTCGAACTTAGATTAAATATTAGATTTCAATGATAAAACTAACAAACAAGAAATAGACAGCTACAGCTGTTGCTGATACATTAACTTCAGTAACCAAACAGAATCCTGAGAACGTGAAGCAAACTTAAAGTCTACAATCCGAAGATTGAAATAGTTGGAAACAGGATCAATAATTTACAAATGATGAAATAGCAAGAGGTAGACGTTATTTTCATAGTACTTTACACCTTCTAAAGCATTTACTTCTGAAGCAGGTCTCCACAGACAGTAATTGTGTCATGGTCCAGTCCGTGAAGTCCAGATTCCAGTTCATGGTCCGGTCCATCACTCCTTATTCCAGGTTTTCTGGTTTTCCCTTTTTTTCTGTTGGGTGCTCTAATTGAGGCAGCTGATTCACATTTTGGGCTGGCTACATAAATAGCTCCTTGGTTCAGCTTCAGTTACTGGATTGTTCCTATTCAAACCCCTTCTCTGCCCCTTCCTTCTGAAGCCTTGTCTCGCCTGAAACTCTCACCTGCAACCTTCGCCTACACTGCTCTCAAGTTCAACTGCTGGAGCAAGATAAGGAACTGTCTATTGTTGTTTTGAACTGTCTCTGTGTCCATGCCTTTGCTAGGTAGGTCTGGCTGTTGCTACCTAGTGTTGCGAACTATCTCTGTGTCCATGCCTTTGCTAGGTGAGTCTGGCCATTTGCTACTACCTTGTGTTGAAAACTGTCTCTTTGTACCCTTGCCTCTGCTGGGTAGGTCTGGCTGTTTGCCGCTACCTTGAGTGGAGAAGTGTCTCTCAGTGTTCTGTGTACAAGTCCTGGCCTTACGTCCTGCTCCCTAGGAGGGATCCTGACTCTGTGGAGCCCTGGCCCCAAGTCCTGTTCCCAAGGAGGGCTCCCGTCCCTCCCTCGGCCAAGGCTCTCCGCTCCCGTCCCTCCCTCAGCCAAGTCAAGGCTTTGTGTTCTCCTCCTGTGCTAGAGTTCCCTCGTCTTGCCCAGGAGTCCCTTGTTCTGTCCTATAGCTTCACCTAGTCCTGTCTCCTAAGACCACATCATGCCTTCGCCTAATTCCAGAGTCTGAGCCTGAGTCAAGACCCAGGTTCTGGGTCCTTGTCCAGTCTCTGGCTCAGAGTCCGAACCCAAGCCTTGTCATGTCCTCGCCCGGAGGGACCCAAGCCATGTCCAGTCCTGTAGCCACGTCATGTCCTCGCCTAGTTCCAGGGTCCGAGCCCGAGTCAAGACCCAGGTTCTGGGTCCTTGTCCAGTCTCTGGCTTGGAGTCCAAGCCCAGGCTCCTAGTTCCTAGTTCCCAGTTCCTTGTCCTGGTCCCACTTGCCAAGCCAATGCCCTAGCCCAAGTCTGTGTTCTTGTCCCAGCTCTCTGATCAAGACCTGTTCCTAGTACCTCAGTGTCTGTCTTGCATTTGGGTCTGCTCCCAGCACCTCCATGTGACAAATTGATAATGCCTAGTATTTAAGTTATTTTATAATTGATGTTCTCCTGGAAAACAGAAGAATCCCAAGTTTTCTTTCCCAAAATGATTCAATAAGGTCTTTTACATGCAGCTGAGGTGAGAGTCAGTGTTTAATATCCAATTCAAAATTTGATACCTCTCATATCACTGCACTGGAGTGTAAAACAGATCTGAAGCAGGGCTTAAAAGCAGAACCTTGAGAGACATCATGGATAATAGTTACAGGATATCAGAGTAAACCATTACCTGTCCTTGTTTTAGTCTTGACGTTAGTGCTCGTTACAAAGGCTAATCCTGCATCAAAGAAAACTCCAAGGAAATTTCTACCACTTCCAGCAGTGCAACCCATATCATTCTTCTCTACCACACTCCAGATCTGTGTAAAACAAGCACACACAAAGCACAATAAGCAAGTGTGATGCTGAAGTATATTAAATTCAATTAGCAGATAGAGTACTGTAGAAATACCACAGGCAAATGTATAATCATCTGTTGCTTCATATTCCGAACAAGAGAAAATCCGCAGATGCTAGTAATCCAAGCAACACACACAAAATAGTGAAGGAAGTCAGCAGATCAGCGAGTATCTATGGAAAAGAGTAGACAGTTGATATTTTAGGTTGAGACCCTTCACTCTTGAGTAATGGTGAAGCGTCTTGGCCCAAACCATTGACTGTTCACTCTTTCCCATAGATGCTGCCTGGCCTGCTGAGTTCTTCCAGCATTTTGTGTGTGTTGCTTCATATTAGCCATTTCTTTGTTTATTTTTATTTGTGTTGAGATATAGTGTGGAACAGGCCTTTCAAGCCAAACCACCCAACCTTGCCCCAATTTAGTCCTAGCCTAATTACCAGAGAATTTATAATGACCAATTAACCTACTAACTGGCATGTCTTTGGACTGTGGGAGGAAACCAGAGCACCCAGAGGAAACCCAGTTGGTCACAGGGAGAACATACAAACTCCTTACAGGCAGTGGAAAAATTCTTTGGGGGGGGGGGGAATTTGCTGGCACCCTATTAGAGCCTCTTATCTCAAATATATCTATCAAATCACCTCTTATTCTCCTTCTCCCCAAAGGGAAAATTCTTAGCTTACTCAACCCTTCCTCATAAGACACACTCACTAACCCAGACAGCATCCTGGTAAGTCACCTCTGCACCCTTTCACATCCTTCCTATAATGAGGCAACCAGGACTATCACACCAGAGTGGAACTCTATATAACCAGAGTTTTATGGAGCTGAAACATTATCTTGTGGCTTAGAACTTAATCCCCTGACTAATGAAGGCCAACACCATACACCCCATACCTGGATCTCAAGATCTCTATATTCCTCCACACTGCTAAGAATCCTGCCATTGCCCTGTACTTTCCCTTCAAGTTTACCTTCCAAAGGGTATCACTTAACACTTTTACCCCATCTGCCACTTCTTAGCCCCCATCTGCAGCCTATCAGTGTTTTGTGTAACTTTTGATAGCTTTCTACACTATCCATAACACTACCAACCTTCATGTCAACTGCAAACATACTGATTCCTTGTCCATTCATAATGCAGGGGTCCCGAACAGGTCCTTATGGACCATTACTGGCCAGTAACCTACAGGCAGAATGAACTCCACAACCACCTTCCGCCTTCTGTTTCCAAGCCAATTTTGTGTCTGCAGAGCAAAATTTCCATGCCACCTGACATTTTCCACAATTAGGTCTCTTAAACCATCACTGGTGTAGAGTTGTTACTGTTCAGCAAATACTCTGCTGTTTGGGTCTGTGGAGCAATGTAGCTGACCTTGCATTTTCCACAGTAATCTGCCATGTTCTCACACCCTCAAAAACCTGTTGTTAATGTCTCTTTACATCCTTCTCCCAGTCATTACAGCCAAATTGAGAATGATCCATTTATTCCACTCTTTGTTTTGGACCCCATTATAAATTTTCATCCTTTGTCGGTGGATTACTTTAATTCCACATGCTATATGCTTGTTAGCCAGTCTCCTTAGACTTCAAAAACCTCAAAAAGAAAATCTATATATGTATATTCTCTGCTCTCACCTTGCTTATCCTATGAGTCACATCCTTAGCAAATTACAGCAGATTAATTAAATATTGTCCTTTTATAAATCTATGAATAAACCCTGCTCAATGCTTTTATACTTTGTAAATCTTATTGCAGCCTTCATTATAGATTCCAGTATTTTATCTAACAATAAGGTGCATGAGTATCCATTTTCACAGACCCTCTTTTTAAAAATATTGAGTTCAGATTTGCAATTCATCAATCCATCAGAATAATTCCAGAATTTTGGAACCTAGAAGGTGTCAGCTAAAGTATGCATTATCCCTCACTGTTGCAGTCAGAGATTCCCACCCACTTCAAATTGATGTCAATCACACCCATGCAGAAGAGCAGGTGAACTCCTTTAACAACTATACCCAATTTACTGTCCGGTGCTATACCCAACTTACTGTGATAAAGTCCTTTCTGTGGTTGGTCCTGCCTGGAATTAAGTCCTGCCTGATCAAAGACCTGAACCTGCTACAGTTTGCCTACTGCCATCAGGAAGGAGGTACAGAAACCCGAAAGCACACACTCAGCAATTCAGGAACAGCTTTCCATCCGATTCCTAAACAGACATTGAACTCATGAACACTACCTCACTGCTTATTTTAAATTAACTATTTAATATACATATATATACTTACAGCAATTCAGTTGCTTTTCTATATTTATTACGATTGTATTGTACTGCTGCAGCAAAGTCAACAAATTTCATGACCTGTGCCAGTGATATTAAACCTGATTCTGATTCTGACAACAGGTCTACAGCAGACACAATCTCATTGGCTCCCCACTCAGCTTTCGATCACCTGAACAACAGCAATACCCATGTCAGGCTACTGCTTATTAATTACAGATTAATATTCAACACCATTATCCCTATAGTATGGATCCACAAGCTTCAAAAGCTGGACCTTTGTACCTCCCTCTGCAATTGGATTCCAAGTTCTTCATCGGGAGACCACAGTTAGGTGACAATATCTCCTCATCATTGAGGGTCAACACAGGTGAAACTCAGGAATACATGCTTAGCCCACTGACCTACACTCTATATTCTTTATCGTGTGGCTAGGGAAAGCTCAAATAGAATACAGAACACAGAACATAGAACAGCACAGGAACAGGCCCTCCAGCTCACAATGTTGTGCTGAGCCAGCTAAAAATTAAATTAACACCCCCAAGCACTAATCTCTCCTCCCTACCCTATGTCCATATCTCCCCATCTTCATCATATTCATGTGCCTATCTAAACATCTCTCAAAAGCTTCTAATGTATTTTCTTCTGCCGCTGTACCACGCAGCACATTCCAAGCATCCACTACTCTGAGTGAAAAACTGATTTCTCACATCCCCTTTGATCTTCAATTATTGCCCTCTGGATTTAGATACTTCTACCTTCCGGAAAAAGATACTCCCTGTCTGCTCTATCTATGCCTCTCATAATCTTATAAATCTCTATCAGAGTTTCCCTAAGCCGCCAAAGAAAACAATCCATTTGTCCAGCCTGTCATGCCCGCAAAACCAGGCAGCATCCTGGTGAACCTCTTCTACACGCTCTCCAAAGCCTCATAGTGGGGCAACCAGAACTGTATACAATACTCCAGATATGGCCTAACCAGAGTTTTATAAAGTTACAATATAAACTCTTGACTTTTGAACTCAATGCCTTGACTCATAAAATCGAGCATTCCATAAGCCTTCCTCCTAACCACTCTATCGACCTGTGTACCATTTTCAAACTTAAATCTTAGGATCACTCTGTCCAGCAACACTATTAAGGATCTTGTCCTTATAACTGCACTGACTCCATGCATTACCCCTACTCAGCTGCAAATCCACACATTTATCTGGGTTAAACTCCATCTCTTACTTCTCTGCCCATACTTGTAACTGATTTATATCCCGCTGTATTCTTTGCCAGTCCTCTGCACAACCCACAACTCCACCAATCTTGCTATCATTCACAACCTTCCTAATCCTCCCATCTACATTATCATCCAGGTCATTTATGTACATCACAAACAGCAGAGGTCCCAGCACAGATCCCTTCAGAACACCACTAATCACAAACCTCCAGGTTTAATAAGTCCCTTCGACCACTATCCTTTCTTCTATGAGCACTCAGTTCTGAATCCAAACAGCTAACTTGTCATGGACCCCAAGCATCCTAATCTACTGGATTAGTCTCCCATGAGGGATTTTTTCAAGTGCCTTATTAAAATCCATGTAGACAACATCCACTGCCCTACCCTCATCAATCTCTCTCATTACCTTTCAAAAAACTCATACAAAAATTCAAAGTTGAAAGTAAATATATTATCAGAGTACATATATTTCACTATATAGAATCCCGAGAATCTTTTTAGGCAGTCCTACTGAGCAAATCTATAGAAGAGTAACTGTAAACAGGATCAATGGGTAACAAACTGTGTAAATACAGATATAAATAAAGAGCAATAAATATAAATATCGAGCATAAACTAACAAGATAAAAGAGTCCTTAAAGTGAAATCATAGGTTGTGGGAACACCAGAAGTAGAATGAGTGTAGTTATTCCCTCTTGTTCGAGCCTGATGCTTGAGGGGTAGTAACTGTTCTGGAACCTGGTGATGCGAGTCCTGAGGTACTTGTACCTTCTACCTGATGGCAGCAGTGAAAAAAGAGCATAGCCTGGGTGGTAAGATGTGCTCAATGGTTGGGAGGGTCTTACTGGGACCCTTTGGATTTCAGGAGATGGAAACCAGACATCCAGGAGCCAGAAATCATTGGAGGATCAGAGATGTAGAGGGTCAGTAACTTTAAATTCCTGGGTGTCACTATCTCAGAGGACCTGTTCTAGGCACATCATATACTGGGCCAAATCCACTACCTTTTGTAGGACTTTCTGCTCAAGGGCATTGGTGTTCACACCCCAGGCCATAATGTAGCCAGTCAGCACACTTTCTACTGCACAGCTACAGAAATTTGTCAAGGTTTTCCATGACTTGCCAAATCTCCGCAGACTATTATTTAAGTGGGGAGAGAATTCAAAGTTCTGAGATGCAATGGGACTTAGGAGTCCTCGTGCAGGATACCCTTAAGGTTAACCTCCAGGTTGAGTCGGTGGTGAAGAAGGCAAATGCAATGTTGGCATTCATTTCTAAAGGAATAGAGTATAGGAGCAGGGATGTGATATTGAGGCTCTTTTAGGTGCTGCTGAGACCTTACTTGGAGTACTGTGGGCAGTTTTGGTCTCCTTATTTAAGAAAGGATGTGCTGATGTTGGAGAGGGAACAGAGAAGATTCACTAGAAAGATTCCGGGAATGAGAGGGTTAACATATGAGGAACGTTTGTCCGCTCTTGGACTGTATTCCTTGGAGTTTAGAAGAATGAGGGGGGACCTCACAGAAACATTTCAAATGTTGAAAGGCATGGACAGAGTGGATGTGGCAAAGTTGTTTCCCATGATGGGGGAGTCTAGTATGAGAGGGCATGACTTAAGGATTGAAGGGTGTCCATTCAGAACAGAGATGCGAAGAAATTTTTTTAGTCAGAGGGTGGTGTATCTATGGAATTTGTTGCCATGGGCAGCAGTGGAGGCCAAGTCATTGGGTGTATTTAAGGCAGAGATTGATAGGTATCTGAGTAGCCAGGGCATTAAAGGTTATGGTGAGAAGGCAGGGGAGTGGGACTAAATTGGAGAATGGATCAGCTCATGATAAAATGGTGGAGCAGACTCGATGGGCCAAATAGCCGACTTCTGTTCCTTTATCTTATGGTCTTATAGTTCATCCACGGCTTTTGGTTTGGCAATGTAAAGCAAGATTTTCATTGGCAGGCACTCATCTGTGCAGGTTTTGATGAAGTCAGTAACAACTGTGGCATACTTATCCAGATTCTAAGATGAATTCATGAATACAGTCTAGTCCACCAATTCAAAGCAGTCCTGTAAGTGCTCCTGTGCTTCCCTTGTCCATACCTTCTTGGTCCTCACTACTGGCACTGCAGTCTTCAGTCTCTGCCTATACTCTGGGAGTGTAAGTTCAGCCAGGTGATCAGACTTACTGAAGTGAAGGCTTGGAATAGCATGGTAAGCAGTCTTGATGGTGGTGGTCCACTGTATTGTTTCCTCTGGTACTGCAAGTGATTTGTTGATGATAATTATTTCGTGACTTTTTCAAGATGACCTGGTTAAAATCCCCCAGAATGACCGTGAACGTGTCAGGGTGTGCTGTTTCGTGCATGTTGATCACGTTACTCTGATCATCCACAGCCTGTTTGTCATTGGCCTGAGATGGAATGTACACCACTACCAAAGTGATTGCTGCAATCTCCCGAGGCATGTAAAATAGCTGATATTGCAGGTCTGGTGAGCAGAATTGGGAAAGCATTGATACATTTGTGCACCAAGAGAAGTTGATCATAAGGCATATTCCTCCATCTCAGCTTTTAAGAGACTCAACAGTCCTTTCCTGACGGTGTACAGTGAACCCATCAGTCTGAATTGCTACGGCCTGTACAGAAAGGGTTAACTAAGGTTCCATGAATTAATTTCCCTCTGGTTCAGCAATCTTGTCCTTCAGCCCTCAGTTGTGTTTTCCAGTGACTGTACATTTGCTATCTATATACGGTGTAGAGGTAATTTTACACCTCACTGTTTTAGTCTACGTATAAACAGTCTGAAAGAGGTTGAAGTTTTCTTACCTTGTTCTGCGCTATTTTATTCTTATTCAGTGAAAATACTGCTTTATCCACAGCAACAAGTCCAAATCTTGCCCCAGGATCCCCTGTCACTTTCAGGTCCAACTTATCTCCAGGTCCATATGCTTCCTCCTTTTCATGGGCAACAGAAACTTTCAGCTGGGGAAAAAAAAGTAACAAAACCACATTGTCACGAATAGCAGATTACTTTTAAAACGGGAGTTGCTACTGGCTGCTATCAAATTTGGCCCTGCTTACTATACATCCCCAGAAATTGTGACTGGGGAAATGGGACTACACTCAATGAATGCTGACTTCAAAATAATTTCCAAACTTGCAGCAACATGATTTGCAACAGGCATTCTTTTCCAGATTCCTGTCATCATTAATTGTCAGGTCAATGGGATCCCTAGTGTCCAGCACCCAAACAAAATATCAGTTTTGGCATACAGCCTATGACATTAATGAATTCTCATCAACAGCAAATTTGTAAGCAAAATATGGAATTGTTAATATATGTTTTACGTATTTTATATTGAGTTACAACTTGATTGAGAATGATTGAGAAGTTTGTATGTCATAAACATTAAGAAAACTTCTTTTGTTTCAGAACATCTTACATTTGGAATTATTCACATTAACAATTCGCTTACACCTCATGCTACAAAATAGAACATTCAGAGCATTGTAGTGATTTTAGTGCAAGACTAGTTGCAATTAGTATCAATTCCCATCAGTCCCAGTGACTTCCCTTAATTCTACTGAACTGAACATTTCAGATCTGCCCCCTGACTCAAATGAGTGGCAATATGGAGATTGTCAACATTACTGGTATCTGACAATGCCATCAACAATTGATGACTATCATTTCTTGGAATTCTGCTTCACCCCAATTGCACAGGGATTGGGTTTGATTTTGACTTCTCTTAAGATTTATAACATGAGCCATGATTCTTATTTTCAAATAATGTTTGTCAGCCCTGGATATGGTGAGCCTTGAGTTCCTAAATTTTAACAATCTATCACTCTCCCTGTTGCCAAAAATTGGATACTTACTGTTCCCATGCATGTGTCCTTTACATCAATCCACACAGAATCGGCAACAAATTCCACCTCTCGTCCATTTACAATATAGTAATAAGCTATCAGTCGGAATGATGGAATTAAGTTCGAGCTGATTGGAATTTGAATGGAAATTATTGATTGTTCCTTCATTATCTTCGCTCTTCTGAACTTGACTATCCTCCCTTTGCTCATCAGCTGGTGACAAAATCAAAGCAACACAAACTGAGAAATGTAGAATTTTGTACGAATAGCAATTCTGAAGAAATGTACAAGATTTGTTTCAGATGGGGGCAGTACTGATTAAAAGCAGTGTCTGATATTTAATCTCATTGATTCAAATTGAATAAAACACCAAATACTTGTTTTGTAACAGCCTCAGATAAGCCATGTTTGATACATCAAGGGATATAAAAACAAAATGGAACAACTAGTTAATTGGCCCACATCTGGAGTATTGCATGCAGTCTGGTTGCTCCACGATAGGAAGGATGTTGAGGCTTTAGAGAAGGTGCAGATGAGGTTTACCAGTATGATCCCTGGATTAGAGGGCATGTGCTATAATGAGAACTTGGACAAACCTGGGTTGTTTTCTCTGGAGCATTGTCGGCTGAAGAGAGATCTGATTGAGGTTTATAAGATTATGACAGGCATAGATAGAGTAGACAGGGAGTCACTGATTGGCTGTGTGGTTCAGCAACGAGATTCCCGACCTCACAAATGAATTTCCGAAATGATGTTAAATCAGCTGATTGAATAGTATGTAGAGGCACAATCAACAGTTCACCGATGATGTCTCCTTGCACGGTAACAAAACGCTTGCAAATAAATTGCCAAGAACAACTCAACCGAACCATCAACCACCCGAGCTACACATCTTCTGAATTATTTCCACCACCTGTTCTGACAGAACCGATCTTCTTTAGTAGTAATAAACATACAAGTGTGTTAGTGTTTTTGTCATTTTTAAATATGTTAAAGCCATAGAAGACTTAGAAAAAGCAGGAGTGAGCCAGTTGGTCTCTTGTGCCTGCTCTGTCATTGAATAAAATCATACTTCTGTCCCACTTTCCTGCACTGACTTGATATCCATACATTCTGTTAATATACAAAATAATGTATCATTTTCTGTCTTGAATCTACTCAATAGTCATAAAGTATCAAACACAAAATGTGGGAAAATCTCAGCAAGTCTGGCAGCCTCTATGGGGTGGAATAAACAGTTGATGCTTCGGGCTGAGACCCTTCATTTTTGCATAATATAAACTACATGCCATAATAAATAAACATCGATTGTTGTCCAATAATGTCTTAGGATTTTTACTGCATTTAAAAAGCTATATACAGTACTGCTACCCTAACCATATATATGTGGCTAAGACTTACACTGTACCATAAATACATGTTTTTTTTTCACTGAGTGTTGTTGAATACAAAGTAAATGTCAATATAATATGGCAGGACATGCATCCATGTAAACATACCAAGTAGGTGAAGTATTTTATTTGCTCCTTGACTTGTTGATTGTCTGTTTTGGTGTTCAGAGTAACCACTAAATCATCACCTAGCTTTAGATTTGTTTGTGAAATGCCAATGTGCAGGTAGTTTGCTGAACCATCTTTGGTCAAATAGGGCTCTGCAATCATCCATGCAGATGCCTGTCGATTACGCGGAGTATTAGAAATTTCTGTTGAAACCTGCAACCAGAAAGACACAAGGGAAAATTAAATTCCAAATGCTAAGCACATGTTGATCCTCTGCCAATTTAACATAAGTGCAGAATTATCATCAATCATCCTCATATCTGGTGTAAGGTAATTCACAAAACACTTAAAATTTATTGACTTGGATGGTACCCTGAGGATCTTCTACAATGATCTCCTGTGGATGGAATGGTTGATTCTCAAAAACAACAACCATCTTTCTTTCTACAAGCAATGACTCCAGTTCCTGAGATGTAATCTCTTTAATTCCCATTGACCAGTTTTACCAGGGCATTTTAATACCATGCTCAGTCAAATGCTTCCTTGATCCTCTCACCTCAGGAATGCAAGGGGCATGGAACACCTGTAAGTAGGAAGGGACTGGACAAAGAGACTGGATAGAGTCAAAGTATGAGGGGATAACTTCAGTGGGGTAAGAGCAATAATGGGCCTACCAGGACAGTCTAGCATGTGGATCTTGGGTAAGAGACAAAGTAGGAAGTGAGGGGTTGAGCCACTACCCTGTCCTGATGCAGATATTCAAGCTGAATAATCGGTGGTTCTTTTCCTCCCGCAAGTGCTGTTAGACCCATTGAGTTCTTCCAGCAGATATTTGTTGCTCAATAATTCAGGTATTGGTTGACATTTGACGAAGGATGTGAAGAAGTCCTGAAACAGGTGGTCATAGCAACATACCAGCTAGTTATCAGTGAACAGGGTACTAGTGAGTAAATTGCACACACACAATATACTGAAGGAGCTCAGCAGGTCAGGCAGCATTTAGGACTGGAACAGAAGATGGGAGACACCAGAATAAAAATTGAGGGTGGGGGATATTCAAGACTTTTAAGAAGTTTATGTATTTCAATGATACTTCTCATTCTAATGAATATAATCTTTCTGCCTATTCAATCTTTCCTCAAAACCCAAATCTGATAATCCTTGAACTAATCTCTTGAATCTCATCAGGGCAAAACTAACCAGATGCACTTGCCCAGTTTTTTATAAAATAAAATATTTCTGCGTGGTTAGAAAATGATGTTATTGTAACCAAAGTGGAAAATTTAACAAAGTGTGTAACCTGTCCTGGAATGCAAACATTCAGCACTATTCCTGGATGTTACTCAGTCCCATAGCATTTGCTGCATACAGCACTCTCAACTGTGACAGATCTGTTACAGAGAGCATCATTGTGAATTCTTCACTCATCTCTTTAGAAATTGTACATATTAGGCCCTGCTGTCACTGATGGGGAGGATATTTTGGAAAGTATTAGCTGATTATTGTCATTTATCAGTTACAGCTCTCTGTAGTTTTAATCCATTGAATTTGCTCAACAGAGAAAGAGCTCCCTTAGTCCTCAACTTTCTCCCTTCCAGTCTTTACATTCATCCTTCATTATGTTTGTCATTTCTGCTTACCGTAATGGGATGCGATCCCACCCCTTTCTGCTTTCTGCAAGGACTACTCTCTCCATGACTCCTTGGTCAGCTCATTCATCCACACCGAACCTTCCCCACTCCCTGGCACACTTACTGTGTAAGCATAGGAGGTGCAACACTTCTTTCTACAACTCTTCCCTCACCATCATCCAGGGACCTAAAAAGGTCTTCCAGGTGAGGCAAATATTCACATGAATTTCTTCCAACCTTGTCTAGTGCATTTGGCGCTCTTGGTATGGTCTCTTCTATAAGTAGACTAGGTGACCAATTTGCAGATCAACTGTGCTCTGCCTGCAATTTCTATCCTGGACTCTCCTGGTTGCATGCCATTTCAACTCTCCTTCACATTCACACATTGATGTTTCCATTCTTGAGTTTCTCACTGTCCAGGTAAGGTCCAAAGAGATGTAGAAGAATAACTCTTCACATTCTGCCGGCATAGACTAGAATCCAATATTATGAACATTATAGTTTCCTGTCTAACTTCCTCTCTCTCCCTCTCATTTTCTGTCTCTCTCTTTGTCTCTCAGAATCAGAATTAGGTTTAATGTTGTGAAATTTGTTGTTATGCTGCACAGTACCATGCAATACATAATATACGTATATATTTAAATTAAATAAATTGTGCTAAAAGTGGAAAAAAATTGACATTCACTGTCCATTCAGCAATCTGATGGCAGAGGGGAAGAAGCTGCTCCTCAATCTTCGAGCGCGTGTCTTCTCTATTATTTACATTTTGTCCCTATATTCTCTCACTCTCTTTCTGACCCACTCCTTCCTTTTCCAAGCTCACCTCCAGCCGACCCATCACCCAGCTTTGTCAAATTCCATGGCTGGATCAATTCACTCATCACTCACACGACTTTCCCACAAGGTCTCCTACTGCTTTTCTATCTGTTTTAATTGCCCATCATTTCTTTCTTATCTGGTTTCTGTTATTGTTTTCTGACTAAACAGAAATCAGCACTTATAACATCTTGTGTTTTCACCCATTTCCTTTCAGTTACCAGTGCTACTTTCAGCTTCACTTCTACCTGTCTAGCTCCATTTGCTTTTCTGTTCTCAACTCTTTTCACCTGTTAACCACTCCATTTCCTACCTCTACCCCTTCACCTCTCCCATCTGCCCATCTATCATTTCCTAGCCCCTGCATCACCCCACTCCTTCTCTTCCTCTGAATTCTCAGATCTGCTGTAGAGCAGCAGTCCCCAACCACTGGTGTGGACCGGTACCGGGCCGTGAGGAAACAATATGAGTCAGCTGCACCCTTGCTCATTCCCTGTCACGCACTGTTGAACTTGAACATAGGGTTGCCAAATGTCCCGTATTAGCCAGGACATCCCGTATACTGGGCTAAACTGGTTTGTCCCATATGGGCCCGCCCTTGTCCCGTATTTCCTCTGCTACGGTAGAGCATTCCTATGAAACCATTTGTGCCGAATTGGCATAAAGTGCGGAAGCAATTACCATTAATTTATATGGAAAAAAATTTTGAGCATTCCCGGACCCAGAAAATAACCTAATAGATCATACCAAATAACACATAAAACCAAAAATAAATAACACTAACATGTAGTAAAAGCAGGAATGATATGATAAATACACAGCCTACATAAAGTAGAAAATATGTACAGTATAGTCAGGAAGATGAAGGCAAAACCAATTTGTGGGGAAAAAAATCAGCACATACATGCATGCGCACATCACATGTGCACGTCACGCATGCGCACACAGGTGCCCGTGCAAGGCTTCATGGTCATGGTAGTCTTTCCAGGGGTAAAGTGTCTTGGGATTTGACTCAAGCAACACACATGTTGCTACACATAAAAGTTGCTGGTGAACGCAGCAAGTCAGGCAGTATCTCTAGGAAGAAGTATAGTCGACGTTTCAGGCCGAGACCCTTCGTCAGGACTGATTTGACTGCTACTTTTGTCCCTTATTTGGGAGTGAGAAAGTTGGCAACCCTAACTGTAAAAGACATGTTGAGGTGAGTTTAACCCTACCTGAACACCCTCTCTCCCCTCCACCCACCACCCCCCCCAGTCGGCCGGTCCACAAGAATATTGTCAATATTAAACCGGTCCGTGGTGCAAAAAAGGTTGGGGACCCCAGCGGTAGAGTCCTAACCAAAACATCGGGCATTCCTTTCTGTCTACAGATGCTGTCTAACTCACCAAATTCTCCATAAAGTTTTTTTTTAACTGTTCATGAATTGTTGTTCTGCATTGCACATTAAACCAGTGTTAGTTCCTTGGCTTGATATTGAGGGGTATGCCAAGCCAAGAGTTGCAGATTGTGGTGGTATACATTTCTGCCACAGAAAATGGGGCAAATTACCTTATGAATGCCCAATTTTGATTCAATTTGCAAATTTAAACAGTCTAAATGGTTCTTTACTAGGATCTAGTAAAGAATCTCTTCTCAGGCTTTAGCCGTGTACAGTACAGGTATCAATTTTAACCGACATTTTGATTACAAACTCTGCCATCTTCATCAGTGATGATGCCTGGGCATGCCTAGTCTGGTGCTATTTATACCCTCAACATCCATCCTTCCTAACTGGTTAGTCCTCATCCAATTAGATGTACACTGTCCCACCTGGTTTACAATCAAATTCCATTTCTTACTTTGAGTAAGACTTTCATCTTTGTTAAAATTCTTATGCTCTAGTTTTATTACAATGGCTTCCTTCACCTGGCAGTCCCAAAAACACAGTAGATTTGTGCCACCAAAATCAATCCCATGACCATCGCGATTGCAATATTCTGTTACCACCGATTTCTCTGGGTAACCCAAAAGTATACACGTCCTGTGCTCCTTGATGCAGGTATTGTCCAGACGGGATGCATGGAGGTATCAGGAGGGACAGGCTATGGAGGTATAAATATCACCGGACTAGACATGTGCAGGCATCATCCCTGATGAAGGTGGCACAGTTTGTCATTGAATCGTCAGTTAAAATAAATACCTATGTCTGGCTGGGGACCTGAGAAGAGTTTATTTGGTTCTTTACTAGTTCTATATACGAAAACAATTCAGATAGCCAAAAACTCATGAAGTTCTATTATTGTATTAAGTAACCATGTTGAAGTACATAAAGTTTAAAATAATTATAAATATAAGTTGATTCATTGGTTTCACAGGCATTTGCTCTGTCTAAAGAGAAAATGATAATGGTTTGTTAGCTGCACACTGGGTTTTAAGCTAGAATTGTGTGGGATGAGAAACAGAGGGCCAGAACAGTTAGTGGAGAAGTTTTGAAGGCAGGTGTTGGTGAGACCTCAAACAAAGTCAGGAATCAAAAGACTGTTCATGGCGCAACTAGGTCCTGCTTCTGTGCTGTACTTCTCTATTACTCTAATAAGGTGAAGTTCGACAAAATAAAAAGTGCAACTGATACATGTATGTGATGCATAGCCAGAGACCAGAGGTTCAACATAGTTAGTTAGTAGAAGATCCTGCAGAGTACCGATGTTACGATGTGGAATGTACTGCCCACAGTGGAGCTGGAGTCCAATTCAACAGTAACTTCCAGAAGGGAATTGAATAAATATTTGAAGGAAAATAATTAAAAAGGCACATCGAAAAAGGAATAGGACAAGATGAAAAGAATCAGCACTAGTACAGTAGGAAAGAGTCCTCTACTTCATTATTTCATTCCATGAATGTATATTGAATGCCTTACTACTTACATTTATAAGTAAATTCTTTTGTCCTCCAAATGTATTAATTGTGAGCTTGGCAGTTCCGTCATTGCGTGTTTCTGATTTGACAGCATCTTCATTCTCGACCTTCACGGGAATTCCACTGGCTGGGGAACCATCAGGATGTACGACAAAGACCTTATGTAAATAAAGAACATGTAAATAAATATTCTTGTTGGATTTAGTAAGCATGTGCCACAAAGTTATGAAAAGGAAAGAACAAAGACGAAGAAAATGGGAACAACTGTACCATCAAGTCAAAGGGCATCCCAGGCTTGTAGTATCTGGAAGTTTTGGTGAACAAGATTGTATATGGGCTGACAACTATTTTTATGCCAGTTTTTTCTGCTACTACGAGGTCAGTTCCTGCAATAATTTCAAACAAAATAAAGAAAAATACATTAGACATTTTGCACAATGGTATAGGTGGAAAATTTATGCTCCTGGCCAGCTAAGATGCAATAATGGCATTGCTATTTTAAGCAACACACATCAAAGTTGCTGGTGAATGCAGCAGACCAGGCAGCATCTCTAGTAAGAGGTACAGTTGACGTTTCAGGCCGAGGCCTTTCATCAGGACTAACTGAAGGAAGAGTTAGTAAGAGATTTGAAAGTGAGAGGGGGAGGGGGAGATCAAAAATAATAGGAGAAGACAGGAGGGGGAGGGATGGAGCCAAGAGCTGGACAGGTGATTGGCAAAGGGGATATGAGAGGATCATGGGACAGGAGGCCCTGGGAGAAAGACAAGGTGGGGGAGAAACCCAGAGGATAGACAAGGGGTATAGTCAGAGGGACAGAGGGAGAAAAAGGAGAGTGAGAGAAAGAAAGTGTGTATAAAAATAAATAACAGATGTGATATGAGGGGGAGGTGGAGTATTAGCGGAAGTTAGAGAAGTCAATGTTCATGTTATCAGGTTGGAGGCTACCCAGACGGAATATAAGGTGTTGTTCCTCCAACCTGAGTGTGGCTTCATCTTTACAGTAGAGGAGGCCGTGGATAGACATGTCAGAATGGGAATGGGATGTGGAATTAAAATGTGTGGCCACTGGGAGATCCTGCTTTCTCTGGCGGACAGAGCGTAGGTGTTCAGCAAAGCGGTCTCCCAGTCTGCGTTGGTCTCGCCAATATATAGAAGGCCACATCTGGAGCACCGGACGCAGTATATCACCCCAGCCGACTCACAGGTGAAGTGTCGCCTCACCTGAAAGGATTGTCTTGGGCCCTGAATGGTGGTAAAGGAGGAAGTGTAAGGGCATGTGTAGCACTTGTTCCGCTTACAAGGATAAGTGCCAGGAGGGAGATCAGTGGGGAGGGATGGGGGGGGGGAACGAATGGACAAGGGAGTCGCGTAGGGAGCGATCCCTGTGGAAAGCGGGGGGGGGGAGGGAAAGATGTGCTTAGTGGTGGGATCCCGTTGGAGGTGGCAGAAGTTACAGAGAATAATATGTTGGACCCGGAGGCTGGTGGGGTGGTAGGTGAGGACCAGGGGAACCCTATTCCTAGTGGGGTGGCGGGAGGATGGAGTGAGAGCAGATGTACGTGAAATGGGGGAGATATGTTTGAGAGCAGAGTTGATGGTGGAGGAAGGGAAGCCCCTTTCTTGAAAAAAGGAGGATATCTCCCTCGCCCTGGAATGAAAAGCCTCATCCTGAGAGCAGATGCGGCGGAGACAGAGGAATTGCGAGAAGGGGATGGCATTTTTGCAAGAGACAGTGTGAGAAAAGGAATAATCCAGATAGCTGTGAGAGTCCGTAGGCTTATAGTAGACATCAGTGGATAAGCTGTCTCCAGAGATAGAGACAGAAAGATCTAGAAAGGGGAGGGAGGTATTGGAAATGGACCAGGTAAACTTGAGGGCAGGGTGAAAGTTGGAGGCAAAGTTAATAAAGTCAACGAGCTTAGCATGCGTGCAGGAAGCAGCGCCAATAGCAACGGCATTGCTATTTTAATATGGTTTGTGGAAGCTTTTACAAAATAATAATTTTATTTTTAATTTTTTGTTTAGAGATACAGTGCAGAACAGACCCTTTTGGCACAATGAGATGCACTGCCCCGTAGCCTGCCTATTTCAAATCAAATCAAATCAAATTGTTTAATTATCATTCGGATCATACATAGATACAGCTGAATGAGACAGTGTTCCTCTGGGGGTTCAGGTACATAACATACATTTAAAATAGTGAGAGAGAAAAAAAACACATGCATCATTAGGTAAGAAATCATATGTATAGTCCAAGTCCCTGAGTGACAATGCAAATTGATGGTCGGGCTTCTGGCAATCCAGCCATTCCTTCCAACGGTTGAACACTGGAGGGCGAGGCCAGGTCCCAACTGAGCACAGACTACACACTACACTGTCTCCAGTATCATCTCACCTGGACTGCAGAGCAGGCGAGCCCACTTGATGCTTTGTCCTCATTATAACCGAGGCTACACTGCTGCTTCGTCTTCTGTCCATCCACCAAACAATACCTGCGATATCTCACAGGGTCTTGCGATTGCAAGAGAAATGCTCAAGACAGTCACTCATGGTTATACTGCACACTAATTTCATGCACAAACTCCGATGTTCTCCAGTAGCAGGCAGCAACACAGTCTACACCCAGGTTAGCTCCTCCAAACCACCTCAGGCCCATCAACCAGCTTGTCTTTCTCATGGCCGAGCACTGGCTTCATCTTCTCTGGCCCGTCCATTGATTTCTCCTTCTCTCAGTCGACTGACGGCTTCACCTTATCCCAGCCATCCGCCGGCTTCTCCATAAGACCATAAGACATAGGAGCAGAATTAGGCCATTCAGCCCATCATGGCTAATATGGGATCCCATTCAACCCCTTACAATTGCCTTCTTGCCATATCCTTTGTTGCCTTGACCAATCAGGAAACTGTCAATTTCCACCTTAAATCCTTTCTGAGAGATGGGGCTCAAAACTGTGGACAATACTCGAAGTACAGCCTCATATTTCATCTTTTCCCTTCTTCTAGTTTGTCAATTGCTTTTTGTTGGATTTTAAAAGCTTCCCAATCATCCAACTTCCCAGAGAAATTGGCAATAGCAGAACATTTCATTCATAATGGCCATAGGATTGACTTTAAAGACAGAAAACTACTGAACCATGCCAATAGTTTTTGGCACCGCCTTCTGAAAGAAGACATTGAAATAAAACTGGAGGAAAAGAATTTTAACTAAGATCATCGTCTCACTTTAAGTAAGAACTGGAATTCAATTGTAAACAAAGTGGGACAGCAGAAACCAGATTGGACAAAGAGTAACCAATCAGGAGGGACTGATGACAGGGGTATATATACCACCAGACTAGACCTGGCCAAGCATCAGAAGATGGCAGAGCTTTTCATCAGAACATCAGTTAAAATTGATACCGCTGGAAGTCCAAGAAAAGCTTATTTGACAGTGTCTTGCAGTAATGGCAAGCTCATGAGAGTATTTTATCCCCAGCAGTGAAAGAGTTCACAGGGAATGACGGTATCATAGTGGCTAGCACAAGGCTATTACATCTCGGGTGTTCCCTAGTTCAGAGTTCAATTCAACCGCCATCTATTGTAAGTTATAAATTATATTATAAGGACACTCTGCAACATCATTGAGTATCGGCTTTCAAAGAAGCATTAGATCTATTCTCTTTTTCAGAAGGGTTTGATCATTTTTCAGTTAAGGAATTTTGGTGCAGTCTGTGTCAGGTAAAAACACAATGGTCATGAGCAATTTGATGAAGGATTACTGTCTGAAATGTGAATGTACCCTTATTGGCTACTGTCAATGGGCAATTTGATGAAAGATAGCTGTCTGAAACATGAAGCTATGCTCAAGGTCCACTGTACACCTGCTCGTTAATGCAAATATCTAATCAGCCAATCACATCGCTACAACTCAATGTATAAAAGCATGCAGACATAGTCAAAATTTTCTGTTGTTGTTCAGAACAAACATCAGAATGGGAAAGAAATGTGAACTGAGTGACTTTGGCTGTAGAATGATAGTTGTTGCCAGACGGGGTGGTTTGAGTATCTCAAAAACTGCTGATCTGGGATTTTCATAGATAACAATCTCTAGAGTTTACAGAGAATACTGTGAAAAACATTAAAAAACTATGGGTGAAAATGCCTTGTTAATGAGAGAAATTGCAGTAGAATGGCCAAACTGATTCAAACTGACAGGAAGTGACAGTAACTCAAAATCCACGCGTTAAAGCATTGGTGTGCAGAACAGCATTTCTGAATGCACGACATATTGAACTTTTAAGTGGATGGGCTACAGCAGCAGAAGACCATGAACGTACAGTCAGTGACCACCTTATTAGCTAAAGGAGGTACTTAAGAATGTGGCTACTAAGCGTAGGTTTCACTTCTGATAGATGTTATCAAAGATCAAGGATTAGCTTTATTCAGGCTGGTGTGACATGCAAGAACACATCATTCAATAATTACAAAGAATAAAGAAATATATAAAAATAACATTGGCGGCTATAGTACAGAAATGGAATAAGTAAATATACATAAATACCAGCATTTATTTACAATGTACACAAATACATAAATACCGCCATGTATTTACAAACTACATAAATATGTTGTACATTTAACTTCTTTGGGGCGAAGTTAAGATGGTGCTAAATGGCGACTCCTTTGCTTGCATCTTCGGAAGCAGCTTTATTTCTATCTTTGATATTTCTTCTTTTCCTTTTCAGGATGTGGGGGGTTCTTTTGAAGAACCAGACCTGGAGTTACACTCTGACTTTGGTTCTTTGCGAAATTGGGACCCGCTCTCAACGCCTCACGAACAGCCGTTTTTTTGATATGCCAACTACGCGGCCTGGAAGAAGAACACGCCTTTAGGGTTCCAGGCTTTCATGGCTCTGGAGACGGCTGATTCAAGGCCGGTGCCCCTGACTGAAGCGTCGCGGGAGTACATGGAACATTGGGATCAGCGGGTTAGCTGCTGGGGTTTATGTGCCTAGTGAGCTGCGCCATTTTGGTGCCGACTCTCCGAGTGCAGAGCTCGGAAAAAGCAGCGCAACAGACTTCTAACATTGTAAATCAATGTGTTTGTTATGTCTCCCCTCTCGCTGTGATACTGGGACACCTCTTTTACCATTAATCGCAAGAAAGAGAGCCTTTCGTATGTCGAATTATCAGGTGAATGATTAGTCTGTGTCTTTATTGATGCTTTGGTGCAGGCTAGAGTGCTCAGTGGAGGGTGCTGATTTTTTTTGCAGGTGGAGTGGAGGGGGTTCATTGCCTTGCTGCTGCTTGTGCATGGGAAGTGGAGTTGGGGTGAGCTTTGGGGTTCTAACATTTTAACTGTCATTCATTCTATGGGGCACTCCTCTGTTTTCATGGATGTCTGCGAGAAAAAGAATTTCAGAATGTACATTGTATACATTTCTCTGACATTAGAAACATAGAAAACATACCACACAATACAGCCCTTCGGCCCACAAAGTTGTGCCAAACATATCCTTACCTAAGAACTACCTAGGCTTACACAGAGTCCTATATTTTTCAAAGCTCCATAAATCCATCCAGGAGTCTCTTAAAAGACCCTATCGTTTCCGCCTCCACCACCGTCACTGGCAGCCCATTACACGCACTTACCACTCTTTGCGTTTAAAAAAAACTTACCCCTGATATCTTCTCTGTACCTACTTCCAAGCACCTTAAAACTATGCCCTCTCATGTTAGCCATTTCAGCCCTGGGAAAAAGCCTCTGACTATCCACATGATCAATGCCTCTCATTATCTTGTACACCTCTATCAGGTCACCTCTCATCCTCCATCACTCCAAGGAGAAAAGGCCGAGTTCACTCAACCTATTCTCATAAGGCATGCTCCCTAATCCAGGCAACATCCTTGTAAATCTCCTCTGCACATTTTCTATGATTTCCGTGTCCTTCCTGTAGTGAGGCAAAGAGATCTGAGCACAGTACTCCAAATGAGGTCTGACCAGGGTCCTATATAGCTGCAACATTACCTCTCGGCTCTTAAACTCAATCCCATGATTGATGAAGGCTAATGCACTGTATGCCTTCTTAACCACAGAGTCAACATGTGCAGCAGTTTTGAGTGTCCTATATATTCGGACCCCAATATCCCACTGATCTTCCACACTGCCAAGAGTCTTACCATTAATACTATATTCTGCCATCATATTTGACCTACCAAACTGAACCACCTCACACTTATCTGGGTTGAGCTCCATCTGCCACTTCTCAGCCCAGTTTTGCACCCTGTCAATGTCCCGCTGTAACCTCTGACAACCCACCACACTATCCACAACACGCCCAACCTATGTGTCATCAGCAAATTTACTGAACCTATCCATCCTCCACATCCTCATCCATGTCATTTATAAAAATCACAAAGAGTAGGGGTCCCAGAACAGTTACTTGTGTAGAATAGAAACAGGAAGTATGTCTGTGAGGCCAGTGTTCTGTACTGAGTGTCAGATGTGGGAAGCCTGGGAGAGTCCCAGCCTCCCAAGTGGCCACATCTGTGCCAGGTGTGTCAAGCTGCAGCTCCTTAGGGACCGGGTTAGGGAACTGGAGCTGCAGCCCGATGACCTTCGTCCAGTTAGGGTACGTGAAGAGGTAATAGAGAGGAGTTATAGGTAAGTAGTCACACCGGGGCCTCAAGAGACAGATAAGTGAGTAACAGTCAGGAGGGGGAAGGGGAAGAGTCAGATACTGGAGAGTACCCCTGTGGCTGTCCCCCTTAACAATAAGTACTCCTGTTTGAGTACTGCTGGGGGGGAACAGCCTACCTGGGGAAAGCAACAGTGGTCATGCCTCTGGCACAGAGTCTGGCCCTGTGGCTCAGAAGGGTAGAGAAAGGAAGGCGGCAGCATTAATAGAGGACTCTATAGTTAGGGGGTCATAGAGGCAATTCTGTGTACACAGGAAGAAAGAAACAAATATTAACACAGTAAATGCCAATAATACACCTATTGAAATAAATAGCAGACCAAAATGAATCACGAAACCACCTCAGAGACTGATTGAAAGTTGTAAGTGGAATAGGGTCAAGCTGCAGAATGTATATCTTTATATACATATGGCAGACAAAAAATGATCATTAAGCCAACTCAGAGACTGATTGAAGGTTGTTGAGTGGACAAGGGACAGTAGCTGCTCATTCAAAAATAGAGAAAGTGGCTATAGAATGTAGATATCTTTGTTGGAAAGGATTATTGTTCCATGCAGGTTTATGAGGACATGGTATTGTGTTTGCTTTCATTTAAAGGGGGAAGATGTGTTATTATGTGTGCTTGATAAAGATCTTCAGTTCCCAGTGGACAATGCCAGTGGTTCAACGGGAAATGGTAGCTTGGCTAGTGGGCTGGTCACACAAGCTCAGTGTTGAACAGGAGCTCAGTAATAAAATGTACGAGCATAAACCCACACCTAGTTTGTCTTCAGTAAGAGCAAACATAACATCGACCTTCACTATATACACATCACCTAGCAACGCTTCACGTACGTATAATCTATGTACAGTATATGACAATTGCATGTACATTGTTTTATTGCTTTTAATATTTATTGTGATATTTTAAATGGTTTTATTGTGTTATTTGTTCTCACTGTGGTTTCTTTATCTTGCATCGGATCTACAGTAACAGCCCATGTACCCTGAGGAAGGGTCTCAGCCCAAAATAACAACTGTTTGCTCTTTTCCATAGATGCTGCCTGGCCTGCTGAGTTCCTCCAGCATTTTGTGTGTTGATTTAGAATAACAGTCATTTTCCTTCTCCTTCACACTCACGTATTGAAAATTGGCAATAAACAATCTTAAATCTTATGGGGAAGAGACTGACTACTTTCTGATTTCTGTCTCACCTTCTCTGGCAGCTGTTACCCTTCACAAAAGGCCACCTGCAATGCAAATTCTGACATAATGATTAATTTATTAGGAACTTAATTCCTTCATTAAGTGTGCGCAAGCTGCACTTCCACATTAGGAGGACAACATGCAGTTGGTTTCATTTCTATAAGTCTGCAGTGCTTGTAGTTCAAGATCATACTATTGGATGTTGAAATAATGAATAGTTTAATCTGTACACACAAGTTAGTTGCAAGTTCAGTTAAATATTTTTGATACATCTCTGGTGTTTGTGTTTCCAGAACAAAAATGAAAATTTAAATTTCCTTCCTAAATTGTTCCAATAAGAGAGGATTTTCAGCCTTGACTTGTAGATGTTGTAAATCTTGTAAATCTTTTGCTCATCTCATGAATTCTGTCCAATTTATGCTGATAACACGAGAAACTCATTCACATTGTACAAACCTGCAGATAGCTAATACATGTTTAAACAAGCACAATATTGAAAACTATGACAAGATCTTCAACATGCTTACATCATTACATAAGACACTTTACACATCATACCGTCCTTCCACATCTGGGGAAGAAGGATGCTAATGTGAGAGTGCTGTTTTTGGAATATAGTTCAGCATTCAACACTGTAGTTCCATCCAGAAGCTCAGAGACCTCGGCCTTCACCCTGCCTTGTGCAGCTGGATCCTGGACTTCCTGGCAGTTTGCCAGCAGGTGGTAAGAGTGGGCTCCCTCCCCTCCACACCTCTGACTCTCAATACAGGAGCCCCTCAGGGCTGCGTACTGAGTCCCCTCCTTTACTCCTTGTATACCCACGACTAAATCACCACCCACAGCTCCAATCTGCTAAGTAAATTTGCCAACACTGCATTGATTGGCCTTATCTCAAATAATAACAAGGTGGCCTACAGAGAAGAAGTCATCTCTCTGACACAATGATGTCAAGAAAACAGTCTCTCCCTCAATGTCACAAAAACAAAGGAGCTAGTTGTGGACTACAGGAGGAATGAAGACACACTAACCCCAATTGACATCAATGGATCTGGGGTTGAGAGGGTGAACAGCTTTAAGTTCCTCGGCATCCACATCACCAAGGATGTCACGTGGTCTGTACACTCCAGCTGTGTGGTGAAAAAGGCACAACAGCGACTCTTTCACCTCAAATGGTTGAGGAAGTTTGGTATGGGCCCCCAAATCCTAAGAACTTTCTACAGGGGCATAACTGAGAGCACCCTAACTGGCTGTATCACTACCTGGTATGGGAACTGTACCTCCTTTAATTGCAGGACTCTGCAGAGAGTGGTGCGGACAGCCCAGCACATCTGTAGTTGTGAACTTCCCATGATTCAGGACATTTACAAGGACAGGTGTGTAAAAAAGGCCTGTAGGATCATTAGAAACCCGAGTCACCCCAACCATACAACCTATTCCAACTGCTACCATCCGGGAAACGGTACCACAGCATAAAAGCCAGGACCAACAGGTGCTGGGACAGCTTCTTCCACCAGGCCACATACTGATTAACTCACACTGATTTGAGTGTACTCTATATTACATTGACTGTTCTATTTATTATAAATTATTAAACTATGATTGCACATTTAGATGGAGACATAACATAAAGATTTTTACTCCTTTTGTATGCGAGGGATGTAAGAAATAAAGTCAATTCAGTTCAATTCAATTCATTAAGACAATCACTTACCTGTATGTGTAATAACACTTGCAGTGACATAGATTGAGCTCCCAACCAATAAGTTTATGTCCTTGAATCTGGCAATTAAGTCACCCTTATTCAGAGCAGCTCTTCCATGGCCATATTTAATCTGCAGGTACAGAGTTCAGAGAGTTCTCAATCTTTCAGCTAATATTCTGTGGCAATGTTAATTGTCGTAAAGTGTTAAGAAAATGGACCTGCCACCTATGGATTAATTTTGCATTGATTAAATGTTATTCATATTGTGTGGCTTCTCTCTCACCATGTACTCTATTTTCGCTTTCTTCTTTGTAGTTATTTTCAGCTAATCTGATTACATCCTTAGTTATACAATCAGTAAAAACCAATAAACACACTGCAAAATCCATTTTCAAAACAATCAGTTCTTTATCTTTCACACCAATGAAAAGAAAAGAAAGATAAAGGTTAGCCAAAATATTGTCAGGTATGAAAAAAAAACAAGCTTCTCAGTGATATTACTGAGTATCTTTGAAACACTGGAGGGAGGAAAAGGGATAACAGAAGGGTATGAAAACAAAGCAGCTGGCAAAAAATGGCCTTGAAAGTTATTTCTATTATATTGCAGTTATGAAATAATGTGAAAATTGATGCATTTGCTTAAAGACTTTTTTGAATAAATATGTTAATATGTTTAGCCACACAGAGGAAAATGGGCCAATCTCTTGACTGGATGAAACAACAATGATGCAAGTACAGTAAATAAATAATTTAAATCCTATTTATTACCCTGGACTATATTTTATTATTTTTCCCTTGCTGTACCTGCATTGTTACTATTATGTTTATTTTTCAGGTAAGTTATAGAACATAGAAATTTACAACACTTTACAGGCCCTTCGGTCCACAGTGTTGTGCCAACCATGTAACCTACTCTAGACACTGCCTAGAATTTCCCTAGCACATAGCCCTCTATTTTTCTAAGCTCCATGTTCCTACCTAAGAGGTTCATAAAAGACCCCATTGTATCCGCGTCCATCGCTGCCACCAGCAGTGCATTCCATGCACCCACCACTCTGTCAAAAACTTACCCCTGACATCCCCTCAGTACCTATTTCCAAGCACCTTAGAAATATGCCCACTCATGTCAGCCATTTCAGCCCTGGGAAAAAGCTTCTGGCTATCCACATGATCAATGCCTCTCATCATCTTATACACCTCTATCAGGTCACCTGTCATCCTCCGTTGCTCCATGGAGAAAAGACCAAGTTCACTCAACCTATTCTCATAAGGTACAGCCTCCAACCCAAGTAAATCTCCTCAGCACTCTTCCTATAGTATTCACATCCTTCCTGTAGTGAGGTGACCAGAACCGAACACAGTACTCCAAGTGGGGTCTGACCAAGGACTTATATAGATGTAACATTACCTCACGGCTCTTGAGCTCAATCCCACGGTTGATGAATGCCAACACACCATACGCCTGTCAATCTGTGCAGCAGCTTTGAGTGTCCTATCAACACAGACCACAAGATCTCTCAGTTCCTCCACACTACCAAGACTCTTACCATTTATATTATATTCTGTCTTCAGATTGGACGTACCAAAATGAACCACTTCATGCTTATCTGGGTTGAAGCTATCTGCCACTTCTCAGCCCTGTTCTGCAACCTATCGATGTCCCACTGTAACCTCTGACAACCCTCCAGACTATCCACAATACTTCCAACCTTTGTGTCATCAGCAAACTTACTAACCCACTCTTCTACTTCTTCATCCAGGTCATTTATAAAAATCACAAAAAGGGGTCCCAGAACAGATCCCTGCAGAATACCACTGGTCACCGATCTCCATGCAGAACACAAACTATCTACAACTGCCTTTTGCCTTCTGTGGACAAGCCAATTCTGGATCCACAAAGCAAGGTCTCTTTGGATCACATGCCTCCTTACTTTCTGAAGGGGCCTTGCATGGGATACCTTATCAAATGCCTTACTGAAATCATATACACTACATCCACTGCTCTACCTTCATCAATGTGTTTTGTTACATCCTCAAAGAATTCAATCAGGCTCATAAGACACAACCTGCCCTTGACAAAACCATGTTGACTATCCCTAGTCAGATTATGCCTCTCCAAATGCTCATAAATCCTGCCTCTCAGGATCTTCTGCAGCAACTTGCCCACCACTGAAGTCAGATTTCCCGGTCTATAATTTCCTGAGTTATTCCTACTCCCTTCCTTGAACAAAGGAACAATATTTGCAACCCTGCATCCTCCAGTACTTCTCCTGTCCCTATTGATGAAGCAAAGATTATTGCCAGAGGCTCAGCAATCTCCTCTCTCGCTTCCCACAGTAGTCTGGGGTACATCTCATCTGGTCCTTCCGACTTATCTAACTTAATGCTTTTCAAAAGGTCCAGCACATCCTCTTTCTTATGCTCAAGCTTTTCAGTCCACTGTAAATCATCTCACAATTGCCAAGGTCTTTTTCCCTGGTGAAGCAAAGTATTGATTAAGTACCTCCGCTACCTCCTCCGACTTCATGCACATGTTTCCACTATTGCACCTGATTGGTCCTATTCTTACACATCTCATGCTCTTGCTCTTCATATACTTGTAGAATCTTTGGGGTTTCTCTTCATTCTGCTTATTAAGGCCTTCTCATGGCCCCTTCTGGCTCTCCTAATTCCATTCGTAAGCTCCTTCCTAGCATCCTTGTAATTTTCTAGAGCTCTAACAGTACCTAGTTTCTTGAACCTTTCGTAAGCTTTTCTTTTCTTCTAAATTCAATTTTCTACATACTTTGTACACCTCTCTTCTTTAATTCTACCATCCTTTCCCAGCCTCAATGGAACATACCTATGCAGAACTCCATGCAAATGTTCCCTGAACATTTGCCACATTTTTGCCATGCATTTCCCTGAGAACATCTGCTCCCAATTTATGCTCCCAAGTTCCTGCCTAATAGCATCATATTTCCCCCTACCTAATTAAATGTTTTCCCAAATTGTCTGCTCCTATCCCTCTCCAGCACTATGGTGGAGGAGATAGAGTTGTGGTTACTACCTCCAAAATGCTCTCCCACTGAGAAATCTGACACCTAACCAGGTTCATTTCCCAATACCAGATCAAGTACAGCCTCTCCTCTAGTTGACTTATCTACATATTACGTCAGGAAACCTTCCTGAACACACCTAAGAAACTCTACCCCATCTAAACCCCTTACACTAAGGAGATACCAATCAATATTAGGAAAGTTAAAATCTCCTATCACAACAACCCTATTATTATTGCACCATTCCAGAATCTGCCTCCCTTTCTGCTCCTCGTTATCCCTGTTACTATTGGGGGGTCTATAAAAACGCTTAGTAGGGTTATTGTGCCTTTTTTGTTTCTGACTTCCAACCACACTGACTCAGTAGACCATCCCTCCATGACTTCCTCCTTTTCTGCAGCCGTGACACTATCCCTAATTAGCAATGCCACGCCCCACCTCTTTTACCTCCCTTTCTGTTCTTTTTGAAACATCTAAAGCCTGGCACACTCAGCAGTCATTCCTGCTCCTGAGACATCCAAGTCTCTGTAATGGCCACAACATCACAGTTCCACCCTCATCCACCTTGTTTATGGTACTTCTTGAATTAAAATAGACAGATCTCAAATCATCAGGCTGAGTGCATCTTTGCACTAACATCTGCCTATCCTTCCTCGCACACTCCCTACAAGCTGTCTCTACTTGTGCTCCAACTTCCCCATCCTCTGCCTCTTCACTTTGGTTCCCACCTCCCTGTAAATCTAGTTTAAAACCTCCCCAGTAGCATTGCCAAACCTCCCCACCAGGATACTGATTCCCCCTTGGATTCAAGTGCAACTCATCCTTTTTGTACAAGTCACACCTGCCCCAGAAGAGATCCTAATTATCCAAAAATCTGAATCCCGGCCCCCTGCTCCAATCCTTCCTAATTTCATTGTACCCACCTCTGGCAGTTCATTCCATAATCTTAACTCATATTGTGTGGGAAAACTTGCCCCTCAGATTCCCTTTAAATCTTACTACCTCGTCTTCAACCAATTCACACAAGTTTTTGATTTTGCTTTCCTGGGAAAAGGATTGATTATCTCCCGGTTCTGTTCCCCCATGATTTTATAAACCTCTGTAAGTTCTTTCCTCAATCGCTTTCACTTCTGGAGAACTGTCCTGGTCTATCCAGTCTTTTACCATAACACTGAACCTCCAGTACTGGCAACATCCTTGTAAATCTTTTCTGCAATTTCTCTAGTTTATTCACATCTTTCCTAAAGTTCAGTGGCCCAAACTGCACACAAGTATAGCCTCATCAATGAACTGTACAGTAATATATAGTACTGATGTCCAAGCTCATGTACACAATGACCCTACTGATACAGTTGAGCATGTTATATGCCTTCTTCACCACTCTCCTTACCTATGCCACCAACATATTCTGTACTTGTACTTCTTGGTCTCTCATTTTAACAAAGTCCAGATATTCACTGTGTACATACTACCCTGGTTTAACCCCCAAAGTACATCATTTGACACGTATTTCAGTTAAACAGCTGTCATTCCTTTGCCTACTTACTCAGTTAATCTGGATCACATTGCAACCTTATACAATCTTCTTCACTATCCAACATAACACCAATTTTGTGTGGTTCATAACCTACACTCGGTTTTGTGTTGATCATGCCACCTCCACTCACATCCAGGTCATTAACACATATGGCAAACAACAAGGAACCAAACATTAATTGTAACTGGCTTTCAATCTAAAATAACCATCCATTACAACTCTATCTCCTACCACCAAGTCAATGTTGTATCTTATTAGCAGTTTACCTTGGATCGCATGTGATCAGCCTATCATGCAGGACCTTGAGAAAGATCTCACTGAAGCCTGTGCAGATGACATCAACATTCTTACTCATATCACTACCCTTGGTCACCTCTACGCAACAGTCAATTTGTGAGTTTTCCAACACACGAAGCCATTATGACTATCTTTAATCAATCCTTGCCTTTCCAAGAACCAGCATGTTTTGTCTCTTAGAACTACCCTGCAGAAACTTATCCACAAGTGATTTAAGGTTCACAAACTTGTATTGAAGTCAGGGCCAGGCTTTAGGCAGGGCTAGGCTGGGCTACAGCCCAGGGGCCAGAGCTACAGAGGGGCCCAAAATATGTAGCTATCATCATGGTGGACAAAAAAAAAATGAGAGTGGAGCACAGAAAAGAAAAAAAGGAACAAGAAAAAGATGACCGTGAGAAAGAAGCATTAAAAAAGACATTGAAATTGACAGAATTTTTTAAACCTGTTCTCGATGATGCAGCAGTACCATCGCTCTTGTCACAGTCTGAGACCGGTGGACAAATGGAGACTTTTTCAACAGCTAGCGTTAGCACCAGCATTAGCACAGGACCACCGCCCTTTAACTGTCAGTCCATCTTCAAAACTGGCTTTAGCGACTGGAATCATGCTGCTGAGCGCATAGGAGAGCATGAAAATAGCGAACACCACAAGAAAACGATACTGACCTACGCTACACTAGCGTCTGACAGCGGAAGAATAGATACAGAACTGCAAAAACAGTTTGAGTCAGTGTGTGTCTACTGGATCGACGTATTGAGAAGAGTGGTGACGGTTGTGTAGTTTTTGGTCGAGAGGGGACTGGCTATCCGAGGCTCCAGTGCCATATTTGGCAGGCCTGATAATGGCAACTACATGAGCATTCTAGAGGTAATAAGTGAGTTTGACCCATTTTTGAAGGCGCACATACAGAAATTTGGAAATGCAGGATCAGGCACCCCTTTATATCTTTCACCTAACACATGTGAGGAGATTATTGAGCTCATGAGCGATCGAGTTCTGTCAGAGATCGCCAGTGAAGTGAAAATGGCCAAATATTATTAGCATCGATACTATTAGCATTGATTCAAGCACAGATGTTGCACATGTAGATCAGCTCACATTCATTTTATGTTATGTGTCAACTGATGGAAACATTCAGGAACGATTCTTACGAGGTCTACCCATTGAGAGCCACAGAGGGGAGGCTTTATGTGAGTCTGTGCTCAAAGTTTTAGGAGAGATGAATATTGACATAAGCAACTGCAGGGGGCAGTGCTGTGACAATGCTGCAAATATGTCCGGTGCATACAAAGGTTTACAATCCCGTATCAAGGAAATCAGCACACACATTGAATCTCATTGGATTCAACAGTGTCAACTGTTGTGTTGAAACAGCTGATTTTTTCAGCTTCGTGCAGAATGTGTTCAACTTCTGCTCCAAGTCAACTTCTAGGTGGAAGATGGTGACCGCAGGACTTCAGCCTAATGCGAACAAGTGCATTGAAACTCTGAAGGCTCTCTCTAATAGGGTTGCACGTGCAGAAGCCACACAGGCATTGTGCAGAAATTATGTCAATATTCAAGATTCATTAAAAAGCATTGCAGATGACATTAATCAGAATGTGGCAACTAGAAATGAAGCAAGGTCACTATACAAAAAAAATGGACAAGCTTGAGATAGCTTTTCTGAGCAAATTGTGGTATTGCATTCTTCAGCGCTTAGAAAGTGCAAGGGTTGCATTGCAAGCTGTAAATCTAGACCTGTGTAATGCTGTGGATTTGGTGAGATCACTGCAGGGATACATAGCAAGCTTGCATGATCAATTTGATACTTTTGAGATCCAAGCTAAAACTATGTCTCTAACAGTTTGTCACGTGTACAAAGAAGCAGACATCCCATTTCTCCCGGAAATTCCAGGAGTCTTCCGCATATGAATAGTGGCTCCCTGATGCCCGCAAATTATACACAATATCACGGAAATCAATTTTTTTGAGAGCGAGTGAGCGAGCGAGAGAGAAAGCGAGAGCGTGCGAGCGAGAGAGAGAGCGCGGGACAGAAAGCAAGCGAGAGTGCGAGAGAGCACGAGAGAGAGCGAGAGAGAAAGCAAGCGAGAGCATGAGAGAGAAAGCGAGAGAGAGAGCGCGAGAGAACAAGAGAGAAAACAAGAGAGAAAGCAAGCGAGAGCGCGAGCGAGAGAGAGAGAGCACGCCATGGTAGAGTGTTCCAAAAAAATATTAAACATACGTCACCCCAGACTACACTAAAGTGTACCCCTGCCTAATAGGGGTCAAAAATAATGACAGTGTTGCTCGCTGCACTGTTTGCAACAGTGACTTTTCTATTGCCCATGGTGGGTTAAGACTGTAAAAGACATGTTGAGGTGAGTTTAACAGGTGTCATTCGTTCATTAGCATAGCTAATGTTATTTAAACTAGCTGGTTGGCTGCTAAGGAGCTACTCTATTGCAGACATCCCACCTCTCCCGGGAGTCTCCCACAAATTGATGGTGCTACCTCCCTGAAATGAGTTTTTGCAGGGTGGGATGTCTGAAGAAGACACCCAACGACAAAGAAAACGTCAAGCCTTTCTGGGTGAATCCACAACACCTGATGTTGGCTTGTCAGCCAAAGAAAAATTCTCAGCTACTGTTTTTTCAGTCATGATGGGTAGATTACTTGCAGAAATTGATTGCAGATTTGCATCATATAATGACCTTAACAACACATTTGGCATCCTAAACAATATCCCTTCTCTCAGTACAAGATCTGCGTAAGAGAGCATCTGATCTCCAAAGCAGATATTCAGCTGACCTGGAGTTAGACTTTGTGGAGGAGATTGTCCATTTCAGGGAATTTGTAAGTGGCAAAGATATTGCAACAGAACCTTTATGCTTCCTCAGAAAAAAAATCAACTTGCAGGTCATCTTCCCAAATGTAAACATTGCTTCCAGGCTTTAGCTGACTGTCCCTGTCACAAATGCAAGTGGTGAGCGATCTTTCTCCAAGCTCAAGTTAGTGAAGAATAGGCTCAGATCCACAGTGACAGGCTGAATCATCTTACTCTGATGTCACTTGAAAGTGATCTTGTTCAGAAACTGGATTTTAGTGATCTGATCAAGGACTTTGTTGCAAAGAAATCCAGAAGAACTAGGCTTTAATTTTTAAAAACAAGCATCTGACTTTGTAAATATCTAGGCTTGTGTGTCAGTGCTTTTCCTGTTTTTGTGGCAATAGGCTAATAGTTGACTGTTTACAAACCTAGTAAGTAATAAGTGGACAAGCAACACACATCAAAGTTGCTGGTGAATGCAGCAGGCCAGGCAGCATCTCTAGGAAGAGGTGCAGTCGACGTTTCAGGCCGAGACCCTTCGTCAGGACTAACTGAAGGAAGAGTAAGTAAGGGATTTGAAAGTGGGAGGGGGAGGGGAAGATCCAAAATGATAGGAGAAGACAGGAGGGGGAGGGATGGAGCCAAGAGCTGGACAGGTGATAGGCAAAAGGGGATATGAGAGGATCATGGGACAGGAGGTCCGGGGAGAAAGACAAGGGGTGCGGGGGGGACCCAGAGGATGGGCAAGGGTTATAGTCAGAGGAACAGAGGGAGAAAAAGGAGAGTGAGAGAAAGAATGTGTATATAAAAACAAATAATGGATGGGGTTTGAGGGGGAGGTGGGGTATCAGCGGAAGTTAGAGAAGTCAATGTTCATGCCATCAGGTTGGAGGCTACCCAGACGGAATATAAGGTGTTGTTCTTCCAACCTGAGTGTGGCTTCATCTTTACAGTAGAGGAGGCCGTGGATAGACATGTCAGAATGGGAATGGGATGTGGAATTAAAATATGTGGCCACTGGGGATCCTGCTTTCTCTGGCGGACAGAGCGTAGGTGTTCAGCAAAGCGGTCTCCCAGTCTGCGTCGGTTCTCGCCAATATATAAAAGGCCACATCGGGAGCACCGGACGCAGTATATCACCCCAGCCGACTCACAGGTGAAGTGTCGCCTCACCTGAAAGGATTGTCTTGGGCCCTGAATGGTGGTAAAGGAGGAAGTGTAAGGGCATGTGTAGCACTTGTTCCGCTTACAAGGATAAGTGCCAGGAGGGAGATCAGTGGGGAGGGATGGGAGGGATGAATGGACAAGGGAGTCGCGTAGGGAGCGATCCCTGTGGAAAGCGGGGGGGGGGAGGGAAAGATGTGCTTAGTGGTGGGATCCTGTTGGAAGTGGCGCAAGTTACGGAGAATAATATGTTGGACCTGGAGGCTGGTGGGGTGGTAGGTGAGGACCAGGGGAACCCTATTCCTAGTGGGGTGGCGGAAGGATGGAGTGAGAGCAGATGCACGTAAAATGGGGGAGATGCATTTGAGAGCAGAGTTGATAGTGGACGAGGGAGATGTCCTCCTTTTTTAAAGAAAAAGGCTTCCCTTCCTCCACTATCAACTCTGCTCTCAAACGCATCTCCCCCATTTCACGTACATCTGCTCTCACTCCATCCTCCCGCCACCCCACTAGGAATAGGGTTCCCCTGGTCCTCACCTACCACCCCACCAGCCTCCAGGTCCAACATAATATTTGAAAGACATTTTTGATATTATTTCAGTAGTTTTGCGTATTGATTTATAACCACATCCTATTACTGCAATTTTTGGGCTACCAATGGTAGACTTTAGTCAATTATTCCCTTCAGCTTGTCGTTTGATTACATTTGTTACATTAATAGCCAGAAGATCCATTTTGTTTAAATGGAAAGATTCTAATCCCCCTACTACATTTCAATGGTTTTCCCCAAACTATAACATGTTTAAATTTGGAAAAAAATAGGAGTGGTATTATTGATCCTTCGGTTAAATTTGAAGAAACATGGAGGCCATTTATTCAACATTTTCATGTGATGTAAGCTGACCTTTTTGAATCCTTTTTAATAACTTCCTGTTTGTGTATAGAGGAGCAGAGTTAATGACAAATAATGATCTTAACTGATGAAATATGGCAGCCCAGTCTTTGTTTTGTTTTTTTTAGTGTAGGGGTAAATCTTTTTTTTTCCCCAATCTTTTTCATGTTCAATTATTAAGAGATTGGGAAGTTTAAATTAAATATGTTACTCGGAGTCTGTGTCTGTATATGTTAACCGTTATTAATGTAATTCTGATCTCTTTGTATCATTATCGTTGTTATGTTTATCAATTTGAAACTCAATAAAAAAGATTGAAAAAGAAGAAGAATATACAAATGCCTCACAGACAGTGATGGAATTGAATCTTGGTCACTGGCATTAACTGCAAGGCTACTGTGACACCCTTAACTATAATGTCTCCTTAAACTACCATGTCTCCATAATCAATAAAATTATGAATACTATACAATTCCTCTGTGGCCTTGGATAAGTTGTATTTTCCCGGGGACATCATGAGGATATGTCAAGATTCAAATTTCTCCTGGTTTTCTAAAGCGTTAGAAAAATTTACAGATCCTACTTACGGGCACCGTTTTGAGTGACTGTGGAATGCTCAGCCTTTCACCATCTTTTATTACTCCAAACAAAATAAAGGCTATACCTTCAACTTCTTTTCCAAAAGTATATCTAAAATGAAGAAATAAAGATAAAAGTATCTCAGATACAATTGAAGTGAATCATCAAATCTTAGAATAGTCACCCCACAAACTATTGGTCATCATGCCCATGTTGCTTGGCAGTTCAGAAATCTTGTCAATCCTATTTCTTCTGTCATTCCCCTCGGAATTCCCTGATTTTTTTTTCTCTTAATAGATTATCTAATTTTCTTTGGAAACCATTGATCATCTGTAAGATTAGTGCAAACAATCGGACAATCTAAGAAATAAAATTAACCCCCTGGATTTTTCCCCTTACATCCCTGATATTATTTGCCAATGGTTTTAAATCTGCCCCGGTCCTTCACGTACCCCTCTACAGGTTAGCAGGCGAATTGGTCTCATGGGTGTAATTGGGCAGTACGGGCTCAGTAAAACCATAAGACATAGGAGCAGATTTAGGCCATTTGGCCCATCAAGATTGTTTCACCATTCCATCACGGCTGACTTATTATCCTTCTCAACCTTTTTCTTAGTCTAACTAACCAAAAATATATATTACTTGTACACCTTCATCGTACCTTCTCGCATTCTTCTTTGTTTGAAGAGACCAAGTCCCATCAAACCTTATAGCTGAAAAGGTTCTCAAGGCTGAAGGCTATTCCAGTAACTCTTTTCTGCACCTTTCTTCTGATTGACATGATCTTCCCAACTTGTGAAAACCAGAATTGAAGACACTACTCCAGTTACGGCCGAAGCAGTTCATGCAAGTTCAGATTCAATACTAGCTAACATAAACTGCATTGCAATTTCCAATCTGCCAGTTAAACCAATGCAGATTTGGGAACACTGTTACATTCATTTTATGTGCTGATTTGATGCCATCAACTTAAGCCAAATATCTCAATTATTTTTCAAAAATCCCATTTTCTGACAGAAGAGAATACCAACCTTGCAGAAACAGTAATGTACAATTCTGTGTCATTAATGCAGTAAAACAGCTGCTCTGAATCCAAGGTAACATCAAAGCTTGGCAACACTGGCAAAGATAGAAGAAGATCAATAGCATTTATTCCCATGGTCAAATCCAGGACCTAGACTATAGTCAAATTTGTATAACATACATGTCGGGAAGTCCAGAGGTAGAGGGTGAGACCGGGCCAGAGATGAGAGTTTGCAGGCCCGATGTCTGTGAGTTTGAGTGTTCAGGACCAAGGACTGGGTGCCCAGAGTTGCCCTGTCCTGGATTTGGAGGCCTGCATGCGTGAGGTGTTGGGAGAGTCAGAAAGGGGTTTGTGTTACTGTTGTTATCTTGTTTTGTTCTGTTATTGTTGTTATTGCTGCATGTGCTGTTTTGTGTCGTTGTCGTTATGTTGAACATTGTGGCCATGGTGTGTTGGTGCCGCAAAGTATGGCAACACTTGTCAAGACAACAATGCAATTCACTGTATGTTTCAATGTACATGTAGACAAGAAATCTGAACCTAAATATTATGTTGTCGTCAGCTTTCCCCAAAACTCTCTACACCAAGTGGACTAAGTATTCACAAAGGGTGTAAAACCAAAACCACTGCATCTATAAATACAATAAACATTAGAAAATCATTGTAACTTGATCACAATAATGCAATCAAACAAACTTTGATGCCAAACCAAATAAGGAATTATTGGAATAAAAACAAAATGCACAGCAGATTAACATTCGCACTTTGTCATCTCTGATGATAGATGATTAGCCTAAAATGTCATCTCTCCACAATAACTGCAGATTTGCCTAACCTAAAAAAGTAGTGGATATGTCCCTTCTCCAGCCTTGTATCCCTTTTGCCAATCACCTGTCCAGTTCTTAGCTCCATCCCTCCCCCTCCTGTCTTCTCCTATCATTTTGGATCTCCCCCTCCCCCTCCCACTTTCAAATCTCTTTCTATCTCTTCTTTCGGTTCGTCCTGACGAAGGGTCTCGGCCCAAAACGTCGACTGTACCTCTTCCTAGAGATGCTGCCTGGCCTGCTGCGTTCACCAGCATTTTGTGTGTGTTGCTGCATTCCACCAGCATCTGCAGATTTCCTCGTGTTATAGTGATGGAGAAGCTGGCTAGCGAGGCAACAGAGCGCATTGTGTCCAGTAGTACACCAAGAAAACCAGCCGAGAGCCCGAAAATTCTGTTACGGATAACCTAAGTCCTCCGCGACCTATGCAGGTTACCACCAATCTAATAGATAATTGGAAAGGCGTGGATAAAAAATTGATGGTGTAGGAGGAGGAGGAGGAAGCGAAATAAGAGAAGGAACCAGAGGAGGAGGGGTAGGAGGAGGAATAGGGCTAAGAGGAATAGGAGTAAGAGGAGATGAACAAGAAATAGGAGGAGAAGGAATAGGATGAGGTGGAATATCAGAAAGAGGGGGATTAGGAATAGGAGGAGGAGGTGACAAAGGAATAGAAAGAGGAATAAGAATAAGAGAAGGAAGAATAGGAAGATGAGGTAGAAGAGGAGATGGAGGAGGATTGAGAGGAATGAGAGGAGGAGGAACAGGAGGTGGTGGATGAGGAATTGGGGGAAGAAATAGGAGGAGAATTGGGACAAGGAGGAACAGGTGTACAAATACGAAGAGGAGAAGGTGGGGAGTAGGAACAATAGGATGTGTAGGAATAGGAGGATGGGAAGATTAAGAGGATGAGGGTGAATTGGAGGAGGAGGAATAGGAAGAGAAGGAGGTGTATTGGATGAAGAGGAGAAGGACAAGGAAGATGAGGAGGAATATGAGGAAGAGGAGGAGGACGAGAAGGAGGAAGAGGAGGAAGTAGAAGAGAAAGAGGATTAGGAAGAGGAATAGGAGGAGGAGGAGCAAGAATAGGAAGAGGAGCAATAAGGGAAGGATTAGGAGGAGGACTAGGAAGAAGGATAGGGGAAGAATTGGTATAGGATGAGGAGGAATAGGAAGAGAGGAGGAATAGTAGAAGGAGGAGGAATAGGAGGAGGAGAAGGAATTTGTGGGGGAGGAGGAATAGGATTATTGAAGAGGGAGGAAGATTAGGAGGAGGAGGACAAGGTGGAAGAGGAGGAGGAGGAGGACAAGGTGGAAGAGGAGGAGGAAGAGGAATTGGAGCAATAGGATGATTAGGAAGAAGACGAATAGGAGGAGGAGCAAGAGGAATAAGAGGATGAGGAATTGGTCGAGTAGAGGGAATATCAGGAGGAGGAATAAGTGGAGGAATCAGTGGAGAAGGAATCAGAGGAGGGTTATGAGGAGGGACAGATGGAGGAGGGAGAATGGGAGGAAAAGGAGGAGGAGGAATAGGAGAAGTAGGAGGAGGAGGAGGAGGAGGAGTAGGAGGAACAGGTATAGAAGGCAGAGTCCACAGAGACTCAAGGCTGCAATTGCTGCCAAAGGTGCATCAACTAAATTCTGACTTGAAGGGGGTGAGTAATTATACAATTGACTGTATTGTGCTTAATAATTGCAGTAAATTTAGACCCATTTGTATTATTTTGACACAAAATAGTCTTCTGTTGATCAGTGTCAAAAAAGCCAAATTAAATCCACTATGATAATGGTGTAATGCCATAAAATATGAAAATTTCTAAGGCGGGTGGTGGGAATGCTTTTTATAGGCACTGTGTATGTTCCCAAGACTTTTGCACAATTTTCTATATGCTTCCTATCGTAGAAGCTATACTTTTGTCTTTAATTTCAATCATCACAGTAATTACAAAGGTTAATATTTCTCACCATATTCCTTCACTTCAAACTGAGTTGTAAAATTTATATGAGGGGCATCTGCATAACTTGTAACTATCTTCCATATTCCAATACTGAAAAATATAAGTTAATTAATAATATTAAACCACTGATTAAAATAATATCTATGATAATTTTGTAAATAATTATGAAAAGTCAACTTTAAATAAAAAATATTTTCCCCTTGAAATCCAATGAAAATGAACAATCTTTGGGTCTTAATAGCATCCCTACATAATACAAAACAGTAAAATCCTAAATTAGCAATGAATTCCATTTTACAAAATGAGACATAGCAGGTAATCCAGGGACAATTATCGATAGACCTGTCTCAATCCTCACAACTGTACCTAATTTCTGTAGGGTATTCACTCAGAAATAGATTGGATCAGACAACTAGTCTGAAACACATTAGATCATTGGACACAAGGTGCAACTCATCTTTGGAAATTAGGCACAGGCTATTTAACTAAAAATGCCAAACCACTTTGACCTGAAAAACCTAAGCCTAATAATCAATATGCCTCTGGAAAAGTGTATTAATTATTCAGGGACCCAAAATGAAGGACTGGAAGAGGGAGACCAAAGTCAAGCCATGGGATGTCTTCAGCTTCCTAGTAGAACCCTCAGGACACATTTGCATTGTTTAATTTGCTTTAAAACAAGCACCTGTGGTTAGGTAAGAATCAGATATAGACCAAACCAGGGAAGAATATCTAGACATTAGCTTTTTGGTCACTATTACTAGCGTTGGCAGTTTGATCCAGATTTAATACTTAAAACTACATTTAACTGTTGTAGGATTCCTGTTTATGTCTCTGTGCTTTCAGTCCCAGAATCTGGATTACTTGTCCGGAATATCACACATCTAGGAAATCAGTAAACAGATTATCTCATCGTACTGGGGTCAGAAGAATTAAAATCAATACCCAAAATTAGAAAGCCATCTACATCACTGCTGACTTTCCTGAAAAACATTAATAAATATCTAGCAACACACCTAAAAGTTGCTGGTGAACGCAGCAGGTCAGACAGCATCTCTAGGAAGAGGTACTGTTGACATTTCGGGCCGAGATGCTTCGTTAGGACTAACTGAAAGAAGAGCTGGTAAGAGCTAGTCTCTTACTAGCTCTTACAAGCTCGAACGTCTCTGCCCGGAACATTGACTGTACCTCTTCCTAGAGATGCTGCCTGGCCTGCTGCATTCACCAGCAACTTTTAGGTGTGTTGCTTGAAATTCCAGCATCTGCAGATTTCTTCGTGTTTGTGTTAAGAAATATCTGTTTGTTAGGGGACAGTTAATGCAGTAAGAATGACTCCAGGGCCGGTGTTTTGTTTTATGTGTAAAACGTGGGAATTCTGGGAGACCTCCAGTTTCCCAGATGACCACATCTGAACCAAGTATACTGAGCTGCAGGGATCGCTCCCTAAGCGACTCCCTTGTCCATTCATCCTTCCCTACTGATCTCCCTCCTGGCACTTAGCCTTACAAGCAGAGCAGGTGCTACATCTGCCCCAACATCTCCTCCCTCACTACCATTCAGGGCCCCCAACAGTCTTTCCAGGTGAGCGACACTTCACCTGTGAGTCTGTTGGGGTCATATTCTGTGTTCGGTGGCCTCCTGTATATCGGTGAGACCTGACATAGACTGGGAGACCGCTTCGCCAAGCACCTACCAGAAAAAGTGGGATCTCCTAGTGGCCGCCCATTTTAATTCCACTTCCCATTCCCATTCTGATATGTCCATCCATGGCCTCCTCCACTGTCGTGATGAGGCCACACTTAGGCTGGAGGAACACCACCTTATATTCTGTCTGGGGAGCCTCCAACCTGATGGCATGGACATCGATTTCACAAACTTCTGGTAATGTCCCCCACCTCCTCACTCTTTCACCATGTCCCATCCATTTTTCCCTCTCTCACCTTATCTCCTTGCCCGCCCATTGACTCCCTTGGGTGCTCCTCCCCCACCTTTTTTTCTCCCATGGCCTTCTGTCTCTTTCATCTATCAACTTCCTAGTTCTTTACTTCATCCGTCCCCCTCCAGGTTTCACCTATCACCATGCGTTTCTTTTTCCCCTCACCCCACCTTTTAACTCTACTCCTCAGCTTTTTTTTCTCCGATCCTACTGAAGGGTCTCAACCCGAAACGTCGACTGTACTCTTCCTAGATGCTGCCTGGCCTGCTGAGTTCTTCCAGCGTTTTGTGTGTGTTGCAGTTCTTCAGAGTCTGTATTAATGACCTTCAGCTCAAACAGGAGCCTGAGGGAGTGATGGATTGGAGCTACAGGGAGATAGTCACCCCAAAGTTGCAGGAGGCAGGTAACTGAGTGACTGTCAGAAGAAGGAAGGGAAATGGACAACCAGTGCAGAGTAACTCTCAGGCCATACCCGTGAAGAATAAGTATACCTTTCTGTGTGCTATTAAGGGGGATGACCTAACAGGGGCATCGCAGGGACCAGGCCTTTGGTACTGAGCCTGGCACTGTGGCCTAGAGGAGAAGAGTACTGCAGTAGTAGTGATAGGAGTTTCTATGGGAATACAGATTAGATTGTGTGGATGCAACAGAGACACCCAGATGGTATCTTGTCTCTCAGATGCCATGGTCAGAGATGTCTTGGATCGGGTCCATGACATCCTAAAGGAGGTGGGGGGGTGTGAGCAGACGGAAGTCTTGATACATATTGGCAGCAATGCATAAGGAAGAAAGGTAAGGAGGTCCTGAAGAGAGATTTTAGGGAGCTTGGTAGAAAGCTGAAAAGGATCTCCAGCAAAGTAATTTTTGGATTTGCTGCCTGTACTGCTTACTAGTGAGGGTAAGAATAGGATGATTTAGCATGGCTGAGGAACTTGTGCGAGGAAAGGGGTTCAGATTTCTTGATCATTGTGATCTCTTCTGGGAAAGATATAATCTGTACAAAAGGGATGGATTGCACCTGAACCCAAGGGGGACCAAATCCTTGCGGGCAGGTTTGATAGAGCTGTTCCGGAGGGATTAAACTAATTTGGCAGGGAAATGGGAACCAGAGTGATGGGACTGAGGATAGGATAGTTGGTTTACAAGCAGGTAAGACACAGGAGCAGAATTAGGCCATTCAGTCTATTGAAACCACTCCACCATTTCATCATGGCTGATCCCAGATCCCATTCAACCACATACATCTGCCCTCTCTACTTGATACCCCGACCAATCAGAATAATCTATCAGCTTCCGCTTTGAATATACCCATAGACTTGGCCTGCACCATTCTGTGGCTGAGCATTCCACAGGTTCACCACTCGTTGGCTAAAAAAATTCCTCCTTACTTCTCTTCTAAAAGGTTGCCCCTCAATTTTGAGGCTGTGCCTTCTAGTTCTGGATACCTCCACCAGAGGAAACATCCTCCCTACATCCATCTTATCTAGTACTTTCAACATTTGGTAGGTTTCAATGAGATCCCCACGCATTCTTCTAAATTCCAGTGAGTACAAGCCCAAAGCTGCCAAACACTATGCATATGTTAACCCCTTCATTCCTGGAATCATTCTTATGAACCTCCTCTGGACTCTTTCCAATGACAACACATCCTTTCTGAGATGAGAGACAATTCTCCAAGTGCAGCCTGATAAGCCTCAGCATTATCTGCTTGTTTTTATATTCTATTCCCCTTGAAACAAATGCCAACATTGCGTTTGTCTTCTTTACCACAGACACAGTCTCAACCTGTGAATTAACCTTCTGGGTGTCTTACACAAGAACTCTTATGTCCCTTTGAACCTCAGATAATTGAATTTTCTTCCCATTTAGATAATAGTCTACACTATTGTTCCTTTTACTAAAAGGCATTATCATACATTTCCCAACATTATATTCCATCTGTCACTTTTATGCTATTCTTCCAATTTGTCCAAGTCCTGCTGCAGTCGCTTTGCTTCCTCAACACTACCTACTCCTCTACCTTTCTTCGTATTATCCACAAACTTTGCCACAAAGCCATCAACTCCACCATCTGCCCAAGACCTCTTTCAGAGTCGATGCCTCCAGAAGACACGGTACATCATGAAAGACCCCTCGCACCCTCTCCATGAACTGTTTGTTCTTCTGCCATCAGGCAAACGTTACAGGAGCATCAAAACTAAAACCACAAGGCTACTAAACAGCTTCCTCCCACAGGCAGTCAGACTGCTGAATAGCTGCTCTACCTGACTCTGCTTTGGACACTTCTAACTTGCACTGGACACTTATAACTTGATTTTAACTGACATGTGGCTGTTGTGTTTTACTATTTATTGTTATGTTTATTATTTAGTGTTGCATTTGTTATGATTGCACTGCTCCTAGGAAACGCTGTCTCATTCTGCCCAGCAGAGCTGATGTACAGTTAGAATGACAATAAAGTTTTTTGAATCTTGAATCTTGAATCTTGAATCTAAATCGTTGACAAACAATGTGAATGTAGAAGTCCCTATACTGACCCCTGAGGAACACCATTAGTCTCTGGCAGCCAACCAGAAAAGGCCCCCTTTATCACTCTCGCTGATTCCTGCCTGTCAGTCATTCCTCTATCCATGTCAGTATCTTTCCTGCAACACCATAGGATTTTATCTTGTTAAACAGCCTCATGTGTGGCTCCTTATCAACACTCTGAAAATCTAAGTTAATGACATGCACTGCCTCTCCTTTGTCCATACTGCTTGTTACTTCCTCGACAAATTCTAACAGATTTGTCAGATAAAATGCTGACTTTGACTTATTTATCATTAGTCTCCGAGCACCCTGAAACCTCGTTCATAGTAATGGACTCCAACACTTTGTTGTGTTTTGTGCAGTGCATAGACAGACTCCTAGCAAGGAAAGGCTGATGACAGCACAACGTTGCAGTTAATGGCATGAGTTGCAATGCATGTTAGGGACGTTCAGACACAGCCTCCGAATTGATGAACGTTCATTTAGAATAGAGATGATGAGGAATCTTTTCACCCAGAGAGGGGCAAATCTATGGCATTCGTTGCCACAGGCAGCTGGGGAGCCACATCATTGGATATACAGTATTTAAGGCAGAGGGTGATAGATACTTGTTTAGTCAGGGGACAAAGGGATATGGGGAAAAGGCAGGAGTCGTACTTCTTTATGACTATGACTTGGATACTCTCAGAGTTTAATGCTACCCAATCCCCTGTGTGTTTTCAGTGGTTTGACTTTTCACTTCTGATTTCCATCACCTGAAGGTTAGTTTTCATTTGACCCGCTTCATTCCAATCTATCAGTCTTTGAAACTGCAATAAATCTAGGTCCAAGCTGTCCAATAATAATTTTTAATTGTAGCAGAAATTAGTACATACTTCACAATCTCTGGTATTTTAAAGGTGTGTGCAACAATTCCAAAAGGTCCTTGTGGAAGCTTGTCATCCTCTTTTGCAACAATACCTTGGGGATTCTGAAAATAGAATAAAATATCAAATTTCACGACATACACCAGTGTTATTAAATCTGATTCTGACTCTGGATATCAGAAACAGGTTGAAGTATTTATTATACCAAACCTAACGTCACATTAAAAAGGTGAAGCACAACAAGATGATGCTGTAGTAAATTCACATGGGTCTCCAGCAGCAGTGGTCTAGGGCACTCCAAGTCCATGAGTTTGCCAGCTTCAACATGTATACATTTCCTTACATGTTCACATTTCTGCCAATACAGATCTCAAAAGACAATCAGTTGAAGCACGAATCACATTGTGAAGAGAGAGGAGGGATGAATGGTGGGCTGCAGAGATGATTTCTAATGCTTATGTTAGAGTTCTGCATACTTAATGTAATAAAATACACAGCCATAGATTTCATGGGCCCTTCTAGCTGCTGTGTGATTCATGAAGATCATGGCATCTGTCCTGTTCTCTATCTCTTGTATCCCTATATTCTAAACATCGCAGTACTTTAGTCTTAGATGTGGATAATGATTCTGAGGTAGAGAATTACTAGGATTCACAATCCACTGGGAGAACTAGCTTCTGCTGACCTTAATCCCACAGTGCTCTCTGGCACTGAACTATTCCCCAAGGGGAAACATGCTTAAAGCATCTAGCACTGGCAGCAGTATCTGTGGCATAGGTGTATCTCTTTAACACTGTAGTTTTCATCTAAGAAACTACTGAGTAAAATCACTCCTAATGAGACTGTGTGGGATCTCTTTGGAAGAACAAAGGTATCACTAATATTAAGCAACATGATGCATCAAGCAAAGACTCATCAGGCATTCACTAGTTCAGATATACAAACTAGGATTTTCATCTTAGATTCCTTTTTATCACTAAATTTCATTGCTGTCCCCGAAGGCACGTGTTGTGTCTTTGAGCAAGGCACTTAACCACACATTGCTCTATGCCTGTGTGAGGACTGGCGGACCACGCAGTCTTCCGTTCCACGACTTGTAAGGAATGAAAATGCCTGACGCTGACCTCTTAGGCCTGAATCGATGATCCATCCATCCATCCATCCCCTGTTCCATAATAATCAAACTAAGGCTCTCACAAGCAATCATGCTTCAGCAAAGACACTGAATGTGGGATATTGTTCTCACTCAAAATCCACATTTCGGATTAAATTCAAGATTCAAGGTACAAGGCATATTTATGGTGAAAGTATGTATGCAGTATACCACTCTGAGATTTGTCTTTTCCAGACAGCTACAAAACAAAGAAAACCATGGAAACCATTCAAAGCTTCGACACCTCAAGGCCACTCATCTCCTAGAGACTTCTTGGAGACAGCGAAACGCCAGATCGCTCAATCATCTCATGAAACTGTAGATCACAGGCTCCAACAGGACCAGATATACATTTAAAATAAAAAGAAGACATAGAAGAGGTAAAAGAAGCCCTTCGGACGATCTGGAAGATGTTGCCCAAGGTAGTGCGGTTCACTGGCACCACCTTGGTGAGAAACAAGCCCAAGAATTAGTGGGTTAAAAATCCCCTTCTTCAGCCCCACAATCCCCTATCTTTCAATTGATTGAATACTATCTTCTTCATCCAGATTTCAGATGCTTCCAAATACTTGTCTGTTCTCAATTTTTCTTCCTTCAATGTGGTCTAGAATCTCTCCATCTGATCAGCTGTCTTACTATCTTCATTTATTTCAGGGTACAGTAATAATTTATTTGATAATACGGTGTTGTGATTTGTTGGGTTCGAGTGGCTCTCCTTGGAGAGACTGTTGAGTTTGAGTCACTCCCCTCAGAGGCTGCTGGGTTGGAGTCACTCTCCTCGGACAGGCTGCTGGGTTTGAGTCACGCCCCTCGTAGAGGCTGCTGGTTTTGAGTCGCTCCCCTCGGAAAGGATGCTGGGTTCGAGTCACTCCCCTCGGAGAGGCTGCTGGATATGAGTCACTCCCCTGGGAGAGGCTGCTGGATATGAGTCACCCTCTCAGAGAGGCTGCTGGGTTTGAGTCACTGCACTCAGAGAGGCTTCTGGGTTTGAGTCAGTCTCCTCGGAGAGGCTGCTGGGTTCGAGTCACTCCCCTTGGAGAGGCTGCTGGTTTTGAGTCACTCCCCTCAGAGAGGCTGCTGGATCTGAGTCACTCCCCTCGGAGAGGCTGCTGGATATGAGTCACTCCCCTGGGAGAGGCTGCTGGGTCTGAGTCACTCCCCTCGGAGAGGCTGCTGGGTCTGAGTCACTCCCCTCAGAGAGGCTGCTGGATATGAGTCACTCCCCTCGGAGAGGCTGCTGGGTCTGAGTCACTCCCCTCGGAGAGGCTGCTGGGTCTGAGTCACTCCCCTGGGAGAGGCTGCTGGGTTTGAGTCACTCCCCTTGGAGAGGCTTCTGGATATGAGTCACTCCCCTCGGAGAGGCTTCTGGGTTTGAGTCAGTCTCCTCGGACAGGCTGCTGGGTCTGAGTCACTCCCCTCGGAGAGGCTGCTGATTTTGAGTCTCTCCTCTTGGAGAGGCTGCTGTGTTTGAGCGGTTCTCCCTTCAATTCTCTGAGAGATATTATCGAAATTCTGAGGGTTATGGATTGGACTGTGGTTCACATTGGCTTCTTTCAGTTCTATATTTTTATTTTCCTGTTTTTTCACCCATTCTTTCTAGTTGCCAATTGGCGGGCTGCGGATTTAAGCTTTGATGTTCTTGATTCTGTTTCTCCTTGTGAGCGATCTGTTAGCTTTTAGTGTGCAAGAAAGAGGGTGGGGGGCGTTGAAGGTATTGTCACAGTTTCTTTTTTCCATATTCGCGATATGTAGGTTCTTTTAGCTGTTTTGCAAGGGAGAGGTTTGCTGGTGTGTGGTTTGCAAGTTTTTGTTTCTTTTTCTTTTCGGTGGGGGAATTGATGCCTCTTCTTTCAATCAACGATGCTTTGTTTTTTCTGTATTTCATGGCTATCTGGAGAAGACAAATCTTAGAGTTGTATTCTGCACACATACTTTGATAATGACATGAACCTTTGAAGTTCAGACAGGCAGGAACTGTAAATGCTTCCCTTCATAGTTAATTCCTGATCTTCATCTTGGGCAATGTAGTCATTGACAAACTACACTATGATGGTAAAAATATTTCACATTTTTTAAATAGAACAATTGTGCCTTACCACAAATTTAACAACTTGGGAATCGATTCTTGGCTTCATCTCAAAGTCCAACTTATACAAGCGATAATGCACTGGAAAACAGCACACAATAATTAATCTGCAGGGCAGGTTTTCATAATCTAACCATCTAGTCTTTACGTTCAATGCCATTACTGTCACTGAGTCGCTTGATATCACTATGTTGGGATGTGCAGGCGGTGTCATCAATAGTCAAAAATTCAACTGAAACAACCACATAAATAAAGTAATTGCAACAGCCGATAAGAAACTGAAATTCTTGTGGTAAGTGATCACCCTCCCAACACGCCTGGCTCAGGTATATCAGGAGGGCTCCTTCCACTGACTATAAAGTTCAAGTCGTGAATTTGATGGAATAACCTCCACTTGCCTGGATGAGTGCAGTGGCTTGTTCAGCACAATGCAGAATAAGACAGCATGTCACAGAAGCATACGATCAACTATCCTCAATATTACTTGCCTTCACCACCTGCATACAGTGGTTGCAATATGTAATACCTACAAAATGCATTGGAATAAGATGCCCTGCCTGCTCTAACAATACCTCCCAAACCATCTAATTTTAACACCAAGGTAAACAAGAGTATCAGGCATAATAGCTGTCATTACTTACAGGTCCCTCTCTGTCACATAGTATGCACACATGGAAATATTTCACCAGTCTTCATCGTGGCTGGGTCTAAAACCTGGGATTCTGTATCCAAAAGCACTTGGAGAAAGCCTTCACTAGAAGGACTGCAGTGGATCTAGAGTTCCCTTACAACTGCTTTCCCAGGTCAATTAAGAATGGGAAGTAACACTGTTGTGTTTGGCTGTATTCATTGGTGTTCATGTATGGTTGACTAATAATTAAACCTCAACTTGAATTTGAATAAGTAAGTGGTGAAAGTCATGTCTCAAGAATGAATTTAACTGCTGAATGACATTCCCCAGAGCACAGGAGAGTGAGAGATTTGAAATGAAGGGGATAGACAGGAAAATGTAAGCAGGCTTTTTCCACTGAGGTTGGTTGGGACCAGAACTAGAGATCATAGGTTAAATGTGAAAGATGAAATATTTAAGGGATCCTAAGAGTTAACTTCTTCATCCAGAGAGTGACGAAAGCTTGACATGTTCTGCCAGTGAAAGTGGTGGATAAGGATTTCACTGCAACACTTAAGAGAAGTTTGGATGAATACATGGATGGAAGAGATATGAAGCGCTCTGGTCCAGGTGTGGGCTGATGGGACTAGGCAAAATACCAGTTCAGCATGAATTAGATGGGCTGATGGGCCCCTTTCTTTGCTGTGCTGTAGTGCTTTATGATTCTATAACAGGATCAAACACAAACACTTGACAGAGAAGGAAATCTGACCTCCTGCTGGCACTGGAAATAATTATTCAGAAAAATCTTCAACAAAACTTTCATCACTTTGATTCTTCGCAGAACGAACATTTAGACCCTCATATATGGTATTGTTTGTGATAACAGGGCACATAATAAATGTTAGTTGAACACATTCACACTAGATGATTCAGGAACCAAGGGAAAACATCTCACAGTGGTATGCTGTTATAATAAGGACAGTTGCACTGAGAGGCTGGGTATTGCTGTTGGAATACCATGGAGATCTGTCGATATTGGATGACTTGAGCATGTTGCAGTGGGGAGCACTCTGCTCCCCTTGCATGCAAAAAATCTAGGCAGACAATCTAATGCTTGCTGTGAAGACATTACCTATTGTTGCACTGTCAGTACTAGTCTCTGTTGGACAATATTGCATATTAACCCCAGAACCTCTCACGTAAATACAAAAAAAAAACACATTTGGTACTCTTTCAAAGAAAGACAACCAGTATCTTGGGACCAATATTTATGTTTATGTTTCAGCCAAAACAGTTAAAACAGACTACCTGATACTTGTCACAAAGCTACAGAACCTGGGTCTCTGTACCCCACTCTGCAATTGGATCCTCAAATTCCCAACCGGAAGGCCACGATATGTGCTTAGCCCACTACCCTACTCTTCTATGTATCTATGACTGTGTGGCTAGGCATAGCTCAAATGCCATCTATAAATTTGTTGATGATACAACCATTGCTGGTAGAATTTCAGGTGGTGACGAGAGGGCGTACAGGAGTGAGATATACCAGCTGGTTGGGTAGTGTCACAGCAACAACCTTGTACTCAATGTCAGTGAGATCAAAGGGCTGGTTGTAGACTTCAGAAAGGGTAAGACAAAGGAACATGAACCAATCCTTACAGAGGGATCAGAAGTGAAGAAAATGAGCAATTTCAAGTTCCTGGGTGTCAATATCTCTGAAGATCTAACCTGTTCCCAACTTATTGATACAGCTATAAATAAGGCGAGACAGTAAGCTATATTTCATGAGGAGTTTTGGTTTGTCACCCAAAATACTCAAAAACCTCTACAGATGTACTGTGGTGAGCATTCTGACGGTTTGCATCACTGTCTGGTATGCAGGGATGGGTGCTGCACAGGATCGAAAGAAGCTACAGAAAGTTGTAAAATTAGTCAGCTCCAGCATGGGTACTAGCCTCCCTAGTATCCAAGACATCTTCAAGCAGCGGTGCCTCAGAAAGGCGGCACCCATTATTCAGGACCCCCATCATCTAGGGCATTGTTATCATCAGGAAGGAGGTACAGAAGTCTGAAGGCACACACTCAACGATTCAGGAACAGTTTCTTCACCTCTGCTATCCGATTTCTAAATGGACATTGAACCCATGAATACTACCTCACTTACTATTATTTCTGTTTTTGCACTATTTTTAATTCAATGATTTAATATACATACATGCACATACTGTAACTGATTATATTTTCTATATTTATCAGGAATTGCATTGTGCTGTCGCCACTAAGTTAACAAATTTCACAACATATACTGGTGATATTAAACCTGATTCTGACATAATGTCTGTGGAAGTTTGCTGTACAATTTACTATGATTAATTTTCAAGTGTGCACCTCATTAGTTGTTAAAACATTCAAATGTTCATATATATATATATATATATATATATATATATATAAGCATTCAACTATCATTACCAGTTTGAGTTGGTGTGTAGATCGGTTTGTCAGTCTGAATAAAAATATATCCTTTTTGACGAGAAATAAGGATAACAGTTTTCAATTTAAAATATTTCGATGTTGCTTCCAAAGCTGCAAACAGGTCCTCACTGGATTCCTTTGGAAGTTTATCTGCAGGTATCTGGCAAAAATAAATGAAATGGGTGTATTTTTACTTTTCAATCTTGCAGTTTCCTTTTCATCTTTCACTCCAAATTACAATCATGCAAAATCCACAAAATACACAAATCCTTCCTTTCGCTAGTAGGGTTAAATGCAACATGAAGTACCAACCAAGCATTGTTTCCCCCATTACACACTTCAGAAATTTTCTTCGATGGAAGTGATTTTCAGAAATGTGAATCCTACAAAAACCACGATCACAGTTCACATTTAGAGCGACAAACCTGAAAATTAATTTCCATTCCAGAAATCTCACCACTGAGTAGATTGCCAATGCTCTGAAGCTGTTACCAGCTGGGCGATTATGTTATTAATAAGCCCAATATCTAGTGGTCTTCAGGTCTGATGGATACAGAATGGACCAGAATTGACTCGTAGAAACCTTTGAGACTTGTGAAGCAATAGGGGTTACATGTATAGATATGGATATTTAAAACAGAAATTTCTAACTTTTTCCTTTTCCTTGCATGCACCAATAGTGCTGGCAGCTCATTCCAATCTCTTACGATTCTCTGAGTGAAGAAATTTCCCCTCATGTTTCCCTTAAACTTTTCATCTTTCACCCTTAACCTATGACATCTGGTTCTACTTCCACCAAACCTCAGAGGAAAAAGCCTGCTTGTATTTACTCTTCTCTAACCCCTCATAATTTTGAATACCTCCATCAAATCTCCTCTCAAACTTGTAAATTCCAGGGAATTTAATCTTTCCTTATCACTCAGGTCCTTCAGACCCAGCAACATCCTTGGAAATTTTCTCTGTACTCGTTCAACATTATTTAGATCTTTCCTCTGGCTGGGTGACCAAAACTCCACACAGTACTACAAACTGGGCCTCACTAGTGTCTTATACAGCTTCAACATCCCATCTCCTGTACTCAATACTTTGATTTATGAAGGCCAATGTGCCAAAAGCTTATTTTACAAATCTATCTGCTTGTGATGTCACTTTCAGTGAATTATGAACCGGTATTCCTTTGTTCTATCGGACTCTTCAGTGCCCTAACTTTCACTGTGTAAGACTTACCCTGGTTGGTCCTACCTCGCCCTTCTCTGTATTAAATTCCACTTTCAATTTTTCAGTCTGTTTTTCCAGCTGGTGCAGATCCCACTACAAGCCATGTTAGCCTTCCTCACTGTCCACTACACCCCCAATCTTGGTGTCAACTGCAAATTTACTAATCCAATTAACCACATTGTCATCCTGATCATTGACATAGATGACAAACAACAACAGACCTAGCACTGATCTCTGCAGCATTCCAGTAGTCACTAGTCACTAATGGTATAAATCAGTCAAGCTCTGATACATTTAAATTTGCTGCTCTTAGTATTCTGCGGGCTAATCCCATCATATTTCTAGAGCACTGTAGATGGTAACTCCATCATGAACAGTCCCAAGCTCATGTTCCAAACGAGGACAGTTAGGCATGCTGCTTTCCACAAAAAGCAAGAGCTACAGAAACACCAGCACAAGTTCTAAAGTCCTCACCCCTGGGAGAAGAAGGATCTTTGAAGATGGGCTACATCTGGGGACAAGTTCAAAGGATAGAGAAGAATACTCTGCTAAGCTGCTGTCCACGGCCTATGCCCCAGTAAAGGGTTAATGGGCTGAAGTAAGTAGGTACTATATATGATGCAAACATTAATTGGATAATAGCTGAGTTGTGAGTTACAGAGTACGTATGGTACTGCCCTTCCAAGTATAACATTATTAACACAGCTAAAATCTGAGTTAATGGTGACCTCATGATGTTAGAGAGGCACTGAAAATCTTGAAAAATAATTATATGATTTCTCTTTCTACCTGGCAGTTGTCTCATGATTATTAGACTGGCATTGATTGCACAAATGGAATATGTATAGAACACAACACTCAGGGAAGTTATCAGCTTCTGACTGTACAATACTTTCAACCAATGAAGAACCAAACTCCTTGCAGTCATACAACTCCAGTCACTAAAGTAGTAAACATATTCAGAAATGCAATTTAAACATTCTGCCCCAAGTTAAATTTGCTGTCAGTATAAGCATAGTGATTCAATGAAGTCCATATATAGATTGAGATTATACTGCCATTCTTGCAAAGATATACTTACAGGGACACAAGCTAAGTTTGCGATTCATCAAGATTCTCTTCTTAGCCACAAATTACTGAAAAGCTCACACAAAGGTAACAGCTAATATCTCCACTGCTATGCTTCAAGAAAAAAACTACTTTGAAGAGCTATTAAAAGACTGAGACACTTTAATTTAATCTGTATGTTTACCTTGACAGTGGCAGAAGCTATATAATCATTCTTTGGTGTCAAATTTATTTGGGTTAAATGTAATGAGATCTTCTGTTCAGGGAAAAGCAGCAAAATAATTTGAACCTTAATGTCAAAATTGACATTGTGGGCTTCCACGACAACAGTTTCTTCACTTTCGATTCGCAAAACATTGGGAGCAGTCATTACATATCTGTAGGAATAATAAAGAACAAATATGTTTCAACATAGAATTTTTTAAAATCTTGCTTAATATTCATTTACAGAAGGTGCAAAATATCCAAATATAAGAAATTGAATTAACATCAGGTGTGTGGCACTTAAATGGAAAGCAATCTAAATATCCAAGGTATGTCCTCCATCTTAGGTATTTAAATAAATAGGGAGATTGAGGTTACATTCCTGACCAGCAATCTAAATGCCTAGACGGATCATTCCAATCCCACCACAGGAGCTGAGAAATTAAATACTGTTAATTAGAAATCTTGAATAAAGATCTTGCATCAGTAGTTGCATCTACCAGATCATCATAAAATCCTTTAAGAAAGTAATCTGCTACCTCACACTGTCTGATTAAATGAACCAGAATCAATTTTATTTCCACTGACATAAGTCATGATTAATTTTGAGACTGTAGTACAATACAAGACAAAACAATTTCTATATAAGTTACAAATATTTAAAGAGTGCAAAAAGCTGAACAGTGAAGTCATGGTCATGGATTTAAGAACCATTCAAAAATCTGATGACGGAGGGAAAGAAGCTATTCTAAAAATGTTGAGAGTGGGCCTTCAGGTTTCTGTACATCCCCTCCGAATTTAAGCTAATATGTAATATATAATAAAAAAGAAGGCAGCTAATTCTCCTCTTATCTATTCATGGAGAGAGAAAAAAAAACTTTATATTTTTACAAAGTAAATGAAGAAGAAAAAAACCCACTAAACTATATCAGAAAAGAGAAAAAAAGGGACTGGGCAGTCCATTCTGAGGATATGACCAAAAAAAAGGAAAGACTTTCTGATCAAATCTAAAACGTTGAAAAAAAATTGGAAGAGTAATAAATCAAATCAAATGAAAATATTGAATAAAAGGTCACCAGATTTGCTCAAATTTAAAGGATGTATCAAATGTCTGACTTCTTATTTTCTCTAAACTTAAACAGGACATAATGGAGGAAAGCCAATAAAAGACAGTAGGTGGATTAGAATCCTTCCACTTCAGTAAAATGGCTCTCCTAGCCAATGAAGTTGAAAAGGCTATCATACGTTGAGCAGAAACAGGAATATTTCCTGCTTCCGATAGCTTAATCCCAAAGATTGCTGTAAGTAAATTAGGTTGTAGGTCCAGATCCAAGACTTTTGATAGCGTTTTAAAAACATCTCTCCAAAAGTTATCTAGCTTTATGTGAGACCAAAACATATGAGTTAAAGTGGCCACCTCAATATTACATCTGTCACAAATAGGATTGAGATTGGAAAAAGTAAGTGCTAGTTTATCCTTTGACATATGGGCCTGATGCACTACCTTGAACTGTATCAAGGAATGACGGGCACAAAAAAATGAGTTATTAACTATGGTGGGGTCCTGAATTACCCCTATGAACTGTGTTTTTGAAAAGAGAGAGAGAGAGAGAGAGAGAGAGAGATATTTAACACCGACATCTTGTTTTTAAGAGAGAGAGAGAGAGAGAGAGAGAGAGAGAGAGAGAGAGAGAGAGAGAGAGAGAGAGAGAGAGACGGACGAAGACTGCTTTGAGATGGTGTTATGAACCCCTGAAGTTCATATTTCCTGTGGACTGTCACTTTAAGGCACGAGACTAACCTTTGGATTTCTGCTGAGTTTTGAGAGAGAGGGCACCGAGCAGCTCGTAAGTTGCTACGGTGACCGAGGGCACGGCGTTATTTGATGGACAATTGTTGTTAAGGTTTCTCTGGAGCATGTTTATACTTCCCAAGGCCTGCTAGTGCATTCTTACACAGACAAAGAAAGAAGCAGTTATTTGAGAGACAGTTGGTACTCAGTATGGTGAGATAAATAGGAGGTCAGTTGATAGACCTGCAACACATGATTTTGGACACTGCATGAGCTTTGTTTTGCCCACAGAAAAAGTGGGTTTTTTGGAGAATCGATCAGGCGGATCAATCAGTGGCTCTTGCTGTATGAACAGGGTGAGACCGGTGGGGAATTATTCATGAGGCTAACCCTCGCCTGGGTTGATAGTTTCACCACAGAAGAACGGTCCCCTTTTTGAAGTCACAGTCAGTGACTTTTAAAGGGTTTCGGAGGACAACGGGAAGATCGATGGCGTCAGCTCATCTGAAGACTCAAATCTCTCCCTCTCTCTCTCTCTCTCTCTCTGTCATTACTCAACTCAATACCACGAACTGAACTGAACTTTACTCATTATCGTAAGACTATCTATTTACCCCTAGATTTGAAGAAGCTTGATTTTCATACATTTCCACACTTACTGATATATAATCATTGCTAACCTGTTTGATTTATCTGCATTTATATTACAGTATTGCGTAGTTACTAATAAATATCACTACTTAATAGCAATACTGGACTCCAAAGTGTTTTCTATTTCTGTTGGTTCTTTAACGTGTCACGGGGTACGTGACATAACCAAATGAAAAATTTTACTACATTGATTATCTGAAAATGACTCTTGAAATTCCAATTCCCAAGCACATTTAATTTTATCGTTAGATATCATTCGTAAATTCAATAACCGTTTATAAATTATAGCTATCAACCCTTTTTGAAGTGGTTTAAGCTGAAAGAGAGCATCTGTCATATTAGGTGGATAAGCAGAAGGGTAATTTGGCAACAAACCACGTAAAAATTCCTAATTTGTAAATATCTAAAGAAGTGTACATTAGATAAATTATATTTCTCTACTAACTGAGAAAAAGACATTAAACAATCCCCTAAAAACAAATCTGAAAAAGTTGTTATTCCCTTGGTTTTCCAAATTAAAAAGGCCTTATCTAAAATAGATGGCTTAAAAAAAAATGAAATGGGTATTACTAGAAAGGACAAAATTATTCAACTTAAAAAACCCAAGTTTCGAGTCATGACCTGAGTTCTCTGTCAAGCTCAAGTCCCGAGTCCAAGTCCGGGTTTTCCGGTTTGTCACTCTACGTCTACCTTCATGTTGTCATTTTGTCCTCACTCCTTGGCTTCCCCAGCATTCTTAATAAACATGGTCCAGTTCCTAGTACTTCAGTGTCTGTGTCTTGCATTTGGGTCTGCTTCCATCGCCCTTATGACACTCTTAATCTTTTCAAAGATTTTCAAGTTCCCTGGCCCCCATCATTTTATTTTCACTATGGATGTCCAGTCCCTATACAACTCCATCCCCCACCAGGAAGGCCTCAAAGCTCTTCATTTCTTTCTGGGCACCAGACCCAACCAGTTCTCCTCCACCATCACTCTCCTCCATCAAGGAGAACTTGTCCTCACTATTAATAATTATTTCTTTGGCTCTTCCAACTTCCCTCAAACAAAAGGTTTGTTTTGCTGGGACCCATTCACATGCATGAATCCCAGCTAGACCTGCCTTTTTGTTGGCTATGTGGAACTGTCCATGTTCCAAGACTACACTGGTATCTTGCCTCCAACTTCCACCCAGGCCTCAAATTTACCTGGTCCAGTTCTGACAACCCCCCTTCCCCTTTCTTGATCTCACTGTCTCTATCTCTGGAGACAGCTTATCTACTGATGTCTGTTATAAACCCACGGACTCTCACAGCTACCTGGAATATACCACCCTGTTACTTGTAAATTTTACAACACCAACCCTTTCTCTCAATTCCTCCGTCTCCGCTGCACCTGCACTCAGGATAAGGTTTTTCATTCTAGAACAAAGGAGATGTCCTCCTTTTTCAAAGAAAGGGGCTTCCCTTCCTCCACCATCAATGCTGCCCTGAACTGCATCTCTTCCATTTTACACACATCTGTTTTTACCCCATCCTCCCATCACCCTTCCAGGGGTAGGGCTCCTCTTGTCTTCACCTACCACCCCATCAGCCTTTGTATCCAGCACATAATTCTCTGTAACTCCCACCATCTCCTGTGAGATCCCATCACCAATCACATCTTTCCCTCCCTCGCATTTTCTGATTTCTGCAGAGATCGCTCCCTACGCGATTCCCTTGTCCATTCATCCCTCCCCACTGATCTGGCACTTATCCTTGAAAGCAGAACAAGTGCTACACCTGCCCCTACACCTCCTCCCTCACTACCATTCAGGGCCCCAAATGGCCCTTCCAGGTGAGGCGACACTTCACCTGTGTGCCTGTTGGGGTCATATACTGTGACTGGTGCTCCTGGTGTGGTCTCCTGTATGTCAGTGAGACCCGATGTAGATTGGGAGACTGTTTCGCTGAACACCTATGCTCTGTCCGCCAGATGAAGCGAGATCTCTCAGTGGCCACCCTTTTTAATTCCATTTTCCATTCCCAGTCTGGTATGTCATTCCATGGCCTCCTCTACTGTTGCGATGAGGTCACACTCAGGTTGGAGGAACAACACCTTATATTCCATCTGGGTAGCCTCCAACCTGATGGCATGAACATCAATTTCTCAAACTTCAGGTAATGGCTCCTCTGCCCTCTCTTGCACCCTTCCCATCCCCTTTTCCCTCTCTCACCTTATCTCCTTGCCTGCCCATCACCTCCCACTGCTGCTGCTACACCTTTTTCTTTCTTCCATGCCCTTTTGTTCTCTCCTGTCAAACTCCCCCTTCTTCAGCCCAGTATGTCTTTCACTAATCAACTTCCCAGCTCTTTATTTCATCCCTCCTGCTTCTGGCATCACCTATCACCTTGTGTGTCTCTCTCCCCTCCGCCACATTTTAAATCTACTCATCTTTTTACTCCAGTCCTGCCGAAGGGTCTCGGCCTAAAACGTTAGCTATACTCTTTTCCATGGATGCTGCCTGGCTTGCTGAGTTCCTTCAGCACTTTGTGTGTATTGCTGGGATTTCCAACATCTGCAGATTTTCTCTTGTTTGTGATTTTATTGCATTTTGTTATGTTGAAATGCAGGAATCTGACAACCAATCTGTTCACAGGAAACACCCATATCACAAGAGATTCTACAAATGTTGGAAATCCGAGCAACGCACATAAAATGCTGGAGGAACTCAGCAGATCAGGCAGCATCTGTGGAGAGAAATAAACAGTCAACATTTCAGTCTGAGACTTTTTGTCAGGACTGAAAAGGAAGGGTGCAGAAGCCAGAATAAGAAGATGCGGGGAGTAGAAGTTTAATGGGAGGGAACAGTGGACCAATGAAAAAAAGGAAGAGGGAGATGATGGGCAGAAGAGGAAAAGGGCTGAGAAGGTAATGAGAACGCATAATGGAAAAAGAGAGTGGGGGGATAATTATCAGAAGTTAACACATTCAATATCCATGCCATCGTGGAAAGCTAGTCAGACAGAATATGAGGTGTTGCTCCTCCAGTCAGAGTTTGGCCCTAAGTACTCAGGGAACTACACAGCAACTCTTCCTTCAGTTAGTCCTGACGAAGGGTCTCGGCCTGAAACGTCGACTGTACCTCTTCCTAGAGATGCTGCCTGGCCTGCTGCGCTCACCAGCAACTTTGATGTGTGTTGCTTGAATTTCCAGCATCTGCTGAATTTCTGTTGTTAGCAGAAATGTGGAGGTTGCTTAGGGGGCATTTTCAGGAGATTACTGGATATACATATGCTCCATTTACAGGGCTCTAGACAGTTACAAGGTAGCCAGGAAGGGGCTGAATGACTTAGGAGAGATAGAAGGAGACACGAGAAGGCCTTGGCAAGTAGGATTAAGGGAGACAGAAGTGAAGTAGGGGGACGGCCAGAGTGATGGTAGAACCAATCAGGATTAGAAGATGAAACTTGTTCTTAGACTCAGAGGAGATAGGGAAGGTCCTTAATCAATACTTTGCTTCAGCATTCACCAGTGAGAAGGACGTTGACATTTATGAGGAGAGTATAAAACAGGCTGATAAGCGTGAACATATTGAGATTAAGAAAGAAGATGTGCTAGCACTGCTGAAAATCTTTTGGATAGACATGAATCTGGGACCAGAAGGGATATATCTCAAGTTGTCAGGGAGAGTGAGAGAAGAGATTTCTGCACTTTTGGCGATGATCTTTGAGTACTCACTGGCCACAGGATTTGTACCAGATGATTGGAAAGAAGCAAATATTAATCCTTTGTTCAAGAAAGGGGGTTGACAACTCTGGAAATTATAGACAAGTGAGTCTTATTTCAGTGGTGGGTAAATTATCAGGGAGGATTCTTTGAGACTGGAATTATGAGTATTTGGAGAAGGGACAGTCAGCATGGCTTTGTGAGGGCTAGGGTAATGTCTCACAAGCAAGACTGAATTATTTGAGGCTGTGACATGTTACATCGATGAACATAGATCAGTGAAAGTAGTGTATTTGAATTGTGGTAAAGCATTTGGTAAGATTACCTATGGTAGGCTCTTCAGAAAGTCAGAAAACATAGGATCAAGGAAGTCTTGACTGTGTGCATGCACATTTAGCTTGCCTGAAGAAAGCAGAGCATGGTCAGTGTCCCGTGCTTTTCTGCAGGGATCTGTTCTGGGACCCTGCTCAGTGTGACTAGGATGAGGAAGTGGAGGAGTGGGTTAGTAAGGTTGCAGATGACATGAATATTGGCAAACTTATGGATAGTGGGGAGCAACATTGACGGGATGCAGAGCTCGGCTGAGAAGTAGCAGGTGGAGCTCCAACTGGAAAACTGTAAAGTGACTCATTTTGGAAGGTCGAATTTGCAGGTAGAATATACGATTACGGCAGGATTTTTGGCAGGGTGGAGAAACAGAGGGACCTTGGAGACCACTTCCATTGACCCTTCAAATTTCAAGTCGAGTCGCTTATTATTGTCATTTCGACCACAAACTGCTGGTACAGTACACAGTAAAAATGAAAGGACGTTCCTCCAGGACCATGGTGCTACATGAAACAACACAAAACTACACTAGACTAAGTGAGACAACACAAGGCTACACTACACTATGTAAGACAACAAAAAAACTACACTAGACTACAGACCTACACAGGACTACATAAAGCATACAAAACGGTGCAGGGCAGTACAATAAATAATAAACAAGACAATAGGCACAGTAGAGGACAAATTACAATACAATAACAAATGATGTAGATGTCAGTCTCGACTCTGGGTATTACGTAGTCTGATGGTTTGGGGGAAGAAACTGTTGTACAGTCTGGTCGTGTGAGCCCGAATGCTTCAGTACCTTTTGCCAGATAGCAGGAGGGAGAAGAGTTTGTATGAGGGGTGTGTGGGGTCCTTCACAATGCTGTTTGCTTTACGGGTGCAGCATGTGGTGTAAATGTCTGTAATGGCGGGAAGAGGGACCCTGATGATTCTCTCAGCTGACCTCACTACCCGCTGCAGGGTCTTGAAATCTAAGACGGTGCAATTCCCGAACCAGGCAGTGATGCAGCTGCTCAGGATGCTCTCGATACATTCTCTGTAGAATGTGGTGAGGATGGTGGGGTGGGAGATGGACTTTTCTCAGCCTTCACAGAAGGTCGAGATGCTGCTGGGATTTCTTGGCTATGGAGCTGGTGTTGAGGGACCAGGTGAGATCCTCCACCAGGTGAACACCAAGAAATTTGGTGCTCTTAATGATCTCAACGGGGGAGCCGTCAATGTTCAGCGGAGAGTGATCTTTCCATGCTCTCCTGGAGTCAACAACTATCTCTTTTGTTTTGTTCATATTCAGAGACAGGTTGTTGGCTCTGCACCAGCCCGTTAGCTGCTACACCTCCTCGCTGTATGCTGACTCATCGTTCTTGCTGATGAGGCCCACCATGGTCATGTCATCGGCGAACTTGATGATGTGGTTCGAGCTGTGTATTGCTGCACAGCTGTGGGTCAGCAGAGTGAACAGCAATGGACCGAGCACATAGCCCTTGGTGGGGGGGGAGGGGGGCCGTGCTCAGTGTGATGGTGTTAGAGATGTTGCTCCCAATCTGGACTGACTGAGGTCTCCCAGTCAGGAAGTCTAGGATCCACTTGCAGAGGGATGTATTCAGGCCCAGCAGTTTCGGCTTTCCAATCAGGTGCTGAGAAATGATTGTGTTGAATGCTGAACTGAAGTCTATAACCAGCTTTCGAACGTATGTGTCTTTTTTGTCCAGGTGGGTGAGGTGCTGTGCAATTTGATATGGTACGATGTGTTGGCCTTCGCTAGTAGCAGACTTGAGTTGGAGGTAATGTTGCACCTCCAAAATCTCTGGTTAGACCACACTTGGAATATTGTGTTCAGTTCTGGTTGACTCATTGTAGGAAATACGTGGAAGTTTTACAGAGGGTGCAAAGTAGATTTGTCAGGATGCTGCCTGGATTAGAGGGCATGTCTTATGAGCATTGGTTGAATGAGCTAGGGTTTTTCTCCTTGGAGTGAAGGAGGATGAGAGATGACAACAGAAGTGTGCAAGATGATCAAGTGGATAGTCAGAGACTTGTTTCCAGGGCAGAAATGGCTAATGCAAGGGCGTATAATAAGGTGATGGGAGTAATTTCCTGGGGGGTGTCAGAGTTAAGTTCTTTACATGAGAGTGGCTGGGGCATGGAATTTCCTGCCAGGGGTGGTGATACTTTAAGGACATTTAAGAAAACTCCAAGATAGGCACATGGATGATAGAAAGAAATGGAGGGTTACATCAGAGAGGAGAATTAGATTTATCTTAGTGAAGAGTAAAAGGTTAGCACAACATCATGGGCCAGTGTTCATTGAGATAGTAGAAGAGGCTATGGACAGACATGTCAGAATAGGAATGGGATATCAAAGTAAAATGCATAGCTATTGACTGTCCCTGCCTTTTGAAGTAAAGGTGCTCAATAAATGCTCAATCTATGTCTGGTTTCCTGTTTGGAGCCCTGAGTGGTGGTGAGAAAGGAGATGTAGGGGTAAGTGTAGCACTTGTCATGCTGGCAGAGATGAGTGTCCGGAGGAAGAACTGTGGATGGGAGTTGACAACAGAGTCAGATAGTGAGCTATCCTTATGGAATTCAGAGAGTTGGGGGGGGGGGGGGGAAATATGCATAAAGAAAGAGAGAACTCTATCCCTGTTATGATGGTAGGAAAATGTGAGGGCAGATGAGTGGGAAATGGAAGAGATGCGGGTGAGTGGAGCATTGATGGTGATGGAAATGAAAATCCCATATTTTGAAAAAGGAGAATATCTCAGATGGTCTGGAATGGAAATCCTCATCCTGAGAACAGATGCAGCAGAGTTGGAGGAACTGAAAAAAGGAGAAAGCACTTGCAGGCAAACACAGCAATTTTACTGAATCAGAGGTATTTCTCACCTAGTTTACAGGAGAGGATCAACTCAGGACGCTGAATAATAGGAAAAGTTCAAAATACAAAGAAACGGTGTACACAAAGTAAAACCATTCCCTAATACTTACAGAGGATCACTTAGGGACAGTGCAGGAAGAGACATCAAACAAGTTAATAGCAGCAAGGTATTCCCCATTTTGATGGACTGCTTCATTGGAGCAATACTTTCTAAATCATATCAATTTATAGAAAAGGTCATCACAAACATATTAATATTTAACAAATGAAATTATTGTTTTACTGGTTACTTAACAGTACTGTCCATATTTGTTTGATTAAGTTAAAATAAAACCCAACAATCCTATTTGAATCCAAGAAGTATAGTGGTTTCAGCCATTTCACTGGTTTGAGAATTTGACCTTGACTTACCTTGATTAGAACCACAAACAATATGTTGCAAAATATTAGTGCCATTTCAAATTAAGCAATGCTAACCTTTGTACAGAATCACATTTTGGCGCACTTTAACTTTGTTTTAACTTTGTGGTGATTTTAAGATAATCTGCAGCTAAAGAAGTTTAAATTCTTGTTTTGTATCTCACACAAACTAACATTTTCAACATCATGCTACACATTGACTACTGCTCTGCCATGGAGGGGGTATGAGAATGGTGCTAGCAACCCCATTCCATAAATCCCAGTGCCATAGAAACACCAACAAAAGCTCCAAAGAGGAAGGATCTTCACCCAGAAGACTTATGAAGTCACCTAGTGAAAACAGAAGCCATAGGGATGATCAATCTTCAGCCTAGGACAGAGGACTCTGGTGAGCTGCTGTCAGTAGACTATGCCCCAGTAAGAGGTGATGAGCTAAGAAGAGGACACATAGACTATCCTGCACCAAACTCCAACTCAAACTCGATTTCTCATGCATTAACCTAACCTCCTGCCCTGGAAATAGGTCACAAACCCAGTGACAGTATGCAATGAAACTATTTTCTAAACTAATATATGCAGAGTACTAGTATTTGAACTACGGCCCATCAATGTCAAATTAAATTCCTGGAGTCTCATTCTCCCTACTGGAACCTGAGAAGAATCAAGAGTTGGTAAATAATTAAAGATTTGTAACTTCTGTGACATAGGGTGCATGGGCTGGAGTACTACTCTGTACGTGGAGATCGAGTGGGATAATGAATGTTAGGTCCCAGCACTAATTGAAAGAAATTGTTGTTGTGGTTTGTAGCATAGAATAGTGTGTGAGAGTAAACAGAACGTTTATTTGCAAATGAGGTTTCCTGCTGTATTCACTGATAATAACCTCATATATATTATCATTTTATATCTCAGAATCAACGTCCTGAATTTCTGACTTCTGAAATCTATGCCAGGTGGTGTGTTCAATTATTGTAACTACAGTACAGATATATGTGGATTCCTGTTCCACTGCACACTAAGCACCTCCCTCGTTTCTCTCAATACCATTCAGAGTTATACTTGAAAATCTGCCTGGCCAATATCTTTCATACTGTCATAGCTTCTTGCAACCTTTGAAATGACTTCCACTATAGATTGCACAGGAAGCAATTCCTGTTAAAGACTGACAGACATGACTTCAAACAAAACTAGCAAGATTACCCCAAGCTGCACCCTCACATAGTTACAGTCCATAGCTAATGTGAAAAACATCATTGTGTGTACTGGCTCGGCTCTACAGTCATGGTAATCCGATGGAACTGTGAAATTTGTGCATATACACTCAATGGCCACTTTATCATATACACCCATACAACTACTTGCTAATGCCTATCATCTAGCAGCAGCTTAGTGCATAAAAGCATGCACACATGGTCAAGGGGCTCAGCTATTACTAAGATCAAACATCAGGATAGAGAAGAAAGATGATCTAAGTGACTTTGAATGGGAAATGATTGTTGGTGTTCTTTTGAGTATCTCCAAAACTGCTGAGCTCTTATTTCACGCACAGTACTCTCTGGAGTTTACAGAGAATGGTGCGATAAACAAAAAAAAAAAAAATCCGGTAAGTGGCAGTTCTGTGGATAAAAATGTCTTGTTGATGAGAACGGTCAAACTGGTTCAAGCTGACAGGTAGGTGACAATAACTTAAATAACCATGCGATACAACGGTGGTTTGCAGAAGAGCATCTCTGAACGGACAACGCATTCAATCTTGAAGACAATGATCATACACTCAGTGGCCACTTTGTTGGGTACAGGAGGTTCCTGATAAAGTGGCCACTGTGTTTACACCAGGGTGAAAGTTAGAGAAAAATATAGAATTAAGAATATTTATCTTTCGATGCAATGTATCCCATAGGTCAAATCCATGAGCTTGCGTGGCTTTAGACTAAATCTGTTATCACTAGAAGTCATTACGATAATAGAATAAAAAACGCAAACAACAGGAATTCTGCAGATGCTGGAAATTCAAGCAACACACATAAAAGTTGCTGGTGAACGCAGCAGGCCAGGCAGCATCTCTAGGAAGAGGTGCAGTCGACGTTTCAGGCCGAGACCCTTCGTCAGGACTAACTGAAGGAAGAGTGAGTAAAGGATTTGAAAGTTGGAGGGGGAGGTGGAGATCCAAAATGATAGAAGACAGGAGGGGGAGGAATGGAGCCAAGAGCTGGACAGGTGATAGGCAAAAGGGATACGAGAGGATCATGGGACAGGAGGCCCGGGAAGAAAGACAAGGAGGGGGGGAACCCAGAGGATGGGCAAGAGGTATATTCAGAGGGACAGAGGGAGAAAAAGGAGAGTGAGAGAAAGAATGTGTGTATAAAAATAAGTAACAGATGGGGCACGAGGGGGAGGTGGGGCATTAGCGGAAGTTAGAGAAGTCGATGTTCATGCCATCAGGTTGGAGGCTACCCAGACAGAATATAAGGTGTTGTTCCTCCAACCTGAGTGTGGCTTCATCTTTACAGTAGAGGAGGCCGTGGATAGACATGTCAGAATGGGATGTGGAATTAAAATCTGTGGCCACTGGGAGATCCTGCTTTCTCTGGCGGACAGAGCGTAGGTGTTCAGCAAAGCGGTCTCCCAGTCTGCGTCGGGTCTAGCCAATATATAAAAGGCCACATCGGGAGCACCGGACGCAGTATATCACCCCAGCCGACTCACAGGTGAAGTGTTGCCTCACCTGGAAGGACTGTTTGGGGCCCTGAATGGTGGTAAGGGAGGAAGTGTAAGGGCATGTGTAGCACTTGCTCCGCTTACACGGATAAGTGCCAGGAGGGAGCTCAGTGGGGAGGGATGGGGGGGGACGAATGGACAAGGGAGTTGCATAGGGAGCGATCCCTGCGGAATGCAGGGGGGGGGGAAGGGAAAGATGTGCTTAGTGGTGGGATCCCGTTGGAGGTGGCGGAAATTACGGAGAATAATATGTTGGACCCGGAGGCTGGTGGGGTGGTAGGTGAGGACCAGGGGAATCCTATTCCTAGTGAGGTGGTGGGAGGATGGAGTGAGAGCAGATGTACGTGAAATGGGGGAGATGCGTTTAAGAGCAGAGTTGATAGTGGAGGAAGGGAAGCCCCTTTCTTTAAGAAAGGAAGACATCTCCCTCGTCCTAGAATGAAAAGCCTCATCCTGAGAGCAGATGCGGCGGAGATGGAGGAATTGCGAGAAGGGGATGGCGTTTTTGCAAGAGACAGGGTGAGAAGAGGAATAGTCCAGATAGCTGTGAGAGTCAGTAGGCTTATAGTAGACATCAGTGGATAAGCTGTCTCCAGAGACAGAGACAGAAAGATCTAGAAAGGGGAGGGCGGTGTCAGAAATGGACCAGGTAAACTTGAGGGCAGGGTGAAAGTTGGAGGCAAAGTTAATAAAGTCAACGAGCTCTGCATGCGTGCAGGAAGCAGCGCCAATGCAGTCGTCGATGTAGCGAAGGAAAAGTGGGGGACAGATACCAGAATAGGCACGGAACATAGATTGTTCCACAAAGCCAACAAAAAGGCAGGCATAGCTAGGACCCATACGGGTGCCCATAGCTACACCTTTAGTTTGGAGGAAGTGGGAGGAGCCAAAGGAGAAATTATTAAGAGTAAGGACTAATTCCGCTAGACGGAATCCCGCCACCCCACTAGGAATAGGATTCCCCTGGTCCTCACCTACCACCCCACCAGCCAACATATTATTCTCTGTAACTTCCGCCACCTCCAACGGGATCCCACCACTAAGCACATCTTTCCCTCCCCCCCCCGCATTCCGCAGGGATCGCTCCCTACGCAACTCCCTTGTCCATTCGTCCCCCCCATCCCTCCCCACTGAGCTCGCTCCTGGCACTTATCCGTGTAAGCGGAACAAGTGCTACACATGCCCTTACACTTCCTCCCTTACCACCATTCAGGGCCCCAAACAGTCCTTCCAGGTGAGGCAACACTTCACCTGTGAGTCGGCTGGGGTGATATACTGCGTCCGGTGCTCCCGATGTGGCCTTTTATATATTGGCTAGACCCGACGCAGACTGGGAGACCGCTTTGCTGAACACCTACGCTCTGTCCGCCAGAGAAAGCAGGATCTCCCAGTGGCCACACATTTTAATTCCACATCCCATTCTGACATGTCTATCCACGGCCTCCTCTACTGTAAAGATGAAGCCACACTCAGGTTGGAGGAACAACACCTTATATTCTGTCTGGGTAGCCTCCAACCTGATGGCATGAACATCGACTTCTCTAACTTCCGCTAATGCCCCACCTCCCCCTCGTACCACATCTGTTACTTATTTTTATACACACATTCTTTTTCTCACTCTCCTTTTTCTCCCTCTGTCCCTCTGAATATACCCCTTGCCCATCCTCTGGCTTTCTCCCCCCCTTGTCTTTCTCCCTGGGCCTTCTGTCCCATGATCCTCTCATATCCCTTTTGCCAATCACCTGTCCAGCTCTTGGCTCCATTCCTCCCCCTCCTGTCTTCTCCTATCATTTTGGATCTCCCCCTCCCCCTCCAACTTTCAAATCTCTTACTCACTCTTCCTTCAGTTAGTCCTGACGAAGGGTCTCGGCCTGAAATGTCGACTGCACCTCTTTCTAGAGATGCTGCCTGGCCTGCTGCGTTCACCAGCAACTTTTATGTGTGTACGATAATAGAATGCCGGTTCTAAAGCACCATAGGAATACTAAAGCCACAATTTCTTAGCTTGACATGCTTTGATACTATATATCAAAACATAGCACAGTACGAACTCCTCAAACTATGATATTATGCTGACCTTCTCCATAATCCATTGCCCTTGCTTCTACACATCCTCCATTTTTCTTTCATCCATGTGCCTATCAAAGAATCATTTAAACATTCTTAATGTGGCTGTCTCAATCACCCGTCCTGGGGTGATTGCATCCTCTCTGCAAAAAAAAAAAACTCCTCTGACCTATCTCCTGAACTTTCCTCCATTCACCCTAAAAGGATTTCTTCTGGTATTAGCCATTGCATTCCTGAGAGAAAGGTGTTGCCTGTCCTTTTTATACAAGCCTCTTACAATCTTATATACTTCTAGCAAGTTGTCTTTCTCACCCCTTTTTGCTCCAATGAGAAAAGCACCAGCTCCTTCAACCTTTCATCATAGGATATCCTTTAATCCAAGTAGATCCTAGTAAATCTGCTCTGCACCTTCACATCCTTCTTATAATGAGGTGACCTGATCTAAACCTAATGCTCCAAGTATGGTCTAACCAGAGTTTTATAGAGCTGCAACATTATCTCATGGTTTAGAACTTAATCCCTCCAACTACTAAACGCACCAACACACCATTTCCACCCTATCAACTATTGAAGGGCCTTGACGGAGTGGATGCAGAGAATATGTTTCCCATGGTGGGAGTGGCTAGGATCAAAGGACACAACCTCAGGATAGAAGAGCATCCTTTTAGAATGATTAGGAAGGATTTCTTTAGCCAGAGAGTGTTGAATTCGTTGCTGTAGGAGGCTGTGGAGTCCAAATTTTCATGTATATTTAAGTTAGAGGTCCATGGGTTTTTGGTGGGCAGTGCATGAAAGGATACAGGAAGAAGGCAGGAGACTGGGGCCAAAAGGAAAAATTTATCAGCCATGATGAAATGGAGCAGACTTGATAGTCCAAGTGGCCTAGTTCTGCTGCTCTGCATTATGGTCTTTTATGGTCTTGTGGTCTTATGGTATTATGGACTTGTGGTCTTGTGGACTTATGGACTTAATGGACTTAGAGTATTGTGGTCTTGTGCTCTCATAGTATTATGGTCTTATGGTCTTAAGGTCTTGTGATCTTGTGGGTTATGGTCTTATTAAGGATCATCAGAATGGACTTTTAAGGGATATGACATGCTTCATGATCCTGGATGACATTTTTGAGGAAGAGGTAAATCAAATTGATGAAGGTAGAGTGGTAGTTGTGGTGTAGATGGATTTTAGTAAGACGTTTGACCAAGTTCCCGATGCTAGGCTCATCCAGAAAGTCACAAGGCATGGGATCCAGGGAAACCTGGCTTTGCAGATTTTCTCATATCTGTGGATTCAGATTTGGCTTCCCATAGAAGGCAGAGTGTAGATAGCATGCATTCTGCCCGTAGGTGCACAACTACTGGCATCCTGCAAGGACATTTTCTGCTCTTTGTGATTTCCTAGTGTGGGTTCCAGGGAGGATCCCTGCAGAACACAACAAATCCAAGACTTTAAGCATGGATCCTATGCACCTTAATCTTCTGACCTTGTCAATTGCCTTAAAAATATCAATGTAGACAATATCTACAGGTCTATCTTTATCAATCACCTTCATCACTACCTCAAAAAATATCAAGTTAGTAAAAGGTTAGTAAGGGCCTGCTCTGCGCAAAGGCATGATGCCTGTCATTAATTAGGTCATTGTTTTCTAATTGCTCATTAATCCTCTTCCGAGGAATGTTCTCCATTAACTTTTCTACCACTGACATAACACTCACCTATATGTTGCTTTCAGGATTATTCTTATCTCCCTTCTTGATTAAAAAAAACATTAGCTACTTATTTGTCCTCTGGGCTCTACTTATAGCTAGAGAGGACACAGATGTATTAGTCAAGCTCCCAGTAATCTTATCTCGTGTCTCTCTAAACTGCCTAGGGTATATCACATCAGGCCCTGTTGATTTATCCACCTTAATGTTGAATAGGAGTCCTGATGTGACTTCCTTCCTTATCACAATATTCATAGTAAATTAATATGCTACATAGCGACCTCTGAATCTTTCTCACTTTTATCTTCGGTAAACACAGTTGCAAAGCACTCATTTAAAACCTCAACCACATTCTTCATCTCCAAGAATATGTTCTCCCTTAGACTTGAGTAATCCACCCACTTCCTGGTTATTCTCTTGCTCTTGATGTATGTATAGAATGCATTGGGATACTCATTAATCCTGTTTACCAAGACTTTTCATGACCTTGTACCCTTCTTGATTTAATTTCCACCTTCTTCATAATGCTGAATAATGCTGTTTGATTTTAGCTTCATGAGCCTTACATACTTTTTGTTTTCCTTCTTGATAATATTCACCACCTCTCTTGACATCCAAGGTTGCCTTACCTTGCCAGTGTCATCCTTACTTCTTACTGGAATATCTGTCATGTATGCTGTGGAGTAAGTCTTTAAGTATCTTCCAAGGTTCAAAAGGTTCATTTATTATCAAAGTATACAACTTGAAATCCTTCTTCTCCAGGTAGCCAGAAAAACCAAGTAAGTAAAGAAAGTCAGCACAATTGTCAACCCCAAAATTCCCCCTTCCCACACAAAAAAATAAATTAACCCACAAATTCCTCCTCCGGCACAAAAAAATAACAAAGTTTGCAAAAACTACAGAATATGAAATAACAGTAAGACTGAAAAAAATGTCTATAGTCCAAGTCCACATCTAAAACGCAGAGAACCTAGGCAACATTCACTAGGTCCAGTAGCAAACTTTTCTGTAGCAGAGCTATCAAAAAGACAGGCAGCCGGCACTCATCTTCCACACTTGCCTCCAACTCCCTTGTCACTTTAATTGGCAAACAATCGAAGCTTTAATCGGCAAAATGGAGTCAAACGACGGCTTGCACCCCATCCCTCAGCCTTCACGCAGACTGTGTGTTTCTCCTGGAATTCTCTTAGAGATTGCAGAGCACTGAAGCACCCAGACGATCTCCAAGCTTGTGCATTTGCCTTGTCATTTTAATTGGGGAACAATGGAAGGTTTAATCTGTGAGGTGGAATCAAGCATCGGCTTGCAGCCTGCCTGCCACGAGGTTCCCGCACACTGCCTCTGTCTCCTAGAAACCCCTCAGAGACTGCAGAGCTCTGGAGCATGAAAAAGATTTCCAAACAGTAAATCACATCCAAGATGAAAAACAAATGTAAAAGAAATAAAAGAAATTAATTATATGGTTTCATGATCTATTGACGAGAAGTTGACCAAATAAGTGTAGTAAGCAGGTGCCATCTTGACCGGATGTAACAAACATCATGTGGACTTGCTCAAAAAAAGCTGTTCCCAATTAACTTTCCTAGTTCCTGCTTCATTCTCTTGTAACTCAGTCTGTTCCAATTCAATATTCACCCAGAAGTTTCATATCTATTCTTATCTAAAGCTGTCTTAAGATTTAAGGAGTTGTGGTCACTTTCTCTAACAGGAGAGTCACCTTGCTAGGCTTATTAATCAACACCAGGTCCAGTATGGCCCCTACCCTTGTTGAGCTACCTGCATAATGATTTGAGAAATTCTCCTGAATGCACTTAACAAATCTGCCCATCTAAACATAGAGACAAGCAGAAGTACAGCACAGAAACAGGCCCTTTGGCACATCAAGTCCATACCAAAGCCTTTTAAACTGCCTACTCCCATCACCTTGCACTGGGACCATAGCCTGTCATATACCTACTATCCATGTACCTATCTAATCTTCTCTTAAACATTGAAATCATGTAGCTTGACCTTTTCCAAATCCTTTTTATTAACCTAGAACATATAGATAGAGGAGTGGAGTTGACGACATTAATGATTGTATTCAATGTAAAATATTAGCCCAGCCTTGTTTTGCTTTGTTTAGATCAGTTTTTGGTTCAGTTAGTTTAGTTTTTTTTTCTTGTTTTTTTTTTATTACTTTGGGAGTTTTTCTTTTTTGTGATTTTTTTTATTTTTCTTTTTATCATGATTAACTATATTGAGAATTTGGGAGGTCTAGTATACTTGTATTATCTATGTGTCTAGTATCAATAATGTAATTCCAACCTCTTTGTATTGCTATTGTTAGTATGTTTTTGAACATGAAATTCGATAAAAAGATTAAAAAAGAAAAGAAACATTGAAATCAAGCTCGCATGCACCACTTGTGCTGGCAGCACATTCCACAATCTCACATCCCTCTGAATGAAAAAGTTTCACTTTTTGTCCCCCTTAAACTTTCAACTTTCACCCTTAACCCATGATATCTGGTTGTTATCCCACTCAACCTCAGTGGAAAGACCCTGCTTGCATTTATCCTATCTATACCCCTCATAATTTTGTTTACTTCTATCAAATCTTCTTCTATCTTCTATGTTCTAAGGAATAAAGTCCTAACCTATTCAATCTTTCCTTATAACTCAGGTCCTCCAGACCCAGCAACATCCTTGTAAATTTCCTCAGTATGCTTTTGACTTTATTTACATGTTTCCTGTAGGTAAGTGATCAAAACTGCACACAATACTCCAAATCAGGTCTCAACAACATCTTAAACAACTTCAACATAACAGGCCATCTCCTGTACTCAATTTGTTCATTTACGAAGGCCAATGTGCCAGAAGTTTTCTTTATGACCCTATCTACCTGTGATGCCACTTTCAATGAATTATAGACCTGTATTTCAAGATCTCTTTGTTCTACCACCCTCCTCAGTGTTATATCGTTCACTCCGTAAGACCGACCCTGGCTGGTCCTACCAAAGTGCAGCACCTTGCACTTGTCTACATTAAATTCCACCTGTCATTTCTCACCCCATTTTTCCAGCTGGTGCAGATCCTGCTGCAAGTCATAGTAGCCTTCCTCACTGTCCATTACACCTCCAATCTTGGTGTCATCTGCAAATTTGCTGATCTATATCATCAATATCATCCTGATTGTTCATATAGATGACAAACAGCAATGGACTCAGCACCAATCCCTGCAGCACAGGCCTCCAGTCAAAAAGGCAACCATCTACTACCACTCTCTGGCTTCCCCCACAAAACTGATGTCTAATCCAATTTACCATCTCATCTTGAATGCTGAGCAACTGAACCTTCTTGAACAACCTCCCATGTAGGGCCTTTTCAAATACCTTGCCAAAGTCCATGTAGACAACATCAACTGCTTTGCCTTCACCCACTTTCCTGGTAACTTTCTCAAAAAGTTCTGTAAGATTGGTTAGACATGACCTACCACACACAAATCCATGCTGACTATTGTTAATCAGTCCATTATCTATCCAAATACTAATGTAACCAGTTGCAAGAAAGCAGCATCCATTTTCAAAGATCATCACCACCCAGGCCATGCCCCTTTCTTACTGCCCCCATCAGGTGGAAGGCACAAGTGCCTCAGGACATGCACCATCAGGTTCAAGAATAGCTACTACCCTTCAACCACCAGACTTTCGAACAAAAGGGGATAATTACACTCACCCGTAATCCTTCACTTTGAGCAATCTGTATCTTTTCATTTCATGCTCTCATTATTTTTAGATTAGATTATGAGGACACGCAGTCCTGTTTTATTGTCATTTAGTAATGCATGCATTAAGAAATGATACAATGTTTTTCCAAAATGATATCACGGAAACACATAACAAACTGACTTAAAAACTAACAAAAACCACATAATTGTAACATATAGTTACAACAGTGCAAAGCAATACCGTAATTTGATAAGAACAGACCGTGGCACAGTAAAGGTCTTGAAGTCGTTCAAAAGTCCCAACATCTCGCGCAGACAGTGAACCTCCAGTGCTGTCAACTTGCCGATGCAGCTTACTGGAAGATTCCGACCACAGTCCGACTCCGAGACCGTCCAAAAACTCCAAGCCTCCGACCAGCTCTCTGACACCGAGCACCAAGCACCATCTCTGCCGAGCGCTTCGACCCTGGCCCTGGCAACAGGCAATAGACAAAGCCGAGGATTTGGGGCCTTCATCTCCGGAGATTCTCAATCACAAAGTAGCAGCGGCAGCGAAACAGGCATTTCAGAAGTTTCTCCAGGTGTTCCTCTGTGCTTCTAACGGCTGTCTCCAACAAATCAGGATTGTGCACAGCCCCTAGCTAACACATACGATATCAATTGCTATTTATTTATATTTGCACAGTATGTTGTCTTGGTCTTTGATTGATCCTGCTTACAGCTACTATTCTATAGATTTACTGAGTATGGCTACACGAAAAAGAATTTCATGGTTGTACCTACGTACTCTGATAATAAAATGTACTTTGAACTTTGAGACAATCTTCCAATAACGTTCCCACAACTGGTGTCAGACTCACTGACCTATAGTTTTCTGGATTATGTTTAGAGACGTTCTTAAACAGTGGAACAACATTGGTTATCCTCCAATCCTCTGGTACCTTTCCTTTCACTAAGCATGATTTAAGTATCTCTCCTAGGGCCCTGGTAATTTCTGCACTTGCCTCCTATAGGACACAAGGGAACACCTTGTCAGGCCCTGGGGATTTATCTAACCTGATTTGCCTCAAGAAAAAAATTTTCCACGAAAAAATTTTCCGTTTTTTTCATCGGAGTTAAGAGAGGCGGGACTGCGCAGGCATGTGACGTCGGGCAGTGAAGCGCGGAACATTTAAAAGGTCAGAAATCCTGATACGGGTCTAATTTGGAGAAGGAAGGCTGAGATTCGGAGCGGGAGTGCGGCGGAAGCCATTTTGAATTTTCCGTTTTCTCATCTGAGTTAAGAGAGGTGGGACTGCGCAGGTGTGTGACGTCGGGCAGTGAAGCGCAGAAGAATTAAAAGGAACACAGCCTTATACAGCAGGCAGCGTCACTTCCGGGCTGCGGAGTGAGCTGGGAGCAGAGTGAAGGCATAAGGGCTTTGGCTCAACAGGCTTAGGCAGAAACGGGCAAGGCAAAGTAGGTTTGGTTTTCAGTTTTTCCTGTTATTTGAGGAAAGGGGGAAGTATGAGTGTGAGGGCAGATTGCTGTTCTCAGTGTCGGATGTGGGAGGTCCTGGAGTCTCCCAGCCTCCCAGACATCCACATCTGCGCCAGGTGCGCCGAGATGCAGCTCCTAAGAGACTGCGTTAGGGAACTGGAGCTGCAGCTCGATGACCTTCGCCTGGTGAGGGAGAGTGAGGAGTTGATAGAGAGGAGTTACAGGCAGGTGGTCACACCAGGGCCACGGGAGAAAGACAAGAGGGTCACGGTTAAGAGGGGGAAGGGGACGGGCCAAGTACTAGGGAGTACCCCAGTGGCTGTGCCCCTTGACAATAAGTATTCCTGTTGGGGGGGACAGCTTACCTGGGGGAAGCAACAGTGGCTGTGGCTCCAGCACAGAGTCTGGCCCTGTAGCTCAGAAGGGTAGGGAAGAGAAGAGGAGGGCAGTAGTAATAGGGGACTCGATAGTTAGGGGTTCAGAAAAGCAATTCTGTGGACGCAGTCAGGAGACCTGGATGGTAGTTTGCCTCCCTGGTGCCAGGGTCCGGGATGTTTCCGATCGCGTCCAAGATATCTTGAAGTGGGAGGGTGAGGAGCCAGAGGTTGTGGTACATATAGGTACCAATGACATAAGTAGGAAAAGGGAAGAGGTCCTGAAAGGAGAATATAGGGAGTTAAGAAGGGAGTTGAGAAGAAGGACTGCAAAGGTAGTAATCTCGGGATTACTGCCTGTACCACACAACAGTGACAGTAGGAATGCAATGAGGTGGAGGATAGATGCGTGGCTGAGGGATTGGAGCAGGGAGCAGGGGGCAGGGATTCAAGTTTTTGGATCATTGGGACCTCTTTTGGCGCAGGTGTGACCTGTACAAAAAGGACAGTTTGCACTTGAATCCAAGGGGGACCAATATCCTGGCAGGGAATTTGCGAAGGCTACTGAGGAGACTTTAAACTAGAATGGTTGCGGGGTGGGAATCAAATTGAAGAGACTAGGAGAGAGGAGGTTAGTTCAGAAATAGAAAAAGCTAGTAGACAGTGTGTGAGGGAGGATAGGCAGGGGACAGAGATCAGGAGCATTCAGACCAAAGATGTAGGAGACAAGGAAGAAAAAGATAACAAAGTTGTTTGCTCCATTAGGGATAAACAGAGAGTAAGAGGTGGAGAGTTTCTTAAATGCATCTATTTTAATGCTAGGGGCATTGTAAGAAAGGTGGATGATCTTAGAGCATGGATTGATTAGATTATTAGATTATGAGGACACGCAGTCCTCTTTCATTGTCATTTAGTAATGCACACATTAAGAAATGATACAATATTCCTCTGGTGTGATATCACAGAAACACAGGACAGACCAGGAAAAGGCCATGGTCATAGTAAAAAAGTTCAAAGTCCCTCGAAGGTCCCACATCTCATGCAGACGGGAGAAGGAAGAAAACTCTCCCTGCTATGCCCGACCACAGTCCGAGTGTAAAAAGAATCTTAAGAAAGAAATTAGAAAAGCTAAAAGAAGATATGAGGCTGCTTTGGCAAGTAAGGTGAAAATAAATCCAAAGGGTTTCTACAGTTATAGTAATAGCAAAAGGATAGTGAGGGATAAAATTGGTACCTTAGAGAATCAGAGTGAATGGCTATGTGTGGAGCCAAAAGAGATGGGGGAGATTTTGAACAATTTATTTTCTTCGGTATTCACTAAGCAGAATGATATTGAATTGTGTAAGGTAAAGGAAACGAGAAGGGTAGTTATGGAAAGTGTGATGATTAAAGAAGAGGAAGACTGGCACTTCTAAGGAATATAAAAGTGGATAAGTCTCCGGTTCCGGACAGGATATTCCCTAGGACCTTGAGGGAAGTTAGTGTGGAAATAGCAGGGGCTCTGACAGAAATATTTCAAATGTCATTAGAAACGGGGATGGTGCCGGAAGACTGGCGTATTGCTCATGTGGTTCCATTGTTTAAAAAGGGTTCTAAGAGTAAACTTAGCAATTATCGGCCTGTGAGTTTGACGTCAGTGGTGGGTAAATTGATTGAAAGTATTCTTAGAGATTGTATATATAATTATCTGGATAGACAGGGTCTGATTAGGAACAGTCAACATGGATTTGTGCGTGGAAGGTCATGTTTAACAAATCTTATTGAATATTTGGATGAGGATACTAGGAAAGTTGACAAGGGTAAAGCGGTGGATGTTGTCTATATGGACTTCAGTAAGGCCTTTGACAAGGTTCCTCATGGAAGGTTAGTTAGGAAGGTTAAATCGTTAGGCATTAATATCAAAGTAGTAAAATGGATTCAGCAGTGGCTGGATGGGAGATGCAAGAGAGTAGTGGTGTATAACTGTGTGTCAGATTGGAGGATGGTGTGTAGCGGTGTGCCCCAGGGATCTGTACTGGGTCCAATGTTGTTTATCATATATATTAATGATCTGGATGATGGGGTGGTAAATTGGATTAGGAAGTACGCAGGTGATACTAAGATAGGTGGAGTTGTGGATAATGAAGTAGGTTTGCAGAGAGATTTAGATCACCTAGAAGAGTGGGCTGAAAAATGGCAGATGGAGTTTAACGCTGATAAATGTGAGGTGCTACATTCTGGTAGGACTAATCAAAATCGGACATACATGGTAAATGGTTGGGCATTGAAGAATGCAGTAGAACAGTGGGATCTAGGAATAATGGTGCATAGTTCCCTGAAGGTGGAATCTCATGTGGATAGCGTGGTGAAGAAAGCTTTTCATATGCTGGCCTTTATTGATCAGAGCATTGAGTATAGGAGTTGGGATGTAATGTTGAAATTTTATCAGGCATTGGTAAGGCCAAATTTGGAGTACTGTGTACCATTCTAGTCACCAAATTATAGGAAAGATGTCAATAAAATTGAGAGAGCACAGAGGAGATTTACTAGAATGTTACTTGGGTTTCATCTCCTAAGTTACAGAGAAAGGTTGAACAAGTTACATCTTTATTCTTTGGAGTGTAGAAGGTTGAGGGGGAACTTTCTAGAGGTACTTAAAATTATGAGGGGGATAGATGGAGTTGACATGGATAGGCTTTTTCCATTGAGAGTGGGGGAGATTCAAACAAGAGGACATAAGTTGAGAGTTAAAGGGCAAAAGTTTAGGGGTAACATAAGGGGGAACTTCTTTACTCAGAGAGTGGAATGAGCTTTCAGCAGAAGTGGTTGAGGCAGGTTCAATGTTGTCATTTAAAGTTAGATTGGATAGTTATATGGACAGGAAAGGAATGGAGGGTTATGGGCTGAGTGCAGGTCGGTGGGACTAGGTGAGAGTAAGAGTTCAGCACAGACTAGAAGGGCCAAAATGGCCTATTTCCGTGATGTAATTGTTATATGGTTATATGTTATACAGCAAACACCTCCTTCTCATTAAACTGTACAGGGTCCATGAAGTTGATTCCACAGTGTCTCACTTCCACAGGCTCTCTGTCCATCTCCTGATTAAAGACAGATGCAAAAAATGATTTAAGATCTCCGTCATCTGTTTTGGCTCCTCAGATGGATTACCATTCTGATCTTCCTGAGGAACAAGTTTGTCCCTTGCAATACTTTTGCTCTTATCATGCCTTCTTTTAGTCCTCCTCAAGTTTTCTCTTGCATTTCTTATACTCCATAAGCACCCAATTTGCCCGCCTGTCCAAACCTGCTCTGCACCTCCTTTTATCTCTTAACCAGGGGTTCAGTATCTCTGAAAAACCAAGGTTCTTAGCACTTGTTATCTTTACTTTTTATTCTGACAGATGCGTGCAACCTTTGTACCCTCAAAATTTCACCTCTGAAGGCTTCCCACTTTCCTAGTACTCCTTTGCCAAAAAACAGTCTGTCCCTATCCACACTTGCTACATCATTTCTGATACCATCAAAATTAGCCTTTCTCCAATTTAGAATCTCAAACAACAAATCAGACCTATCTTTTTGCATTTTTACTTTGAAACTAATGGCATTGTGGTCACTAAGTTCCCCTACACAAGCTTTTGTCACCTGCCCTGTCTCACGCCCTAATACCAGATCTAGTATCGCACACTCTGTCATTGGGACTTTTATGTACTGATTAAGGAAACTTTCCTGAACCCATTTGACAAACTCTATCCCATCAACCTTTGACAGAATAGGAATCCTAATCGATATGTGGAAAGTTAAAATCACCTACTATGCCAACCTTATGTGTCTTGCAACATTCTGTGATCTCTCTCCAAATCTGTTCATGTAAACTCCGCTGTCTGGTGGGTGGTCGGAAGTATAGCCCCATTAACGTAGTCATATCTTTCTTCTTTCTCAGTTCCACCCATAATTCCTCACTACACAAGTTCTTCAGTCTGTCCTGATGGAGCTCAGCCATGACATTTTCCCTTATAACGCCACCCCTCCTCTTTTTATCCCTCCTGCTCTGTCATGTCTAAAACAATCCCAGACCCCAGAATATTGAGCTGCCAGTCCCAGCCCTTCCGGAATCAAGTCTCACTAACAGCTACAAAATCCTAATTCCAGGTATTGGTCCATGCCCTGAGCTCATCCACCTTTCTTATGATACTTCTTGCATTGAAATATACACAGCTCAGGGTACTAGTTACACCATGCTCAACCTTTTGAAACCACAACATCTATCTCCACAACCTCTCCACTATCTGTTCTGGCATTCTGGTTCCCAATTCCCTGCACCTCTAGTTTGAACCCCACTGTATAGCATTAACAAATTTCCCTGCTAGGATATTAGTCCCCTTCCAGTTCAGGTACAATATGTCTCTTCTATACAGGTCCTTCCTTCCCTGGAAGAGAGCCAAATAATCCAAAAGTCTTGTGACCTCCCTCCTTCACCAACTCCTTAGCCATATGTTAAACTGTATAATCTTCCTATTTCCTATGTAGACCCCTGGTAAGCCTCAGGCTTGCTCAGTTCGCTTTCATCTTGGGGGAGCAGCCTTCGGCCCCACCAAACTCGGTAATCAAGTTTGTGTAGATGCCGTGTGATGTACCCCACACCACCAATTAGCAGACAGCGTACAATATACGATTTACAGATTACACTTTATAAATCTTACTGGAACTACATAATTAATAGAGATACAACATAAAAGGAAAGTAAAAGGCGCCAGACTTATCAAAGTTCAACCACTTCGTGCACAACCGCTGAAGCTCAATTAACGAAGTCTTCTTTCCACCATTCGATCCCTTCCGACCTCCTCGACCCGCCGCCTGGGACCAACCATGGTGGTCGACCAGAGCGCGTCCAGCACGTCCTTCCTCTTCGGCTCTCCTCCCGAAAAGCCCTGTGCCTCGGGCTCCCTTTTGGGTCCGATCTTCGCCCAGCTTACAGCATTTCTCTCATTGCGTCTCCTCTCTCTATTCCCATCGCGCCTTCTGCCCAAAGCCCGTGAAAACAATAGCTTACAGACATACAAGAAAGAATAACATCTATCCTAATTGGTTAGCAAATGAATGCAATTCCCATTATCAATAATTATAACCCAAACAAGCTGCTACCGTTAACTCAGCAGTTAACATTACAGAAAAGCCATTTTATTATAACATAACAACAAAGCCATTTTATTAGCCTTAGCAGTAACATTAAAGATTAAACCCCTTACACTCTCTCCCTACCAAATTTAGTCATGTCCTCCTGACTTCTAAATAACTCGCCAACCCTTCCTGCAGACACAAAAACCCAATCCAGGTACGATAAGTGACATTGCTCCCCAACCAGCAGACCTTACGCCCTGTTCCTCAGGCGCTATATAGGCCAAACTATCTGGGAGTTTCCTAATCTTCCAAGACCTCCATACCCCCTCACCTAAACCCTTCAGGCTTGAACACTACTGGGTCTGATTGCCAAATCCTCTCTCAATCTCTCACTCATGCCCCCAGTGCAACTCAGAGCCTCCTGTCCTGTGCCCAGGCCCCCGCTTCTTTTCCTTCAGGGTCCTGCAGTAACCCAGGCTGTCCACAGCTAGCCCTCCCCACGACACCTGACTCAGTGGGAGAAGGGCCAAAAGTCTCTTCCTCAATCAAGGGGAAGTTAGTGAAAGGCAGCATGTACCACACATCCAGCACATCATTCTTCTAATCCGTATTCTTCCCCATTTCCTCGATTGGTAGCTGCTGGTTGGTTCTCTCCATGCTGGAGCACTTGGCTTGGGCTGCTTCTGCAGCCTCTTCAGCCCCCCGTAATCGAGACGACAGATTCTTCCTGGACTCCTCCAACTCTCGCCACAGTCTCAGCAGTTCTGACTCCCGCTTCTTGGCAATCTCAATCTGGGACGCAGTTACTCCACCAGCTTCTTCCACCCCGACCCAAAAACGTTTTTCCACTTCATTTAAACTGTCGATGGTTATCTTCAGGTTCCCTTCAAGCTTCTGCTTTCCGCTTCAGAGATCTGTCCGCAATTGCTTTGCCTCCTCAGAAGTGTAGTCAAACTCCCCTCTCTGGGCCCTCAGTTTTCTGTTGGCCTTCGTCAGACAGCTTCCTTGGTCTTCCCCAACGTGCAAGTCTTCCAAACTTTTCTGGATCAATTTCTCCAGTTTCTGCTGATCCTTTCGAAGGTTGGCTATTGTTTCATCTCTCTGGATTAATTCATCAGTAAGTGGCCGCAGTTTCTGCTGGAAATTCCGGTTCTCCGTCTCCACGTTGACAAGCGTGGACTCTTAAGTCTTCAAGGTTTGTCCCAAAAGTGCGGCACTCAGTCTCCAGCCTGCATTTCTGAGCGCTCAGTTCAGCGATGCAAATCCCCTCTCTCCCCAGTGTCTCCATCCAATTGACGACTTGGGTTTCCAGCCCCAGGTCCACCACCGTCTGTTCCAACACCAGGAAGTTCAACTGGTATCTCGGGTCATTTCTCTCAGATTGCACCAAACTCCGATGGCCAAAAACTACTCCACATTTTACACTTTACCTCTATCGCTCCCCCCCCCTTTCTTCTCCAAGGGAGGGTAGGCACACAACAGCAGATTCAAGGGGTGCCTCGCTTTGCCGTAGTCCCTGGCGAATCTCCAAGATTTACCATAGAATTCCACAGCTGAACACAGAGCACGCACGAACTGCATCCTTCTCCAGAGCTGGCACTCGTCCAAAGAAAGTTTTTATTCTTTAACTCTTTGTCGCCCGGGCTCCAGCACTCGCCTCGCATCATAGTCCCCCAAGGCGAATCCAAACCCTAGGCGATCATCCACATCAGCCAAAACTCCAAATACCTCCACATCCCCCATGGTCTTCCCCGTGCCCCCGCGGGAAAGTTGCAAGGGCTCCGGATGTGCCCTGTGGCATCTTTTCGGAAGGGAAGAATCCGAGGGGGCCTATAACGGCCGTCTTCTCCTTGTCGTCCTCACTTATCGGGATCTGGCAACACCCACTCCTCAGATCCAGCACATTAAACCACGTCGCACCATTCAGACAGACCATCACCATCGCGTCTTCGGCCCTCAGGACCGTATTCTGGTCAATGACAGTGAGCCTGCTCAGAGTCCTATAATCCAGGGGTCCTCAACCTTTTTTGCACTGCGGATCGGTTTCATATTGACAATATTCTTGCGGACCGGCTGACCCGGGGGGGGGGGGGGTAGGGTTGCCAACGTACAAGAGTAGCAGTCAAACACATTGTTAACCCCTAAAAAAAGACTACAATGACCATGAAGCCTTGCGCGGGCACCAGTGCGCATGCGTAACTTGCGGAAGTGCATACGTGCCCAATTTTTAAAAATCGTTTTTGCCGATTCTGTTGTGGGGGGGGGGGGGGTGTTAGTCACACAGCACATATTTTCCTCGCATGAATATAGCGAGAAGACAATTGTCGGGGAGGACAGGGGAGCTTGAAGTATTGAAAGAATTTCCAGTAAAAGTGGTAGAGGCAGGTTCGATATTATCATTTAAAGTTAAATTGGATAGGTATATGGACAGGAAAAGAATGGAGGGTTATGGGCTGAGTGCAGGTCGGTGGGACTAGGTGAGAGTAGCGTTCGGCACGGACTAGAAGCGCAGAGATGGCCTGTTTTCGTGCTGTAATTGTTATATGTTATATAAGTCACTTATAATAGCATCATAACATTTTAAGTAACGTTTGGATATTAAACACACAGCGCATATTTTCCTCGTATGAACATATAAAATCATTGCAACGCACCAATATCGCTGAATCAGTGGGAGCCCTGGGCTTGTTTCCCTGCAACAACACCGTCCCATTGAGGGGTGATGGGAGACAGCGATCCACGTAGGGGGTTCCTTATGTCCAGTCTATTCCACAATTTAGTTTTCGTTGCATTCATTGCAGAGATATGTTGGAAATTGAAGCAACGTTTTCAGTGCTTTCGTGGCTACCTCAAGATATTTAGCCTTGACTTCGATCCAGAATGCCGGTAGAGATGTTATTGCAAACATACTTTTCAGCCCGCCGTCATTTGCAAGCTCGAGGAGTTGATCGCCTTCCCGCGCTGACATGGATGACGCGCAGGTCATAACCTCGCATGCGTTCAAGCTCAACGGTGGCCGTGACAGGGAATGAGGAAAGGTGCAGCTGACTCCTATCGCCAAATCATATCGTTTCCTCGCGGCCCGGTAGCGCATGCCTTGCGGCCCGGTGGTTGGGGACCACTGCTATAATCCACACACACACACACACACACACACACACACACACACACACACACACACACACACACACGCTGCCTACGTCTTCCACGGCTGCAGGGCCCAGTCGCCGCGACCTCTCTTTCACCGAGGTGTCTTCTGCGGTCAACTCCCCTCCCTCGTGGTATTTCGGAGGGTCCACTAAGAGGGTCTCACCCTCAGATACTTCCTCCAGGCCGTACAACCATCGGCTCTCATTTAAATTTGGTACCGGCCCCATGCTGCTACACACATCCTCACAAGCAGCTCGAAACACTGTATGCACAGATAGTGCCCCCAAACAGCTCTCACTCGCCTCCTCCTGGCAGGTTCCCATGCGCCTCCTCATCAGCGGGGTGTTGGTTCAGAACCAGAATTGAACCACTGCCCATCGCTCCAGAGTCCGGACACATCAGCATTAACGATTCACAACCCCCTGACACCCACACATTGGCCTCCAAGAACTCCAGTTTCACTGACCGATAACCATTGTCTGGATAATCACCAGCACTGGTACCCCAAATCTCCAGTGCCCTTAATGTTGTCAAGGGCAAATGCTTCAGAAACCGGTTGTAAAACGAACTGTATAACAAGTTACCCTGTGCCCCAGTGTTGAGGATGGCCTTAGCATCACTTCCCTCCATCCGTAACGACAGCTGAGGACGTGGTCCCGCTAAACCTTCAGGTATAGGGTCTTTTCCTTTCGGGAGTTCCTTGGTCCATTGCTGGGAACGTGCTCCCCCAGAGACCCCAAGCCCTTCCCCCACTAGGCCTCCACTAAGTTTCCCGACACCTCTCTGATCTGCTGAACAGCTGAGGGAGGGGCTGATCTCCCTGGCACTGCAAGCAATTTATCTGCCCCTCTAGCCAGAGAAGATAGCCTGAAAGCTTTCCACTCCTTTAGGGGTGGACATTATCCCAAACACCAGGCGGAGCCTGCGATAGCTGTAACACTTATTCACAGACACTACCTCCAAATCAGACCACTCTTCCCTCTCTCTCCTAACAGTATGGACAGCCCATGCCCCCACCTCACCAGGAGCACCAATAGACACTGGCAGTCCCACCACCATCTCGTCAGCGCTAGTCTGAACTCAAAAAAGACCTCCGGGATACCAACAGCCACCCCACCCAACATGCATGCAGTAATAACCAGCAATCCCACAGAGGTACATCAGCTCTCCACCCCTGCAGCATGCATAAATTAAACAGGGCAATCACACAGATCCACAGAATCCAATCCCGGATGAGCCCCCACAATGTAGACTCCTGGTAAGCCTCAGGCTCGCTCAGCTCACTTTCATCTAGGGGAAGCAGCCTTTGGCCCCGCCAAACTGTGTAATCAAGTTCGTGTAGATGCTGTGTGATGTACCCCACACCACCAATTAGCAGACAGCGTACAATATACGATTTACAGATTACACTTTATAAATCTTACTGGAACTATGTAATTAATAGTGATGCAATATAAAAGGAAAGTAAAAGGCACCAAACTTATCAAAGTTCAACCATTTTGTGCACAACTGTTGGAGCTCAATTAATGGAGTCTTCTTTCCACCATTCGATCCCTCTGGCCTCCTTGACCCGCTGCCTGGGACCAACTATGGTGGTCAACCAGAGCGCGTCCAGCATGTCCTTCCTCTTCGGTTCTCCTCCAGAAAAGCCCTGTGCCTTGGACTCCCTCTTGGGTCGTATCTTCACCCAGCTTACAGCATCATGTCTCCTCTCTCTGTCCCCATCGTGCCTTCTGCCCAAAGCCCACAGAAACAATAGCTTACAGACACACAAGAAAGAATAACATCTATCCTAATTGGTTAGCAAATGAATACAATTCCCGTTATCAATAATTATAACCCAAACAAACTGCTACCGTTAACTCAGCAGTTAACATTACAGAGAAGCCATTTTATTATAACATAACAAAGAAGCCTTTTATTAGCCTTAGCAGTAACATAAAAGATTAAACCCCTTACACCTATTTCTAGCACGTGGCACGGGTAGTAATCCAGAATTCAGGTCCTGCCCTTTAACCTAGCACCTAACTCCCTGAACTCCCCATGCAGAAACTCATCACTCATTCTACCCATATCATTGGCCCATGACCTCTGGTTGCTCACACTCCCACTTAAGAATGCTGAGAACTTGATCTGAGATATCCCAGACCCCGGCACCTGGGAGGCAACATACCATCCAAGAATCTCATTCTCGCCCACAGAACTTCCTTTCAGTTTCCTTAACTAATAAATCCCCTATCACCATAGCTCGTCTCTTCATTCCCCTTGCCTTCTGAGTCACAGGCCAGATTCATTGTCTGAGACCTGACCACTATGACTTTCCTCTGCTTGCTCAACCCTCCCAACAGTATCAATAATAATATACCTGTTGTTGAGGGGGATGTCCTTAATCCGTTTCCCCTTCCTGACTGTCACCAAGTCTCCTGTGTCCTGCACCTTGGATGTAACTACCTCTCTATATGTCCTATCTATCACGTCCTCAGCCTCCCGGATGATCTGGAGTTCATCCAGTTCCAGCTCCAACTGCTTATCGTGGATTGTTCAGAGCTGCACTTCTCGCAAGTGTAGTTGTCAGGGACACTGGACGTCTTTCTGCCTTCCCACATCCTGCAAGAGGAGCATCCCACTATCCTGCCCGGCATCCCTACTGTCCTAACCGAGCAAATATAAAGAAGGGGAGAGGGGAGTCAAACTTCCATCTACAGCTTTTTGTTTTTGCTTTCTCTGACTGAAGCCTCTCTTTGCTGAAGCTTAAAAATCTCCACTTTAATTCTGTCCACTCCGATTATGGCTGCTGCAATGATGACCACGCCATTTGACCCTGTCTTACTTTAATTTGTTCTTACAAATCAATCTCAAACATTGATTGACCGTTGCTCAAAGCTCCATAAAACTGCCAGGAGTCACTGCCTTAAATAGTCGATCAGTGAACCTGAGTGAATTACGTCCTCTCAAGCTTCTGATCTTTCTGATGGTCATTGGTCAAAGCTCTTGACATTTCCCTATTCTGCCTGCACATCTCAGCCCTAGGCTTTCCTTCTGTTACAGTCCAAGTGAGGAATATCGGAGGCAGTGTAGCATGCGTCCCTGCCTCACCTGTGTGCTGCCCTCCAGTGTTCAGTTGGTGGAATGACAGGCTGGATTCCTGGAAACTGTACCATCAATTTGCAGGACATGTCACTCAGGATCTTGGACCATATATGTGTTTCTTGTGCGACTATTTTTTTCTCACTATTTTGAATGTGTTGCATATGTTTTGTACCTTGGCTCCAGAGGAATGCTGTCTTGTTCAGCTGCATAGTTGAATGATAATTAAACTTGATTTGAGTTGATCTGTTCTTGAATGTGCTAGTGGCTATTGGAGGGTCTTTAGTATAACCCCATCGGAGTGATTGCACTGTTCATATCCATATAGATTCAGTGGTTGAGTCATCAAGATTTTGAGCATTTTTGCTGACCTTGGCTGCTTATTAAGGATGATTTGTAATTGTGAAATCACGGATAATTGGACTGGATCCCCCTCTAACAACAGCAACAAATTGCACTGCATCACACTTTTAACACAAGATGCTTCAGAGGATAGAAAACAAAACATAAAATTTGATCTCAATAACAAATGTTAGACAGGTGAGTAGGGTGAAAGGGAATTTCATATGCACTTTTATGGAAGAACAGCACTGAGATTTTTGGAGAGTGTTCTAGAGCCTCAGCGTGAGGCAGTTGACGCTATGCTCACTGATGGAGATTGATGTAAACCAAGAATTCTCGAGGGCAACCAGAATTGTATGATTGCAAAAACAGTAAAGGTTCAAGAACTGCAATGAATTCTAAGAACATGGAACATCATGGAGTGAGATATATTACTGGGATAGTGCTAAACTGGTCTAGGTAATTACCAAGATAGGGAAAAGTTTGGGACAATGGAGGAGAACAGATGTATGGATGGGAAGGTCTACTATGTCGGGAAATAAATAATCCTTAAGCAATGTCACTCTTGTTTATCTCTTACGATAGAGGTAAGAGTATAAACTCAGTGGTCACATTATTAAGTACCTCCTGAAACTAATAAAATGGTCACTAAGTGTATGCTCAAGGCCTTCTGCTGTAACCCATCCACTTCAAGACGGAATATGTTATGTGTTCAAAATGCTCTTCTGCACGCCACTGTTGTAACGGGTGGTTTCTCCTCTGCCCTTTCTCATTAACAATGCATTTTTGCCCACGGAACTGCCACTTACTGGATGTTTTTTTTATGTTTTGTTTTTCATACCATTCTCTGTAAAACTCCTGTGATTATTGTGTGAAAATCCCAGGAGATCAGCTGTTTCTCAGAACCTAATGAAAGGTCTCAGCTCTAAACGTCGACTATTTATTCTCATCCATAGATGCTGCCTGACCTCCTGAGTTCCACTACCACATTGTGTGCATTGGTCTAAATTTCCAGCATCTGCAGTACCTCTTGTATTTCTTAGGTACTAAAAAACAACCCCATCTGGCGCTAACAATTATTCCGTGGTCAAAATCACTTAGATCACATTTCTTGCCCCATTCTGATGTTTGGTCAGAAAAATAATGTCTGCACATTTTTATGCATTGAGTTGCTGCCACACGATTGACTGATTAGATATTTGCATTAATGAGCAGGTGTACAGGTGCATTTAATAAAATGGCAAATGAGTGTACATCAGAGGTAGCGAGATAGAGAGAGGCAGGAAGAAAGGAGATCAAGGGACAGCAAAAGAGTGAGAACACAGTCCATAATAAACAAGATTAGGACATCTGCAGAGATGGAGAGCAGGGCAGAATGATAAAGAGGGAGAGAGGCAGAAATGGAACTTGATTGAAAAGGGCATCATGTATTGGAAATGTTGGTAGACAGATATGGCAAGAGACATGACAAAGCACAGAAAGCAGAAATGGAGCTCATAGCAGAGAAGGCAATACTGGTAATTAGAGACAGAAAGGGAAGTAGATGTTTCACCGTCCTACCACAATCCCCACTTTTCTGAGGAAGCTATTCTGTCTATTAATCTCACTTTCCCCACGTTAGAAACAACACAAATAGTGAGTACAAGCAGAACTAGAAATGACGTGGCAAGCAGTCAGTGAAGATTTATTTTTATTTTAATTCACCCATTAATAATCAGCGGCACGGTTAGGGGAGTGGGAACCCAGCCAAATGAACTGTTGCATATGGCTGAAGTCATATCTCAATGGGATTTTGGGAAATCTCAGGCTAAAAAGCCATCCTGGGATCATGCACAGTTATGGGTAACAGCAATCGGTCCCATCGTCACACAGTCTTTTGCCTTCGTTATAATCTTGATCACAAGGGAGTGCACTGCATGTTCCTTTGAGATATTTGCAGGTTATGGTGCTTGAATCTGAAAATGCAGCATCAGTAAATACAGAGTTAATATGGGTATTGCTCAACATTGGAAAAAAAGAATTACAAGGGGTAATTGATAAGTTCGTGGCCTAAGGTAGAAAGAGACAATTTTAGAAAACCTAGCACATTTATTTTTCAACATAGTCCCCTCCTACATTTGCACACTTAGTCCAGTGGTCGTGGAGCATACAGATCCCTTCTTCGTAGAAGTGGTCCATAGCAGGGACAATTGATAAGTTCGTGGCCTAAGGTAGAAGGAGATGAGTTATACCGCTCCTGTTACATGCACGTGCAGTTCAACTCTTTGAGTGAAAATACAGAAAGTTTGAAGTTAATAACTCATATCCTTCTACCTTAGGCCATGAACTTATCAATCACTCCCGCTGTGGACCACTTCTGGAGATCCAAGGCACTGACTTCTGCAAAGAAGGGATCGGTATGCTCCACGACCGCTGGACTAAGTGTGTACATGTAGGAAAAATAAATGTGCTAGGTTTTCTAAAATTAACTCCTTCTACCTTAGGCCACGAACTTATCAATCACCCCACGTAGATTTCCACAGTATCTTTGACAACCTCAGAGCATTATCTAAGACTTGATGAAGGGCAATATTACAGAGGTGTATAAAATCGAGAAGGGTACAGATAGGCTGGATGCACAGAGATGAGGGAATCAAGAAGAGAGGGCTTACAATTAATAGAACCCCGAGGGGCAACTTTTCCACCCAGAGCATGCTCCATATTTGCATAAAGTTTCAGCCCAAAATGTCAACTGTTTATTCCTCTCCATAGATACTGACTGACCTATTGAGTTCCTCCAGCATTTTGAGTTTGTTACTCTGAATTTCCAGCATCTGCAAAATCACCAGTTTATAATTTTCTAGGGCATTGAGTAAGGGACATTAACATTTAAGACTCTTGGACAGGGGAGTTTTAGAGGGACAAAGTGCAGCAGCTGTAATGGGTATACTGGTCCACATGGACTAGTTGAGCCAAATGGCCTGCTTCCATGCTGTATGAATCTATTGATGTATGAATTTATCAATAGTCAGTGTTGCAAATATCACAGTCATTTTTTGTTTTACACGGTTGGATCAAACCAAATATACAATATTTACTGTTAGTCTCGATTTTAAAACTGATTGAAGGGTAATTATTGACCCATGGAGAAATTTCCATTAATTCATTTATTTTTATTTAGTGATACACCATGGAGTTGGCCCTTCAAGCCACACCACCCCAGGAACCCCACAACCCTGATTAACCCTAAACTAATCATGGCACAATTTACAGTGACAAATTAGCCTACATAGAACATGGACTTCTACAGCACATTACAGGCCCTTTGGCCCACAATGTTGTGCTGACCATGTAACTTATTCAAGAAACTGCCCAGAATTTCCCTACCACATAGCCGTCTATTTTTCTAAGCTACATGTACCTATCTAAGAATCTCTTAAAAGACCCTATTGCATCTGCCTCCACCACCTTCGCCGACAGTGCATTCCACGCACTCACCACTCTCTGTGTGAAAAACTTACCCCTGACATCTCCTCTGTACCTACTTCCAAGCACTTTAAAACTATGCTCCCTCGCATTAGCCATTTCAGCCCTGGGAAAAAGGCTCTGGCTATCCACAAGATCAATGCCCCTCATCATCTTATACACCTCTGTCAGGTCACCTTTCAACCTCCGTCGCTCCAAGGAGAAAAGGCCAAGTTCACTCAACCAATTTTTATAAGGCATGCTCTCCAATCCAGGTGACATCCTTGTAAATCTCCTCTGCACCCTTTCTATGGTTTCCACATCCTTCCTGTAGTGAGGTGACCAGAACTGAATGCAGTACTCCAAGTACTACCTGTTATGTCTTTAGACTGTGAGAGGAAACCAGAACACCTAGGAAAAATCCACGTATTCCACAGGGACGGCATACAGAGACTCCTTACAGAACGGCGATGGATTTGAGCTCTGAACTCCGGAACAGCCCAAGCTATAATAGTTTCACACTAACCGCTGCTCTGCCTATTCCCCCAAATCTTGCTGTGCAGATGCTTATTCGAATATGGTAAGAAATATTAACATTCGATCTGAGAAATAACAGTGCACACTTAATGATGCCCTGAAGAATACATGTTCAAATTTCAAGGTAAATTTATTATCAAAGTACCTATATATCACCATATATTGCCCTGAGATTCATTTTATTGTGAGTATCTAAGTCTCTGAATTTGGAATTTCAGAGTCTGCTCAATGAATCAATGAATGCATAGAGTCTGCATCGGCAGCAAACATTTGTTTGCACAGATCTTATTTACTTCCCCGCATATCCATCATCTTCCTCAAGATTCTTACACTAAACTAAGGAGAAAATGAAATAACCAATGGATCCACCAGCTTGTACATCTCTGGGATGTGGGAGGAATATGGGGACCCAGGGGAACACAGAGAACATACAAACTTCATATAGACAATACCTGGGATCAGGGATACTCATGGGGTGTAGGGGCCATAGAGCATCACTTGTATTCTCTTGTCCATTCTGATGATGTTATGATTAAAGGGCCACCTGCTTCTCAATGCCATAATTTTCTGGAGCAGATCACAGTGTATATATAGTATATATATTGTGGATAGGGATCAGAGAAAACACGAGTGGACTCACCCACCAACTGGAGATCAGGTGGTAGTAACAGAAGACCAAGAATCAGAACCAGAACTTTCATCATGTTGAGAAGAATTCTGTGAGTGAGCTGTGGTCCGTGGAGGAAAGGATGCCTATTCGGTCTGGGTTAGATTTTTCCTGGTTTTTGTCTATAGGTTGTGTGTGACGTAGGAACATGATTTTTTTTTTAGTTATTTCTCAGCTCATTTAATGTCATCTCTCTTTGAAGAAGTTTGCCAGTTAGTTAAACATTTACTTGCGGAATGGAGCAGGTGCAGGGTGAGGCTCCCAATGGTCTTGGATCCAGTTGATTAACTATGAAGTTAATCTTCACTGAATAGGATCCAGACATCAAGTACTTCCTCTCAAGAACATATCATCAGTGCCTACCAAAAAACACCTGCACTGCCGCCTTTAATCAATAATTCTTGTTCACGATACTTTGAAACAGCTAGTATGACCATACGCCCATCATGCCTTAGGATGAACCCAATCCTGGAGGGTGAATATATCTTCTCTCCCATTCCTTAAAGTTACAAGGTCAATTAATATCTGAGCTGCAGTATTAAAGCAACTTACAGAAAGAGTCAAATATTTCCATTTAACTCTAAAGCTGGCATCTACCTAACAATGCTGGCAAGTGCTGGAAATCCGCACATAAAATGCTGAAGGAACTCAGCAGGTCAGGCAGCATCTGTGGAGAGGAATAAAGAATCAACGTTTCCGGCCGAGACCCTTCATTAGGACTGGAAGGGAAGGCGGAAGAATCGAGAATAAGGGGGTGGAGATGTACAAGTTGGCAGATAATAAGATAAGCCAGCTGAGGGGGAAGGTGGGTGAAGGAAGGGAATGAAGTGAGAAACTGGGAGGTGATGGTTGGAGTAGGTAGCTCCCTATTACAACTGGAAGGGGATAATTGAAAGATACCTCTCAGCTTCTCATTTTGTCTCCCCTCCATTACCCACCCACCTCCTCCTCCTTATATGGCTTCACCTATCAGCTGCCAGCTCGTACCCCTTCTCCTCCACTCAGCATTCTTATTATTCTGGCCTGCTCTCTTCTTTTCCAGTCCTAGTGAAGGGTCTTGTCCTGAAAGGTCAACTGTTTGTTCCTCCCCAATGAAAAGTTGTGTAGGCATGCCTCGTTTATGAAATAATCAGACCAATCCATCTTGGCTACGTACAATACAATGAGCTGAGTAGCGGAAGCTCTAATATTCACATTTATTCACCAGTAGTCTAAATGTCGATGTTGAATTTGAGCTTCACCAAGATTGCGTTTCAGATTTCATTAGCTGCAAAATAGTGACTATTCTTGACATCCAAATGGCATTCAGCAATGTGTCAACAAGGAGTCTGTTAAAACTAAAGTTAATGTTCATGGTTCAAAAATGACTCTGGAAGAACTTAATCAGAATCTATTTCTTCAAAGGTACCACTTGACCCGTGGGGGTCTTCTACCTTTCAGTTTTTCCAGTACCTGCACTCTGTATTGTCTTGATGTTCATGTTGTAGATCTCTCATTCTTAATGGAACAGAAGGGCATTGAAGTTCCAAGTGCACATAGTGGCCACTTTATTATGTACAGGATGCACTTAAGAAAGTGGTCACCGAGTTTATATTTGTGGTCTTCTGCTGTAGTTCATTCATATACTCTTCTATACATCACTGTTGTAACATGTGGTTATTTAAGTTATTGTCACCTTCCTGTCAGCTTGAAGTAGTCTGTCCATTCTTCACTGACCTCTCTCATTAACAAGGAGTTTTTGCCCACAGAACTGTTGTTCACTGAATGCTTTTTTCTGTTTTTCACACTATTCTCTGTAAACTCTAGAGGATGTTGGGTGTGAAAATTCTAGAAGATCAGCAGTTCTGAGATATTCAAACAACCACATTTGGCACTAACAATCATTCCACAGCCAAAGTCAGTTAGATCATATTTCTGATGTTTGGTCTGAACAACTGAATATCTTGACGAGGCCTGCACACTTTTATGCATTGAGTTGCTGTCATATGATTGGCTGATTGGAAGTTTGTACTAACGAGCAGGTGTACAGTTGAATCTGATAAATTGATCACTGATTGTATATGATTGCATGTAAATGGCATCACACATAGGGTGGTGTAGAAAGCATTTTTAATTGCCTTTGTCAGTCAGGGCATTGAGTATGGGAGTTGCAATGTCATTTTGCAGTTGTACAAGACGTTGGTGAGGCCACATTTTGAATATTGTGTTTAGTTTTTGATCACTCTACTGCAGGAAAGATGCCATTAAGGTGGAAAGAATAAAAAGGAGACTTACTATGAAGCTGCTGGCACTTGTGGGTCTGTTGTGAGGTCGAGCAGTTGAGACATTCTTCATTGGTGCCTCGTAGAATGTGGGTGTTCTTAGAGACATATGTAAAATCAAGAGGGGCACAGACTTATTGCCAGCTTTGGAAAATCAAGAACTAGAGAATGAACGTTTAATTAGAATGAGAGGGCATTCATGTAGTCAAAACCCAAGGGGCACTGTTTTCACCCTGCAATTGGCTGGTATATGGAATAATTTTCAGAGGAAGTTCTTGAGGTGGTTATAACACCATGGTGGTAGTGCGATCACTCGAGTTGAGTATGATATTTTCCCAAGGAATTTTCTATTGGTGGGTCCTCAGGTGGCTGTAGAGGCCGATCCAGGATCCACATATTCTGCTGCTGTGTGGGTGAGAGTAGGTGGTGGCTGTGGTTAACAGTTTGGCCTCTTGGTTGTTCAGTCTCGCCTTTCACCGCTGCCGCCTGTTCTCTACGGCACAATGGAGGTCATCCTATGTAGCGCAGCTCCCTCTTGAACAGATTTCCTCCAGGTGTATCTATTGAGTGCAATATCTTCCCAATTTTTAGATGTCATGTTAAATTTCTTCAGGCTGATTTTGATGTTTAACTTTGAAGTATTTCCTTTGCCCACCAGGGGCTCACTGACCTTCCTTCAATGGGGAATAAAAGGATGTGTCTGGGGAGACGTGGGTTTGGCATCCAGGTGACACGACCTATCCATCAGAGTTCGTGTTGCTTTATCATGTTGGCCTCCTCCAGTACACTGGTGTTAGTGCATCATTCTTCTAGCTAATCCTCAAAATCTTTCATAAGGATCATTGGTGATACTGTTCCAGTGTTTTCAGGCACCCGGTGGTCCAGGATTCAGCTCTGTACAGTAATGTGGGAAGGACAACTATTCTATAGATCAAAAATTTTGTTTGGACCTATAGGTCACGATCTTCAAAGACTCTTTTCCGTAATGTTTCATAGACTCTACTAGCATGACTCACAATAGGATTGTTTAAGAAGCATGGATAAGTACATGGATAGGTAAATTTAGGGAAGCAGAGAAGTGGGACTAGCTTAAATGGGATCTTTACTGCATGGGCAGTTGGGCTGAAACCCTATATAGATGAGGCAAAGATTTAATTTCACCATGCAGCAGGGATTTAAAGGCAGTAGGACTACCTCCTTAACAAGACACATAATTAATTTATATGGGCAACACACATCAAAGTTGCTGGTGAACGCAGCAGGCCAGGCAGCATCTGTAGGAAGAAGTACAGTCGACGTTTCAGGCCGAGACCCTTCGACAGGACTAATTTATATGGAGCTGTTTTCAGTCTGGGACAGTTTTGGGGGGAAGGTGTAATAGACAACTGGTGCAGGAGTAGGTCATTTGGCCTTTCGAGCCAGCACCGCCATTCACTGTGATCATGGCTGATCATCGACAATCAGTACCCCGTTCCTGCCTTCTCCCCATATCTCTTGATTCCACTATCTTTAAGAGCTCTATCTAACTCTTTCTTGAAAGCATCCAGAGAATGCTTTCAAGAAAGAGCGCACGCGGCCTCTCTGGTGAAATGATATCGTATTTGTTAAATAGGGGCCGTGCACAATCCTGATTTGATGCGAGACGGATGTGAGAAGCACGGAGGAACAGCAGGAGAAACTTCTGAAATGCCCAGTTCGCTGCCGCTGCTACTGTGCGATCGAGAAACTCTGGAGGGAAGGCCCCAAATCCTCGGCTTTGCCTGTTGCTGGCGGCTGGGGCTGGGGTCGAAGCGCTCAGCAGAGATGATGCTTGGTGCTTGGTGTCGGAGGCTCGAAGATTTCGGACGGACTGAGAGTCGGACTGTGGTCAGGTACTTCCAGGATGCCGCATCGGCAAGTTTGCGGCGCTGGAAGCTCATGGTAGGGAGAGTTTTCTTCCTTCTACCATCTGTTTGAGATGTTGGGACTTTCGAGAGACTTCGAGACTTTTTTTTACCGTGCCCATGGTCTGTTCTTCTATCAAATTACGGTATTGCTTGCACTGTTGTAACTATATGTTATAATTATGTGGTTTTTGTCAGTTTTTCAGTCTTGGTCTGTCTTGTGTTTCTACGATATCACACTGCAGGAACATTGTATCATTTCTTAATACATGCATTACTAAGTGACAATAAAAGAGGACTGCATGTCCTCATAATCTAATCTAATCTAAATGGCCTCCACTGCCTTCTGAGGCAGAGCATTCCACAGATTCACAACTCTCTGGGTGAAAAAGTTTTTCTTCAACTCCATTCTAAATGGCCTACCCCTTATTCTTAAAGTATGGCCTCTGGTTTTGGACTCCTCCAACACTGGGAACATGTTTCCTGCCTCTAGAGTGTCCAATCCCTTAATAGTTTTATATGTTTCAATCAGATCCCCTCTCATCCTTCTAAATTCCAGTGTATACAAGCCCAGTCGCTCCAATCTTTCAACATATGACAGTCCCGCCATCCCGGGAATTAACCTCGTGAACCTATGCTGCACTCCCTCAATAGCAAGAATGTCCTTCCTCAAATTTGGAGACCTAAACTGCACACAATACTCCAGGTGTGGTCTCACCAGGGCCCTGTACAACTGCAGAAGGACCTCTTTGCTCCGATACTCGACTCCCCTTGTTATGAAGGCCAACATGCCATTAGCTTTCTTCACTGCCTGCTGTACCTGCATGCTTATTTTCAGTGACTGATGAAGAAGGACACCTAGATCTCGTTGTACTCCCCTTTTCCTAACTTGACACCATTCAGATAGTAATCTGCCTTCCTGTTCTTGCCACCAAAGTGGCTAACCTCACATTTATCCACAATAAACTGCATCTGCCATGCATCTGCCCACTCACCCAACCTGTCCAAGTCACCCTGCATTCTCATAACATCCTCCTCACATTTCGCACTGCCACCCAGCTTTGTGTCACCTGCAAATTTGCTAATGTTACTTTTAATAATAATATAACTCAAAATTCATGATCCTTTTGTTCATTATCTGCCTTCCAATTCATTGGGTTGTTTCCCAGAGTTCGAAATGTTAAAATGTTCATGTTTGTCCTGCCTGGGTTTGTGCTCAATATTACTTTTTCTTTTGAATCATCACTTGTGTTATTAAGGATACATGCAGAAACCGTAGAGAAAACAAGTGGTGAAATAGAATGCCTTGCCCAGAATGCCAGAACAAAAGATCCGGAAATTAGATTCTGCTCTCTGATGTTTTGGGTTGAGCACATACTAGATTTTCATCTTGGCTCTCGCTCTGACCCAGATAGGCAAGAAGTAAAGCCAAAACTCTCACATAAATGGATGGAGGCTGATCATTTAATCTGACGCATGTTTGCCCTGCTTGCTGTTTCTTGTGCCCAACAGCACTCTGGTTTCCATACTCACAGGACATCATGACCATTCACTACATCCTTGTGCTTGTTGCTGCCGCTGCCTGCTGGGGTGAGTAATCGAACAGCTCGGTTTCTAATGGTAAAGCTCCGCTCAGGCTTCGAGGGTGGAGAGGAGAATGAGACAATGCCATAGAGCCAGAAGAAGCATGAAGCAGGGCAATGGGGTATATTCCTCAGTGTGGACGTTGTGGCTCACTTGGCAAAAAGAAGATAAATTGGCAGGGTCCCATGGTGAAGGATTCTCCAAAAGCCATACAGAGCTAATGTACCCTCCTAGACACAGGTATGTGAGAGGGGGTTGGTTTGTGTGTGTGGGGAGGGGAGAGCTTCTGGGCAACACTAAAGATGTAAGTGAGAAGGATCAGAGGCCCTATCTATAATCTATCTAGAACCTTTATATCTTGTATTTAGAAGGGGTCGGGGAGAGAATTAGAGAAATAAGCATATGGATAAAGGCATTGTTATATATGGGGCTGGGTGCAGGAAGGCATTTGGGGTGTGGAGATCTCTAGATCCAATCCACTTCCCACATATATGGCACAGACATAGGGGGCAGAATCAGACAGGAGCTATTAAAAATTCCCACGTTCAGGATGAGGTGGGAATAGTGGTAGAGGGACTCCAGAAGAAGGGTTAGAGGCACCTTGACAGTTACGGAGGAGGGGGCTGTTTGCAGATTTAGAAGGGTTTTCTCTGAAACAGGAGGGAGGGGTTCGCGGGATCTTCTCATAGATACATCAAAGAGCTATGCCCAGATACAGGAGAAATAGAAATATATAAGCACTTTAGAGACTATCCCTAATATGGAAATATTAAAGTGACTTTAGACTGCAAGGGTAAGGAAGTGCGTGTGCGTTTCGGCGAAGGGGTTTGGATACAGGGCGGAACGCAAGAATTGGAGTATGAGAGAGAAATGCAAGATAATTTTCTGATCTCATACCGTCTGATATTCAAGTTTGAACAAAGGCTGGAAAGTGAAATGTGGTCACAAAGTAATTGTCCAGTCATTGCATGCAACACCCTTCCCAATGACGTCTCCAACACTGGCGTTACAAACTATGCCCCAGGCTGTTCGAAGACAGACATAAGATTGTGTTGGGATGAAAACTAATCATCGCTCTGCAGATCTCCTCATTGTGTGTCTCAGCTCTCAGTAATCCAATACTGAGGGTGTGTACCGACAGCAAAATGGAGAATAGGTGTCTTGCAGTATTGGCGCATTTCTCTTCTCAGAAAGCCTCCCTGACTAATGTAATTAAAACATCGTGCGAGAGATTCTTTTCAGAATGCCCTATACTCTAGGGCGTTTGATGAATATTGATTGAAGTAATTTCAGATAACTAGATTTTACAGTTTTTGTTAGAATTAGCCGGTAATGATATAGTCTTCTAGCTACAACTTTAGTTCGTAGTTTTCTGTTGACCTAGAGTTTCTGATTTAACCCGTCGAGTCTGTTACGTATGCGCGGAACAAGAACAGAACGACAACTGTAAAGTACGATTAAACGTTTTTACTAAATCGATAATAGTAAAGGTATGCACTGGGCAATTTACAGTGTGGGAGCGACAAATCGAGACAAGACATGCCCATTTCAGAGACCATTCCCCAAAGAGAGAGGAAGAGCCCTCAGAGCGCAGGAGGCGCAATCGATTCACTGTATTTGCATGCGCACTTGCCACATTCTCGCAATCGACCTGATACGGTACAGAGTCTATACTGCGAGATCGTGAAAAGTCTCTGCCCTCTCCAAGTAGCGGTACAAATCCCCTCCTTCCGATCCCGTTTCCAGTTTTCATTTGGAAATGGGATGCAAATCGGCGTGTAACCGTGTCCTTTCTTTTCTCTGCAGCCCAAGCGCTTGAGTGTAACCATTGTGAATGCCTTGGCAAAGGGAAGAAATGCATTGATTCGGTTGTGTCCTGCGATTCTAATCACACGCAGTGCATCGTGGTGTACTACGAACCCCGGCCCTGTAAGTGACCGATCATAGTGGTGACCACAGCTCACTTCATCAATCACAATAATGCCACCATCTCAGTCCTTCAAGTACAAAGGCACACCCTCCGTTCAATGGACCTGTTAAGTTCATGACTCTTGTCGTTTTATGAAAGGTATATGACTTTATTTCTTTTTGTTTTCTATTTTTTGTGAGGGTGTCATTCTGTCCTCCTACTTTCTTATCTGTTCTCAAACCTTGCTTTCCTCTTTTTTTTTTGCATTTCTCAATGGTGACAATTGGCTCTTTGTTGTTCCTTGAGTTCCCTTTGTCTCGTGAAAATGTACGAAATGGATCACGCAGGGTAAGTCTTTGAGTGAGTTTAAAACAAAGTTGGACAGATTTCTGAATATCCGGGGATTAGTGGATATTGAGCAGAAGTAAACGACGCTCTGGTGGGTGATCACCCTCCATTAAAGTGATTGGTCGAACCAGATTCCGTAGCAAGTGTCATTTTTACCTCTCGATTTATTACGATTTCTTCGCATACATTTTCTACTTTGAAAATATCCAACGATTCTGCTTCCATAACTCTCTGCGATAGTGTACTTCAAATATTCAGTCCTTTCATCTCTGTTTAAACAAACTACTTTCTAGGTGAGATAAACATTATCGCATCATCTATCCTGTCAAACCCTTCACAATCTCGTTTCATTAAGAATACATCCAATTCGTCTAAATTCCAATTAATCCAGTTTAGTCATAGACTCGCAGAGTTCTACAACATGGAAACGGGTCCTTTGGCCAACTGGTCCGTGCAGATCAAATTGCCTATCAGGGCTAATTACGTTTGACTGTGTTTTCCTATAATCTATCTAAACTATATCCTTCCACTAACCTTCCTAAATGTATTTTAAACATTACAATCATATGGTTCAATATTTCCACCATCTTCTGTGAGGAAAAAAAGTCAGTTTTATATATTCCCCCACTTTCAATTATGTCTTCTACTTTTAGAGTCCCTACCCTGATTATTCTTTCCTCATAATCAGCCACCCAATTTCAGAGATTATAGAACATGGAAGAGTACAGCTCTGGATCAGGCCATTCGGCCCACAATGTTGTGCCACTCCAACTAAAAAGCAAATCAAAAACACCCACATACTAATCCCTCCTACTTACACCATGTCTATATCCCTCTATCTTCCTTACATCTATATGCCTACCGAACATTGCTTAAAGGACTCTAATGTTTTTGTGTCTACCACCATGCCAGGCAATGCACTCCAAGCATCCATGACTCTCTGAGTAAAAACCTTCACAGTCGGACGTAGCCCCTCTCACCTTTAATGTATGCCCTCTGGTATTAGACATTTCAGCTCTGGGAAACAGATACTCTCTATCCACTCCATCATAATCTTGTAAACCTCTATCAGATCTCCCTTTAGCCTCTGAGCTCCAGAGAAAACAACCCAAGTTTATCCAATCTCTTGTGATAGCATGTGTCCTCCAAACTAGGCAGCATTCTGATAAATCTCTTTTGCACCCTCTCCAAAGCCCTGACATTCTTCTTATAGGGGGGCAACCAAAGCTGAACACAGTACTCCAGATGTGGTCTAACCAGAGTTTTACAAGGCTGCAACATAACCTGCTGGCTTTTGAACTCAGTGTATCGACAAATAAAAACAAGCATTCCAAAAGCCTTCTTAACCACCTTATCGACACTTTCAAAGAGCTATGAACACGGATCCCAAGATCTCTCTGCGTAGCAGCAATGTTAAGGATCTTGCATTAACAGTGTCCTGTATCCTTGCATTTGCCCTACTGAGGTGCAACACCTCACATTTATCTGGGTTAATCTTCACCTGCCATTCTTCAGCCCATATCTGCAACTTGACGAGCTGTATTTTTTGCCAGTCCTCTACACTATCCACAACTCCACCAATCGTGATATCATGCACAAAATTACTAACCTACTCATCTACATTTTCATCCAATAATTTATATACATTACAGACAGCAGAGGTCCCAGCACAGATCCCTGTGAAGCTCCACTAATTACAGACCTCTAGCTCAGATAAACCCTTGCATCCAGTACCATCATCTTTGTGAACTTTATCCAAAGAAGTTTTAAGATTTCATAAATAGTGAGACTATTTCTGAATTTCAAACATGGTTTCATAACATGGCAAATTTGTACATAAGAACATAAGAAATTGGAGCAGGAATAGGCTATCTGGCCTGTTGAGCTTGCTCCACCATTCAATAAGATCATGGCTATCTAACTGTGGACTAATCTCCAACTACCTGCCTTTTCCCCATAACCCTTAATTCCCCTACAATGCAAAAATCTATCCAACCATGCCTTAAATATATTTACTGAGGTAGCCTCCACTGCATCATTGGGCAGAGAACACCACAGATTCACCACTCTTGGGAAAAGCAGTTCCTCCTCATCTCCATCCTAAATTTACTCCCCCAAATCTTGAGGCTATTTCTCCTAGTTCTGGTCTCACCTACCAGTGGAAACAACTTTCCTGCCTCTATCTCAACTATCCCTTTCATAATTTTATATGTTTCTATAAGATTTTCTCTCTTCCTTCTGAATTCCAGTGAGTACAGTCCCAGGCGACTCAATCTCTCCGCATAGGCTAACCCCATCATCTCTGGAATCAACCTGGTGAAACCTCCTCTGCACCACCTCCAAAGCCAGTATATCCTTCTTCAAGTAAGGAGACCAGAACTGCATGAAGTACTCAAAGATCGCTTTGTTCCTTTGACTCATTCAGTTATACCTTCCAAGTTAAAAACTTCCTCTCTATTCTTCATGGTAAGATATACTAACTGACATTTATACACATTGTGCATGATTTGCGGATTCTACAAATGTTCTAATGTCTTGTAATTTATTGTGATATTCCTTAGTAATGGTCACATCTTCCCTGAATTTCTATCATGCATGAATTCATAATGATTTCCTTGTTTGCTGAATTTCATTAGGAGGATCTCATTAAAAGCTATTGAATATCAAAAAGTCTAAAGAGTGAACATGGAGTTTCATATGGTTGGAGAGTCTAGGACCAGAGGACACAGCCTCAGAATAGAAGGACATCACTTCAGAACAGCAATGAGGAGAAATTTCTTCAGACTGCTAGTGATCAATCTGTGGAATTCACTGGCACGGACAGCTATGGATGCCAAGTCACTGGGTATATTTAAAGCAGAGTTCTTGATTTATAATGGCATCAAATGTTATGAGTAGAAGGCGAGAGAAAGGTGTTGAAAGGGACAATAAATCAGACATGATGGACTGGCAGAGCAGACTAGGTGGACCTCAAGGCCTAATTCTGCTCCTATATCTGTTGGTTTTTAGGTCTTATGAATATGCACCATTCATACAAATTGTCAAGTGCTCCTTGTGGAAACTAATAGACAACCTATCCCATTGTGCTACAGTTTGTTTCCTTTGTTTGTTTACTATTGTGAAGACAGCACCAAATAATTTCTGTTGTCTGTCCCCACGCTGCTTTCACTGACCTATTTCAATAGTTTGATGTGTAGTACCTTAACAAATGTACTTTGCAACTGATCAATTGACTTGTGCATATTGGATTTGTCACCTCCTTAAAACTATTGTGGCAACTTAGTTTTCCACATTTGAAATGTGCATTGTTTATATATTTCATACATTCTTATATTTTATTCTTCCCTTCTCCATTTTAGTCAGAATATCAATACTTTTTCCCTTCCTGAAATACATTATCTATTCATAAGATTTACTACATTATATATATTTTAAACTAACTGATTACATGTGCAGTCATGCCATACTTCCTTAATTCTCTGAGAACGTGTGGGTGTTAATCATCTACAGCAGGGGACTAATTTCCTTTAAAATTAATTAAGACCATAAGATAAAGGAGCAGAATTAGACCATTTGGCCCACCGAGTCTGCTTTGCCATTCAATCATGGCTGATCCTTTCTTTTCCCCTATCCTCAGCCCCACTCCCCAGAACCATTGATGCCACATCCAATCACAAACCTATCAAACGCTGCCTTAAATGCACCAGTGACCTAGCTTCCACAGTTGCCTGTGGTAACAAATTCCACAAGTTCATCACCCTCTGGCTAAAGAAGTTTCTGTGCATGTCTGTTTTAAATGGACGCTCCTCTAACCCAAGGCTGTACCCTCTTGTCCTAGACTCCTCCACCATAGAAAACATCCTTTTAACATCTACTCTGTCTAGGCCTTTCAATATTCAAAAAGTTTCAATGAAATCCACCCTCATCATTCTAAATCACAGCATGTACAGACCCAGACCATCAAACATTCCTCGCATGATAATCCTTTCATTTCTGGAAACATCCTTCTGAGCTTCTTCTGAGCTTTCTCCAATACCAGAATATTTTTCACAGATGACCAGTCCAAAACTGTACATAATACTTAAGGTGAGGCCTCAACTGTGGCTTATAAAGCCTCAGCATCACATCTCCTCCGTATTTACTTCCAAGCACCTTAAAACTATGCCCGCTCATGCTAGCCATTTCAGCCCTGGGAAAAAGCTTTTGACTATCCAAATGATCAATGCCCCTCATCATCTTCTACACCTCTATCAGGTCACATCCCATCCTCCATCGCTCCAAGGAGAAAAGGCCGAGTTCACTCAACCTATTCTCATAAGGCATGCTCCCCAATCCAGGCAACATCCTTGTAAATCTCCTCTGCACCCTTTCTATGGTTTCCACATCCTTCCTGTACTGAGGCGACCAGAACTGAGCACAGTACTCCAAGTGGGGTCTGGCCAGGATCCTATATAGCTGCAACATTACCTCTCGGCTCTTAAACTCAATCCCACGATTGATGAAGGCCAATGCATCATATGCCTTCTTAACCACAGGGGCAACCTGTGTAGCAGCTTTGACTGTCCTATGGACTCCGACCCCAAGATCCCTCTGATCTTCCACACTACCAAGAGTTTTATCATTAAGGCTATATTTTGCCATCATATTTGACCTACCAAAATTAGCCACCTCACACTTATCTGGGTTGAACTCCATCTGTCACTTCTCAGCCCAGTCTTGCATCATATCAATGTCCCGCTGTAACATCTGACAGCCCTCCACACTATCCACAACACCCCAACCTTTGTGTCATCAGCAAATTTACTAACCCATCCCTGCACTTCCGCATCCAGATCATCTATAAAAATCACGAAGAGAAGGGGTCCCAGAACAGATCCCTGAGGCACACCACTGGTCACTGACCTCCATGTAGAATATGACCTGTCTACAACCACTCTTTGCCTACTGTGGGCAAGCCAGTTCTGGATCTACAAAGCAATGTCCCTTTGGATCCCATGCCTCCTTACTTTCTTAATAAGCCTTATATGGGGTACCTTATCAAATGCCTTGCTGAAATCCATATACACTACATCTACGGTTCTACCTTCATCAATGTGTTTAGTCACATCCTCAGAAAATTCAATCAGGCTCGTAAGGCACAACCTGCCTTTGACAAAGCCACGCTGACTATTCCTAATCACATTATGCCTCTCTAAATGTTCATAAATCCTGCCTCTCAGGATCTTCTCAATGAACTTACCAACCACTGAAGTAAGACTTACTGGTCTATAATTTCCTGGGCTATCTGTACTCCCTTTCTTGAATAAGGGAACAACATCCACAATCCTTCAATCCTCCGGAGCCTCTCCCGTCCTCATTGATGATGCAAAGATCATCACCAAAGGCTAAGCAATTTCCTCCCTTGCTTCCCACAGTAGCCTGAAGTACATCCCGTCCGGTCCTGGTGACTTACCCAATTTGATGCTTTCCAAAAGCTCCAGCATATCCTTTTCCTTAATAGCTACATGCTCAAGCTTTTCAGTCCACTGTAAATCATCCCTACAATTGCCAAGATCCTTTTCCGTAGTGAATACTGAAGCAAAGTAATCATTAAGTACCTCTGCTGTCTCCTCTGGTTCCATACGCACTTTTCCACTGTCATACTTGATTGGTCCTAGTCTCACATCTTATCCTCTTGTTCTTCACATACTTGTAGATGCCTTGGAGTTTTCCTTAATCCTGTCCACCAAGGCCTTCACATGGCCCCTTCTGGCTCTCCTAATTTCATTCTTTCTTTCTTTATTAATCTTTTTATCGGTTTTTAAAAAAAAGCATAAATACAGTCAAAAGGAGAATTAGTTCAAATATATATATCAGTAACAATATAAACCAAGATTAAGACAAACATTGTCAAAATCATAGACATTGTTAAGCTACTATAAAGTATATAATAATAAAAAAAATGAAAATAACAACTCTCCTTTTACCAGTTTATGAAAGGAAAGGAAAGAACATTGGATTCTGAATGAAAAGAGAGAAAAAAAGCCCCATTACACTATAATAAAACAAAAAAAAAGGACTGGGCAGTCCATTTTGAGGATACAACCAAAAAAAGAAAGAAAGTCTTTCTGATCAAATCTAAAACTTCAAAAAAAATGGATTGAAAGAGTAATAAATCAAATTAAATGAAAATATTTGATAAAAGGTTGCGATATTTGCTCAAATTTAAAGGATGTATTAAATGTCCGACTTCTTATTTTCTCTAAACTTAAACAGGACATAATGGAGGAGAGCCAATAAAAGACCGTAGGTGGATTCGAGTCCTTCCACTTCAATAAAATGGCTCTCCTAGCCAGTAAGGTTGAAAAGGCTATCATACGTTGAGCGGAAACAGGAATATTTCCTGCTTCCGATGAGATAATCCCAAAAATTGCCATAATCAAGTGAGGTTGTATACCCAGATCCAAGACTCTTGATAGTGTTTTAAAAACATCTCTCCAAAAGTTATCTAGCTTTCTACAAGACCAATACATATAAGTTAAAGTGGCTAGTTTCATTCTTAAGCTCCTTTCTGCTAGCATTATAATCTTCTAGATCTCAACGATTACCTAGTTTTTTGAACCTTTCGTACGCTCTTCTTTTCGTCTTGACTAGATTTACAACAGCCTTTGTACACCATGGTTCCTGTACCTTACCATCCTTTCCCTATCTCTTTGAAAAGTACCTATGCAGAACCCCACGCAAATATCCCCTAAACATTTGCCACATTTCTTCCGTACATTTCCCTCACAACATCTGTTTCCAATTTATGCTTCCAAGTTCCTGCCTGATAACCTCATATTTCCCCTTACTCCAATTAAACGTTTCCCTAACTTGCCTGTTCCAATCCCTCACCAATGCTATGGTAAAGGAGATGGAATTGTGATCACTATCTCGAAAATGCTCTCCCACTGAGAGACCTGACAGCTGACCAGGTTCATTTCCCAATACCAGATCAAGTACAGCCTCTCCTCTTGTAGATTTATCTACATATTGCGTCAGGAAACATTCCTGAACACACCAAACAAACCCATCTAAACCCTTCACTCTAGGGAGATGCCAGTCAATATTTGGGAAATTAAAATCTCCCACCACAACAACCCTGTTATTATTACTCCTTTCCAGAATCTGTCTCCCTATCTGCTCCTTGATGTCCCTGTTACTATTGGGTGGTCTATAAAAAACACTCAGTAGAGTTCTTGACCCCTTCCTGTTCCTAACTTCCACACACAGAGAATGCGTAGACAACCCTTCCATGACTTCTTCCTTTTCTGCAGCCAGGACACTATCCCTGATCAGCAGTGCCATGCCAGCAGCTCTTTTGCCACCCTCCTTGTTGGAAAATATATAACAAATATTGTCACGTTTGTTAAATAACTTTTGTTCGTTGGTAATTAACTTTATAATACTTTTTACTGTCTATATTTGTTATTTTTTATTTTCTTAATACCTAATTATTGATTTCATTAGCTATGGTTTTACCACCTGAAGATAAAATATTCATCCCAGCTTCTGACTATTAGCCAATCCTTTGTGTGAGTCTACGTGTGAACCACAACTAATGATAACTTAACTTGTGTGGCAACCGTTAACATGACATTCTCTGAAATGTCTTCTTGAATCCTCCACAACTACTTTTTCTCCCTTTTCCTTACATCATCACATTGCTAATACATTTTCCAATCATGTTTTTCCATTAAAATGCCTGCGACTTTTTTGAACTGATTGTGATTTTCCATGTCTTACCCTTGCTTCCTTACTACAGAACCCAACATTTCTAATCTAGCAAACTGACCTTTAACTACCTTGAACAGTAGTGCCATTATTTTTGGGTTTATTATTTTTTTGCAATTTCAATACTCCCCAGGACACGTCCCCCTGAATCTATAACTTTTCAGAATCTAATCGATTTTGGAAGATGGCATCCAATGTTTCTTTCAAGGTTATTGGATACATTGTTTACACCAGGGGACTGATCAACTTTTAGTTTTATTATTTACCTGATATATTTTGTTTTCTGGTAATATGAATTATTTCGTTTTTCTTCCCCACCACCCTCACAATCCCACCCCACTGCCACCCCACCCTGGATTTTAATTATTCATTAGTTTCCAGCACAACCTAAAGTAAGATTACAAGCACTGGTTCAAGGATTTAAAACCATTAGACCATAAAACCGTAAGACTTAGGAGCACAATTAGACCATTCAGTCAATCAGGTCTGCTCCGCCATTTTATCACGGCTGATCTGCATGCCACTCAACTCCATACACCTGCCTTCTCAGCATATCCTTTGATGCCCTGACTGATCAGGAAATGATTAACTTAAGTATACACACGTACTTGGCCTCCACCATAGTCCGTGGCAGAGCAATCCACAGATTCACTACTCTCTGGGAAAAAAAAATGTCCTTGCCTCTGTTCTAAAAGTTCGCCCCTCAGTTTTGAAGCTGTGCCCTCTAGTTCTGGATATCCCCACCATAGGAAACATCCTCTCCACATCCACCCTATCTAGTCCTTTCAATGTTCAGTACTTTTCAATGAGATCCCCAAGCATTCTTCTAAATTCCAATGAATACAGGCCCAAAACTGCCAAATGCTCCTCACATGTTAACCCCTTCATTCCCAGAATCAGCCTTGTGAACCTCCTCTGGACTTTCTCCAATGACAGCATACCCTTACTGAGATATGGAGCCCAGAACTGTTGACAATACTCCAAGTGCAGCCTGATTAGTGTCTCATAAAGCCTCAGCATTTTCTCCTTGCTTTTATGTTCTATTCCCTTTGAAATAAATCCGAACATTGCATTTGCCTTCTTTACCACAGACTCAACCTGTAAGTTAGCCTTCTAGGAGTCTTACACGAGGATTCTTAACTCCCTCTGCTGCCCTGATGTTTGAACCTTCTCCTCATTTTAATAATAGTCGGCACTATTGTTCTTTTTACTGAAATCCATCAACATACATTTCCCAACACCCTATTCCATCTGCCACTATTTTCCCCCATTTTTCCAATTTGTCAAAGTCCTGCTGCAATCACATTACTTCCTCAGCACCACCTACCGCTCCACATACATATAATCTTGCCACAAAGCCATTAATTCCATTATCTAAATCATTGCAAACAATGTGAAAAGTAGTGGTCCCAATACTGACCCCCGAGGAACACCACTAGTCACCGGCAACCAAGCAGAAAAGGCCCCTTTTATTCCTATTTGCTGTGTCCTGCTTCTCAGCTATTCTGCTATCCATGCCAGTATCTTTCCTGTAATGCCATAGGATTTAATCTTGTTAAGCAGTCTCATGTGAGGCACCTTATCAAATGCCTTCTGAAAATCCAAGTAAATGACATCCACTGCTTCTCCTTTCTCCACCCTGCTTGTTACTTCCTCGAAGAACTCTAGCAGATTTTTAAGTCAAGACTTCCCTTTACAGAAACTATGCTGACTTTCACTTATTTTATCATTGGTCTCCAAGTACCCTGGAACCTCATCCTTAATAATGGACTCCAATACTTTCCCAACCACTGAGGTTAGGGTAACTGGCCTATAATTTCCTTTATTTTGCCTTCCTCCCTTCTTAGAGTGGAGTGACATTTGCAATCTTCTAGTCATCCAGGACCATGCCAGAATCAAATGAATCTTGAAGAATCATGACCAATTCATCTATTATCTCTTCAGCAACCTCTCTCAGGACTCCGGGATATAGTCCATCTGGCCCAAGTGGCTTATCCACCTTAAGACCTTTGAATTTGCCTGGCACTTTTTCCTTTGTAACAGCAATGGCACTCACTCCTGTTCCCTGACAGTCACAGACCTCTGGCACACTGCTAGTGTCTTCCACAGTGAAGACAAATGCAAATTTCTCATTAAATTCATCTGTCACTTATTTGTCCCCCATTACTACCTCACCAGCATAATTTTTCAGTGGTCCAATATCAACTCTCACCTCCCTTTTGCTCTTTATATAACTGAAAATAACTTTTGTTATCTTGCTTTGTATATTGTCTAGTCTGTCCTTATATTTCATCTTTTCCCCTCTTACAGATTTTTTAGTTGCTATTTTAAAAACTTCCCAATCATCCAACTTCCCACTCACTTTTGCTTCCCTTCACCTTTATGCAGTCTTTAACCTTCTGTGTCAACCACGGTTGTCCACCCCTGTCATTTGAGAATTTCTTCCTATGTGGGAGATATCTATCCACTGCCTTGTGAACTATTCCCAGAAACTTCATCCATCTCTGCTCTGCCCTCATCCCCTCCAGTATTCTCTTCCAATTCATCAGGGCAAGCTCCTCTCTCATGCTTCTGTAATTCTCTTTATTCCACTGTGATACTGATACATGTGACTTATGCTTCTCCCACTCAATTTGCAGTATAAATTAATTCATAATATGATCACTACCTCCAAAGGGTTCCTTTAAATTAAGCTGCCTAGTAAGATTGGGGTTATTACACAACACCCAATCTAAGATAGCATTTCCCCAAGTAGTGTCAAGCACATGCTGTCCCAAAAAGCTATCTCATGGGCATTCAACAAATACCCTCTCTTGCGATTTGACACCAACCTGATTTTCCCAATCCCCTTGCATATTGAAGCCCCCATTACAATTGTATCATTACCCTTATTTCATGCCTTTTCCAGCTCCCTTTACAATCTCAACCCCACATCTTATTTACTATATGATTCCCATGTATTTTGCCCTTGTAATTTATTAGCTCCACCCACAAAGAATCAACATTCTCTGACCAATGTCTCCTCTTTCTAAAGATGTAATTCCATCTCTTAACAACACTGCCTATGCCTTCCTGCCTGTCCTGTCAAATCAAAGTATATCCTTTGACGTTAAGCTCCCAACTATAGCCCTCTTTCAGCCATGACTCAGTGATATTCACATCATACTGACCAATCTCTAATTGTGCCATTGGCTTGTCATTCCTTACGGTCATATTACATCCATCATCTACTTGTAAACATGCTGACTGACTCTCAGCTCTATCATCCTAGTTCCCATTCCCCTGCCATATTAGTTTAAACCACTCCCAACAGTTCTAGTAAATATGCCTGCAAGAATATTGCCCTCCCCCCCATTCAAGTGCAACCTGTCCCTTTTGTACAGGTCCTACCTGCCCCAGAAGAATTCCCTATTGTCCAGAAATCTGAATTCCTGCCTCCGTTCCAATTCTTCAGCCACGCGTTTAGCTGACACCCTATTCTATTCCTATACTCATTGTCGCCTGGCACAGGCGACAGTACGGCGATTACTACCTTTGAGGTCTTGCTTCTCAGCTTCATTCCTATCCCTGTATTCTTTTACCAGGCCCTTGTCTCTTTTTCTTTCTATGTCATTGTACCAATATGTACCACGACTTCTGGCTGCTTACCCTCCCTTTTCAGGATATTGTGCAAACTTCCAGAAACGTCTCGGACCCTGGCACTTGGGAGGCAAACTACCATCCGTGTTTCATTTTCCCGTCCACAAAATTGCCTATCTGTCCTCCTGACTATAGAGTCCCCAGTTAGTGCTTCCATACTCGTCAGATCCCTACCCATCTGAGCCACAAGGCCAGACTCAGTGCCAGAGGCACGGCCGCTGATACTTCCCCCAGGTAGGTCATCACCCCAACAGTACCCAGAAACTCCACTATCTCCACCAAATTTCCATTTATTTACATCCCTTTATGAAATTACATTCTTCTTCACACCTCATTCCAGAAAGCCATACGTTCGCCCTGCCTACCTCCCATAGTTTTTCACTAACTATGCATTTTTCTCCGTTCGCAGCCAATCGATATGTCCGGAACTGCGCCCAAACTCTGGAGTGTGACATCATCGATAAAACGGAAAATGAAACACGATTTCAGTACGAGTGCTGCAACACGGATCGTTGCAATTGATTCCCCCCAACTGCGATGAGACCCAGCAAAGGGCTCACGTACACGCAGCTCTCTTGCACATTTTTCATTAATGCAACTTTCTGATTCACCGATGGTTTTGACATTCAGTATTGTTGATCAGGGTGATGGAATAAAATAGGTATCTGGAATCCTCTCCAAATATCTTCTAATGCTAGTTTTATGAATCTATCAGAAACATTAGACATTTATATCAGTGCTACATACAGACAGTAAAATTGCTAATAAAATATATTGTGCAGAATGCGTTAGAGCTCTGAGATCCTTGAGTGGAGAAAAAAAGAGTTCAGACTGCAATATTGCTACCAGCGCTGTGGGCATGATGAGTCCAATGACCAAAACACATAGTACAAAGGAAAGGTCCACCTTGGTAGCAGAATTTTCCCAACATCTAATTCAAATGTTCTTTCTCCTTGGGAAAGGAGTCTAATTGTTTTATAGTTTTCAATGGGATTTTAGCACTTTAACTTGCAGCGATCCTATTTGTCAGTCCATGCACATAGGAAAATATGTTCAGTAGAATTTGAGACAACCGCCGCCCCTCCATTCTCATTCCAGCAGTTGATGAACTCTTGGTGCTCAAAGGCACGAAGCCGCCCACCTGTGCACCTTTCTCGGCAGGTGCATAAGGACTTCGGGAACTAAATATTCAATAATTAAAGTGTAATTTTCAGGAGGGATGTGGGAGGTGAGCAAACCCAGACAATGCACGCAATCACTTCTAGTAATCATTTCAAGCACCCATTTATGCTAACCTATATCAACCCCTGGTATTCATGCCATATTCCCCACAATCTTCCCTGGTCATTTTTTGTTTCTGCAATCACACTTTGAACTAACAGCTTCATGTGCTAGTGTTGAGGTAACAGGTATGCTGCAGAAGGAATTAGACAGATTAGGAGAATGGGCAAGAAAGTGGCAAATGAAATACAATGTTGGAAAATGCATAGTCATGCACTTTGATAGTAGAAATAAATATGCAGACTATTTTCTAAACAGGAGGAAAATTCAAAAATCTGAGATGCAAAGGGACATAGGAGTCCTTGTGCAGAACACAAATGTTAACTTGCAGGTAGAGGAAGACAAATGTAATGTTAGCATTCATTTCAAGAGGTCTAGAATACAAGAGCAGGAATGTGATGCTGAGGCTTTAAAAGGCACTGGTGAGGCCTCACCTTGAGTATTGTGAACAGTTTTGGGCTCCTCATCTAAGAAAAGATGTCCTGACTTTGGAGAAGATTCAGAGGAGGTTCACATGGATAATTCTGGGAATTAAAGGATTATCATACGAGGAATGTTTGATATCTCTGGGTCTGTACTGGTTGGAATTCAGAAGGATGAAGGGGGATCTCATTGAAACCTTGTGAATGTTGAAAGACCAAGACAGAGTAAATGTGGAAAGGATGTTTCCCATGGGGGGGTGAGTCTGAAACAAGAGTGCACAGCCTCGGAATAGTGGCGGGGGGTCCATAAAAATGGAGATGCGGAGAGATTTCTTTAGCCAGAGGGTAGTCAATTTGTGGAATTTGTTACCACAGGCAGGTGTGGAGGCCAGGTTGTTGGATGTATTAAAGGCAGAAATTGATAGATTCTTGATTGGACATGGCATCAAAGGTTAAGGGGAAAAGGCCGGGGAGTGGGGCTAAGGAAGGGACAAAAGGAATAAGCCATTATTGAATGGCAGATCAGACACGATGGGCTAAATGGCCTAATGCTGTTCCCATGTCTTATGTAAAAATAGTTGTAAAATATTTGAGCAAATTCTTGGCCTTTTCTCTGAGATAATACACTGCTTCCACCTTAACCTCTAATACAATTCCAATACAATTCAGATGCTGCACCACTTTCTGGGTGTCGCCAGCATTTTCCGCTTTTATCGGGAGTTAATGTTAATCGTAGTTTGGGGAGTAAGTTGAAATATTAAAGACAATCTTGAGGCAATGTGCTGGGCATAATGCGAATGCCGCATGGAGATACCTGCTTACATTCAGAATAATTTCATAGTTTCAGATCTCCCATTTGAAGTGAATCAGTTGCAAATGGCTAAAATCCCTACAACTGAGAACCGTGAATTATTGCTGGGAAATTAGAAAACAAACTGATTTTCCATAAAACTGCATTCAAAGCTGAGGCAGATAGAAGTTTGGTACGTAAATTGGTTGGGGGTGGGGTGGTCAATGGATATGGTCAGCCAGTCGGAAAATGGAGCGGGGATGTTAACATGTAATTGAATGATAGAGCAGGTTCGAAAAGCATCAGGCTGTAATCCAGGTGTTTCCAACCTGGGGTAGACAACCCCTCGGTTCATAGTAGGGGTCCATGGCATAAAATGGTTGGGAACCCTTGCTCTAACCCTTCTCCTGGTCTTTAGGGCCTTGCATTCTTACTTCCAGTCATCAATTGAAAATATTTTCTTGGACTTGAAGAACTACTTAGCCACTTCTATGAGGGATTGCACAATCAAACATAATTGCAAAATTTTGTGATAAATTCAATGGAATCCCCAGGGAATAAGTCGACTAATCAAACACTAGATTTTCTTTCCTCTCTCTCCCTTCGAGGATGGAGGTTGAGGGGGATGATAAGTAAGCTGCGATATTATGGCGGAATGGGCTTGATGGGACGAGCATTCTAATTCTACTGTTATGCATTATGGTCTTATGGTCTAACAGAATTAATGTTATTGAGTTTTCTCTTCTCTTACTCGCACGAAGACGAATAAATACTCACAGCTCAAGGTGCCCTGACTTAAAAAGAAGCAAAACACAGAATATTCGCAAACTAGTTCGATCGGTTTGTGTGTGTGTGTGTGTGTGTGTATGGAATGCAATTGGGGGGGGGAGTAATTCCCTTTGGGGTAATAGTTGAGCCAGGGTTCCACTAGATAAGGGGAGCTGATTAGTTAAACAGGTGAATAATCTTTCGAGGGGTTATTCACAGAAGTTATTCAAGTATTTAAACATTTATAAATGATATTTATTTTTGGAACAACGCATCGAAACTCAAAAAAGATCGTTTGTCTCCAAGCCTTCATTTTATTTTGAAGTATTGTTACCTACTTCTTGCAATTAAGTTTTCATACCCAACTGCACTGTTCATTGTCTCAGTTCACTCCAGCCAACAGCACCTAGGGGCTCCCTCTCTCTTCCTGTCTCTCACTACCGGTCTCTATCTTACCCCTCTCTCTCCCCTTCCACTCTCTACCCCTCTCCACATCCCTCCCTCTCTCTCCCACTCTCTCCCCTGCCCCTCCCCGTCCCTACCCTCACTCCCGCTCCCGTCCCAATCTTTTGCTCGCTCTTCCCTCCCACTCTGTCTCCCTCTTCCTCTCTCCCCCTCCTCATCCCGCACTCTATCCTTCGCCCCAATTCCCCCACTCCCTCTTCCCATCTTCCTCCCCCTTTCTCCCTTCCCCTCACCGCCTCGTACCTTCACTCCCCATCCCCGTGCCCTCTCCTCTCCCCTTCTCCCACCCTCCTCTTTTCCTCCCGTTTGCTCTCCTTCGGAACCCCTCCCTCTCCCACTCCACCTTCCTTCCTCGCAATATCTCTATATTTCGATCACGTTCACTCAGACCATCATGTGTTTCAGAGTGAACTTTCAGTCCTCTACTGAATCCTGAGTTGTGATGTTTGGATAACTGCACTGCCTTTGCCAATAAGGAACTAAGATTTAAGTTGGGACAAGTATATTCAATGGGATCCGAATATCTCTGAGACGAAGAAATGGGTCTGGTTCATGTCCAAGAATATATCACTTCCAAATTTATTCCCGTGCTAGTTAAACATATTTTCAGAAAGTTGCCACTGCACCTGTTCGTTGACTGAGGTAATTTTTAACAGATCGGTAAACTGCCTCAAAAGAAAGAAACAATTAAAAGCGGCAATTGCTCAGGTGAGTGACAGGTAGCACGGGGAGCAGTGCCAGGAGCGACATGGATCACTGCTCCTCACGGGACAGACAGTCTCTGTATCCTGGCCCACAACACCTGTCTCTCAGGAAATGCCTCCTAAAGGAAAGTTCCTGCGACCCTTTGGCAGAAATATCTTGCTTTAAATAACAGACACAGGATCTTCTGGCTGTTGATTCGGGAGGGGCTGACAGATTGATTCGGAACCATTGGTTCACTGCAAAGTTTAAAATTCAAAGTAATGTATTCTCAAAGTACATATGTTTCACCATATACTATCCTGAGGTTTATTTTCTTGCGAGAACTCACAGTGAATACAAAGAAACATAGAAACATGGAAAACATACAGCACAATACAGGCCTTTCAGCCCGCAAAGCTGTGCCGAACAGGTCTTTACCTTAGAACTACCAAGGCGTTTCCCATAGCCCTCTATTCTTCTGAGCTCCATGTAGCCATCCAGGAGTCTCTTAAAAGACCCTATCGTTCCTGCCTCCACCACCGGCGCCGGCAGCCCATTCCACGCACTCACCACTCTCTGCATAAAAAACTTACCCCTGACATCTCCTTTGTACCTACTTCCAAGCACCTTAAAACTATGCCCTCTCATGCTAACCAATTCAGCCCTGGGGAGAAGCCTCTGACTATCCACATGAAGAATGCCTCTCATTATCCTGTACACCTCTATCAAGTCACCCCTCATCCTCCGTCACTCCAAGGAGAATGGGCCGAGTTTACTCAACCTATTCTCATAAGGCATGCTCCCCAATCCAGGCAACATCCTTGTAAATCTCCTCTGCACACTTTCTACGTCCTTCCTGTAGTGAGGCAACCAGAAATAAGCACAGTACTCCAAGTGGGGTTTGACCAGGGTTCTATATAGCTGCAACATTACCTCTGGGCTCTTAAACCCAATCCCACGATTGATGAAAGTCAGTGCACTGTATGCCTTCTTAACCACAGAGTCAACCTGCATAGCAGCTTTGAGTGTCCTATGGACTCGGACCCCAAGACCCTTCTGATCCTCCACACTGCCAAGAGTCTTACCATTAATTCTATATTCTCCTATCATATTTGACCTATCAAAATGAACGACCTCAACTTATCTGTGTTGAACTCCATCTGCCACTTCTCAGCCCAGTTTTGCATCCTATCAATGTCCTGTTGTAATCTTTGACAGCCCTCCACACTATCCACAACACACCCAACATTTGTGTCATCAGCAAATTTACTAACCCATCCCTCCACTTCATCATCCAGGGATTTATAAAAATCACAAAGAGTAGGGGTCCCAGAACAGATCCCTGAGGACACCACTGGTCACCGGCCTCCATGCAGAATATGACCCGACTACAACCACTCTTTGCCTTCTGTGGGCAAGCTAGTTTTGGATCAACAAAGCAATGCCCCCCTAGATCCCATGCCTCCTTACTTTTTCAATAAGACCTACATGAGGTACCTTAACAAATGCCTTGCTTAAATCCATATTCACTACATCTATGGCTCTACCTTCATCAATGTGCTTGAAGACTCATATGGCCAGATTTGGGAACAGCTTCTTTCCAACTGTGATAAGACTGCTGAACGGATCCTGACCCGGATCTGGGCCGTACCCTCCAAATATCCGGACCTGCCTCTTGGTTTTTTTGCACTACCTTACTTTCCATTTTTCTATTTTCTATTTATGATTTATAATTTATTTTTTTAATATTTACTAATTTTTACTATTTTTAATATTTTTAGTATTTGTAATCCAGAGAGTAGGAAGTGCAGAATCAAATATCGCTGTGATGATTGTACGTTCTAGTACCAATTGTTTGGCAACAATAAAGTATAAAGTATAGTCACGTCCTCAAAAAATTCAATCAGGCTCATAAGGCACAACCTGCCTTTGACAAAGCCATGCTGACTATTTCTAATCATATTATGCCTCTCCAAATGTTCATAAATCCTGCCTCTCAGAATCTTCTCCATCAACTTACCAACCACTGAATTAAGACTCACTGGCCTATAATTTCCTGGGCTATCCTTACTCCTTTCCTTGAATAAGGGAACAACATCCACAACCCTTCAATCCTCCGGAACCTCTCCCATCCTCATTGATGATGCAAAGATCATTGCCAGAAGCTCAGCAATCTCCTCCCTCCCCTCCCACAGTAGCCTGGGGTACATCATGTCTGGTCCCAGTGACTTATCTAACTTGATGCTTTCCAAAATCTCCAGCATCTCCTGTTTCTTAATATCTACATTCTCAAGCTTTTCAGTCCACTGCAAGTCATCCCTACAATCGCCAAGATCCTTTTCCATAGCGAATACTGAAGCAAAGTATTCATTCCGTACCTCCGCTATTTCCTCCAGATCCATACACACTTTTCCATTGTCACACTTGATTGGTGCTATTCTCTCATGTCTTATCCTCTTGCTCTTCACATAATGTAGAATGCCTTGGGGTTTTCCTTAATCCTGTCCACCAAGGCCTTCCCATTGCCCCTTCTGCCTCTCCTCATTTCATTCTGAAGCTCCTTCCTGCTAGCCTTATAATGTTCCAGATTCATATCATTGCCTAGTTTTTTTAAACCTTTCATACACACTTCTTTAGAATCAATGAATGTCTGCTCACAACAACATACAAAAAAAATGCGTAAAACAAATTGTACAAATACAAAAAGCAAGAAAAGAATACAAATAAATAAATAATAAATACTGATAATATCAGTTGCAGAGTCCATTAAAATGAGCCCATACGTTGTGGAATCACTTCAGCTGGTGGAGGGAGGGTTGGGTGGGTGGTGGGTGATGAAGTTATCCACGATAGTCCAGGAGCCTGGTGGTTAATGGGTAATAACTGTTCCTGAACCTGTTGGTATGGGATGAAGGCTTCTGTATCTCCTTCTTGATAGTAGCAGTAAAAAGTGAGTATGTCTTAGATAGTGGGGGTCCTTGATTAGTTTAAACTAATTTGGCATGGGAAATGCTGTGACAGTGCTGAAGATAAGAGATAAGGTGGTTGGTTTACCAACAAAGGCAGTTCATAGTGAGACTCCTAGCAAGGAGAGGTTGATGATAGGGCAAAATTGCAGTTAACAGGATGAGTTACAACATAAAAGGTGGACAAAATCGGAAAGTGTAAATACAGGACTAAAGGTATTATATTTTATTCCGTGCAGTATACGGAATAAGGTCAATAAACTTGTAACACAGTTACAGATTGGCAAGCATGATGTTGTAGGCAGTACTGAATCATGGCTGAAACAAAATTATACCTGGAAACTTAATGTCCAAGGATGCATGTTGTATCGAAAGGTTAGGCAGAATGGCAGAGGGGGTGGTGTGGCTCTGTTGGTAATAAATGAAGTTAAATCAAAAGAAAGAGGTGACACACAGTCAGAACGTGTTGAATTGTTGTGGATAGAGATAAAGGACTGCAAAGGTTAAAAGATCCTGATGGGCATTGTACACAGAACCACCCCCCCCACACACACACAAACAGTAGTAAGGATATGGTCTACAAGTTACAATGAGAGATAGAAAATACATGGCAAAGGGCAAAGTTACAATAGTCATGGGGGATTTCGATATGCAGGTAGCTTGGTAAAATCAGGTTGGTGCAGGATTTCAAGAAGGGGATCTTCAAGAATGCCTAAGGGATGTTTTTTAGAGCAGCTTGTGGTTGACCCCACTAGGGGATCAAGTATTCGTGATTTGGTGTTGTGAGATGAACCACAATTGAGTAGAGAGCTTAAGATAAAAGAAACCTTAGGGGAAAGTGATCATTATATGATCGAATTCATGCTGAAATTTGAGAAGGAGAAGCTGAAGTCAGATGTATCAGTATTACAGTGGAATAAAGGAAATCACAGAGGCATGAGGTAGGAGTTGGCCAGAATGGATTGTTAAGGAACACTGGCAGGGATGACAACAGAGCAGCAATGGCTGGAATCACGGGAAGCAATTTGGAAGGCACGGGAAAAGTACATTCCAAGAGGAAGAAGTATTCTAAAGGCAAGATGACAAAACCGTGGCTAACAAGAGAAGTCAAAGTCAACATAAAAGCCAAAGAGAGGGAATATAATGGAGCAAAAATTAATGGTAAGTTAGAGGATAGGGAAGCTTTTGAAAACCACAGAAGGCAACTAAAAATCGTTAAGGAGGCAAAGATGGAATACAAAAGTAAGCTAGCCAATAATATTAAAGAGGATACCAAAAGTTTCTTCAGATACATGAACTGTAAAAGAGAAGTGAGACTGGATATTGGACCACTGAAAAATGATGCTGAAGAGGTAGTAAAGGGGGCTATAAAATAGTGGATGAACTGAATAAGTATTTTGCATCAGTTTTCACTGTGAAAGACACTAGCAGTATGGTAGAAGTTCCAGGCATCAGGGAGCTTGAAGTGTGTGAAGTTACCTTTACAGGTACTAGGAAGCAGATTCTTAGGAAACCAAAATGTCTAAAGGTAGATAAATCACCTGGACCAGCTGGTATAGAACGCAGGGTTCTGAAAGAGGTGGCTGTGGAGATTTTGGAGGCATTAGTAATGATGATTCAAGAAACACTAGATTCTGGAATGGTTCCAAAAGACTGGAAAATTGCAAATGTCACTCCACCCTTCAAGAAGGGAGAGAGGCAGTAGAAAGGAAATTATAGGCCTGTTAGGCTGACCTCAGTGATTAGAAAAATGTTGGAGTCGATTGTTAAGGATGTGGTTTTGGGGTACTTCAAACACATGATAAAATAGGCCATAGTTACCATGGTTTCCTCAAGGGGAAATCATGCCTGACAAACCTGTTTGAAATCTTTGAATAAATAACACCAGAATAGGCAAATGAGAATTGGTTAGCGTTGTATACTTGGATTTTGACAAGGTGCCACAGAAGAGGCTGCTTAACAAGGTACGAACCCATGATATTACAGGAAAGATTCTAGCATTGGTAAAACAATAGCTGATTGGCAGGAGGCAAAGTGTGGCAATAAAGGGAGCCTTTTCTCATTGGCTGTCAGTGACTAGCGGTGCTCCACACAGGTCTGTGTTGAGACCAATTTTTTATAGGTTATGTGTCAATGATTGGATGATGGAATTGATGGCTTTGTTGCAAAGTTTACAGATGAATGTAAGATAGGTGGAGGAACAGATAGTTTTAGGAAATAGAGAAGGACTCAGCCAGATTAGGAGAATGGGCAAAAAGTGGCAGATGGAATACAGCATCGGGAAGTGGATAGTCATGCACTTTGGTAGAAGAAATGAAAGGGTTGACTATTTTCTAAATGGAGAGAAAATACAAGAAATCTGTGGAGCACAAGGATTTAGGAGACCGCAAGACCGTAAGACATAGGATCCGAATTAGGCCATCTGGCCATCAAGTCTGCTCTGCCATTCAATCATGGATGATCTTTTTTTCTATTTCCTCAACCCCAATTCCCAGCTTTCTCCCTATAACCTTTAATGCCATGTCCAATCAAGAACCTATCAAGCTCTGCCTTAAATACACCAAACGACCTGACCTCCACAGCTGCATGTGGCAACAAATTCCAGAAATTCACCACCCTTTAGCGAAAGAAATTTCTCTGCATCTCTGTTTTGAAAGGGTGCCCCTCTATCCTGAGGCTGTGCTCTCTTGTCCTAGACTCTCCCACCATGGGAAACATCCTTTCCACATCTACTCTGTCTAGGCCTTTCAACATTTGAAAGGTTTCAATGAGATCCCTCCTCATTCTTCTGAATTCCAGCAAATACAGATCAGGAGCCATCAAACATTCCTCATATGATAACCCTTTCATTCCTGAAAATCATCCTTGTGAACCTCCTCTCCAAAGCCATTACATCTTTTCTTAATTGAGGGGCCCAAAACTGTTTATAATACTCAAGGTGAGGCCTCGCCAATGCCTTACAAAGCCTCAGCATCACATCTTTGTTCTTGTATTCTAGCCCTCTTGAAATGAATGCTAACATGGCACTTGTTTTCCTCACAACTGACTCAACCTGCAAGTTAACCTTCAGGGTGTTCTGCACAAGGACTCCCAAATTCCTCTGCATCTCAGATTCCTGGATTTTCTCCCCATTTAGAAAATAGTCCACACATTTATTTATACTACCAAAGTGTATGACCATTCATTTCCCAACATTGTATTTCATTTGCTACTTTCTTGCTCATTCTCCTAATCTATGTTCTTTTGCATCCTACCTGTTTCCTCAACACTACCTGCTCCTCCACCAATCATTGTATCATCTGTAAACTTGGGCAACAAAGTCATCTATTTCATCATCTAAATCATGTATATACAACATAAAAAGAAGTGGTCCCAACATTGACCCCTGCAGAACACCACTGGTCACTGGCAGCCAACCAGAAAAGGATCTTCTTATTCCCACTTGCTGCCTCCTGCCAAACAGCCAATGCTCTAACAATGTTAGTAACTTTCCTGTAATACCATGGGCTCTTAACTTGTAACAGCCTCATGTGCGGCACCTTGGCAAAGACCTTCTGAAAGCCCAAATGTACAACATCCACTACATCTCCTTTATCTATCCTACTTGTCATCTCCTCGAAGAATTCCAACAAGTTTGTCAAGCATGATTTTCCCTGAAAGAAACCATGCTGACTTTGTACTATCTTGTCCTATGTCAACAAATTCTCCATCACCTCATTCTTAACAATTGACTCTAACATCTTCCCAACCACTGAGGTCAGGCTAACTGGTCTATAATTTCCTTTCTGCCACCTTCCTCCTTTATTAAAGAGTGGAGTAACATGTGCAATTTTCCAGTCCTCTAGCACTATGCCAGAGTCCAATGATTTTTGAAAGATGATTTCTAATGCCACCACAATCTCTAACGCTACCTCTTTCAGAACCCCAGGGTGCAGTTCCTCTGGTCCAGATGACTTATGTACCTTTAGGTCTTTCAGCTTTTTCAGCACCTTCTCTCTTGTAACAGTAACTGCACCCACTTCTCTTCCTTCACACACTACAACATCAGGCATACTGCTAGTTTCCTCCACAGTGAAGACTGATGCGAAATACTCATTTAGTTCATCAGCCTCTCCTTGTCCCCGATTAGTATTTCTCCTGCCTCATTTTCTAGCAGTCAAATATCCACTCTCATTTCTCTTTTATTATTTGTCCTTGTGCAGGATTTCCTAAAGGTGAACTTACAGATTGAGTTGGTGATGAGGAAGGCAATTGCGATATTATCACTCATTTCAAGAGTACTAGAATATAAAAGCAAGGATGCAATATTGAGACATTATAAAGCACTGTTAAGGCCTCACTTGGAGTATTGTGAGCAGTTTTGGGCCCCTTATCATAAAAAAGGGTGTGCTGAAACTGGAGAGGGTTTGAAAGAGTTTCACAAAAATGATTCCAGGATTAAATGGTGTGTCATATGAAGACAGTGTGATGGCTCTGGGCCTGTATTCACTGGAATTCAGAAGAATGAGGGGTTACTTATTGGAAACCTATCAAGTTGTCAAAGGCCTTAATAGGGTGGATGTGGAGCAGATGCTTCCTATAGTGTGAGTGTCCAAGACCAGAGGACACAGCCCCAGAACAGATAGGGTGCCCTTTTAGAACGGGGATGATGAGGAATCTCTTTTACAAGAGAATGGTAAATTTGTAGAATACCTTGCCGTAGGCACTGTGGAGGTCAAGTCTTCGGGTATATTTAAGGCAGAGCTTGATAGGTTTTTGATCAGTCAGGGCATGAAGAGATACAGGGGAAGGCAGTATTCTGAGGCTGAGAGGAACAATGGATCAGCCATGATGAAATAGCAAAACAGTCTCGGTGGGCCAAATTGCCTAATTCCCTTCCTATATCTTATAGTCTTATGATGCATGCTGCTTTCCTATGACAGCGCTCCCCAATATATCCAAAGAAAAAAAGCCCAGGACCCAAGCAGGAATTCTCAGCGAGTTTGATGGTGTTGAGCATTGGTCAGACAGTACTCCAAATGGAGTTTCACCACTGCTTCGTCCATTTGCCATTCGAATTTAATTTTTACTTTTATACTTGAGAACTTTTTGTATTAATCCAGTATAGAATTCTACTTCTTTATTGCGTAGTTTACTTATCAGAATCAGAATCAAGTTTAATATCACCGCATCTGTCGTGAAATTTGTTACTTATATGCTAGCTTTCCATGTCTCTTGGAAAGCATGCCAGGATCATCAACATTTGCACAGTTACTTTCACTTCGAGGAAAACTGTATTCATCCACTTGAATAATTCTGCATTTTTACACATTATATCCTTTTCCCATTTACTTATGTGTGCATCACTTTGCAGTTACACTCCTTCTTTTCAACCTCCTACCTAACTTTGCATAATCAGAAAATGGGCACCTTGAGGCACAGAGTCAAACTGTGCAGAAACAAGATCTTCAGCTCCACCAGTGCATAGGTAACCATGATGTCCATCTAAGAGCCACATATCCACATTTGGTCATTATCCCTGGCTTTGTATCTATGTATCTGCCCAAGTTTCTTTAAATGGTGTTCATGTACCTGCCTCAAACAGAGTATTTGGAAGTTCAAGCCAAATATGAACCAAAATCTGAAAAAAAGTTGCCTGTCAGCTTCCCATTTAATCTGCGTTCTCCCCCCGCCCCCGGCATTTTTTACTTTCCCAATCCTTGATTTCCCAATATTGGAGAAAGGTCTGTGTGAATTTGCCCTATATTCATGATTTTATACACTTCAATGATATCACCATTCAGTCTCCTACACTCCAATGAACAAAGTCCTATACTGCCCAAACACGCTCTACACTTCAGTTTAATTCTGTACTTATTCGCAAACCATTTCAGTCGTGAATTTAAGCTCTGGATAGCTGTAGGATCAAAAGTAACTGTTGTGATCCTTCACTACAAATCTGAAAATTTGTCTATGCATATCTTCTGTCCTTTAACCTGTTCTGTATTTACTGATCCTCACACATTACATTAACAGCATTTATATAATTACAATTTGTACCATCTTATTTATTTTGAGCATCCAAAAATACTGCTCCATCCTTGTTCTATCTTATCATCTACCTTGCTAGCTCTTTCTTTAGTCTAGAAATTCCTAATGTGGTTAATCAGAATTAGTTTGGTTTTGTGAAAGGAAATGCAAATATAATAAACCATATTGATTCTGACTAATAATGTTGTTCTTGCATCATTTGGAAGACTAATTGTCTTATTATTCCTTATATATTTTCTCCTTCCGCTGTGTAGACAATATGAAAATCGGTGAAAATATCAAAAATCCTCAAAATGCTACACATGTCCAGCAGCATGTGTGAAGTGACATGTTATGGGTCATCAACATTTCATCCTTCCTATATCTCTCTCTCTCTCCTGTAATCCCTACTTCCCTCTGGTGAATGGTTCTTGAATTGAAACCTTAACTTCAAGGACGCTGTCTCCCCTGTGTACCTCCAACATTTAATTTTTTTATCTCACACATCCAACTGTAGTTTTCTCTTATTTTCAAAAAGATCTGCAAAAAAAAAAAAAAAAAAAAAAATTGCTGACTTCCCTTAGGTTCCAATACGTTTTTCCCTCTACCTCAAACTAATATGCTCTGCAATTCCCAAGATGCTTGCAGGAAATTGGCGAGTCAGGCCGCATCTGTGAAAGGAAATAGTCAGTTGATCTTTCATTTGGATCGGACATACCAACTGTCCATTTCCATCTTCAGCTGTTACCTGGTGAGCTCAGCTCCTCCAGCAACTTGTGTGTTGCTCTAAATGCCAGCGTCTGCAGTCTCTTGTGTCTGTCCAGATATATTTACCTGTCTACTGCTCACGTTCTCAATTGCTGTTTCCTCCTGAGCCTGCACAGAACACTGAGCTGTTTATAATTCTATAAGATGCTAAAAGATAGGCACTCACTGATGAACACACGTTTTGGTACACACTCTGACCATAGTTTTGAGTTCCATTTTATTTATTTACATCTTGATAGACAAGGTCTGATTAGGAACAGTCAATATGGATGTGTGTGTGGAGGGTCATGTTTGACAAATCTTATTGAATTTTTTGATGAGGTTACTAAGAAAGTTGACAAGGGTAAAATGGTGGATGTTGTCTATATGGACTTCAGTAAGGCCTTTGTCAAGGTTCCACACGGAAGGTTCGTTAGGAAGGTTCAATCCTTAGGCATTAATATGGAAGCAGTAAAATAGATTCAGCAGCAGCTAGATGGGAGATGCCAGATGGTAGTGGTGGATAACTGTGTCAGATTGGAGGACAGTGTGTAGCAGTGTGCCTCAGGGATCTGTACTGGGTCCATTGATGTTCATAATATATATTAATGATCTGGATGATGAGGTGGTAAATTGGATTAGTAAGTATGCAGATGATACTAAGATAGGTGGAGTTGTGGATGATGAGGTAGGTTTTCAAAACTTGCAGAGAGATTTAGGACAGTTAGAAGAGTGGGCTGCAAGATGGCAGATGGAGTTTAATGCTGAAAAATGTGAGATGCTACATTTTGGTAGAACTAATCAAAATAGGACATACATGGTAAATGGTAGGGCATTAAAGAATGCTGTAGAACAGAGGGATCTAGGACTAATAGTGCATAGTTCTCTGAAGCTGGAATCTCATGTGGATAGGGTGGTGAAGAAAGCTTTTGGTTTGCTGGCCTTATTAATCAGAGCATTGAGTTCAGGAGTTGGGATGTAATGTTGAATTTGGTAAGGCCAAATCTGGAGTATTGTGAACAGTTCTGGTCACCAAATTATAGGAAAGATGTCAATAAAATTGAGAGAGTATGGAGGAGATTTACTAGAATGTTGCCTGGGTTTCATCTCCTAAGTTACAGAGAAAGGTTGAACAAGTTAGGTCTTTATTCTTTGGAGCGTAGAAGGCTGATGGGGGACTTGATAGAGGTATTTAAAATTGTGTGGGGGATTGACAGAGTTGACATGGTTAGACTTTTTCCCATTGAGAGTGGGGAAGATTCAAACAAGAGGACATGGGTTGAGAGTTAGAGGACAAAAGTGTAGGGGTAACATGAGGGGGAACTTCTTTACTCAGAGAGTGGTAGCTGTGTGGAACAAGCTTCCAGCAGAAGTGGTTGAGGCAGGTTCAATGTTGTCGTTTAAAGTTAAATTGGACAGCTATATGGACAGGAAAGGAATGGAGGCTTATGGGCTGAGTGCAGGTCTGTGGGACTAGGATGGGGTAAGAGTTCGGCATGGACTAGAAGGACCGAGATGGCCTGTTTCTGTGCTGTAATTGTTATATGGTTATGTCCTGTGGAAATTCTATTCTCCACGATGCAGACAATACACACCATAAATAGACAAGAGCTAAGTTTTCTAATAGTGTTCTTTGGTTAAATCTACCAGGAAATGTTAGTTGCCTTGGGCTAATTTTTTGGTAGAAATGAAACCGTCGTTCTTTATTCCTGTATGGTTACCTGATCATGACAGTAGTTTAAAATTGTGGAAGAATGAACAAGAGACGATAATGCCGGAAGAAGAGAACATGAGAAATTAAAAATTCTGATTCTGGAAAGAAAGGAGAAAGAGAAAGACAGAGAGAAGGATGAAGTGTAAAGCGGGTGAGAAAATGTGCGAGTGACAGAAGTGAGAGAAAGAATGAAAGATCAAGAGAGTTTATGATAAGAGAGGACGTGGATAATCAACTGGGCCCAAGGGAAATTGAGGGAGACATTCGTGTTACAAATCAAAGAATGAGACTTCTTGTCTCCCTTCCATTCCAGTCCGCAACTCCCACTCTTTTCTCAAGGGTCAATTTCCGCACCTCATTGCACAGTGTTGTGGAATACACTGTCCATACATTCCACCCTCTGGAAACGCCACATCCCCGAATCATTTGAACAGAGAGGGAAAACAAAAACATAGCTAAATTTAAGGGAAGACGAATTTTATTTCTTAAATTCAGCTAAGTACTCAAACATCCCCAACGCAAACTCGAGAGTTCCCCACTTAAAGTTCAGCTTGCTCTTTATAGCTGAACATTTGTAGAATAGTTATTATGGATAACAGCAATTGGATCCATCGTCACAGAACTTCCTCTCTTCGTTGTAGCCGAAACTGCAAGGAAGAGCGCTGCAGGCACCACTCAGGAATTTGCAGGTCACCGTGGTCGAAACTGAAACCAAGCATTAAATAATCCAGAGTGAATTCAGCGGCCGTTCGACTATACGGATAGAATTAGATTTACATCTTCACAGGTCTTTCCCAGGGCTAGATTATCACTGTGTAGTTTGAGATGTAGAAATTGCGGCAACTCAGTATAGGATCATAGAGTATTACCGCACGGCAACCAGCGCATCCGCCCACTCTGTCCGTGCCCATGTAAACTAATCTTACGTGTCCGCGTTCGGCACATATCTATCTCAACCTCTCCTCTCTATGTACCCGTCCGAGTGACTTTTAAATAAAAATTATTGTACCTGTCTTAACTTTGGGAGGCAGCTCGTCCCATACACCCATCATAATGTTACCCCCGGGTTTAATTTAAATCATTCCTCACCTTTAACCTATGCCCTCTCATTTTGCTTTTATTATTCCCTTTTCCCTGGAAAAGGCTTACGTAGACTCACCCTATGATTTTATACGCCTGTATCAGGTTATCCGTCAGTTTCCAACACTTTAAGTAATAACGTCCTATTCTACCTAACCTCTCCCTATAACTCAGGCTTCGAATCTTGGCAACGTTCTCACAAAACTTCTCTTGTCATTTCCATCTTAATGGCGTTTTCCCTGTAACGGAGTAATCAAAACTGTACACAACACCTCAGGTGCGAGCTCACCAACGCCCTGCACATATGAAACGCAAGGTCTTAACCCATATTCTCAATCCTTTAGGTGAGGAAAACCAGCGTGCCAAACGGCCTCTTGGCTAACCTGTCTACTCGCGACCGCTTTTGGTGAGCTATGCACTTGCACATACAGGCTCTTCTATTCTACCAATGCGCACAATCCCAGAAAGAGTAATATAACAGTGACAAAAAAGTACTCCCCCATCCCCAGAAATATTAGCTTTACTAATGCCAATATCTTATGGCAACGGAGAGGACTTTGATTGTTTATGTCCCTTGAGAGGACAAATGGACCTCATTATTTTCATGTATCTGACATACAAAACCCCCAGTTGCGCCGCATTCCCTGAGGGTCGCAATAAAACGATAAGATCATAAGACTTAGGGGCAGAATTAGGACATTCAGCCTATCGATTCTGCTGCGCCATTCCATCATGGCTGACCCTGGATCCTATTTAACCTCATACATCAGGAAGCGATCAACTCCCGTCACGGACTGCCTCCACTGCAGTTTGTGGCAGAACATTCCACAAACTCACTACTCTCTGGCGAAAAAATCATCCTTACCTCTGTTCTAAAGGGTCGTCCCTCAATTTTAAAGCTGTGCCCCTCTAGTTCTGAATACCCCCCACGAGAGGAAACATCCTCATCACATTCACTCCATTTAATCCTTTCAACATTCGGTAAGTTTCAGTGAGATTCCCCCCCAAGTTCTTCTAAATTCCAGTGAGTACCAGCACAAAGCTGCGAAACAGTCATATGTTAACCCCTTCATTCCCGGAATCATCCTCGTGAACCTCCTCTGGACTCCCTCTGAGATCCTTTCTGAGATATGGGGCCCATAATTGTTGACAATACTCCATGTGCGGCCCGACCTTATAAAGGCTCAGTATTACCTCCTTGCTTTTATATTCTAGTTTATGTGTACAGATTTCTCCAGTAGAAACTTAACCCACTTTTATTTTACTTGAACGGTCAGCGCTGGCTAAAGAATCACTATTGAATGGGCGTTCCCCGATTCTGGGTTAATTTATCTACACGGTCCAGATTTTATTCTTTTACTACATTTTGTTGGAGTCTGACCTCAGAGGACAAGGGATGTCGCTTTGGGTTGAGATTCGACAAATCGTCACTGCCCGAGGAATCGTGCTGTGGTTTGAGATTGTTATTTCACGTCCGACAGTTTTTTAACGCAGTGAGCATAGGAGCAATCGGTCACGAGCTTAACACTCAGTCTCTCGAAAGTGACTCAATCAGCTATGGGAGTTACCAAAATGTGTTTATTTAAAACAATCCGAAGAGCGGAACACCCGAGTTGTGAATAGAGCATCCGTAGGAACTCCTGGTATGGAGTTTGCATGTTTTACTTGAGCCCGCGTGGGTTTCCCCAGGTACTGCATATGGCTAACGTTTCCCGTCGATTATGTCTTCCCACATCGCCAAAGTGCGAGGGCTGCTGAGTTGTTCGGTCGCAGCAAGTTGCCTTGAGTGTGTTTTGATGAAAGTTACGGAGAGAATTTGAAGAAAGATTTTCAAATAGAATTTGTGAACTAATGATGGGAATTTAAATCAAATCGCTTTAGGGCACGGTTAGTGTTAACGGGTGCTTGACGGTCCACGCGAAGGCTATTTCCGTGCTGTACGAGATTATGACTCTAAAATATTTCCTGCAGAGAGGTGGGAGTAAAGAACTTACCTGCCGGTTGGAAATCCCACAGTAGTAACAGGAGAAGAATCACGAGTAGTTCTTGCATCTTGTTCATGATGCCTGGGAAATAGGAGCGGAGGAACTGAGGACTCTGCGTCGATGATTCTGGTATGTGTTTGATCACCGCACACTGTGATCACCTGCCCTTCATAACAAATTCTCAGCCGAAACACTTTGTCAGTCTATTAAATAATTGTCTTTGACAGGGAACAGGTGTGACGGCATCTTCTTAAAGGACAACAAAAAAAAAGTGGGAATCAATCCCGCCGTTCTTCTCGCTTGGACGGTCCCGTCAACTTTAGCTAAAATCGTTGACTCCTGTTTGTATTAGGAAACAAACTGCAGGCGGATTTCAGTGGGTCAGGCAGCATATGTATTGAGGGAAATGGACAGTGAACATTTTGGTCCAGGTGCTTCAACTAGACTTCAAAGAATCAAAGGTTCATTTATTATCAAAAATAAAACTTTGAAATTGCTTTTCTCAAGACAGCTAGGAAACCAAAAAAGAAAAGAACGATCATCAACACCACCCCATATCCTCCCCCCCCAACAAAAACAAAAACCAGACCAGCACATTGACCCCCAAATCTCCCTCACCCGCCCCCAAAAATGTGAAAGATCAGGCAAAAAACACAGAATATATATATTAAAAAACTATAGGACTGAAAAAAGTCTATAGTCCATGTCCATATCCAAAATGCAGAAGACCTGGGTAACATTCTCCAGGCAGAGCGACAGCCCCTCCCCTCTCCGATAGCAGAGCGATCAAAAGCCAGTCTCCCCTATCCGATAGCAGAGGGAGCCCCTAGGGATCCAAAGGCGGGTAGTCAGCAGTCACCTTGAGCATTCACCTCGATGGTTCAATCTCCCTCGTCGCTCTAATCGGTGAAATGGAGCCGGACATCGGCTCGCGCCCCGTCCTGCAGCCTGCTCGCCACAAAGTTCTCGACGCTGCCTCTGCCTCTTGGAATCCTCTCAGAGACTACAGAGCACTGAAACACCCTAGTGAACTCCAAACTGCAAATCATAGGCTCCAACAGATCAAGAATCATATTTAAGACGAAAAACAAACGTTGAAACATAAAATAAGTGAAATACGAGGGGTGATTGATATGTTTTTGGCCTAAGGTAGAAGGAGTCAATTTTAGAAAACCTAGCACATTTATTTTTCAACATAATCCCCTCCTACACTTACACACTTAGTCCAGCGGTCGTGGAGCATACGGATCTTGGAATTCCAGAGAGTGTCCCCAGATGGGTGATTGATAAGTTTGTGGCCTAAGGTAGAAGGAGATGAGTTATACGGCTCTCATTACATGCACATGCAGTTCAACACTTTGGGTGATTATGCAGAAAGTTTGAAGTTAATAACTCATCTCCTTCTACCTTAGACCACAAACTTATCAATCACCCCGATGAGTTATTAGCTTCAAACTTTCTGCATAATCACTCATAGAGTTGAACTGCATGTGCATGTAAAGAGAGCTGTATCACTCATCTCCTTCCACCATAGGCCACGACCTTATCAATCACCCCTCGTATATGGTTTCATGATCTATCCGAAAATTGTTGACCGAAGGCGTGGTGTAAGTCGGCGCCATCTTGACCAGCAGTCTTCATTTAAGGATTTGACTGCATTGTATGTTCCAGATTGCAGCAATTGTAGTCTCCTGTGTCTCTGTGTATGTATACACGTTCAAGTTCAAGTTCAGGTTTTTGTGTCATTCAAATGTATACATATATACCAGCCAGCAAAGCAACGTCCCTCCAGACCAAGGTACATAATACAGTATATATAACTCACACATAACACACAAAGTTATATTACCACAAATACATAAGCAACTACAATGTTGATGGTACATTTTTGATGCTAAGAAATGGGACTGTTGAAATACAATAGAACTATCTACTTTGGAAAACATTACAAGGCATCACCTTCAAACTAGAACTGAAATTGGCTGTACCAATGTTTGGAAACTCTGCTGTTGACTTACAAGTTCTGCAACAGCATAGCTATTGTATATGGAATACAGTGCTGGGAAATGTATGAAATTGTATTTTGGTAAAAAGAACAATAAAGTGTGGACTATTATCTAAATGGGGGGAAGGTTCAAACATCAAAGGTGTAGAGGGACTTAGGAGTCCCCATCCAAGACTCCTAGAAGGTTAATTTACAGGTTGAGGCTGCAGTAAACAGGGCAAGTGCAACATTGGTATTTATTTCAAGGGAAACAGAATATAAAAGCAAGGAGACAATGCTGAGGCTTTATAAGAGTAGTCAGGCTGCACGTGGAGAATTGCCAACAGTTTTGGGCCCAGAAAGGATGTGTTGTCATTGGATAGAGTTCAGAGGAGGTTCACGAGAATGAATCTGGGAATGAAGGGGTTAACATATGAAGAGCATTTGGAAGCTTTGGGCCTGTACTCACTGGAACTTAGAAGGATGTGTGGGGAGCTCATTGAAACATATCGAATGTTGAAAGGACTAGATAAAGTGGATGTGGAGAGGATGTTTCCTATGGTGGGAGTATCCAGAACTAGAGGGCACAGACTTAAAATTGAGGGGTGACCCACTAGAACAGAGGTAAGGAGGATTTTTTTTAACTAGGGAGTATTGAATCTGTGGAATGTTCTGCCACAGATAGTTGTGGAGGCCAAGACCACGGGTATATTTAAAGCAAAGATTGAAAGTTTCCTGATTGGTCAGGCATTAAAGGTTATGGCAAGAAGGCATATGTATGGGGTTGAGTGGTCTAATTATGCTCTATAATAAAAATAACTGTATGTAATACTCCAGATATTGCCTAATCTAAGTTTCATAAAGTTACATCATAACCTCTTGACTTTTGAACTCAATACCTCGACTAATAAAAACAAACATTTCACAAGCTTTCTTAACCACCCTGTCCACCTGTGTAGCCACTTTCAAAGAGCTATCAACTTAGATCTCAAGATCTTCCTGCTCAGTAACAGGTCCTTGCCCTTAACAGTGTACTGCCTCCTTGCATTTGCCCTACCAAGGTGAAACACCTCATGTTTATATGGGTTAAACTGTATCTGCCATTTCGCAGCCCATATCAGCAACTGATCTACAAACTATATATGGCGCAGTATTCTTGGGCAGTCTTCTACACTTTCCACAAGGGTGGTGGTGGTTGGGAGGGGTTAGGGAATGCAAAGGGGTGGCAAGGGTTCTGTGGCACGTTTTGAATGGCCAAAATGTAAGCAATATCCATAAGTAAATAAAATTTGTTCCAAAGCTGAAGTAGAAATCGATAGTGTTTGTAAAGGATTCCTAATGAAGGGGCTCGGCTCAAGATGTAGACCGTTTATTTTTTTCCAATGATGCTGCTTGGTCTGCTGAGTTCCTCCAACGTTTTGTGTGTGTTACTTTGGATTTCCAGCATCTGCAGATTTTCTAGTTTTATCTATCTTATGTTAATTAAAGTACATTTACCCGCATATTTTACTGGAATTCCCTTCTTGAACTACTTTCAGTTGCCCTTGACATGCTTAAATATCTGTAAATTCTACTTTGCTACTGTTTGGTAATATTCTTCCTTTAATCTACTACTCCGAGCAAATTGTAACTCAGTCTACTGAATACAATCATTTACATTCCACACAAGCTTATCTGTTATGATAATGTTGCAATAGCTATGATTCTATCTTCTTCGCTTAGTTTGTTTTTGTATGCATGCTTGAGATGATCATGTTATGATGAGCTATTCCTTCATCACATGCAGGGCCGGACTTTAGGCAGGGCTAGCTGGGCTGCAGCCCAGGGGCCAGAGCTGCAGAGAGGCCCAAAATAGGTAGCTATCATCATGGCGGACACAAAAAAATACGAGAGTGGAGCACAGAAAAGAAAAAAAGAAACAAGAAAAAGAGGACCATGAGAAAGAAGCATTAAAAAAGACATTTAAATTGACAGAATTTTTTAAACCTGCTCTCAATAATGCAGCAGTACCATTGCTCACAGTCTGAGACCAGTGGACAAATGGAGACTTGTTCAACAACTAGCGCTAGCACCAGCATTAGCACAAGACTACCATCCTTGCCACAGTCAGCAGCTAACGTTGAAGAGGCAGCGAGCATGACTTTGGGATTCCCGACCACGAGGCCTCTGAACAACCAAGTCGGGCCACCATTAATGTTAACGTTACCTCTACTGAGGATCCTTACAGCACTGATCCTGCTCGCTGGGGGAAGGAAACGTTGGATGATTCAGTCCGAGCATACTAGGCTAAGAAAGAGCCAGAGTCCTGCCAGAATAAGGATGTGGATATCAAAGCTTCAGAACGAGTATACAAGTAGAAGAGATGTTTTTTCTCCAAATTTCACTTCAAACGCAAGCTCGTAAATGGTGAGTACATATCACCATTGGCTGTTATATTCCCCTTCCACCGGCTGTGTGTTTTGTTTTGTGGAGGAGATTGTCCATTTCAGGGAATTTGTAAGTGGCAAAGATATTGCAACAGAACTTTTATGCTTCCTCAGAAAAAAAATCAACTTGCAGGTCATCTTCCCAAATGTAAACATTGCTTTGAGGCTTTAGCTGACTGTCCCTGTCACAAATGCAAGTGGTAAGCGATCTTTCTCCAAGCTCAAGTTAGTGAAGAATAGGCTCAGATCCACAGTGACAGGCTGAATCATCTTACTCTGATGTCACTTGAAAGTGATCTTGTTCAGAAACTGGATTTTAGTGATCTGATCAAGGGCTTCGCTGCGAAGAAATCCAGAAGAACTAGGCTTTAATTTTTAAAAACAAGCATCTGACTTTGTAAATATCTAGGCTTGTGTGTCAGTGCTGTTCCTGTTTTTGTGGCAATCGGCTAATAGTTGACTGTTTACAAACTTAGTAAGTAATAAGTGGTCTTTACTCTGCAAGCCACACAGCACAGCAATAGGTTAGTATGTGCTAGATCTCATTTTTCAAAAAGATTGTTGGAGTATTGTCAAGTTTCCTAGTTTGCCATAGTGCCATCTCTCTTGGCCTTATTGTCTCTCATTTCCATTTTACTTTCACAGGATACACGGTTGAGAAAAATACCGAGATAAAAATGCTTTGGCATTGTTTCAGAAATAAGGCCTATGGTATGTGCAGCAATAGCTAAATAAAGATTTAAGATTGGGCACATCATACTTCATCTCCCTCATAACTTTACTAAGCCAACTAAGCCTAGGTCAATTTTTGAGTGCTTTAGATGCTGTCCTTCAAACTAAGAATCTGCATTACTTTCTGTCCTCCCTCTTAAGTCCTGTAAGTTTATAGCCTACGTATTGTACTAAACCAACGTATTGGTCCACAGCTTTAATATTTAGACCAGTACAACCTTTGCTCTTGTTCTTGCCTTTTTTCGCTAGGTGCGGCAGCATTTTATGGTGTCGGCAGGGGCCCATCAGGGCCTCCAGTCCAGGACCCCCAGCCCCACTAAATCCAGCCCTGACCAGGGCATTACACTTACGCCTCCACAATCTCTTCAGCCACCATTTTCAGTTTCCCAAGCACCTACTCCATAGTAGTGGCAACTTCACTCACTTCTGCCCTCTGACACTCTGAAACATTTGGCATACAGCTAATGTCTTGCATAGTGAAAATGATGCAAAATACTTATTCAGTTTGTCTGCCATTTTGTTGACCCCCATTACTACCTCTCCAGCATCATCTTCCAGTGGTCCAATATCCACCTTCACCTCTCTTTTACTCTTTATATAACTGAAAAATCTTTTGATATTCTCTTTAATATTATTAGCCAGCTCATTTCATATTCCATCTTTTCCTTCTTTATAACTTTTTTAGTTGCCCGTTTGTTGGTTTTTAAAAGTTTCCCAATCCTCTAACTTCCCTCTAATTTTTGCTCTATTATATGCCTTCTCTTTGGCTTTGATGTTGGCTATGACTTCCCTTGTTAGCCACGTTTGTGTCATTCTGCCTTTAGAATACTTTTCTTTGGGATGTGTATATCTTTTGCCTTAATTTGCTCCCAGAAACTCTGCTGTTATCCCTGCTCGTGTCCCCTTCCAATAAATTTTGACTAACTTCTCTCTCATGCCTCTGTAGTTACTTTTACTCCCCTGTGAAACTGTTACATCTAACTTTAGCTTCTCCTGTAGTCGCATGCAAATGCACTACTAAAGAAACACACGGAGGCAGAGAGATCTGACTCAGAATGCCTTTACTGATTCAAAATTGCACGCTTAAACCTCCCCTCCCATGGGCCCCTGCGACCAACGGGGCAGACGTGATGTCAGACTGTCCCCAGAAGGACCGCCCCGAACCGATAGTTCCAAACGCGCTACCACGTGTCTGCCCGCGGCTCCCGATGGTGATTCGAGTCCCGCGTGTGCGGGCCGCCACACCCCTTCTCAAATTTCAGGGTGAATTTTATCATATTGTGATCTCTGACCATAAGTGTTCCTTTACCTTAAGCTCTCTAATCAATTCTGGTTCAGTGCATAACACTCAATGCAGAACAGCTTTATCCCCTAGTAGGCTCTATGATGATCTGTTCTATAAAGCCATCTTATAATCATTCTACAAATTTCCCTCTTTGGATTCAGCACCAATCTTCCCAACTTACATGCATATTCAGACACGGCACATAATGATAATGATGATTTGCATCTTGAAATCCCTCATGACAATTGTAATGGGGGTTGTAATCGTAATATGGGTCAGCACAACATCAAGGGCCGAAGGGCCTGTACTGTGCTGTAGTATTCTAGTGTCTAGTAACATTGTCCTTTTGACATGCATTTTATATTTCCCATTGTATTTTGTAGCCTACATCTTCGCTACTGTCCAGAGATCTGTATATAACTCCCATCAAGGTCTTTTTTACTCCTTTCTTAGTTTCTCAGCTCTGCCCACACTGATTCTACACTTCCTGATGAAAATTCACCTCTTCTGAAGGATTTGATTTCTTATTTTACCATCAGACCCATGCCAACTCCTCGGCCTACCTGTCTGTCTTTTCAATGCAATGTGTACCCCTGGATGTTAAGCTCCCAGTTATAATGACTAGTGAGGTACCGCAAGGCTCAGTGCTGGGTCCCCAGTTGTTTACAATATATATTGACTTAGATGAGGGAATTAAATGCAGCATCTCCAAGTTTGCAGATGACATGAAGCTGGGCGGCAGTGTTAGCTGTGAGGAGGATGCTAAGAGGATGCAGGGTGACTTGGATAGGTTAGGTGAGTGGGAAAATTCATGACAGGTGCAATTTAATGTGGATAAATATGAGGTTATCCACTTTGGTGGCAAGAACAGGAAAACAGATTATTATCTGAATGGTGGCCGATTAGGAAAAGGGGAGGTGCAACGAGACCTGGGTGTCATTATACACCAGTCATTGAAAGTGGGCATGCAGGTACAGCAGGCGGTGAAAAAGGCGAATGGTATGCTGGCGTTCATAGCAAGAGGACTCAAGTACAGGAGCAGGGAGATACTACTGCAGTTGTACAAGGCCTTGGTGAGACCGCACCTGGAGTATTGTGTGCAGCTTTGGTCCCCTAATCTGAGGAAGGACATTCTTGCCATGGAGGGAGTACAAAGAAGGTTCACCAGATTGATTCCTGGGATGGCAGGACTTTCATATGATGAAAGATTGGATCAACTAGGTTTATACTCTCTGGAATTTAGAAGAATGAGGGGGGATCTGATTGAAACGTATAAAATTCTAAAGGGATTGGACAGGCTAGATGCAGGAAGATTGTTCCCGATGTTGGGGAAGTCCAGAACGAGGAGTCACAGTTTGAGGATAAAAGGGAAGCTTTTTAGGACCGGGATGAGGAAGAACTTCTTCACAGAGAGTGGTGAATCTGTGTTATTCTCTGCCACAGGAATCAGTTGAGGCCAGTTCATTGGCTATATATAAGAGGGAGTTAGATATGGCCCTTGTGGCTAAAGGGATCGGGGGTATGGAGAGAAGGCAGGTATAGGGTTCTGAGTTGGATGATCAGCCATGATCATGCAGAATGGCAGTGCAGGCTCGAAAGGCCGAATGGCCTACTCCTGCACCTATTTTCTATGTTTCTATGTTTCTATAATCTCCTTTCAGCTGCAATTCAGTGATGCCCTTAACATCATACATGCCAATCTGTAACTGTGCTACAAATTCACTTACCTTACTCCGTATTCTGTGTGTATTTAAATATAACACCTTCAGTCCTGTAGTCATCACACTTTTCAATTTTGTTTCCCTTTTACATTGCAACTTATTCTGTTGACTGCAGTTTTGCACTATCATCAGCCTCTTCTTCGCCAGCAGTCTCACTACACAAAGTGTCTGTTTGAAAACCACATACCCCATCCTCGGCATTATCAATCTGGCTCCCATCTCCCTGTCAAATTACTTTAGTCCCTATTTGGTAGGTGCACTGTTCCGTAGTGGAACTTCTTGGCAAGGGTTAATGTTACTTCTGGAAACTGTCTTTATTAGCATTGCTTAGAAATTGTTTGCATCTGAAGTTCATGACACTCAATATTTAAAAGTGTACTTTTACTTTCTAAACATGTATGTTGATATTGGAATGTCTTCAACCGATGCAAATTGTTGTCTTAGTTGTACACTCTCTCCACACTTGTCAGGTACTTAAACAGAACATTTTACCCTCTCCACGATAGGTAATGATCCAAGTCATGTTGTTCAGATGTTTCCTTTGTGTTAAGGGAATCTGAACGAGAGTCGATGACTAACAAACAAGATGCATTATTTGATGTTAACTCCAGTGAAGTGCGTCCTCCTTCAGAAGAAGTAACTGGAGTCTGGTTCCCATTCACAGAAGATTCATTTCAAAACGGAAACTGGTTCCAGGAGCTTGGTGAAGCTGACACTGCACCTGTTCCCTTCATGGACAAATTTTTAACTGTCTGGCAATTTTCCTCTACGAGGGAAGTTATTGAATGGGAGATAAAATGATGAAAATGAGTATATTTTTCATGATGTGTGGCATATAGTTCACAGATCGGAGCCAGCAGCAACATACCAAATAGTTACACCTAGAGTAGGGCAGAATAGTACCACACAAACAACCTCTGCACTCCAGGCTACAGCTCCCTAGATCGGGTTATTTCCCTACACAGTGAAAGCACTGATCTTGATTCTTGGCCTGTTGCTTCCTCCATACATGCATTAGTGGCTAAGTGTACTTCTTCAGTGTTTCTCTACCTATTAAAAGGTATTTTGTTTAAAAGCTAATGACCCTCTGCTGCCTTTATTGGCATGAAATAGGATTGAGATTGATTTAAACCAATCTGCCCATATATTCCCTAATGACTGAATTCAGGAGCTGAGGGCTGTAGGCAGAGATACAAAATAGATCAAAAGAAAGCACTGGAAAGCCAGACTGATTTGCTGGATCTACTCCATAGTTGCATTATCAGCCCCACGAACCCATAACCATATGAGAAGAAATTTCTTGGACGATAGGCCAAAGGGTTCATCAGCAGTCTCTTCTGAATTAGAACAACACCAACTGAGTTTGCATGGTCATTTGAATGTGACTCAGAGGACAGACTGATGATCTTCTAATTCAGAATTCAGTCAGGCCATCCCTCTCCTGAGACTTCCACAGAAATCTAGAGTAGAAGACCGAGAGAACAAATTACTGACTTTCAATCAGAGCACTCTCATATCCCTCTCAGTTAAATACAAGTAATCCCACAGATTTATTTGAAATCAAGGTATTTTTCCTGTTATTCTGAGGCCAATGCTGATCCTTCGCATAGAATTTAAAGAACAAGGTCACTGGTGATCATTGCAATCCTGGTTTGATCTATCAATAGTGTGTACTACTCTCTGCTGCCGCATGAACAGAGATTCTGAATGGTGTCACAGAATTATTAATCAGAACATACCCCTCTTTATCACTAACCATTCTCAATTCCCAGATCTGTAAATGGACCCTAAACTTGAACTGTTCCTCTTCCCTCAGGTGTTGATTGTTTCCAGCATTTTCTGTTATTGCTATAGTTATAAAACAGGTTCATCAAACCTTTCCTTTCTGATAATGAATAGTTCCTGAATTAAAACGCAAACTTGAGGAAATCTGCAGATGCTGAAAATTCGAGGAACATGAACAAAAAATACTGATGAATGCAGCAGGCCAGGCAGCATCTAAAGGAAGAGGTACAGTCGGCTGTTCCTGAATTAACGCTGGATTTGTTGACATTGAATTTTTAGTTTTGAAAACCATATCCTGCTCTCCCTTACACACTGGATTATAATGAAGGAAGAAGGCTGTGACAATAGGACTGATAGTTGTCATTCAAAACTGTGCCATCCAGAGGTGGTTTTCCAGTCTGAAGCTCACACAGGCCTTATTGGGAGAAAAACTCAGTCTTAAGAGGCAGTTCATTGGGTATTTTCCAACTGCCCTCCAGTTCTTGTCTTGTGATTGAACACTCACAACACGCTGCAGGAACTCAGCAGGTCGGGCAGCATCCGTGGAAAAGATCGGTCGCCGTTTCGGGCCAGAACCCTTCGTCAGGACTGAAGAGGGAAGGGGCAGAGGCCCTATAAATAAGGTGGGGGAGGGTGGGAAGGAGAAGGCTGGTAGGTTCCAGGTGAAAAACCAGTAAGGGGAAAGATAAAGGGGTGGGAGAGGGGAAGCAGGGAGGTGATAGGCAGGAAAGGTGAAGAAGGAATAGGGGAAAACACAATGGGTGGTAGAATTACCAGAAGTTGGAGAATTAATTCCCTCCCCCTCCCTTCCTCTATCCCTATGTCATTCTGCCCCCTCCCCCAGCTGCTTATCACCTCCCTCATGGTTCCGCCTCCTTCTACTACCCATTGTGTTTTCCCCTATTCCTTCTTCACCTTTCCTGCCTGTCCCCTCCCTGCCTCCCCTCCCCCACCCCCTTATCTTTCTCCTTACTGGTTTTTCACCTGGAACTGACCAGCCTTCTCCTTCCCACCCTCTCCCCACCTTCTTTATAGGGCCTCTGCCCCTTCCCTCTTCAGTCCTGACGAAGGGTTCCGGCCCGAAACGTCGACCAATCTTTTCCACGGATGTTGCCCGACCTGCTGAGTTCCTCCAGCGCGTTGTGACTATTGCTTTGACCTCAGCATCTGCAGATTAGTTTTTGTGCTTGTGATTGAACAATGGGTGGAATTATAAATAAAACTGTGACCACTCACGGTGTCCTTTTCTTTTTGCTGATTAAATACTGGTATATGGTACCTCTTGAAATAAAAGCAGAAAGTGCTCGAAACACTTATAAAGAGGTTAAGCAGTATTCATAGAAAGAGTAATAGTAGATGCTTTAGATTCATTAGATCAGATAGTTTCCAACAGGAGAGAAACTGGAGGAGGAATATTACAACATGTACTCCATCACGAGGGTCTCTCTCTATCTCCCCCCCATCTGTTTAGCAGTATAACATTGCCTCTGCCTTTCCCCATTTTCTTGACCATTTGCACCCCTTCCATGTTGCCTATTTGTAATTTTTGTTCCTTTTCACTGCCTTTCTCTTGACCCACCTATCCCTCTCTACCACTCACGTATACTTGTGTCTCTATGAGGCAGATAAACAATGATTACTTTCATGGAGTATTAATGACTGAGAAGCCACATGTCTAAAATTTTCCATATTCTTGTTCTGACCCTTCCATCACCTGAGCCTTTCCTCAGCCCTGTAATTTTCACTGTCACTGTGATATTCCACATGCCTGGTAATCCATATGGCCCTGAAATCCTCCCAGTTATTGTACTTCTCCAATTCTGGCTTTTCGGGGATGCTCGATTTCAATTAGTACTGCACAGATTGTTATACTTTCAATCGCTTGCTGCTAAGCTCTGAAGTTCCCTTTTGAGGTCTCTCTTTAAAAAAATCTTTAACCATGCATCTCCTTTAAATCACAATAGACAATAGACAATAGGTGCAGGAGTAGGCCATTCGGCCCTTCGAGCCAGCACCGCCATTCACTGTGATCATGGCTGATCATCCATTATCAGTATCCAGTTCCTGCCTTATCCCCATAACCTTTGATTCCACTATCTTTAAGAGCTCTATCCATCTCTTTTTTGAAAGCATCCAGAGACTTGGCCTCCACAGCCTTCTGGGGCAGAGCATTCCATATATCCACCACTCTCTGGGTGAAAAAGTTTTTCCTCAACTCCGTTCTAAATGGCCTACCCCTAATTCTTAAACTGTGGCCTCTGGTTCTGGACTCACCCATCAGCGGGAACATGCTTCCTGTCTGCAGCGTGTCCAATCCCTTAATAATCTTATATGTTTCAATAAGCTCCCCTCTCAGCCATCTAAATTCCAGTGTATACAAGCTCAGTCGCTCCAATCTTTCGACATATGACAGTCCCGACATCCCAGGAATTAACCTTGTGAACCTACACTGCACTCCCTCAATAGCAAGAATGTCCTTCCTCAAATTTGGAGACCAAAATTGCACACAGTACTCCAGGTGTGGTCTCACCAGGGCCCTGTACAGCTGCAGAAGGACATCTTTGCTCCGATATTTGACTCCCCTTGTTATGAAGGCCAGCATGCCATTAGCTTTTTCACTGCCTGCTGTACTTGCATACTTGCTTTCAGTGACTGATGTACAAGAACACCTAGATCTTGTTGTGCTTCCCCTTTTCCAAACTTGACTCCATTTAGATAATAATCTGCCTTCCCATTCTTACCACCAAAGTGGATAACCTCACACTTATCCACATTAAACTGCATCTGCCATGCATCTGCCCACTCACCCAGCCTGATCAAGTCACCCTGCATTCTCATAACATCCTCCTCACGTTTCACAGTGCCTCCCAGCTTTGTGTCATCAGCAAATTTGCTAATGTTACTTTCAATTCCCTCATCTAAATCATTAATATATATTGTAAACAGCTGCGGTCCCAGCACTGAACCCTGCGGTACCCCACTGGTCACTGCCTGCCATTCTGAAAGGGACCCGTTAATCGCTACTCTTTGTTTTCTGTCAGCCAGCCAATTTTCAATCCATGTCAGTACTCTGCCCCCAATACCATGTGCCCTAATTTTGCCCACTAATCTCCTATGTGGGACTTCCCCTCTAGTGCCTATAAAATGTATTCACCACCCCCCACCCCCGGAAGTTTTCATGTTTTATTGTTTATCAACATTGAATCACAATGGATTTAATTTGGCTTTTCTGACACTGATCAACAGAAAAAGGTTTGTATCAAAGTGAAAAAGATCTCTACAAAGTGATCTAAATGAATTACAATATAAAAATTTTGAATTTTTCGTGTTTTTTTTCATCCGAGTTAAGAGAGGCAGGACTGCGCAGGCGTGTGACGTTGGGCAGTGAAGCCTGGAAGATTTAAAAGTACAGAAATCCTGATTCAGGTTTAATTCAGAGAAGGAAGTCTGAGAACTGGAGCAGGAGTGTGGAGGAAGCCAATTTGAATTTTTCAGTCTTTTTCATTGGCATTCAGAGAGGCGGGACTACGTAGGCGTGTGACGTCGGGCAATGAAGCGCAGAAGATTTAAAAGGAACAGAGCCTTATACAGTGGGCAACGTCGTTTTGCGGGCGGCGGAGTGAGCCAGGAGCAGAGTGAAGGCTTAAGGGCTTTGGCTCAATGGGCTTAGGCGGAAACGGGAAAGGCGAGGAAGGTTTGGTATTCATTTTTTGTTGTTATTTGAGGAGAGGGGGAAGTATGAGTGTGAGGGCAGCTTGTTGTTCTCAGTGCCAGATGTGGGAGGTCGTGGAGTCTCCCAGCCTCCCGGACGTCCGCATCGGCGCCAGGTGCACCAGGATGCTGCTCCTAAGAGACTGCGTTAGGGAACTGGAGCTGCAGCTCGATGACCTTCGTCTGGTCAAGGAGAGTAAGGAGTTGATAGAGAGGAGTTACAGGCAGGTGGTCACACCGGGGCCACAGGAGGCAGACAAGTGGGTCACGGTTAGGAGCGGGAAGAGGAAGAGTCAGGTAATAGAGAGTACACCAGTGGCTGTGCTCCTTGACAATAAGTACTCCTGTTTGAGTACTGTTGCGGGGAACAGCTTACCTGGGGGAAGGAACAGTGCCCGTGCCTCTGGCACAGACTCCGGCCCTGTAGCTCAGAAGGGCAGGGAAAGAAAGAAGAGAGCAGTAGTAACAGGGGACTCTATAGTTAGGGGGTCAGACAGGCGATTCTGTGGATGCAGTCCGGAGACCCTGCTGGTAGTTTGCCTCCCTGGTGCCAGGGTCTGGGATGTTTCTGATTGTGTCCAAGATATCCTGAAGTGGGAGGGAGAGGAGCCAGAGGTCATGGTACATATAGGTACCAATGACATAGGTAGGAAAAGGGGAGAGGTCCTGAAAGGAGAATATAGGGAGTTCGGAAGGGAGTTGAGAAAAAGGACTGCAAAGGTAGTAATCTTGGGATTACTACCTGTGCCACGCGACAGTGAGAGTAGGAATGCAGTGAGGTGGAGGATAGATGCGTGGCTGAGGGATTGGAGCAGGGGGCAGGGATTCAAGTTTTTGGATCATTGGGACCTCTTTTGGCGCAGGTGTGACCTGTACAAAAAGGACGGGTTACACTTGAATCCTAGGGGGACCAATATCCTGGCAGGGAGATTTGCGAGGGCTACTGGGGAGACTTTAAACTAGAATGGTTGGGGGGTGGGAATCAAATTAAAGAGACTAGGAGAGAGGAGGTTAGTTCACAAATAGAGAAAGCTAGTAGACAGTGTGTGAGGGAGGATAGGCAGGGGACAGAGATCAAGAGCATTCAGACCAAAGATGTAGGGGACAAGGAAGAAAAAGATAACAAAGTTGTTTGCTCCATTATGGATAAACAGAGAGTAAGGTGGAGAGTTTCTTAAGTGCATCTATCTTAATGCTAGGAGCATTATAAGAAAGGTGGATGAGCTTAGAGCATGGATTGATACCTGGAAATATGATGTTGTAACTATTAGTGAAACGTGATTGTAGGAGGAGTGTGATTGGCAACTAAATATTCCCGGATTTTGTTGCTTCAGTTGTGATAGAATCGGAGGGGCAAGAGGGGGAGATGTTGCATTGCTTGTCAGAGAAAATATAACAGCAGTGCTCTGGCAGGATAGATTAGAGGACTCGTCCAGGGAGGCTATTTGGGTGGAATTGAAGAATGGGAAAGGTGTAGTCACGCTTATAAGGGTGTATTATAGACCACCTAATGGGGACCGAGAACTGGAGGAGCAAATTTGTAAGGAGATAGCAGATATTTGTAGTAAGCACAAGGTTGTGATTGTGGGAGATTTTAATTTTCCACACATAGACTGGGAAGCCCATTCTGTAAAAGGGCTGGATGGTTTGGAGTTTGTCAAATGTGTGCAAGATATTTTTTTGCAGCAATACATAGAGGTACGAACTAGAGAAGGGGCAATGTTGGATCTCCTGTTAGGGAATGAGATAGGGCAGGTGACGGAGGTATGTGTTGGGGAGCGGTTCGGGTCCAGTGATCACAATATCTTTAGTTTCAATATAATTATAGAGAAGCATAGGACTGGACCCAGGGTTGAGATTTTTGATTGGAGAAAGGCTAACTTTAAGGAGATGTGAAAGGATTTAGAAGGAATGGATTGGGACAATTTGTTTTATGGGAAGAATGTAATAGAGAAATGGAGGTCATTTAAAGGTGAAATTTTGAGGGTACAGGATCTTTATGTTCCTGTTAGGTTGAAAGGAAAGGTTAAAAGTTTGAGAGAGCCATGGTTTTCAAGGGATATAGGAAACTTTGTTCGGAAAAAGAGAGGTATCTACAATAAATATAGGCAGCTTGGAGTTAATGAGGTGTTTGAGGAATATAAAGAATGTAAAAAGAATCTTAAGAAAGAAATTAGAAAAGCTAAAAGAAGATACGGGACTGCTTTAGCATGTAAGGTGAAAATAAATCCAAAGGGTTTCTACAGTTATATAAATAGCAAAAGGATAGTGAGGGATAAAATTGGTCCCTTAGAGAATCAGAGTGGACAGCTATGTGTGGAGCCAAAAGAGATGGGGGAGATTTTGAACAATTTCTTTTCTTCGGTATTCACTAAGGAGAAGGAAATTGAATTGTGTAAGGTAAAGGAAACAAGAAGGGTAGTTATGGAAAATATGATGATTAAAGAAGAGGAAGTACTGGCGCTTTTAAGGAATATAAAAGTGGATAAGTCTCTAGGTCCGGACAAGATATTCCCTAGGACCTTGAGGGAAGTAGTGTGGAAATAGTAGGAGCTCTGACAGAAATATTTCAAATGTCATTCGAAATGGGGATGGTGCCGGAGGATTGGCGTATTGCTCATGTTATTCCATTGTTTAAAAAGGGTTCTAAGAGTAAACCTAGCAATTATCAGCCTGTGAGTTTGACGTCAATGGTGGGTAAATTGATGGAAAGTATTCTTAGAGATGGTATATATAATTATCTGGATAGACAGGGTCTGATTAGGAGCAGTCAACATGGATTTGTGCGAGGAAGGTCATGTTTGACAAATCTTTTTGAATTTTTTGGTGAGGTTACCAGGAAAGTTGACGAGGGTATAGTGGTGGATATTGTCTATATGGACTTCAGTAAGGCCTTTGACAAGGTTCCACATGGAATGTTAGTTAGGAAGGTTCAATCATTAGGCATTAATATCGAAGTAGTAAAATGGATTCAGCTGTGGTTGGATTGGAGACGCCAGAGAGTAGTGGTGGATAACTGTGTGTCAGATTGGAGGACGGTGTGTAGCAGTGTGCCTCAGTGATCTGTACTGGGTCCAATGTAGTTTGACATATATATTAATGATCTGGATGATGGGGTGGTAAATTGGATTAGTAAGTATGCAGATGATACTAAGATAGGTGGAGTTGTGGATAATGAAGCAGGTTTTCAAAGCTTGCAGAGAGATTTAGGCCAGTTAGAAGAGTGGGCTGAAAGATGGCAGATTAAGTTTAATGCTGAAAAATGTAAGGTGCTACATTTTGGCAGGACTAATCAAAATAGGACATACATGGTAAAATGGTAGGGCATTGAAGAATGCAGTAGAACAGAGGGATCTAGGAATAATGGTGCATAGTTCCCTGAAGGTGGAATCTCATGTGGATAGGGTGATGAAGAAAGCTTTTGGTATGCTGGCCTTTATTAATCAGAGTATTGAGTATAAGAGTTGGGATGTAATTTTGAAATTGTATAAGGCATTGGTAAGGCCAGGTTTGGAGTATTGTGTACAGTTCTGGTCACTGAATTATAGGAAATATGAAAATAAAATTGAGAGAGTACAGAGGAGTTTTAATAAAATGTTGCTTGGGTTTCATCTCCTAAGTTACAGAGAAAGGTTGAACAAGTTAGGTCTTTATTCTTTGGAGCGTAGAAGGTTGAGGGGGGACTTGATAGAGATTTTCAAAATTATGAGGGGGATTGATAGAGTTGATGTGGATAGGCTTTTTCGATTGAGAGTGGGGGAGATTCAAACAAGAGGACATGAGTTGAGAGTTAAACATAGAACATAGAACATAGAATAGTACAGCACAGTACAGGCCCTTCGGCCCACAATGTTGTGCCGACCCTCATACCCTGCCTCCCATATAAGCCCCCACCTTAAATTCCTCCATATACCTGTCTAGTAGTCTCTTAAACTTCACTAGTGAATCTGCCTCCACCACTGATTCAGGCAGTTGATTTCACGCACCAACCACTCTCTGAGTAAAAAACCTTCCTCTAATATCCCCCTTGAACTTCCCATCCCTTACCTTAAAGCCATGTCCTCTTGTATTGAGCGATGGTGCCCTGGGGAAGAGGTGCTGGCTATCCACTCTATCTATTCCTCTTATTATCTTGTACACCTCTATCATGTCTCCTCTCATCCTCCTTCTCTCCAAAGAGTAAAGCCCTAGCTCCCTTAATCTCTGATCATAATCCATACTTTCTAAACCAGGCAGCATCCTGGTAAATCTCCTCTGTACCCTTTCCAATGCTTCCACATCCTTCCTATAGTGAGGCGACCAGAACCGGACACAGTACTCCAAGTGTGGCCTAACCAGAGTTTTATAGAGCTGCATCATTACATCGTGACTCTTAAACTCTATCCCTGGGCTTATGAAAGCTAACACCCCATAAGCTTTCTTAACTACCCTATCCACCTGTGAGGCAACTTTCAGGGATCTGTGGACATGTACCCCGAGATCCCTCTGCTCCTCCACACTACCAAGTATCCTGCCATTTACTTTGTATTCTGCCTTGGAGTTTGTCCTTCCAAAGTGTACCACCTCACACTTCTCCGGGTTGAACTCCGTCTGCCACTTCTCAGCCCACTCCTGCATCCTATCAATGTCTCTCTGCAATCTTTGACAATCCTGTACACTATCTACAACACCACCAACCTTTGTGTTGTCTGCAAACTTGCCAACCCATCCTTCTACCCCCACATCCAGGTCGTTAATAAAAATCATGAAAAGTAGAGGTCCCAGAACAGATCCTTGTGGGACACCACTAGTCACAATCCTCCAATCTGAATGTACTCCCTCCACCACCATCCTCTGCCTTCTGCAGGCAAGCCAATTCTGAATCCACCTGGCCAAACTTCCCAGGATCCCATGCCTTCTAACTTTCTGAATAAGCCTACCGTGTGGAACCTTATCAAATGCCTTACTAAAATCCATATAGATCACATCCACTGCACTACCCTCATCTATATGCCTCGTCACCTCCTCAAAGAACTCTATCAGGCTTGTTAGACACGATCTGCCCTTCACAAAGCCATGCCCTTCATTAAAGGGCAAAAGTTTAGGGGTAACATGAGGGGGAACTTCTTTATTCAGAGAGTGGTAGTTGTGTGGAAGGAGCTTCCAGCAGAAGTGGTTGAGGCAGTTTCGATGTTGTCGTTTAAAGTTAAATTGGACCGCTATATGGACAGGAAAGGAATGGAGGGTTATGGGCTGAGTGCAGGTTGGTGGGACTAGGTGAGAGTAGGAGTTCGGCACGGACTAGAAGGGCCGAGATGGCCTGTTTCCATGCTGTAATTGTTATATGGGTTAATGGTTATAAAACGCAAAATAATTGATTGCATAAGTATTCATCCCCTTCAAGTCAGTAGTTAGTAGATGTACTTTTGGCAGCAATTACAGCCTTGAGTCTATGTGGATAGGTCTCTATCTGCTTTGCTCATCTGCACACTGCAATATTTCTCCCTTCTTCCATACAAAACTGCTCAAGCTCTGTCAGATTGCATGGGGATCGTGAGTGAACTGCCCTTTTCAGGTCCAGCCGCAAATTTTGATTTGAATTGAAGTCTGAATATTGACTTGGCCACTCCAGGACATTAACTTTATTGTTTTTAAGCCTTTCCTGTGTATCTTTGGCTTTATGCTTGGGGACATTGTCTTGCTGGAAAACAAATCTTCTCCCAAGTCACAGTTCTCTTGCGGACTGCATCAAGTTTTCCTCAGGACTTCCCTGTATTTTGCTGTGTTTATTTTACCTTCTACTTTCACAGCCCTTCCAGGGCCTTCTGCAGTGAAACATCCCCACAGCATGATGCAGCCACCACCATGCTTCACAGAAGGAATTGTGTGTTTTTGATGATGTGATGGCCAAAAAGCTCAAATTTTGTTTCATCAGACCATAGAACCTTCTTCTACCTGACTTCAAAGTCTCCCATATGCCCTCTGGCAAAGCCTAGCAGAGACTTCATGAGAGTTTTTTTCAACAGTGGCTTTCTCTCTGCCACTCTCGCATAAAATGGCATCCTGTGAAGCATCCGGGCAACAGTTGTTGTATGCGCAGTCTCTCCCATCTCAGCCACTGAAGCTTGTAACTCCTCCAGAGTTGCATATAAAAGGTATAGTCCTCTTCTCACATGGTCACTCTAGGCAGAGTTACAGCTCTGCCATAGTCTCTCCATTTCTTGATAATTAACTTAACTGTACTCCAAAGTATATTCAGTGACTTGGAATTTTCTTGAATGCATCTCCTGACTTGTGCTTTTCAATAACCTTTTTGCAGAGTTGCTTGGAGTATTATTTTGTTTTCATTGTGTTGTTTTTGCCAGGATACTGACTCACCAGCAAATGGACCTTCCAGATACAGGTGTATTTTTACTACAATCAATTGAAACACCTTGACTGAACGTGGTGATCTCCATTTAACTAATTATATGACTTCTAAAAACCAGTTGCCTGCACCACTGGTGATTTAGTGTGTTATATTAAAGGGGCGAGGGGGTGGTGAATACTTATGCAAACAATTATTTTGTGTTTTATATTTGTAAGTAATTTAAATCATTTTGTAGAGATTTATTTTCACTTTGACACGAAAGAGTCATTTTCTGTTGATCAGTGTAAAAAAAGCCAAATTAAATAGTCTGTGATTCAGTGTTGTAAAACAATGGAAGATGAAAACCTCCGGGGGGGGGGGGGGTGAATACTTTTCATATGCACTATATATAAATAAAATTTTATAAATACATGTGATAAATATATATATATATATAGAGATTTGATTATATATATATGATAAAAATATGCTTATACAGGTATATATGCAATTAAACAGTGCATATACTGAAATATTCACACAGTATGTGAGCTGTACAAACGGAGGGGAGAGGGCTCTGGATTTCATGTATGTTAACGTTAAGGATGCATACAGCTCCTCTCCCCTCCCCCCATTGGGAAGGTCAGATCACAACCTGGTGCATCTCAAACCCTGCTACGTGCCTCTGGTGAAGAGTAAGCCTGCAACCTCGAGAACAGTGAGGAAATGGTCAGAGGAGGCTTATGAGGCGCTCCAGGGTTGTTTTGAGGTGACAGACTGGCAGGCACTCTGTGAGCCACATGGAGAGGATATTGATGGGCTCACAGAGTGCATCACTGATTACATCAACTTCTGTGTGGACTGCAATGTTCCAGCGAGAACTGTCCTTTGTTATTCAAATAACATGCCATGGGTAACAAAGGACATTAAGGACATCCTGAATGCTATAAAGAGGGTGTTTAGAGATGGAAATAAGGAGGAGCTGAGGGCAAAACAGAGGGACCTGAGAGCCAGGATCAGGGAGGCTAAAGACAGGTACAGGAGGAAGCTTGAGTGGAAACTCCAGCAGAACAACATGAGAGAGGTCTGGAGGGGGATGAGAACCATCACTGGGTTCTGGCAAACTAGCAACAGAGGAGCTGAAGGCAGTGTGGACAGGGCCAATGAACTTAACCTGTTCTTTAACAGATTTGACATTGTGGCCCCTGCCCATCCCACACATGAGCCATCTGTTGTTGGCCCCCAACCAACACATATTCCACTCTCCCCTCCTACTTCTCCTCACAGTTCCCCACCCTGCTCTCGTGACTATACCACTCCCCCAAACGAAACCACCACGGTGGGCTTCACAGCTGAACAGGTGAGAAGACAGCTGAAACGTCTCAACCCAAGCAAGGCTGCAGGCCCGGATGGTGTGCCCCTCAGCTATGTGGAGTATTTCAACATGTATTCAACCTGAGCCTGAGTCTCCAGAGGGTTCCTGTACTGTGGAAGACGTCCTGCCTCGTCCCTGTGCCGAAGACGCCGCGCCCCAGTGGCCTCAATGACTACAGACCGGTGGCATTGACCTCCCACATCATGAAGACCCTGGAGAGATTTGTTCTGGAGCTGCTCCAGCCTATGGTTAGGCCACACTTAGATCCCCTCCAGTTCGCCTACCAGCCCCGACTAGGAGCTGAGGATGCCATCGTCTACCTGCTGAACTGTGTCTATGCCCACCTGGACAAGACAAAGAGCACTGTGAGGGTCATGTTTTTTGACTTCTCCAGTGCGTTCAACACCATCTGCCCTGCTCTGCTAGGGGAGAAGCTGACAGCGATGCAGGTGGATGCTTTCCTGGTGTCATGGATTATTGATTACCTGACTGCAGACCACAGTACATGAGCTTGCAACACTGTGTGTCAGACAGAGTGATCAGCAGCTCTAGGGCTCCACAGGGGACTGTCTTGTCTCCCTTTCTCTTCACCATTTACACCTCAGACTTCAACTACTGCACAGAATCTTGCCATCTTCAGAAGTTTTCTGAGGACTCTACCATAGTTGGATGCATCAGCAAGGGAGATGAGGCTGAGTACAGGGCTACGGTAGGAAACTTTGTCACATGGTGTAAGCAGAATTAAGTGGAACTTAATGTGAAAAAAGACTAAGGAGCTGGTGGTGGACCTGAGGAGGGCTAAGGCACCGGTGACCCCTGTTTCCATCCAGGGGGTCAGTGTGGACATGGTGGAGGATTACAAATACCTGGGGATACAAATTGACAATAAACTGGACTGGTCAAAGAACACTGAGGCTGTCTGCAAGAAGGGTCAGAACCGTCTCTATTTCCTGAGGAGACTGAGGTCCTTTAACATCTGTCGGACGATGCTGAGGATGTTCTACGAGTCTGTGGTGGCCAGTGCTATCATGTTTGCTGTTGTGTGCTGGGGCAGCAGGCTGAGGGTAGCAGACACCAACAGAATCAACAAACTCATTCGTAAGGCCAGTGATGTTGTGGGGATGGAACTGGACTCTCTCACGGTAGTGTCTGAAAAGAGGATGCTGTCCAAGTTGCATGCCATCTTGGACAATGTCTCCCACCCACTACATAATGTACTGATTGGTCACAGAAGTACATTCAGCCAGAGACTCATTCCACGGAGATGCAGCATTGAGCGTCATAGGAAGTCATTCCTGCCTGTGGGCATCAAACTTTACAACTCCTCCATTGGAGGGTCAGACACCCTGAGCCAATAGGCTGGTCCTGGACTTATTTCCTGGCATAATTTACATATTATTATTTAATTATTTATAGTTTTATATTGCTATATTTATACTCTATTCTTGGTTGGTGCAACTGTAACAAAACCCAGTTTCCCTCGGGATCAATAAAGTATGACTATGACTATATTTTTGTGTTTACATGATGTAAATTTGTGCATACACACACAGACACACAAGTCATCCTGCAATGAATAATTATTCAAAAAGTGATGTTTGTTATCTGTTCTTAACACATAACCCAGTATTACCTTAGGAATTTTTTTTCAAATAATCTTAATTATGTATGATGATGACAACTACTAGTATTTAGGAATAGTTTTTCCTGAGTGTTTATATTGAAAGTCACTGATAATTGATAGCAGGGTCATGTTACCTAATTCATAATTAGGAAATAATGCTTCTTTGATACTTTTGAAATAAATGTGTGCAGCTTCATTTGAAGTTTACATATGGTGCAATAACTGCTATCAGTTTACAGGAATGAGGACTTCTGATAACATGAGAATTTTGAAAGTAGATGTTAGTTTGAATAATTGTTTAATGAGCAATTATTTTATAATTGCCCCATCATGTCTAAGCACCAACTCAATCCTAACTTTCAGAGAGTCATAGAAAAATACAGCACAGACAAAGGCTCTTCAGCACCCCTAGTTCATGTAAAACCACTTAACCTATTTACTCCCATCACCAAAACAATAGTGTCCCATGCCCATATTAACCATGTACCTATTCAAACCTATTTCAACACCGAAATCGAACTTGGTTGCATGCACCACTTGTGTTGGCAGCTCATTCCACACTGTCACCAGAAGAAATTTCCCCTCATGTTCCCTTAAACTTTTCACCTTGAGTCTTTAACCCATGACTGCTGGGTGTATCCAATCTCAGTGGAAAAGCCTGCTTGCATTTATCCTATCTATAGCCCTCATATTTTGTATACCTCTATCAAATCTCCTCTCAATCTACTACATTCCAAGGAATATAGTCCTAACCTCTTCAATCTTTCCTTGTAACTCAGGTCCACCAGACCTTACAACATCATTATAAATTTTCTCTACTTTCTTTCAAACTTGTTTACATCTTTCCTGTAGGTAGGTGACCAAAACAGCACACAATACTCCAAATTAGGCCCCACCATCATCTTATACAACTTCAACATAACATCCCATCTACTGTACTCAATACATTGATTTATGAAGGCCAATGTGCCAAATTCTTTCTTTACAACCCTATCTGCCCATGAAGCTACTATCAAGGAATTATGGACCTGTATTCCCAGATCCCTTTGTTCTACGACACACCTCAGAATTTTAGTATCAACATTGAGTAATGAAATTGGTCTATATGAAGACCATTCAGTTGGGTCTTTGTTCTTTTTTAGGAGAAACGAAATAGAAGCTTCATAAAAAGATTGAGACAAAATACCCAATTTGAAAGAATCCAAAAAGACTAAGTGTAACTCCGGTATAATTAAAGAAGAAAAAGCCTTATAAAATTTTCCAGAAAATCCATCTCGACCTGGAGCCTTCCCCAAGTGTAATGAACATATAGCCTCGGCGATTTCCTCATAAGAAATGGGTTGATCCATCTGTTTGCAATTATCTGCAGAAAGTTCAGGGATATTTAGTGGATCTAGAAAATTATTCATTACAGTATTATCTTCAGGGGAATCAGAACTATAAAGTTTAGAATTACCTCTAAAGGTATCATTTATTTCAGAGTAATCAATTGTCCTATCACCATTAGTTTTGCAAATTTCTTTAATTTGTCATTTAACTACAGAAGTTTTTAAATGGTTGGCCAATACTTTGCCTGATTTATCTCCATGAATGTAAAATTGAGTTTTATCTTTAAGAAGTTGAGTTTCAATTGGATGAGTTAACAGAAAGTCATATTTAGTTTTATATAAAACAGGATCTGGAGATATAGCATATTTTTGATCTAATTGTTTCAATTGATTGGCTAAATCAATTCTTTCTTTATTAGCTTTATTCTTAACACTCACAGTATAAGAAATAATTTGTCCTGTAATGTAGGCCTTGAAAGTATCCCATACAATAAGATTAGACATCTCTTCCTTTTTATTCTCTTCAAAAAACAAAATAATATGCTTCTCTAGAAATTAAAAAAATTCCATATCAGATACAAAGTTGTATTAAAACACCAAAATCTGTTGTTAGAGAGTGGTAGCTGTGTGGAACGAGCTTCCAACAGACGTGAAAGTACAGAGGAACATCTGGAGAAATCTGGAGAAATTTCTGAAATGCCAGTTTGCTGCCGTTGTTACTGCGCGATCGAGAAATCTTCTGGAGGGAAGGCCTCAAAATTCCCAGCTTTGCCTGCTGTTGGCGACCGAGATTGAGGTCGAATCGTTCGTACAGAGATGGTGCTTGGTACTCGGTGTCGGAGAGTTGATCGGAGGCTCAAAGTTTTCAGATGACTCAGAGTCAGACTGTGGTCAGGCATGGCAGGGAGAGTTTTTCTTCCTTCTCCTGTCTGCTTGAGATGTGGGACATTTGAGAGACTTTGAACTTTTTACTGTGCTCATGGACTTCTTCATCAAGTTATGGTATTGTTGCACTGTTGTAACTATATGTTATAATTATGTGGTTTTGTTAGTTTTTTCTGTCTTGGTCTGTCCTGTGTTTTGTGATATCACACCGGAGGAAATATTGTATCATTTCTTTATGCATGCATTACTAAATAACAATAAAAGAGGACTGTGTGTCTTCATAATCTAATCTAAATACACTCAGTGGCCACTTTATTAGGTACACCTGCTTGTTAATGCAAATATCCAATCAGCCAATCATGTCGCAGCAACTCAATGCATAAAAGTATTCAGACATGGTCAAGACAAGGTTCAATTGTTGTTCAGACCAAACAGCAGAATGGGAAAAGATTGTGATTTAAGTGACTTTGACCTTGGAATGATTGTTGGTGCCAAATGGGGTGGTTTGAGTATATCTGAAACTGCTGATTTTGCTGTTTTCCTGGCACTTTCATGTATAACAGTCTCTAAAGTTTTCAGAGAAGATGAAAAAACAAAAACAAAAGTACATCTAGGGAGTGACAATTCTGTGGGTGAAAATGCCTTGTTAATGAGAGAGGTCAGAGGAGAATGGCAAGACCGGTTCAAGCTGACAGGAAGGTGACACTAACTCAGGTAAACACACGTTACAACCGTAGTGTGCAGAAGAACATTTCTGAATGCACAACATGTTGAACCTTAAAGTGGATGGGCTACCGCAGAAGAAGACCATGAACATACACTTAGTGGCCACTTTATTCAGTACTGAAAGTACTTAATAAAGTGGCCAGTGAACGTCCATTTGCCACTCATCAGCCCAGTTCCCTAAAAGATCAAGATATCCCTCTAATCTGCAATAACTTTCTTCATTATCAATAACACCTCCTAATATCGGTTCAACTGCATTCTCATCTAAATTATTTCTACAAATAACAAATAACCAGTGTCCCAGCATTGACTCCTTCACTATTAGTCACTGGCCTTTATTCCAAGAAAGAACCTTCAACCACTACCCCCTGGTTGTACGTCTGAACCAGTTTTCAATCCACTTAACTCACTCTGCCTTGACTCCATGGGGGCTAATCTTCCATACCAGTCTACCATGCAGGACCTTGTCAAAGGTTTTGCTGAAGACCAAACAGACAACATCCACTATCCCACTCTTTTGGTTACCTCTTACACCACTACAGCCTTTGTCAAGCACAACATTCCATACACAGTGTCATGTTGATTTCTCCTAATCAGACTCATTTTATTCAAAATTCCATTAGTTCCTGTCCCTCCGAATTCCTACCAGTAACTAATCCACTAATGATACAGGCTGACTGTTTTGTAGTTCCCTGGCTTGTCCTTACTACCCTTCTTATAAACTGGACAACATTAGCCTCCTTCCAGTTTACAGGAATTTCACCAGTGGCTAATAATGAAGCAAATATTTCCACAAGGACCCCTACAATTTATTCTCTATCCCCTCATAAATGCAGGGGATGCACTCATTTAGCCCTGTGGTACTGACTGGTAACTGATCTTGTTACGAACTGTAACTTTTCAGAAATAAACCAACAGCAAGAGAGTTGACACTGAGTCGGGTTTTAATGTTAAAACCACTATCTTTATTAGTATCTACTTATAATATCGTAACTTAACCAAGATAAATAAATGTTAAATGTGTGTATAACATTATGTGTATAAAATATAGCACCTAAACTATATCGAGCTTGAGGAAATAAAGCTTAAAGTCTTGAGATGACAAAGTAGGGAAAGTTCAGTCATCCACGGAATAAGTGATAGGAGAGAGATATTTGTAATCCAGTGCGAAGTGTAGAGAAAAGGTAAGTACGAAGTATTCCACAGATTCCACGATGGTAAAACGAGATAACAGTCACCATAGATCTTGTCTGCCATGCCGTTCCAAATCTACATATGAATTATCACCAAAAGTGACCTGTCACAGTGATGTCGTTTTCAGGTACAATAAATAATAAACAAGGCAATAGGCACAGTCGACAAATTACAATATAATAATAAGTGATGTAGATGTCAGTCTAGACTCTAGGTATTAAGGAGTCTGATGGCTTGGGGGAAGAAACTGTTGCACCGTCTGGTCGTGTGAGCCCGAATGCTTTGGTAACTTTTGCCAGATGGCAGAAGGGAGAAGAGTTTGTATGACGGGTGTGTGAGGTCCTTCACAATGCTGTTGGCTTTATGGGTGCAGCGTGTGGTGTAAATGTTGGTGATGGCGGGAACAGAGACCCAGATGATCTTCTCAGCTGACCTCACTACCCGCTACAGGGTCTTGCGATCTGAGATGGTGCAATTTCCGAACCAGGCAGTGATGCAGCTGCTGAGGATGCTCTCAATACAACCTCTGTAGAATGTGGTGAGGATGGTGGGGTGGGAGATGGACTTTTCTCAGACTTCTCAGAAAGTTGAGACTCTGCTGTGCTTTCTTGGCTATGGAGCTGGTGTTGAGGGACCAGGTGAGATTCTCCACCAGGTGAACACCAAGAAATTTGGTGCTCTTAACGATCTCAACGGAGGAGCCGGCAATGTTCAGCAGAGAGTGGTCTTTCTGTGCTCTCCTGAAGTCAACAACCATCTCTTTTGTTTTGTTCACATTCAGAGACAGGTTGTTGGCTCTGCACCAGTCCGTTAGCCGCTGCACCTCCTCTCTGTATGCTGACTCATCGTTCTTGCTGATGAGACCCACCGTGTCATTGGCAAACTTGATGATGTGATTCAAGCTGTGTATTGCTGCACAGTCGCAGTACAAAGGCCCAGCATCTGTAGCTTTCCAATCAGGACTGTATGAATGATGGTGTTAAACACTTCCTTCTATTTACTGTAACTAAATAATCTTGTTCAACCCAACCACATTTATCAATTATTTTATTTCAACCTCAGTTTTTTCAAAATAAAATAGAAGTAAATATTTCCCCACTTTCAGGAGGACCTCCATGCTGATCACAAATAAAGCGAATTCTCCAGTTAGAACACTCAGATTGTTTCACGCTGCTGATTCAATATCATCTCCCAGCTTTTATGTTATCTAAATTCCTGTACTACTTGAATCAGAACCAGAATCAGCTTTATTATTACCAGCTTGTGTTGTGAAATTTATTAACTTAGAATCAACGGTACAATGTAATACAATGGAAGAAGGAAAGGAAAGGGAAAGGGAAGTATGTGTATATTTAATAGATTAAAATAATGCAAAACAGAAATAATATATATTTTCAAAAAGTGAGTTAATATTCATGAGTTCAATGTCCATTTAGGAATTGTAAGGCAGAGGAGAAGAAACTGTTCCTGGATCACTGACTGTGTGCCTTCAGGCTTCTGTACCTCCTTTCCTGATGGTAACAATGAGAAGAGGGCTTGCCTCGGGTGATAGGGGTCCTTAGTAAAGGACGTTGGCATTCTGAGGCACCTGTTCTTGAAAATGTCTTGGATACTACAGAGAATAGTACCCAAAAGATGGAGCTGACTAATTTTATAACTTTCTGTAGCTTCTTTCAGTCCTGTGCAGTAGACCTCCCCTCCCCATACTAGACAGTGATGCAGTCTGTCAAAATGCTCTCCATGATACATAGAAACATAGAAACATAGAAAACACAGAGTAAAATACAAGCCCTTTGGTCCACAAAGCTGTGCCGACCATGTCCTTACTTAGAAATTACCTAGGGTTACCCATAGCCCTCTATTTTTCTAAGCTCCATGTACCTACCCAGGAGTCTCTTAAAACACCATATCATATCAGCCACCACCTCTGTCACCGGCAGCCTATTCTACACACTCACCACTCTGCGTAAAAAATTTACCCCTGACATCTCCTCTGTACCTGCTTCCAAGCACCTTAACACTCTGCCCTCTCCTGCTAGCCATTTCAGCCCTGGGAAAAGGCCTTTGACTATCCATGCAATCAATGCCTCTCATCATCTCATACAGCTCTATTAGGTCATCTCTCATCCTCTGTCGCTCCAAGGAGAAAAGACCAAGTTCACTCAACCTGCTTTCATAAGGGATGCTCCCTAATCCAAGCAACATCCTTGTAAATCTCCTCTGCACCCTTTCTATGGTTTCCACATCCTTCCTGTAGTGAGGCAACCAGAACTGAGCACAGTTCTCCAACTGAGGTGTGACCAGGGTCCTATATAGCTGCAGCATTACCTCTCGGCTCCTAAACTCAATCCCACAATTGATGAAGGGCAATGCACCATATGCCTTCTTAACTACAGAGTCAGCCTGTGCAAAAACTTTGAGTGTCCTATGGACTCGGACCCCATGATCCCTCTGATCCTCCACACTGCCAAGAGTCTTACCATTAATACTACATTCTGCCATCATATTTGACCTACCAAAATGAACCACCTCACACTTATCTCCGTTGAACTCCATTTGCCACTTCTCAGCCCAGTTTTGCATCCTATCAATCTCTTTAACCTCTGACAGCCCTCCACACTATCCACAACATCCCTAACCTTTATGTAATCAGCAAATTTACTAACCCTCCACTTCCTCACCCAGGTCATTTATAAAAATCACGAAGAGTAAGGGTCCCAGAACAGATCCCTGGGGCACATCACTGGTCACCGACCTCCATGCAGAATATGATCCGTCTACAACCACTCTGCTTTCTGTGGGCAAGCTAGTTCTGGATCCACAAAGCAATGTCCTCTTGGATCCCTTGCCTCCTTACTTTCTCAATAAGCCTGGCACGGGGTACCTTATCAAATGCCTTGCTGAAATCCATATACACTACATCTACTACTCTACCTTCATCAAAGTGTTTAGTCACATCCTCAAAAAATTCACTCAGGCTAGTGAGGCATTACCTGCCTTTGACAAAGCCATGCTGACTATTCCTATTCACATTATGCCTCTCCAGATGCTCATAAATCCTGCCTCTCAGGATCTTCTCCATCAACTTACCAACCACTGAAGTGAAACATCTATAGTTTTTGAGCATTCATTGTATTCAAGCAACGTAAAAACTCCTTGCAGCTAGCTCCAAAATTAAACCCTGATCAGTGATTGCTGATCCTGTGAAGCTTTGCATTAATGTGCCACTACCATATTATAGTGCAAAGAAAGGAATAACAAGTTAGAGTTCATGGACCACTCAGAAACATGATGGCAGAGGGGAAGCTCTCCACCTTACATTTGCAGAAATTTGCAGCAGCCTTTCGTGAGGCAGTATAACGATGGCATGACAGTGATTAGCAACACAATTTACCGTACCAATGACCCGTGCTCTATTCCCACTGCTGTCTGTAAGGAGTCTGTATGTTCTCCCCATGACTGTGTGGGTTTCCCCTGGGTAATTAGGTTTCCTCCAACAGTCCAAAGACGTACCGGTTGGTAGGTTAACTGGTCATTGTAAATTACTTCATGCTTAGGCTAGGATTCATTCCAGGCATTGCTGGGGGAGCACAGCTTGAAGAGCTGGCAGGCCCATTCCATGCTGTATCAATCAATATCAAATCTCATAGGATGTAAGGTTTTCAGTTCAAAATCAAATTACATATAACACAAGTTCCCCAAGGTAGCATAAAGACTACTGTGCTTGTCTTCTTTTACCCAATCCACTCCTACACCTTGAATTGGATGATCCCAATAATGAATTTATTTTGCAAAGGCTTTCTGAATTTTGGCCTTTTCCTGTGTATTTTAGGCAGAAGTGGTTTGTTATTCTGAGTCAAAATATCCTGTCCCAATTTTCCCAAGCTGAGTTTCACCTTGTCAGTTGAAGTTAATTAGATTAGATTAGATTAGATTCAACTTTATTGTCATTGTGCCAAGTACAGGTACAAAGCCAATGAAATGCAGTTAGCATCTAACCAGAAATGCAAAGAATAGTGTCATTTACAAAATAATATCTACAGCACACAAATATAAAAGTACTGAGGCAGTACAATATGGGTACAAAACTGCTTAGCGCTGTGATGTGAGGTTCAACAGAGTCACAGACTCAGGGAAGAAGCTCTTCCTGTGCCTGCTGGTGCGGGAGCAGAGGCTTCTGTAGTGCCTACCGGATGGGAGGAGAGTAAAAAGTCCATGGTTAGGGTGAGATGCATCCTTGATAATGCTTTTCACCCTACCCAGGCAGCGTTTATGGTAGATGTTCTCCATGGTGTGCAATTGGGTGCCGATAATCCGCAGGGCAGTTTTCACCACACGCTGGAGTGCTTTCAGGTCCGATATGGGACAATTGCCATACCACACTGAGATGCAGTTGGTGAGTATGCTCTCAATGGTATAACAGTAAAAATCCATCAGTATTCTGGGACAGAGGTGAGCTTTCTTGATGCTCCGCAGGAAATAAAGGCGCCCTTGCGCCTTTTTAATCGGGATGAAAGAATTCAGGGACCAGGTGAGATCCTCAGAAATGTGGATGTCAAGGAATTTGGAGCTTGATACACGCTCCACTACAGCTCTGTTGATGTAGGTGGGTACATAAGGGTGGCTCCTAGCATGCCTGAAGTCCATAATGATCTCTTTGGTCTTCTGGGTGTTAAGGGCCAGGTTGTTTTCAGCACACCACGCGGTCAGGTGCTGAACCTCGTCCCTGTAAGCCATCTCGTCATCCCCTCTGATCAGGCCAACCACCGTGGTGTCTTTTGCAAACTTGATTATGGAGTTAGAACCATGTACAGGAACGCAGTCATAGGTGAAAAGGGAGTACAGAAGAGGGCTCAGCACACAGCCTTGAGGCACGCCAGTGTTCAGGGTGAGAATGGAGGAGGAGAGGTTGTCTAACTTAATTGATTGAGGTCTGTTAGTCAGAAAGTCCAAGGTTCAGTTGCAGAGGGATGAGTTGATACCAAGCTGGCGAAGTTTGGCGATCAGCTTGGAGGGGATCACAGTATTGAATGCTGAACTAAAGTCAATGAGCAACATTCTGACATAAAGAGTTGGGGCTGTCCAGGTGGGTCAGGGCAGAGTAAAGTGCCATGGAGTTGGCGCCCTCTGTTGACCTGTTGGTGCAATAGGCAAATTGATGGGGGTCCAGGGTAGTGGGCAGACAGGATTTCAGATGTGATAGAACCAGTCTCTCAAAGCACTTTGCAATGATGGGGGTGAGTGCAACTGGGTGGAAGTCATTCGGGCCCATGGCAGTGGAATGTCTCGACACTGGCACGATGGTGGCAATCTTGAAGCTTGTGGGGACAACTGCCTGGGCCAGGGACAGATTAAAAATGTCCGTGAAGACCCCGGCCAACTGCCCCGCACAGACTCTGCGCACACGGCCAGGTATTCCATCTGGACCAGCTGCCTTCCGTACATTCACCTACCAGATTACTGATTTACAAGCCGCTGTGTCAGTATATTTAGTCATTTCCAAACACTTGTGCAATTTAGCTGTTTTAACTTCTTTCTTCCAAATTGCTATGTTTACTTTCATCTGCCCGAGAAATTTTTTTGCATGTAAATATATGTTAGGGCAATGTGATGCAAAGAATATACTACAGATTTGATCAAGGCTAAGTCGAGTGATATTTCAGTGTTCAAAGCATGCAGTGAGTTGTGTACACATACAAGAAAAAACCTGCAGATGCTTGAAATCCAAGCAACACACACAAAGCGCTGGCAGAACTCAGCAGGGCAGGCAGCATCTATGGAAAAGAGTACAGTTGATGTTTCAGGATGAGCCCCTTCAGCAGGACTAGGGAGAAAAAACCGAGGAGTAGATTTAAAAGCTGGGAGGAGGGAAGAGAGAAACACAAGGTGATAGGTGTAACTGGGGAGGGGGTGAAGTAAAGAGCTGGGAAGTTGATTGGTGAAAAAGATACAGGGCTGGAGAAGGGGGAATCTAATAGGAGAGGACAGAAGGGCATGGAAGAAAGAAAAGGGAGGAGGAGCACCAGAGAGAGGCAATGGTCAGGCAAGGAGATAAAGTGAGGGAAGGAAAATGGGATGGGGAGTGGTGAAGGAAAAGCGGGGATATTACTGAAAGTTCGGGAAGCTTAAACAAGCATCACCTCCCACTAACATCTTAACTACATTCTACAGAGGCGTGGTTGAGAGTGTGCTGACCTTTAGCATCACAACCTGGTACTCCAGCTGCAGTGCTGTCGACAAAAAATCCTTGCAGAGGGTGGTTGGGGAGCAGAGAAGGTTATTGGGGTCTCCCTACCTTCTGTCCAAGACCTCTTTCAGCGTCAATGCCTCCAGAAGACACAGTACATCATTAAAGACCCCCCACACCCTTTCCATGAACTGTTTGTTCTTCTGCCATCAGGCAAACGTTACAGGAGCATCAAAACTAAAACCACAAGGCTACTAAACAGCTTCCTCCCACAGGCAGTCAGACTGCTGAATAGCTGCTCTACCTGACTCTGCTTTGGACACTTATAGCTGATTTTAACTGACATGTGGCTGTTGTGTTTTACTATTTATTGTTATGTTTATTATTTAGTGTTGCGTTTGTTATGTTATGATTGCACTGCTCCGGGGAAACGCTGTCTCATTCTGCCCTGCAGAGCTGATGTACAGTTAGAATGACAATAAACTTCTTTGAATCTTGAATCTTTGAAATCGATGTCCGTTGCGATTGTGAACACACAGTGCTAGAATAACGACACATACTCGGTGAGTTGGAGTTGCGATAAAAGAGATTTATTCAAACTTCGCGGCCTCCTTTAAAGCCTTCCCGTTCCCGCCCTCCCCGGGCGGGACTGCTGTGGGGAATGCATATTCACAGACCCTTTCCGCGCGCGGGATTTTCCCCCTGCCGGTGAAGATAGCCTGGCGCCCTTTTTGGGACCGACCTCTCTGCCGGCGCGCTCTATTTTGTGGGCTGGTTCGTGTGTGCTAGAAAGTGGGTCGCCACAATATCAGAAAACATCTGCAAGATAGCTCAAAATTTGTCGTTGAAGCCCTAACTGCTTTTCTGCACTGATTATCTCAATGCAATATCAAAATTCTGAGCAATTTTTAGCGCCATATCTAGAGAAGGATATGCAATGCCCTGGTGAGTGACCAGACAAGAATGATCGCAGAAAAGATAGGTTTAACATTTGAGGAGCATTAGGTGTCTCTGGTTTTATTCCTGATAGAGTTAAGAAGGATGAGGGATACTTCTTCAGGCAGAGGTGCTGACTCTGTGAAAGTCATTGCCATACAGTGCAAGTCATTGGAAGTATTTAAGGGAGAGATTGACATATTCTTGAATGGTAAAATGTTTAAGGGCCATAAGAAGAATGTAGGGCAATGGGATTAAGAATTTAGGCATTGCTGAATGGAGGAGAAGAGTCAATGAGCCTAATGGCGTAACTTTGCTCTTAAATCTTATTATTTTATGATCTCATAACCAGATCAGCGAAAAATCTAGCTTGTTGAGATTAGATAAAAATTCAGCATGAACATTGCTTTAATAGCATGATTTCTTGTGATTGTATATTTGGTTCAAAGCCATGCAAGCTCTTAAATTTCAAATTAACCAAGAAACATGCTGTCATAATAGAATTATATCCTGCCATTTGTTATTCTTCAAGCTTTTCTGAAATTTTGTTCTGTAATATTTTCACCTGTTTGCATCTGTTTAGGTGGATCCAGATTTAGCCAAGACTGCCTTAATAAAGATAAAGAGTAGCTTCATTTGTCCAATTGAAATATTGAAACAATAAGTGAAATGTGCCATTTGTATCAGGGGCCAATACAGCCCAGTGAGGATATGCTGGGGACAGTCCTCAAATGTCACCATGCTTCTGGCAACAAAGTAGCATGCTCTCAACTTAGTAACCCCTCAGCTGCATGTCTTTGAAGTGTGAGAGTACACCAGAGCATTCACAGGAATCTATGTGGTCACAAGGAGAAAATACAAACTCCTTACAGAGAGTGGCAAGATCGGAGCCCTATTGTGATCACTGGCATTGTAATGTGTAACTCTAACCACTGCATTACAGTGCCACCCTGGGATGAATGAAGATCTCGGAGGTACTTTGCTTTTACCTGCATTGAATTAGCATCTACTTTGTAGTTATTGATGATAGTGACAATGTACTGAGTAATGTTAGGATGTTGGGAGAAATCCTGTGAAAAATCAGGCCTCCAGGAGTCAAAGTGGAAAACAGGCAGTGAGAAAGAATGAAAAGGACTGTTTAATTTAAGCTTTATTATACAATTGAATAAGTTACAAAATTTTTAAATGGTCCAGTGCAAAATACCTTGTCCTTCATAATAGCCCAGTGAAAAAGTAGCATGAATCAGGTTACTGTGGCTTCAGAGATTTGTAGTAGATTGGGAAGACGCAAGAAAAGCCAATACTGGATTTGGTCTGGATCTGTGTTACTTCATCACCTGATATATTTTTAGTAATTATTGAGCTGGTGTTCACACAGAATTCACACTCACATCTGATTTTCATGACTGTAGTGCCTAGCCATTACACACAATGATTATCCCTGCATTGTGACAACATGAGTGTGCAGCTCGAGGTAAATCTTGCTAGCCTTATTTAAGGTAATGGCTGAAAGTCTTGAACAGGAATTGCTTCTTGTTTGCATGCAATAAGGGGGAAGTCATTGCAGAAGTTTGAGAAGCTTCCAGGAAGGCATGACAGTGTGAAGAAAGTTGGACAACCAGATTTTCCAGTATAACTGAAAGGTTTTCAGAGAAGGATTGAGGTCTTCATTGTGAAATGGAACAAAAATCCACATATGTAGTTTATGAAAGGTTCAAAAAACTAGGTAATGATAAAGATCTAAAAGATTATAAGGCTAGCAGGAAGGAGCTTAAGAAAGAAATTAGGAGAGCCCGAAGGGGCCAAGGGAAGGCCTTAAACACAAAATACTCTGCAGATGCTGGGGTCAAAGCAACACGCACACATGCTGGAGGAACTCAGCAGGTCGGGCAGCATCCATGGAAACGAACAGTCAATGTTTCAGGCCGAGACCCTTCGTGACGAGGGGTCTCAGCCCGAAACATTGAATGTTTGTTTCCACGGATGCTGCCCGATCTGCTGAGTTCCTCCAGCATGTTATGGGAAGGCCTTGGCAGACAGGATAAAGGAAAACCCCAAGGTATTCTACAAGTATGTGAAGAGCAAGAGGATAAGACATGAGAGAATAGGACAAATCAAGTGTGACTGTGCAAAAGTGTGTATGGAATCAGAGGAGATGGCAGAGGTACTTGATGAATACCTTGCTTCAGTATTCACTACGGAAAAGGATCTTGGTGATTGTAGGGATGACTTACAGTGGGCAGAAAGGCTTGAGCATATAGATATTAAGAAAGAGGATGTGCAGGAGCTTTTGGAAAGCATCAAGTGGATAAGTCACCGGGACTGGACAAGATGTACCCCAGGCTAGTGTGGGAGGCGAGGGAGGAGATTGCTGAGTCTCTGGCAATGATCTTTGCATCATCAATGGGGATAGGAGAGGTTCCAGAGGATTGAAAGGTTGCGAATGTTGTTCCTTTATTTAAGAGGGGGAGTAGAGATAGCCCAGGAAACCTTATAGACCACTGAGTCTTACTTCGGTGGTTAGTAAGTTGATGGAGAAGATCCTGAAAGACAGAATTTATGAACATTTGGAGAAGCATAATATGATTAGGAATAGTCAGCATGGCTTTGTGAAAGGCAGGTCGTGCCTTACGAGACTGATCAAATTTTTTGAGGATGTGACTAAACACATTGATAAGGTAGAGCAGTAGATGTAGTGTATATGGATTTCAGCAAGGCATTTGACAACGTACCCCATGCAAGACTTATTGAGAAAGTAAAGAGACATGGGATCCAAGGGGACATTGCTTTGTGGATCCAGAACTGGTTTGCTCACAGCAGATGCGTCATATTCTGCATGGAGGTCGGTCACCAGTGGTGTGCCTCAGGGATTTGTTCTGGGACCCATTCTCTTCATGATTTTTGTACATGACCTGGATGTGGAAGCACAGGGATGGGTTAGTAAGTTTGCTGATGTCACAGTGGTTGGGGATGTTGTGGATAGTGTGGAGGACTAGCAGAGGTTACAGCGGGACATTGATAGGATACAAAACTGGGCTGAGAAGTGACAGATGGAGTTCAAACTAAATAAGTGTGAGTTGGTTAATTTTGGTAGGTCAAATATGATGGTAGAATATAGTATTAATGGTAAGACTCTTGGCAGTGCAGAGGATCAGAGGGCTCTTGGAGTCCGAGTCCATAGGATACTGAAAGCTGCTGCGCAGGTTGTGGTTAAGAAAGCATACGATGCATCGGTCGTCATCAATCGTGGGATTGAGCTTAGGAGCCGAGAGGTAATGTTGCAGCTATATAGGACCCTGGTCAGACCCCACTTGGAGAACTGTGCTCATTTCTGGTCACCTCACTATTGGAAGGATGTGGAAACCATAGAAAGGGTGCAGAGGAGATTTAAGAGGATGTTGCCTGGTTTGGGGAGCATGCCTTATGAATATAGGTTGAGTGAACTCGGCCTTTTTTCCTTGGAGCGACGGAAGATGAGAGGTGACCTGATTGAGGTGTATAGGATGATGAGGGGCATTGATCGAGTGGATAGTCAGAAGCTTTTTCCCAGGGCTGAAATGGCTAGCATGAGAGGGCACAGTTTTAAGGTGCTTGGAAGTAGATACAGAGGAGATGTCAGCGGTAAAATTTTTTACACAGAGAGTGGTGAGTGTATGGAATGGGCTGCCAGTGATGGTAGTGGAGGCGGATACGATAGGGTCTTTTAAGAGACCCTGGACAGGTACATGGAGCTCAGAAAAATAGAGGGCTATGGGTAACCCTAGGTAATTTCTTAGGTAAGGACATATTCGGCACAGCTTTGTGGGCCAAAGAACCCGTATTTTGCTGTAGGTTTTCTTTGTTTCTATGTTTCTGTATCCGAATTGACGCTACAGTAATTACAAACTTCCTTCAGCATGAATTGCTGAAGGCAGGTATCCAGGGCATTGACATGCATGACTCAAAATTTGAGGTCAGTTTCAGTCAATAGATTGAGAAATCTCATTTCCTAACAAGTCCTCTGCCTAATCACACACCGTTCCAGCTACACAACAATATCTATCAACTAGTGCTGGGACATAACATTAATTTTCTCAGTAGATCTCCACATTGTGCAGTGTTACTTGAACCGATGCACCCATATCTCACAGCTGCTACATACTCAGTCATGACTTTCATTGACTCTGTAACCAGAGAGAGACAGAGGGTAAAGTGGGTGAGATAGTATGAGAGAGAAATAACAAGACAGAGACAGAGTGTAAAGTAAGTGGTGTGTGTGTGTTTCCAAGTGATGGGAATGACTGGAACCACTATATAGTCAACAGTCACAGGACAATCATTGAAAGTTATTGCACTTACACCTAAGCTGCCGTTTTACAACTTACTCCTCAGTCACCTCACTAATTCTTTTGATTCCAAGAAGAGTTTGGTGTAAACTGTTGTAATTTTCATGCCTTTCCTTACCAGGACCTTATCTCATAGGTAAGTTAGCAACAAGATAGGGGTGGAGAAATCAGTAAGAATGTGTAAAATGCTTTTTAAATTGGTTGGATGCAAAATGAGAACCTGAGGTGATTTGGCTGCAGATAACCTTATGATATTGCAAAGCTGATTTCACATTACACTCCCCCAAATTTTAATTCTGGACGGGGTTAAAGTTGCTCAATTTAAAACTTTGAAAGTAGCATTTTGTAAGGTTTGTTTGTGCTACTTATCTGGGTAAGTCAAGGTCATATTCTAAATCATAGACAAATGCGAGATACCATTATTCTTCCCGGATTCCCAGGTTTAAATTAACTCTTGATTAAACAACTATGGACAGTGAATATTTGTTTATGTTTTAAAGTTCACAGAAGAATAAATATCTCATTTGTTAAATATTAATAACTGCCATGAGCTCCTATATAACGCGGTGACATGATTTGGGAAAGTTTGCCACAGCGAAGCACTCACCATGGGATGGACTTCTCTGTTATTTGCTCTCTTGGTGTCTCTTCCTGCATTATCCCTTGGTGACCCTCTGTAAGTATTAGGGAATAGTTTAATTTAATGTACATCATGTTCTGGTATTTCGAAATTTCCTGTTGTTCAGCACGATCAGGTGATCCCTCCTATAGATTAGGTGGAATTTTCAGAGATAGATAGGCTCTTGATTAGCCAGGGCATCAAAGGATATCAGGAAAAGGCAGGGGAGTTAGAATGACTGGAAGAATTGGATCAGCCATGATTGAGTAGCGGAGCAGACTCGATGGACCGAATGGCCTACTTCTGTTGCCATATCTTATGGTTTTATTTTACTTCTAGTTAGTACCTCATTTTCTTATTAAATCCTAGTTGTTTCTCAATAGCATTATTTTTCTTTGTGCTTATGTGCTTCAGTCAAAGGAAAAATCCTAGACAGTCTACAGAGGCGATTCATTGGGTTTATCCATGGTGAGGGAATTCTATTACTCAAAGCGGCCAGAGACGCTTGGGTTTGTCATCCTTAAAACAGAGTTCTCATGATTTTTTGATCTATGGGAGGCATTAAATCAAACAAAATTTTTAAAGTTTAATTTCTTTCAGGTACATTATTAAATCTAACTAAATATATTGGTAAGTATATGAAGATTTAAGGCTATTGGCAAAGAACCAATAAGACATGAAGAAACATTTATTTACACAGTGGAATTGGAAATATGGTGAAAGCTGATTCAATATTAGTTTCTAAAGAAATTGATAATCCTGGAAGGGAAATGAATTACAGTACTTAGAGAAAAGAATGGTGCCACACATTTCAAAGAGCCAATGCAGGTTTAATGGGCAATAGCTAATTGTGATTCAATTACTTATGCCACTAAGCACAAACAGAAACTGCTCAGCTGAAAATAGTCACCCCATGTACCGATCCCAGATAAAATCACTTCAAATCAAGACAAGTCACTTTGGGCAGTTAACTTTTATAGAAAAAAATAGTTCCCAGCAATAACATCAGCACACCTGCTCACAGGGAACAAATCCCAAGATGGAAATTCAATCCTACGGTGTAGCATAGTCTGCAGTTTTCAACACTGTGCTATTGATTCTGCTAATCATTTCACATTTAATATAACTTTAGCTCAGCCTGAAACATCATCCATTATTCTCCTTCATAAATGTTGCCTAACCTGCTGAGTTCTTCAAGCATTTTGTGTGTGTTACTCTCGATTTCCAGCTTCTTCAAAATCACTTGTGTTCATAACTTACATTCCTTTATGTCCCAGCTGGAACTCACTGATATCAACCTTAATACATTTTATTCTGACTAATATTGATGTAACATTATTAAACAACTATTTGGTTGTTTTTAATCTAAGTCACGGAATTTGGATCAAAAAACAGGGGGTTACTAATGAACAATGAGTCAGTATTAATTGCTTTTCAATTAATTTTATGCCTTTTATTAGAATGACAATATAGATGCAACTTTAAAAAAATCCAGTGCAGTGTTTTTGTCATTTTTCCCAGCCGACTGCTGACCTCTGGCACCTGATTAACTTAATACTTTTCAATTCTCTCATTGTGAAGGAAAATCATTTTTCACTAGATCATTTTAAGCTTTTGCAACAGGTTCCATTGAATAATGACAATTATTGGAAAAGAACTATGCATGCTTTATCATTGCAATTACAATTATGCTTGAGAATCATATTGGAAGTTCAAACTGTGTAGTATAATTTTGTGCAGAGCTTTGAAATAATTTCCTTCAGGGTAGTGACGCTGATTTATGATTTGTCCTCATGATTCTGACTTTGCTCTGAAGGGATTATGGAGGAAGATGATTGAAGGGGCCATTTCTTCACTTTCATCAGATTTAAATCCTAGAACTCCCTCTCATGTTGAGGGAGTAGCTTCATGCCATGTATGCTTCACCATCTTCATAGGTACCTAGGAAGAAGAATTAAAATAAGTTTGTTCCAGCCACACACATCAAAGTTGCTGGTGAACACAGCAGGCCAGACAGCATCTCTTGGAAGAGGTACAGTCGACATTTCGGGCCGAGACCCTTCATCAGGACTAGACTGTTGTCTGAAACAAGATACCCCAGTGTGTGTTATTACCCTTGAACTGCAAGGTTACTTTCGGAGGAGTGAGAAGGAGTGTTTGTCATACTTAGACATGGAATCTTACATTTAACTAGACTGTGTGAGGATGGTAAATTTATTTCTCAGCAGTTTATATGACAATCCAGTAGTTTCAGATATTGAAGCAAGGTCTTCACTGAAGCTATCTAATTAACTATTTAAATTCCCCAGATCGTATGGTGGGATTTGAATCCAAGTCAGGAATTTAAGCACTGTGCCCCTATTTCTTTCAATACCTTCATTCAAGGACTTAGATTGGCTCTTTAGGTTGCTTTCTACTTAAGTATCTTTTATTCATTTCATGTGCCTGGATGGCCTTAGTTAAAGAAAATGGTTATCACTCTCTTCAGATGGCAATTAGAGATATTCAAAAATCTGGCCTTGCCCATGACATCTATATTTTATAATAAAGAAAAACACTTTCTTGTTTCCTGTAATGAAACATTAATTTTCTTCATTATTCCTACAGATATACACTTATTGCTCCCAATGTTTTCCGAATTGAAAGTGAAGAAACTGTGATTGTGGAAGCTCACAATGTCAATTTTGATATTGATGTTAATATTCATTTGATGGTTTTCCCTGAAAATAAGGATTTTTTATATCAAACCAGAATACGCTTGACATCAGCTAACAACCATATGGCTTCTGCCACTCTTAAGGTAAATAGACAAATACAGTAACCCACTTCAGTCTTTTAATGGCTGTTCAAAGTAGTAGCTTTTACTTCAAGCATAAATGGGGAGATCTTTCTACCAATTTTACTGCACTTTCTTATTATCATTCTGTAAGTTATTCAGCACTTTGAGGAAAGGGAGAGATTCCTGATTAATTACAAATTCTCTTTATATCTTTCCAATTTATCTTCACATGAATGTCAGTAGGGTTCAGTTTGTTGACGAATACTAAGCAGCATCATGCTCTTGCGCTTATTGTAAATTCAGCTTGTTGCAGAAGGTTATGCTGGAATTTCAGAATTTGTGTATGTTGTTAGTTACTAGAAACAATAGAAGGAAACTGCAGATCCCTGCTTGTCACTGCCTATGCTGATACCTGTAACCTCCATTAGCTTCACATGTCTCAAAGATTTTTCCATGCCAATTCTGCTCCATTCTGCGTCCTCCAGACCTATTACTTGACTAATGAATATCTACGTTTTCCATCTGGTAACACCTTCAGGACATTGACAGGCTACTCAGTGATGACGGTTGCAGGGAGGATATGCATTCTTAGATCAGTAGTCTAAATGTGAACTATAGCAGAGACTGTTGGTCAGAGTCATATTTCTGAAAATCAGTTCCATTGAAGTAAATTTCAGAAGTGGAGTCAAGTGGACTTGACTTGACTCAAATGTTTGATTGGTAATCCACAGTGCATTTAATACTACCAAAGCAAGATGAATTTTTACACCATGTGGATTCCTCATAGCCTGAGTTTGGAGTGAAGGATATTGGGGGTAATACAACATTTAAAATTAAACACACTGATTTTGTTGATTTTTTAACTTTTGTTAGATACCTGCAGAAAAACTCTCAAAGCTATCCAGAAGAAGCCAGTTTGTGTCTTTAGAAGCAACATCGAATCGTTTTCAATTGCAGAGTGTTATCCTAGTGTCACGCCAAACAGGACACATCTTTATCCAGACTGACAAACCAATCTACACACCATCTCAAACTGGTAACTATTGTTCAAAGATTCAAAGTATATTTAATACCAAAGAATGTATAAATTATACAACCTTGACATTTGTCTGCTTACAGGCAGCCATAAGCAAGAAATCTGAAAGAACCCAATTAAAAAAAAGACCAACACCTAATATCAGAAAAAGAGAAAAAGAAACACAAATCATGCAAACAATAGAAGTGGCAAAGAGCATTCCAAACCAAACTGAGTTCCAGATCCAAATCCCTGGAGCGGGCCAGCATAGGCCCAAAGCCTCAGTCAAATTGGCGCAAAGCTCATAGATACAAAGAACTGGAGTTAGGGCAATCTCACAACCTCAGTGAAACCTTGCCTCCAGTCCTGACACCCTGCCTTTTCAGTCTGCCTGTGCTAGTGTTTAAATTGTCCCTAACAGAAGATCGTGCCTTGCATTAGGACCCTGGCCCTGCTGCAGCAAACACTCTGGGCCTAAACCATGCTGCCCAGCAATTCATTCTGGGCCTAGACCGTGCCGCCCAACCCGATGCTGTTCTCAACCTCTTTAAGTTGGATTGGTACTAACAGCGATCCAGCTTCTCACCCAGGTTAATTGAGCAGCCATGAAAACTCATGTGCCTTGACTCCTCCTCTCTGAGTCACTCACTCCAACTCTACCTGCGACTAATTTGCAATTACCAGCATGGCCCATCCCTCAAATTTGCTTCACCTGTAATTTCCTCTTCATTGTTTGCGGTGGATAATTTACCACAATTTACTTCAGAAAAGGTGTTATTAATGTTTTTAGTTGAATTTCTTGCCTTTCGAACTACCAGTAATTTGTAACCTTCAGTAGTGCCATCTTAAACCAGAAACTAAACTGAAAGGTTTTACAACCAAAAGGTTTAACATCGCTGTGTGGGAGTTGTGAGAGAAGCACTTATGACTGAGACTATAAAATATATTTTAATCAATGTGACTACTTCCCCGTATCTCCAATGAATCAACTCCTTACCCTCCCGAATGATACGGAGTTCATCCAACTCCAATTCAAGTTCCTGAACACAGTCTATAAGAAGCCACAGCTGTAAGCACTTCTTACAGATGTTGTCTTCAAGGAAACTTCAAGGTCGCCTTAGCCTCTCACAGATCACAGGAGGAGCAGTCCTTTGTCTTGACTGGCATACTCACTGCTCTAACTATGCAAGAAGAAAGAAACTTACTGGCAGTTTACCTTAACCTTCAGACATGATGATATGGCGGAGCAGACTTGATGGGCCAGATGGCCTAATTCTACTCCTCTACGTTATGGTCTTATAGGCTTATGACCTTAACCTTCACATGTCCACACTGAAGCCTCTTGCTCCCCACTCTAACCTTATGTCCACACTGAAGCCTCTTGCTCCCCACTCTAACCTTGTCCCTCCCAGAGTGGCTGCTCCCATGATGACCTCTTCACTTAAAACTAACCTCCTTCCATATGCCCTAGCCAATCACCTAGTAAACCAAATGATGTGAAGTGCTACCGAATGTCCCGACAGGCCCCGTTCACTTTTTAAAAATGTTGTGCTCATGCGCCACGAGCAATTCAGTCACATCAAAGTAATGTCTGGGCATCATTGACAAATGGAGCCAATATTGCCCATTCACTAATTGCCCTTGAAAAGATGACTTAATACCAGGGTGGTTATGTTACTCTGCAATTCTAAATATCCCTTAATGCAAGTTCAAATATGACCACAAGTCCTGAAGTATTTGAATTTGATTAGTTAAGGAAGTTTAGAAATGGAATTTTTATTAAAAAATCTTGATCATGGATATTATTCAGAGAAAAGTGTAGCCCAAGAACTTAGAAATGTCATTGGGTCTTCATTGCTCTCTAACAAGACACTCAGTCATACCAAGTTGTACCAAATACTTGGGTGATAATGTATGTAAATTTATTTTACTGTATTCATTTTTGCAATACAGGATTCGCTGTCAAGGCTAGCATTTATTGACCTTCCAAAAATGACTTGAAAATATAGATGTGAGGGTCCTTCTTGAAGTACTACAGTCCTTCTAGTGAAGGCATTTTTAGTGCTGTTGAGCAGGGAGCCCTTGGTTTTAGACCTAGCCACAGTGGAGGACTGGAGATATATTTCCAAGTGTGGATGATATGTGAGATGTTGAGGGGAAGCACCACATCACATACTGCCTGTGGTGGAGGTGTTCGTGCCTGCTGCCCTAGTCTTCACTGGTGATCAAGGCAGAGGGCTTGGGAGGTGCTCTTGGAGTAGGCTGGGCAAAACAAGTAGTATCTGTTCCACATTGCACCTGGTGATACGGGGAATACATGTTGAGGGTGGTGAATGAACTCGTCATATAGGCTGCTTTAGCATCTTTGTGCAGAGTTGAAAATAATGGCAGTACACTTATACAGAAAAGTGGAGGTTATTCCAGGAAAAAATATTTATTTATTTATTGAGCCACAGCATGAAGAGATCTTTGAGCCATGTAACCCAGAAGTCCCCTGATTTAATCCTAGCCTAATCATGGAACAATTTACAATGACCAATTAACCTACAAACCAGTACATCTTTGCACTGTGGGAGGAAACTGGAGCACCCGGACAAAACCCATGTGGTGATGGGGAGAACATACAAACTCCTTACGGGCAGTGGCAGAAATTGAGCCCAGGTTGCCAGTACTGTATAGTGTTGTGCTAACCACCACACGACCATGTCTTCCAAATCCTTCTTGACTTGAGCTTTTTAGAGGATGGAAGGGTCTCGGGATATCAGGCTGTGAGTCACTCACCATGGGAGCCCCACTCTCTGACCTGCTATTATAATTAGAGTATTTGATTTACTGCTCCTGTTGAGTCTTTGATCATTAATGACCCCCCACCTATTGATGTCAAGGGAATAGGTGATGGTAACACCATTGAGTAGGTGTTTAGATTGCGTAGTACAGATTAATTTTTGTGTTGTACTTTTCTCTAGTGCTTTATCGCTTGCTCACAGTGGACAGTGAACTGAAACCGAGCAGAGCCCCAACAGTTGTTGAATTTGTGGTAAGACGTTTTGTTTTATAATTATCACTAAATAACAAGTTTCCCCTCTACAGTGTGTGAAGATTTGTAGTTTCTCTCTGACACAATTTGTAAAGGTATTGTTCTGACTGGAGCAGAGGAATGAACAATAAACGATGGCATTTGCAGCTCCTGAGCAGCTAATGATGAACATGAGATGCATCACAGTGGTCAGGTCTCTGGCACTGAGTCTGGCTCTGTGACTCAGAAGGCAAGTGGGGGGGGGAGAAGGGGTGAGCTGTGATGATAAGGAATTCATTAAATAGGGGAACAGAAAGGAGGTTCTGTGGGTAAAAATGAGATTCGCGGATGGTATGTTGCCTCCCTGGTGCCAAGATCTAGGACATCTCAGGTTGAGGACTCAGCATTTTTAAGGGAGGATGAACAGCCAGAGGACGTGGTCCATGTAGGTACCAGTGACATGGGTAGGACTAATGACGAGGTTCTGCATAGGGAGTTCAGGGAGTTGAAGACAGGATCTCCAGAGTTGTGATTTCAGGATTGCTACCCATGCCACACGGAGGTGGGGGGGGGTGGTGAAGGCACAACTAGGAAGATTATACAGATTAGCATGTGGCTACGGAATTGGTGAAGGAGGGAGGGCATAAGATTTTTGGATCATTGCAATCTCTTCCAGGGAAGGTAGGACCTTTACAGAAAAAAAAAACAGTTACACTTCAACTACAGGAGACTAATATCCTAGTGGGAAGGTTTGCTAATGCTGCACAGTGGGGTTTAAATTACAGCTACAGAGGGATGGGAACCAGAGTGCCAGAACAGTTCATGGAGAGGTTGTGAAGGCAGATATCCTCAGGCAAAGTCAGGATTCAAAAGGTTGAACACGATGCGACTAGTGTCCTGAGGTGCATATATTTCAATGCAAGAAGTATTGTAGGAAAGGCAGATGAACTCAGGGCATGAATCGACATCCAGAAATATGATATTGTAATCGTTAGTGAGACTTGGTTGCAGGAGGGGCAGGACTGGCAGCTGAGTATTCTGGGATTCCATTGTTCTAGACGTGACAGAGAGAATAGAATTAAAGGAGAAGGGGTGGTATTACGAGTGGGGGAAAATATCACGGCTGTGCTTCATCAGGACAGGCTGGAGAACTTGTCTAATAAAGCTTTATGGGTGAATCTGACAAATATGAAAGGTATGACCACATTAATATGGCTAAGTTATAGACGACCCAACAGTCCCTGGGATCTAAAGGAATAAATTTGTAGAGAGATTGCAGGCTGTTGCAGGAAACACAAGATTGTTGCAGAAGGTGATTTTAACTTTCCACATATTGACTGGGAATCCCGTACTGTAAAAGGACTAGATGGGATAGAGTTTATCAAATGTGTTCAGGAAAGTTTTCTTCACCAGTATGTAGAATTCCCAGTGAGAGAGCATGCAATACCGGATCTGCTATTGGGGAATGAGACAGACAGCTGAAAGAAGTTTGTGTAGGGGAACACTTTGCATCTGGTGACTACAGTGACATTAGTTTCAAAGTCTGGTCCATGGATTGAGATTCTAAATTGGAAAAAGGCCAGTTTTGATGGTATCAGAAATGATCTGGCAAGTGTGGATTGGGACAGGCTGTTTTCTGGCAAAGGTGTACTTGGTAAGTAGAAGGCCTTCAAAAATGAAATTTTTGAGAGTACAATGTTTTATGTGCCTGTCAGAATAAAAGGTAAAGATAACAAGTGTAGGGAACCTTGATTTTCAAGAGATTTTGAGACCCTGGTTAAGAAAAAGAAGGATGTACAAAGTAAGTATAGGCAGGTAGGAACGAATGAGGTGCTAAGAGATATAAGAAATGCAAGAGAACACTTAAAAACAAAATCAGGAGGGCTAAAAGAAGGCATGAAGTTGCTCTAGCAGACAAGGTGAAGGAAAATGTAAGGGATTCTAGACATATGTTAAGAGCAAAAGGATTGCTAGGGGTACTCTGGAAGATCAAAATGGTAATCCATATGCAGAATCAAAACAGATGGGGGAGATCTTAATTTTTGTTTGCATTTGAATTTACTCAGGAGATGGATGCAAGTCTGTAGAAGTGAGGAAAAGTGGCATCAACTTCATGGACCCTGTCGAGATTACAGAGGAGGAGGTGTTTGCTATCTTGAGGCAAATCAGGGTAGCAAGGTGTTCTCTAGGACCCAATGGGAGGCAAGCAGAGATATTTAAATAGTCCTAGAGACTGGAGAGGTACCGGAGGATCGAAGGATAGCCAATATTGTGTTCTTCTGTTTATAAAAAGATCTAGACATAATCCTGAAAATTATTGGCCAGTGAGTCTGACATCAGTTGTGAGAAAGTTATTGGAAGGTATTCTAAGGGACCAGATATATAAGTATTTGGATAAACATAAGACCATAAGATATAGGAGTAGAAGTAGGCTATTTGGTCCATCGAGCCTGCTCCGCCATTGAATCATGGGTTGATCCAATTCTTCCAGTCGTCCCCACTCCCCTGCTTTCAACCCATACCCTTCAGTATCCTGCTAATCAAGAACCTATCTATCTCTGCCTTAAATACACCCAATGACTTGGCCTCCACAGTTGCTCGTGGCAACAAATTCCACAGATTTACCACCCTCTGACTAAAGTAATTTCATGGACTGATTAAGGATGCCCAACAAGGCTTCGTGTGGGTTAGGTTGTACTAACCAACTTTATAGAGTTTTTCAAGGAAGTTACCAGGAAAGTGGATGAAGGCAAGGCAGTAGATATTGTCTATGTAGGCATTAGACAAGGCATTTGACAATATCCTGCATTGGAGGCTGGTCAAGAAGGTTTGGTCGCTCAGCATTCAAGAAGAGGTAGTAAATTAGATTGGACATTGGCTTTGTGGGAGAGGCCAGAGATTGTTAGTAGATGATTGCTTCTCTGACTGGAGGCCTATGACTGAAGGTGTGCCTCAGGAATCTATTCCGGGACCCCTACTCTTTGTGATTTTTATAAGTGACCTAGATGAGGAAGTGGAGGGATGGATTAGTGAATTTGCTGATGACACAAAGGTTGGGGGTGATGTGGATAGTATAGAGGGCTGTCAGAGGTTACAGCAGGACATTGATAGGTTGCAAAACTGGGCTGAGAAGTGGAAGATGGAGTTCAACTCAGATAAGTGTGAGGTGGTTCATTTTGGTAAGTCAAATAGGATGGCAGAATATAGCGTTAATGGTAAGACTCTTGGGAGTGCGGAGGATCAGAGGGATCTTGGAGTCCGAGTCCATAGGAGACTCAAAGTGCTACACAGGTTGACTCTGTGGTTAAGAAGGCATACGGTGCATTGGCCTTCATCAACAGTGGGATTGTGTTTAAGAACCGAGAGGTAATGTTACTGCTATATAGTACCCAGGTCAGACCCCACTGGAGTACTGTGCTCATTTCTGGTTGCCTCACTACAGGAAGGACATGGAAACCATAGAAAGCCTGCAGAAGAGATTTACAAGGATGTTGCCTGGATTGGGGAACATCCCTTATAAGAACATAAGAACATAAGAAATAGGAGCAGGAGTAGGCCATCAGGCCCGTCGAGCCTGCCCCACCATTCAATAAGATCATGGCTGATCTGTCCGTAAACTCAGCTCCATCTACCTGCCTTTTCCCCATAACCCTTTATTTCCCTACTATGTAAAAATCTATCTAACTGTATCTTAAATATATTTAGTGAAGAAGCCTCAACTGCTTCCCTGGGCAGAGAATTCCATAGATTCACCACTCTCTGGGAAAAACAGTTTCTCTTCATCTCCATCTTAAATCTTCTCCCCTGAATCTTGAGGCAATGCCCCCTAGTTCTAGTCTCACCTACCAATGGAAACAACTTTCCTACTTCTATCTTATCTATCCCTTTCAAAATTTTGTATGTTTCTATAAGATCCCCTCTCATTCTTCTGAATTCCAGAGACTATAGTCCCAGGTGACTCAATCTCTCCTCATAGGTTAACCCCTTCATCCTTGGAATCGACCTGGTGAACCTCCTCTGCACTGCCTCCAAAGCCAGTATATCCTTCTTCAAGTATGGAGACCAGAACTGCACACAGTACTCCAGGTTGTGCCTCACCAGTACCCTGTATAGTTGCAGCATGACCTCCCTGCTCTTGAATTCAATCCCCCTAGCAATGAAGGCAACATTCCGTTTGCCTTCTTAATAGTCAAGTCAAGTCAAGTCTATTGTCACTTTCCACCGTAAGCTGCTGGTACAGTACACAGTAAAAATGAAACAATGTTCCTCCAGGACCATGGTGCTACATGAAACAACACAAAACTACACTAGACTACGTGAGACAACACAAGGCTACACTACGCTATGTAATACAACACAAAAACTACACTACACTACACAGGACTACATAAAGTGCACAAAACAGTGCAAGACAGTACAATAAATAATAAACAAGACAATAGGCACAGTAGAGGACAAATTACAATATAATAATAAATGATGTAGATGTCAGTCTCGACTCTGGGTATTAAGGAGTCTGATGGCTTGGGGGAAGAAACTGTTGCACAGTCTGGTCGTGAGAGCCCGAATGCTTCGGTACCTTTTGCCAGACGGCAGGAGGGAGAAGAGTTTGTATGAGGGGTTTGTGGGGTCCTTCACAATGCAGTTGGTGTTACGGGTGCAGCGTGTGGTGTAAATGTTTGTGATGGCGGGAAGAGAGACCCTGATGATCTTCTCAGCTGACCTCACTATCCGCTGCAGGGTCTTACGATCCGAGGTGGTGCAATTTCCGAACCAGGCAGTGATGCAGCTGCTCAGGATGCTCTCGATACATCCTCTGAATAATGTGGTGAGGATGGGGGGTGGGTGATGGACTTTTCTCAGCCTTCGCAGAAAGTAGAGATGCTGCTGTGCTTTCTTGGCTATGGAGCTGGTGTTGAGGGACCAGGTGAGAGGTTCTGCCAGGTGAACACCAAGAAATTAAAAAAAAATAACCTGTTATTATAAGTATAGGTTCAATGAACTCAGCCTTTTCTCCTTGGAGCGATGGAGGATGAGAGGTGACCTGAAGGAAGTGTATAAGATAACGAGAGGCATTGATCATGTGGATAGTCAGAGGCTTTTTCCCAGGCCTGAAATAGCTAGCACGAGAGGGCATAGTTTTAAGGTGCTTGGAAGCAGGTATAAAGGAGATGTCAGGGGTAAGTTTTTTCCACAGGGAGTGGTGAGTGCGTGGAATGGGTTGCCAGCGGCGGTGGTGGAGGCAGAAATGATAGGGTCTTTTAAGAGACTCCTGGATAGGTACAAGGAGCTTAGAAAAATAGAGGGCTATGGGTAAGAAGTTCACAACATCACTCCATCAAACATCCAAATTCGTCACAGGGTCAGTTCAACTCGACAGCAAACTGGACCTCACATATTGAAAACTCCTTCATTCAATAAGATTTGCTACCAGTATTCCTTCTACCCAAGATCAACAATCCAGTGGAATCTTCTGCGCCAGACCTGCACAGTATTTCTGACATTAATATTTTTAAAGATAGACTCAATCAAATTGATTTAGGGGATCTTGTCAAAAAAGCTCACTTTACAATTTAACTCCCGTGCCGTTCACACCGACTGCACATTGTAACAGCTGTCTGGCAGTGCTTGCACAGTACCAAGCAGAAGCCTAGGTAGTTCTAAGATAAGGACATGTTCGGCGCAGCTTTGTGGACTGAAGGGCCTGTATTGTGCTGTAGGTTTTCTATGTCTCCATGTCTATGTTGCTGTGTTTCTAATGGTGTGCCACAGGGATCAGTGCTGGGTCTATTCCTGTTTTTCCATCTTTATCAATGATCTGGATGATAATGTGGTTAACTGGACAAGCAAATTTGTGGATGACATCCAAGATTGGTGGTGTGTTAGACAGTGAGGAAGGATATAATGGCTTGCAGAGGGATCTATATCATTTGGAAAAATGGCAGATGGAATTTAATGCAGACGAATATGAGGTTTTGCATTTCGATTGGACCAGCCAGGGTAAGTCTTAGACAGTGAATGGTAGGACATTGAGGTGCGTAGTAGAATAAAGGGATCTGGGAATACAGGTCTATAATTCATTGAAAGTAGCCTCACGGGTTAATAGGGTTGTAAAGAAAGCATTGGCTTTCATAAATTAATGTATTGATACAGGAGATGGGATGTTATGTTGAAGTTGTATAAGATGTTGGTGAGGCCTACTTTGGAATTCTGTGTGCAGTTGTGGTCACTTACCTACTGCAAAGATGTAGACAAGTTTGAAATATATATGAAAGATTGAATTAGTTTGAGGTATTGCACTTTGGAAGGACAAACCAAGGTAGAATATCCAAGGTAAATGGTAGGGCATTGAGGAGTCCAGTAGAACAGAGGGATCTGGGAATACAGATACAAAATTCCCTAAGATAGAGTGAATGCAAGCAGGCTTTTTCCACTGAGGCTAGGGGAGAAAAAAATCATAGGACATGTGTTAAGGGTGAAGGGGGAAAAGTTTAAAGGGAACATTAGTGGGGGGCTTCTTCACACAGAGGGTGGTGGGAGTGTGGAATGAGCTGCCAGATGAAGTGGTATAAATGTGGGCTCACTTTTGACAATTAAGAAAAACTTGGACAGGTACATGGATGAGAGGTATATGGAGGGATATGGTCCAGGTGCAGGTCAGTGGGGCTAGGCAGAAAAATGGTTCGGCACAGCCAAGAAGGGCCAAAAGACCTGTTTCTGTGCTATAATGTTCTATGGTTCTAAGTTAGGACTGTATTCCTTGGAATGTAGAAGATTGAAAGTAGTTTTGATAGACATACGCAAAATTGTGAGAGGTATAGATAGAGTAAATGCAAGTTGACTTTTTTTTCCCACTGAGGTTGGGTGGGATTACAAGAGGTCATGGGTTAAGGGAGAAAGGTGAAAAGTTTGAGGGGAACATAAGAGGAAACTTCTTCACTCGGCGGGTCATGAGAGTGTGGAATGAGGTGCCAGCACGTGGTGCATGTGGGCTCGATTTCAATGTTTAATAGAGGTTTGGATATGTGCATGGCTGGTAGGGGTTTGGAGGGCTATGATACCAGTGCAGGTCAATGTGAGTAAGCAGTTTAAATTATTTCAGCATGGAACAGGTGGGCCAAAGGGCCAGTTTCTGTGCTATGATCTTAAGGAGGATCACAACAACACTGGGTCTTAATGTAGCATTATCAAATAAATTATGACTCAGAAATGCATGGAGATAAGACAGGTGAAGAGATAGGTGTTATGCAGCATGTTTAAGGGGAGGGCATTGAAAAGTAGAGATATTTTGGGAAGGATATCAAAGTGCCTTCAGCCTTTGTGGAGCCATTGAAATCTGGGTTGAGCAGGCCCGAGTTGGATGTATTTACAGATCTTGGAGATTTGTAGGGCTGAGGGGAGGTATTCCTGACTTTTAATCTTCAGTGTGTATTTTGAATGATAGCATAAGGGTTGAAAAGTGAATGTTTATGAGAACTACTGTTTGAGAGCAACCGAACATTAATGTGAGGACTTTAGGAAAGAGGCAAGAAAATTAATAATGAAACAAAAACAATAACAAAGAAACCATAGTTTAGCAATTTAATTCTCTACAGTTGGTGAACTGATGATGGGCTTATCTTTACTACTGCTCTTCCAATGGACTCAGTTGAAGTAACAATGCTCAATAATGCAAGGTGATACGTGAAAGCAATGGTGCTGAACACAGCTATCTGCACTAGACATATGGACCAAGGTTTCTGAAGGAAGATTGAGAACACATCTATTTATCTGGGTTAAATACACTTCATAAAGCTACCTACTACACAACAAATAAATCAATGCTGTACTTCTACTTTTGTAATTAAATACTTCATTCAACCAGCACATGATAATACAGAGATGGTGAGAATGTCAGTCCACCCTATTACAACAGGCTCATCACTGACAAAGAACTCACTACCATTGAGCACATTGCAAGGAGTGTTGTCACCATCCATCGTGAAGAACATCAACATCCTGTCCATACTATTTCCCCACTGTTGCAATGGTGGAGGAGGTACAGCAGCCTTAGGTCCCACACCATCAAGTTCATCCTCTGAACCAGCATGGACAACTTCACTCACCTCAACTCTGAATTGACTCTATAACCTATGGACTCACTCTCAAGTCCTCCACAACTCATGCTCTCAGTATTATTTATCTGTCCTTGTATCTATCTATTTATTTATTGATTTGCGCACCACAGTTCTTTATCTTTTTGCATATTGACTGTCAGTATTTGTGTGTAGTTTTTAGATTGATTCTACTGTATTTCTCTGTTTCACTGTTGCCTGCAAGGAAATGAATCTCATGGTATATGGTGACATATACTGTGCATATATTGATAATAAATGTACTCTGAAGTTTTTAGCTTTGAACTACTTTTCTACATTCTCAGTTTGAATTTTCTACTGTTTGCCTTATATCTTTCTGATAAGCTTAATTGATCACCAGACTTTGTGTACCTAATATTTTAATGTTACGTCTCCTGTAATCACAGCCTGAAACAGATTTAAAGTTCTTTGACCAAGAACCCAGCATCACTACTATCTTGTCATAATTTCCTCACAGCTGACATAGTCTAACACTTTGCTTACACATTACAGAGTTCCCCAATGCTGGTTATATTTTCCTGTAAGATGCCAAGTTTATGTGAAAATATAGCAATACCAGAGAACTGCTTACAGTTCTGCTTCCCTTATTTAAGGAAATACAGATGAAATTACAGCAAATAGTCATTGAAAAATTGTCTTAGAATGAAAATATTAAGTAAATTTGGCCTGCACTTTAGAAGAATAATAGGCGACATGATCAAAGAATGCAAGTTTCTAAAATGGCTTCACTGGGTAGATGCTACGAACATGCTCGTTTTGGAGGAATGATTTGGAACCACAATTCTCAAATATCGGTTGGCATCTCCCTAGAGCAAGGGGTTTAGTTGGGGTGGAGTTTGTTAGGTGTGTTCAGGAAGGTTTCTTGACACAATATGTAGATAAGCATACAAGAGGAGAGACTGTACTTGATTTGGTATTGGGAAATGAACCTGGTCAGGTGTCAGATTTATCAGTGGCAGAGCATTTTGGAGACAGTGATCATAATTCTATCTCCTTTATGATAGCATTGGAGAGAAATAGGAACAGACAAGTTAGAAAAACGTTTAATTGGAATAAGGGGAATTATGAGACTATCAGGCAGGAAATTGGAAACTTAAATTGGAAACAGATGCTCTCAGGGAAGAGTACAGAAGAAATGTGGCAAATGTTCGGGGGATATTTGTGTGGAGTTCTGCATAGGTAAGTTCCAATGAGACAGGGAAGTTATGGTAGGGTACAGGAACCATGGTGTACAAAGGCTGTAATAAATCTAGTCAAGAAGAAAAGAAAAACTTACAAAAGGTTCAGAGAGCTAGGTAATGTTAGAGATCTAGAAGATTATAAGGCTAACAGGAAGGAGTTTAAAAAGGAAATTAGGAGAGTCAGAAGGGGCCATGAGAAGGCCTTGGCGGGCAGGATTAAGGAAAACCCCAAGTCATTCTACAAGTATGTGAAGAGCAAGAGGATAAGACGTGAAAGAATAGGACCTATCAAGTGTGACAGTGTGAAAGTGTGTAGGAACCGGAGGAAATAGCAGAGGTACTTAATGAATACTTTACTTCAGTATTCATTATGGAAAAGGATCTTGGTGATTGTAGTGCTGACTTGCAGCAGACTGAAAAGCTTGAGAATGTAGATATTAAGAAAAAGGATGTGCTGGAGCGTTCGGAAAGCATCACGTTGAATAAGTCACTGGGGCCTGATGTGATGTACCCCAGGCTACTGTGGGAGGCAAGGGAGGAGATTGCTGAGCCTCTGGCGATGATCTTTGCATCATCAATAGGGATGGCAGAGGTTCCAGAGGATTGGAGGGTTGCGGATGTTGTTCCTTTATTCAAGAAAGGGAGTAGAGATAGCCCAGGAAATTATAGACCAGTGAGTCTTACTTCAGTGGTTGGTAAGTTGATAGAGAAGATCCTCAGAGGCAGGATTTATGAACATTTGGAGTGGCATAATATGATTAGGAATAATCAGCATGGCTTTGTCAAGGACAGGTCGTGTCTTACGAGCCTGATTGAATTTTTTGAGGATGTGACTAAACACATTGATGAAGGAGGAGTAGTAGATGTAGTGTATATGGATTTCAGCAAGGCATTTGATAAGGTACCCCATGCAAGGCTTATTGAGAAAGTAAGAAGCCATTGGATCTATGGGGACATTGTTTTGTGGATTCGGAACTGGCTTGTCTGCAGAAGACAAAGAGTGGTTGTAGACGTGTCATATTCTGCATGGAGGTCAATGACCAGTGGTGTGCCTCAGGAATCTGTTCTGGGACCCTTACTCTTCGTGATTTTTATAAATAACCTGGATGAGGAAGTGGAGGGATGGGTTAGTAAGTTTGCTGATGACACAAAGGTTGGAAGTGTTGTGGATAATGTGGAGGGCTGTCAGAGGTTACAGTGGGACTTTGATAGGATGCAAAACTAGGCTGAGGAGTGGCAGATGGAGTTCAACCCGGATAAGTGTGAAGTGGTTCATGTTGGTAGGGCAAATATGATGGCAAATATAGTATTAATGGTAAGACTCTTGGCAGTGTGGAGGATCAGAGGGATCTTGGGGTCCAAGTCCATCGGACGCTCAAAGCAGCTGCGCAGGTTGACTCTGTGGTTAAGAAGGCGTACGGTGTATTGGCCTTCATCAATCGTGGGATTAAGTTTAGGAACCGAGAGGTGATGTTGCAACTATATCGGACCCTGGTCAGCCCCACTTGGAGTACTGTGCTCAGTTCTGGTCACCTCACTACAGGAGGGATGTGAAAACCATAGAAAGGGTGCAGAGGAGATTTACAAGGATGTTGCCTGGATTGGGGAGCATGCCCTTTGAGAATAGGTTGAGTGAACTTGGCCTTTTCTCCTTGGAGCGACGGAGGATGAGAGATGACCTGATAGAGGTGTATAAGATGATGGGAGGCATTGATCATGTGGATAGTCAGAGGCTTTTTCCCAGGGCTGAAATGGTTGCCAGAAGAGGACACAAGTTTAAGGTACTGGGGAGTAGGTACAGAGGAGATGTCAGGGGTAAGTTTTTTTCTCAGAGAGTGGTGGAGGCAGATACAATGGGGTCTTTTAAGAGACTTTTCGATAGGTACATGGAGCTTGGAAGAAGAGAGGGCTATGTGTAAGCCTAGTAATTTCTAAGGTAGGGACATGTTCGGCACAACTTTGTGGGCCAAAGGTCCTGTATTGTACTGTATGTTTTCTATGTTTCTATGTTTCTGTCTCCAGGTAAGTAGTTATCTATGCTAGTCAGGAGAAACGTGCAGAGTCATTGTAATTGTCCAAATCTAAAGTAGGTGCATATCTGGAATATTGGGGAAATCAAGGTATTGAGCTTGGGAAAGTGGACAAGTTTAGATCATTAATGATTTGTTTGAATGATATTGCAGGAAGAAGGGGTCATCTGCTCTATTACTGTTTCTGTTTCTTAAGTTCTCAGGGTTGTTAGGTTTTTAGAAACTTAACATGAGTATTAGAAATCCTCCCTGTTGCCCAATGCCACTTCCCCCCTCCTCTCTTTTCCCAAAGTGATTTGTAGTCCAATTGATTATCTTTTGAGATCTGAGATGACAGGAGTGCATAAGGTGTGCATGCATCTTTGAGCTAACAAAGCCTTGGACTTTGAGTGCCTCAAGCCACCACTGCCAGACAACCTTGCAAACTACTGACCTCGCCAGCTTCTCAATTGGATTTCAGTGCTTTAAAAGGGACAGAGAGGGCGGAAAAAGGGGAGGAGGGGTGGCATTACTGGTCAGGGATACTATTACGGCTATAGAAAGGGTGGGTAATGTAGCAGGATCTTCTTTTGAGTCAATATGGGTAGAAGTCAGGAACAGGAAGGGAGAAGTTACTCTACTGGGGGTATTCTATAGGCCCCCTGGTAGCAGCAGAGATACAGAGGAGCAGATTGGGAGGCAGATTTTGGAAAGGTGCAAAAATAGCAGGTTGTTATCTTCCTTCCTTCAGTTAGTCCTGACGTAGGGTCTCGGCCTGAAACGTCGACTGCACATCTTCCTATAGATGCTGCCTGGCCTGCTGCGTTCACCAGCAACTTTGATGTGTGTAGGTTGTTATCATGGGTGACTTTAACTTCCCTAATATTGATTGGCACCTGATTAGTTCCAAGAGTTTAGATGGGGCAGAGTTTGTTAAGTGTGTCCAGGATGGATTCCTGTCACAGTATGTGGACAGGCCGACCAGGGGGAATGCCATACTAGATCTAGCACTAGGTAATGAACCGGGTCAGGTCACAGATCTCTCAGTGGGTGAGCATCTGGGGGACAGTGACCACCGCTCCCTGGCCTTTATAATTATCGTGGAAAAGGATAGAATCAAAGAGGACAGGAAAATTTTTAATTGGGGAAAGGCAAATTATGAGGCTATAAGGCTAGAACTTGTGGGTGTGAATTGGGATGATGTTTTTGCAGGGAAACGTACTCTGGACATGTGGTCGATGCTTAGAGATCTCTTGCGGGATGTAAGGGATAAATTTGTCCCGGTGAGGAAGATAAAGAATGGTAGGGTGAAGGAACCATGGGTGACAAGTGAGGTGGAAAATCTAGTCATGTGGAAGAAGGCAGCTTACATGAGGTTTAGGAAGCAAGGATCAGATGGGTCTATTGAGGAATATAGGGAAGCAAGAAAGGAGCTTAAGAAGGGGCTGAGAAGAGCAAGAAGGGGGCATGAGAAGGCCTTGGCAAGTAGGGTAAAGGAAAGCCCCAAGGCATTCTTCAATTATGTAAAACAAAAAAGGATGACAGGAGTGAAGATAGGACCGATTAGAGATAAAGTGGACAGATGTGCCTGAAGGCTGTGGAAGTGAACGAGGTCCTCAATGAATACTTCTCTTCGGTATTCACCAATGCGAGGGAACTTGATGATGGTGAGGACAATATGAGTGAGGTTGATGTTCTGGAGCATGTTGATATTAAGGGAGAGGAGATGTTGGAGTTGTTAAAATACATTAGGACAGATAAGTCCCCGGGGCCTGACGGAATATTCCCCAGGCTGCTCCACGAGGCGAGAAAAGAGATTGCTGAGCCTCTGGCTAGGATCTTTATGTCCTCATTGTCCACGGAAATGGTACTGGAGGATTGGAGGGAGGCGAATGTTGTTCCCTTGTTCAAAAAAGGTAGTAGGGATAGTCCAGGTAATTATAGACCAGTGAGCCTTACATCTGTGGTGGAAAAGCTGTTGGAAAAGATTCTTAGAGATAGGATCTATAGGCATTTAGAGAATCATGGTCTGATCAGGGACAGTCAGCATGGCTTTGTGAGGGCAGATCGTGTCTAACAAGCCTGATAGGGTTCTTTGAGGAGGTGACCAGGCATATAGATGAGGGTAGTGCAGTGGATGCGATCTATATGGATTTTAGTAAGGCATTTGACAAGGTTCCACACAGTAGGCTTATTCAGAAAGTTAGAAGGCATGGGATCCAGGGAAGTTTGGCCAGGTGGATTCAGAATTGGCTTGCCTGCAGAAGGCAGAGGGTGGTGGTGGAGGGAGGACATTCAGATTGGAGGATTATGACTAGTGGGGTCCCACAAGGATCTGTTCTGGGACCTCTACTTTTCATGATTTTTATTAATGACCTGGATGTGGGGGTAGAAGGGTGGGTTGGCAAGTTTGCAGACGACACAAAGGTTGGTGGTGTTGTAGATAGTGTAGAGGATTGTCAAAGATTGCAGAGAGACATTGATAGGATGCAGGAGTGGGCTGAGAAGTGGCAGATGGAGTTCAACCCGGAGAAGTGTGAGGTGATACACTTTGGAAGGACAAACTCCAAGGCAGAGTACAAAGTAAATGGCAGGATACTTGGTAGTGTGGAGGAGCAGAGGGATCTCGGGGTACATGTCCACAGATCCCTGAAAGTTGCCTCACAGGTGGATAGGGTAGTTAAGAAAGCTTATGGGGTGTTAGCTTTCATAAGTCGAGGGATAGAGTTTAAGAGTCGTGATGTAATGATGCAGCTCTATAAAACTCTGGTTAGGCCACACTTGGAGTACTGTGTCCAGTTCTGGTCACCTCACTATAGGAAGGATGTGGAAGCATTGGAAAGTGTACAGAGGAGATTTACCAGGATGCTGCCTGGTTTAGAAAGTATGCATTATGACCAGAGATTAAGGGAGCTAGTGCTTTACTCTTTGGAGAGAAGGAGGATGAGAGGAGACATGATAGAGGTGTATAAGATAATAAGAGGAATAGATAGAGTGGATAGCCAGCGCCTCTTCCCCAGGGCACCACTGCTCAATACAAGAGGACATGGCTTTAAGGTAAGGGGTGGGAAGTTCAAGGGGGATATTAGAGGAAGGTTTTTTACTCAGAGAGTGGTTGGTGTGTGGAATGCACTGCCTGAGTCAGTGGTGGAGGCAGATACACTAGTGAAGTTTAAGAGACTACTAGACAGGTATATGGAGGAATCTAAGGTGGAGGCTTATATGGGAGGCAGGGTTTGAGGGTCGGCACAACATTGTGGGCCGAAGAGCCTGTAATATGCTGTACTATTCTATGTAATTGTGTGAATCATCAGTTTAATATGTGATTGGAGGATTGGTATAATTAATACTCCAATTTATCTCTGACATTTAATTCTATTTTCAGAATCCACAAGATATTATCGTAGAACGGAAAGAAGTCATTATTAAAGATTCCACTGGAATTACTGGAAACACCTATAGCATACCAGAGATTGTGAAGTATTTACAAATTCTTGCTACAAAGATTACTGTCAGAGAGCTTGGGCCTTTGTTTATTAAAGCTTAAAAAAATAAAGAAGATCTGAATGAAACTGAGATTAAGGGAGGGGATCACGGAAATCTGAGATAAACCTCCATCTGCAGGAATCATACAGTCATTGGGTAGCATCAAATTCTGAGTGGATTTGGGAAGACATTTCATATTATTAAAGAATCTAGAACTGGGGGCATGTTTTCAGGATAAGGTATTGTCTGTTTAAGTGGAAATGAGGAAGAATTTCTTCTCATTCCAACTTCTTAACCTCAGAAATCTGGGAACAGAATTAGTGCATATATTCTTGCAGGTTTGGATGCATTTTAGTTCCATAGCAATATCTAGCACGGACTGCCAAGATCAGATCTGTTACAATCTTATTAAATGGTAGACAAGGCTCAAAAGCTGCATAGCAGACTCTTATTTCTTATATTTGGTGGGGGGGGGGGCAAATTCAGCACTGAAAATCAGTACAAACAAAAACAAAATCAGTACCAATATCACACACCCATCCAGTAGTGATGCAGATGGTTTCTGATGTTTCCTGCTGATTTTGGTTCTTCTGACCCCATTGTGATGAGAGAATCTGTCGACTCATTTCCTGGATGTGGGAATTTTAGGACAAGTAATCAAGTTGTGTCTCTGTATTTTTAGTCCCGAGTTTGAATCCTACCACAATTAAATGTAATTTCTAATATAAATCTGGATTAAACATCTAACCTTAGTAACAGTGACCATAAAGCTAGTATTTAAATATCCTTTCCTGGTTTGTGTGCTATCTAATTCTTAACTTTTAGGTTTTCAGTTCAAAATCAAATTACATATAACACAAGTTCCCCAAGGTAGCATAAAGACTACTGTGCTTGTCTGCTTTTACCCAATCCACTCCTACACCTTGAATTGGATGATCCCAATAATGAATTTATTTTACAAGGGCTTTTTGAATTTTGGCCATTTCCTGTGTATTTCAGGAAGAAGTGGTTTGTTATTCTGAGTCAAAATATCCTGTCCCAATTTTCACCTTGTCAGCTAAAATTAATTAGATTAGATTAGATTAGATTTAATTTTATTGTGCCAAGTACAGATACAAAGCCAATGAAATGCAATTAGCATCTAACCAGAAATGCAAAGAATAGTGTCTTTTTTAAAATAACTGCAGGTAAAAAGTAAGTGCTACAGCACACAAATATAAAAGTACTGAGACAGTACAATATGGGTGCAATACTGCTTAGAGCTGAAATGTGAGGTTCAGCAGGGTCACAGCCTCAGGGAAGAAGCTCTTCCTGTGCCTGCTGGTGTGGGAGTGAAGGCTCCTGTAGGGCCTACTGGATGGGAGGAGAGTGAAAAGTCCATGGTTAAGGTTAGATGCATCCTTGATAATGCTTTTCGCCCTGCCCAGGCAGCGTTTATGGTAGATGTTCTCAATGGTGGGCATTTGTGTGCTGATAATCCATTGGGCAGTTATCACCACACGCTGAAGTGCTTTGCGGTCCGATACAGGACAATTACCATACCACACTGAGATGCAGTTGGTGAGTATGCTCTCAATGGTACAGCGGTAAAAGTCCATCAGTATCCTGGGACAGAGGTGAGCTTTCTTGAGGCTCCGAAGGAAATAAAGGCGCTGTTGTGCCTTTTTAATCAGGGTGGAGGTGTTCAGGGACCAGGTGAGATCCTCGGAACTGTAGACTCCAAGAAATTTGAAGCTTGATACACGCTCCACTACAGCTCCGTTGATGTAGATGGGGACATGAGGGTGGCTCCTAGCATGGCTAAAGTCCACAATGATCTCCTCGGTCTTCTGGATGTTAAGGGCCAGGTTGTTGTTGGCACACCACAGGGCCAGGTGCTGGACCTCATCCCTGTAGGCCGTCTCGTCATCCCCTCTGATCAGGCCAACCACCGTGATGTCGTTTGTGAACTTGATTATGGAGTTAGAACCATGTACAGGAATGCAGTCATAGGTGAAAAGGGAGTACAGAAGAGGGCTCAGCACACAGCCTCGAGGCACGCCAGTGTTCAGGGTGAGAATGGAGGAGGAGAGGTTTTCTAACTTAACTGATTAGGGTCTGTTAGTCAGAAAGTCCAAGGTCCAATTGCAGAGTGATACACTGATACCAAGCTAGAAAAGTTTGGTGATCAGCTTGGAGGGGTTCACAGTATTGAATGCCGAACTAAAGTCAATGAACAGCATTCTGACGTAAGAGTTGGGGCTGTCCAGGTGGGTCAGGGCAGAGTAAAGTGCCATGGAGTTGGCACCCTCTGTTGACCTGTTGGTGCGATAGGCAAATTGATGGGGGACCAGGGTAGAGGACAGACAGGATTTCAGATGTGATAGAACCAGTCTCTCAAAGCATTTTGCAATGATGGGGGTGAGTGCAACTAGATGGAAGTCATTCATGCCCATGGCAGTGGAATGCTTCACACTGGCACGATGGTGTGTGCAATAATCTCAAGTGTGTTCCAGACTTGTTTTCTAATCTAAATTATTTGTGCCTTTTAGAATATCTCACGGTAAGTCAGTACAGTAGTGAAGAGAGGCTTTTTATTGATTTTCAAGGAGAAGATATTTTTATTAGAAGTTGATTTGTTAACCACAAATATTCAAAAACTTGGCAAAAAATTCATATAATTCAGTGGTTTAATATCAGCTATATTTTGCAGTATTGGAATATGGAAGATTTCTGCAAGTTACAAAGATGCCCCTGATGCAAATTTCACAACTCAATTTGAAGTGAAAGAATACGGTGAGGGAAATTAAATATTGTATTTAAACATGATGAGTGAAATTAAAGGTAAAAGTATAGTTTCCTTTGATAGAAAGATTATAGCTGACATGAAACCCAGAGGAAAATGTTTTTGTGTGAGATGTTTCTACCTTGAGATATCTTCTGTCAATTGCATGTTAAAGCAAGTATTTTGGATGATGGTATATAATTCAGTTCTTAATGTTCCAGTAGGTCTTTTCCTCCCTACTCTACAAATGCCCCATCTTTTGATATCCACCAGCAAGATTCAAGCAAGCAGCACATCTATGAGATGGAAGTGATAACTGTATTCACATTGCAGAAAGCTGAACAAGAGCACCAACAGTTCTTTTACAATGCTGGTGCCTTAAAATCACTTTAAAACGATCTGCTGTAACAATACCCAAATCAGTGCAGGGATCCCAACCTAAGAAGGTCACATTTAATTACTTCCAATTAATCTGCTCTCCTTGGAGGATGGTGTAATTGCAACCTATAATTTCAACCCACCATAGCACCATAGTTTTCTTCAGCTCTCTACTCCTCTGAGGTATCTTCATTCCTCCTACATCCACTTCTTTAATGTCTATGAATGCCATTGTTCCACTAATTGTCGGACAATCCTTCACCTGCCAAGACCCCAATTTCTGCAGTTACTTCTTTAAACATTCTACATTTTTTTTTGGGACACGCTTTGTATCTCCAGCTTGACCAACCCTTTGTCATGTGCAACAATATATTCTAATGCAAAATAGCACATCTAAAATAAAATATCTAAAATAAAAAACAAGTTTTGGAAATACTCAGCAAGTCAAATAGCAATTATGGAGAGATAAAAATGTTTCAAATTGATGATCTTTCTCCAAAATTGGAATAGTGTCTAATTTATTAAGTATCTCTCAGATATGTTTGTTTTTAATCCTAATGACTCTTCATGTGTTTTAGCATACAAGATTGCATTATTGAGATCCAAATGGAGCCATTTTGCTAAATTAAAGGCAACATTTAAATGGGATCTGAATTAATCACAGGTTGTAATTTTTGCACCCACAAGAGTAATTAATCGATTTGTTATAAAGAGTTTTGAGGATGACATGATAAGAAGTGATACAGATTTTCATTGTCTAAGACCTTTGTATTGTTCATGGGGTTAAACATTATTGGTTTTCTTGTATCTTTATCAGTGTTGCCAAGCTTTGAAGTTACTTTGGCTTCACAACAGCCCTTTTTCTATGTTGATGACAAGGAATTGGATGTTACAGTCACTGCAAGGTTGGTATTGCTTTCTATCAGAAAATGGGATTCTTGGATAAATTGGGAGAGAGTTGTTGACACCACTTGTGCATAATTTGGGTGTCGTGTTACTCTCATTTCTGCATTGATTTAAATGACATATGGAAATTGCGGGGGAGCTGTGTGTTGGCCAGTGTTGAATTGGAACCTGAATAAACCTCTCTTTTATTTCAAGGGCATATTTGTTTGAAGTAGTGAGTGAGAGTATGTCATGCAGGATGGGATCCATTTGAAATCTGTAAGTCTCATCAGGAGTGAGTTTTATTTGAGCTAATAAAAAGAGGGGACGTATCAGCAGAGCAGCCATTGAATAGGATGTTTTGGCAGATGACGGTGTGGCTGAGGAATTAGCACTGGGGCAGGGTTTCAGATTTCTGGGTGATTAGGATCTCTTCTGGGGAAGTTTTGACCTGTCCAAAAAGTACAGTATATACCTGAGGCCTTGGCAACAAATATCCTTGCAGGCAGGTTTACTAGAGCTGTTGGAGAAGGTTTAAACTAATTTGGCGTGGGAATGGGAACCTGAATGATAGGGCTGAGGATAGGGCAATTGCTATACAAATAGATGCAATGTGTAGTGAGGCTGATGATAGGGCAAAACTGGTACGAGTTGAAGTGTAACATGGAGGTAAAATTAAAAAGGTGATGAATAAAGGACTAAATGTCTTTGAACGCACGCAGTATATGGAATCAGGCCGATGATCTTGTAGCGCAATTAGAGAGTTCCAGTGTGCGTCACTGAGTCATCACTGGCTGCCAACCAGAAAAGGCCCCCTTTATTCCCATTCACTGCCTTCTGCCTGTCAGCATTCCTCTTTCCATACCAGTATATTTCGTATAACACCATAGGATTTTATTTTGTTAAACAGGCTCATGTGAGGCACCTTATCAAATGCCTTCTGAAAATCTAAGTAAATGACATCCACTGCCTTTTCTTTGTCCACCCTACTCATTACTTCCTCAAAGAATTCTAACAGATTTGTCAGGTAAGATTTCCCTTCACAGAAGCCATGCTGACCTTGACTTATTTTATCATTAGTTTCCAAGTACCCTAAAACCTTGTCCATAATAAGGGACTTCAACCCTTTCCCAACCACTGAGGTTAGGCTAACTGCCCTATAAGTTCCTCCCTTTTGTCTTCCTCCATTCTTAAAGAGTGGAGTGACATCTGGAATTTCCGGTCCTCCACGACCTTGCCAGAATCAAATGATTCTTGAATGATCAGGACCAATGCATCTGTCATCTCTTCAGCAACCTCTTTCAGGACTCTGGGATGTAGTCCATCTGGTCCAGGTGACTTATCCACCTCAACACCTTTCAGTTTGCCTAGCACTTTTTCCTTTGTAATAGCAATGACACTCACTCCTGCTCCCTGACAGTCACAGACCTCTGGCTGGTGTCTTCCACAGTAAAGACTGAAGCAAAGTACTTATTAAGTTCATCTACCATTTCTTTGTCTCCCATTACTACTTCACCATCATCATTTCCCAGTAGTCCAATATCAACTCTCACCTCTCTTTTACTCTTTATATAACTGAAAAATACTTTTAGTATCCTGCTTTATATTATCAGCTAGTTTGCCCTCATATGTCACCTTTTCCTTTCTTGCAGGTTTTTTTAGTTGCCTTTTGTTGAATTTTTAAAAATTCCCAGTCAGGCAACTTCTAATCACTTTTGCTACCTAATATGTCCTTTCCTTGGCTTTATGCAGTCCTTAACTTCCCTTATCAGCCACGGTTGCCTAGCCCTGCAATTTCAGAACTTCTTCTGTGGGACATATCTATCCCTGTATCTTGTGAACTATTCCCAGAAACTTCAGCCACCTTTGTTCTGCCACCATAGCTGCCAGTTTAAAAAGGCATCCGTTTGTCTTGCGAGACCATGGATCTGCGCCTGGAAAGTCTTCACTCTCCAGGGTGCAGGCCTGGGCAAGGTTGTATGGAAGATTGGCAGTTCCCCATGCTGCAAGTCTCCCCTCTCCACAGCACCTACGTCGCCCAAGGGAAGGGCATTAGGACCCATACAGCTTGGCACCAGCGTCATCGCAGAGCAATGTGTGATTAAGTGCCTTGCTCAAGGACACAACACGCTGCCTCGGCTGGGGCTCGAACTCACAACCTTCAGATCGCTAGTCAAACGCCTTAGCCACTTGGCCACCTGCCAGTATCCCCCTCCAATCCAACTGGGCAAGCTCATGCCTTTGTAATTCCCTTTATTTCATTGTGATACCGATAATCTGACATGCTTTCCCTCCCAAATTGCATTATAAATTCAATCATATTATAATCACTGTCTTCAATGGGTTCCCTTACATTAAGCTGAATAATAAAATCTGAATTATTACACAACACCCAATCTAAGATAGTCTTTCCCTGAGTAGGCTCAAGCATAAGCTGCTCTAAAAAGCCATCTCGTAGGCACTCAACAAATTCCCTCTTGCAATCTGACACCAATCTGATTTTCTCAATCCTCTTGTATATTGAAGTCACCCATTACAATTGTGACATTACCCTTATTACATGCCGTCTTGCTCCCTTTGCAATCTCAAGCCTACATCTTGGCTACTATTTGGAGGCCTATATATGATTCCTATAATTTTTTTTACCCTTGCAGTTTCTTAACTCCACCCACAAAGATTCACCATTCTCTGACCCTATGCCACCTCTTTCTAAAGATACAATTCCATCTCATACCAATAGAGTCATACCACCGATATCCTTCCTGCCTGTCCTTTCGATACAAAGTATATCCTTTGATGTTAAAATCCTAACTATGATTTTCTTTCAGGCACAGTTCAGTGATGCCCACAATGTCATACTGACCAACCTCTAAATGCGCCATGAGTTTGTCCACCTTATTCTGAATGCTACGCAAATTTAAATACAGCACCTTCATCCTGCATTCTTCACCCTTATTACGGTGGAGTAAAGGAAATCAGAGGGGCATGAAAGAGAAACTGACCAAAGCTGACTGGAAGGGGACACTAACAGGGATAAAGGCAGAAATGCAGCACCTGGAGTTTTTGGGGGATTTTTGGAATGTGCAGGATAGATACATCCCAACGATGAAGAAGTATTTTAAAGGGAGCATGAGGCAATTGTGGCTGACAAGGGAAGTTACAGACAGCATAAAAGTCAAAGAGGAGGCATATAATACAGCAAAAATTAGCGGGATCTTAGAGGATTAGGAAGCTTTTAAAAACCACTGAAGGCAACTAAAAATACCATAAGGATAGAAAAGATGAAATATGAAGGTAAGCTAGCTAATAATATAAAAGAGGTACAAAAAGTTTTTTCAAATATACCATGAGTGGATATTAGTCCAGTGGAAAATGACGCAAGTGAGGCAGGACAAAGGAGTGGCGGACAAATTTAGTAAGCATTTTGCAACAGTAGAAGGAATATGTGTGTCAATCCGAAGGAAGGTCAGGTGAAATAATTTTCCTGAATGATCCCTAGCTTAGAAGAAATGTTTCAGCTTCTAGATTTGATGCACTTGTTTCCTTGAGCTAAAGGAGACGGAGAGGAGATATGAGAGGTGGTTCAAAATCAAGAATGGTTTAGATTACTAAGGGAGAGGAAAGCTGTTCACCATCAAGGGATGATTCAAAAACTGGGGGATAGATTTAAAACCATGGATAAATGATGCAAGGGGGGATATGCGAGAATCTTAGAGAAATATTCTGACAGGCAACAGTGTTTTCAAAAGAGAATTGAATAAGCTATTCAGCAAATTACTTTTTGAAAGAATGGGACATGAGAATGAAAAGATTTCCGTGCTGTGACAATTTCAAACATCAACCATTTGCTTTGGAGGCATTTTATTCCTGGTCTTATTCATTACAGATACACTTATGGAAAAAATGTTGAAGGTCGAGCCTTTATTCTGTTCGGAGTATTGAAAGATGGTGAAAGAACAAGCATTACAGATTCACTTCAAACAGTGTCTGTAAGTAGGATCTGTAAAGTTTTGCAGAACTTTCAAAATCTGCAAGTTCTAATCTTATCATATGCTCATTATATTCCAAGTTCGTTCCAACTCACCCAAGGTCACAGAGAAATTGCTTAACATAAATAATCTTAGAAAACTAACAGCTATCCTTGCAGGGAGTCATTTTAATACTGAAGATTGAATATTTTTCTGCTAGTTAATTGGTTTGTGTGATAAAAAAAAATAGATGCTGTTTTTAATATTGTGTTGTTCTAATACTGTGTTGTACTTTTTGGCTGTGACAGTTGTAGGGATGAGTTTTCAAAAAGTTTGGCTCTGTCATCAATGAGTGTGGAAGTGCTGACCTTAAGGCACAGGACAGCAAGGGGGAGGGGGAGGAGGAGGAGGAGACTCTGCAAGAAACAAGCTGTCAAAGAAAATTCAGAAGAGCTTTCTTCTGCATGGATTTTTCATCAAAGTGATACTTTCTTTGTTTTTGTGTCACCTAGCAGGTTACAAATTGGTTATTGATCAGTGTTAGTTTACAGTATTACAATGCAGAATGAGTTTGTTCAGCCCAATCAATCTGTACCACTCTTATGAAGGACAATTCATTTCATATCATTTGTCTTCTACTTTCCCCTATACGTAGGCAATGGTTTGGAGACACAAGAAGTTGTCTAAGTGTATATTTTCTACAATTAGTTATTTACCAGTACCCTTCTGAAAACTGCAAACTCCATTCTTCACCATGTCGAGTGCTAGATCCGAGCCATTCATTTTGGCATATTACCTTAAATAACCCTCTTCTGATTGTTGATGATTTAGATCAATCTTATAACCTTGTAATTCAGAAAAACTCCATCCATTCTCTTCTTTGCCTTGAAAATGAGAAAAAACACAACTACAGATGCTAGATAGAGAGGAAAAATGGATCAGCCATGATGAAATGGCAGAGCAGACTCAATGGGCCAAATAACCCAATTCTGCTCCTGTATCTCATTGTCTTATGGTCTTATCTCTTAAATAAGATGGAAATGCTCATCAGGTCAGGGTGCATCTGTGGAAAGAGAAACAGTTAATCTTTCAAATTGCAGATGCTTTGTTGGAACAGACACAGTGAGAAACCAAGCTGATTACAAGTTAAAAAGAGGCTGAGGGAGGGATAATGAGCACAAAGGATTGGCCACTGATAGAGTGGAGCCACTTTTGCCCAGATGATACCACTGTTTACAGGCTGTCATGTATCACCTTGAAAATAAGGTACAGATCGTCATGCTTACATTGGGCTTCACTCTAAAAGAGTAGAAGCCACAGACAGATAGGAGGGGAATATAGAATTAAAATGTCAGGAAACTGGAACCTCAGCATCACCTTTATGCACTGAATATAGGAGTTCTGCAAAGAAGCTACTTGGTCTGTATTTGGTTTCACATGCATTCATAAAACCAAATCCTGTACACCAAATGAAATGCCACCAGACCGGAAGAAGTGCAATGTTGCAAAGATGAACTGCAGCAGGTTTAAATCAATTGGTGTGGTTAGGGCAATTGAATATTTCTATATATGTCTTTGGCATTCACAACTACTCAGTGAAACTTCGGCCACTAAGCGAGAGGTTTTGAAAAGATGAAAATGTTGATAGTTTTGCATTTAAGAAACAGCTTTAGACATAATATACTTCTAGGGCACCATTAAGAAGGCTACCTGTGTGAGCAGCTTCAATGGAAATCAAATATTCCCATTTTAGACTGCTACGGCTGAAAACCACAGCTACATCTATGGACTATATAGCAAGAAACATAATTTTAAGGTGACTATAAAATCTATCTCTACTCAAAGTCAATGAAACTTGAACGGACTCTGGTTGCTGATGCAGTTCCCCTTAAAGACAGTGGAAGAGAAGTTACCATGCTGGTTTAAAAGTTCATTTAAAGAAGCATGGCTTTCGACTCCCAATATCAACTATCCTGCTGACAAATGTACAGTCTCAGCTAAATAAAATTGAAGAGCAAGAGTGCTGTACTAGAGGGACATCAAAAGCTGTTGCATATTTTGTTTTATGGAGACTTGGAAAAGCCTCACCATTCAGGGATTCATCTTTGAGTCTCAACAAGTATACCACAGCTGGCACTAACTTCATTTAAACTACGTGGATGAGCGTGCACCTATGAGAACTTACTGTACATACCCAAATCAAAAGCCATGGACAAACCAGGAGGTTCGTAGTCTGTTGAGGGCTAGAACTGTGCATTTAAGTCTGGCAATCCAGGTCTGTACAAGTAAACCCTGTATGACTTGCGATGAGCTATCTTAAGAGCTAAGAAACAATTCCGAGTGAGGTTGGAGGCAATATCATTTGCATGTCAAATCTGGCAAGGTTTGCAAGTTTACTTTTTATAAAGCAAAACCCAACATCAATAATCACAGTGATGCTGTATCCCAGATGAGCTTAACTCTGTTTATGCTCACTTTGAAAGGGAGAATAAAACTACAGCTATGAGGATCTCTGCAGTATCTGGTGACTCTGTGATCTCTGTCTCGGACGCCGAAGTCAGGCTGTCTTTCAAGAGGGCAAACCCTCACAAGGCGATAGGCCCTGACGGAGTACCTGGCAAGGCCCTAAAAACCTGTGCCAACCAACTGGTGGCAGTGTTCGAAGACATTGTCATTCTGATTGTTACAGTTGGAAGTTCCCAACTGCTTCAAAGGGCATCAATTATACTAGTGCCCAAGAAGAACAGAGTGAGTTGTCTCAATGACTATCATCCAGTAGCATTCACAGCTACGGTGATGAAGTGTTTTGAGAAGTTGGTTATGGCTGGAATCAACTCCTGCCGAAGTAAGGACCTGGACCCACTGCAATTTGCCCATTGCCAAAATAGGTCTATAGGCTCTCCATGCAGCCTTGGATCTACAGGTCAATGCAAGTACTTATGTCAGGATGCTTACTTATTGATGTTCAATCCATCATTCCTACAGACCTGATTGAAAAGCTACAGAACATGGGCATCTGTACCTCCTTCTGCAAATGGATCTTTGGCTTCCTAACTTGAAGACCACAATCAGTGCAGATTGGAAATAACATCTCCAACTTGCTGACAATTAACACTACTGCACTTCAAGGATGTGTGCTTAGCTTACTACTCTACTCCTATGACTGTGCAGCAAGGCACAGCTCAAACACCATTTCAAAATTTGATGATGATACAACCATTTTTGGCAGAATCACAGATATTGATGACAGCATGTACAGGAACAAGATATACTAGCTAGTTGAGTAGTGTTGCATCAACAACCTTGCACTCAACGGCAGTAAGACCAAAGAACTGACTGTGGACTTCAGGAAGGGCAAGACAAAGCAACACACACCAGTCCTCATAGAAGGATCGGAAGTAGAGAGGGGTAGCAATTTCAAGTTCCTGGGTATCAATATCTCTGAGGACCTAACCTGCATCCAACATATTGATGAAACTATAAAGTGGCTATATTTCATTAGGAGTTTGAAGAGATTTAGAATGTCACCAAAACACTCGCATATTTCAACAGATGCACTATGGAAAACATTCTAACTGGGCAAGTCACCATCTGGTATGGAGTGCTATTGTACATGAGTGAATTGTAAAATTACCCAGCACCATCATGGGCGCTAGCCTCCATAGGACATCTTCAAGGAGCAGTGCCTCAGGAAGGCAGCCTCCATCATTAAGGACCTCCACCACCCAGGACATGCCTCTTCCAATTGTTGCCATCAGGAAGGAGGTACGGAAGCCTGAAGGCACACACTCAAAGATCCAGGAACAGCTTCCCCTCTGCCATCTGATTTCTAAATGGACATTGAACCCTTGGACACTACCTCACTATTTTTTTAATTCTTTTTTTGCATTACTTATTTAATATAACTATTTAATACATGTATATATTTATTGTAATTCAGTTTTCTTTTTCTCTCTATTATCATGTTTTCCATTGTACTGTTGCCACAAAGTTAACAAATTTCATGGCATGTGCTGGTGATATTAAACCTGATTCTGATTCCATTCAGGACACAGTAATACAACTCAGGTCTTCACAATTCACCACCAAGATAGGACAGCTGAGTCTTTCAAAGGCAGAGGAGGTATGATCACCTTTCTGGTGAATGAATGTGGTGCTGCTGTCCCAGTCCAGCTCACTCAACTTGGAACATCTTGTGATCAAGTGTTGTTCATTTTATTTGCAATGGGAGAGTTCTGTCATCATCCTGGTATGCATCCTACCTTAGGCCAGCATCAAACAAACTCTAGACGAACTGAGCAACGTAATCAACAGGCATGAAACAGTGCACCCTAATGCCTTCCCCATGATCTTGGGGGATTTTAACCAGGCCACCTTGAACAAGTCTCTAAATTATTACCAACAAATTACTTGTAGTACTAGAGGAAACAACACATTGGACCACTGTTACACTATGATCAAGACTGCCTACCATGCTGTTCCGTGTACACTCTTTGGAAAGACAGGCTGTACTTCTCTCCGAGTATAGGCAGAGACTGAAGACCACAGCAAGAGTAATGAGGACCAAGAAGGCATGGGGCGCTTACATGACTGCTTTGAGCTGGTGGACTGAACTCTATTCAGGGATTCATCCTTGAGTCTGAATGAATACACCACAGCTGTCACTGACTTAATTAAAACCTGAGCAAATGAATGTGTGCATATGAGAACTTACTGTAAATACCCAAATCAAAAGCTGTGGATGAACTAGAAGTGTCGTACTCTGCTGAGGGCTTGATCTGTGGCATTCAAGTCTGGTGATCCAGAACTACACCCTATCCTTGTTATATGCGTCTTCAGACTATGGGGATTCACAGTTATGTGAGGAACCTATTTCTACCAACTTCTCGTTATATGCATCCAAAAATCACAGTATTCGAGGAGCACTGCCTTCCCTCCAATACAAGTCAGGTGTGCAAGCTTCACAGTCTCACTGTTGGGACGAGAAGCACCGCTTTCCTGCCAATACAAGTCAGGTGCACGTGCCTCACAATTTCACTCCTGCCACTCTTGCATTGGTTTTGGCAAGGTCTGGATGCGCGATCTTAGACTTTTGTTGGTTTTACCCACGGTGCAGTGATTTTGTGCTTGAAATATTTAATTATGCCTCCTAAGCATCCGATGTCATGTCTTGGACTGTCAGCCGAGCGGCAGAGAACCGCTTTAACACTTGAAAAAAAGTTGGAAATTATAAACAGCGTGGCATCAGCTGAAGGTAACACAGCTCTGGGACGCTACTGCCGGGAACAGAATCTTGCCTTTAGAGTTCTTTCGTTGCTTGACAATGCGCCAGTCCATCCTAAACATTTGGACAACATTCATCCTAATATAACAGTGCGTTTCCCGCCGCCTAACACAACATCACTGGTTCAACCACTCGACCGGTGTGATCCACATTCAAGGTGTGCGTATTTTTTTTTACGACGAACTATCTCTCAGATGCTGAAAGCAACAAATGATTTTGAAAATCCCGGGAGTTTATCAACGCTGAGGGAATGGTGGAAGTCGGAACACTTGGCACAAATGGCGATGGACATGGACCCAAGTTTAGAACGGAGTCAGCATTTCAGTCATTCCCTGCCATTAACCCTTCTTCCCTACAAGCAAATTTATGCTGAAAAACAAAATGCTGCCATGCAAACAACCCTCACCACTTTATACCAATCGCTGTAATCTTCTGCTGCCGGCAGTTCTAAGAGTTCTGTGAGTCTTTCTTCACCCTTTGCTGTGCTTGATATTATCCTGATGACCACAACCATCCACCTTATCCGTGTAAAACTGCCCGACACCACAACAACCACTCATCTCCCAGAGCGAACATACCTGCCACTGTTAGTGAGTACTGTACACCCTTGGATGTTAACTTTCTATGATTTATTACATTGAATATTACCTGAAATTGATTAAATATAATACAAATGTTGTCTTGTAGTACTGCTTTTGTGTCGTATTGGTATAAAAATGTGAATAAGTTACAGATAAAACATATTTGGGAAGCCTTCTGGAACGCATTCTTATTTTCTCCATTTAAATAATTATTCACATTATGCGATTTCACATTATGCGTCAACTTCGAGGAAGGTATCCCTTGCATATAATGATAAGTGTATACAGAAAGGTCAGGTACATCTTATGGAGGGCTATTTCAAGAACAAAAGAACAAGTCTGATTGAGGTTAGAGGCAGAACCAAATGCACATCAACTCTGGCAAGGTTTGCAGGCCATTACTTCCTACACAGCGAAACCTAACATCATGAATGGCAGGGATGCTCCCAGATGAGCTCAAGGCCTTTTATGTACACTTTGAAAAGCAGCATAAAACTACAGTTATGAGGATCCCTGCAGCATCCGGTGACCACGTGAGCTCTGTCTTGGAGGCTGACATTAGCTTGTCTTCCAAGAGGATGAACAATCGCAAGCGGCCAGGCCTCAATAGAAAACATGGTAGGGCTCAGAAAACCTGTGCCAACCAACTGGTGGGTGTGTTCAAAGATATTTTCACTCTATCATTGTTACAGTTCGAAGCTCCCAACTGCTTCAAAAAGGTAACAGTCATGCTAGTGCCCAAGAAGAAGAGAAGCCCTCTGGGCTTCCTCCCTCCCCCTTTCTTTCTCCCTAGGCCTCCCTTCCCATGATCCTCTCCCTTCTCCAGCCTCATATCCCTTTTGCCAATCAATTTTCCAGCTCTTAGCTCCATCCCTCCCCCTCCTGTCTTATCCTATCATTTCGGATCTCCTCCTCCCCCTCCCACTTCGAGTCTCGGCCCGAAACGTCGACTGTGCCTCTTCCTATAGGTGCTGCCTGGCCTGCTGAGTTCACCAGCAATTTTTGTGTGTGTTGCTTGAAATTCCAGCATCTGCAGATTTCCTCATGTTTGTGAAGAACAGAGTGAGCTGCCTTAATGACTATGAACCAGTAACACTCATATCTATGATGATGAAGTGCTTTGAGAGGTTGATTATGGCTAGAATCAACATCTGTCTGAGCGAGGATCCGGACCCACTGCAATTTGCCTATTGCTACATAGGTCTACAGTGGATGTGATACAATTGGCTCTTCATGTGGCCTTAGATCACCTGGACAATGGTAATATTTGTGTCAGGATGCTGTTTATTTACTACAGCTCAGTGTTAACACCATCATTCACACAGTTCTGATTGAAAAGCTCTAGAACCTCAGCCTTTGTACTTCCCTCTGCAACTGGATCCTTGACTTCTTCACCAGAAGACCACAGTCTGTGCATCGGAAATAACTTCTCCACCTCTCTGATTGGCTCACCTCAAGTTGTGTACTTAGTCCACTGCTTTACTCCCTCTACACGCATAACTGTGTGGTTAGGCACAACTCAAACACCATCTGTAAATTTGCTAATTGTTGGCATAACCTCAAATGGTGATGAGAGGACGTACAGGAGTAAGAAATATCAGCTAGTTCAGTGGTGCCGTAGCAACAGCCTTTCACTCAATATTAGCAAGACCAAAGAACTGATTGTGGACTTCAGAAAGGGTAAGAAGAGTGAACATACACCAGTCCTCAGAGAGATCAGAACTGGGAATAATGAAGAGCTTCAAGTTCCTAGGTGTCAACATCTCTGAGGATCTATCCTGAGCCCAACATATTGACACAAATACAAAGAAGGGACGGCAGCAGCTACATTTTGTTAGGGGTTTGACGAGATTTGATATGTCACCAAAGATTCTACAGATGTACCATGGAGAGCATTCTAGATGGCTGCGTCAACATCCTGGGCATGAGTCTCCATAGCATCCAGGACACCTTCAAGGAGCAGTGCTTCAACAGGTTTCAATAAATACATTTAACTTCAGAGGAATGTATACAATATACATCCTGAAATTCTTTTTCTTCGCAGATATCCACAAAAACAGAAGTGCTCCAGAGAATGAATGACAGTTAAACGTTAGAACCCCGAAGTCCCCCCAATTTCCCCTCCCTTATACAAGCAGCAGCAAGACAACAACCCCAGCCCACCCCCACCGGCAAAAAAGCATCAGCACCCTCCACTGAGCATTCAAGTGTGCAGCAAAGCATCAATAAAGACACAGACTTGCAGTACCCCAAAAACAACTCGTTCACCCAGTAATTTGACATACCACAGGATCCCTCTCTGTCCCCCCAAGGGAAAAAGGGGTGTCCCTGTTTCATGGCGAGTGGGAAGACACAACAATCAACTTGCTGATTTATAATGTTAAAAGTCTGTTGCGTTGCTTTTTCCATGCTCTGTGCCCAGATAGTCACCACCAAAAACGCGCAGCTCTCTGGACACACAACGTCTGGTAACTAGCCTGCTGCTCCTAATGTTCTGTGTTCTCCCACGACACTTCAGTCAAAGGCATCAGCCTAGAATCAGCCCGTCTCCAGAGATACAAAAACTCGGAACCCTGAAGGCTCACTCGTCTTCTAGGCTACATCCTTGGGATATCAAAAAACAGCCAGTCATGAGGCCTGAGAGTGGGTCCCATTCCCACAAAGAGCCAAAGTCTGAGTGTAACTCCAGGTCAGGGTCTTCAAAAGAACCCCCCACACCCTGAAAAGGAAAAAAAAAATCAGATCTCGGAGATAGAAATAGAGCTGTTTCCAAAGATGCAGACAAAGGAGTCGCTGTTTAGCGCCAACCTGACTTCACCTCTCCTCCATCTCTGGAGGGTGGCATCCATTATTAAGGATCCCCATCATGCAGATCATGCCCACTCCTCATTGCTACCATCAGGAAGGATGTACTGGAGCCTAAGGCACACACTCAACGATTCAGGAACAGCTTCTTCTCTTCTGCCATTCCTCTGAATGGACATTGAACCCCTGAACATTACCTCACTATTTTTTGAACTATATATTTAACTTAGCAATATTATGTGTATAATTACTGTAATTCAGTTTTTATTACTATGTATTGCAATCTAATGCTGCCGCAGACACAACAAATTTCATGATATATTCCAATGATATTAAATCGGATTCTGAAAAATGAACTTGTTACAATTAACAACTAAACAAAAGGCATAACAATCATTTCTGAAGCCACTGATTATTTCATTGGGAACTGCAGCACTGCATCAGTTTAGGCTTGTATTACTGTTACCTCAGGTCAGAAAATTGGCCCAGATTTCTTGGCTTGGCAAAGGTGGGTATTTTTATTTATTTGGTTAAACTTTATACGAATTCAATCACCTTCTATTTCTGTATTGAATGGTAATAGAAATAAATAATGTCAGCACTTTCAAAACAAATTGCTGTCTTTGCCTATTACCCTGTTCTAACTTAAAACTCCACCCCTCCCCTCCTGACTCATACACCCCAACATCTATGAAATATTCAATAACATCATTACCAAGCTTTTCCCTGTACCTACAGCGAGGCTGTAGCATATTGGGTAGGTCATGACAGCTGAGGTCGGCCCTGTGGTTTGTTCATTCTGCAGCATGTGGGAAATCAGGGATACTTCCTGTGTCCCTGACGACTATGTGTGCAGGAAATCTGTCCAGCTGCAGCTTCTGGCAGACCGCATTGAGCAGCTGGAGCTGCAATTGGATTCATACTGGAGCATCCGCGATGCTGAGAAAGTCGTGAATAGCACGTTCAGTGTGTTGGCCACACCGCAGGTAAAGGCTACACAGGCAGACAGGGAATGGGTGGCCACTAAACAGCGTAGCAGTAGGCAGGTAGTGCAGGAGTCCCCTGAGGTCATCTCCCTCCTAAACAGATATACTGTTTTGGATACTGTTCGGGGAGGTGTTTCATCAGGGGAAGGCAGCAGCAGCCGAGTTCATGGCACCATGGGTGGCTCTGCGGCACAAGAGGGAAGGAAAAGGAGTGGGAGAGCTATAGTGATAGGGGATTCGATTGTATGGGGAATAGATAGGCATTTCTGCGGCCGCAAATGAGACTCCAGGAGGGTACGTTGCCTCCCTGGGGCAAGGGTCAAGGATGTCTCTGAGCAGCTGCAGGACATTCTGGAGTGGGAGAGTGAACAGCCAGCAGTCGTGGTGCACATAGATACCAATGATATAGAAAAAAAACAGGATGAGGTCCTACAAGGTGAATTTAGGGAGTTAGGAGATAAACTAAAAAGTGGGACCACAAAGGTAATAATCTCTGGATTACTACCAGTGCCATGTGCTAGTCAGAGTAGAAATAGTAGGATATTTCAGATGAATACATGGCTTGAAAAATGGTGCAAGGGGGAGGGATTCAAATTTCTGGGGCATTGGACCCAGTTCTGGAGGAGGTGGGACCGCTACAAACAGGACAGTCTGTACCTGGGCTGGACTAGAACCAATGTCCTAGGGGGAGCTTTTGCTACTGTTGTTCAGGAGGATTTAAACTAATGTGACAGGGGGATGGGAACAAGTGCAGAGAGACAGACGGGTGTAAAATGAAGGTAGAAGCAAAAAGTAGTAAGGTGAAAAGTAAAAGTGGCAGGCCGGCAAATCCAGGGCAAAAATCAAAAAGGGCCACTTTTCAATATAATTATATAAGGACTAAGAGTGTTGTAAAAGCAAGCCTGAATGCTTTGTGTGTCAATGTAAGGAGCATTCGTAACAAGGTGGATGAATTGAATGTGCAGATAGTTATTATTGAATATGATATAGTTGGGATCACAGAGACATGGCTCCAGGGTGACCAAGGATGGGAGCTCAACATTCAGGGATATTCAATATTCAGGAGGGATAGACATGAAAAAAAAGGAAGTGGGGTGGCATTGCTGGTTAGAGAGGAGATTAATGCAATAGAAAGGAAGGACATTAGCCAGGAGGATGTGGAATCAATATGGGTAAAACTGCATAACACTAAGGGGCAGAAAACGCTGGTGGGAGTTATGTATAGGCCACCTAACAATAGTAGTGAGGTTGGGGATGGCATTAAACAGGAAATTAGAAATGCGTTCAATAAAGGAACAGCAGTTATAATGGGTGACTTCAATCTACATATAGATTGGGTGAACCAAATTGGTAAGGGTGCTGAGGAAGAGGATTTCTTGGAATGTATGCGGGATAGTTTTCTGAACCAACATGTCGAGCAACAAGCTAGAGAGCAGGCCATTCTAGACTGGGTATTGAGCAATGAGGAAGGGTTAGTTAGCAATCCTGTCGTGCGAGGCCCCTTGGGTAAGAGTGACCATAATATGGTGGAATTCTTCATTAAGATGGAGAGTGATATAGTTAATTCAGTAACAAAGCTTCTGATCTTAAAGAAGGATAACTTTGAAGGTATTGGACATGAATTAGCTAAGATAGACTGGCAAATGACGCTTAAAGGGTTGACGGTGGATATGCAATGGCAAGCATTTAAAGATCGCATGGATGAACTACAACAATTGATCATCCCAGTTTGGCAAAAGAATAAACCAGGGAAGGTAGTGCACCCGTGGCTAACAAGGGAAATTATGGACAGTATCAATTCCAAAGAAGAAACATACAAATTAGTCAGAAAAAGCAGCACACCTGAGGACTGGGAGAAATTCAGACTCCAGCAGAGGAGGACAAAGGGCTTAATTAGGAAAGCGTAAAAAGGTTATGAGAGAAAGCTGGCAGGGAACATAAAAACTGACTGTAAAAGCTTTTATAGATATGTGAAAAGAAAAAGATTGGTTAAGACAAATGTAGGTCCCTTACAGTCAGAAACAGGTGAATTTATCATGGGAAGCAAAGACATGGCAGACCAATTGAATAACTACTTTGGTTCTGTCTTCACTAAGGAGGACATAAATAATGATCCGGAAATAGTAGGGGACCGAGGATCTAGTGACATGGAGGAACTGAGGGAAATACATTTTAGTAGGGAAGTGGTGTTGGGTAAATTGAAGAGATTAAAGGCAGATGAATCCCCAGGGCCAGATAGTCTGCATCCCAGAATGCTTAAGGAAGTAGCCCAAGAAATAGTGGATGCATTAGTGATAATTTTTCAAAACTCTTTAGATTCTAGATTAGTTCCTGAGGATTGGAGGGTGGCTAATGTAACCCCACTTTTTAAAAAAGGAAGGAGAGAGAAACTGGGGAATTATAGACCGGTAAGCCTGACATCAGTGGTGGGGAAAATGCTAGAGTCAGTTACCAAAGATGTGATAACAGCACATTTGGAAAGCGGTGAAATCATCGGACAAAGTCAGCATGGATTTGTGAAAGGAAAATCATGTCTGACGAATCTCAGAATTTTTTGAGGATGTAACTAGTAGAGTGGATAGGGGAGAAACAGTGGATGCGGTATATTTGGATTTTCAAAAGGCTTTTGACAAGGTCCCACACAGGAGATTAGTGTGCAAACTTAAAGCACACGGTATTGGCGGTATGGTATTGATGTGGATAGAGAATTGGCTGGCAGACAGGAAGCAAAGAGTGGGAATAAACGGGACCTTTTTAGAATGGCAGGCGGTGACTTGTGGGGTACCGCAAGGCTCAGTGCTGGGACCCCAATTGTTTACAATATATATTAATGACTTAGATGAGGGAATTAAATGCAGCATCTCCAAGTTTGCAGATGACACGAAGCTGGGCGGCAGTGTTAGCTGTGAGGAGGATGCTAAGAGGATGCAGGGTGACTTGGATAGGTTAGGTGAGTGGGCAAATTCATGGCAGATGCAATTTAATGTGGATAAATATGAGGTTATCCATTTTGATGGCAAGAACAGGAAAACAGATTATTATCTGAATGGTGGCCGATTAGGAGAAGGGGAGGTGCAACGAGACCTGGGTGTCATTGTACACCAGTCATTGAAAGTGGGTATGTAGGTACAGCAGGCGGTGAAAAAGGCGAATGGTATGCTGGTATTCATAGCAAGAGGATTCGAGTACAGGAGCAGGGAGGTACTACTGCAGTTGTGCAAGGCCTTGGAGAGAGCACACCTGGAGTATTGTGTGCAGTTTTGGACCCTGATCTGAGGAAAGACATTCTTGTCATAGAGGGAGTACAATGAAGGTTCACCAGATTGATTCCTGGGATGGCAGGACTTTCATATGATGAAAGACTGGATCGACTAGGCTTATACTCTCTGGAATTTAGAAGATTGAGGAGGGATCTTATTGAAACGTATAAAATTCTAAAGGGATTGGACAGGCTAGATGTAGGAAGATTGTTCCTAATGTTGTGGAAGTCCAGAATGAGGGGTCACAGTTTGAGGATAAAGGGGAAACCTTTTAGGAGCGAGATGAGGAAAAACTTCTTCACACAGAGAGTGGTGAATCTGTGGAATTCTCTGCCACAGGAAACAGTTGAGGCCAGTTCATTGGCTATATTTAAGAGGGAGTTAGATATGGTCCTTGTGGCTGAAGGTATCAGGGGGTATGGAGAGAAAGCAGGTACAGGGTTCTGAGTTGGATGATCAGCCATGATCATACTGAATGGAGGTGCAGGCTCGAAGGGCTGAATGGCCTACTCCTGCACCTATTTTCTATGTTTCTATGTTTCTAATCATATACCTAATAAAATGGTCCTTGAATATATGTTCAAAGTTCAAAATACATTTATTATCAAAGTATGTATGCAGTATACAACCTTGAGATTCCCCTTCCCACAGACATCCACAAAAGAAAGAAACACCATGGAACCCATTTAAAGAAAAAACCAAACACCTAACGCACAAAAAGAGAACAAATCACGTAAATAGCAAAAAACACAACATATAAAACATCACACTGCAGAATCATTGAAACACCCTAGAAATATTCAGTTTAATTAAATTTAGTGTTGTGCCATTCATTGACCGCAAGCCACAAAGCCAGTCCGCCTGGATCAAAATTGCACAAAATAGCAATAAAAATACAGCGCAACCAGAACTACATATAGCATGATTGCAGAGCCCAATCCACAAATCACATTGACTAAACCTTGTGCGAGACCCAAGACTCCAGCACATCCTCCGGCAACATCGAGCGAGGGGGAGAGAAAGCCAGGTCAAACGCTGGCACTTTCCTCCAGGTGTAGCAAACAAGAGCAAGAGTGAGAGATCAGTTAAAAGCAGGTACCTTCCTCTGCAGCAGTGAGTGAGAGGGAGAGAGAGACCAGTCAAACACAGGCAGAAGGTGCTGAACTCCTTCTCACCATGTTGATTTCAATCGGGGTTGCGTTTTAATTGGTGAGAAGTGGAGTCTCATGCCCTGTCTCCAGGCTGCACACTCCACTTGGAACCTCCCCGCACTCCCTTGGAGACGTCAAAGTGCCAGATCAATCAATAAGCCCAAAAACACACCATCAAAATGTAAATCACGGGTTCCAATTGCACACAGTTTGGTAGCAGAATTATATTTGGAAGATGAACAAGTACGAGAAGTAGAGTGGCAGCTTTTGGCATGTGGTTCATTGGTGCAATCTTCCTCAGATGATGTTCATGGTCTTCTGCTGCTGTTGCCCACACACCTCAAGGTTCAACCTGTTGTACATTCAGAGATGCACTTCCACACACCACTGTTGTAACAGGCAGCTGTTTGAGTTACTGTTGCTGTCTGTCAATTTGAACCAGTCTGGCCATTTTCCTCAGATCTCTCTCATTAACAAGGCATTTCCCCCCACAGAACAGCCACTCACTAGATTCTTTTTGTTTTTTGTCACATTCTCTGTAAGCACTAGACTGGTGTGCAGGGAAGCACCAGATCAGTACTGTAGTTTCTGGGATACTCTTGACCACATTTACATTCTTTCATGCATTGAGTTGTTGTCACGATTGGTTGATTAGCTATTTGCATTCATGAGCCGGTGTACAGGTGTACCCAATGAAATAGCCACAGAGTGTTGTTTGATTCATATAAAATATAAAAAAGCTTAAGTAGTTTTAAGTGTTTTAATTTAAGTATTTTTGCAGTGAATTTTTCAGTTACTTCTGATTTTATATAACAATACAACACAAAATACAGATTATAACAAAAGATGCAGTGAAACATAATATCAATGAGAAAAGTGGAATTATATGTTAGGAGAGAGAGGATATAAGAGATGGATATATTTATGTATATTTGCATGTATATTTTCTTATAAAAGTTTACCATTAGCATCATCACAGAAAATCAGATGCAATAGCAGAAACTCTCTAAGCCCTTTACTTGCAGATTATAAATGGCCATGGAGCAGCTAAGCTGACTAGAGGCCAGTTGACTAAGAGTTTCGATGACATTAACGCACTGGTTGGGAGTTCAATCTATGTCACTGCAAGTGTTATTACACATACAGGTGAGTGTTGTTCTTAATGCATTTTAAAAATCAACGTCACAATGGTTATGTTCTGTTATAACGGCATTGAAGATATTGTCATTTTTTAATTTTATTGCTGGTTACACATACATTAGCTATCTTTGACATTGTATAATGTGGTTGGGTCTCCCCTCATGTTATCAGCTTAAGCTAGTCAGAATCATCTAGATAAGTAAAAGATTTAATTGAGTGAGTGATACATATGGCTACTTGCATTTGTGCTGTATAGGAGTATTTGCATTGCAGCTGTGTAAGGTCCAATTTGCATTCATTGTAGCCTATTAAACTGTTCACATCCACAAGTCCAGATTATGAGAACATCTTTCTAGTTGAAACAGTTCAGGAACCTTAAATTTTCTCCTTTGTCCTGGAAAAAGAGATACCAGAGATCCATCAAAATATTTAATGGAATTACAAAATTAATGTGCGTACGGCATTAAACTATTAAATAATTCTACTTCCAAGACATGACCTCTATTGTCTTCAGGTATGAAAACTGCAGGTTCATAAAAATAAGACCATCTGAAATGAGCGCTGAAATACAGTTTGTTCACAGTTAATGAAGGTTTAACATTCCCAAAGGACTAATTATTATGTCAAAATTTGCATTGCAGGAAGTACAGTATCTATAAGGTTGCAATGAATCAAAAGCAGACTGCACTTGTTCCGACAAACTGAAATGTGTAAATTGAAATATACAAACCATTCTTTGAATGGTCATTGTTGCCCCCTTTTATCGAGCTTGTTTAATTAACCTTCTTCTCATGGCTTGGAGCAGTTGGGGCGAAGAGCCTGATTCCATGCTGTATGACTCTACAACGTTTTCTCAGTGACCCAGTCAAAAATGCTGTTAGGTGTTACTGTTCTTCATCAATCTTTGTTTGAAAGGTAATTTGCAACAGAGTTCAACAGCCTTATTGTAACAAATATATCTTTAGTTAAGCAATAAATTAAATTCAATACTTTTTTGTAGGCAAATTTTAAGTAAATAGCAGGGAAATAAATAGCTAGAAGAGTTCAGCAGATAGCATCACTGGAGGCAAAGGGATGGCTGATAATTCCAGACCCTGCATCAGGTTTCTTAAGTAAATATTTATTAACTGAGGCAAGCTGGATATCAGCCATTGCTTTCTTGATGCTAGTCTAATTCTGGAATCAGGACCTGATTAAGGTCTTGGATCGAAACTTCCACACTTTGTTCCTTACCATAGATGTTGCCTGACTCGCTGAGTTTCTCCAGTATTTTGTATGCGTTACTCTGGATTTCCAGCATCAGCAGGAAGGCTTGTGTCCGTAATTAGGCGAACATTGATAAAGGAATAGCTGATATACTGCTCTCCCCAGTCAATAAAAAAAGAGTTAAATGGCATAAGTGTACTATAAACTACAAATTCAATAAGTCATGCAATAAAAGGAATAATGTGGTAGTGTTCATGGGCTCATGGACAGTTCAGAAATCTGATAACAGAAGGGAAAAAAACTATTCCTGAATAGCTGAGTCTTCCTCAACAGTAGTAATGAGAATAGAGGCAGTGGTTAATAATGGAAACTGCCTTCTTGGGGCATGACCTCTTCACAACCTTCATCCCATGGAACATGATAGTTCTGGAAGGCAGCATAGCAGCATCTTCTCAAGAGTATTTGCTGAATGAAAAGGCATAGTATAACTGTTTTATGATTTTTAAGTTATGTTGTGGATTGTACTATTTAAATCTGTATTTTTTTCTCTCTGTGGAACCTGCTCATCAGCAGCCAGCCATGTTGTCGTTATCTACACATAGATGAGAGGGCATCTCTTATGATGATAGGATGTGCAAGCTAGGGCTTTTCTCTTTGGAGCAAAGGAGGATGAGAGGTGACTTGACAGAGAAGAGACAAGAGAATAACAGGCATAGAGCAAGGAGTGGGCAGTCAGATACTCTTTCCCAGGGCAGAAATGACTAATGCAAGGGGGCATAATTTTAAGGTGATTGGAGAAAATTAGAGAGAGAATGTCAAAGATACATTTCTTATACTGAATGTAGTGGGTGTATGGAACACCACACCAGGTGTGGTGGTAGAGTCTGATACATTAGGGACATTTAAGAAACTCTAAGATTGGTAAATGAATGCAAGAACAATGGAGAGCTCTGTGAAATGGGAGGGTTGGATTGATTTTAGAGTATTTTAGTAGGCTAAAAGGTTGACACAAAACTGCTATACTGTTTAATGTTCTATATTCTATTAAAATTCTAAAATGCACTCTGGACCTATACTAAAACTTGCACACTCATCATTGATAATGAGGAATAATGAAGAGTTTTGTACAGCATTCTGATTCTTAGAAAAGTAGTCTCTTGTTACTTGTCCAGATGCGGAACTACAGTGTTTAGACCGACAGAAGCAAAACCGCAGAGATTCTGTAAATAAAGTGGAAGCAGTAGGTACCTGAGACTAGAATTGAGACAGGATACAAGACAGAAACAAGGACAGGATTTGAAACCAGATGCTAGACGAGAATCCAGAGCTGATGATTAAGCACCAAGCCTCAGTTCAGGTGCTCTTCAAATATTAAAATCCTGGCACCAAAACATGGCTGCCAATTAGCAGGGAGGACCTGAATCTTTAAAGGGGCTACACCAGCTATACATATTCCAGACAGCTGGAGCATCTAAACCCAGAAGTTGACATGGTCGGGTGCATATTGTAACAGGACCCACTCCCTAATGTCTGACTCCTGATGACCCTGGCTGTTCAGAAAAACAATGATGGTAGTCATGGATGACAGCCGGATCCAAGATGCCAAATGAGCACCACTCTTCAGGTCAAGATCCTTCCCAGTCCACGAGAAACTGCCAAACACCCGGAACAGTTCATGAATCCAGAGTTCTTTTTCCGGTGAAGACCTGTTCCCTATCGACAAACCTGGATGGCAGTTGGGCTAAAGGACTGGTGCCTGCAGGTTTTAACTTGGAAATGTGAAAAATGGGATTGACCTCGAGGGTCTTGGGGAACTGCAAGGTGGAAGGCACTGGGTTTACTTTCTTGAGAACATTGAAGGGTCCGATGAACTTCGGTACCAATTTCCTAGGCTCCACCCAGAACAGCAAATCCTGAGTAGACAGCCAGACCCGTTACCCAGGTTGTAAAGCTGATCCTTGTGTTCTCTTGCAGTTAGCTTTCATTTCAGCCTTTCTCGGTAGAGACCAACAAAATATATCTTGCCCTAGTCCACTTTTCCTTGCAGCATTGGATGAGATCTCTGGTCTCAGGAGCCCCAACCTTGGCATGCTGCTCAGTTCTGAGTGGGGTAATACTCAAATTGATATTCGAACGGGGACTTCACACGTGCAGAACGCTGTAGCTCCAATCAGTGTATAGAACACCCTCCAAAAACATAACACAAATTATAGACCCCGATCTGACACAATATTCACTAGAAATCCGTGGATCCTGTAGATTGCCCTGTAGGACAATCTCATCAGCTCTGCTGCTGATGGTAGTTTGCCCAACACAATGAATTTGCAGGCTTTCGAAAACCGACCAACAATTATCATGATGGTGGTCTTCCCCTTGGAAGGTGGAGACTCCTGACTAAGTCCATGGAGATGTGAGCCCATAGTTTGTCCAGAACAGATCGAGGGTGAAAGAACCCTTGAGGTTGGTATGGGTTGCCTTGTTCCAGATGCATACATCTCATCCCAGCACATATTGTCAGACTTCTTTAGCCACTCCTGGCCACCAGTATCTCCTCTTAATGAACTGGAGGGTTCTGGCAACTTCTGCATGAGCAGTCATTCTAGATGTGTGTCCCTATTGAAGTACCTTAGACCTGATAGAACTTGAGACAAGCAGACAACCTGGAGGCTATTCTTGGGAATCCCTCCTTCTACCTGGGCTTTGTGAATACTTCTTGATTTGCCAGCAAATATAAGCCAGGGTTTGTGGTCTGTTCATACAATAAAAGGGTTATTGGACCCCTTAAGCCAGTGCCAACTTGACTGTGAGTAACTCTTCACCTCTGTCAGGGATAGCCACTTGAAGAAAAATGCACACAGTTGCAGTTTATTGTACAAAGTTGTCCATTGAGGCAACACTGTACTGACTCCGGCGTCCGAGGCATCCTCCTACATGATGAAAGGAAGAAGGGAAGGTCCAGGTTAGGTGAAACCAAAATACGAGCTGTTGTGAACCACTGTTTAAGTTCTGCAAAAGCAGAGTCTGCTTCGGTAGTCCAAACAAAAGGGCCCGTGGATCTCTTATTGCTGTCAGCGGAGCCGCCACTGTGCAGAAGTTCCTGATGAACTTTCCGTAAAAGTTGGCAAATCCCAGGAATCATTGGATTTGTTACACATTGGAAGGTGTGGCCAATCAAAAACATTCCCTCTTGCAACAACTAGACCATGCAATAATTTTTCCTTGCTTCCAGTTCATGGAAGGGTTATGCTGGAGGATCAGGGGTATGTGAGAAGAATCAATGATATGGAAACAAATGTCCTCCACATGTTTCCCTGTCCTCATTTGCAAAACTGATACCTGCTGCAGGATCTGCCTGGACCCAAAAGGACGACCGTCCAGGATAGCTGTGGGCATGGGCTGACTCAACTGTTGTAGAGGTATGTTGAGCCAACAGGCAGATCCCAAGTCCAGGAAGTCACCAGCTGCCCCAAAGTTCACAAAGGCATTTACCTCTCACTGGGAGATCCCTGCCTTCAGCATGACACCAGAATCAGTGGAGTTGGGAGCATTGGCTGCTACCTTCACTGTCCTCCTGACACTGGACAGTCCTAGCAGTCTTAGGTGGTTACAGGTTCAGACTTTTGGCACGCAGGTGATCTGCTTCCCTGCAGTAACAGCAGCAACCTCGACTCTGATACCAGGACCTCTCATTGAAGGAGAGTCTTTTGCAGCCGATTTACATGGGTTTGGCAGGATTTTGTGCAGATGGGCTGGTCATTGTCTGAGGTTGGGAAGTGGAACTGTAATGCATTGAGGCTAGGCTTGAGCTATTCCTTTTCGACCTCCTGAGGTAGTTCCACTTTCACTCCACCAGACATTTAATGAGGCAAATGGACTGAACAATCAGAGCCTCTATGTCCTCTACTAGCTCTCCCAGGGCAAGGACATCTTTTAATTTGCCTTGGATTCATGGCGATACAGACTGGTCAGCCTCCTCATTCCACCCATGTTCCTCAACCAAAGTCCAAAACTCAATAGCATAGTTGTTTGCTAACCAACTAAGCTGATGTAGCTTCATCAAATGATCCGAGGCTCTGTTAGTTCTGGCGGGATGATAGAACACTCTCTTCAAGGCGTTCATGAATTCTTCCAAATCAGAGCTGATCTCCGGCCGTCATTCCAAATACTCAAGCCAGGGCTTTCCTGGTCAGGTGAGAGATCATGAAGGTTACTTTTCCGCACACCACAGGGATTCAGGATGGCTGGAGTTCAAACACCAAAGAACACTGAGTGACGAGGCTGCAGCAAGAGCCCAGGTCACTGCTGAATCTCTCTGGGATCAGAAGATGGACTGACTCCGCAGAGTGATCGACAACATCACCTGAGTGATTCTGGCTTCCTCCAGTTGGTGCATGGCAACCTGGCGGTGTTGTATCTCCCGGCTCTGTCTTGAAATTTTCTCACTGTGGCTGACCACAGCTGATGAGAGGCTCCAATACCCTGCTCAATCCACCTTAGGCTCAATCGTACTGTGACGAGAGACATAGGCGAGGATAGTTAGCAGCCAAGTGCTGGAGTATCCAAGACTCGAATCGACACACGATGCGAGGCTGAAATGAGGACAGGGTTCTAAACTAGATGCTGGAGGAGAATCAAAAGCAGAGCTGATGACCGAGCACTGAACCTCAGTTCAGGTGCTCTTTAAATATTGAAATCCTGGTGCCAAAATATGGTCACCAATAAGCAGTGTGAGCCTGAGTCTTTAAAGGAGCCGTACCAGCTATCCATATTCTGGAGAATCGATTCACCTAAATCCCAGAAGCTTCTGCAGTCGGGTGCATATCGTATCGGGAACATTTAAAAATAAATTCATCTAATTGCTCATCTCACGGGGTGTTGTGACTTCTTTTGGAAATTCTGGCACAGAGTGAACTGCACCAATATTGCCATTGAAAAATTTATCAGAATCTCCAGGACCTTTATGTGAGAGTCAATGCCCTGCAGGAATAATGGAGCACATTGCTACAGTGTCTTCTCAATGTTTTCAATCTGGGGAGCAGGTTATTATTAATGCAAAATACTCCATTGAATCTAGGCATTATTTTGTAAAGGCTTCCATAAGCAAATTAAAACATATGTATTCTTATGCTGCTATTAAATTCTAGCAAGCCCAGAGCATACTTCCTTGATGTATGCAGTTGTGTAAAATGTCTCACGTATTATTTTGTATCTGTTTTTCATACCTCTTTTTCCATCACAGGCACTGACCTTGTAGAAGCAGAAAAAACTGGCATAAATATAGTTGAGAGCCCATATACAATCTCGTTCACCAAAACGTCCAAGTATTACAAGCCTGGGATGCCCTTTGAAATGATGGTACAGTTCCCATTTTCTTCATCTCACTCTCTTCCTTTTCCATAACTTCATGGTACATCTTTACTCAATCATTCTCTTGTTCTTTGTTACCCAAGGTCTATGTAACTAATCCCGATGGCTCCCCTGCCAATAACGTTCCTGTGAAGGTGGCTGGTCATGATGTCACTTCGAAAACTCATGCTGATGGAATTGCTAAATTGACAATAAATACACCTGGAGAGTCAAAGGTCGTACGAAAACAAGTAAGAAATAAGCTATTTCATATGCTTTCATAGAATGAAATAACAAAGTGCAGGTCTTTTTCTTATTGTGCTTGAGCTGGCTCTTTCAATTATTACCACTCCCTTTTCACTGCACCCTTTTCCTTTCCTTCAAATGTTTATCCAATTCCCTTTTGAAAGTTACTGTTGAAATGGCTTCCACATTCCTTGCAAGCAGTACATTCCAGATCATAACTGTATTCTACAGGATTTTCCACTAGTTATGTTACACATCTGTTCTTTGCTTATAGGCACCTCTTCCCTGATACATCTTACTTTGTTAAAGTTTGTCTGATTTAGAAAATCCCTATTATATCTTCTACTGATGTTCTCTTCAGACAAAGTAAACTGTAGTGAAACTTATCAGCCAATTTTCACAATAATTTTAAAGACCATAATTATTTCAAATTAGCATGTATTTGAATGAGTTACTTACATAATATTATTAAACACTTTTCAGGTGTATTTGGGTTCCCATACATAGAATAATAAAGCAACCATTTATATTTTGTTGTTTGTAACAATATATTTGGAAATCAAAACGACATACCTGTGAGGTACTGTGGACCATTTTCAGTAACACAAATGCACACCACCACAAGCTGTAACTTCTTGGTTTAGCATACTTCTCAGTATCAAGCCAGAGGACTAACCCTGGTTCAATGAAATGTGCAGAAGGGCACCTCAGGAGCAGTTAAGAACTTGAACTTAGTGAAGCTACAATATATGATTACATGTGTGTTAAACTCTTCAGGGCAGTATCTTCAGTTGTGGTAAACAGCAAAAATGGCTGACAATCAACTGTGCTCAGCAGACTTCAATATTTTGAAGTTCTGTGATCCTACCATATCTAGTTATAAATGATTAACAGCTAACAGGTTCCAAAATTATCCCCACTTGCAGTAAAATCATTTATCAGAGATGAGTTATTGATTTCGGCCAATACAATAGGAACAGAAACGTCATAGGCATCAATTCAAGTTCACGTTCAAGTTTACTTATCATTCAACTATACATGAATATAGCCAAATAAAACAGTGTTCCTCTGGGCCAAGATGCAAAACTGATTACCAACAGCACACAACACATAGCACATATAGCACATATAGTTATGTGGATGATTTTGGCAAATGGGTCGGGTAAATACCTTTGTGAGACAATGGAATTGTGTGTCTGTATTGTTTAATGCCTGGATCACCAGAAAATCATGGTGCTGCTTTCTGGCATACTGCTTCACAGAGCGAGGTTGTCTCTGGTGTTGCCCTTTAGCATACTGCTATAGACATAAGACTATGGAGTATCGCCCTTGAGCCTACAGCTGTACACCACAGGGCTACATGACTTAGATGTTTTTCCCTCTAGCTTTCTTAGAACAATACCAAATATAGAAACATTGATCAAACTATATCCATTAGAATCAAACATAAAGAGGGTGCATGTAGTGATTGTAAGCAGGATCATTGCCCTCTCGAGGGATGGCTCCCTGTGTCGTGTAAATGAAGTCTCCTGGGTCTGAGGTCTTGTGTGGAAAAATAAACTCCCTAACAGGTTACAATAGCAGAAGAACATACAGTCACTGGAACAAATAATATAGCCCGTTCCTGAGCGCCATGCCCTGTAGGTAGATTGTGCATGGGATGTTATCCTGGTCCAGTTTGTTCTTCCACAAAACAAACTCTGGAGAGCAGCACGCAGTGAACACTAGAAGCGGTACTGATGGGATTGGCCAGTCCCCAACCCAGTACAGATTCTAGCAAATCCATAGACGTTGCTTTTCTCTCTTGCACTGCCTCCAATGTCTATTCCCCTGGGCAGCTACAAAAGACAACCTCTGGGGCATGAGAGCCTAGTCTGTGCCATAACTGAGGCAATGCAGCTCCCCCACCATCGTCTTGCTATTGAACCAGTTCAGTTTTCTACATTGCCAATGTCCATCAGGGTCTTTCAATCACAAGAAAAATGTCCAAGACAATCATTCACTCCACTTGTTTGACCATGAACCACTCTGGCACAACAACAGTATGCTGCAAGTCCAGGCAATAACACAACAACAGTATACAAAAAGTCCAACTCCTCTACTATCGAGCAGCTCGCTGATGGAGTAGACCCATACTACATAATTTTCTTAATATTCAGCAGCATCTTGATATTGTAAAAAAAACATAAAGGACGAACAATTACAACTTTGGTTGCTCCTACTGCCCACCGACTGATGAATTAGTATATGAATTAAGAAACTTAACTTTTCATTTACTAATTCACGTTATAAAATGAAGTATACTGCATTTTTTAAGTTGGTGGAAGATCAACATGTGCTCAACAGTTGGAATTTACTTCTCCCCTTTTTCTTTCTGCTTACAGGTTTTAACAGAAGTTCCTGATACTCCCAACAATCGACAGGCATCTGCATGGATAACTGCAGAGCGCTATTTGACACAACATGGTTCAGGAAACTACCTGCACATTAGTATTTCACGAACAGATTTAAGTCCAGGTGACGATTTATTGGTTAATCTGTACCCCCGAAATGACAATCCACAAGTCCAGGAGAAAATAAAATACTTCACCTACTTGGTATGTTTTTCTGCACACTTGTCATACCTCATATTAGTATTCATTTTGAATTAACTAACTAACCCTCAGTGAAAATAGCAGCAAGTAATTATAAAGGTAAATTAAAGTAATAAGTTAGTCATTAGTTAAAAAAATCTCCATTGAGTCTAGGAGGTATTTGGAAAACTCTTAACATAAGCTAAACTTTATGGAAGGAATGAATGGTGAAGTGTTTTAATTTGGTGATGAATTGTTGTTCATTTTCACACCTTTTGGTGCAGCGGGTGGTTTCTTTTCTCATTTCCAGAACATTTGTCTGCTTATTTATGAAGTTGACTTACTAGCTCAATACTCAACCCTGAACAGGTGGAAAGTAGGTAAGGAGCTGGCCACATTAGAACTCTAGACCATTTGCCTTAAATTCCAGTACTGATGCCACTACACCACCGGCTGGGCTAATTTGGTAAAGAATGAGGCCAGAATTGGGGGATGTATGGATGTTTTACAGGTTCATAGAACAAGAGGATATTGCAGTGATTGTGATGGATGGGGTGAGATCATGAAAATAAGAATTGAAAACCAAAATAAATCAGTGTTTTATTTAGCTGGGTTCCATTACAAGTTATTATATGTTGGTTCATATTGGTTGATGAGTTTTAGATTGCTTCACTATTATGAAAATTAAGAAAAACTCCGGTCAAGATAGAACCACCAAAATGTAACACAATAAAGTCACTCCAAAATGCATTCCCAGATTAACCATGGGATAAATGTTGCCTGCATTCCCAGATAGCAAAGGCAAACATTAATGTTTTAGTTAATTAATTATTGGAGATAAGAATCTAAAATACTGAGGACCAAGGTCTTCTGCAATGCAGACTAAGCTTCCATGAACAACTGTGAACAAGTGTGTATATGTTGCTTTGCAATCGTACCATCATTATGCAAGTTACAGAGACTGTAGACTGAGGGAGAAGGGTGTTAAAGTTGAATCTGAATAAAACTCGGGAGACCAGCTTCTTATCGTCACCACGGTTTATTGCACACTCTTCTGCAGGAGCTTGAGACCCAGTTGTCAAAGCGAAGGCACGTAAGCACTGCCACCTTCTGACAAGTGGACTAACTTAATTAGGTTACAGCTGTATACCTATACATAGTAAGCCCCATACATTACTATTGCAAGATATTATTTGAACTGGTACGCCCACCAAGTCTGTTGGTGCAAAACTTAATTACTTAGATAAGAGAGTCCACTAAATCAAGGTTTTAATTACAGATGGATGTACTGTCCAGTCCTTATCAGTTATTCCCTTTGCAAGGCCTGACTTAATTACAGACAGATGTTCATTCCTGTCCTTATCAGCAAGTCCTCCTTTCCCTGTGATCAAACAAGGGTACAATGTGTAATATATAATGTTATCAACCTCCCAATTTCTCTCTGCAAACTGAAAAGAACTGATAGTGAGCCTGGCCTAGCTAACCGCTGAAGACAGAGTTTACTTCAGTTCAAAAATTCCTATTCAGTCCCAATTATTCTTTTAGCCAGAGGTTACATAGGTTCAAAATGATTTTTTTTATATATCCTCAATTCCTCAAGAGTGTTGGGAGCGAGGGAGTCGATAGGTGGGAAATACCATGATAGTTGTGAAAACCTGCTCCAGTCCCACCAAATCGGTGAGATTGAGACGGCTCTCCCACCCTAGACCCCGGTTTGTGTGGATGCTGTGTAATTTGCTAACCTCTTACAAATTAGTGTCAAGAAATAACAGACAGCGCACTGCATATGATTAAAGGATTATATTCATGTATCTTAACTAAAAGGTTAGTAAAGAAAAGAATGAAAAAACAAAAAGAGCCCATTATAATTAAATAGTACAATGTGCACCAGTTGGAGCTTAATTCACAGATCCTCAGTCGATCTTGCTGTCCGACTGAGGATCCTAAAGACCCAGCTCACATTCCAAAGCATCTGTTATCTCTAACCATAACCGAAACACTGCTTCTACAGAAAGACCATTATGTTAGCAGTGAAACCTTTCCCAGGGTGTTACAGTTGGAAGAGTACCATGGATAAGGGTTGGATAATGAAGAAGCAGAGGGCCTAGGAAGGTGACTGTTGAAAATAATGCTGCTGAATATTGTTGCAGCTGTCTTTCACTCATAAGATGGAATGTGTAGTCTGCTTCATAATTGATTGGCCTCACTCAATTAGTAAGAAAAAATGTGAATTCCAAAGTTTTTTATGAATTCTATTAAGAATTTTCAAAAGTATTCAAATGAATAGTATCAATATGAAGATGCAAGAGACTGCATTCCAGATAAAGTACCTTGACCTGAGTCATTGAATTTCATTAAATGCTACCTGATCCACTGAGCTCCCTCAGTATTGTGTGTACCTTTGATGGGCTGATAAATCTTATGCAATTGTGTCCCAGCTAAAATGCTGAAAGACACACTATCTATGCTGTGCTGACCTATGTACCCAAAATCCTGTAATGTAAAAGGTTCCTATAAACTCCTGATAATATTCCTACTCTTTGGCAATCTATCTCTTAGTTTTGTTGTTACAATTGAAGTTAAACACATTGCCAGTCATAGAGTTAGAAATGATAGGTAGGTAAGGATGAAATACCAATCGCCCATGATCTATCTCAACTACAGAACTGGTTCAAGGGGTTTCATGACTACCTCTAATGCCAGCTTCAAACTTGGTTGCAATTTTTCAGTTGGAGTTCCTTGGGCAAGAAGCCGCAGGGAGTGTGGATACAGCCGAGCTCATGAAAACAAGCCTCCTATTTATGGACCCTATCTATACCTCTGTCTGCATCAGCTGTATCAGTAAAGGAGCCAGTATAATCAAAGATCCTACACACCCTGGACATACTCTCTTCTCTTTTCTTCTATCCTATTGGCAGAGAGTACAAAAGCCTGAAATTTTGTACTACCAGTCTCAAGGGCAGCTTCTATCCCACTGTTGAATGATTGCCTTTGTCTGGGAACATAGAGGAGGTTTCAGCCAAAAGCAGATCAGTAGAGACCATTGAGCAATAAACAATACTTTGGAATGCGAAGTGACAAGCCATAGGGAGTCACAAAAACAGGAGAGAACAGAAACTAAACACACCAGGCAACAAGGTAAAGGTTAGGGAGAGTGAGGGCGAGGAGCAACCAGTTAAGGGTGGTTGGTTCAATGAGTGAACAAGGGCTGTAGCTGAACACTGGGAGTAAATAGGCTGCAGGTGCTGAGTCTGGAACGAGTGGCAGGTAAATTCTATTAGCTGGGTGGAGACTGAGAGGTACCTGTATGTGCAGGCCTGAATGGAAAAAACACCTCATGTCTGTCCCCTGATGGGTCAGGACTATCTAGATGGCTCCGGTGGAACGCATCGATTAGTGAATTACCCAGGATCTAACTGGATGGCACCCAAGTCCTCTGCTGTCCACTTCTCTGTCAACTAGGTCATGCACACTCTGTCCACGGTGAACTCCTGTACATGATGGAGAACAAGGTTCCTGTCTCAGCAGCCAACAGGAGAATGGGGAGGGCAATGCACTGGGCACCTTGCAGAACTGGTCCACCACTGTCACGATCACTGTGGCCCCACTGGAGATGGCAAAACCATGATTAAATCCATGATGATGTGCAATCAAGGGTGTCTAGGGACCGGTAGGGACTGCAGGAATCCGGAGGTCTGCTGTTTGGTAGAATTGCCTGAGTATGCTGAGAGCTGGCAGCAATGAAATGACGTATATTCAGGGGATATCTGTGTGGAATTCTGCATAGGTACGTTCCAATGAGCCAGGGAAGCTATGGTAGGGTACAGGAACCGTGGTTTACAAAGGCTGTAATAAATCTAGTCAAGAAGAAAATAAAAGCTTACAAAAGGTTCAGAGAGCTAGGTAATGTTAGAGATCTAGAAGATTATAAGGTTAACAGGAAGGAGCTTAAGAAGAAAATTGGGAGAGCTAGAAGGGGCCATGAGAAGGCCTTGGCGGGCAGGATTAAGGAAACCCCCAAGGCATTCTACAAGCATGTGAAGAGCAAGAGAATAAGACATGAAAAAATAGGACCTATCAAGTGTGACAGTGGGAAAGTGTGTATGGACCCGGAGGAAATAGCAGAGGTACTTAATGAATACTTTGCTTCAGTATTCACTATAGAAAAGGATCTTGGTGATTGTATTGATGACTTCCAGCGGACTGAAAAGCTTGAGCATGTAGATATTAAGAAAGAGGATGTGCAGGAGCTTTTGGAAAGCATCAAGTTGGATAAGTCAGAAGGACCGGATGAGATGTACCCCAGGCTACAGTGGGAGGCGAGGGAGGAGATTGCTGAGCCTCTGGCGATGATCTTTGCATCATCAATGGGGACGGGAGAAGTTCCAGAGGATTGGAGGGTTGTGAATGTTCTTCCTTTATTCAAGAAAGGGAGTAGAAATAGCCCAGGAAATTATAGACCAGTGAATCTTACTTCACTGGTTGGTAAGTTGATGGAGAAGATCCTGAGAGGCAGGGTTTATGAACGTTTGGAGAGGTATAATATTTTCAGGGATAGTCAGCATGGCTTTGTCAAGGGCAGGCTATGCCTTGCCAGCCTGATTGAATTTTTTGAGGATGTGACTAAACACATTGATGAAGGAAGAGCAGTAGGTGTAGTGTATATGGATTTCAGCAAGGCATTTGATAAGGTACCCCATGCAAGGCTTATTGAGAAAGTAAGGAGGCATGTGATCCAAGGGAACATTGCTTTGTGGATCCAGAACTAGCTTGCCCACAGAAGGCAAAGAGTGGTTGTAGACGTGTCATATTCTGCATAGAGGTCGGTGACCAGTGGTGTGCCTCAGGGCTCTGTTCTGGAAGCCATAGAAGGGGTGCAGAGGAGATTGACAAGGATGTTGCCTGGATTGGGAAGTATGGCTTATGACAACAGGTTGAGTGAACTCAGCCTTTTCTCCTTGAAGCGACGGAGGATGAGAGGTGACCTGATAGAGGTGTATAAGATGATGAGAGGCATTGATCGTGTGGATAGTCAGAGGCTTTTTCCCAGGGCTGAAATGGTTGCCACAAGAGGACACAGGTTTAAGGTGCTGGGGAGTAGGTACAGAGCAGATGTCAGGGGTAAGTTTTTTACGCAGAGAGTGGTGAGTGAGTGGAATGGGCTGCCGGCAACAGTGGTGGAGGCTGAAATGATAGGGTCTTTTAAGAGACTTTTGGATAGGTAAATGGAGCTTAGAAAAATAGAAGACTATGAGTAAGCCTGGTAATTTCTAAGGTAGGGACATGTTTGGCACAACCTTGAGGGCTGAAGGGCTTATATTGCGCTGTAGGTTTTCTATGTTTCTATGTATATCTGTAAATCATGATGGGCCACTAGAACCTGTGTCACAAGAAATCTAGGGTCCTTCGTATGTCTGGATGGCCAGAGAAGGGTAAGGAGTGGGTTCACTGGAGTGCATTAAAGTGTAGGGTTACTGTTGTCAGGTGCCTTGGACTGAGCAGGCTCATGTTGGACAGCCTGCTGGATCTGATTCTCAAGGATCCAGATAATCAGGGTGAGAATTTGTGATGACAAAATGGTTGGATTGAGGGTTGGTCTCCATTTCAGTTAGTCAAACTGTCATGGCTGGACGTCCAGCTTTGTGTTCTTGGAAATGGGTCCGCAAGAGATGGTGAAGCTGAATAGTTTGAAAAGTGGGCAGTGAGTGTGACATGAGTAGAGTTGCTGGCTCTGTTGTTTAGATATGAGGTTCTAGTGGTCAGTCTAGCTGCCCAGCTCTACCACAAAACATCTGGAAGGTTCGGATGGTGAAGAATGGGAGAAGTGATGAAGTACCAAATGAGCTCCTTGAAAGTGTGGTCCACGGCAGCACACCAAGTTACGCATGATGTTGGTAACAGTGAGGGAGGTGTGTGAAACAGCAATATGCTGTAGTTTCTGATGAAGTGGTGGTAGAAATTGAAGAAGGCCAAGAAGTACTGTAGCTGTTTGACTGTGAATGTTTGGGGTAATTTAATGACAGTGTACACATTCCCTAGGGCCGTGGTTATGCCTTGGCGTGAAGGGACATAACCCAGGAAGGAAATGACTAGGGTGTAGGATTCGCATTTTTCTAAGTTGCATTACAATTGGTTTTCAGAGGTGCTGAAGAACTGAATAGACATGACTGACATACAAGTGGTGGTTCATTGAGGAGCTGCTAATGTCATCGTAGATATGTACATACAGTGCTGTGCAAAGGTCTTAGGCACACACATATAGCTTGGGTGCAGAAGATTTTTGCATGGTACATGTTGGCCTTCATAACAAGGGGAGTTGAGTATAGGAGCAAAGAGGTCCTTCTGCAGTTGTACAGGGCCCTAGTGAGACCGCATCTGGAGTATTGTGTGCAGTTTTGGTCTCCAAATTTGAGGAAAGACATTCTTGCTATTGAAGGGGTGCAGCGTAGATTCACAAGGTTAATTCCCAAGATGGCGGGACTGTCATATGTTGAAAGATTGGAGCGACTGGGCTTGTAAGCACTGGAATGTAGAAGGATGAGAGGGGATCTGATTGAAACATATGATTATTATGAGATTGGACACGTTAGAGGCAGGAAACATGTTCCTGATGTTGGGGGAGTCCAGAACCAGAGGCCACAGTTTAAGAATAAAGGGTAGGCCATTTAGAACGGAGGTGAGGAAAAACTTTTTTATCCAGGGAGTTGTGGATCTGTGGAATGCTCTGCCTCAGAAGACAGTGGGGCCAATTCTCTGAATGCTTTCAAGAAAGAGTTAGATAGAGCTCTTAGAGATAGCGGAGTTAAGGGATATGGGGAGAAGGCAGGAATGGGGTACTGATTGTGGATGATCAGCCATGATCACAGTGAATGGCGGTGCTGGCTCGAAGGGCTGAATGGCCAACTCTTGCACCTAATGTCTATTGTCTATTGACACTGTATTCCATTTGCCACTTCGTTGCCCGTTCTTGTAACCAGTCTAGGACCTTCTGTAGTCTCTCTACTTCAGCAAAACTAGCTGCCTCTCATTGTATCATGTGCAAACTTTGCAACAAAGCCATCAATTCTGTTATCCAAGTCATTGACATATAATGTAAAAAGAAACAGTTCCAACAAATACCCCTGTGGAACATCACAAGTCACTGACAGCCAACCAGAAAAGGCTCCCTTTATTCACGCTCTTTGCCTCTTGACAATCTGCCAATGCTTTATCCATGCTAGTACCTTTCCTGTAATACCATGGGCTCTTAGCTTGTTAAGCAACCTCGTGTGGCATCTTGTTAAAGGCCTTCTGAAAAATTGAAGTACACAACACCAACAGGTTCTTCTCTGTCTATCCTGCTTGTTATTTCTTCAAAGAATTCCAACAGATTAGTCAGGCAAAGCTTTCCCTTAAGGAAACCATGCTGACTACAGCTTATTTTATGATGCACCTCCAAGTGTCCTGAAACCACACCCTTAACAATTGACTCCAACATCTTCACAACCACAGAAGTTAGACTAATTGGCCTATAATTTCCTTTCTTCTGCCTCTCTCCCTTCTTGAAGAGTGGAGTAACATTTGCAAATTTTCCAGTCTTCCCGAGCTGTTCCAGAATCTAGTGATTCTTGAAAGCCACCTCTTTCAGAGCCCTGAGGTGTACACCATCTGTTGCAGGTGACTTATCTACTTTCAGCCCCTTCAGTTTCCCAAGAACCATCTCCGTAATAATAGCAACTCATACACATCTGACCTCTGACATTCTTGAACTTCTACTATACTATTAGAGTCTTCCACAATAAAGATTGATACAAAATATAAATATTAAATATGATGGCAGAATATAGTATTAATGGTAAGACTTGGCAGTGTGGAGGATCAGAGGATCGGAGGGATCTTGGGGTCTGAGTCCATAGGATACTCAAAGCTGCTGCGCAGGTTGACTCTGTGGTTAAGAAAGCATACGGTGCATTGGCCTTCATCATTGGCCATGTGATTGAGTTTAAGAGCCGAGAGGTAATACTACAGCTATATAGGACCCTGGTCAGACCCTACTTGGAGTACTGTGCTCAGTTCTGGTCGCCTCACTATAGGAAGGATGTGAAAGCCATAGAAAGGGTGCAGAGGAGATTTACAAAGATGTTGCCTGGATTGGGGAACTTGCCTTATGAGATTAGGTTGAGTGAACTTGGCCTTTTCTCCTTGGAGCGACTGAGGCTGAGAGATGACCTGATAGAGGTGTATAACATGATGAGAGGCATTGATCGTGTGGATTGTCAGAGTCTTTTTCCCAGGGCTGGAATGGCTAGCACGAGGGGGCACAGTTTTAAGGTGCTTGGAAGTAGGTACAGAGGAGATGTCAGGGGTAAGTTTTTTATGCAAAGGGTGGTGAGTGCATAGATTGGGCTGCCAGCGACGATGGTAGAGGCAGATACGATAGAGTCTTTTAAGAGACTCCTGGACAGGTACATGGAGCTCAGAAATATAGAGGGCTATAGGTAACCCCAGGTAATTTCTAAGGTAAGGACATATTCGGTACAGCTTTGTGGGCGAAGGGCCTGTATTGTACTGTAGGTTTTCTATGTTTCTGTGTTTCTAAATTACTTATCCAGTTCATCCACTATTTCCTTACCTCCAATTACTACCTTTCCACCATCATTTTCCAGATGCCCAATATTCACTCTGCCTCTCTTTTACATTTAATGAATCTGAAGAAAAATTGTTATCCTATTTAATATTATTGGGTAGCTTACTTTCATATTTCATCTTTTAATTATTTTTTAGTTGCCTTCTGTTGGTTTTTAAAAGTTTCCCAATCTTTTGACTTCCCACTAATTTTTGCTCTATTTGGCTTTTATGTTGGCATTGACTTCTCTTGTTTGTCACGGTTATGTCATCTTTAGAATACTTCTTCCTCTTTGGGATGTATATATCCTGCACCTTCCAAATTACTTCCAGAAATCCAGCCATTGCTGCTCTGCCATCATCCCTGCCAGTGTCCTTTTCCAATCAATTTTGGCCAACTCCTCTCTTAGAACATGAAAATTTACAGCACATTACTGGCCTTTCGGCCCACAATGTTGTGCTGACCATGTAACCAACTCTAGAGGCTGCCTAGATTTTCCCCAGCGCATAGTCCTCTATTTTTCTAAAAACCATGTTCCTATCTAAGAGGCTCTTAAAAGACCCTATTGTATCCGTTTCCACCACCTCCACCAGCAGTGCATTCCATGCACCCACCACTCTCTGTGTGAAAAACATACCCCTGACATCCCCTCAGTACCTGTTTCCTGGTACCTTAAAACTATGGCCCCTCATGTTAGCCACTTCAGCCCTAGAAAAAAGCTTCTGGCTATCCACATGATCAATGCCCCTCATCATCTTATACACCTCTATCAGGTCACCTCTGATCCTCCGTTGCTCCAAGGAGAAAAGGCCAAGTTCCCTCAACCTACTCTCATAAGGTACGCCCTCCAATCCCGTTAATATCATTGTAAATCTCCTCTGCACTCTCTCTATAGTGTCCATGTTCTTCCTGTAGTGAGGTGACCAGAACTGAACACAGTACTCCAAGTGGGGCTCACGGCTCTTGAACTCAATCCTATGGTGATGAATGCCGACACGCCATGTGCCTTCTCTTGTGTCTCCAAATCTCTTTACTCCACTGTAATACTAATACATCAAACTTTAGCTTCTCCTTCTCAAATTTCAGGGTGAATTTGATCATATTGTGATCACTTGCCCCAAAGGGTCCTTTTACCTTAAACTCTCTAATCAATTCTGGTTCATTGCACATCATCCAATTCAGAATAGCTGATACCTTAGTGAACTTAATCCACTTCCTAGATGATCAAAAACTCGACACCTGTCAGTGGTAAAATCCTCATATCTGTTGTAAATGGTGGCTTTATTGTCTCAATTAGCAGTTCCGGATGTCAGAGCTCACCTAGCTAAGAGCTAGATGAGCAAGGTGCTCTTGGCCCAATCCACTGAATACAGAAACAGCTGGAACTGAGAATGTAAGATGCACTTCAACAGAAAATTCAGGTTGGAAACCCGTTGAAGCAATTGGGTTGGGGATCTGGAGTTCAGAGGGAGGAGTTTGACTGATACAGAGATGCTGTACTGAGGCAGGGAATTGGATGAGAAGGCAGACAGATGGCCAATGGGTTCCTGCTGCTTCTGTATCATGTGCTCATTTTGGCTGATGACTTCCTTAGGTAAACATACACTAATGGGTCAATCAATGGCTTATTCAAACAGTCAAGGAATATAGATGAGGCTTGACCCAAAAGCAGAGCAACAAAGGCGATTTAGCAGCAAGAAATAGTTTGGTAATAGCCCACAAATTTTCAAGACAGAAGGAGCAATAAAACAAGGGTGGGGGCAGAATCTAAACACAACAGGCAACTTTAGGCAAGGAAAGTGAAGACGATGAGCAACTGTTTGAGGCTGGCTGGCTTGATGAGTGAACAAGGACTGTAGATGTGAACTGGGGTTAAATAGGCCACAGGTGATGGGTCTGGAATGAGTGGTAGGTGAATCCTATTAGCGGGCTGGTGACTGAGAGATGTCTGCAGGAGCAGGCCTGGCATCCTTGACTCTTGAGAACGTGGTCTACCTTGCATGGTCTTCCACCTCACTGTCTGCCTGCGCTACGTTACCTCTGTAACTGTCATGCTTATTCTATGAATGAACATAGAACATAGAACAGTACAGCACAGTAACACAGCACAATGTTATGTTGAACTCATTAAATTAGTAATCAAGTGGCCTTCTGCCTATAAGACGATGAGACCATAAGACATAGGAGCAGAATTTGGCCATTCAGCCCTTCGAGTCTGCTCTAATATTCCATCATGACCGTTCCCAGATCCCACACAACCCCCCATACTCCAGCCTTCTTCCCGTTTCCTTTGATGCCCTACCAATCAGAAAACTATCAACTTCTGCTTTAAATATATCCATTGACTTAGATTCCACCACAGTCTGTGGCAGAGCATTCTACAGATTCACCTGTCGCTGGCTAAAATAATTCCTTTATACCTCTGTTCTAAAAAAAGTCATCCCTCAATCTCGAGGCTATGCCCTTTAGGTCTGGATACCCCCACCATAGGAAACATCCACCTTATCTTGTCTTTTTAACATTCAGTAGGTTTCAATGAGATCCTGTCGCATTCTTCTAAATTCCAGTGAGTACAGGCCCAAAGCTGCCAAACTCTCCTCATAGATTAACCCCTTCATTCCCAGAATCATCGTCATGAAACTCCCCTGGACTATCTCCAAAGACAACACATTCTTTCTGAGATATGGGGCCCAAAACTGTTGACAATACTCCAAGTGCTACCTGACTAGTGTCTTATAAAGGCTCAGCGTTATGTCCTAGCTTTTATATTCTATTCCCTTTGATATAAATGCCAACATTGTATTTGCCTTCTTTACCACAGTCTCAACCTGTGAATTAATCTTCTGGGAGTTTTGCACAAGGCCTCCTAAGTCCCTCTGCATCTCTGATATTTGAACATTCTCCTCATTTAGATAATAGTCCGTACTATTGTTCCTTTTACCAAAATGCATTGTCATACATTTTCCAACACTTTATTCCATTTACCAATTTCTTGCCCATTCCAATATGTCGAAGTCCTGCTGCAATCCCATTGCTTCCTCAGGACTGCCTACCCCTCCACCTACCTTTGTATCATCCGCCACAAAGCCATCTATTCCATTATCCAAATCATTGATAAACAGTGTGAAAAGTAGTGGTCCCAATACTGACTGCTGAGGAAAACCACTAGTAACTGGCAACCTACCAGAAAAGGCCCTTTTATTCCCACTTGCTGCTCCTAAAAGTCAGCCATTCCTCTATCCATCCCTGTAACTTTCCTGTAACACCATTGATTTTATCTTGTTAAGCAGCCTCATGTGAGGCACCTTATGAAATGTCTTTTGAAAATCCCAGTAAATGACATCCACTGCCTTTCCTTTCTTCACCCAGCTTTTTACCTAAGATAGACCATAAGACCATAAGATATAGGAGCAGAAGTAGGCCATTCAGCCCATTGAGTCTGGCCCACCATTCAATCATGGGCTGATCTAATTCTTCCAGTCATCCCCACTCCTCTGCCGTCTCCCAATATCCTTTGATGCCCTGGCTAATCAAGAACCTATCCATCTCTACCTTAAATACACCCAATGACTTGGCCTCCACAGCCACTCATGGCAACAAATTCCACAGATTTACCACCCTTTGACTAAAGTAATTTCTCCTCATCTCTTTTCTAAATGGACGTTCTTCAATCCTGAAGTTATGCCCTCTTGTTCTAGACTACCCTACCATGGGAAATAACTTTACCATATTAATCCGTTCAGGCCTTTTAACATTTTGAATGTTTCTATGATATTCCCCCCCTCATTCTCCTGACCTCCAGGGAATACAGCCCAAGAGCTGCCAGATGTTCCTCATACGGTAACCCTTTCATTCCCGGAATCATTCTCGTGAATCTTCTCTGAACCCTCTTCAATGTCAGTATATCATTTCTAAGATAAGGAGCCCAAAACTGCGCACCATACTCCAAGTGTAGTCTCACGAGTGCCTTATAGAGCCTCAACATCACATCCCTGCTCTTATATTCTATATCTTTAGAAATGAATGCGAACATTGCATTCACTTTTTTCACCACGGACTCAACCTGAAGGTTAACCTTTAGGGTATCCTGTACAAGGACTCCCAAGTCCCTTTGCATCTCTGCATTTTAAAATCTCTCCCCATCTAAATAGTAGTCTGCCCATTTATTTCTTCCACCAGAGTGCATGACCATACACTTTCCAACATTGTATTTCAAATCTGTTAGAGTACTTCATCGAAGAATTCTAACAGATTTGTCAGGCAAGTTTTCCCTTGACAGAAACCATGCTGACTTTGACTTATTTTATCATTAGTCTCCAAGTACCCCGAAACCTCATCCTTAGTCATCGACTCCAACACTTTCCCAACCACTGAGGTTATACTAACTGGCCTATAATTTTTCTTTTGTCTTCTCTTCTCAAAGAGTGGAGTGACATTTGCAATTTTACAGTCCTGTGTAACCATGCCAGAACCAAGCGATTCTTGAAATATCATGATCAATGTATCCGTCAGCTCTTCAGCAACCTCCCTTAGGATTCTGGGATGTAATCCATCATGTTCAGCTGACTTATCCACCTATAGACCTTTGAGTTTGCCTAGCACTTTTTCCTTTGTAACAGCAATGGCACTCACTCCTGCTCCCTGACACTCATGGATCTCTGGCACACTGCTAGTGCCTTCCACAGTGAAGACAGATGCAAAGTACCCATTAAGTTCATCTGCCATTTTTGTCCCCCATTACTACCTTACTAGCATCATTTTCCAGTAGTCCAATATCAACTCAACCTCCCTTTTATTCTTTATATAACTGAAAAAAGTTCTTGTATCCTGCTATACATTCTTGGCTAGTTTGCCCTTATATTTTGATTTTACCTTTCCTATGGGTTTTTCAGCTGCCTTTTGTTGAATTTTAAAAGATTCCTTGGCATTCATGCAGTCCTTACCTTCTCTTATCAGCCACGATTGCCTGCTCCTGCCATTTGAGAACTTTGTCTTCTGTGAGACGTATCTATCCTGTGCCTTGTGAACTATTCCCAGAAACTTCAGCCATCTCTGCCATCCCTGGCAGTATCCTCCTCTTATCCACCTGGGCAAGCTCCTCTCTCATGCCTCAGCTATTCCCTTTATTCCATTGCGATACTGATACATCTGAATTATGCTTCTCCTCCTCAAATTGCAGTATGAATTCAATCATATTATGATCACTGTCTCTTAAGGGTTCCTTGACTTTAAACTCCCTTAGAAGATCTGGATTATTACATAACACCCAATATAAGATAGCCTTTCCCCGAGTAGACTCAAGCACAAGCTGCTCTAAAAACCCATCTCGTAGGCATTCAACAAATGCCCTCTCTTGCTCTCTGACACCAGCCATATTTTTCCAATTTCCTTGCATATTGATGGCATAATTGAATTCCATTACAATTATGACATTATCCTTATTACATTATTTTTCCAACTCCCTTTGAAATCTGAACTCCACATCTTGACTACTATTTGGAGGCCTCTATATGATTCCCATAATGGTTTCTTTTACCCTTGCAGTTTCTTTAACTCCACCCATAAAGATTCAACTTTCTGTGACCCTATGTCACCTCTTTCTAAAGGTGTAGTTCCATCTCTTACCAACAGAGCCATATCACCACCAATGCCTTCCTGCTTGTGCTTTTGATACAAATATACTTTGATATTAAACTCCCAACTATGACCTTCTTTCAGCCATGACTCAGAGATTGGTCAGTATGACATTGTGGGTATCACTAATTGTGCCATGAGTTTGTCCACCTTATTCTGAATGCTATGCACATTTAAATACAGCACCCTCAGTCTTGCATTTTTTGCCCTTCTGAATTTTGCCTCTGTGGTACAATTTAACTCTTTGTTCTGTCTGCAGTTGTACCCAATTATTGGCTTGTCCTTCCTTACATTCATATTACATATTACATCATCTACTTGTAAACCTGCTGGCTCATTCTCAGCTCTGTCATACTGGTTCCTATACCCCTGGCATATTAGTTTAAACCAGGGGTCCCCAACCTTTTTGGCACCGCGGACCGTTTTAATATTGACAACATTCTTGTTGACCGGCCGACCCGGGGGCAGTGGGGGGTGTGGTAGGGTTGCCAACGGACAAGAGTAGCAGTCAAATACGTTGAGCTTACCCCGAGAAAGACTACAATGACCATGAAGACTTGCGCGGGCACCAGTGCGCATGCGTGTAAGTGCCCTTCTTTTCTGCAAATCGTTTTTGGCGATTCTGTTCGGGGGGGAGGTGTTAATCACGACCGGAATATAGCTGATAAGTGGCTAATACACTCAATTTCGTTTCTAAAAGAATTTATCTAACTAATTTAATATTAAACACACGGCGCATATTTTCCTCGCATGGATATAGTGATAAGTCAATTATCAGGGGAGGACAGGGGAGCTTGAAGTAAGTGTTGAACGAACTTCCAGTAGAAGTGGTAGAGGCAGGTTCGATATTATCATTTAAAGAAAAGTTGGATAGGTATATGGACAAGAAAGGAATGGAGGGTTATGGGCTGAGTGCAGGTCGGTGGGACTAGGTGAGAGTAGCGTTCGGCATGGACTAGAAGGGCTGAGATGGCCTGTTCCCGTGCTGTAATTGTTATATGGTTATATAAGTAAGTCAATAGCATCATAACATTTTAAGTAACGTTTGGATATTAAACTCACAGCACATATTTTCCCCGTATGAACATACAAAATCATTGCAACACACCAATATCGCTGAATCAGTGGGAGCTCTGGGCTGAATACTTGTTTCCCTGCAACAAGACGGTCCTATCGAAGGGTGATGGGAGACAGCGATACTCGAAGGGGGTTCCTTGTGTCCAGTCTATTCTGCAATTTAGTTTTCATTGCACTCATTGCAGAAAACTCCACTTCGCAGAAAAATGTTGGAAATGAAAGCAACGTTTTCAGTGCTTGTGGCTATCTTAGGATATTCAGCCTTGACTTTGATCCAGAATGCCGGCAGAGATGTTATATCAAACATATTTTTCAGCCCGCCGTCATTTGCAAGCTCGAGGAGTTGATCTTCCCACGCTGACATGGATGACGCACGGGTAATGACCTCACGTGCGTAATGATCTCCCGAGCGTTCAAGCTCAATAGTGGGCATGACAGGGAATGAGGAAAGGTGCAGCTGACTCATCGCTAAATCATATTGTTTCCTCGCGGCCCGGTAGTGCATGCTTTGCGGGCCGGTACCAGTCCGCGGCCCGGTGGTTGGGGACCACTGGTTTAAACCACTCGCAGAAGTACACCTGCCTGCAAGAATATTTGTTCCCCTTGGATTCAAGTGTGATCCATCCCTTTTATACAGGTCACACCTCCCCTAGAAGAGGTCCCAATGATCCAAAAATCCGAATCCCTGCCCCCTGCTCCAATTCAGCAGCTGCACATTTATCTTCCACCTCATTCTGTTCCTATCCTCACTGTCGTATGGCACAGACAACAGTCCCGACTTTACTACCCTTCAGGTCCTGCTGCTCAGCTTTCTTCCTATTGTATTCTGTTTTCAGGACTTACTCCCTTTCTCTGCCTCTGTCCTTGATACTAATATGTACCATGACTTCTGGCATTTGACCTACTAAGTTGCAATACTTCACATTTGGCTGTGTTAAACTCAATTAGTCATTTTTCCCTCCTTGTACTACTTCAATGCATCGATGTGATGAAATGATCTATATGAATGGCATACAAAACATAAGTTTCCACTGTACCTCAGTACTTGCAACAATAATAAACCTATTTATCAATTTAATTTTAATTTACCGATTTTCAGATTGTTCCTAATTACTAGCTGTTGATTTAGTCATTTTGGTAATGTGTTGGCAATGGAGTCAGGAGCTTGCAACCTTGATCTCTCAATTGACAAGCAAGACACACAAAATGCTGTAGGAACTCAGTAGGCCAGACAGCATCTACGGAAAAGAGTAAGCAGTTGAATTTTTGGGCCGAGATCCAGCAATGCATGATGCAATCAGATCGCATGACAGTTGCTGTGACCTCCCTGTGTTACATTTATTTGGATATATTTTACCGTGGGGTGAACAACTTGATTGGATACAGATCACTTTAGGATGTTCTGAGACTGAAGAAGCTGCCAATGAATACAAATGCGTTTTAGTTTGAGTTATGAGAAGAAAGTGTGATGTCAAGAATACAGCTGAAGAAATTACCTAAAGCTGAATAAGTACTAAGAGCGAAGTTTGGCTCAGCCTACGACAGTGGTTTGTTGAGCAATAATAGAGAGGTTGATTTGACTCAGGGGGAGTCCTTGGTGTACAGATCTATTACAGAACTTTGGAGAAAACAGTGAGAATGTGAAGCAGAATAACAGGAGCCCAAACATTCTCCTGATGAATGTTCTTGGCCTGACTTGCTGAATTCCTCCAGAATTTTGGGGTTGTTGCTCTGTAATTCCAGCATCTGCGGAATTGTTTGTGTCATGTGTCCAGACATTCTGCCTTAAGTACCTGCTGACAATATAAATACTCTGTCATATTTTTCAAAATGTTCAATATCTCTGGGCTTTTCACTTTCTCAAATTCTCACTTTAGCTGGTACACTTTTTATTATACCATGAACACATTATGTACAAAGAATACATGATAGAATTAACCTCTATGGGTTATATTCAAGTTTGAGGTTGAGTGCTTCATTCGCTCAGATGGTTCTTCCATTCTGTTTGTCTGGGTTTGTTACAAAATAGCTATTCTGTATTGTAGAGTAATGTGCATAAAATGCTGGAGGAAAGTAGCAGGTCAGGCAGCATCTATGGAGAGGAATTAATGATCAATGTTTCGGGCTGAGACCCTTCATCAGGACTGGAAAAGAAGGGGGATAAACGCCTGAATAAGAATATGAGGAGACAGGGAGGAGTACAGACTGGAAGATGATAGGTGGAAAAGGTAAAGGGCTGAAGAAGAAAAAATCTGATTGGAAAGGAGACTGAACCATGAGAAAGGGAAAGAGGAGAAAAAAATCAGTGTTTGATCAGGAACTTGAAACCTATCATTTCAGACTTTTGTTCAATAAATTTACATTTGTCTTAATTAATTTTTTTGAAATCTCTTTTGTCAGTTGATTAACAAAGGGAAGATTGTTCACACTGGGAGAGAAAACAGGTTGCCGAAACAAGTCATGGTGACCATGCAAATTCCAATCAAGCCAAATTTAATTCCATCCTTCCGACTGGTAGTTTACTACTATCTTGTAAAGGGGTCAGCAGTGGAATTTGTTGCCGATTCTGTGTGGATTGATGTGAGGGACACATGCATGGGAACAGTAAGTATCTTATTTTCTGTGACAGGGATAGTGTATGAATAAGGCTCAGTCTGTAGTCGGGTCTCACAAACATTATTTGGGAATAAGGTTTATAACATAAGCCATGATTCTCATGAGAAAGTCCAAATCAGACCCAATTCCTGTGTAAATGAGGTCAAGCAAGGCTCTTTCTTTGCTTTAGATCTCTTCTCAGTCATGCTAGCAGAAATGTTTGACCTTACAGTAGAATGGGGAATCACTGTTTGACAAGGACAGAATATGTCCTTGCTTTGCACACTGTTATTCAGATGCAAAGACGCAGTTGTGGGTACACCAGAAGCACCACTTGAGTGCCGTTGCATGTATGTAATGTATGCTTCCCAAAACTAATTCACCATCACGCCTTCCTGTGTATAATATTATCTGGTAAGTTCTGTTACTATAATAAAGATTATATTGGTACTAACTGTTAAAAGTTAAAAGGGCCTGTATAAAGCACGTATCATTCAAACTACTCAAACTGGACTAATAAATTTGCAATAAATGGCTTAGATCATGTAAATCTTGGATTAGGTTATTTAGTCACAAGTGACTCTGCAAGTCATCGATACCTTAAGATGCCCTATTAACTGATTCTGCAGCCAACAACGCATGTACATTAACAAAAGATTTTTTTGTTATTTTGATAAATTATATAATCTTGCAAGTTGTGGTGATGTGTGCTAACTAAGAAGAACTTGCACTGACTCATTTCACTATCTGCACACATTCTGTTCAGTGTGTGAGATTTCTCACTCTGTTGTGGACTTTTCTACTGACATACAAAGAAAAAATTGGACTCCGGACTCCCAACCCACCTCAGTCTCAATGCGTCCACTTTCACATAAAGCAATAAAAGTATTGGCTTCCATCGTGATCCATCAGATTTGGTCTAAAATTAACATTCTGAGATGTGCTTGATGGAAAGTCACTGGAACTGATGAAAATGTAAGATAATTACAGATTAGTCTTGAACAAAAATACTCTGAGTATGTTTCAATTAATAATGAGGGATGCAAATGAATTGTGAATGCTATAATTATTGCTAGCAAAATTATCAGCAATAAACTAAGTTTATTGCATTCATGTTGACTGACACCTAGTGAATATTTCAAAATGAAAGGTTTATGCCACATTAACTTCTCAATCATGTCAGTCCATTTATTAATAATGACATATTTGGCTTCCCTAACTGCCGTTGGTGAGAATTTGTAAATGCAACAAGCTGTTTGACAAAACTGAAACTGTAGCTCCTGGACACCAGCAATCCCAAGTGGACAATTGAAAATAACAGGAGTTTGATAAAGAAAATCTATGCAATTCATATTGCTGTGAGTTTGGGAAGGGCTTAGAAGTCAGAATTTTTAAATTGTCATGTTGCCCTGATCACAATTTCTAGGGATGTAATTTTAATAGGCAGAGCCTACTAAATTTGCTGACTGTCAACAGAAACTATTGTTTCAGCCATAACCTATTATTTGTGACATTTTATCCTAGCTGAAGGTTTCTAGTGCAAATCCAAATGACGACAAGAAATTATACAAACCTGGAGATGGGTTCACATTGAAAATAACAGGTGACCCTGGTGCAAAGGTTGGACTTGTTGCTGTGGATAAAGCAGTGTTTTCACTGAGTAAGAAGAATAAAATAACACAGAGCAAGGTGAGTCATTTTCTAAATGTTTCTATCTAGAAATTACGCTTGATAGGCCTACAAGAAAACACTTATCATTTGAGTTTCCAACAACTTGTTTCAAAGAATGTTGCTCACAATAAATTTCAGTAGGTACATTTAATGTCAGAGAAATGTATACAATATACATCCTGAAATTCTCTTTCTTTGCAAACATCCATGAAAACAGAGGAATACCCCAAAGAATGAATGACAGTTAAATGTTAGAACCCCAAAGCCCCCCCGCAACTCCCCCTCCCATGCACAAGCAACAGCAAGGCAATGACCCACTCCCCCACCAGCAAAAAACCATCGGCATCCTCCACCGAGCACTCAAGCGTGCAGCAAAGCATTAATAACGACACAGACCTGCAGTACCCAAAGACCACTCGTTCACCCGGTAATTTGACATACAACATACAGGCTCTCTCTCACAGGAAAAAGAGGTTTACCCGTTTCACAGCAAGAGGGGAGGCATAACAAACAACTTGCTGATTTATGATGTTAAAAGTCTGTTGCGTTGCTTTTCTGAGCTCTGCGCCCAGAGAGTCTCTGGACACACAGTCCAAGGCAGCTAACCCGTTGCACTTGATGTTACGTGTTCTCCCGCGACGCTTTAGCCGGGGGCACCAGCCTTGAATCAGCCAGTCTCCAGAGCCATGAAAATCCAGCACCCTGAAGGCACACTAGTTTTCCAGGCCGTGTCCTTGGTATATCAAAAAGCGGCCGGTCGTGAGGCCCTGAGAGTGTCCCATTCATGCAAAGAGCCAAAGTCAGAGTGTAACTCCAGGTCAGGGTCTTCAAAAGAATTACTTGTGATTGATCTAGTTCCTGAATGAACAAAGGAAGGCTGAATGAAAAATGTTCTGCGCTCAGTGAGTGGTGAATCTTTGAATTCTTCGCCTGGAGGGCTGTGTTATTCATTCAAAACAGATGTATAGGCTCCTGGATATTAAATCATATGGGAAATAAGCTCGGAAATGGTGCTACAGTAGGTAGTCAGCTGTAATCCTCAGGAAAAGCATAGTTCTGAATGATCTACTTCATCTCCTTTTGTGTGTTCTTCTGGTCTTTAACACAGCAATCCATTTGTTTTATGGTCACCAGTGCTCAATGATATCTTTTATGTCCGTCTTACTTAATTAGTTAGTTTTAGATTTTAAGGTGTTCTTGTAGGCTTTGAACCCTTAGCTGGATTTTTTATCAGCCCAAGCAAGATCACTAACTCAACAGCTCGGTAATGTGATTGTTATCTTCCGGTCAGATGGTGGTGTGTTCGGTCACAGCGGCTTCTATGGGTTCAACAAAAGGTACTGCTGTCCTATTTAAATCTATTTTTTAATGATCCCAAGATCCTACTATACATTGAGAACTTAAGGTACTGTAGCTCTACCACATCAGTCAGTTGCTTGTTGATGGAGAAAATGAAGGAGCTGCGCATCATGCTGCTGCCTGAAGCAAAGAAGGTGTACAGTCTAACAGCAGGTGACTGTCTTGGTTGATTTCCTGTGAGCACAAGACCGTTTTGGACATTGTTAACATGAAATGCCACAAATTCAATTCACTGACTTCTTGGCGGTGGTCAGGGGCAGATGGCGGAGGAGCTGCATGGCCTTGGTCATAGCAAGAACTAGGCCTCAGGCCACGGTATCACTTGTTCACAGCTGCCAGGAGAGAGAGCCGTTGGAGTCAGTGTGTTCCTCTGGAGATCCTGATGTCGAGGATGGAGTCCATACTGCCTCCCCAGTGTTCGCTCGGCAGAAGACAAGCTCTATTGTGGATTTATGCAGAGTTATGCAGCGTTAAAGCTTCAGGCCAGTTCCGCGAGTTGACGACCATGTCTTGGCAGCAGAATTTGGACGTTTAAAGAGAACATGCTCTACCTTAGTTCAGTGTGTGCTTGCGTGTTGAATTCCTGTTCTGATTGGATTCTCATCTAGCGTCCATAAGGCCATAAAATAAAGGAGCAGAATGAGGCCATTTGGCCCATCGAGTCTGCTCCGCCATTTCATCATGGCTGATCCTTTTTTTCTCCCTTCTTCACCCCCACTTCCCAGTCTTCTCCCCATAACCTTTGATGCCGTGGCCAATCAATCTCCTCCTCAAGTACACCCAACGACTTGGCCTCCACAGCTGCTTGTGGTAACAAATTCCACAAATTCACCATTCTTCGGCTAAAGAAATTTCTTTGCATCTCTGTTTTGAAAGGGTGCCCCTCTATCCTGAGGCTGTGTCCTCTTGTCCTAGACTCTTCCACCATGGGAAACATCCCTCCCACATCTACTCTGTCTAGGCCTTTCAACATTCGAAAGGTTTCCATGAGATTATCCCCACCCCTATCCTTCTAAATTCCAGCGAGTGCAGACCCAGAGCCATCAAATGTTTCTCATATGATAACCCCTTCATTCCCAGAATCATCCTTGTGAACCTCCTATGGACCCTCTCCAATGCCAGCATATCTTTTCTTAGACAGGGAGCCCAAAACTGTACACAATACTCAAGCTGAGGCCTCACCAGTCCCTTATAAACTTCAGCATCTCATCCCTGCTCTTATATGGAAATGAATGCTAACATTGCATTTGCCTTCCTCACCACCGACTCATCCTGCAAGTTAACATTTAGGTATTCTACACACGGACTCCAAGTCCCTTTGTAGCTCAGATTTTTGGATTTCCCTTGTAATTGTAACTGCACTCACTTCTCTTCCCTCACACCATTCAACCCCTAGGATGCTACACTGCTGGTATTGGCCACAGTGAAAACTGATACAAGGTGCTCATTTAGTTCACCTGCCATCTCCTTGTCCCCCATTATTATTTCTCTGGCCTCATTTTCTAGTGGTCCTATATCCACTCTCCTCTGCCTTTTAGTTTTATATACTTGGAAAAAGTTTTTTCTCTCCAACTTGATATTTTTGCTAGCTTGTTTTCATATTTCATCTCTTCATTCCTAATGATTCTTTTAGTTGCTTTCTGTAGATTTTTAAAAACATCCTAGTCCTCTATCTTCCCTCTAATTTTTGTTTTGTTATACGCCCTCTCTTTTGCCTTTACATTAGTTTTGACTTCTCTTGTCAGCCATGGTTGTACTATTTTGCCATTTCAGTGTTTCCGTGTTTTTGGAATACATATATCCTGCACTTTTCTCATTTTCCACAGAAACTCAAGGCACTTCTGCTCTGCTGTCATCTCTGCCAGCTTCTCCTTCCAAATTACCTTGACTGACTCTCTCTCATACCACTGTAATTTCCTTTACTCCACTGAAATACTGTTGCGTCAGACTACTTCCTTAAGTTTCAAGCTGAACTCAATCATACTGTGATCACTGTCTCCTAAGGATTCCTTTATCTTAAGCTTAATCACCTCCAGTTCATTACATAACACCCAATCCAGTATAGCTGATCCCCTAGTAGGCTCAACGACAAACTGCTCTAAAAAGCCATCTTGTAGGCATCCAACAAATTCACTCTCTTGAAGCTACCCAGACAGAATATAAGGTGTTGTTCCTTCAACCTGAGTGTGGCTTCATCTTTACAGTAGAGGAGGCCGTGGATAGACATGTCAGAATGGGAATGGGATGTGGAATTAAAATGTGTGGCCACTGGGAATGGGATGTGGAATTTTAATTCCACATCCCATTCCCATTCTGACATGTCTATCCACGGCCTCCTCTACTGTAAAGATGAAGCCACACTCAGGTTGGAGGAACAACACCTTATATTCCGTCTGGGTAGCCTCCAACCTGATGGCATGAACATTGACTTCTCTAACTTCCGCTAATGCCCCACCTCCCCCTCGTACCCCATCCGTTATTTATTTATATACACACATTCTTTCTCTCTCTCTCCTTTTTCTCCCTCTGTCCCTCTGACTATACCCCTTGCCCATCCTCTGGGTTCCCCCACCCCTTGTCTTTCTCCCCGGACCTCCTGTCCCATGATCCTCTCATATCCCCTTTGCCAATCACCTGTCCAGCTCTTGGCTCCATCCCTCCCCCTCTTGTCTTCTCCTATCATTTTGGATCTCCCCCTTCCCCTCCCACTTTCAAATCTCTTACTAACTCTTCCTTCAGTTAGTCCTGACGAAGGATCTCGGCCTGAAACGTCCACTGTACCCCTTCCTAGAGATGCTGCCTGGCCTGCTGCGTTCACCAGCAACTTTGATGTGTGTTGCTTGAATTTCCAGCATCTGCAGAATTCCTGTTGTTTATGTACAAAATATTCACTTTCCCTTTCATAAAGCCATTTTATTCCAAATAAACATACTTTCACAATAACAGTCCATAACTAACTTCACAGTTCTGAAGATTCATTCTTTTGGGTGGCACTCTGTTTCTTTCCGGATGGTGCCTCTGGACCTGTGGAGTGGCATCAGGCTTGGTTGGTGTCTTGTCTAAGACAACATTCTCAGTTTCCAGTCTCAGGTTGCTTTCAGTACATCATTACTGAGATACAAGTCCAGAGACTGTAACATGGTCATCATGTTGGATGTGGTCAACTCGGGTGTGTTCTTTGGTTGAGCATCCAGTATCTGGTCCACATGATGTCTCCATGTTCGATCTCCAACATCCACTGTGTACATCAGTGGTCCAGTTCTTGTAGCTATCCTACCGGGTGTCCACTTGTCTTTGCGATAATCACACACTGGGATGTCTTGTCAATATCGAAGCTCCATGCTGATTTACTTGGCAACTAGTTGAACTGTTTATTCTGCACTCCTCACCGTAGATCTGGTTTCAGAAGTTCTGTGCAAGATCGCTGTTCATGAACAACATTGCAGGTGTTTGACTTGTCATCGTGTGAACAGAGTTCCACCACACAAAAAAGAAGTTGTCCAGCTTGTGCTGTGTAGGAATGTCCTCCTTGTCCATAGCTTTAATGGACTTCTCAAAGGTTTGGAAAAACCTTTCAACTAACCCATTCACTGCTAGGTGGCGAGGAGCTGACTTGAAATGTCTGATACCATTTTTCTTTATGAACAGTCAGAGTTCTTCTGATGTTGTCACTCGCAATTTGTTCAGGTAAGCCATTTCTGGCAAAGATAGTTCTCAGAGCAGAGACAGTCTTTGCTGATGTGGTTGACTTCATTGGTATGACCTTCGATCACTTCAAAGGAGCATCCACAGCAATCAGAAACATGGAGTGAATGGCCCAGCAAAGTCAATATGCACTCTCTGCCATAGTGAAGATGGCCACTCCCATGGGTGTAACGGTGCCTGTGGGGATGCATTTTGAACTTTTTGGCATCCCTAACAGCTTTTGTCCAAGTCTTTGATCTGTTTATCTATTCCCTTCTCAAACACCTTCTCACTAGCACTAAGCAGCTGTGACAGCCTTTGGTTAGTGCTAACATTTGGGCTGCTGTTCCTTGTTGATGTCACACTGAGAGCTTTGACTGAGTGCCAGTCTAGTTGGATTTTCCTCAACCATTCACATCTGAAAAGTGCTAGCCCTCCACTTTTCAATACATAATGGTCTAACTGCTGTGTTTGGTCTCCATACATCACATTTGCCTTCAGTTTGCCTTTGGGAGACATTTTTTCACCCATGGAAGTCTTTAGCATCACTGCAGCCTTCTCTAATGATATCTTAGAGAACAATCTGTTGTAGTCAGCCTCTGGAATGATAGACAAAGCTGACCCTGTATCCAGCTCCATTTTCAGTTCTACACCAGGCACATCTATCATGATGCAGATGAGTTTGTGATCTGCTTCAGTAATGCTAGGCAGTTCTAGGCATGACAGTTCACTTTTGTCAGACTTTATGTTGACTGACTGTGTTTTACATTTGGTAACTTTATGCATTTCCTTAGTTTTGTGCATGAGACTTTTCACTCAGTTGTGCTTTTTGTCTGCATGGCATATTCTCTCTATGTGACCTTGCCTGTGACATTTTCTGCAGACTTTTTCTTTAAATCAACATTTGCATCAGAGGAGGATGTGCCACATCGATAACAACTTCAACTTCTTGCACTATTCTGGGACATTTTGTGCATTTCACATTCTAATCTCTTTTTCTGTAGTTCTCTAATGATATTGCAATGGTCAGTGCCCGTGCTAAGATTAGGTGTCTTTCGTCCAGTAGCCTCATTTGAGTGCTTTGACTATGCCTGCCACATACAAACCTATCCCTTAATGCAACAGGAAATCCATCTCTAAAGTCACAGTACTGGAAAGGTTTACGCAGTTATGCAAGGTATTCAGAAATGTTTTAATCTTTTGGCTGGTTCCTTTTGTAAAATCTAAATCTCTCACCTATTGCCAGCGGTTTAGGGCTCAAGTGACTTTGTAAAATTTTAACAATTTTGTCAAACATTTTGCTTGCTGATTTTTCAGGGGTTACTAAGTTGCGTAAGACACTGTACATCCTTGCACCTATTAAGCTAAGAAGTGCAGGGGCTTTCTTTACCTCCTCCACGTTGTTCGTGGTACAATACAGTTCCACCTTCTTGAGGTATATAGGGAAAGGCTGAGGGAGAGAAATGCATAAACAGCTTTGCATGTGCAGACAACAGATCAATAAGTAGTGCTAAGGGGGGTATGTCATTACTCTAAAAGAAACAGATCATGCATATCTACTAACTGAATTTAGTTTACTTCATTGTGTTTCCCACTTCATTAGTGTGCTTTTGTGTATGTTTATTTTATTACAGGTCTGGAATGTGGTGGAGAAGAATGATATTGGTTGCACTCCTGGAAGTGGTAAAGATTTCCTCGGTGTTTTCTCAGATGCAGGATTAGCCTTTGTAGCGAGCACTAACGTCAAGACTAAAACAAGAACAGGTGCTGGTTTCTGGAACTCATTTTTAAATTAATGTTTTATTTAAGTGAATGTTGTGTTAATGCTGATTTTATGTTTATGATAGGTACTTCTTTAGAGATCATGCAGGTAAAGATATAAGATAATAGCCTGTAATTGTTACCCATGATGACTCCTAATTATCCACCTTTAGGTCCCATTTCTGATTCAGCAACTGCCCCTTAGTAATGTAAGTGAAAATATTCCTAGTCCCCATAGATATTGATAATAGCAGTTTTCTCTTGCCACACTCTTTATATATCTATAAATTGTCAAATGTATTTAGAAAAATCATAGAAACATAGAAAACCTACAGCATAAAACAGGCCCTTCGGCCCACAAAGTTTGTCCAATGTTCAGCACTACATGAGTAGGAGATTGGATCTGTCAATTCAGTTGTTTTGCAATTGTCATTGATCACTTTCATATGTTGTTTTCCATCAATTGAATCAATCAATTTCCCAGACAAATCCCTGATAATGAGTGTCTGCAACCATGATGTCATATTATCTTAGATCATATGTCCATATGGATGGCCACCAATATCGCCTTTTGTTAGTGTTATAATATCGTTCGATTCTGGCACTGTCTCAGCCCACCAGCTGCTGAAACTTTTAGTTCTGTCTTTGTTACATTAAGACTTCCCTATTTGAATGGACTCCTGATTGGTCTCCCTTGTTTTCCTTCCCTTCAACCTGTGCTCTGTTGTTCATGTCCTTCAAACTAAGCCTTATGCTAACCTAAGCTAGCTCTTGATTAAATAACACATACTAATTCAGGAGAGTCTGCAAATGTTGGAAATTGCAGACAAAATGCTGGAGGAACTCAAAGAGTCAGGAGGCATCTGTGGAGGGGAATAAAAAGTTGATGTTTCAGCCTGAGATCCTTCATCAGAAGAGTGCGGAAAAAAAATAAGAAGGTAGAGCTCAGGGATTGTCCAGAAGGTGTACAAGCTGATAGCTGATAGATGGAAACAAGTAAGCAGGAAGGTTAGTGCACGGGGGAGCAATATGAACTAAGAAGTTGGGAGATGATAGATAGAAGAGCTAAGGGGCTGAAGAAGGAGGAATCTGATTGGAGAGGACAGTAAACCATGGAAGAAATGAAAGGAGGAGGTACAGATGAAGTGAAGAATATGCGAGAGGAACCAGAATGGAAGATGGAAAAAGAGAGAAGGGGAATGGGAGAGAAATTGTGGGGTTAGAGAAATCGATGTTTATGCCATCAGATTGGAGGCTGCCCAGGCAGAATATGATGTGCTGCTAATGTGAAAATTCTCGTTCTTGTTTCCTTATTCTTCAATGCCTCATCCTTCCTTTATCTCATAGCTCTCCCATCTTTACTTTCCACTAAAACATTTTGGTTCAGTTCTGGTCTCTAGAGCAGCCCTGCTTTGAACTGCTTCCCCACTGCTGGCTGCACTCTCTGCTGTCATGATGTTGCATTCTACAGATTCCCCCCTTAAGGTGATTCTTCAAACCAACCTTGGCCAAGTATTTAGTCATGTATCTGCAATATTATTGCTGTTTTGGGCCTTATAAATGCAGATTGTTGATACTATTAATGTCATTAAAGAAATGCTCACCAAACAGTTTTAAAATCAAATAAATGTAAAAACATTTTTCAAAAGCATATGACACATCATGCCCTCTTTGGCTACCAGTGAAGCTTTATCTATGCCATTCATACAATTGATTTGTTATTGGTATCTGTACTGAGAAATAGTGAAAAACTTCTGTTTGCATGCAATTGAAGCATATCATTCCATACACTAGTACTTTGAGACAGTAAAAAGGGAAACCATAATGCAGAATATGGTGCTATAGATACAGAGATAGTGCAATGCAGGTGAACAGACAAAGAACAAGGGCTATGATGAGGTGGACTTAGTGTGCGAGCGGTCCATTCAAGATTTGGATAATGGGGTAAATATATTGAGAGGTCTGCAATCTCTCACCAATTAAACCATTTGCTTTTCACTTGTCCTGCTGAACTGAACCATTTCAGCTCTGCCCTCACTTTTCAGCTACCTAGCTGAAATTGATATCCTAATTGATCATAATAAGTCCTGTTCCAGATGAAGAATCCTGATGAAGTGTCCTGGCCCAAAACATTGATTCTTTATTCTTTTCCACAAATTATACCTAACCTGCTGAGTTTCTCAAAAGTGTGTGTGTGTTACTCTGCATTTCCAGCATGTGCAGAATCTCCTGTGTATATGATTATATTAAATTTACATGAGCTGCATAATTATCTCTTGAGTATCTATTTTTAAATGTCATAGGCTTGTGAATTCCATTCAGACATTGAAAGTATAGCTTATTTATCTAATTTGCTTTTGACAGATTTACAATTGTTAATTGAGCCCTTTGTTTATTTTGGCCAGCCTAACCATTAATGCAATGTATTATTCACTCACACTGAGCATTTGTTTCATAAATCCCTTTCCAAAGGCAGTGAAATGAAGTCATTAGATCAGTATGTAATCCATACTTCGTTTAGTTAAGACATAGATTTACCAGTTCAATTAGGGTGGCAACTTGTTGCAAACTGCTCTCTACAGATCCATATATTATCATAATCATTCTATTCTTTTAAATCTAGATTCAGTGACCTAAAAATAAGTAGTGACATTCTTTTATGTATAGTCTTCAGATTATTGCCTACTTATGCTGTTATACTTTATTCTGCATTCTGTCATGATTTTTACCTTGTCCTAACACCAGGTACTGATGTGAAAAAATGCTGTATATAGATGGCATTTGAACCAAAGTTTTTAACTATACCCTGGTACATGTTACAATAATAATCCAATTTACCGAAGTTCCATCATGCCCTTCTATTTCAGTCTGATTATTAATCCCCCCCCTCAAAAGTTCAATAAATTATTAATAATTTAAAACCATTACAGGGACATATAAATAGTTGCCTCAAAGCGGGCCTGATATAGTAATTGGCTTCCTTTCTTTCTCAATCATTATTAATTTCATGAAGCTGGTAAAGGGGTGTTTGGAATGATTTGGAATGGTGGTTATTACAAATTTGGCACCCAGAGGTAAATTAGGACATGAGTCAATTGTATAAACATAGAACATAGAACATAGAATAGTACAGCACAGTGCAGGCCCTTCGGCCCACAATGTTGTGCTGACCTTTAAACCCTGCCTCCCATATAAACCCCCACCTTAAGTTCCTCCATATACCTGTCTAGTAGTCTCTTAAACTTCACTAGTGTATCTGCCTCCACCACTGACTCAGGCAGTGCATTCCACACACCAACCACTCTCTGAGTAAAAAACCTTCCTCTAATATCCCCCTTGAACTTTCCACCCCTTACCTTAAAACCATGTCCTCTTGTATTGAGCAGTGGTGCCCTGGGGAGGAGGCGCTGGCTATCCACTCTATCTATTCCTCTTATTATCTTGTACACCTCTATCATGTCTCCTCTCATCCTCCTTCTCTCAAAAGAGTAAAGCCCTAGCTCCCTTAATCTCTGATCATAATCCATACTCTCTAAACCAGGCAGCATCTTGGTAAATCTCCTCTGTACCCTTACCGATGCTTCCACATCCTTCCTATAGTGAGGCGACCAGAACAGGACACAGTACTCCAAGTAAAAAGAGCTAATTTAAATACATTCTGATCCATCTAAAGGTACTGGGGAAAAAGAATCTAGTTCTACACCAATCTTTATTAATCCTCAATAGTGCATCAAGAACCTAAGTGTAGATTGTCCCTCAACCCTAGATTTTGATTTTATTCCTCAGGAATGGTGCATTTGGCCACTTAAGCTTTTTAAAAAAAAAATCATTTGATCATGACCAGTTTAGAGCATAAGACATAAGACATAGGAACAGAATTAGGCCATTTGGCCCATCGAGTCTGCTCCACCATTTAATCATGGCTGATCCTTTTTCCCCTCCTCAGACCCACTCCTTGGCCTTCTCCCCATAACCTTTGGTACTGTGTCCAATCAAGAACCTATCAATCTCTGCTTTAAATACACACAATGATGTGATCTCCATACCCAATTGTGGTAACAAATTCCACAAATTCATCACTTTCTGGTTAAAGAAATTTCTCCACATCTTTGCTTTAACTGGACGCTCCTCTATCCTGAGGTTGTGCCTTCTTGTCCTAGATCCTCCACCATGGGAAAAATCCTTTCCACATCTACTCGGTCTAAGTCTTTCAACATTCAAAAGATTGTAATGAGATCCCCCCTCATCCTTCCAAATTCCAGCAAGTACAGACTCAGAGCTATCAAATGTTCCTCATATGATAACCCTTTCATTCCTGGAGTCATCCTTGTGAACATCCTCTGAATCCTCTCCAATGCCAGCACATCTTTTCTTAGATGAGGAGCCCAAAACAGTTCACTATACTCAAGGTGAGGCCTCATCAATGCCTTATAATGTCTCAGCATCATACCTCTGCTCTTGTATTCTAGACCTCTTGAAATGAATGCTAACATTGCCTTTGCCTTCCTCAAGCCCGACTCAACCTATAAGTTAACCTTTAGGGTATTCTGCACAAGGACTCCCAAGTCCCTTTTTATCTCAGATTTTTGGATTTTCTCCCCATTTAGAAAATAGTTTGCACATTTATTTCATAGGCAATAAATACCCTGCGTATCTTTTCCAATGTTGTATTTCATTTGCCACTCTGTTGATCATTCTCCTAATCTGTCCAGGTCCTTCTGCAGCCTACCTCTTTTCTCAGCATTAGCTGCCCCTCCACGAATCTTTGTATCATCTGAAAACTTGGCAACAAAGCCATCTATTCCAGCAACTAAATCATTGATATACAGCATAAAAAGAACCAGTCCTTGCACTGACCCCAACGGAACACTACTAGTCACTGGCAGCCAACCAGAAAATAATTGTTTTATTCCCACTCTCTGCCTCCTACTAGTTAGCCAATGCTCTAAACACGTTAGTAACACTCCTGTAATACTGCAAGCTCTTAACCTGGTAAGCAGCCTCATGTGCAACACCTTGTTAAAGGTTTTCTGGAAATCCAAATATACAACATCCACTGCATTTTCTTTATCTATCCTACTTGTAATCTCCTCAAAGAATTCCAACAGGTTCGTCAGGGAAGATATTCCCTTAAGTAAACCAAGCTAACTTTGTCCTATCTTGTCCTGTGTCACCAAGTACTCCATTACCTCATCCTTAACCATTGACTCCAACATCTTCTCAACCACTGTGGTCAGGCTAGCTGATCTATAATTTCCTTTCTGCTGCCTTTCTCCTTTCTTAATGTGTGGAGTGACATTTTCAATTTTCCAGTCCTCTGGCACCATGCCAGAGTCCAATGATTTTTGGAAGATCATTACCAATGCCTTCACAATCTCTACCGCTACCTCTTTCAGAACCCTAGGCTGCAGTTCATCTGGCCTGGGTGGCATGCACCCTTAGGCCTTTCAGCTATTTGAGCACCTTTTCCCTGGTAATAGTAACTGCACTCACTTCTGTTCCCTCACACCCTTCAATATCTGGCACACTGCTCATGTCTTCCACAGAGAAGACTGATGCAAAATACTCATTTAGTTCAGCTGCCATCTCTTTGACCCCTGTTATTATTTCTCTGGCCTCATTTTCCAGTGGTCCATTATCAATTTTCATCTCTCTTTTATTTTCTGTATACTTGAAAAAGCTTTTACTATCCATTTTGATATTGCTTGCTAGTTTGCTTTCATAATTCATCTTTTCCCTTCTAATAATTCTTTTCATTGCTCTCTGTAGATTTTTAAAAGCTTCCCAATCCTCTGTCTTCCCATGAATTTTTGCTTTGCCTTCTCTTTTGCTTTTACATTAGCTTTTACTTCCCTTGTCAGCCATGGTTGTTCTATTTTGCCATTTGAGTTTTTTTTGTTTTTTGAATACATCTATCGTTTTTTCCACATTTTTCCTGGAAACTCACGCCATTGCTGCTCTGCTGTCATCCCTGCCAGCACTTCCTTCCAATTTGCGTTGGTTAACGCCTCTCTTATACTGTAATTTCCTTTGCTCCACTGAAATACTGCTATGTCAGACTTTACTTTCTCCCTATCAAATTTCAAATTGAACTCAATCATATTGTGATCACTGTCTCCTACAGGTTCTTTTCCCTGCAGCTCCCTAATTTATTTCCAGTTAAGATGGTTGAACAGTTCTCCCAAAAACAAACATATGTAAAAATGGGTATATTTAGTGTGTGCATTTGCGTTTGTAAAATTGAATTTTATTTAATAATAATGGATTCATAGGGATGCAAATAACAGTCACATAATGCAAATGTTTCAAACATTTATTGCAGGGCTGAAATGTCAACAGCCAAACACACGCAGGCGTCGTTCAACAACTCTGGGGACGGTCAAGTCAATGAAATGTATGTATTTCCAATTTAACAAACGGTTCATCGACATAAATCATATTTGTAGAGATTGTTTACATGGCAGCTTTTTTCAAATGGTGGTAATTCAATTAAAATGTAATGCAACAGAAGTGAGTTTAAAAGTAATAATTAACACTTAAAGGAGAAAAATGTGCTAAACTTTGATATTAGTTGTGTATTGTGAGATGTATCATCCTGAGCCTGTTCTTACATCCAATCTTATCATCTCTTCATTCAGTCAAGGCTGGTCCTGCTGTTCATTGGCTGTTTTAGGATGAGTACTTATATGGTATGACTGAAATATACCATTAAAAGGAAGGTATAACATACTTGAAAAATATATTGGGATGTTTTTAACAATTGGGTCTGCTGTGTCATACCTCAAATAAATGAAGGACTGAGTACTGCTATTGAGATCCAGTTCAACTTGATAAGTTCAGGCATAGGCTGATAAGTGACAAGTAAAATGACATCACCAAAGTGGTAAACAATAACTGTTTCCGAAAAAAAGGGAGAGATCTAACCTCAAACAACAGGAATTCTGCAGATGCTGGAAATTCAAGCAACACACATCAAAGTTGCTGGTGAAGGTCTGAAAGCTCTACGCTTCTTTTTGGATTCCAGACCTAATCAGTTCCCCTCTACCACCACTCTGCTCCGTCTAGCGGAATTAGTCCTTACTCTTAATAGTTTCTCCTTTGGCTCCGCCCACTTCCTCCAAACTAAAGGTGTAGCTATGGGCACCTGTATGGGTCCTAGCTATGCCTGCCTTTTTGTTGGCTTTGTGGAACAATTTATGTTCCGTGCCTATTCTGGTATCTGTCCCCCACTTTTCCTTCGCTACATCGACGACTGCATTGGCACTGCTTCCTGCTCGCATGCAGAACTCGTTGACTTTATTAACTTTGACTCCAACTTTCACCTCTGCCCTCAAGTTTACCTGGTTCATTTCTGATACCTCCCTCCGCTTTCTAGATCTTTCTGTCTCTGTCTCTGGAGACAGCTTATCCACTGATGTCTACTATAAACCTACTGACTCTCACAGCTATCTGGACTATTCCTCTTCTCACCGTCTCTTGCAAAAACGCCATCCCCTTCTTGCAATTCCTCCGTCTCCGCCGCATCTGCTCTCAGGATGAGGCTTTTCATTCTAGGACGAGGGAGATGTCTTCCTTTTTTAAAGAAAAGGGCTTCCCTTCCTCCACTATCAACTCTGCTCTTAAACGCATCCCCCCCATTTCACGTACATCTGCTCTCACTCCATCCTCCCGCCACCCCACTAGGAATAGGGTTCCCCTGGTCCTCACCTACCACCCCACCAGCCTCCGGGTCCAACATATTATTCTCTGTAACTTCCGCCACCTCCAACGGGATCCCACCACTAAGCACATCTTTCCCTCCCCCCTCCTCTGCATTCCACAGGGATCGCTCCCTACGCAACTCCCTTGTCCATTCGTCCCCCCCATCCCTCCCCACTGATCTCCCTCCTGGCACTTATCCGTGTAAGCGGAACAAGTGCTACACATGCCCTTACACTTCCTCCCTCACCACCATTCAGGGCCCCAAACAGTCCTTCCAGGTGAGGCAACACTTCACCTGTGAGTCGACTGGGGTGATATACTGCATCCGGTGCTCCCGATGTGGCCTTTTATATATTGGCGAGACCTGACGCAGACTGGGAGACCGCTTTGTTGAACATCTACGCTCTGTCCGCCAGAGAAAGCAAGATCTCCCAGTGGCCACACATTTTAATTCCACATCCCATTTCCATTCTGACATGTCTATCCACGGCCTCCTCTACTGTAAAGATGAAGCCACACTCAGGTTGGAGGAACAACACCTTATATTCCGTCTGGGTAGCCTCCAACCTGATGGCATGAACATCGACTTCTCTAACTTCCGCTAATGCCCCACCTCCCCCTCGTACCCCATCTGTTACTTATTTTTATGCACACATTCTTTCTCTCACTCTCCTTTTTCTCCCTCTGTCCCTCTGAATATACCTCTTGCCCATCCTCTGGGTCCCCCCCCCTTCTTGTCTTTCTTCCCGGACCTCCTGTCCCATGATCCTCTCGTATCCCCTTTTGCCTATCACCTGTCCAGCTCTTGGCTCTATCCCTCCCCCTCCTGTCTTCTCTATCATTTTGGATCTGCCCCTCCCCCTCCAACTTTCAAATCCCTTTCTCACTCTTCCTTCAGTTAGTCCTGACGAAGGGTCTCGGCCTGAAACGTCGACTGCACCTCTTCCTACAGATGCTGCCTGGCCTGCTGCGTTTACCAGCAACTTTGATGTGTGTTGGTTCAGAGATCTAACCTACCTATTTTATCTAACGAAAAACTGTGACATTTTTGAAATTGTATTGAGGGAGGATGGGCAGAGCAGTGGGAGTGTCTGATTAGGCACAGGCTAAGTTGCCAATGTATCAAATTTCCTAAAAGAATGGCAGTTAGAGATAAGCATAACAAAGTTGAGATGGAGAAGTAAACTAATAAATCTGTGGTGAGGAAGGCAAATGCAATGTTAGCATTCATTTTAAGAGGACTAGAATATAAAAGCAAAGTTGTAATATTAAGGATTTATGAAGCATTACTGAGGTCTCACTTGAAGAATTGTGAGCAGTTTTGGGCCCCCTATCTTAAAAAGGATAAAACCATGAGATATAGGAGCAGTATGAGGCCAGTTGGCACGTCAAGTCTGTTCCGCCATTTCATCATGGCTGATCCATTTTTGCCCTCAGCCTCAATGTCCTGCCTTCCCCCCCACCCACTCCCATATCCCTTCATGTCCTGAAGAGATGTGCTGAAACTGGAGAGGGTTCAAAGGAGGTTCACAAAAATGATTCCAGGATTGAATGGCTTGTCATGTGAAGAGCGTTTTATTGATCAGGGCCTGTACTCACTAGAATTCAGAAGAATGAGAGGTGCCCTCATTAAAAGCTATCAAATGGTGAAAGGCTTTGATGGCATGAGTGTGGAGTGGATGTTTCCTATGGTAGGAGAGTCTCAGACCAGAGGACAAAGCCTCAGAATAGAGGGATGTCCTTTTAAAACAGAGATGAGGAATTTCTATAGCCAGAGAGTGGTGAATCTGTGGAATTCTTTGCCACAGGCAGCTGCAGAGGCCAAGTCTTTATGTATATTTAAGACAGAGTTTGATAGATTCTTGATTGGTCAGGGTTTGAAGGGATGTGGGGAGAAGGTAGAAGTTTGGGCCTGAGAGGGAAACTGGATCAACCGTGATGAAATAGCGGAACAGACTCAATGGGCCAAATATCTGCTCCTATGTCTTATGGCTTTATGGTCATTCACAAAGAAAAGATATAGAGCGAGACCTAAAGTTGCTCAGAGAGAGAGAGAGAGAGAGAGAGAGAGAGTGAGAGAGAGGGAGAGAGAGAGATAGAGAGAGTTTATCAAGGGAGAAAAAAAAGTGGGTGAGTGCATGTTCAGGGTTGTCCCCATGAATGGAACAGAGGTGTCCTGCAAAAAGATTACTCAAGGTTTGTTCCAGCATGAATAAATACCCTGGTTATAAGTTAGGTCAAAAATTGGGTATTATTTTGTTCTTTATACATACCGTGGTTTACTCATAAAGAAACATATTCTGGAAGAACAAAACTAAAACTTTTATTTAACAGCAAACAGCAAACAGCAATGACGTTTACACCGCCATGCTTCCAGATCATTCTGGATCTTTCTGAGATTTCTGCGCATACTCAGAACTCTGTCCAATCACGTTCTTACACTTGACACGTGATATCACCACGTCTTCTTTTCCTTAAAAAGAAAAACAATTAACAACATTAACCATAACAAATTCATAATTTAACATGTCTCTATCAGTCTCTCTGGGGGTTTATAAACATGAGTAGACTTTCTAAGTGGTTCACACAGTGCTAGTGTTTCATTGTTATTTTCACGTGTCGTCTGGTCTGCATCAGTTAACTGAAACTCTGAAGCTGGCTCTTTCTTGAGGTCTTTGCAAAGAAATAGCAATTCATTCATTAACTGTGTAATCTCTTTTTTATGCTGAGACTTCATCATTTCAATAAAACCTCAATTCCTTCACTTGTGCTTTCTCTTCTTCAATTGGATCCTAATTCTTGTCACTCTTTGGCTTTAGATCCGTATTGTACTGTACCGGCAAGTTTGGTTTTGGTGGCAATGCTTTGTCAGATGCTAGTAACAAAGGGATGGGTCTGGGATTTTTCTTTATGACTTCTTTTACTTTTGCTGCATCGGAATCAAGTTCTGTTCTCTCTCACTCTCTCATCAAGTCACTGTATTCTGACTCAGTGTCACTGTCCAGGACTAATACTCTTTACACCAAATTCAGTCTTTCACAGTCAGATAAACCCAGTATTGACTGTATATTCTTTGGCACGACTCAAGTGAAAGCGTGTGCTCAATATTTTTGTGTGATACTTTTGCCACACATGTTCCTTTAACTGGAATGTCTGCAACTGAATATCCAGTTACTTTTATACTTGTCTGATGTAACTTTGGTCTTGGCTTTAATGCTTTAAACTCAGATTCTGCAAGGACATTTATTTGTGCTCCAGTACCAAGTTTAAACTGAATATTGTTTTGGTTCACTTGCAATGGCACATGATATCACCACAGGTATCCTGTCGCAAGTACCAAGTGCCTGTCTCCTGAAAAGTTTTCGTTAATTCACAAGGCACATCAGGAGGATGATAGAAAAACTCAATTTTCTTGGATAAGTGGAGTTCCAACAACCCACAGGAATGTTGACACCATCTAGAACTAAACAGCCTGTTTTATTGGCACCTTATTAACAGTTCTAAATATTTGTTTCCTCCAGCATTGGCATACCATCTAAAATACAGTCCTCCAGTATCATCTCCTAAACCCAGAACTCTACTACCAAGGAGTACAAAGACACCAAAAGCTTGGAAACACTGCTAACATCCTCTCCTCTCTAAGTCATAAACCATCCTGTTTTGGAAATCGCTGAAGGAGTTTCTTCACCACTGAGTCTAAATACTGGAATTCAGAGCAAATCCAGAATCCTTGGAGCCTAACCATGCAGAGGGAGTACTTCCAACAGAAGTTCTGCAGAGTTTTAAAAGCACATTTTGCCACCATTTTGTCAAGGATGGTTAAGATGGACTCCAAGTCCGTGGGTATATTTAAAGTGGAAGCTGATTGTTTACTCATTTATTGGGGCTCAAAGGATATGGCAAGAAGGCAGGTTTATTGGGTTGTGTGGTATCCAGGATCAGTCATGATGGAATGTGGAGCAGACTTGATAGGCTGAAAGGCCTAATTCTGCTCCTGTGCCTTCTACTTTTATGGTCTAACAGCTAGTGAATCTGCTCTGTGCTTAGAAGTGAAGTGGGGAGAAGAGGCATGCAACAGTGTTCGGGAATTTGTTCAGAAGAGGAACCCAAAGGAGGTTCTGTGAATGAAAACGAGATTCCTGGATGGTTTGTTACCTCCTGGGTGCCAGGGCCAGTGACATCTCAGATCGAGTACACAACATTCATAAGTGGGAGGGCAAGCATTTTTAGGTTGTGGTCCACATGAGTACTAATGACATGGGTAGCATGGGTGATGAGGTCTTACACAGTGATTTCAGAGAGTTAGGTGCTAAGTTAAAGAATAGGACCTCTAGGGTTTTGATCTGAAAGTAGATAGTAGAGTGGTTGTGGGAAAAGATGTTGTCAAGGCAAAATACAAAGACAGGAATCAAAGGATCAAGCATAGTGAAACTAATGTTTGGAGCTGCATATATTTCAATGCAAGGAGTATTGTAGGAAAGGCAGATGAGCTTAGGCAGTTGGATCAGCATGTAGAATTATGATATTGTAGCCATTAGAGAGACATGGTTGCAGGTAGGGCAGGACTAGCAGCTCAAAGTTCCAAGGTTCTGTTGTTTTAGATGTGATAGAGCAGGATGGAGTAAAGGGGGAGTGGTGGTATTACAAGTCAGGGAAAATGTCATGGCAGTGCTTTGTCAGGGCAGACTTGAGAGCTTATCTAGTGTGGCTTTATAGGTAGATCTGTTAAATAAGAAAGCCAAGGCCACATTAATGAGATTATATTATAGACCACCCAACAGTCCATGGGATTTAGAGGAGCAAATTTGTAGAGAGATTACAGACTGTTCAAGGAAACATAAAGTTGTGATAATAGGTGATTTTAAATTTCCACATATTTTCTGGGACTCACATACTGTAAAATGACGGAATGGGAAACAGTTTGTCAATTGTGTTCAGGAAAGTTTCCTTAATCAGCACATAGAAGTCCCAACTAGACAGAGTGTGATAATAGATCTCCTTTGATTGGAGAGGGCCCAGAAGAGGTTCACAAGGATGATTCCAGGAATGAAAGGTGAAGGGGTTATCATACAAGGAACATCTGATGGCTCTGGGTCTGTATTTACTGGAATTCAGAAGGATGAAGGAAATCTCATTGAACCCTTTTGAATGTTAAAAGGCCTAGACAGAGTAGATGTGGAAAGGATGTTTCCCATGCTGGGAGAGTCAAGGACAAGAGGGCATGGTCAAAGGGTGGTGAATTTGTGGAATTTGTTGCCACATGCAGCAGTGGAAGCCAAGTTGTTAGGTGTATTTAAGGCAGAGATTGATGGGTTCTTGATTGGACATGGCATCAAAGGTTACGGGGAGAAGACCAGGTCCTGGGGTTGAGGAGGAGAAAAAAATGATTGAATGGCAGAGCAGACTTGATGGGCCAGATGACCTAATGCTTCTCCTATATCTTATGGTCTTATGGTCTTTTAGGGACTGAGACAGGGCAGGTGATAGAACTTTGTATCAAGGGACACTTTGCATCTAATGATCATACTGCCATGAGCTGCAAGATAATTATGGAAAAGGATAGGTTTGGTCCCTGGGATGAAATTCCAAATTGGAGAAATGCCAATTTTGACAGTATCAGAAATGACCTGTGAGTGTGGATTGGTAAAGATGACTTCAAAAGTGAAATTCTGTGAGTGCAGAGCTTGTATATTCTGTCATAATAAAAGGGAAAGATAACAGGTTTAGGGAACCTTGGTTTTCAAGAGATATTCGGGTCCTGGTTAAGGAAAAAAAGGAGGTGCATAACAGATAAAGGCAAGTAGGAACAAATGAAGTATTTAAGGAGTACAAAAATGTAAGAGGACACTTAAGAAGGAAATCAAGAGTGCTAAAAGAAGGTATGAGGTTGCTGTAGCAGACAAGGTGAAGGAGAATCCTTCTGGCTTCTATTGATAGATTAAGAGCAAAAAGATAGCAAAGGGAAAAATTGGTCTTCTGGAATATAAGACAGGTAATATGCATGGAGAGGAAAGAGATGGGGGAGGTTATGAATGGACTTTTTACATTTGTATTTACTCGGGAGACAAACAGAGTCTATAGATGTAAGGCAATGCAGCAGAGAGCAGAGTAGACCCTATATAGGTAACAGAGAGGAAGAATTTGCTGTCTTGAGGCAAATTAGAGTGGATAAATCTCCAGTGCCTGTCAAGGAGTTCCCATGGACCCATTGTGAGACTAGTGCAGAATTTGCAGGGACCCTAGCAATGATATTTAAAACATCTTTAGCCACAGGTGAGCTGATAGAGGATTGGAGGATATTGAATGTTGTTATGCTGTTTATGTAAGGATTTAAGAATAACTCATGAAACTATAGGCCAGTGAGCCTGGCATCACTTGTGGGTAAGTTATTGGAAGGTATTCTAAGGGACTGGATGTATAAGTATTTGGAAAGACAGGGACTGATTAGGGATAGTCAACATGGCTTTGTGTATAGTAAGTCTTTTTATAGAGTTTTCAAGGAAATTACTAGGAAAGTTGACGAAGGTAAGGCAGTGGATATTGTATACATGGACTTTAGCAAGACACTTGATAAGGACCCGCATGGGAGGTTGGTCAAGAAGTTTTGGTCTCTTGGCATTGAAGGTGAGGTAGTAAATTGGATTTAGTAATTTGGAATAGGTATGAATTTCATGGAAGAAACTAGAGAATGATTGTAGATGGTTGCTTCTCTGTCAGGAAACGTGCCACATGGATCGGTGTTGGATCCCTTGTTTTTGTCATCTTTATCAGTGATCTGGAAGATAATGTGGTAAACTGGATCAGAAAATTTGCAGTTTCCAAGATTTAGGATGTAGTGGATAGTGAAGAAGGTTATCAAAACTTGGAACAGGATCTGGACCAGCTGGAATGAAAATGTCAGATAGAATTTAATGCAGACAAAGCACACAAAATGTTGGAGGAACCTGCCACAAGCATCTGGAGTTCCGATGAAGGGTCTTGGCCCAAACGTCAGCCATTTACTCTTTTCCATAGATGCTGCCTGGCCTACTGAGTTTCTCCAGCATTTTGTGTGTTTTGCTTTGAAATTCCAGCACCTGCAGATTTTCTCATGTTTGTTAATGAAGGGAAGTGTAACTTGTTGCACTTTGAGAGGGTAGGTCTTACATGGTGAGCGGGAGGGCACTGAGGAGTGCAGTAAAACAGGGGGATCTGGGAATACAGATTCATAACTACTTGAAAGTGGTGTTACAGGTAGATAGAGAGGTGAAGAAAGCTTTTGCCACAATTCCATTCATTAATCAATATATTGAATACAGGAGTTGGGTTCACCCTAAGACCATAAGACAGTGGAGCAGGATTAGGCCATTCAGCCGATCGAGTCCCTCCGCCATTCCATCATGGCTAATCCCAGATCCCACTCAACCCCATACACCTGCCTTCTTGCCATATCCTTTGATGCCCTGATTGATCAGGAAACTATCAACTTCGGCTTTAAATATATCCGTGGACTTGGCTTCCATCGCAGTCTGTGGCAGAGCAGTTCACGGATTCACCTCTGTCTGGCTAAAAGAATTCCTCCTTACCTCTGTTCTAAAAAGTTGCCCCTCAATCTTGAGGCTCTGCCCTCTAGTTCTGAATGCTCCCACTATAGGAAAAATCCTCTCCACATCTGCCCTATCTAGTCCTTTTGTTAGGATGAAATTGTATAAGATGTTGGTGAGGCCTAATTTGGAGTATTGTGTGGAGTTTTAGTAACCTACCTACAGAAAGATGTAGATAAGATTGAAACAGTGCAGAGAAAGTTTACAAGGATGTTGCCAGGGCTTGACCTGATTCAGAGGGGAAAGGTTTAATAGGTTAGGACTTTATTCCCTGGAACATAGAAGTTTAAGAGAAATTTGACAGAGGTATACAAAATTATGAGGGGTATAGATAAGGTAAATGCAAGTAGGCTTTTTCCACTGAGGTTGGGTGAGACTAGAGCTAAACGCTGTGCATTAAGGGTGGAAGGTGAAATGTTTAAGGGAAACAAGAAGAGGGATTCCTTCACTCAGAGGGTGGTGAGTGTGTGGAATGTGCTGTCAATGCCAAGGTCGATAGGTACATGGTTGGGAGAGGTATGGAGGGCTATGGTCTGGGTGCAACTCAATGGAACTAAACATTAATGGTTTTGCACAGACTAGATGGGTCAAAGGCCTTAGACCATAAGATATACGAGCTGAATTAGGCCATTTGGCCCATCAAGTGTACTCTGCTTTTTCATCGTGGCTGATCCGTTTTTGCTCTCAGTCACAATCTCCTGCCTTTTCCCTGTATCCCTTTATGACCTTAATAATCAAGAGTCTATCAAACTCTGCCTTAAATATACCCAGTGACAGCTGTCAATGGCAACAAATTCCACAGATTCACTGCTCTCTGGCTAAAGAAGTCCTTTTTCATCTCTGTTCTAAAAGGACAACCCTCTATTCTAAGGCAGTGTCTTCTGGCTTTAGACTCCTCCACCTCTCCATATACTCTCCACTTCCACTCTATCGAGGCATTTCGAAATTCAATAGGTTTCAATGAGGTCACCCCTCATTCTTCAGAATTCCAGTAAGTAGAGGCCCAGAGACATTAAACGTTCCTTGTATTTTAAGCCTTTCAATCTTGAAATAATTTTTGTGAACCTCCCCTAAACCCTCCCCAATGTCTTTTTTAGATTTGGACCCAAAATTGCTCACAATACTCCAGGTGAGGCCTTACCAGTTACTGAACCTACAAGGGAACATTCTATCTTAGATCTGGTCCTGTGTAATGAGACAGGTAAAATTAGTGATCTTGACGTGAGGGATCCTCGTGGAAAGAATGATCACAGTATTATTGAGTTTCTCATACAAATGGAGGGTGCAGAAGTTTGATCTAAAACCAGTATATTATGCCTAAACAATGGAGACTACTATGGGATGAGGGAGAATTTGGCTCGTGTAGACTGGGAACACAGGCTATATGGTTGGACAGTTGAGGAACAGTGGAAGGCTTTCAAAGAGACTTTTCCCAGTGCTCAATAAAACTATGTTGCAGTTAAAAGCAGGGACAGTAAGGGTGGGGGGAGCCAGCCTTGCATAATTAAGGAAATAAAACAAGGCATCAAACAAGAAGTCCATGCATACAAAGTTGCCAAGAGTATTGGGAAACTGGAAGATTGGGAAAACTTTAAAAAGTAACAAAGAACCACTAAATGAGCAATAAAGAAAGGGAAGCTAGATTATGAAAACAAACTAGCACAAAATATAAAAATAGATGGTAAAAGTTTTTATAATTATATAAAGTGGAAAAGGGTGGCTAAAGTGAATGTAGGTCCCTTGGAGGACAAGAAGACAGAATTGATGTAGGATAATGAGGAAACGGCAGAGGCTTTGAATGACAATTTCATGTCAGTCTTCACAGTGGAGGACACATCTGACATGCCAAAGAGAGATGTTATGGATGCAATGGGAGGTGAGGACCTCGATACAATAGCTATCACTAAAGAGATACTGCTGAGCAAATTAGTGGGCCTAAGGATAGATAAGTCCCCTGGTATACTGAATGAAATGGCAGAAGTTATAATAGGGGCTTTGGTGATAATTTACCAAAATTCTCTGGACTCTGGGCAGGTCTCAGCGGACTGGAAGACAGTGAATGTCACACCACTGTTCAAAGAAGGATGTAGGCAAAAGGCAAGTAATTATAGGCCAGTTAGTTTAACATCTGTAGTTGGGAAAATGATTGGAGCTATCACTAAAGAAGAAATAGCGAGGCATCTAGAAAGAAATGGACCATCAGGCAAATGCATCATGGATTCAGCAAAGGCAGGTCCTATTTGACAAACTTACTGCATTCCCTTGAGGATATAATGAGTGCAGTGGATAGAGGGGATCAGATGGACATTATTTACTTGGATTTCCAGAAGGCATTTGATAAGGTGCCATATAAAAGACATCCATAAGATAAGGAAGCATAGAGTTGGGAGCAATGTATTAGCATGGATAGAGGATTAGTTAACCAATAGAAAGCAGAGAGTTGGGATACATGGGTGTTACTCTGGTTGGCAACCAGTGGTGAGTAATGTGCATCAGGGGTCAGTGCTGGGCCCACAACTGTCCATGATATACATTAATGATCTGGAAGAGGGGACCCAGTGTAGTGTATCTATGTTCGCTGATGATACTAAATTGAGTGGAAAAGCAAATTATGCAGAAAATATGGAGTCTGCAGAAAGATATAGATAGGTTAAGTGAGTGGGTAAGGGTCTAGCAGATGGAGTACAATGTTGGTAAATGTGAGGCACTTTGGAAGAACAGATTATTATTTAAATGGTAAAATTTGCAGCATGCTGCTATACAGAGGGACTTGGGAATGCTTGTGCATGAATCACGGAAGGTTGGTTTGCAGGTGCAGCAGGCTATCAAGAAGGCAAATGGGATGTTGGCCTTCATTGCTAGAGGGATTGAAGTTAAGAGCAGGGAGGTTATGCTGCAACTGTACAGGGTATTGGTGAGGCCGCACCTGGAGTACTGAGTGCAGTTCTGGTCTCCTTACTTGAGGAAGGTTATACTGGCTTTGGAGACAGTGCAGAGGTGGTTCACCCTTTTGATTCCAGAGATGAGGGGCTTAGACTATGAGGAGAGATTAAGTCGCCTGGGACTGGTTGGAATTCAGAAGAATGAGTGGAGATCTTATAGAAACATAAAATTATGAAAGGGATAGATAACATAGGGGCAGGAAAGTTGTTTCCACTGGTAGGTGAGACTAGAACTAGGGGACACAGCCACAAAATTTGGGGGAGTAGATTTAGGACAGAGATGAGGAAGAACTGCTTTTTCCAGAGAGTGGTGAATCTGTGGAATTCTCTGCCCAATGAAACAGTGGAGGCTACTTCAGTAAAATTATTTAAGACAAAGTTGGATAGATTTTTTCATAGTAGGGGAATTAAGAGTTATGGGGAAAAGGCAGGTAGGTGGAAATGAGTCCACAGCCAGATCAGCCATGATCTTATTGAATATTGGAGCAGGCTCATCAGGCCAGATGGCCTACTCCTGCTCTTATTTCTTATGTTCTTATATTCCTAAGTTTCCTTCTTGGAAGTAGGAACTCTCGTGAATACCAATGATGTGATAAACTGATAATGGCTTTCATTAGTGGTGGTGGGAAGAGACCATAAGACATAGGAGCAGAATTAGGCCATTCAGCCCATTGAATCTGCTCCACCATTACATCATGGGTGTGTCACAATGTCGGGGGCATTGGGAGCAAGGGTGGACCCAAATGCAAGACACATCTTGTGAGGTTACTTAGATTTAGTTTATTGTTCGATACCAGGAGAGCTAGGCAAGAGCAGGAGTAGTGAACTGGACAAGGACTCAGGACTACCACTAGGCTGGGACTAGGGGTCTGGGCTAGGACTCGGAATTGGATCCCAGAACTAGAGGAGACATGAAGAGGCTAGGGTATGGACGCCGAGCCAGAGACTGGGAAAGGACCCAGTACCTGGGTCTTGCCTCTGGCTCGGACCCCAGAACCAGGCATGGACATGACATGGGCTAGGGAGAGGAGGAACATGGAAAACAGAGCCTCGGTCTCAGGAGAGCAGGTACATGGAACTATGGACACATACACAGAACACAGAGTCAGGACTCCTCCTTGGAAACAGGATATAGGGCCGGGACTCATACACACATGACAGAGAGTCGGGACTCCTCGTTGGATACAGGACATAGGGCCGGGACTCACACACAGAACAGAGAGTCGGGACCCTCCTTGGGTACAGGACATAGGGCCGGGACTCATGACACCTGCGGGGCAACAGCAAGACGGCCTGACTTACGCCACGGAGGCGAGGACAAGACAAGACAAACACCAAAGAACAACACAGTTCCTAGCTAGCTACAGCAATAGAACTGGACCGAGATGCAGGCGAGGGCTACAGATGAGGGCTAGAGGCGAGAGGGGCAGAGAAGGGATTCAGACAGGAATCACAGACCGCCAGGGCCAGGACTTGGACGTGGTACTCGGATGCCGCTGGAGCCAGGACATGGTACTTGGAATCTCTGGGTAGTGGCAAGCTCTAGACTCGGCCCAGGAACAGTAGACAGCGGCACCTGATTCTCTCCGGCGGGTTAACTGACGGACCCACCTTGATGAGGAAACTTTGCAGGCTCGCATCGGCAAGGTAACTGGATGGTGTTGCTCCGGTGAGGAAGGGCGAATTACCGGCACTCGCTTCAGCAGAGACTAGGCTTGCTCCGGCCAGATAACATTGGCACAGCGTACCTTTGATGACTTTGCAGACGCTCCCGCGCCGAACGGCTGAAAGCCAGAGGCTATAAACTACCGGTTCAGCCGATAACATAAACAAGGTAAATTTAAAGGGACCCCGATCCGGACCATGACAGGGTGATCTCTGATTCCACTCAACCCCATACACCTGTCTTTTCGCCATATCCTTTAATGCCATAACTGATCAAGAAACGATCAATTTCCACCTTAAGTAAACCTATCGTCCTAGTCTCCACCACAGTGGCAGAGCATGCCACAGATTCACTACCCTTGTTTCTTGCTTGCTTTGTTTCTGTCTTGTAGTGTTCTATGACTCTATGACACTATGACAAGAGAAATCAAAGACAGCATAAAAGCAAAAGAGAGGGTATATAATATAGCAAAAAAGAGGGTATATAATATAGCAAAAATCAGTGGGACATTTGAAATTTAGGAAGCTTTAAAAACCAACAGAAGGCAACTGAACAAATCATAAGGAGAGAGAAGATGAAATATAAAGTTAAGCTAGCCAATAACATAAAAGAGGATACAAAACATTTTTTAGATATATAATGAGTAAAGAGAGATGAAAGTGGATATTGGACAGCTGATAGTAATGGAGGACTAAACTATGGCAGACAAACTAAATAAATATCTTGTGTCAGTCTTCACTATGGAAGACACTATCATTATGCTAGAAATTCAAGAATGTCAGAGGACAGAACTGAGTGTAGATGCTATTACTAAGGAGAGTAATTACTAAGCTTGGGAAGCTGAAAGGTCTGAAGATAGGTAGGTCACCTGGACTGGATAAACTAAACTCCAGAGTTCTGAAAGAAGTAGCAGATGAAAGTGTGGAGACATCAGTAATGATCTTTCAACAATCACGAGATTCTGGAATAGTCCAGAGGACTGGAAAATTGCGAACACCTCTCTGCTCTTTAAGGGAGGGAGGCAGAAATTAAGATATTTTAGGCCAGGTAGCATGACTTCAGTGGTAGGGAAGATGATGCTAGAGAAGATATGCCCATTGCCAAGGATGAGGTTTCGGAGTGCTTAGAGGGACATGATAAAATAGGCCAAAGTCAGCATAGTTTCCTCAAGGGGAAACCTGGTCTGACCAATCTTTTGGAAGTCTTTGAGGGAATAATAACCGGGATAGACAAAGGCAAGTCAGTGGATGTTGCTTAATTTGTTTTTTTTTCAGAAGTCTTTGACAAATTTCTGCATAGGAGGCTGCATTACATGATAAGTGCCCATGGATTACAGGAGAGATACAAGCATGGATAGAAGTCCCACCCAACCTCAGTGGAAAAAGCCTGCTTACATTATCCTATCTATACTCCTCATAATTTTGTATACCTCTGTCAAATCTCCTCTCAGTATTCCACATTCTACTAATATTCCTTAGGAACAGTCCTACCTATTCAATGTTTCCATATAACTCAGGTCTTCCTGACACGGCAACATCCTTGTAAATTTTCTCAGTGCTCTTTCAACCTTATTTACATCTTTCATGTAGGTAGGTGACCAAAACTGCACACAATACTCCAAATTAGGCCTCACCAACACCTTATACAACTTCAACATAACATCACATTTCCTGTACTCAATACTTTGATTATATTAATGCCAATATGCCAAAAGTTTTCTTTATGATCCTATCTACGTATGGTGCCACTTTTAATGAATTATGGACCTGTATTCCCAGATCCCTTTGTTCTACCACACTCCTCAGTGCTCTACCGTTCATTGTGTAAGACCTACCTTGGCTGGTCCTACCTCAGACTTGCCTGCATTCAGTTCCTTCTGCCATATCTCAGCCCATTTTTCCAGCTGATCCAGATTCTTCTGCAAGCCCTGGTAGTCATCCTTGCTTCTGGTAAGATGGTGGAGCATGTAAGTACAGAGGCCTCTCAGGGGCCAACTAAAGATGTTGGGAAAGGAGCTGGTCGGATTTTGGAGGAGACTGTCGGGATGTCGGAGGAACCATTTTGGGAACTAAGGAGCTGACCTGGCTGCCGACTGTGTTGCTGCCTGCTACTCAAAGGCATTGAAGATGATGCAGTATAATGAAGGGAAATTGTTTCAGACATTTCACTTGTGATTGCAGAAGGAGAGGTTGAGTCGCCTGGGACTGAACTTGCTGGAGTTTAGAAGAATGAGAGGAGGTCCTACAGAAACATATAAAATTATGAAAGGGATAGATATGATAGAGGCAAGAACATTGTTTCCACTGATAAGTGAGATTAGAACTAGGGGACATAGCCTCAAGATTTGGGGAAGTAGTTTTAAGATGGAGATGAGAAGGAACTGCTTTTCCCAGAGAGTGGTGATTCTTTGGAACTGTCTGCCCAATGAAGCAGTGGAGGCTACAGTAAATATATTTAAGACAAGGTTGGATAGATTTTTGCATAGTAGGGGAATTAAGGGTTATATGGAAAAGGCAAGTAGGTGGAGATGAGTCCATGGCCAGATCAGCCATGATTTAATTGAATGGCGGAGCAGGCTTAACGGGCCAGATGGCCGACTTCTGCTTCTATTTCTTATGTTCTTATGTAACTTTATTGGATAGTGATAATGTAAGTTGCCACAGGCCTCTTACCCTTGTGTGGTGGTGGGACAGATGACATAGAAGCTATGTAACGTCAGTTGTAGTGAGCACTGAGCTTCAAGCCTCAGGCTTGCGTGATGCTGGGAACATGGCATTCGCACTGAGCAGGGGGCTGGTCTCTCCTGTCGGTCTGCCCTTTAGCTTTCAAGCAGTGGAATGACAAGCTGGAAGCCACTTCTGGAAGACTGTACCATCAATTGCTGGATATTGCCGCACAGGATCTTGGACTAAATATATATGTTTTTTTTGAGTGAATATGCTTCTTTGCTTGCTGTTTTGAAGTATGTTACTATTTTGAATGTTTGCTTGCTACTTTGAATATTTTGCTGCTTGGCCCCAGAGAAGCACTGATTCATTCAGCTGTATCAATGTGTGGTTGAATACTAATTAAACTTGATTTGATTTTGACTTGATTTTTGATTTCTCCACTACGCCCCCTACTTTGCTGTATTCCGGCAAACTTGCTGATCCAGTTAACCACATTATCATCCAGATCATTGATGTAGATGACAAACAATAATGGACACAGCACTAGTCTTTGTGGTCCTCTACTAGTCACAGGTCTGCAATTATAGAGGCAACTATCTACTACCACTCCTTGGCTTCTCCCACAAAGCCAATGTCTAATCTAAATTATACCTCATCTTGAATGCGGAACAACTAAACCTCCTTGACCAAACCCCCATGTGGGAACTTGTCAAGTGCCTTGCTAAAGTCTATGTAAACAACATCCACTGCCTTGTCTTCAATCACTTTTCTGACAACTTCCTCAAAAAACTCTTATATAAAAGTGGTTAGACATGACCTACCATGCATGAAGCCATGCTGACTACCCTTAATCAGTCCATGTCTATCCAAATACTTATATATCCAGTCCCTTAGAATAACTTCCAGTAACTTTCCCACAACTGATGTCAGACTTGCCGGCCTATAATTTCCTGGCTTATGTTTAGAGCCTTTCTTAACTGGTGGAACAACATTGGCTATCCTTCAATCCTTTGTACCTCTCCTGTCACTAAGGATGATTTAAATATTCTGTGCTAGTAATGTTGAGGCTTTATAAAGCACTGATGAGGCCTTACTTGAAGTATCGTAAGCAGTGGTGGCATTGGGGTGGGGGGTGGTGGCGGGGATTCAGAGGAGGTACATGAGAAAGATTCCCAGAATTAAAGCATTAACGTATGAGGACCATTTGATGGCTCTAAGCCTGTACTCGCTGGAGTTTAGAATAGTGAGAGGTGAATGGTGAAAGACTTAGAGTGGATGTGGAGGGGATGTTTCCTATGGTCAGGGAATCTAGAAGCAAAGGGCACAGAGAGACATCCATTTAGAACAGAGGTGAGGAGAAATTGCTTTAGCGAGACAGTAGTGAGTCTGTGGAATTCATTACCACAGATGGCTGTGGGGGACAAGTCATCGAGCATATTTAAACTGGAGATTTATACGTACTGGTTTAGGCAGGGTGTCAAAGGTTATGGGAAGAAGACAGGAGAATGGGGTTGAGAGGGATAATAAATCAGCAATGTTGAGCTGAATGACCTAATTTTTCTCCTCTGTGTTATGGTCTTAGATTCCTTACTCTCTTTCACAAATTTTATAAAGGCTTTTTTAAAATTTTGTTTTTTATTGCAGTGAAGAAGTTCAGGAACAGAGCTTTGTATGACTGTTGCAATGCTGGTATGAAAGACAACTTCATGGGTTTCAGCTGCAGTAGAAGAAAGAGACGAATAAAGTCTGGGAAACTCTGTGCAGATGCCTTTGCAGAATGTTGCGAACACCTTCACCGATACAGAGAGCAGCTTGATATGAGCAGAATGACATTAGGTCGAAGTAAGCACTGATTTTTTTCCTCTCTTGACCATTCCAGTTGAAGTAATAACACAATGTGAAATACTTTATAATATTTTAAAACTAAAAGGTTTTATAAACTTAATAAATGCTGGAAAATGTGAAATGATTTATGAGAGGACATTGTGATGACAATAACAGTGGCTTTATCTTTAGAATAATCAAAAGCAAATCAGAAATGTGGCTGATTAATAATAGAAAATAATTGAGCATTGATTCAATAGATTTTGAAGTTCAAAGTAAATTTATCATCGAAGTATATGTCACCATATACAACCCTAAGCAATGAGATGAAACTATTATTTGAGGTAAACTGAAATGAGGAGTTGTGGTTGAAATCAAAATTAGCAATTATTAAAGAAAAGAGCACAGTCACAGAGCGAAAGGGCCCATGCTGCTCCTAATTATTTTGCCCTATATAAATTGTGGCTGTGTGATGGACCAAATGATGTTTGTTGTGATTCCATCACTCAGATATTCAGTATCATATGAGGTCATCCACCTTATGTTTACCAGTCTGGAGTAAGGAAAGGAAATGGGATAAATCTGGGATGGACTAAGCCTTAGTATCACAAAGGACACAGGCCTGGAAGATGAGGGAGTTTGTTTAGAAGCTGAGCCTGAATGTAAAGCATTGTTTGAAAGTTATAGGCCAGAAAGAGCTGATCAGGATCAATGAAGTGGAAAGAGCAGGAGTGAGTTGTCAGGAGGATCAGCTGTGCAGAAATATGTGCTTGGATACAGAGGGTTAGTGGTTCAGGTTTTTATTGGTGTAAGGAATGGGGGTGGGTTTTCTCAGGTGGGAGGATGCTGTAGAGAAGTAGTTAATAGTTTTAGTGGACGTTGGGATGGGGATTAGCAGTCGGGGATGTCAAAGTACAATTTGAGTTCATTGTCATTAACATAAGTAAACATATGATAAATTTGCTGCAGCATCACATGGACATAGCATCAGATGCACAAGATAATCACAAATTAACAAGATAATATATGCAATATTATACAAGAAATAACACAATTCGACCAAAACATACAAATTCTATTGTAGTGCTGAGTGGCCAAGGTTGTTATTTTGTTGCTAAACTGAGATAGTGAGCAGAGGCAAGGATGTTGGGTAAAGGTTTGAAGGGATGGTCCGCTTGTGTGGAGGGTTTATGAATTTACATGGGGCATGAAAGTTAGTAGAGGGTGGGCTTTATTGGATAAATTGTGCAAGTATAGCTAATGCATATGCACCTGATTGATCATGCAGTGATTCAATTGGGCCTGCTACGCATGGAAGACCCTCCTTATGCATGTTGATTATATTTATTTCATTTAGAACAGGCCCTTCTGGCCCAACGGACTGCACCAGTCAGCAACCCACCTATTTAATGAGTGAGTGAGGCCTCCATCAGTCAGTGTTGACTATGGATGCTGCATTCTAGTTGTCTAGATACGCAAGCCTGTGCAGTACGATGTGGAGGGTAACCTGTTGCCCATGTAGCAGGCATCCTCCTCTTCATGCATCTGATGAACCCAAAGGAATAACAGAGGTTGATACAGTTTCGTACCCAAGGTGTTGCAGGAGTTGTCAGTCAGCATTGAACTCAACGTAAGACTGCCTCAAGGACTCCTACTCCCCCAGGGAGTAAACTCGGAGGGAATTTTCCCTCAGGGTTTACTCCAGAAGCCTTTCCCATGAGTGGATATAGTTGCAAGTCAGTGAAGATTTGAGATCAGAGTTTTCCTTATCCTACATGATCTGCCAACAATGGCTGACGAGCTCCTTCTGCCCAAAGCTACTGGTTTTAAGGCGTCACCTTTGCTCCTCTCCTGTCAGTAGCAATGGTTCCGCTAGGCTTCGAAGTTAAGCCACATGTGAAGTCCAGAAGCTGGTTTTCAGAGGCTATTTAAGGCACACTTCATTGGGAGCATTTAATAGGTAGTGGGAACTTGTCTCCATTACCACCTCTGGCTATAACAACTTTAAAGAATCACTTATTAAATAACCCTAGCCTAATCACAAGACAATGCACAATGACCAATTAACTAACTGGTACGACTTTGAACTGAGACAGAAAAGTGGAGCACTTGGAGGAAACCCATGTGCTCACCCAAAAGACATACAAATTCCTTGCAGGTGGCGTTGAAATTGAGCTCCAAAGTCTTACGCACTGGGATGTAATAGCAACGTGCTAACTGCTCTACTACTGTGGCACCTGATCTTGCACTGTAAGTTGACAAACGTGTACCACGTGACTCAGTAAAAATGATTAAACCTACTGCTCAATCATCATTCTTGCTCCGCATATGCATAACAGAGGGGAAGCACTTTTGCTCTCAGCCCTCGTGAATAAAAATCAGCTGCACCACAAACTAATCAGTTGCTGTTTTATCCAAAAATCCTGGAAACACAGTTTATCAGCTGATTCTGATGGAAGTTTTTGGATATGGATATGTAATGTTAACTGATTTTACATCTGTAGGAGCCGAGTGTTTTCAGCATTTTTTGTTTCTATCTCACTGTTCATGGTTTCTTCTTTGCATCTACTGAGCAAGGTAGATGGTATAATTTCCTTTGTTTTAGTTTATTGAATGTGGGTCTTGTCAGCTGCACAGGGAGGCACCTCCCAATCGCTACCCAGCTAACAGAAGTCACTCATTTCCAACTATTTAAACCCAGCTCTCACCCACAGTCCTTGAGCACCCATTGAACTAGACTGTCTCAACCAGTTGCTCCTAGCATTTAGTTACCTTGTTGCCTGTTACATTTAATGTGTTCCTTCTTGTTTTGTGGCCCCTTGTGGCTTGTTATTTTGTACTTTCTAATTAAAGTTATCACTCACCACTGAATCATCTCTGTTGTTCTGTGTTTGGGGCAAGCCTCTTCTGCATGTCTTGACAGGATGTGTGAACCAGCAATTGACCCAGTGGAGTTTGTGTGCCTAAAGGAAATTGTCTGTTGACATGAGCATATGATTCAGAAGAAGCAAGAAATCATTGACCATCTGTTCACCATTATCAGACAACCTTCCAACTCAAAACTGCAATCTGCAACAGACAACATCCTCCTTTAGATTCCGTGCCTGAATGCTTTGATGGATCCTGAACCAGATGCCGCAACTTCCTGTCCCAGTGAGTCTTACACTTTGAGCTCCAACCATCGCTGTATTCAACAGACTAAGCTAAGATTGCCTTCCTCATCTCTCTCTTGACTGGGCGAGCTCTGACCTGGGCTGCCACTAACTGAGACAACACAACCCCCATTTGCAACAGATGCGAGGATTTCACCGCTGAAATATGCTTTGTTTTTGACCATTTGGGAATTGGAAGGGAGGCAGCATATCGGATACTTTACCTGCATCAAGGGTAATGCATGGCGCTGGATTGCACTGTGGAATTCAGGGCCTTTGCAGTGGGCAGCTGGAATGTAGAAGTGGTGCTGGCCCATTACCATCATGGTCTATTGAAAGATGAGCACTCTATCCAGGAAATGTCCACGAATCTTGAAAGCCTCATCACTCTAGCCCTCGGTATTGACAAACATCTTATGGAATGGCCCTACAGATCATCAGCTTGAACCCCAGTTCCATTTCCAGAACCATTTCAGGCTGCAGGACCCTCATCAGCAATAGCTCCAGAATCCATGCAGTTCGGAAGAACTTCCTTAAGAGCGTGAGTGTCGATGGAGAAACAATTTGTGTGCTTACTGTGGAACAGTTGGTGATCCATGCATCAAATGTCCACTGTGAACAGGAAACATCACCACCAGATAGAGAGGAGGGACCTTGTTCCAGCTCCATAGCCTGACTTTAGAAACATAGAAACATACAAAACCAACAGCACAATACAGGCCCTATGGCTCACAAAGCTGTGCCAAACATGTCCTTACCTTAGAACTACCTAGGCTTACCCACAGCCCTCTATTTTTCTAAGCTCCATGTATCCATCTAGGTGTCTCTTAAAAGACCCACCGACACTGCCGGCAGCCCATTCCACGCACTCACAACTCGCTGTGTAAAAAAGCTTACCCCTGACATCTCCTCTGTACCTACTTCCAAGCACCTTAAAACTATGCACTCTCATGTTAGCCATTTCAGCCCTGGGAAAAAGACTCTGACTATCCACATGATCAATGCCTCTCATTATCTTGTACACTTCTATCAGGTCACCTCTCATCCTCCATCGCTCCAATGAGAAAAGGTCGAGTTCACTCAACCTATTCTCATTATTGGGCATGCTCCCCAATCCAGGCAACATCCTTGTAAATCTCCTCTGTATCTTTTCTATGGTTTCCACATCCTTTCTATAGTGAGGTGACCCGAATTGAGCACAGTACTCCAAGTGGGGTCTGACCAGAGTCCTATATAGCTGTAACATTACCTCTCGGCTCTTAAACGCAATCCCATGATTGATGAAGGCCAATGCACTGTATGCCTTCTTAACCACAGAGTCAACCTGCACCATAGCTTTGAGTGTCCTATGGACTCAGACCCCAAGATCCCTCTGATCCTCCGCACTGCCAGGAGTCTGGCTATTAATGCTATATTCTACCATCATACTTGACCTACCAAAATGAACCACCTCACACTTATCTGGGTTGAACTCCACCTGCCACCTCTCTGCTCAGTTTTGCATCCGACAGCCCTGTACACTATCCACAACACCCCCAACCTTTGTGTCACCAGCAAATTTACTAACCCATCTCTCCACTTCCTCATCTAGGTCATTTATCAAAACGACAAAGAGTAGGGGTCCCAGAACAATCCCTGAGGCACACCACTGGTCACCGGACTCCATGCAGAATATGACCCATCTACAACCACTCTTTGCCTTCTGTGGGTAAGCCATTTCTGGATCCACAAAGCAATGTCCCCTTGGATCCCATGATTCCTTACTTTCTCAATAAGCCTCACATAGGGTACCTTATCAAAGGCCTTACTAAAATCCATCTACACTACATCTATGGCTCTGCCCTCATCAATGTGTTTAGTCACATCCTCAAAAAATTCAATCAGGCTCGTAAGGCACGAACTGCCATTGACAAAGCAATGTTGACTATTCCTAATCGTATTCTGCCTCTCCAAGTGTTCATAAATCCTGCCTCTCAGGATCTTCTCCATCAACTTACCGACCACTGAAGTAAGACTCACTGGTCTATAATTTCCTGGGCTATCCCTACTCCCTTTCTTGAATAAATGAACAACATTCGCAACCCTCCAATCCACCGGAACCTCTCCCGTTCTCATTGATAATGCAAAGATCAGCGCCAGAGGCTCAGCAATCTCCTCCCTAGCTTCTCACAGTAGCCTGGGGTACATCCTGTCTGGTCCTGGTGACTTATCCAACTTGATGCTTTTCAAAAGCTCCACCTCATCCTCTTCCTTAATATCTACATGCTCAAGCTTTTCAGTCCACTGAAAGTCATCCCTACAATCGCCAAGATCCTTTTCCGTAGTGAATACTGAAGCAAAGTATTTATTAAGTACCTCTGCCATCTCCTTCAGTTTCATACACACTTTTCCATTGTCACACTTGATTGGTCCTATTCTCTCATGTCTTATCATCTTGCTCCTCCACTTTCTGTCTTTCTTCCTCCACATTCCTTCAACGCTACATGCACAGGAGTCTCTAGCAAATTTCAGTATACCAGACAACACCCTAGATTGTGTTGAGCCTACCTCTCAGCCCTTCTGCCATTGACGGATTTGCTTTAAGGTCTGGATGGTCAGAGCATACATAGGGCCTGTACACCTGAGCATCAGAAAGAACCACATCCATCCAATTTCTCTTGATCGATTTACCCAACACTCCTCTCATGTTGGACTACCTCTGGCCTCTCCACTCATGAGCCTTAATTCGCCTTGTCATCTGGTTCATTGCTGAATTGGGGACCAACTTTCCAGGCCACATGCCTGCAAACTCAGCTGAGTTCGCCCCATAAATCCATGCAAATGGAGTAAAACCTCAACTTCACCATACTCCCTCAGGAATACCATGACTTGACATTGCTTTAGCAAAAGAGATGCCAGCACCCTGCTACCTCACAGAGCACACGCTGTGTGATCAACATCCTCACTGTTACCATGCATCCCCAAGGTTGTCTGTTCTCCCTCTCCCGTCCAGAGACACAAGCCATGAACGACTACATCACTGAAGCACTACAGCATGACTTCTTTCAACCATCCTAATCCCCACAGCTGTGCAGGATTCTTCTTTGTCAAAAAGAAGGATGGGGCTCTCCATCCCCCCATCTACTACTATAGACTCAGAAAAGTCACCATTAAGAACTGCTGCCCTCTCCCTTTATTCATAGCACAGGGCCTAGATCATCACGAAACTGGATCTACAGAATGAGTACAATCTGATTCACATCTGTGAGGTGTATGAGTGAAAGATGGCATCCATAATATTCACTGGCCAATATGAGTACTTGGTGTTGCTTTTTGGATTTTCCAATCATCTAGCCATTTTCCAAACCTTCATCAACGAAATCCTCTGAGATATGCTACACAGGTATGTGTTTGTCTATTTTGACGACATTCTCATAAGACCATAAGACTTAGGAGCAGAATTAGGCCAATCAGTACATCTGCTCCACCATTCCATCATGGCTGATCCCGGATCTCACTCAACCCCATACACCTGCCTTCTTGCCATAACCTTTGATGCCCTGACCAATCAGGAAATTATCAATTTTCGCCTTAAATATACCTATGGTCAGCATCCACAGTTGTCTGAAGCAGAGCATTCCACTGATTCACTACTGTCTGACTAAATAAATTCCTCCTTATCTCTAAAGGGTCACCCCTCAATTTTGAGGCTGTGCCCTCTAGTTCTGGATACCTCCACCAATGGAAATATCCGCTCCATATCCACCTAATCTAGTCCTTTCAACGTTCAGTAGGTTTCAATGAGATCCCCCTGCATTCTCCTGAATTCCTGTGAGTTCAGGCCCAAAGCTGTCAAACCTCATATGTTAACCCCTTCATTCCTGGATCATACCTGTGAATTTCCTCTGGACTGTCTCCAATGACAACACATCCTTTCTGAGATATGGAACCCAAAACTGTTGACAATACTCTAAGTGCGGCCACAGCATTTAGCCAAGCATTATCTCCTCAATTTTATATTCTATTCCCATTGAAATGAATGCCAACATTATATTTGCCTTCTCTACCACAGACTCAACCTATAAATTAACCTCTAGAATTCTTGCATGAGGACTCCTAAGTCCCTTTACAACTCTGACATTTGTATTTTCTCTCCATTTCGATAATAGTCTGCAATGTTCCTTTTACCAAAATGCAATATTATACATTTCCCAACACTGTATTCCATCTGCCACATTTTGCCCATTCTTCCAATTTGTCTGTCCTTCTGTAAACACATTACTTCCTCAGCACTACCTACCCTTCCACCTATCTTTGTATCATCTGCAGACTTTGCCACAAAGCATTAATTCTGTTATCTAAATCGCTGACAAACAATGTGAAAATTAGTGACACTTTTACCAATGCTGACCCCCTAAGGAACACCACTAGTTACTGGCAGTCAGGCAGAAAAGGCTCCCTTTATTCCCACTTTCTGCCTCCTGCCTGTCAGTCATTCCTCTATCCTTGCCACTATCCTTCCTCTAATTCCATGGGATTTTATCTTGTTAACCAGCCAAGGTATGAATATGAATTCAAGCATGTTATGATCAGCAACTCCTAAGGGTTCCTTTACCTTAAGCTCCCTAATAAAATCTGGATTATTACACAATACCCAAAGATAGCCTTTCCCCAAGTAGGCTCAAGCAGAAGCTGCTGTAAAAAATCTCAACGGCATTCAACAAATTCCTTCTCTTGCAATCCGACAACAACCCTTACATATTGAATCCCACATTACAGTTGTGGCATTTACCTTATTACATTCCCTTTCCAGCTCCCTTTGCAACCCTACAGCTTGGCTACTATTTGGAGGACCTGTATATGATTTCCATAATGGTGTTTTTACCCTTGCAGAAAAGAAGTAATTCCACCTCTTACCAACAGTGCCACACCACTGCCTATGCCAGCGAGTGCAGATCCAGAGCTACCAAATGTTCCTTTCACTTCTGGGTACAGAGTGGATATAGGACACTAGAAAATGAAGCTGGAGAAATAATAATGGGTGACAAGGGGATTCCAGATGAACTATATGAGTATTTCGCTACTGCCTTCATTGTGGAAGACACTAGCAGAGTGCCAGGTGTTAGAGTGTGTGAAGGAAGAGGGGTGAGTGCAGTTACTATTACAAGGGAAAGGTGCTCAAAAAGCTGAAAGACCAAAGGGCGCATAATCATATGGACCAGATGAAGTGCACCCTAGGGTTCTGAAAGAGGTAGAGACCATGGAGGCATTAGCAATGATCTTTCAAAAATCATTGGACTCTGGCACAGTGCCAGAGGACTGGAAAATTGCAAATATCACTCCACACTTTAAGAAAGGAGGAAGGCAACAGAAAGGAAATTATAGACCATTTAGCCTGACCTCAGTGGTTGGGAAGATGTTGGAATCAGTTATTAAGGGTGAGGTTATGGAGTATTTGGTGACACAGGACAAGATATGACAAAGTCAGCATGGTTCCCTTAAGGGAAAATCTTGCCTGACAAACCTGTTGGAATTCTTTGAGGAAGTTACAGGTAGGATAGATAAAGGCGATGCGGTAGACGTTGTATATTTGGATTTTCAGAAGGCCTTTGACAAGGTGCCAAACATGAGGCTGCTTACCAGGTTAAGAGTCTGTGGTATTACAGAAAAGTTATGGGCATGGTTAGAGCAGTGGTTGATTAGTAGGAGGCAGTGAGTGGGAATAAAAAGGTCCTTTTCTGGTTGGGTGCAAGTGACTACTGGTGTTCCGCAGGGATCGGTGTTGGGACCACTTCTTTTCATGCTGTATATCAATGACTTAGATGAAGAAATAGATGGCTTTGTTGCCAAGTTTACAAATGATACAAAGATTAGTGCAGGTAGTGTTGAGAAAACAGGTAGGCTGCAGAAGGATTGAGACAGATTAGGAGAATGGGCAGGTAAGTGGCAAATAGGATACTCTGTAGGAAAATACATGGTCATGCACTTTGGTAGTAGAAATAAGTGTGCAGACTATTTTCTAAACAGGGAGAAAATCCAAAAATCTAAGATACAAAGGGACTTGGAAGTCCTGGAGTAGAACTCACTAAAGGTTAACCTGCAGGTTGATTTGCTGGTGAGGAAGGCAATGAAATATTAACATTCATTTCAAGAGGTCTAGAATACAAGAGCAGGGATGTGATGCTGAGACTTTATAAGGCACTGGTGACACCTCACCTTGAGTGTTGTGAACAGTTTTAGAAACATAGAAATATAGAAAACCTACAGTACAAGACAGGCCTTTCAGCCCACAATGCTGTGCTGAACGTGTACTTACTTTAGAAATTACCTCGGGTTACCCATAGTTCCATGGGCCTATCCAGGGGTCTCTTAAAATATCCAATTGCATCTGCCTCCAGTTTTGGGTTCCTTATCTAAGAAAAAATGTGCTAGCATTGGAGAGTATTTACAGAAAGTTCACAAAGATGATTTCAGGAATGAAAGGGTTATCATAAGAGGAACGTTTGATGGCTCTGGATCTGTACTCACTGAAAATTAGAAGGATGAGGGGGGGATTCTCAGTGAAAGCTTTTGAATGTTGAAAGGCCTGGACAGAGTAGATGTGGAAAGGATATTTCCCATGGTGGGTGAGTCCAGGACAAGAAAGTACAGCTTCAAGATAGAGGGGCATCCATTTAAAAGAGAAATGCAGAGAAATTTCTTTAGCCGAAGGGTGGTGGATTTGTGGAATTTGTTACCACAGGCAGCTGTGGAGGCTGTATTTAAGGCAGAGATTGGTAGGTTCTTGATAGGACATGGCATTAAAGATTACGGGGAGATGGCCAGGGAATGGGGTTGAGGAGGGGATAATGATCAGCCATGATTGAATGGCGAAGCATACTCAATGGGCCAAATGTCCTTATTCTTGTCCTATGTTTTATGGGATTATGGACTGGAAAATTGCAAATCTCCCTCCACTCTTTATGAAAGGAGGAAGGCAGCAAAAAGGAAATTATAAACCTGACCTCAGTGGTTGGGAAAATATTGGAGTCAATTTTTAAGGATGAGGTTATGGAGTACACAGGACAACATAGGACAAAGTCAGCATAGTTTCTTTAAGGGAAAATCTTGTCTGGCAAACCTGTTGGAATTCCTTGTGGAGATTACATGTAGGGTTGCTAAAGGGGATATAGTGGATATTATACATTTGGACTTCCAGGGGGCTTTTGACAAGGTGTTACACATGGGACTACTTGCCAAGTTAAGAGCCCATAGTATTACAGGAAAGATACTAGCTTGTTCAGAGCATTCCCTGATTGGTATGAGACAGCAAGTAGGAATAAAACAATTCTTTTCTGGTTGGCTGCCAGTGACTCCTGGTGTTCCACAGGGGTCGATGTTGGGACCACTTCTTTTCCGGCTATACATCAATGATTTAGTTGATGGAATAGATGGATTTGTTGCAAGTTTGCAGAAGATTGGAAGGGCAGGTAGCATTGAGGAAATAGGTAGACTGCAGAAGGACTTAAGGCAGATTAGAAGAATGTGCAAGAAAGTGGCAAATGAAATACAATATTGGAAAATGCATGGTCATGCACCTTGGTAGTAGAAATAAATGTGCAGACTATGTTCTAAGTGGGGAGAAAATCCAAAAAATCTGAGATGCAAAGGAACTTAGGCGTCCTTGTGCAGAACATCCTAAAAATTAACTTGCAGGTTGAGTCAGTGGTGAGGAAGGCAAATGAGATGTTGGCCTTTATTTCAAGAGGTCCAGAATGCAAGACCAGGGGTGTGATGCTGAAACATTATAAGACACTGGTGAGGCCTCATTTTGATAGGGATGAATGTACGTGATAGGGTGCCAGGACCATTGTCTCCCTCAGGACCATATGAAAGGACTTACTCTTGTGCCTTCTTGCCTAAGTTCAACTCTTCAAACACTATTATGGAGTTGGAGATGGAGACCTACTCACGATCAAATGGGACTTGGATCAATGGACACAATGGCTGAAACACCAAGCTCTTGCAGCTCTAGGCTAACAATCAGATCCATTCAACAGTCAGGCTTGTTGGGCTCTTCTTCGACCAATTCAACTTCTTCTCCTACTGACCTGGCTCCAAGAAAATTAGGTGGACATGCATCACGACAGTTTGACCCATCTGAAATGGAGACTGACCCTCATCCCATAGTTCCATCCTCCCTTATCATCTAGGACCAGGCTCTACAGCACAAACCTATTCTGGCTGACATATCTGAGAGCTGTAAGCATTCTGAGGCATTCCAGTGGACCCACTTTTTGCCCCTCTCCAGGTGCATGACAGACTCTGGATTTTCTATGATGCCAGTTCTGGTGGGCCACCATGATCACAGATATATGTCAGTTCATCGCAGCGTGCCTTCAGTGTGCCTCGTACAATTCCTCCAACCAGTGACCCTCTGGGCTCCTGTGGCCCCTAATGGTTCCTCAGCGCCTGTGGTCCCACATTGCCATGGAGTTCATCATGAGGTTGCCACCGTCTGTGAGGACCACAGTAATCATGACAGTGGTGAATTGGTTCTCCAAGGCAGCTCACTTCATTGCCCTCTCCAAAATTCTGTCAGCTGCTAATATGACAGACCTGGTTCTCCAACATGAAGTTCACTTTCACGGCTTCCCTCAGAATACTGTCTGATTCTGACCCACAGTTCTTTGCCCACTTCTGGCAAGCATTTTGCTCTGTCCCCGGCACTTCAGTGAGTTTGTTCGCTGGCTATCATCTGCAGTCCAACATATAAAGAGTCAATCAGTAAGTGGAGAAACTTCACCCCACCTCTAACTTTTCCACATGAAAGAAGTCTCTGCACAGGGCTGACCTGTCCCACAATCTACACACCTTCTCTGCATGGGCATTTCATCCTTTGATGTGCTTCATGACTACCAACCCCATTGTTCCCTGCAGAGGAGCCAATGGTGGTGGTCTCAACTGCCAAGATCCTGGTTGACTACTGCCAGAATGCTTGGAGGAGAGCATGAAGAACCATCCTAACTGCCAGCTGAGCCTACTGCTGTTAGGCCAACTGCCCGGCCAGACTACTCCTGTCTGGGGTCTGTGTCTGGCTGTCTCTCCAAAATCTGAACCTGTGCACAGTCCCCTGCAAGTTCACAACCCAGTTTATTGATCCTTTCGAGATCTCACATCAGATCAATCCACTCACTTACCAATTCCAGCAGCCACAATCCCTCATGATCACACCTACTGTACATTCCACATGTCCTGCCTCAGGCCTGTCATCCATGGATCACAAAACCACCTGGGTGTGTACCTCTGGAACCTAAGCAAAACATTAGATTTAAGCCAATTGATTATTGTGGTCTCAGTCATACTCAGTTCAAGCTGTGGAACTGATTATGATTAGAACCACCCTAATGAGTGGTGAAAGGAACATAATTATAAGTTCCAAACACAGTAGCAAATTCTTGGTCGACACGCTTAGCTCTTCTTAACTTGCTAAAATTGTTAAAGTTTGTGTGGCAATTGCTTGTACATGAAATACTTTTGATGGCACTGACCAGTTGATACATGTACCTGCTATTCTAACTTTAGGCCAGTGTTACATGATTCTAGGAGCATTTAGATGAGGAGTGTGCAGGAGGCTGAGGTGATGACTGGGGATGTTAGAAAGCCAGAGCACCAGAAATTCACAGTTTTGCTTTTGCTGATCATTTAATGCAATGTACATGTTACAATCCATTGCATTTGGATGTCATCAGGAATGTTTATAACCCGGGAAATGTTAGGTTAGCCCTCCGGTGTCCCTGACAACGACTCCTGCAAGAAGTGCATCCAGCTGCAGCTCCTGACAAACCGCGTTAGGGAACTGGAGCAGGAGCTGGATGACCTGCGGATCATTTGGGAGAATGAGGAGATTATAGATCATAGCTACAGGGAGGTAGTTACACCAAAGGAGCAGAGGACAGGAAATTGGGTCACTGTCAGGCGAGGGAAGAGGAAAGGGCAGGCAGAGCCGGGTTCCCCTGTGGCCATTCCCCTCAACAACAAGTATACCGCATTGGATACTGTTGGGGGGGGGGATGACTTACCTGGGACCAGCTGCAGTAGCCGTATCTCTGGCACTGAGTCTGGCTCTGCAGTGCAGAAGGGAGGGGGGAGAAAGAGGAGAGCGGTAGTGATAGGGGACTCGATAGTTAGAGGTGCAGATAGAAGGTTCTGTGGTCGGAACAGAGAATCCAGGATGGTTTGTTGCCTCCCAGGTGCCAGGGTCAAGGATGTCTCTGATTGATTGCATGACATTCTGAAGTGGGAGGGTGATCAGCCAGATGTCGTGGTGCACATCGGTACCAATGACATAGCAAGGAAGAGTGAAGAGGTCCTGGACAGTGAGTATAGAGAGCTTGGTAGGAAGTTGAAAAGCAGGACCTCAAGGGTGGTAATCTCAGGATTGCTACCTGTGCTAGGTGCCAGTGAGGGTAGGAATAGGATGCTCTGGAGGAGGAACAAGTGGCTGAGGAACTGGTGTAGAAACATAGAAACATAGAAACATAGAAAATAGGTGCAGGAGTAGGCCATTCGGCCCTTCGAGCCTGCACTGCCATTTATTATGATCATGGCTGATCATCCAACTCAGAACCCTGCCCCAGCCTTCCCTCCATACCCCCTGATCCCCGTAGCCACAAGGGCCATATCTAACTCCCTCTTAAATATAGCCAATGAACTGGCCTCAACTGTTTCCTGTGGCAGAGAATTCCACAGATTCACCACTCTCTGTGTGAAGAAGTTTTTCCTAATCTCGGTCCTGAAAGGCTTCCCCTTTATCCTCAAACTGTGACCCCTCGTTCTGGACTTCCCCAACATCGGGAACAATCTTCTTGCATCAAGCCTGTCCAATCCTTTTAGGATTTTATACGTTTCAATCAGATCCCCCTTCAATCTTCTAAATTCCAACGAGTACAAGCCCAGTTCATCCAGTCTTTCTTCATATGAAAGTTCTGCCATCCCAAGAATCAATCCGGTGAACCTTCTTTGTACTCCCTCTATGGCAAGGATGTCTTTCCTCAGATTAGGGGACCAAAACTGCACACAATACTCCAGGTGTGGTCTCACCAAGGCCTTGTACGACTGCAGTAGTACCTCCCTGCTCCTGTACTCGAATCCTCTTGCTATAAATGCCAGCATACCATTCGCCTTTTTCACCGCCTGCTGTACCTGCATGTCCACTTTCATGCAGGTTTTAGGGGGCAGGGTTTCAGATTTCAGGATCATTGGGACCTCTTCTGGGGCAGGTGGGACCTGTACAAGAGAGACGGGTTACTCTTGAACCACAGGGGGACCAATATCCTTTCAGGGAGGTTTGTTAGTGCTATTGGGGAGGCTTTAAACTAGATTTGCAGGGGGATGGGAACCAGAGTGCCAGAGCTGACAGTGTGGCTGGGGTGAAAATAAATGATCTTGAAGGTTTAAACAAATCCGCTGATAGAAAGGTTGTGAGTGGTGGTAAAAATCTTCTGAGGTGTATATATTTCAATGCTAGGAGTATTGCGGGGAAGGCGGATGAGTTGAGGGCGTGGATTGACATGTGGAATTATGATGTAGCAATTAGTGAAACTTGGCTACAGGAGGGGCAGGACTGGCAGCTTAATATTCCAGGGTTCCGATGTTTCAGATGTGATCGAGGCAGAGGAATGAAAGGTGGGGGAGTAGCATTGCTTGTTAGGGAAAATATTACATCAGTGCTCAGTCCTTATGGGTGGAGCTGAGAAACAGGAAAGGTATGGACACATTAGTGGGATTGTATTACAGACCACCCAATAGTCAACGAGACTTGGAAGAGCAAATCTGCAGAGAGATAGCAGGCAACTGCAAGAAACATAAAGTTGTGGTGGTAGGGGATTTTAATTTTCAATACATTGATTGGGACTCCCATACTGTTAGGGGTCTAGATGGTTTAGAGTTTGTAAAATGTGTTCCGGAAAGTTTTCTAAATCAATATATAGAGGGACCAACTAGAGGGGATACAATATTGGATCTCTTGTTAGGTAACGAATTAGGGCAAGTGACGGAAGTCTGTGTAGGGGAGCACTTTGGTTCCAGTGATCATAACACCATTAGTTTCAATTTGATCATGGACAAGGATAGATCTGGTCCTAGGGTTGAAGTTCGGAACTGGAAGAAGGCCAAATTTGAAGAAATGAGAAAGGATCTAAAAAGCGTGGATTGGGACAGGTTGTTCTCTGGCAAAGATGTGATTCCAGAAATAGTAGGGGACAGAGAGTCCAGTGAGATGGAGGAACTGAGCGAAATACATGTTAGTAGGGAAGTGGTGTTAGGTAAATTGAAGGGATTGAAGGCAGATAAATCCCCAGGGCCAGATGGTCTGCATCCTAGAGTGCTTAAGGAAGTAGCCCAAGAAATAGTGGATGCATTAGTGATAATTTTTCAAAACTCGTTAGATTCTGGACTAGTTCCTGAGGATTGGAGGGTGGCTAATGTAACCCCACTTTTTAAAAAAGGAGGGAGAGAGAAACCAGGGAATTATAGACCGGTTAGCCTAACGTCGGTGGTGGGGAAACTGCTGGAGTCAGTTATCAAGGACGTGATAACAGCACATTTGGAAAGCGGTGAAATGATCGGACAAAGTCAGCATGGATTTGTGAAAGGAAAATCATGTCTGACGAATCTCATAGAATTTTTTGAGGATGTAACTAGTAGAGTGGATAGGGGAGAACCAGTGGATGTGGTATATTTGGATTTTCAAAAGGCTTTTGACAAGGTCCCACACAGGAGATTAGTGTGCAAACTTAAAGCACACAGTATTGGGGGTAAGGTATTGGTGTGGGTGGAGAATTGGTTAGCAGACAGGAAGCAAAGAGTGGGAATAAATGGGACCTTTTCGGAATGGCAGGCGGTGACTAGTGGGGTACTGCAAGGCTCAGTGCTGGGACCCCAGTTGTTTACAATATATATTAATGACTTAGATGAGGGAATTAAATGCAGCATCTCCAAGTTTGCGGATGACATGAAGCTGGGTGGTGGTGTTGGCTGTGAGGAGAATGCTAAGAGGATGCAGGGTGACTTGGATAGGTTGGGTGAGTGGGCAAATTCATGGCAGATGCAATTTAATGTGGATAAATGTGAAGTTATCCACTTTGGTGGCAAAAATAGGAAAACAGATTATTATCTGAATGGTGGCCGATTAGGAAAAGGGGAGGTGCAACGAGACCTGGGTGTCATTATACACCAGTCATTGAAAGTGGGCATGCAGGTACAGCAGGCGGTGAAAAAGGCGAATGGTATGCTGGCATTTATAGCGAGAGGATTTGAGTACAGGAGCAGGGAGGTACTACTGCAGTTGTACAAGGCCTTGGTGAGACCACACCTGGAGTATTGTGTGCAGTTTTGGTCCCCTAATCTGAGGAAAGACATCCTTGCCATAGAGGGAGTACAAAGAAGGTTCACCAGATTGATTCCTAGGATGGCAGGACTTTCATATGAAGAAAGACTGGATGAACTGGGCTTGTACTCGTTGGAATTTAGAAGATTGAGGGGGGATCTGATTGAAACGTATAAATCCTAAAGGGATTGGACAGGCTAGATGCAGGAAGATTGTTCCCGATGTTGGGGAAGTCCAGAACGAGGGGCCACAGTTTGAGGATAGAGGGGAAGTCTTTTAGGACCGAGATTAGGAAAAACTTCTTCACACAGAGAGTGGTGAATCTGTGGAATTCTCTGCCACAGGAAACAGTTGAGGCCAGTTCATTGGCTATATTTAAGAGGGAGTTAGATATGGCCCTTGTGGCTACGGGGGTCAGGGGGTATGGAGGGAAGGCTGGGGCGGGGTTCTGAGTTGGATGATCAGCCATGATCATAATAAATGGCGGTGCAGGCTTGAAGGGCCGAATGGCCTACTCCTGCACCTATTTTCTATGTTTCTATGATTGGTAGGTGGGAAGCCTTCAAAGGGCAAATTTTGAGAATGCAGAGTTTGTATGTTCCTGTCAGGTTTAAAGGCAAATTGAATAGGAATAAGGAACCTTGGTTCTCAAGGGATATTGCAACTCTGATAAAGAAGAAGAGGGAGTTGTATGAAATGTATAGGAAACAGGGGGTAAATCAGGTGCTTGAGGAGTATAAGAAGTGCAAGAAGAGACTTAAGAAAGAAATCAGGAGGGCTAAAAGAAGACATGAGGTTGCCTTGGCAGTCAAAGTGAAGGATAATCCAAAGAGCTTTTACAAGTATATTAAGAGCAAAAGGATTGTAAGGGATAAAATTGGTTCTCTTGAAGATCAGAGTGGTTGGCTTTGTGCGGAACCAAAGGAAATGGGAGAGATCTTTAATAGGTTTTTTGTGTCTGTGTTTACTAAGGAAGCTGGCATGAAATCTATGGAATTGAGGGAATCAAGTAGTGAGACCATGGAAACTGTACAGATTGAAAAGGAGGAGGTGCTTGCTGTCTTGAGGAAAATTAAAGTGGATAAATCCCTGGGACCTGACAGGGTGTTCCCTCGGACCTTGAAGGAGACTAGTGTTGAAATTGCGGGGGCCCTGGCAGAAATATTTAAAATGTCTCTGTCTACGGGTGAAGTGCTAGAGGATTGGAGAGTGGCTCATGTTGTTCCGTTGTTTAAAAAAGGATCGAAAAGTAATCCGGGAAATTATAGGCCAGTGAGTTTAACGTCAGTAGTAGGTAAGTTATTGGAGGGAGTACTAAGAGACAGAATCTACAAGCATTTGGATAGACAGGGGCTTATTAGGGAGAGTCAACATGGCTTTGTGCGTGATAGGTCATGTTTGACCAATCTGTTGGAGTTTTTCAAGGAGGTTACCAGGAAAGTGGATGAAGGGAAGGCAGTGGATATTGTCTAAATGGACTTCAGTAAGGCCTTTGACAAGGTCCCGCATGGGAGGTTAGTTAGGAAAATTCAGTCGCTAGGTATACATGGAGAGGTGGTAAATTGGATTAGACATTGGCTCGATGGAAGAAGCCAGAGAGTGGTGGTAGAGAATTGCTTCTCTGAGTGGAGGCCTGTGACTAGTGGTGTGCCACAGGGATCAGTGCTGGGTCCATTGTTATTTGTCATCTATATCAATGATCTGGATGATAATGTGGTAAATTGGATCAGCAAGTTTGCTGATGATACAAAGATTGGAGGTGTAGTAGACAGTGAGGAAGGTTTTCAGAGCCTGCAGAGGGACTTGGACCAGCTGGAAAAATGGGCTGAAAAATGGCAGATGGAGTTTAATACTGACAAGTGTGAGGTATTGCACATTGGAAGGACAAACCAAGGTAGAACGTACAGGGTTAATGGTAAGGCACTGAGGAGTGCAGTGGAACAAAGGGATCTGGGAATATAGATACAAAATTCCCTAAAAGTGTCGTCACAGGTAGATAGGGTCGTAAAGAGAGCTTTTGGTACATTGGCCTTTATTAATCGAAGTATTGAGTATAAGAGCTGGAATGTTATGATGAGGTTGTATAAGGCATTGGTGAGGCCGAATCTGGAATATTGTGTTCAGTTTTGGTCACCAAATTACAGGAAGGATATAAATAAGGTTGAAAGAGTGCAGGGAAGGTTTACAAGGATATTGCCGGGACCTGAGAAACTCAGTTACAGAGAAAGGTTGAATAGGTTAGGACTTTATTCCCTGGAGCGTAGAAGAATGAGGGGAGATTTGATAGAGGTATATAAAATTATGATGGGTATAGATAGAGTGAATGCAAGCATGCTTTTTCCACTGAGGCAAGGGGAGAAAAAAACCAGAGGACATGGGTTAGGGTGAGGGGGGAAAAGTTTAAAGGGAACATTAGTGGGGGCTTCTTCACACAGAGAGTGGTGGGAGTATGGAATGAGCTGCCAGACGAGGTGGTAAATGCGGGTTCTTTTTTAACATTTAAGAATAAATTGGACAGATACATGGATGGGAGGTGTATGGAGGGATATGGTCCGTGTGCAGGTCAGTGGGACTAGGCAGAAAATGGTTTGGCACAGCCAAGAAGGGCCAAAAGGCCTGTTTCTGTGCTGTAGTTTCTATGGTTTCTATGGTTTCTATTCAGAAACCCAAAGATTGCTTGGCTGACAACTCTGAATTTTATGTTTCACATTCCTATTCTGAGTAGCAAATATCTGTTTGGGCTTTTGATCTTTTATTCTTGATCTCCAAAGTTAGATTATATGTAAATCTATTAATTTTCTCTTTTCTTTAGGTGCAGATGATGATTACTACACTCCTTATGAACACATAACAAGCAGATCCAACTTCCCAGAAAGCTGGCTATGGACAATGATTTCTCTTCCAAATACTCAGAGAGATGGGTATTTATCCAAAAACCTTATACACTTGAATGAATGCATTTTGATGATACTACACTTCTCAATAAAATTAATTCATAGATTTGCCAGAATTTGCATTCAATGACAGTTTTTTTGTCCCTTCACTATTGACTGGAATCTGGTTCATGTAATAGCATTTGCAATTTTGCACATTACCAGTTCCAGCAAATAGTAACATGACACTCATTTTAAAAAAATATTTTGATGGACTTTAAGAAATTTTCCATGTGTTTTAACAAAATATTGAGGGTAGTTGTACCTGTGTGCACATAACGTAATTCAACCCATGACAATCTGGCTGAGAAGGAGTGCTTCTCACTCCTACAAAATACTAGTCTTAGCTCTAAATTAAAATTGGACTGCACATTCAGAAAAAGCCTTCTGTGCAGGAAACAATGTCAAATACATGGATTTTACTGGTGTATATGGCAGCGTAGTGGGAGTAATGGACAACAACAGTGTAGAGGGAGTAACAAAGGTTCAAAGGTTAATTTTATTATCGAAGTATGTATTCAGAATACAATTGATTTGTCTTCTCCAGATAGCCATAAAATACAGAAAACATTGAAGTACTTAAAAGAAAGACAACAGTCCCTCCCACCGCATGAAAAGAAAATGATACAGAAACTCACAGACCCCAAACCCTCCAACCCATACCTCACACAAAAGCTAACAGATCACTCACATGGAGAAACAACTGCAAGATCATCAAACCACAAACCCCAGCCCACCAATCAGCAACAAGAAATAATAGGTGAGAACACGAAAAAAAAACTTAGAACTGGAAGAGGCCAAAATGAAGTGCAGTCCAATCCATAAATCCCAGAATTTTGATATCACTCCGAGAGCATTGGGACATAACGGCCTCTCCAAGGTCAGCGACTCAAACCAGCACTGTAATACAAAAAAATTATCAAAATTTTTTGACAAGGTGATGAGAGAGTTTGAGTAAGGCATTTAACAAAGTCCATCATGGGAGGCCAATCCAGAATACTAAGCTCCGCGGGGCCCATGGCAAATTGACTGGGTTGAGAACTGGCTTGCACATAGAGGACAGGGTAGTAGTTGAAGGATGTTCAAGCTGGAGGTCTGTATTTAGTAGTGTTCCGCAGGAATCTATGTGGGAACCACTGCTGTTTCTGATGTATATAAATGTAGATAGGTGGGTTATTACGTTTGTGTATAATATCTAGATTGGTGGAGTTATGAAAAGAGTAGAAGATTGGCAAAGAATATAGCGCAATATAGATCAGTTGCAGATATGGGCAGATGGAGTATAACCCTTTAAGCCAGATAAATATGAGGTGTTGCACCTTAGTAGGGCAAATACAGAGATAGTACAATGTTAAGGACAAAATACGTAATAGAAACATAGAAACATAGAGAAACCTACAGTGCAATACAGGCCCTTTGGCCCACAAAGTTGTGCCGAACATGTCCCTACCTTAGAGATTACTAGGCTTACCCATAGCCCTCTATTTTTCTAAGCTCCATGTACCTATCCAAAAGTCTCTTAAAAGACCCTATTGTATCCATCTCCACCACTGTTGCCGGCAGCCCATTCCACACACTCACCACTCTCTGAGTAAAAAACTTACCCCTGACATCTCCTCTGTACCCATTCCCCAGCATCTTAAACCTGTGTCCTCTTATGGCAACCATTTCAGCCCTGGGAAAAAGCCTCTGACTATCCACACGATCAATATCTCTCATCATCTTATGCACCCCTATCAGATCACCTCTCATCCTCCGTCACTCCAAGGAGAAAAGGCCAAGTTCACTCAACCTGTTTTCATAAGGCATGCTCCCCAATCCAGGCAACATCCTTGTAAATCTCCTCTGCATCCTTTCTATGGTTTCCACATCCTTCCTGTAGTGAGGCGACCAGAACTGAGCACAGTAATCCAAGTGGGGTCTGACCAGGGTCCTATATAGCTGCAACATTACTTTTCAGCTCCTAAATTCAATTCCATGATTAATGAAGGCCAATACACCGTATGCCTTCTTAACCACAGAGGCAACCTGCACAGCTGCTTTGAGCATCCTATGGACTCGGACCCCAAATCCCTCTGATTCTTCACACTGCCAAAAGTCTGACCATTAATACTATATTCTGCCATCATATTTGACATCCACTGACAGGAGAAGGGGCAAAGGCAGGTCCTGGCACCTTAAAACCAGTGCTTTGGGTAGATGGCGCTCATCAGCCTGAGAAGGCAGTCCATCTAAGAGAGGGAAAACTCTGATTTCAAACCTCCACTGCCTTGCGGCCATACCCACTTATGGGAAAGGCTTCAGGAGTAAACCCTGAGGACAAATCCAGACCTGAAGTCCCTAAGGCAGTCCGACGTTGCTTTCGACCTTGCTCTGGCAACTCCTGCGACATCACTGGTGCCAAGCTGTATCGGCCCTTGCCCTTCCCTTGGACAACATCGGTGGCATGGAAGGGGGAGACTCGCTGCTTGGGCAACTGACGATCTTCCATACAATCTTGCCCAGACCTGCACCCTGGAGAGACTGAAGCAAGACTTTCCAGGCGCGGATCCATGGTCTCACAAGGCTAACGGATGCCATTCTTTCATCATATTTGACCTACCAAAATGAACCACTTCACACTTATCTGGGTCAAACTCCAGCTGCCACTTCTCAGTCCAGTTTTGCATCCTATCAATGTCCCACTGTAACTCTGCCAGCCCTCCACACTACCCACAACACCTCCAACTTATGTGTCATCAACAAACTTACTAACGCATCCCTCCACTTCCTCATCCATGTCATTTATAAAAATCACGAGGAGCAAGCGAACCAGAACAGATCTCTGAGGCACTCCACTGGTCACCGACCTCCATGCAGAATATGATGTGTCTACAACCACTCTTTGCGTTCTGCGGGCAAGCCAGTTCTGGATTCACAAAGCAATGTCCCCTTGGATCCCATGCCTCCTTACTTTCTCAATAAGCCTTGCATGGAGTACCTTATCAAATGCCTTGCTGAAATCCATGCGCACTACAACTAATGCTCTTCCTTCATCAATATGTTTAGTCACATCCTCAAAAAATATTGATGTTCAGCAGAGAGATCTCGGGATCCAAATTCATCACTCCTTGAAAGTGGCTACACGGGTCAGTAAGGTGGTTAAGCAGGGTTATGAAATGCTTTCTTTTATTAGTCAAGGCATTGAGTTCAGAAGTCAAGAGGTTATGTTGCAACTTTATGAAACTCTGGTTAGGTTACATCTGGAGTATTACATATATTTCTGGTTGCCCCACTATAGGAAGGATTTTGAGGCTTTGGAGAGGGTGCCGAAGTGGTTTACCCAGATGCTGCTTGGTTTAAAAGGCATGCACTATCATAGAACCATAGAACACTACAGCACAGAAACAGGCCTTTTGGCCCTTCTTGTCTGTGCCAAACCATTTTTCTGCCTAGTCCCACTGACCTGCACATGGACCATACCTCTCCATACACCTCTCATCCATGTACCTGTCCAAGTTTTTCTTAAATGTTAAAAGTGAGCCCGCATTTGCCACTTCATCTGGCAGCTCATTCCACACTCCCACCACTCTCTGTGTGAAGAAGCCCCCCACTAATGTTCCCTTTAAACTTTTCCCCCTTCACCCTTAACCCATGTCCTCTGGTTTTTTTCTCCCCTAGCCTCAGTGGAAAAAGCCTGCTTGCATTCATTCTACCTATACCCATCATAATTTTATATACCCCTATCAAATCTCCCTTCATTTTTCTACGCTCCAGGGAATAAAGTCCTCACCTATTCAACCTTTCTCTGTAACTCAGTTTCTCAAGTCCCGGCAACATCCTTGTAAACCTTCTCAGCACTCTTTCAATCTTATTAATATCCTTCCAGTAATTTGGTGACCAAAACTGTACACAATGCTCCAAATTCGGCCTCACCAATGCCTTATACAACCTCACCATAACATTCCAACTCTTATAATCAATACTTTGATTTATAAAGGCCAATGTTCCAAAAGCTCTCTTTACGACCCTATCTACCTGTGACGCCACTTTTAGGGAATTTTGTATCTGTATTCCCAGATCCCTCTGTTCTACTGCACTCCTCAGTGCCTTACCATTTATCTTATATGTTCTACCTTGGTTTGTCCTTCCAAAGTGCAATACCTCACACTTCTCTGTATTAAACTCCATCCGCCATTTTTCAACCCATTTTTCCAGCTGGTCCAAATCGCTCTGCAAGCTTTGAAAACCTTCCTCACTGGCCACTACACCTCCAATCTTTGTATCATCAGCAAATTTGCTAATCCAATTCACCACATTATCATCCAGATCATTGATATAGATGACAAATAACAATGGACCCAGCACTGATCCCTGTGGCACACCACTAGTCACAGGCCTCCACTCAGAAAAGCAATCCTCCACTACCACTCTCTGGCTTCTTCCATTGAGCCAATGTCTAATCCATTTTACTACCTCTCCATGTATACCTAGTGACTGAATTTTCCTAACTAAACTCCCATGCGGGACCTTGTCAAAGGCCTTACTGAAGTCCATGTAGACAACATCCACTGCCTTCCCTTCATCTACTTTCCTGGTAACCACCTCGAAAAACTCTTAATAGATTGGTTAAACATGACCTACCACGCACAAAGCCATGTTAACTCTCCCTAATAAGTCCCTGTCTATCCAAATACTTGTAGATCCAATCTCTTAGTACTCCTTCCAATAACTTACCTACTACCGACATCAAACTTACTGGCCTACAATTTCCCAGATTACTTTTAGAGCCTTTTTTAAGTAATGGAACAACATGAGCTATCCTCCAATCCTCCGGCACCTCACCCGTAGATACCGACATTTTAAATATATCTGCCAGGGCCCCTGCAATTTCAACACTAGTCTCCCTCAAGGTCCGAGGGAATACCCTGTCATGTTCTGGGAATTTATCTACTCTGATTTGCCTCAAGATAGCAAGCACCTCCTCCTCCTCCTCAATCTGTATAGGTTCCATGACCCTACTACTTGTTTGCCTTATTTCCATTGACTCCATGCCAATTTCCTTAGTAAATACAGACGCAAAAAACCCATTTAAGATCCATACATAGCCAACCACTCCGATCTTCAAGAGGACCAGTTTTATCCCTTACTGTCCTTTTGCTCTTAATATACCTGTAGAAGCTCTTTGGATCATCCTTCACCTTGACTGCCAAAGCAACTCACGTCTTCTTTTAGCCCTCCTGATTTCTTTCTTAAGTATTTTCTTGCACTCAATCACCTTATTTGCTCCCTGTTTCCTATACATGTCAGACATCTCTCTCTCTCTTCTTCTTTATCAAAGTTCCAATATCCCTTGAGAAACAAGGTTCCTTATTCTTATTCACCTTACCTTTAATCCTGACAGGAACATACAAACTCTGCACTCTCAAAATTTCTCCTTTGAAGCCCTCCCACTTACCAATCACATCCTTGCCGAAGAACAACCTGTTCCAATCCACGCTTTTTAGATCTTTTCTCATTTCTTCAAATTTGGCCTTTTTCCAGTTTAGAACCTCAACCCGAGGACCAGATCTATCTTTATCCATGATTAAGTTGAAACTAATGGTGTTATGATCACTGGAACCAAAGTGTTCCCTTACACACACTTCCGTCACCTGTCCTAACTTGTTTCCTAATAGGAGATCTAATATTGCATCCTCTCTAGTTGGTACCTCTATATTAAAATCCCCTATTATCACAACTTTATGTTTCCTGCAGTTGTCTGCTATCTCTCTGCAGATTTACTCCTCCAATTCTTGCTGACTATTGGGTGGTCTACAATACAACCCCATTAATGTGGTCATATCTTTCCTGTTTCTCAGCTCCACCCATATGGCCTTGGTAGACAAGCTCTCTAATCTGTCCTGCCTGAGCACTGCTGTAACATTTGCCCTGACTAGCAATGCCACCCCCCCACACCCTTCTTTCCTCTGCCTCTAAGACATCTGAAACATCAGAACCCTGGAACATTAAGCTGCCCCTCCTGCAGCCAAGTTTCACTAATGGCTATAATGTCGTAATTCCATGTGTCAATCCACGCCCTCAGCTCGTCAGCCTTTCCCACAATACTCCTAGCATTGAAATAGACACACCTCAAAAGATTATTACCACCACACACAACCCTTCTATTTGTGACTTTGCATGAACTTTTAACATAATTTATTTTCACCCCTGCTCCACTATCTGCTCTGGCACCCTGGTTCCTATCCCCTTGAAAATCTAGTTTAAACTCTCCCTAAAAGCACTAACAAACCTTCCTGCAAGGATATTGGTCCCCTTGTAGTTCAGGTGTAACCCATCTCTCTTGTACAGGTCCCACCTGCCCCAGAAGAGGTCCCAATGATTCTGAAATCTGAAACCCTACCCCCTACACCAGTTACTCAGCCATGTGTTCATCTGCCAGAACATCCTATTCTTACCCTCACTGGCATGTGGCACAGGTAGCAATCCTGAGATTACCACCCTCGAGGTCCTGCTTTTCAATTTCCTACCAAGCTCTATACTCACTCTTCTGGACCTCCTCACTCTTTCTTCCTACGTCATTGGTACCGATGTGTACCATGACATCTGGCTGATCACCTCCCACTTCAGAATCATGAAAGGTTGAATAAACTTGGGCTGTTTTCTCTGTAGCACTGTAAGCTGATGGGAGATCTGATCGGGTTTTAAAAGATTGCGAGGCATTGATAGAGTAGACAGGGAGTATTTGTTTCCCAGGGTTGAAATGTCTACCAGAGGGCATGCACTGAAGGTGAGAGGGTGAAGATTCAAGGGGTATGTGAGGGGTAACTTGTTTTACTCATGCTTCCTGAAATGTGCTGCCTGATGTGGTGATAGAGGCAAATACATTAGAGGCTTTTCAGAGACGTTTGGATAGGCACATGGATGTAAGGGAGATAGAGGGATATCAACCTAGTACAGGTTGGAGGGATTAGTATTTAGGTGTTTTTGATTTGCTTTTTAGCTGGGTCAGCGCAACATTGTGGCCCAAGTGGCCTGTTCCTTTGCTTTACTGTTCTATGTTAAAATCTGATCCAGTAATGAAGTAATCCCAGCCAGGTCTCCGTATAGTTTGTGTCATGTCTGTAGACTCATTGGTGTTAATCATTCCCTCAGTCAATGTTAGAGCTGGTCAACAGTTTACTAAAGTTAGTGGCTGTTACAGCAACATATGAAAATTCAAAGCCTGCCTGGTGTCTAAAGATACACTGTCCTCATAACTTGCCAAGAACAGATAGTGAATGAATCCTGGAAATACTGATTAATGCCTGGATCACTTATTCATGTGTTCTATGCCTAAAGAGATAACAATCACAGGCAGTGGAGTACTACGAAATAAAACTATTTGTGTAATGTGTCCAAAGTTTCAACTTAGTAAGTTTGCCTCTAAAATTTCAACAACAAATATGTGCTGTTTATCACAAAAAGCAACAAATTACAAAAGTAACATATTTGTGGTGTATATGACAAAATGAGTTTAATGTACATTTTCTTTTACTAAAACAGCCTTGCATCATCGGAGATTATTCAATACCTTAAAGACTCCATCACTACTTGGGAAATACAAGCTGTCAGTGTGTCTCCAACAAAAGGCAAGGTTCTTCTGCATTATAAGAATGTTGAAATCAATAACTACATAATGTTTTAAAGGGCACCAATAGGCCAGGCTTTGATTCAAGATTATATTTTATTTCTTTTCATATGTGGAAGTTGTGAGAGTGGAGATGTGGGACAAACAAAGCACCAAACACAGAAGAAAGTTGCCTCCACTGTTCGCTTTGACTGGAGTGTCATTATGTGCTCATAATTGACTAAAAATATTAGCAAGACAGATATATTCCAAATAAGAAGAAATTTTCAAAGGGAAGAAGGACACTACCGTGGCTGACAAGAAGGAAGCCAAAGCTAGAGAGAAGATAAAGGATTGGGGAGCTTTTAGAAACTTGCCGAAGGAAACTGAAAAGGTTATTCGGAAGGAAAAGATGAATTAAGAGGGGAAACTGGTGACTAATATCAAAGAAGATACTAAAAGCTTTTTTAAGTATATCAAAGTCAGATTCAGAATCAGGTTTACTATCACCGGCATGTGACGTGAAATTTGTTAACCTAGCAGCAGCAGTTCAATGCAATACGTAATCTAGCAGACAGAGAGAGAGAAAAAAAATAATTAATAAAATAAAACATAATAAACAAACAAATAAATCAATTATGTATATTGAATAGCTTTAAAAAATATGCAAAAACAGAAATACTGTATATTAAAAAAAGTGAGGTAGTGTCCAAAGGTTCAATGTCCATTTAGGAATCGGATGGCAGAAGGGAAGAAGCTGTTCCTGAACCACTGAGTGTGTGCCTTCAGGCTTCTGTATCTCCGACCTGATGGTAACAGTGAGAAAAGGGCATGCCCTGGGTGCTGGAAGTCCTTAATAATGGACGCTGCCTTTCTGAGACACCGCTCCCTAAAGATGTCCTGGGTACTTTGTAGGCTGGTGCCAAAGATGGAGCTGACTAGATTTACAACCTTCTGCAGCTTCTTTCAGTCCTGTGCAGTAGCCCCTCCATACCAGACAGTGATGCAGCCTGTCAGAATGCTCCCCACGGTACATCTATAGAAGTTTTTCTATTTGTTGATATGCCAAATCTCTTCAAACTCCTCATAAAGTATAGCCGCTGTCTTGCCTTCTTTATAACTACATCGATATGTTGGGACCAGGTTAGATCCTCAGAGATCTTGACACCGAGGAAGTTGAAGCTGCTCACTCTCTCCATTTCTGATCCCTCTATGAGGATTAGTATGTGCTTCTTCGTCTTACCCTTCCTGAAGTCCACAATCAGCTCTTTCATCGTACTGACATTGAGTGCCGGGTTGTTACTGTGGCACCATTCCACTAGTTGGCATGTCTCACTCTTGTATTCCCTCTTGTCACCACCTGAAATTCTATCAACAATGGTTGTATCATCAGCAAATTTATAGATGGTATTTGAGCTATGCCTAGCCACACAGTTATGTATATACAGAGAGTAGAGCAGTGGGCTATGCACACACCCCTGAGATGTGCCAGTGTTGATCGTCAGTGAGGAGGATATTTTATTACCAATCCGCACAGATGTGGTGGCCCAGGTTCTGCAACTTCCTGATCAGGATTGTGGAAATGATGGTATTAAATGCTGAGCTATAGTCAATGAACAGCATCCTGACCTAGGTGTTTGTGTTGTCTAAGTGGTCTAAAAACGTGTGGAGTGCCATTAAGATTGCGTCGGCCATTGACCTATTGTGGGAATAGGCAAATTGCAATGGGCCCAGGTCCTTGCTAAGGCAGGAGTTCAGTCTAGTCATAACCAACCTCTCAAAGCATTTCATCACTGTCAATGTGAGTGCTACTGGGCGACAGTCATTAAGGCAGCCCACATTATTCTTCTTAGGCACTGGTATGATTGTTGCCTTTTTGAAGCAAGTGGTAACTTCCGCCCACAGCAGTGAGAGGTTGAAAATGTCCTTGAATACTCCCACTAGTTAGTTGGCACAGGTTTTCAGAGCCTCACCTGGTACTCCATCAGGACCTCCTGCCGTACGAGAGTTTACTCTCTTTAAACACAGTCTAACATCAGCCTCTGGATGGAGATCACAGGGTCATCAGGTGCAGCAGGGATCTTCACAGATATAGTAGCGTTCTTTCTTTCAAAGCGGGCATAAAGGGTAAAAGAGAGTTGAGGGTAGATATAGGACCAATACAAAATGATGCTGGAGATACTGTAATGAGAGGTGCAGCGATGGCAGAGGAACTGAATGCGTATTTTGCATCCGTCTTCACAGTGGAAGATGTCTGCAGTATACCGGACATTCAAGAGTGTCAGAGAAGTGAAAATTATGTCTGAGAAGGTGCTCAGGAAGCTTAATGGTCTGAGGGTGGATATATCTCCTGGGGCTGATGGAATGCTGGAATAGCTGGAGAGATTGAGGAGGTATTAACAATGATCTTTCAAGAATCGATAGATTCTGGCATTGTACCAGATAACTGGAAAATTGCAAATGTTACTCTGCTATTTAAGAAGGGTGGGAGGCAGCAGAAAGGAAACTATAGGCCTGTTAGCATGACATCAGTGGTTGGGAAGTTGTTGGAATCGATTGTTAGGGATGAGATTATGGAGTACCTGAGGGCACATGACAAGTTAGGCCAAAGCCATCATGGTTTCCTGAAAGGAAAATCCTGCCTGACAAACCTACTACAATTCTTTGAGGAAATTACAAGCAGGGTAGAGAAAGGAGATGCAGTACACATGGTGCCCTTGGATTTTCAGAAGGCTTTTGACAAGGTGCCGTACATGAGGCTGCTTAGCAAGATAAGAGCCCATGGAATTACAGGGAAGTTAGTAGCAGTGGTGGAGCATTGGCTGGTCGGCAGAAACCAGAGACTGAGAATAAATTGGGAATTACAGAGAGTGGGAATATTTTGACTGATTGCTGCCGGTTACCAGTGGAGTCTACCAGTGGAGTCCAACAGTGTTGGGACCATTGCTTTTAACAATGTATGTCAATGATTTGGATTACGGTTTTAATGGATTATTGGCTAAACTTGCTGATGATACAAAGATAGGTGGAAGAGTGAGTAGTGTTGAGGAAACAGAGAGCCTGCAGAAAGACTTAGATAGTCTAGGGGAATGGGCAAAGAAGTGGCAAATGAAACACAATGTTGGAAAGTGAATGGTCAAGCACTTTGGTGGAAGAAATAAACAGACAAAATATTATTTAGATGGGGAGAGAATTCAAAATGCAGAGATGCAAAGGGACTTGGAAGTCCTTGTGCAAGATACCCTAAAGGTTAACCTCCAGGTTGAGTCAGTTGTGAAGAAAACGAATGCAATGCTGGCATTTATTCCTAGAGGTATAGAATATAAGAGCAGGGATATGATATTGAGACTCTATGAGGCACTCGTGAGACCACACTTGAAGTATTGTGTGCAGTTTTGGGTTCCTTATTTTAGAAAGAATATACTGACCTTGGAGGGGGTTCAGAGAAGATTCACGAGAATGATTCCAGGAATGAAAGAGTTACTGTATGATGAACGTCTGGCAACTCTTGGGCTGTAGTCCCTGGAGTTCAGGAGAATGGGGGGGGATCTCATAGAAACATTCCGAATGTTAAAAAGCCTGAACAGATTAGATATGGCAAAGTTATTTCCCATGGTAGGGGACTCTAGGAAAAGAGGGCACTACTTCAGGATTGAAGGATGTTCTTTTAGAACTGAGATGCGGTATTAAATCTGTGGAATCTGTTGCCATGAGCGGCTATGGAGTCCAAGTCATTGGGTGTATTTAAGGCAGAGATAGATAAGTTCTTGATTATCCAGGGCATCAAAGCGTATGGGGCGAAAGCAGGTGAGTGGGGATGACTGGAAGAATTGGATCAGTCCGTGATTGAATCGCAGAGCAGAGTCGCTGGGCCGAATGGCCTACTTCTGCTCCTATATCTTCTGGTCTTCTGGTCTTATGGCCATTGGAGAGTGTAGGATATAAAAGATGCAGGTTCTATTTGTGAGTCTGAAATCTAGAATAGAGATGTAATTTACTGCTAATGCATAACTGGCCAGGCAGCATCTATCAACAGAGAACAGGGAAAGGTTAGAGATGCAATAGATGTTAAAATGCACAGTAAGTGGAAAGGGGACAACAATAGAATGTGGTGAATACAGGAGAGGTGAAGTAGCGGGCATAATGGATCAGGAAAAAGGGAATGGTTGAATAATTGTGCTGGGGTCTGGGCCATTTTTAATCAGGATTTTCTCACACTTGCAATCTATCAATGAGATTCTACAAAAGAAGAAAATAGTTCCTTGCTGGTAAGTCCATCCGTTTCTTTCTGTTAGGACAACAGACTGTGTCAAAGTATACTGTATATATATTAAAGCAGTGTTAATTGCAATGGTGTTCCTATTGAACATGAAACAGTAGAGCACAGTACAGGCCCTTCAGTCCAAGATGTTACATCAATCTTTTAACCTACTCAAAAATCAATTTATCTCTTTCCTCCCATATAGCCCTCCATTTTTGTTCATTCATGTACCTATCTAAATTGCTTTAATGGATCTGCCAGTACCACCAGTTGTATTTTCCACGTACTTATCATTCTTCGCGTAATACCTAACTCTGGCATCCCTCCGATACTTTCTTCAATCATCTTAAAAGAATGCCCTCTTGCATTATCACTGTTGCCGTGGTGAAAAGGCACCTGCTATCCATTCTATCATCTTGTACACCTCTTTTGGTGGAACATTCCAACATCACATTGAAATTATATGGGTGCTTTTTTACACGTTATCAGTGTTATGCTACTTCTTCAGTCGGTCACAATCACCAGAAAAAAAGATGCAGGAAAGACAAGTGACTGTCAAGGAAGGTTTATGTGCTACTAAAAGAACACAAGGGTTATCTATTGTTTAAGATAGATGCCAGAGAGAGAGGCAAACAAAGAAGCAGGAACGGTTTCTAGGTAACAGCTGCCTAGCTAGGACATTGGTGCATCGTCGTGGAATATCATTGACAACCAGAGGAGGTCTGTATTGAAATCTGGAATATTCTAATTTTCAAGGTGTAAACTGAACTTGCTGCTGTAAGTCTTTTGAAAATTATTACTGGTACATCATCTGAAATAGTTCTTCCTCAGGGTAACTGTACATTATCATTAAAACGGATACTATTTATTCCAGGTGCAGTTTACCACTTGAATAGACACATAATATTGACCAGAACTGGATAAGGTCTGAATATTTATTAGCCCATGCCTTTGACCATTGTTACTGAACCTCAGCAAACTTCTCTAATTCAAAGTAAAAACACACAAAATGGAAGGTCCTTTGTGTAATATAACACTCCTACAATCTTTTAATGCTTCTACCTCAAATCAGAGATGATTTGTATTATATTATGGCAGAGCAGTCAATTTAAATCTGTATCAGTTGATGGGAATGCAGAAGTTATTCCTTCAAAATATGAGGTTAACATGAAGGAAATTAAGTTTATTCTCTGTTTTGGAAGTAATTTGGTTTCACTATGAAATATAACAACAGATATTGTAAGTGCGGTGCCTATTCTGAATATTAAAACTTCTTGTTGCAGGAGTATGCATTGCACAACCCTATGAACTGACGGTAATGAAAGACTTTTTCATCGACCTTCGACTTCCATACTCAGCTGTTCGCAATGAACAAGTGGAAGTTCGAGCAGTCCTTTACAATTATCATACTTCAGAAATTCAAGTAAGTTTGGCAATGATATTCGATATCCTAAAGACTTTGGTCACATGGAGATCATTGGAAATCCTACGATGAATGTAATGGAGTTGTGTAATGGGGTGTGGAATAATTTAAGTGAATAGTGTTGCATTTATAACAATGGTCCAAGGTCAGAAGTGTAACAGGATGAAGAGAAGTTGCAGGAGAGGGATCAGAGATTGAATGTGAAGGGGTAAAAGATTTAAATTTTCTGGAAGGTCATACAAACTGACAAGATCATGTTGTCTTGTGTTCACCATTGGTGGGGTGGAGGAAACAATAGATGTACAAGAAAGCAAGCCTCAGTGATATGCATTTTTGAAGCTGTAAGGTGTGAAAAGGACAGATGATAGTCTGAAGGGCATGAAAGGATCTGAACAAACAAATGTAAATTGGAATCTCTGAGAATGCAGGCCAGTGGACAAAATGGCTACAGCAGGACAGGAGATGTTAAACAGAGATGAAGGATAGAGAATAGGAAGCAGGTCAGGGGAATGTTGAAACGGTTGACGAGGACAGTGATACATCAAGAGGATATAGAAATGCTTTTAAATGAAATGGTGAGACAGATATTAGACAAAAGTCAATGTACATAAATATGATATTATAGAAATATAAAAAAAATTGAGTGGTAAAATAGGGTAAATGCAAGCAGGCTTTCTCCAGAGGTTGTGTGGGACTAAAACTAGAGGTCATGGGTTAAGCATAAAAGGTCAAAAATTTAAGGGGAACATGACGGGAAGTGTCACTCAGATGGTTGTGAAAATGTGGAGCATGTTGCCAGTGCAGTGAACTTGATTTCAACGTTTAAGAGAAGTTTGAATAGGTACGTGGATGGTACCTATTTGAGAGTAAGGGAGAAGGAGATTATCATTAAATAACAGAGGGTGCTTGATGTATTTCATACACATTCGAGTTCTAAATGCATTAAATGAAGAAGGAATCGTGACAAGCAAAGAGACATTGGGAATAGGTAATTCAGCATTATTCTACTGGCATACAAGTCATGCGCAGGCAATAAGAGATCATCAAGGTTAAAGTTAGTCCCGAGCCTTATAGGCTCATCAGGCTGGTCCTTATGCTGGTTTCTGTGGTGTGAAATGACTGAGAGTACGAGACTTCCCCCCCCCCCGCCCCCCCAATAGGACGCCAGTCTATCGCGAGGTTAATCCCCAGAATTTCGCCGGTACCCATTTTCAGTTGGCTGGACTGGAACAGTGTGTGGTTCAGTGCCTTGCTCAAGGACCCAACACGTTGCCTCAGCTGGGACTCGAACTCATGACCTTCAGATCGCTAGTCCAATGCCTTAACCACTTGGCCACGCGCCACACAATAAGAGATTGGAATGGACCTTATTGGGAGTGGTGTATGTTTGGTGGATAAAATTGTGACAATTAATATGTGAATATTTGTCGAGAAAAATAATGCTAATATATTGACAGTTGAAGAGAGCAGAAATAAGGTATATGAAGGTTGAAATGTGATAGAAGGTCTAGTTATATTTAGAAGAAAAGCTTACTATGTCTCATTGAATTACATCCTATGTTTCACAAAGAAGTAGGCTTGCAGAAAGCTGGAAGCATGCTGTTCTAAATAGTCATTGATTTGGGAGGAAGCAGGGAAATGGAAAATAGCAAATGTTATATCCATGTTCAAGAAATGGTGCAAGAGTACTTGTAACTACAGACCCTTCAGATTAACATTAGTGACACAATTTCATTTGAATGTATGAGGAACAAAAATATAAAATAGAGCACAACATTATAAAGACAATTCAGGAAATAGAAATCTAGAGGTATGTGTGCATCAAACGTTGCACCCACCCTGAACACTATTCCGAAAACAGATGATCTGGTGATTTCTTGCATTCTTTGCAGCAGCTTGCTAAATGTAAATTATTTGCCAACTTTTTTGAAATTGCAGTAGTGATCACATCTAAAAAGTAATATAATGCCTGTAATTGGTTCTGGGATATGCTGTATTTGTTCATTAAAGTAATCATTGTGTATTTTGCGGGTAACTAGTTGGTTGTTGGATCCCTGGTGAAGACCTCAGGTTCTGCACCATGGATTCTGTTGTCACTGGACTCAAGTCTCCAGATGTTGACCAAACAGTGAAGAACATGGGCGCAGAAGCCATTCGGTACTTGGGACCTTGGATTCTGTAGTTCTGTGTGCTATTCCTGGATGCAAACGCTGCTGTGAATTAGATATCTTCAGTTCAAGGACCCGCCAACTAACGGGTAGTTACCTATCTTACGGAATCCCTGCTTGCTATTTTCCCATAGGTGTTCTGTAACTTAAAACTGCTGTATAGATTCAAATATTTTTGTAAAGCTGAGCAAAACATTGCATGCTCATTAACAGAGTTGAGAGACAACAGGAATGTGAGAATATTTTATTGGCTTCTAACACGAGTACTGAGTATGAGGTTCACTCTGCATGCTGCACTTGATTCTATGCTATTATACAAATTTCAGGCCAAAAAGTTAAAGTCGAAGTCCATCTCATCTTAATAAAATAGGGATAGACCATGCAGTCATTGAGCCTGTCTGGGAAACAGGTCTTTGTCTCACAGTGTCTGTGTTGGTAATTAACTACCTGCTTGTGCTAATCATTCGTTAATCCCATTTCGTTTCTCTCCACATTTTCATCAAATCCTCCCGGATTCTACGACACACCTACATGATAAGGGCAATTTCTGTGGCCAATTAATCTACCAGCCAGTGTGTCTGTGATGTGGGAGGAATCCTGAGTCCCAGGGAAAAGCCTTGAAATCACAGGGAGAATGTGCAAGCTCTGCACAGAAAGTAACCATGTTGAAATTGGTCCGAGGTCTCTGGCAGTGTGAGGAAGCAGCTCTACAGATTGTGCCACCGCGTCACCGTTGTCAGTTCCCTATGTGCTTTGATCCCATTGTATTCTGAAAATCTGTCAATTCAGCTTGGAATCAACTCTGCCATGCAACTCACGGTAGCCAATTCCAAAGATTCACAAGTCTTTTTCTTTCTTTTCTTTCTTTTTCAATCTTTTTATTAATATCAAAATGTTAAACATAACATAGTATTAATACAATGTTATTGGGATTACATTGTTAATAATTAACATATATAAATATAAACTCAGTTGGCACACAGGTATTAAACCTCCCAAAATCATATAAAATACAAATATAATATACAAAAAAAACAGAAATAGCATGAAAAGGAAGAAAAAAAAATAGCCCCCAAAAATGCTAATCTAAACAAGTCTTTGAGAGAAACAATTTCTTTCTACAATGCTAAAATAGTGGATCTCTGATCCCAGGCTTATGCCTCTTTCCAGCCAGTGCACACCGCATCCATCCTGGGATGTAGCTCTAGAACCTTGTCTTACAATCCTCAGCCAGTTCTACAAATCTTTTCCTTTAAGACTACTTGCTGATCCCAGACTAATGAACATCTATTAGAAGAATTTAATCATTAGTTGCTTGAGATTACCGGATTGAAAATAGATCTTCTACTATCAACCATCTGTCATTAAACTATTTTTATGCTGCTATATTCACTTTTAAGTATTATGTAATATGGCTATATGTAAATACATATGGATTCTTCAAATCTTAGGGCAACACAATATGCTTTTCAGTCAGTTTTGGATTGCTTGAAGATTAGTGCAGAGACACAGTAGTGTAGTGGCTAGCAAAATGCTATTACGGTGCTAGCAATCTGGATTCAAATCCACCCCTGTTTGTAAGGAGTTTCTACATTCTCCCTGTGACTGTGGATTTACTCCAGGTACTCTGATTTCTGTCCACATTCGAAAGACATATGGGTTAGTAGGGTTTTTGGTCATGTGGGTCTGTTACTGTGCTGTATATCTAAACCTACTCATGATTGAAATGTGGAAAGCACGAAGCAAATGCACACACAGCAAGATCCCACAGACTGCAATGTGGTAATGGGTGGATAAATTGCTTTCATGATGTTGTTTGAAGCAAACATATTGGTCGCAGAACTGTCCTGCTTTCTTCAAATTAATTGCAAAGGAATCTCTTACCAAGGACACATGCTAACTTCCTTTAATGCTATATCGAGTAAAAGCTTTTCACTACATAGTGATGTCATTATAGCACTGAGAGGAGTATTTTTTTACATTTTCTGCTATTACATTTTTGGTACTTTTAAAATTCCAGGTTCGTGTTGAGTTTCCATACAATGAGAATCTGTGCAGCAATGCAAAACCAACAAGACGATATTCTATTAAAACCACTATTCCTGAGCAATCATCCACTGTGGTGCCTTACGTTATAGTTCCATTGACTCAGGGAGAAATAATGATTGAAGTCAAGGCCTCAGTTATGAATGTCTTTGTGACTGACGGAGTAAAAAAGCCTCTCCTAGTAGTGGTAAGTTCAAAATAATTAAACTTCTAACATCCAGCAACATAAGTGATTATGAAAGATTTGTTTCACATCAGGTCAGATGTCTGAAATAGTATTGAACTGCTGATGCAGAGCTTTGGATTGCTCAGAATCTGAATTTGAAAGGTGCAAACATTTGAACAAACTTGAACATTTGATTGTATTCCTGGGAACATAATTGGGGAGTGGGCAGAAGGATAATCCAGCAGTTGCTAAGTATTTTGTTAAATTCACTGTTAATGAATAAACAGTATTTCTAGCCTGTGATGATGAAGGAATGGTGAAATATTTCAAAGTCTGATGATATGGAACCTGCAGAAGATGATGGACCTGTGTGGCTCCTTCCAGTGTCTTATACACTAGTGTTGAATCGGTTTGAAGGGGATTCTGAAATCTATTATCAGTCAACTCTGAGCTCTCACACATATAAACTGAGGTGTATTACATGGAAAGTTGCATAGAGTGCAGAGTAAATAACTCTTACAGTAAATGAACACCTAAAAGAAACCAAACTTTTACATATTTACTGTATTCTTTCTTTCTGTAGCCAGAAGGAGTAAAGATTGAACTCCCGGCATATAATCATTATTTGGAACCCAAAGGTAAGTGTCCACTATGTTGAAACCCCTCAAGATATGCAGTTGTCAGTAACAACATACTCTATTTAAATTGTCCCTCAATTTTGTTTCAAACCAAATTTTATACTGGAGATAAAAATAATGTTAGGGCAAATGACCAATAATTTAGTCAGAACAGATAGAAAGAGCAACTGTAACTGGAACAAATCTTCAGTCGTAACTGTGGAGAGAGAAATGAAGTTGATTCTTATGTTGGTACTATTTGGTGCAAATGAGGAAAAGACAAAGGAATCAGGATTTAAGATGCAGAGCAAGCCAAAGAGAGGTCATATAATAGAGCAAAAATTAGTGGGAAGTTAGAAGATTGAGAAACATTTAAAAACCAGCAGAAGGCAACTAAAAATATCATAAAGGAAAAGATAGAATATGAAGGTAAGCTAGCCAATAATATTAAAGAGGATACCAAAAGTTTCTTCAAATACATAGTCTAAAGAGAAATGAGAGGAGATATTGGTAGTAATGGGGGACAAGGAAATGGCAGACCAACTGAATAAGTATCTTGCATCAGTCTTCACTGGGTGCCAGAGATTCCAGAGTGTTGGGGGCAGAAGTGTGTGAAGTTGCCAATGCTAGGGAGAAGGTTCTTTGAAAACTGAAAGGTCTGAAGATAGATAAGTCGCCTGGACTAGATGGTATATACCCCAGGGTTCTGAAAGAGGTGGATGAAGAGATTAGCAATGATCTTTCAAGAATAAGTTGACTCTGGCATGGTTCCAAGGAGTGGAAAATTGCAAATGTCATCACTCTTTAAGAAGGGAGAGAGGCAGATGAAAGGAAATGATAGGCCAGTTAGTCTGACCTCAGTAGTTGGGAAGATGTTGGAGTCGATTGTTAAGGATGTGGTTTCAGGGTACTTAGAGGTGCATGATAAAATAGGCTGTAGTCATCGTTGTTGAGTGGCTCGCCGAGCTAGCTTGTTAGCTTGCAGGCATTTCATTACCCAGCTAGGCAACTTCAAATGAAAAAGAAGGCCGTAGTCAGTGCTGTTTCCTAAAGGAAAAAAATTGCCTCACAAATCCATTGTAGTTCTTTGAAGAAACAACAAGCAGGATACAGTCGGTGGATCTTGTGTACCAGTATTTTTAGAAGGCCTTTGACAAGGTGCCATACATGAGGCTGCTTAACAAGGCAAGAGTCCATAGTATTACAGGATGCATACTAGCATGGATAAAGCAGTTAATAAGGGCAGCCTTTTCGGGTTGGCTGCTGGTGACTAGTGATGCTCCACAGGGGTCTGTGTTGGGATTGCTTTTTTTAATGTTATATATCAATGACTTGGATGACAGAATTGATGGCTTTGTGCAAAGTTTGCAGATGATACGAAAGTAGGTGGAGGGGGCAGTTAGTTTGGATGAAGCAGAGATGCTACCAAAAGACTTAAGATAGATTAAGAGAATAGGCAAAGAAGTGGCAGCTGGCTTATGCCTCTTTCCAGCCAGTGGACACTGCATCCATCCTGGGAGGTAGTTCTAGAACCTTGTCTTACAATCCTCAGTCAGTTCTACAAATCTTTTTCTTTAGGACTACTTGCTGATCCCAATCTAATGAACATCTATTAGAAGAATTTAATTATTAGTTGCTTGAGATTACCGGATTGAAAATAGATCTTCTACTATCAACCATCTGTCATTAAACTATTTTTATGCTGCTATATTCACTTTTATATATTATGTAATATTGTTATATGTAATTACATATAGATTCCTCAAATCTTAGGGCAACACAATATGCTTTTCAGTCAGTTTTGGATTGCTTGAAGATTAGTGCGGAGACACAGTAGTGTAGTGGATGCTTTCTGTGGTGCATCAATAAAAATTGGTGAGGTTGAAAGGGAATATGCTAAATTTCTTTAGTCTCCTGACTCTCTTCATGCATGCAGCATGTGGACGGACTCCAAGTCTTTCTCTGTGGGAACGATGTGTTATTTATTCCAAACAACAACAGGAATTAGATTATATCAGTCAGTGTGTTGTGTGGACAAGGAAAACTTAGACTATTGATGCATTATATTGAAGAATTCCTCATTTTAGACATTACAGCAATGTGATATTCATCAATGTGAAAAGTTTGCTGGTTCTCCAAGGAAGAGGATGCAGTGTCTTTTTAGCTCAGAGTCCTGGGTGCAATTCAATTAAATTTTGCATTCAATTAAATTTCAGTTTTGGCCGTGGAGATGGTGAATAAAATGAGTTCATTAGAATGGCTCTGAGCCCCTGTACCATCATTTATCCAGAGTATTTCTTGTGCATTTTTAGCATGGTTGGACTGAGAAATATTTCTGCTATATTCTCTGTGGGATTGTTGTCACTGATTAACTGAACTCTGAAAGCCTGCACTCATTCTCTATCATATTTTATTTACCTGTGCACAAGGAGAACAGCATGGGTTCTGTCACCCTTACTATTCTAAAGCTCGAACAAATAAATGATATTTTTATACAGAAATTGACTTTATACAGAATTTTCATTAAAAATTGACTGGTTGGATACAGATACTGACTAAATGTGAATCTTGTAGGTGTTCAAATACCTTATTTGCATAATCAATCACAAATCACACTGTGATAATACAGGTATTAATAACCAACAGAATCTCCATGTTAAAGGCCAGTAACACTCAGATTTAGTAAAGTAACTGACCTTAAGTGTAATCCTAGAATCCTTTGTTTGCATTCTTATCTTGAATCCGTATTCCAAATGGCTTTGGCCCTGTACTGTGCAAAAGGGCACTATGCTTTTGAAAGGCCTTTCTTAAAAGACCTTTTTTGCTTGGGATGACTGCACACTATCTATAAACTACCCTGCCTTGTCACGACTTCCACAGGATTTACAAGTGACTAGTTTTGGGGTTCATTAGAAATGGGAACATTACTGAACATCTCTCTGATGGTCCTTTACCAAGTAAGAAAATGGAACAGACTGAACAGCCTTTATTTAGGGATAGGTTCTCTCAGTCTGCTTTTATTATACCTCCAATAGTTCTACTTTGGTCAAAGAAAGATTTTACATGCTTAGTAATAGTCATAGTCATAGTCATAGTTATAGTCATACTTTATTAATCCCGGGGGAAATTGGTTTTCGTTACAATTGCACCATAAATAATAAATAGTAATAGAACCATAAATAGTTAAATAGTAATATGTAAATTATGCCAGGAAATTATGAAATAAGTCCTGCTGAGTTCCTCCAGCGTGTTGTGCGTGTTACTTACAGGGATTTCTGATTTATAGCACAAAGAGGGGAAAATCAAACCTACCAACTTTAGTTTTCCTTAAACAAAGAGGTTCTGCAGATGCTGGTATTCCAGAGTAACATTTACAAAATGCTGGATAAAGTCAGCAGGTCAGGCAACATCTGTGAAAAGGAATGAAGAGTCAACATTTCAGGCTGAGAACCTTCATCAAGTCAGTCCTGATAAAGGATCTTGGCCTGAAACGTCAGCTCTTTATTCCTTTCTATTTTATGTGTGTCACTTCAGTTTACCTTCTTTGGCTTATCTTGTGAACACTTGCGATAAACTAAAGTACTAAACTACAATACTGTAAACTGCAGGAAGATTGGTCACTCTAAAAGATGACAAAAGTGATTTAAGAAGATATAAAAACATTCAAATAGTTGGCAGAAAAATAAGTAACAGTGCAGGAAAATAGGAGGAGCTGGCTAGTCAGTCCATCAAACCTGTCTCACAGTTCATGGTTGCTCTGCCCCAACTTCATCTCCTCTTCTGTGTCACTTCCCACAATTCCTGATTCCTCAATCTTTCAAAACTTTACCTACTGCCTCTTAAAATACTCTCGATAATCAGTCCATAAAGAGCTCTGTAAATTCGTCACTGTCTGGAAAAGTAACAATTAGATTTTTGTTAAATTACAGATCATAGGCATCATTGGCAATCAGTATTTATTGCTTATTCTTTATTGTCCTTGAGAAAAGTAATCTTGAGTTCCTGCATTCCTGGTGATGAAGATACGTCCAAGTGTAGTTATGCTGGAAGTTATAAGATTTGGAGTCAATGATAATGTGAGTTTTGGATGATATAGCAGTATACTAAGAATATATTATGAATAAATAAATATATTCTTCCTTCAACTTAGGCAAAACTCAAACATTTGATGTTGCCATCGATGCCCCACATGACATGGTTCCGAATGCAGAGCCACTGACACTCATCAGCGTTCAAGGTAAGTGGTTAATGCTGATAGACTCAGTCCTCTAAAAACTGGAGACAAATATATTTCTAGATTCTACCTGACTTGTGCATGTTGGAACATTCAGAGTTGCCTATCTTCTGTTTTCCATCCCCAACATAACACTAGAACAGGACTTGAACAGAGATTTTTAAAATGGAGTGAAAATTTAAGATTGCCCTTCACAAGATAAAATTATTGTCCGTCAAATTCAAATGCACACAGTGGCATTTTTCTCTTTAATCTGATTAGAACATGGTTTGTAACTAGCTTAGCTTTTGCTTTTGTTTTTCCTTATCTTGGTGACCTGTTTACTTCTCACTTTAAAATGATGTCCACACTAGACCGGATAATTTTGAAAATGCCAGTTTCGAGTAAAAACGACAGGGTACGCGTTTTTCAAAATATCTCTGTCCACACTAAAATGGATATTTGGGCGAATCTACTCCTACTGGGCATGCGCAGACACATCTACAGGAAACAAGTGAAGAGGAAACGGTATAATAATACTTACGTTTCCGTGGTGGCATTGTGCTATTTCCATTGGTCAAAAACTAGAGTACCAACAACAGCGAAAGAAAGTTTTCAACAATGTCTTCAAGGAAAACCTCCACTGGAAAAATCAGACCGGACTTCTTCATTTAGACAGACAATGAAGTCGAGCTGTTTCTGTGAGTTACAAACAACTACAAAGTCAGCAGAGCAGTGGAGAACGTCGAGATGTTTAATTCCAAACAAACCATTAACGTAGACAATAAAGTAAATAACACACGCATGAAGCCGTCCTCTGCCCGAGATCAACAAGAGATTGTAATCTTCTGCTGCCAGACCTGCACAGTATTTCTGACTTTAATTTTTAAAAAGAGACTCAATCAAATCAATTTAGGGGATCTAGTCAAAAAAGCTCACTTTACAATTTAACTCTCACACCGTTCACACCGACTGTGCGTCATAACAGCTATCCAGCAGTGCTTGCACAGTACCAAGCAGAAGCAGAAAAAGCATTGTTGTGGTGTTGTCATGACAGCATTTTCAGATATCTCTGTTTACCCCATCATCACAGCAACGCCAAACAATCGTTTTCAACTTTACACACTCTGGAGAGTGTTTTAGAAAAGCTCCGTTTTCAGGGGATGAAAATGCCATTTCAGTGTGGACGGAGGGACAAAATGAAGAGAAAAAGCTTCATTTTCAAAATTATCCGGTGTAGTGTGGACATAGCCCAGGTTCTACTTTGGTTAAGAAACATTTTTCACTCTCATTCTTCTTCTCGCTAGAAATCTGTCATGTGGTCATTATTTAGACAAGTATCCTTGTGGGATGAAAAATATCAGAATAACATTTCCTAGGGATACATTCCAAGTATGTAGCTCAGAAAAATATTAATTCCAGACACTTTGACAAGGTCCAGCATGGTAGGTTGGCTGACAGGGGATCCAGGATGAGCTGTATACAAAATTGACTTGGTGGTAGTGGAGGACTGTTTTTCATTTTGGAGGTCCATGGTTATATTCGAAGCAAGGACCTGTGCTGTGTCATCTATTTTAATGATGAGGATCAGAATGGTTAGTAAGTTTGCAGATGACACCAAGATTAGCATTGAAGGATATTCAAGGTCACAATAGGATCTACAAACTGGGAAAGTCAACCAAAAAAATTGCAGATGGAATTTAACTCAGATGTGTAAAGTGTTGGAGTTTGGTCAGTTAAACCAAGACAGGACTTATGTGTTGAACCCTGGTCATTGTTCACTGGCTAATGTTGTAAAGTGATGTTCTAACTGCTCCACTACCATGCCTATAAGGATATCCATCAGCTTTCATTGCTCGAGGGTTTTAATTAAAAAAAACACATGAATCTAGTTTCTCCAAATAAGATCAAACCACAAGCCACATTAATAGCTTCATAAACCTGCTTTTTGTCCTTTCCAATTTGATGACATAATTTCCTGCAGCAGGATTACCATAACTGTACGCTATTCTTCAAATATATCCTAATCAACTTCTTGTACAGCTGTAATGCAGTGTCCGAATCCTGACCAATAAAGTCAAATGTGCCAGGCTCCTCCTTCACCACCTTGTCTACATCTGTCACCACTCTCAAGGAACTAAGTATCTGCACTCCCAAGTCTCTTCTACAACACTCCCCAATACCCTACCAATTAAGTTCTGGCCTGGTTTGAAGTACAGAGCTATTTTAAAACATGAGCAGCATATGTAAGGTGAATAGTCACAATCTAGTACGAAAGGGCTTTGGATTAACATAAAAGGGGAAGACTTAGAAAGAACATGGGGGAAAAACTTTTTCAAATGAAGGATGGTGGGTACATGAAACAAGCTACCAGTGGAAGTGGTGGAGATAGATAAAGTTACAAAATTTGAAGGTCCTTTAGACAGACACATGGAGAGGAAAAGGTGTAGCCATAGTCATAGTCATAGTCAGACCATAGTTAGAGGGATGTAGACCAAACACAGACAAATGAACCAGCTCATGCAGACAGCTTGATGGGCCTGGATGAGTTAGGTCAAAGGGTCTGTTTCCATGTGGTCTAACTCTGATTCCTGAAATGAATGTTTTGCTTCATGCTTTGTATTGCAAACTACCAATAATCACTTTACCAGTCTTACCATCAAACACCTAGGACTGTTGATGTATAGAGAGATTTTAGGGAGCAGTTTCTTAGCTCCCTGAAAGTGGCAACGTACAGTACATTGATAGATTTGAGAAAAAGGCCTTTGGTATACTTAATTTCATAAACTGAAGCATTGAGCCAAAGAGTTGGATGTCACATTGAAGGTGCACCTAAGATTGTTAGACAGCACTTGGAGTGTTGAATGTGCTTCTGAATGCCATAATAAGGGAAGGATAAGAACAACAAATTGTAGAAGAGATTTTACCTGGAATGTAGAGATATAGATGGACTGTGTTTAGTCTCAGTGGAACGTAAGGATATAGTTTTAAGGAGAGATTAGATGGACTATGTTTAATCTCACTGGAATGAAGGGATATAGTTTTAAGGAGAGATTAGATGGACTGTGTTTAATCTCACTGGAATGTAGGAGGCTGAGGATTGATCCAATAAATTTTAAAAAATAGGAGTGTTATCAGCAGGGATAGATAGTCGAACTTCCTGTTCCCAGGATGGAGGTCTAAAGCTAGAGGGCACCGGTTTAATATGAAAGGGATATAGTTAATTATTGACGGGTAGGTTTTGTACACATAGATGGTTTCTATTGACGATGAGTTGCCAGAGAAGGTTGATATTATTCATTATTATCGTCATTATGTGCCATGTCGTATTGCATGGGTAATCATGTTCTATGACCATGATTGTTCTTGGGAAATTTTTATGCAGAAGGCATTTGCCACTTGCCTTCATCCAGGCAGTGTCTTTACAAGATGCGTGACACCAGACATTATCAATACTCCTCAGAGACTACTTTGTGTCAGTGGTCACATAACCAGGACTTGTGACATGCAACAGCTGCTCATACGACCATCCACCACCTGCCCACCTGGCTTCATGTGACCCTAATCAGGGTAGGAGCAGGTGCTACACCTTGCCCAAGGGTGACCTGCAGGCTAGCAGAGAAAAGGAGCAAAGGAGCAGCCTACTTCTCCTTTGGTAGAGGCATACCTCCACCCCGCCACCCATATTATTAGTATTACAATATTTAAAACGTCTTTCAAACAGCACCAGGGATATATTTTATGACCCGACCATTACTATTCCCCTTCATATCTTCCTTTAGCTCTCTGTTCTTTCTGATAAGAAAATTCTGTTTTCTCAATAACGTTTTAGGATCTTTCACAAAATATGAAAAGAAATCAGAGTTTTATCATGAGAAGTTATGTTTTGGTGTGTACAATCAGTGGTCTGTCTGCTTGGCAAAGAATTTTTTTATCGCTGCAGTCTTTATGATCTGTATGTCTTTGCTAAGTAAATGCTGTTGCAGTGGTCAACACTGCCACTTGATCCATCTTGTCTTTGATATTTTTCCAGAGAGTTTTTGCATGACCTCCATGAAAGCAGCAAACAAATCAGTCTGCAAATTCCTGCTATCCTGAATTTTATGTATTTATTTTCTCAAAAGTTGATTTATTTTCATTACAAATGTTGCTATATTTGCTTTACTTCTGGAATCAACATAATCTGAAAAGGCACTGAAAAGAGATTTAACAAGAACTTTCAAAGAAGGATAGATATTTGGGACTAATGGGGATTATTTTGGTCCTGATTATCACTTCCTGTGTTTTACTTTTGCACCATTCTATAGCGAGAAATCAAATGGAGATTTCAACTAGCATAATTTATTAAATGCTGTTTATATAGTTAAAAAGATCATTATTCTACTGAAGAAAAGAGTTTCATGAAGAATCTCAAATATTTTGTTCTAGTTTCTTTTATAAAATATATGGGTTGTGGAATTACAAAATAGTACCGTACAGATGGAGATTAGTGGCCCTCTTGTCTTTGTGCTGCACTCTAGATAGAGTTATCCAATTAACCACACTCTCCCTGTTTTATACCCATGGCATCTGTATTTTTCCCTTCAGCTCTTTAAACAGTTCTCTTTTGCATCCACTAGAGCAAGTCCCAACCTGAGGTCCATAGACCCATGATTATTGGTATTGGTATATGGCATAAAATGGTATATGGTTGGAAACACTTGCTCTAAAGCAAAACCTTTCTTATCACAGCAATCCATGTGTGAGGCCTCCATCGGTCAGAGTTAACCATGGATGTTGCATCCTGGCAGTCTAGATATACAAGCCTGTGCAGAGCAATATGGAGAGCAAATTGTTGCCGACGTAGCAAACCCCCCTTCCTCCACACATCTGATGAAGACAAAGGAATGGGAAAGACCAATAGAGTTTGGCATCAGCAGTATCACAGGATTTGTTAGTCAGTGTTGAACTCAACATGGGACTGCCTTACCGACTCCAGCTCTAGATTTTTCCCTCAGCATTTACTCCCAAGGCCTTCCCCATGAGAGGGTTTAGCCACAAGGTAGCGAAGGTTTGAGATCAGAGTTTTTCTTCTCCCAGATGAGCTGCTAACCATGGCTGTCGAGTCCCATCTGCCCGAAGGCACCGGTAACCTGCTTTTACCCCTCCTGTCAGTAGAAACGGTTTTGCGGGGCTTAAGAGCTAAGCCACACATAAAGGCCTGGAGCTGGACTTGATTGTCAGAGGCTATTTGAGGTGCATGCCATTGGGAGAATTTAATAGGTAGCTGGGAGCTTGCCCCCATTACAGCCCTCCAGCTATAACAACCTTAAGTAATCCACGACGGAAAATTTGAGAAAATTCATGTAGCTTCATCAAAAAATTCTTTCCAAGAAAATGAAAGAGATTAGAATTCTATGTGTAAATGCATGGAATTTCTTTTCTTATCTTCTGAAATACCATCAGTTATACTTATCCTTGAATGAGTTGTATATTTAACAGAATACTCAAATTTATTTCATCAATGAAACAGGAGACCTTTTAGCTGAGACAATTGAAAATACTATCGACGCGATGAAACTGAAGCATCTAATCCGTGTTCCAACTGGATGTGGTGAACAGAACATGGCATCAATGACACCAGTGCTGATTGTTACAGTGTACCTAGACAAAACCAATCAGTGGTTGAAGCTGGGAGTGGACCTTAGAGCAAATGCAGTGAAGAGTATTCAACAAGGTACAGAGCATCACTGATTTATGTACATTGAGTAAAATAAAAAAGCATTGTTAAAAAAATACTATGTAAACTGGTTGAATTTTAAGTATGACCATAGATGTTTGCTTTGAGCATCTGGCATCACATGTATAAGGCAACAATGATTCAAGTTGATAATGTTGTTGATAAGGTGTTGATTTTTTTTTATAAAAATAGATTGTCAATAAAAGCTGAAGATTGTGGTAAAGTGAATTCTCCATCAGAGACTGAAAGGATGTGTTGACATTGGAGAGGGTCCAGAGGAGGTTCATGAGGATAATTTCAGGAATGAAGGGGTTAACATATGAGGAACGTTTGGCATCTTTGCACCTGTATTCGATAGAATTTAGAAAAATGCAGGAAGATCCCACTGAAACTTACCAAATGTTGAAAGGACTAGATCGGGTGGATGTGGAGAGAATGATTCCTACGGTAGGGGTATCCAAAACTAGAAGGCATAGCCTCAAAACTGTTTGGCAATCCTTTATAACAGAAGTAAGAAGGAAGATTTTTAGCCAGAGAGTAGTAAATCTATGGAATGCTCTGCTACAGACTGCGGTGGAGGCCAACTACATGAGTATATTTAAGGCGGAATTTGATCATTTCCTGATCAGTCAGTGCATCAAAGGATATGGTGAGAAGGCAGGTGTATGGGCTTGAGTGGGATCCAGGATCAGCCATGATGGAATGATGGAGCAGACTCGGGCTGAAGGGCCAAATTCTGTTTCTATGTCTTGTGTTCTTATGGTCTTCTAGACTTATGGACATTATTAAAATTAATAGATGTTGGGATTAAGCAAGGAATTTGAGATTTAGGATCAGCTGTCATCTGGCATGCCAGACAGGACAAAAAAAAACAAAATTGCGCTGGATCCAAGGGAAAGGCAAATTGGATCCAAAATTGTTAGGGAGCAAAATGTAATGGTTGCTTGGCAATTTGTAGTCTTTTGTGCTGTTACCTCTAGGATTTCAGAGTGTAGCAATCCTTTGCTTCTGCAATATATGTTAATGATATAAATCTAAATGTCAGGGCAATTTGTGACCACTAGGTCACTGAAGACTTAAGATGGAAAAGGGAAAGAGTATACTGGCATTGACAAATAGGAACTACAAAGGGAAAACAAGTATCTGTTTAAAAAGTGACATCTGAGAACATGATATTTCAAAATGATCAAGGTGTCAGGGTGAAGGATAATAACAGTAATTGCAGGACAGGAAACAAATTAGGATCCATTTGAGACTCATAAAATAGGCTGCAGGGGGGATGAACTATGAAGATCACAGGCATGAGGAGATGACAAATGTATCTGTGCAGCTGAGGTGAAGTCAGAGGGCAAAGTGTTAGAGTAAAGCTAATTCACAATATTGTTTGAATATGTAAATACTTTAATAAATGTATACTTCTAAATAGTCATAGTCATACTTTATTAATCCTGGGGGAAATTGGTTTTCGTTACAGTTGCTCCATAAATAATAAGTAGTAATAGAACCATAAATAGTTAATAGTAATATGTAAATTATGCCAGTAAATTATGAAATAAGTCCAGGACCAGCCTATCGGCTCAGGATGTCTGACCCTCCAAGGGAGGAGTTGTAAAGTTTGATGGCCACAGGCAGGAATGACTTCCTATGCCGCTCAGTGCTGCATCTCGGTGGAATGAGTCTCTGGTTGAATGTACTTCTGTGCCCACCCAGTACATTATGTAGAGGATGGGAGACATTGACCAAGATGGCATGCAACTTAGACAGCATCCTCTTTTCAGACACCACCGTCAGAGAGTCCAGTTCTATCCCCACAACATCACTGACCTAACGAATGAGTTTGTTGATTCTGTTGGTGTCTGCCACCCTCAGCCTGCTGCACCAGCACACAACAGCAAACATGATAGCACTGGCCACCACAGACTCATAGAACATCCTCAGCATCGTCCGGCAGATGTTAAAGGACCTCAGTCTCCTCAGGAAATAGAGACGGCTCTGACCCTTCTTGTAGACAGCCTCAGTGTTCTTTGACCAGTCCAGCTTATTGTCAATTCGTATCCCCAGGTATTTGTAATACTCCACCATGTCCACACTGACCCCCTGGATGGAAACACGGGTCACCGGTACGTTAGCTCTCCTCAGGTCTACCACCAGCTCCTTAGTCTTTTTCACATTAAGCTGCAGATAATTCTGCTCACACCATGTGACAAAGTTTTCTACCGTAGCCCTGTACTCAGCCTCATCTCCCTTGCTGATGCATCCAACTATGGCAGAGTCATCCGAAAACTTCTGAAGATGACAAGACTCTGTGCAGTATTTGAAGTCCGAAGTGTAAGTGGTGAGGAGAAAGGAGACAAGACAGTCCCCTGTGGAGCCCCAGTGCTGCTGATCACTCTGTCGGACACACAGTGTTGCAAGCACTCGTACTGTGGTCTGCCAGTCCTCTTGTAGTGGAGGCTGTATAATGAGTGTTTAGAAATGGAGCATATCTCATTTTGGAACATGATACAACAATCAAATTGTCAGTATATAGTAATTCAACGTGTGTGCCTGTAATTCAGAATCAAATTTTCAGAATAGAGTAACTCAACGTGAATGTGCTTTAACAAAAATTTCTACTTTCATAAGCATAGTACATAGAAATTCAGTGGGAAAGATCCAAATTTCTACAGATCTGTTTTCCCAGCATTTTGTTACTGTTTGGAATCTACCGAATTCGTAATTCTCGTATTTTTTTTTACCCAGGTTATACCCAAGAATTGGCGTATCGCAAGGAAGATGGTTCTTATGCAGCTTTTATCGGTCGGCCATCCAGCACATGGTATATTCAAACTGACTTTTAACATTTCCCTCTCCTTTCTGAGCATAAGCTGAATTCCCAGTACGTTATTATGATTTCTTTTTGGTGATATGCTGTTACCACAAGTATAAAATGCCATTAAATTTTCTACCTCTACAAATGATGCTTGTGAATGCAAAGCAATACCAGATGTATAGAATGCACAAAATTGGTTTGACAATCTTCCATTCTAAAAATGAATAATGATTCTTTTAGAAATAGTGTATGTCTTGACTGCTGTGAACTATTTCCATGGATAAAATTGTTGAAAATAATAGTTGTTTTGCAAATAAACGGTTTCCAAGGGTTGCAAGAATGAATTAATCTGTGATGTTATTACAGGGTTCATGGTTAGATTTCTTCATTTGATTATTTTTAATGTTTTAGCAGTTCAGAATATCTATCTTCTCGTTATGCTCTCAACTTGTTATCTTTTACGAGTGCCAGGGAAGTGATACTATGAAAGATGTCCCCCTTCAGGACTAGAGCTTCAAAGCACAGAGTCATAGAAAAGTACAGCACAGAAACAAGCCCTTTGGCCCACCTAGTCCATGCCAAAACCTTTTAAACTGCCCACTCCCACTGATTTGCACTGGGACTATAATCCTCCATACTCCTACTACCAATGTACCTTCGCTTTAACATTGAAATCAAACTCACATGCACCATTTGTGCTGGAAGCAGATCTTAATTCAATGTACAATAAAGAGTGAACTTCTACCCTTGAACTTTTATCAAATAAATTTGTGCTGTATTTCTTTCAATGCAGGTTAACTGCCTACGTGGTTAAGGTGTTTGCAATGGCATATAACTTGATCATGGTTGAGCCACATGTACTCTGTGGAGCTGTGAAGTGGCTGATATTAAACAAACAAAAACCTGATGGTCACTTCCATGAGGATTCTGCAGTAATTCATGGAGAGATGATTGTAAGTGAAATATCTTATTTACACTTTTTCACTCTTGATTGTGTAACATGGAACCAGATAATAACACATCAATAAAAGGGGTTATTCAGATCAGTAAGACTGTGGCAATTTATTGAAAAGTTGGGCAACTTTCCATTTATTTGTTCTCAGGAGTTGGTGGCCTTGGCTTGTTCTCCTTAGTTATCCATCATTTATAATCCTTGATCTACATAAGTTCCTGGCTCATTTCAGAGGGCATTTTAGGGTTAAGTAGAGAAATACATGATAAACCTGGCCAAATAGTACTGGCTTTGTTGTGGACCATGGTCAAAGTGGACTAGTTGGAAAGACAGCATTCCCGTGCTGTCTTACTCTACGATTATATCACACATTCTTGGGTCTGACAAAGTAATGACGGTAGTTTACTTGCATCACATCATATTGAAAAGTGCTTAAATCATCATCCAGTAATTTCATAATCCAATATGTACAAAATGCTGGGAAGCACAGCAGGTCAGGTGGTGTATATGGATAAGCATTTAACGTTTTGTGCCGTGACCCTTCATTGGGACTCGGCACAAATCATCAACTAGTGAAAAGCTGCAGATGCTGGAAACTCAAGCAATACACACAAAATGCTGGAGGAACTCAGCAGGCCAGGCAGTGTCTATGGAAAAGAGTACCGTTGACAATTTGGGATGAGACAGACATAAGGTGGTAGGTGAAACTGGGAATGGGGGAGGGGTGAGGTAAAGAGCTGGGAAATTGGTGAAAGAGATACAGGGCTGGAAAAGAGGGAATATAATAGGAGAGGACAGACGGCCATGGAAGAAAGAAGGGGGAGGAGCATGAAAGGGAAGTAATGGACAAGCACTACTGCCTCCTCTACTGTCATGATGAGGCCACACGCAGGTTGGAGGAGCAACATCTTATATCCTTGTATTCAGTCTGGGTAGCCTCCAACCTGATGGCATGAATATCAATTTCTCGAACTTCCAGTAATGCCCCTCCTTGCCTATTCCCCATCCCCTTTTCCCTCCCTCGCCTCCTCTCCTTGCCTGTTGATGATTTGTGCCGAGTCCCAATGAAGGGTCACGGCACAAACGTTAAATGCTTATCCATATACACCACCTGACCTGCTGTGTTTCCCAGCATATATCTCTTTCAGCAACCAACTTCCCAGTTCTTCCTTGTGCTTCCTCCCCTCCTCCCACCTTCTGATTCTGACTCCTCATCTTTTTCTTTCTCCAGTTCTGCCGAAGGGGCTTGGTTTGAAACGTCGACTGCACTCTTTTCCGTAGATGCTGCCTGGCCTGCTGAGTTCCTCCAGCATTTGTGTGTGTTCCATATCATCAAGTGTTTGTTTCCTTTCATCAATACTTCCTAAACTGCTGAGCTACTCGACCTAATTAAGTTGTCACTGAGTGTATGTTCGTGGTCGCCTGCTGTTATAACCCATCTACTTCAACATTTCAGATGTTGTGCATTCAGAGATGCGCTTCTGCACTGTAGTAATGTGTGATTATTTGAGTTACTGTCACCTTTCTGTCATCCTGAACCAGTCTGGCCATTCTCCTCTGAGCTCGCTCATTAGCCAGGCATTTTCACCCACAGATTTGTGGCTCACTGGATATCTTTTGTGTTTTGCATCATTCTCTGTAAGCTCTAGAGACTGCTGTGTGTGAAACTCCAAGAAGATCAGTAGTTTCAGAGATACTTAATCTACCCCATCTGACACCAATAATTATTCTTTAGTCAAAGTCACATAGATCACATTTCTTCCCAATTCTGATGTTGTTTAAACCTCTTGACCATTATGCACGTCTTATGCATTGTGTTGCTGCCACATGATTGGCTGATTAGATAATGGCATTAACGAACAGATGTGCAGCTGTACCTAATAAAGTGGCCACTGAGTGTATGTACATCGATCTGAAGTATGTTTTGTGATAATGTTTGGAAGTGGGGAGAGAAATACTAAGTGAAAGGATTTTAGAAGAGGTTGGTCTTGGGGAACAGGCTGAGGACAGGGATATAAATGCAGATATCTGCCATTTATAGAGAACAAAGATGAGAAAAGGTGAGGGAAAATGGGGTTGAGGAGACAGGGTCGGTTAAAGTGATGAAGACTACTAAACAATGTAGAAAATTGACTGAAAATTCAAAACAAGGTCAAAATTAGCTTTAAAATGCAAAGGAAGTGTCTTTCTTCAACAATAAAGGAGATTTATTCCTTTCTTCATTCACAGGATGGGAACATTTCATGTCTATCCAAATTACACATAAATTGAATGCTGTTTGTCATTTTACACAATTTATCATTTCATTGATTAATTATATCTTCATCAGCTGATCTTGATGGGACAACATACCTTTTTTGCTGGATTATTTGAGGCCATTGGCATTATAACAATTAAAAGCGGTTTAATTAAATGTCTTATTTGTCTTAATTCAAGTATTGCTTAAATCTTGTGTGCCTGGGGTGTATTTTCATGTGTGGTATTTCCCTGCAGGGAGGAATCCATGGATCACAGGACTATTCACCATTGACTGCATTTGTGCTGATTGCGATCGTTGAAGCTAAGACTGCTTGCCTCCACTATGTTGCGGTAAATTATTCTTATTTCATAATATAAAATATCTGGTTCATGCATTATTTCAAGGAAGAGCAGGAAGGTGCTGGCAAATATTTATACTTAATCAAGACCATCAAAGGCTGCGTGAAGTTGTTTTGCTGCATTTCATGAAAATACTTCAAAGCTGTAGAATGTTTAATCTTTTAAAGGAAGATCAAATCCCTTTGAGACAGTTAGCTGTGCAAGGCTTCCTCAGATTTAATTTGGATTTTTATTTGTTCTGTGGCAAAAATACAACTAAACTTTCATTCTAACATCAAACACAGCGGGTGGTGAAAGCTGCCCAGCGGATTATCAGCACCCAATTGCCCACCATTGAGAACATCTACCATAAATGCTGCCTGGACAGGGCGAAAAGCATTATCAAGGATGCATATCACTTGAACCATGGACATTTTACTCTCCTCCCATCCAGTAGGCACTACAGGAGCCTCCGCTCCCACACCAGCAGGCACAGGAAGAGCTTCCCTGAGGCTGTGACCCTGCTGACCCTCACATCACAGCGCTAAGCAGTATTGCACCCATATTGTACTGTCTCGGTACCTATATTTGTATGCTGTAGCACTTACTTTTTATTTTGTACATAATACTATTCTTTTGTAATTATTTCTTTCTTCTTCTTTTTCAATCTTTTTTATTGAGTTTCAAATTGATAAACATAACAATGATAATGATACAAAGAGATCGGGATTACATTAATAACAGTTAACATATACAGACACAGATTCTGAGTAACATATTTAATTTAAACCTCCCAATCCCTTAATAACTGAACCTGAAAAAGATTCAAAAAAAAAGATTTACCCCTTACACTAAAACAAAACAAAACAAAACAAATACTGGCCTGCCATATTTTGTCGGTTGAAATCATTATTTGTCATTAACTCTGCTCCTCTATACACAAACAGGAAGTTATTGAAAAGGATTCAGAAAAGGTCAACTTACATCGTATGAAAATGTTGAATAAATGGCCTCCACATTCTTCAAATTTAACTGAAGGATCAATAATACCACTCTTAATTTTTTCCAAATTTAAACATGTTATAGTTTGGGGAAAACCATTGAAATGTAGTAGGGGGATTAGAATCCTTCCATTTAAATAAAATAGATCTTCTGGCTATTAATGTAACAAATGCAATCAAACGACAAGCTGAAGGGAATAAATTTCTAAAGTCTATCATTGGTAGTCCAAAAAATGCAGTAATAGGATGAGGTTGTAAATCAATATGCAAAACTACTGAAATAATATCAAAAATGTCTTTTGAATATTTTTCAAAAAGAGAACAAGACCAGAACATATGTCAAGGAAGCTACCTCAGATTTACATCTGTCACAGACAGGATTTACATGACCATAAAAACAAGCTAACTTATCCTTAGACATATGGGCCCTGTGAACCACCTGAAATTGTATCAAAGCGTGTCTAGCAAACATTGAAGAAGTGTTAACTAGTTGGAGAATTTTCTCCTATTTCTGTACGGGTAAAGTTCTCTTTCCCATTCATTCTTAATTTTATCAGACATACCTAAACGTATTTTCAGAATTAAATCATAAACAATTGCTAATAAACTCTTCTGACAGGGGTTTAAACCTAAAAAATAATTCTGTAATTTCAATTTGATGTGATATCAGAAAAGAGGTAAAATAACCTTCAAAAAGTTTCTAATCTGTAAATATCTGAAAAAACGTGATCTTGGCAAATTATATTTATCTGACAACTGTTCAAAGGATATTAGACAATTATCCATGAATAAACCACAAAAACATATTATTCACTTCGTTTTCCATAAAACAAAAGTTTGATCAGTTCTGGATGGTTGGAAGAAAAAATTGGATATAATAGGACTTGAAAGGATAAACTTAATCAATCCAAAAAAATGTAGGAAATTGAAACCATATTCATATTGTATCTTTAATTATTGGATTAATCATTTGTTTATTCAGTTTAGTAAATGCAAAGGGAAGTGAAGCCCCTAAAATAGAAGCCAATGAGAACCCCTGTACAGACTCACACTCAAGGTTCACCCATCATGACATTGAATTTCATCCAAATCTTGCGTCGGGAACGTTAGGTATCAAATATTAATTGCCCAATAATAGAATCTAAAGTTCGGTAATGCCAAACTGCCATCCTTTTTTGATTTCTGTAAGTATTTCTTACTTAATCTAGGATTTTTATTCTGCCATATATATGAAGAAATTTTGGAATCAATAATATCAAAAAAGGGTTTAGAGATGAAGATTGGTACCGCTTGAGATAGTTACAGAAATTTAGGTAAAATAATCATCTTAATAGCATTGATTCGATCAATAGGGATATTGGGGACCATTTAGTAAGCAGCTGTTTAGCATGATCAATTAAGGGTAAAAAGTTAACTTTAAATAGATCCTTCTGCTTCTTAGTAATTTTAACACCCAAATAAGTAAAATAATCAGTAATCGGTCTAAATGGTGATTGTCTATAGATTGGAGCTTGCATATTTAATGGAAAAAGCTCACTCTTATTAAAATTCAATTTATAACCAGAAAAACTACTAAACTGAGCAAGTAATAATATTACTGCAGGAATGGATTTCTCTGGATTAGAGATATATAGTAACAGGTCTTCTGCATATAATGATACCTTATGTGTCTCATTCCCACAAATAATGCCAAATATATTGGGTGAATCACGAAGAGCGACTGCCGAGAGTTTCAAGGCATATTAAATAGTAAAGAGCTTAAAGGACAGCCCTGTCTATTACCTCGAAAAAGCCTAAAAAAGGGGGATCTCTGATTATTAGTAAGTACAGAAGCCAAAGGTATATGATAAATCAATTTAATCCAAGATATGAATTTTGGGCTAAAATTAAATTTCTCAAGGATGTTAAGTAAATATTCCCATTCAACTCTATCAAACGCCTTCTTGGAGTCAAGTGAAATAACACATTCTGGAGATTTAGGTGAAGAAGTGTATACAATGTTCATCAACCACCTAACATTAAAATACGAATAATGGTTTTTTAATAACTCCTGTCTGGTCATCAGAAACAATTTGTGGCAATACATTTTCCAATCTAATTGCTTATATTTTGGAAAAAAATCGGAGTCCACGTTTAACAAGGATATAGGTCTATATGATGCACATTCAGTGGGGTTTTTATCTTTTTTAGGAATTAAAGAAATAGATGCTTCATAAAAAGAATGTGGTAATTTACCTACAAATAAGGCATCCTTAAAAATTCTACATAACCAAGGAGAAAGTAGACTTGAAAAAGATTTTAAAAATTCTACTGTATAACCATCCAGGCCGGGTGCTTTACCAGAATTCATCAAAGAAATTGCTTTCTTTATTTCTTCTTCCATAATAGGTGCATCTAATGTTAAACATTCATTAAGTGGTAATTTCAGAATATTCAATTTTCTTAAAAATTCATGCATTATAAAAGAATCGTCAAGAAATTTTGATTGGTATAAAGGGATATAGAATTCTTGAAAAGATTTATTAATTTCATCGTGATCAACCATCAAAGTACTATCCCGTTTACGAACTTTAATAATTTGATGTTTAGCCAAAGCAGCTTTCAATTGGTTGGCCAGTAATTTACCCGATTTATCACCATGTATATAATATTAACTCTTAGATTTAAGTAATTGATTTTCAATTGGGGATGTTAATAACAAACTGTGTTGCATCTGAAGTACAACTCTCTTTTTGTAAAGCTCCAAATTAGGAGCAACAGAATATTTTTTATCAATTTATTTAAACTTATCAACCAATGTCGCACTTCATTATTAATTCATTTTTTTGAATCCAGCAGAATATGAAATAATTTGCCCACGGATATATGCTTTAAAAGTGTCCCATAATATCCCACTGGAAATTTCTTCCGTAAAATTAGTTGAGAAGAAAAAGACAGTCTGTGCTTTAATAAAGTTAACAAAATTCCTGAAGCAGAATAGAACTGAACCGCCATTGTCTAGCACTGAAAGTTACACGGGTTAATTTGATCGATAGTTCTGGGGCGCATGATCAGAGACGGCAATTGTGTCCTACTCACAGGCTGAAACAGACTAAACTAATCGAGAGTCAATGAAAAAGTAGTCAATTCTGGAGTAATTATGATATACTTGAGAAAAGAATAAGAACTCTTTATCGTTAGGATATAAAAACCTCCAAACTTCTAAATTTCTGGAGTCAACTAAAAAGGAATTAATAAAAATAGCAGATTTGTTTGGAAGTACCTTACTGGGCGCAGACCTGTCCATCGAGGGATTCAGGCAACAGTTAAAATCTCCGCTTATTATCAACGTATTTTCATTTACATTAGGAAGGGATGCAAATAAATGCTTAAAGAATTCAGGATAACTGATATTTGGTGCATAGATATTAACCATAACAACCTTTTGGTTATAAAGTAAACTAGTAATTAATAGAAATCTACCATTCGGGTCTGAAGTTGTTTCATAGTGAACAAATGCAATCGAGGAATCTATAAAAATAGAGATTCCTTTCACCTTAGCCTGTGAATTAGAGTGAAAATTTTCTTTTTCCAAAACCTAAAAAAATGCTGATTATCCTCCTTCCTCACATGAGTCTCCTGGACAAAGATAATCTGAGCATTCAATCTATGAAAAGCTTTAAAAATCTTCTTCCCTTTAATGGGATGATTCAAACCATTCATATTCCATGAAACAAAGTTAATAATATTATCCATTGTATTTGAATAAACCATATTGTGTGTAAAGCGTTAACCTTACTGCATAGGAAACTCTTGAATTAGGAAGAGGGACAAAGGTTTAAAGTGGAACCGGAAGTTACGACAATTCAGACATATTTGTAGTTTCAGATCAGCCCAGATGGAAAAAATCAAACGAAAAATAACCCCACCCCCCACACAAAAAAGCCCGAAAACTGGACAACAGGCAGCCAGAAAGCTATCTGGACATTTCCTTACCCCCATCTCTCTTGAAGGCAAGTCTCCAATGAAGAAGGAATTCAAAACACCACCCACAGTCAAAACATTGAGAAGAGAATACCATAACAAACACCAAACAAATGTTTAAAAAAAACAGCCATTTGCAAAGCATTTTGAAAGGCAATATCTTGGAAAGTGAAACAAAATACTATCTTATTAATATTTCAAGAAAAAAATTAATCACCAAATCAGATTCTTAATTATTTTCAAAAACAAACAATTGAAAATAATAGGATAAAATATTAGAGGGAGAGAAAGAAAAGGGAACTTTAACATAAAAGCATAATAAATATCCACACTCCTAAACAAAGTACGAGCATTATGAAACCAAAGGCAAAATTCTTCAAACTTTAAAAGTCCAAGTCGATGAACTGGTTATTAACTTATAAACAAATGAATACAGACATGATAAAACAGTAAATTTATTGGACAGCTGAGATCGAATGTTGATCCTCAAGGAATTGATGAGTGTTGTCCACAGATTTAGACCATTTACGTGATTTAACAGGTAGAGCAACCCTTAGGTGAGTTGGAAATAGCAGAACTGTTTGGAATTTTCTTTAATAGAGCTCGGACATCACCAGTTTATAAGTCAAATGAATAGAAACATGAAGAAACTGCAAATTTATTAGGCATCTGAGCTCAGACTTTGATCCTCAAGAAATTGATATGCTTCGTCCATGGATTTAAACCATTTATGCGATTTATCAGGCAGAATAACCCTTAGCCGAGCTGGTTGGAAATTTCTTTGATATAATTCGGACATCACCGGTTTAAAAAGCGATATTTCTTGCATTATCTCAGGACTATAGTCTTCAACCAGGTGAAACTTGAGATCACCATGCACAATAACCCCTTTCCGACCAGCAATTCGAATCAAATGCTCCTTAGTATGCACATAATGAAATCGGAGTATCACAGGTCAGAGTTTCAACTCCTTAGGGGTTTAACTCTTAAATACTGGTGAGCGTGATCGAGTATAAGGGGAGAAGAAAAAACATCGGAACCGAACACAGTATTAAAAATTGAGAAAAATCTTAGTAAGATCACTGCTCTCAACGTCTTCACTGAGTCCTATTATTCGCAAATTCTGTCTCTGACTAACACTCTCCAAGTCAATAGTCTTAACTTTTTACTGTTCCAGTGTTCAAGTGGTCAAAGTTAATTGCTTTTCCAATAGATCGAGCCTGCGATCTCCCTGTCTCCCAGCTTCAACGAGTTTGGAAATTTGATATTGTTGTTTTGCGCTCTCCCGCTTAAGTACTGCCGATCTACCTTCAATCTCCTTTAACGATACTTCCAAAGTAGCAAATATTTATAGAATTTATCATCCAGGACCTTTGAGGTAGCCTCCAAAGTAAATTGAGACGACTGTTTAGGCTGTTCAAAAACACCTTCTTTCTTTCCATTTCCATTACCATGCCTTTTTCCCTCTGGTAGTCACTTCCGTCGATTAAAAATCAAAATTCAAGCATATAAAAGTGTTATAAACACTTTTATATAGATAGTAAAAGGGTGGTAAAATGACTGAAAAATGAACGGAGCAAAGCCAAAATGCAACCTACTCCATCTAACGTTCCAAGAGAGATCTCTTTTGTATTTCTGATCAGATGCTAATTGCATTTTATTGGCTTTGTATCTGTACTCGGCACAATGACAATAAAATTGAATCTAGTCTAATTTAATCTAATCTAAACAGGCTGAAACATCAAATGGCAAAGTGTGAATTCACTAAATGGTCATTTATACAACCATTATTCCATCCTCCACTAAAGTAAAAGGTTTGCACACATATGGGAGCAATTAAAATCCAGAACTGGCTTGTCCACAGAAGGCAAAGAGTAGTTGTAGACGGGTCATATTCTGCATGGAGGTCGGTCACCAGTGGAGTGCCTCAGGGATCTGTTCTGGTACCCTTACTCTTCGTGGACTTTATAAATGACCTGGATGAGGAAGTGGAGGTATGGGTTAGTAAGTTTTCTGATGACACAAAGGTTGGAAGTGTTGTGGATATTGTGGAGGACTGTCAGATATTACAGCGGGACATTGATAGGATGCAAAACGGGGGTGAGAAGTGGCAGATGGAGTTCAACCCAGATAAGTGTGAAGTGGTTCATTTTCGTAGGTCAAATATGATGGCAGAATATAGTATTAATGGTAAGTCTCTTGGCAGTGTAGAGGATCAGAGGGATCTTGGGGTCCGAGTACATAGGATGCTCAAAGCAGCTGCGCAGGTTGACTCTGTGGTTAAGAAGGCATATGGTGTAATGGCCTTCATCGATCGTGGAGTTGAATTTAGGAGCCGAGAGGTAATGTTTCAGCTATATAGGATGCTGGTCAGACCCCACTTGGAGTACTGTGCTCAGTTCTGGTTGCCTCACTACAGGAAGGATGTGGAAGCCATAGAAAGGATGCAGAGGAGATTTACAAGGATGTTGCCTGGATTGGGGAGCATGCCTTATGAGAATAGGTTGAGTGAACTCGGCCTTTTCTCCTTGGAGCAAAGGAGGATGAGAGGTGACCTGATAGAGGTGTATAAGATGATGAGAGGCATTGATCGTATGGATAGTTAGAGGCTTTTTCCCAGGGCTGAAATGGTTGCCAAAAGAGGACGCAGGTTTAAGGTGTTGGGGAGGAGGTACAGAGGAGATGTCAGCAGTAAGTTTTTTACTCAGAGAGTGGTGAGTGCATGGAATGGGCATAAGGAACCCCCTTCAAGTATCGCTGTCTCCCATCACCCCTGGATGGCACCGTCTTGTTGCAGGAAAACAAGCCCAGGGTTCCCACTGATTTAGCGATATAGGTGTGTTGCAATGATTTTATATGTTCATATGGGGAAAATATGTGCTGTGTGTTTAATATCCAAATGTTACTTAAAATGTTATGATGCTATTGACTTATATAACCCTATAACCATATAACAATTACAGCATGGAAACAGGCCACCTCTGCCCTTCTGGTCCGTGCCGAATGCTAATCTCACCTAGTCCCACTGACCTGCACTCAGCCCATAACCCTCCATTCCTTTCCTGTCCATATACCTATCCAATTTTTCTTTAAATGATAATATCGAACCTGCCTCTACCACTTCTACTGGAAGTTCGTTCAACACTTACTTCAAGCTCCCCTGATAATTGACTTATCACTATATTCATGCGAGGAAAATATGCACTGTGTGTTTAATATTAAATTCATTAGATAATCCCTTTTAGAAACAAAATTGAGTGTTTTAGCCACTTATCACCTATATTCTGGTTGTGATTAACACCCCCCCCCGAACAGAATCGCCAAAAACGATTTGTAGAAAAAAATCGGCATGTACACGCATGCGCACACAGGTGTCCGCGCAAGGCTTCATGGTCATGGTAGTCTTTCTCGGGGTAAACACAACGTATTTGACAGCTACTTTTGTCCGTTGGGAACCTTAACCCGCCGCCCCCCCCCCACCCCGGTCAGCCGGTCCGCTAGAATATTGTCAATAATAAACCAGTCTGCGGTACAAAAAAGGTTGGGGACCCCTGCCATAAGACCTAGGAGCAGAATCAGGCCATCTGGCTCATGGAGTCTGCTCCACCATGCAATTATGACTGATTTTTTTTCTCTCCTCCTCAACCCTAGTTCCCGGCCTTCTCTCTATAACCTTTGATGCCATGTTCAATCAAGAACCTATCAATCTCTGCCTTAAATACACCCAACGACCTGGCCTCCACAGCAGCTCGTGGCAACAAATTCCATAAATTCACCACCGTCTGGCTGAAGAAATTTCTCCACATCTCTGTTTTGAACTGACGCCTTTCTATCCTGAGGCTGTGCCTTCTTGTCCTAGACTCTCCCACCATGGGAAGCATCCTTTCCACATCTACTCTCTAGGCCTTTCAAACATTCCGTTTCAGTGAGATCCCCCATCATCCTTCTAAATTCCAGTGAGTACAGACTCAGAGCCATCAAATGTTCCTCGTATGATAACCCTTTCATTCCTGGAATCATCCTTGTGAACCTCCTCTGGACCCTCTCCAATACCAGCACATCTCTTCTAAGATGAGAAGCCCAAAACTGTACACAATAATCAAGGTGAGGCCTCACTAGTGCCATATAAATCCTCAGCATCACATCCCTGCTCTTGTATTCTAGACCTCTTGAAATGAATGGTAACATTGCATTTGCCTTCCTCACCATTGACTCAACCTGCAAGTTAACCTTTAGGGTGTTCTGCACAAGGGCTCCCAAGTTCCTTTGCATTAAGATTTTTGGATTTTCTCCCCATTTAGAAAATAGTCTGCACATTTATTTCTACTACCAAAGTGCATGACCATGCATTTTCCAACATTATATTTCATTTGCCACTTTCTTGCCCATTCTCCTAATCTGTCAAAGTTCTTCTGCATCCTACCTGATTCCTCAACACTACCTGCCCCTCCACGAATCTCCAATAAAACCATCGATTACATCATCTAAGTCATTTGTATACAGCATAAAAAGAAATGGTCCCAGAACTGACCCCTACAGAACACCACTAGTCACTGGCAGCCAACCAGATAACGATCCTTTTATTCCCACTTGCTGCCTTCTTCCAATCAGCCAATGCTCTAATCACGTTAGTAACTTTCCTGTAATACGATGGGCCCTTAACTTGGTAAGCAGCCTCATGTGTGGCACCTTGTCAAAGGCCTTCTGAAAGTCCAAGTATACAATATCCACTGCAGCCCTTCATCTATCCTACTTGTAATCTCCTCAAAGAATTAAAGGTCTTATTTATCCATACAATATGTATTGCTGTTGTGAATTCATGTTTAACAATAATGTTCACTTACATGTAATTCCTGTCTAGAGTTGTTTAATGTACGTATCATTTTTCAATTAGAGTTATGAGAACAGCATCAAGAAAGCAGTTAATTACCTGGAGCAGAACATAGATGGTCTCGATGGAACATATGGTGCAGTACTTTCAACCTATGCTCTTTCACTGTTGGGTATAAACAAGGAAGACATTGTAATGAAATTTGCTTCACCGGGTAAGAATTTATTTAGAAATACAAGATAGGCCTTTCTGGCCCCTCAAGCTGCGCCACCCAGCAAACCCCTGACAACCACTGATTTAACTCTAATCTAATCATGGGACAATTTACAATGACCAATTAACCCACTGACCAGTACTTCATTAGGAGGACATACAGACTCCTTACAGAGGATACCGGGATTGAACTCTGAACTCTGACACCCCGAGCAGTAATGGGCGTGGTGCCACTGTGGTGCCCACATTAGTCGCTGTGCCCACATCTTTTTGCCCAACTCCATAACTTTTCTGCCATGTCAGCACATTTAGTGAAACTCACAACAGGAGTGAGTGAAATATTGTAGCGGATGAAAACTAACTGATGCACACACAGAAATGAAGTGCTACAAATGTTTGAAATCTGAAATGAAAACAGAAAATGCTGGAAAGTTTCATCTGCTCACAGAGCACCTGCAGAGAGAGAAACAGACTTGATGTTCGTGGTTGATAATTTTTTCATGGGGAATATTAAAATGTAAATGGTTGTTCAGGATTTTGGAACAAAGAGGAAAGCGAAACTCTGTGATAGGGTAAGAGTCAGGAGAGAGTGACAGAAGAGCTAATGTTGCAAGCATGATGGGGTGGTCATAGGACAAGCAAAGAAATAAAATATAAGTTCAGTGCAGATATAAAAAGAGGAGCAGAAATATTATCTGAGATTGTTAATGCAGTGTGGAAGGCTACAATATTCGTTACGAGAAATTTAGGAGATAGATATAGAATAGGAGACCTGAGTTACAGAGATCATATTGCAAATGTTATAGATATTCATAGAGTCCAGGGCACAACAGTATGAATGTCACAGAATAAGACAGACAATGAAAGTAGTAGGCATTCAGAAGCTGTGGGCCATACTTGTGAACTGAACAGACATGGGCATTTCTATCATTTAATTATTTTTTATTTTGGATTTCTTGATTTAGAGTGCTTTGTGTTCAAATACTAGACCTTCCCTTTGTGGTAATGGTTTGAGATTAAGGAGCTGAATTTTAATCCATCTCAAGTAATTATGCTAAGATTCTCTAAGGTTTAGAGAGAGAAATATTCCAGTAAGATGGTAGTCATCTCGGTCGCAGCAGTCTCTTTGGCCCAAACAAACATATAATTGTTCATCCGTTACATCTTCTTTATAATCATAAGACTGTTGGATATGAAAAACATCAGACTACCCCATTAATGATTTACTCGACAGTGATCGAGCTGGACTTGTACCTGCTACAGCCACTGAAGAAGGAAGGCATCAGAAGTGGTGTGCATAGCAGTGTGCATTCTAACAAACAGTTCAAATAGAACATAGAACATAGAACATAGAATAGTACAGCACAGTACAGCTCTTTCGGCCCACAATGTTGTGCCAACCCTCAAACCTTGCCTCCCATATAAGACCCCAAACTAAATTCCTCCATATACCTGTCTAGTAGTCTCTTAAACTTCACTAGTGTATCTGCCTCCACCACTGACTCAGGCAGTGCATTCCACGCACCAACCACTCTCTGAGTAAAAAACCTTCCTCTAATATCCCCCTTGAACTTCCCATGTCCTCTTGTATTGAGCAGTGGTGCCCTGGGGAAGAGGTGCTGGCTGTTCACTCTATCTATTCCTCTCAATATCTTGTACACCTCTATCATGTTTCCTCTCTCATCCTCCTTCTCTCCAAAGAGTAAAGCCCTAGGTCCCTTAATCTCTGATCAAAATGCATACTTTCTAAACCAGGCAGCATCCTGGTAAATCTCCTCTGTACCCTTTCCAATGCTTCCACATTCTTCCTATAGTGAGGTGACCAGAACTGGACACAGTACTCCAAGTGTGGCCTAACCAGAGTTTTATAGAGCTGCATCATTACATCGCGACTCTTAAACTCTATCCCTCGACTTATGAAAGTTAACACCCCATAAGCTTTCTTAACTACCCTATCTACCTGTGAGGCAACTTTCAGGGATCTGTGGACATGTACCCTGAGATCCCTCTGCTCCTCCACACTACCAAGTATCCTGCCATTTACTTTGTACTCTGCCTTGGAGTTTGTCCTTCCAAAGTGTACCACCTCACACTTCTCCAGGTTGAACTCCATCTGCCACTTCTCAGCCCACTTCTGCATCCTATCAATGTCTCTCTGCAATTTTTGACAATCCTCTACACTATCTACAACACCACCAACCTTTGTGTCATCTGCAAACTTGCCAACCCACCCTTCTAACCCCACATCCCGGTCGTTAATAAAAATCACGAAAGTAGAGGTCCCAGAACAGATCCTTGTGGGACACCACTAGTCACAATCTCCCAATCTGAATGTACTCCCTCCACCACCACCCTCTGCCTTCTGCAGGCAAGCCAATTCTGAATCCACCTGGCCAAACTTCCCTGGATCCCATGCCTTCTAACTTTCTGAATAAGCCACTACTGTGTGGAACCTTGTTGAATGCCTTACTGAAATCTATATAGATCACATCCACTGCACTAACCTCATCTATATGACTGGTCACCTCCTCAAAGAACTCTATCAGGCTTGTTAGACACGATCTGCCCTTCTCAAAGCCATGCCGACTGTCCCTGATCAAACCATGATTCTCTAAATGCCTATAGATCCTATCTCTAAGAATCTTTTCCAACAGCTTTCCCACCACAGACGCAAGGCTCACTGGTCTATAATTACCCGGACTATCTCTACTGCCTTTTTTGAACAAGGGGACAACATTTGCCTCCCTCCAATCAGCCGGTACCATTCCTGTGGACAACGAGGACATAAAGATCCTAGCCAGAGGCTCAGCAAACTCGTCTCTCACCTCGTGGATCAGACTGGGAAATATTCTGTCAGGCCCCGGGGACTTATCTGTCCTAATGTATTTTAACAACTCCAACACCTCCTCTCCCTTAATAGCAACATGCTCCAGAATATCAACCTCACTCATATTGTCCTCACCATCATCAAGTTCCCTCTCATTGGTGAATACCGAAGAGAAGTATTCTTTGAGAACCTTGCTCACTTCCACAGCCTCCAGCCACATCTTCCCACCTTTATCTCTTATCAGTCCTACCTTCACTCCTGTCATCCATTTTTTCTTCACATAATTGAAGAATGCCTTGGGGTTTTCCTTCACCCTACTCACCAAGGCCTTCTCATGCCCCCTTCTTGTTCTTCTCACCCCTTCTTAAGCTCCTTTCTTGCTTCCCTATGTTCCTCAATAGACCGATCTGATCCTTGCTTCCTAAACCTCATGTATGCTGCCTTCTTCCACCTGACTATATTTTCCACCTCACTTGTCACCCATGGTTCCTTCACCCTACCATTCTTTATCTTCCTCACCGGGACAAATTTATCCCCAACATCCTGCAAGAGATCTCTAAACATTGACCACATGTCCAGAGTACATTTCCCTGCAAAAACATCATCCCAATTCACACCCGCAAGTTCAAGCCTTATAGCCTCATAATTTGCCTTTCCCCAATTAAAAATTTTCCTGTCCTCTCTGATTCTATCCTTTTCCATGATAATTCTAAAGGCCAGGGAGTGGTGGTCACTGTCCCCCAGATGCTCACCCACTGAGAGATCTGTGACCTGACCCGGTTCATTACCTAGTACTAGATCTAGTACGGCATTCTCCCTAGTCGGTCTGTCCTCATACTGTGACACGAATCCATCCTGGACACACTGAACAAACTCTGCTCCATCTAAACCCTTGGAACTAATCAGGGGCCAATCAATATTAGGGAAGTTAAAGTCACCCATGATAACAACCCTGTTATTTTTGCACCTTTCCAAAATCTGCCTCCCAATGATTGCCTTGGATTCTTTTTTCTGTCATTGCAAAACTTTGTTGGACGTTGGTACTGTAGAACACTGCAAGTCCAGTTCACTGCTTCATTGGCAAGACGGATGGCAGGGGAACTGCATGGACCAAACCCCATGCAGCAAAATGGCCTGTTGCGACCTCCCAGGGAAGGAGACACTATAGGTGGTGTGGTGCAGTGGGTGTCTGTGCTGGTTTGTTGCCTGGTTCCTCCCACTGGTGCTGCCCTCCAATGTTCGCTCGGTAGTAGATGAGGTGGATTGTGTTCATCTGCAGCTGCATGAGTGCGTGATGAAGACTGCTATGTGCTTGTTCTTGCAGAAACATGACCCCAGGACTATATTTCATCAATCTGCAAGCCATGACATTCAGGGACTTAGGCTACATTTTTTGTTTCACTCTGTTTTACTACTGTCATAATGATATTATATCCATAACTATGGTTGAATGACTATTAATATAGAAAACATAGAAAATAGGTGTAGGAGTAGGCCATTCGGCCCTCCGAGCCTGCACCGCCATTCAGTATGATCATGGCTGATCATCCAACTCAGAACCCTGTACCAGCCTTCCCTCCATATCCCCTGATCCCTTTAGCCACAAGGGGCATATCTAACTCCCTCTTAAATATAGCCAATGAACTGGCCTCAACTGTTTCCTGTGGCAGAGAATACCACAGATTCACCACTCTCTGTGTGAAGAAGTTTTTCCTAATCTCAGTCCTAAAAGGCTTCCCCAAAATCCTCAAACTGTGACCCCTCGTTCTGGACTTCCCCAACATTGGGAACAATCTTCCTGCATCTAGCCTGTCCAATCCCTTTAGGATTTTATACGTTTCAATAAGATCCCCCCTCAATCTTCTAAATTCCAACGAGTATAAGCCTAGTCGATCCAGTCTTTCATCATATGAAAGTTCTGCCATCCCAGGAATCAATCTGGTGAACCTTCTTTGTACTCCCTCTATGGCAAGGATGTCATTCCTCAGATTAGGGGACCAAAACTGCACACAATACTCCAGGTGTGGTCTCACCAAGGCCTTGTACAACTGCAGTAGTACATCCCTGCTCCTGTACTCGAATCCTCTTGCTATGAATGCGAGCATACCATTCGCCTTTTTCACCGCCTGCTGTACCTGCATGCCCGCTTTCAATGACTAGTGTATAATGACACCCAGGTCTCGTTGCATCTCCCCTTTTCCTAATTGGCCACCATTCAGATAATAATCTGTTTTCCTGTTTTTGCCACCAAAGTGGATAACCTCACATCTATCCACATTAAATTGCATCTGCCATGAATTTGCCCACTCACCTAACCTATCCAAGTCACCCTGCATCCTCTTAGCATCCTCCTCACAGCTAATACTGCCACCCAGCTTCATGTCATCTGCAAACTTGGAGATGCTGCATTTAATTCCCTCATCTAAGTCATTAATATATATTGTAAATAACTGGGGTCCCAGCACTGAGCCTTGCGGTACCCCACTAGTCACTGCCTGCCATTCTGAAAAGGTCCCGTTTATTCCCACTCTTTGCTTCCTGTCTGCCAACCAATTCTCTATCCACATCAATACCTTACCACCAATACCGTGTGCTTTAAGTTTGTACACTAATCTCCCGTGTGGGACCTTGTCAAAAGCCTTTTGAAAATCCAAATATACCACACCCACTGGTTCTCCCCTATCCACTCTATTAGTTACTTCCTTAAAAAAATTCTATGAGATTCGTCAGACATGATTTTCCTTTCACAAATCCATGCTGACTTTGTCCGATGATTTCACCGCTTTCCAAATGTGCTGTTATCACATCTTTCCCTCTATCACAGACCCTTCTACCCTAATGAATATTGTATAGTTGGGATCACAGAGACATGGCTCCAGGGTGACCAAGGATGGGAGCTCAACATTCAGGGATATTCAATATTCAGGAGGGATAGACATGAAAGAGAAGGAGCTGGGGTGGCATTGCTGGTTAGAGAGGAGATTAACGCAATAGAAAGGAAGGACATTAGCCGGGAGGATGTAGAATTGATATGGGTAGAGCTGCATAACACTAAGGGGCAGAAAACGCTGGTGGGAGTTGTGTACAGGCCACCTAACAGTAGTAGTGAGGTAAAAGGGATTGAGCTTAAAGAGAGAGAGTGCAAGAAAGCAATTGTGAGATCTGTTTTGAAATAGATGTGCATTAACTTGAACATCTAACATTTCGGTAAATTTTCTCTTACACGTTTTTTTTAGACAAATCATACTGGCCAGTGTCAGGAAATGCAGATTCTCTGTACACCATTGAAGCCACAGGATATGCCCTTCTGTTCTTCTTGCAACAGAAGCAGTATGACCGTGCTGGTAAATTAGTGAGATGGCTATCAAGCAAGAGCAAATATGGAGGAGGCTACGATTCTACTCAGGTAAACATCAGACTTTGTCCAAAACCTGACCTTTGTAGGAGGCTGACCTAATGATCAAGAAAATTATCAAATGCTTAAATAATATCTATGTTAAAAGCATTCTGTCATGGCCTTTAGACTTTATAATGATATAAAGACAAACTCCATTCACGTATCAGACTTGGGACTTTACTGTCCAGACTAACAGGTTTTCTAGATTGTCACTTTAGTTCACTTTATTACATGTTAAATAGCAGTAGAATAATACTTCTTTTCGTGTGTACAATACATTTAAAAGTCGTGTGTAAAATAGAACCTGGAAAATATCAAGGAAGAGCAGGAATCCACATCTGGCAAATGGACAGGAACTCAATTCAAGCAACACACATAAAAGTTGCTGGTGAACGCAGCAGGCCAGGCAGCATCTCTAGGAAGAGGTGCAGTCGACGTTTCAGGCCGAGACCCTTCGTTAGTCCTAACAAAGGGTCTCGGCCTGAAACGTCGACTGCACCTCTTCCTGGAGATGCTGCCTGGCCTGCTGCATTCACCAGCAACTTTTACGTGTGTTGCTTGAATTTCCAGCATCTGCAGAATTCCTGTTGTTTAGGAACCCAATTCAGCTGAGTGAATAGGAAACACAGGAAACGTTACCTGGTGATACAGAAAAAAGAAGCTTATTTTTTTTTACTGTACATAGCAGTACATAGAAACATAGAAACATAGAAAATAGGTGCAGGAGTAGGCCATTCGGCCCTTCGAGCCTGCACTGCCATTCAGTATGATCATGGCTGATCATCCAACTCAGAACCCTGTACCAGCCTTCCCCCAATACCCCCTGATCCCTTTAGCCACAAGGGCCATATCTAACTCCCTCTTAAATATAGCCAATGAACTGGCCTCAACTGTTTCCTGTGGCAGAGAATTCCACAGCTTCACCCACTCTCTGTGTGAAGAAGTTTTTCCTAATCTCGGTCCTAAAAGGCTTCCCCTTTATCCTCAAACTGTGACCCCTCGTTCTGGACTTCCCCATCATCGGGAACAATCTACATAAAAGTAAATCCTGGATATTCAAGATGTGTTGTAATTTTCAAAATAAATGTCACATAGCTCAAGTTAAATTCAGATTCAGATTCATTTATCTCGTACGTGGAAATATGCAGTGAAATACATCATTTTCGTTAATCACCAACAAGTGTTACCAGACATTCTGATGCTAACATAGCACGCCCACTATGTTTGCAGAACACACAAGCAAAACAACAACAGAAAAACAGCAATAAAATAGCAAAGCATGCTTTTTGCCTCCCTCCCACCCACCCAGGCACACATGAACAGTCGTCTAATCCCAACTCATACTGTCTACAGGCCTCCAGCTATATATAAATTTAACTCCATATATAAATTTCCAGACTTGTCCAGGCATTTATTTGATTTCACCTTCAGAATTCTGTCTCTCTTTCCCAATTTTTGTAAAAACATTGTCATTTCTGGAACAAAAATCTTCAGTAGTTCGAGTATTTCAAATGAAATTTTTTTAAAAAATCACATATTGATTGCTACTGTGTGCAAAGGTCGTGAATCCTGGAACTTTCATCTGAAATGTCATCAAATATATTCAACATGTACTTTTTTACTTCCTAGGCGACAATAGTTGCGCTGCAAGCACTGGCCAAGTACATGACTGATGTCCCTCAGTTCAGAGAGGTTGACTTGAATGTACGGCTGTTCATTCCGAGCAGGAGCAGACATATTTCCTGGGGGTTTGATACCAGAAATGCATATGTAGCAAGATCATTAAAGGTTTGTTTATGTTCTTGTTCAGAATGTTGATGTGTTTATTCCCATTTGCTAATATTCTAGATCATATGTAAGTTCTACAAGGAGATATTAATAATTTTCCATTTTCTAATTTCATGATTTTTCTTCACCCACTAGCCCTAGAAGTGAATTGAATTTACCATATATTAAGTTAATCTCTGGCACTGAAGTAAATCATTTGGTTCAATGAGTTCATTTCACATTTCTTCTGTGCAGGAGTCTCCCTCCTCCAGTTACAAAGAGTCTTTTGTGGTTCTAGTTCTTGAATCCTATCTTTACTTTGTTCAAGTAACGTTTTATGCTGTAACATTTAAGTGTTCCTGTTAAGGTTCAGGTAATTCTGCCAAGTGGATCAGTTTGGAGGGACAGAAAACTAATTTGCAGAAACTTGAATGAACATTTGCAGAAAATAAAAGGATAATATTTGCAGAAATTTGCAAGATTAATTGGGTTATCATAGTGAGGGATTTTAATTTTCCTATGGACTGGGACTGCCATTATACTAAGGGATTAGATGGGGTGGAATCTGATAAGTGAGTTCAAGAAAGTTTCCTTATATGATATATTGAAGGCCCAACCAACAAGACAGCAAAGCTCAATCTGTACATAGGAAATGGGGCAGGACTGTCAGGCCTGCACAAGCAGGCACCTCCCAGTCTCCACCCAGCTAACAGGAGTCACTTTTCCACTTCCAACTCACCTCCTACAGCTTATTTAAATCAGGATCTCTTCCACAGTCCTTCGTTCACTCATTCCTTCAAACAAGCCAGCCTCAACCAGTTACTTTGTCATCTTGTCATAATCTCTCTTGCTTTGTGCCCCCCCCCCCAACGGCTTGTTACTTTATAGTTTATTAGTAAAATATTGCTTACTCTGAAGCTGTTTCTATTGTTCTGCTTTTTGGTCAAGCCTCCTCTACATTTCCTGATAAGATGAGTGATCCAATTATTAACCCAGCAGAGTATGCTAGCCTAAAGGAAGTTGTCCATTGACAAGACTCCACAATCCTGAAGCAGCAGGAAACCATTGATCATCTGCTTGCCACTCTCAACCAACTCTCTATCTCAATATAGCGACCCCGCACAAGTCAACCTATTCCTTAGAGCCCCGTATTCCTGTGCCCTAATGTTTCAATGGATCACCAACCTGATGCTGCAGCTTCCTGTCCCAATGGACTTTACAATTTGAGCTCTAGCTATCTCTGTATTCTACAGACCAAGCCTGGATTACATGTGTCATCACTCTCAAGACTGGGCGAGCTCTGACCGGGGCAGCTGCTTTATCTGGGGAAACCACCATTTGCAATAAATATGAGAAATTCAATGCTGAAATGCACCAGGTTTTTGACTATCTGGGAAGTGGAAGGGGTGCAGCAGGTCGGATACTTCACCTGTATCAAGGATCATGTTCGGTGCTAGTTACACCATGGAATTCAGGGCCCTCTTGGCAGGGTGTGCCTGGACTGCAGAATCGCTACTGGCCCATTTCCTTCACGGCCTCTGAGTGCTTGAAAGACCAGCTATCTACCTGGGAGATGCCTACAGATTTCAAAAGCCTAATCACTCTGGCCATCCGATTGACAAGCATCTTATGGAATGACCCTCTAGATCATCAGCCAGAATTCCAGTTCTGTTCCCAGAACCATTTTGGGCCACAGGACTCTTCTTTGTCAAAAAGAAAGATGAGGGTCTTCATCATGCATTAATTACTGTGGACTCGGCAAAATCACCACGAAGAACCACTACCCTCTCCGCTTGATGGATGACGAATCCAGAAAACATCGTGGGGCCCAGATCTTCACCAAACTTGATCCACAGATTGCATACAACCTGATCTGCATTAGTTATGGAAATGCATGGAAAATGGCATTCCAAACACCCATTGGCCACTACGAATCCTTGGTTGTGCCTTTCAGACTTTTTAACAGTTCAGTCATTTTCCAAACCTTCATCAATGAGATCTTCTGAGACATGCTGCACAAGTATGTGTTTGTCTACCTCAATGGCATGCTCATCTTCTCCAAGGACCCCAAGATCACGTCTGTCATGTCTGTTCAGTCCTACAGGTGTACTGCAAATTAGAAAAATACCAGTTCCACTCCTCTGTCATTTCCTTCCTAAGTCACATCCTTTCACCCAAAGGCATAACCATGGATCCAGAAAAAGTGTGCATTGTTAAATGGTCCTGACCGCACTCCCTCAAACAGTTCCAGGACTTCCTGGGCCTCTCGAACTTCTACCACCACTTTATCAGGAACTACAGCCAAATTGTCGCTCATCTCACCTCCCTCACCAAATCACCTACCTCATGAATAACCTGGCCTGCTACTACGGACCACACTTTCAAGGTGTCACAACCTTGGGTCATCAGTAGAGTATTCTATTTTTTTTATATTCTCTTATTTTATCAATTACAATGGTTGGTGCATGGCCAAGTGGTTAAGGCGTTGGTCTAGTGATCTGAAGGTCACTAGTTTGAGCCTCAGCTGAGGCAACGTGTTGTGTCCTTGAGCAAGGCGCTTAACCACACATTGCTCTGTGACGACACTGGTGCCAAGCTGTATCGGCACTAGTGCCCTTCCCTTGGACAACATCGGTGGTGTGGAGAGGGGGGACTTGTAGCATGGGCAACCGCCGGTCTTCCATACAACCTTGCACAGACCTGAGCCCTGGAAACCTTCCAAGGCGCAAATCCATGGTCTCACGAGACTAACAGATGTCTGTAGTTATTATTATTATAATTATAATGTATTGTTGAGCTTTGGGTTTTTTATGTTTTATAGTTGGGTCTTTAGTTTACATTTTAGTTGCAATCATCCTTGGATACTTCCAATTAATTCTCCTCAAGACCTTGCAGGTGTCCAGTTAAGTATCCTTGGACTTTTGACTCTTATCAGAATGGTTATTTGTAAGCTTGTCAGGAGTCTGGGGTTTAATTAGCTGGGCACAATTCCTTTGTGCCCTGGAATGTATTTAAAGGGGCAGTGCTAATCCCCTGAAGCTCAGTAATCCTGATCTTTACCTAATGAAGTTCCAGCTGTGCTATGCTATAATATTCCAGATTATCCAAGACCTTGTAAATTCTACTGCTTTGTTCTGTTTCTTTTGTATTAAAATTCCAAGTTTCGTTTAACCCTTCCGGGTCTATGTGTGATCCTGTGCTAGGCTCCGAAGATGAGCGTGACCCAAGGAGCTCAAGACGCTTCACCATCACTCCTGTTCTCTGCCATCCGAACTCCTCCAGACCCGGTGTGGTAGATGCATCTGATGTGGGCATCAGGGCCATCTTCTTCCAACAAGGGCTGGACAGGAAGACACGCCATTGTGCTGTCGTCTTGTACAAGTTCAACTTCACTCAATGCAATTATGGAGTAGGAGACAGGGAGCTATGTGCCAACAAGTGGGCCTTGGAGGAATAGATACATTGGCTGATGGGAAACCAAGCCCTTTCTGAATTGGACTAACCGTCAGTAGCTCATAGCCATACAAAAGACCCACCAACTCAACTCACGTAAGGCTTGCTGGGTACTCTTCTTAGAGGTATTCAACATCACCATCTCCTCCTGACCCAGCTCCAAAAATACTAAGGTGGATACCTTGTCAAGATAGTTCAACCTAGCTGAAATGGTAATTGACCCATAACCCATTATTCCATTCTTGCAGATCCTCTCCCGAAATGTCTGAAATCTTTAGAACAAAATCTATCAGGCCCTACAGCATGACCTGCTTCAACTGACACACCTGACAATCTGAGGCATTCTGAGGCACTCATGTGGGCCCACTCCTCAGCTTTCTCTGGCCATCCAGTAGCACAACGGACTCTGGATTTTCTGTGACAACGGTTCTAGTGGCCTACCATGATCGTAGATGTACGTCAGTTCGTCACTACATACCCTCAATGTGCCCAGTCTAATTCCTCCAATCTGCGACCCCTTCCAGTCCCTCAATGCCCATGGTGCCACATCAGTACGGATTTCATCACAGGTTTGCCACATTCTGATGGGGCCACAGTGATCATGACAGTGGAGTACCAGTTCTCCAAGGCGGCCCAGTTCATTGCCCTCCCCGAACTTCCATCAGTGACTGAGACAGTGGATCTGGTTATTCAACGTATAGCTCACCTCCACGGTTTCCCTCAGGTCATCGTGTTGAATCTGAATCCACAATTCGTCTCCTGCTTTTAACAAGCCTTCTCCTTCCCCTTCCCCACTTCTGTGAGTTTGTTCTCCAGCTATCATCAGCAGAGCAATGATTAATCAGAAAGTAGCAATCAGCAGGTGCAGATGTTTCTGTGATACTTTGTTGCCTCTAACTCTTCCATGTGGAAAAAGTATCTGTTCTGGGTTATATTGTCCCACAATCTACACACCACCTCTGCCATAACTATGTTACCTGTTGAAGTGCTTCATGGCTACCAAATCCCATTGTTTCCTTTGGAGGAACCAATGGTGGAGGCCCTATTTGTCAGAGCATTGGTTTGCAAATGCTGAAGTGCTTGGAAGAGGATACAGAGGGCCAACGTAGCTGCCATCTGCATCCACTGCCACCAGGCTAACCACCGCTGGCGCCCAGCCAGACTACTTTGACCTGCAGACTATGTCTGGCTGTCTGCCCAAGATCTGCCCGTTGTGCATCGACTCCTGCAAGCTCTCACCCATTGGTCCCTTTAAGATTACCAATCACATCAACCTAGTCACTTGCTGCCACTGTCCCACGGGATCATACCTACTTTCCATGTGACCTGCCTCAAGACCATTGTTAGTAGGCCACTCAATCCACCTGAGCTTGGTGGAAGGTAGTCCAGTGTACCCGGTTCACCGACTAATGAATTCATGTCATTGTGAATGGGACGTGCAGTACCTGATTGACTGGAAAGGGTACGGCCCAGAGGAGAGATTTTGGGTGCCATCCAGTTTCATCTTGGGTCCATTGCTCATTGAAGAGTTCCACCGGGCCCATCCAGATTGTCCTGGACTGTTGGATGCCAGTCATAGGAAAGGAGTTCCTTTCAAGCCTGCACAAACAGGTACCTCCCATTCTTCACCCAGCTAACAGGAATTCATCTGGCACTCATTTCCAAAATCATCACCTGCAGCCTATTTAACCCCTGCTCTCATCTTTGTTCACTCATACAAACCAGCCGGACTCATCCATTTGCTCTTAGCTTTCAGTTACCTTGTTACTTTGTCGTACTAAGTATCTGTTCTGTCTTGTTTTGTGGCCCCTGGTGGCTGTTACATTGCAGTTAATTGATATGATATTGTTAACTGCTAAATCATCGCTGCTGCTCTGCTTTTGGGTCACACCTCCTCGACATTCTCTGCCAAGGATAAGAATAACTGAGTCAGTGCAGGTTGGGGACGGGGACAGTGAGGTTCTGTCACCTTAGTTCTATTAGTTTTAAATTAGTTATGGAAAGCGACAGATCTTGTTCCCTAGTTAATGTTCTGACTGGGGCAAGGCAAATTTTAATCTACAGTATTAGGAACACAAAACTTGATTAGCGTAGGTTGTTTGCAGGCAAAGTGGCATTTGTCAAGTGGAAGGCTGTGAAAATGAAGACATCATGAGTTCAGGATGTACATTTCCTAATAGGGTGAAAGGCGGGGCTGGAGGATGAGGGTCCCTGGATAATGACGGATATTGAGGCTCTAGTCAGGAAAAAAAAAAGGAAGCATGGGTCAGGTACAGGCAGCTGGGATCATGTGAACCCCAAGAGGAGCATAGGGGTTGCTGGAGTATGCTCAAAACAGAATTCAGAGGTTTTGTAGGTGTATTAGGGGAAACAAGTAAATATGAAGACCAAAGTGGACATATTTGTGTAGAGCTGCCGGAGAAGGGCAAAGTCCTCAATGAATATTTTTCCTGTTTTTCCTGTGGAGTAAGATGTGAATAGTTCAGCCTTTGAGAAAGTCAGTGCTACTATTGATAGTGAGGATGGTTGTCAGGAATTGCAGAGAGAGTTAATCAGCTGGGTAAATGGACTGAGAAATGACAAATGTAGTTTAAGTTGGTTGTGGGAGGTGTTGCATTTTGGAAATATAAAGGAGGGTAGGACATTCACAGAAAATGGTTGGAATCTGGCGAGTGTTGGACAACAGCAGAACCTCATAGTACAGTACTGGTTCCATGAAAGTGGTATCACTGGAAGACAGGTTGGTGAAGAAAGCTTTCTCTATACTGGTCTTCATCAATCAGGGTGGTAAGTTTCAAAGTCAGGGCATTTTATTTTTACTTTATTTAGAGATACAGCACAGAGCAGGCTTTTTTGGCCCTCAGAACCACACCGCCCAGCAACCCTCGATATAACCTTAGCCTAGTCATGGGATAATTTACAATGACCAATTAACCTACTAAGCTGGTATGTATTTTGGACTGTGAGAGGAAAGCGGAGGATCCAGAGCAAGCTCTTGCATTCCACAGGAAGAATGTACAAACACCTTACAGGTGACTCCAGAAATGAATTCCAATACTCCAAACTGTAATAGCATTGCACTAACTGCTAGGCTACCATACCATGTAATGCTACAATGAGACCACATTTGGAATATTACATACAATTTTGTTTACCCTGTCTTACAAAAGATGCAACTAAGTTCGAAAGAATGCAAAGGAGATTCTCAAGGATACTGCTAGGACTTGAAAAATGGGTTTCAGAGAGATTGATCGGGTTGTGACTTTTTCATTTGAACCTAGGAGAATGAAGGGTGATATTATAGAGGGGTATAAAATTATGACGGGGTGAAAGGACATAATCATTTTCCAAAGTTGGTAAATCAAGCACTAGAGGGCATGGCTTTAAACTGAGAAGGAAGATATTTAATAAGAACCTTAAGGGCAAGAAGGCTGTGAGTGAACGGCTGATTTTCAGAGCCAAGGCAGTTTTTACTACTCGGGGTAAAAGAGTGGCAAGACTGCGCAGGCACGTGACGTCAGCCAGTAGAGCATGAAAGGTTGAAAAAGAAGAGCGCCATATTCAGCAGGCAGCATTCAGAGTGGGCACCGGAGTGAGAGGCAGCAGAGTGATATGGCTTTGGCTCAACGGACTTAGGCGGTAACGGGACGAGGTGAGATAGGTTTACCAGTGTTATTTGCGGAAAGGAGGAAGTATGTGTGTGAGGCCAGTTTTCTGTGCTCGGTGTCAGACATGGGAGGTCCTGGAGTCTCCCAGCCTCCCGGACAGCCATATCTGCACCAGGTGTGTCGAGCTGCAGCTCCTAAGGGACTGAGTTAGGGAACTGGAGATGCAGCTCGATGACCTTCGCCTGGTCAGGGAGAGCGAGGAGGTTTTAGAAAGGAGTTATAGGCAGGTGGTCATACCAGGGCCATGTGAGACAGACAAGTGGGTCACAGTCAGGAAGGGTAAGGGGAAGAGTCAGGTACTAGAGAGTACCCCTGTGGCTGTACCCCTGGACAATAAGTACTCCTGTTTGAATACTGTTGGCGGGGGGACAGCCTACCTGAGGGAAGTGACAGTGGCCATGCCTCAGTGGCACAGAGTCTGGCCCGGTGGCTCAGAAGGGTAGGGAATGGAAGAGGAAGGCAGTAGTAATAGGAAACTCTATAGTTAGGGGGTCAGACAGGCGATTCTGTGGACACAGGGAATAAACTCGGATGGTAGTTTGCCTCCCAGGTGCCAGGGTCCAGGATGTTTCAGATTGCATCCAGGATATCTTGTAGTGGGAGGGAGAACAGCCAGAGGTTGTAGTACATATTGGTACCAATGACATAGGTAGGAAAAGGGAAGAGGTCCTGAAAAAAGACTACAGGGAGTTAGGAAGGAAGTTGAGAAGCAGGACCACAAAGGTAGTAATCTCGGGATTACTGCCTGTGCCACGCAGCAATAAGAATAGGAAAAGAATGTGGTGGAGGATAAATGCGTGGCTGAGGGATTGGAGCAGGGGGCAGGGATTCAGATTTCTGGATCATTGGGACCTCTTTTGCAGCAGGTGTGATCTGTACAAAAAGGACAGGTTGCACTCGAATCCCAGGGGGACCAATACCTGGTGGGCAGATTTGCTAAGCCTAATGGGGAGAGTTTAAACTAGAATTGTTGGGCGATGGGAACCGAACTGAAGAGACTGGGGAAGAGGAGGTTGGCTCACAAATAGAGAAAGCTTGTAGACACTGCGAGAGGGAGGATAGGCAGGTGATAGAGAAGGGAATGAGATGTGTCTATTTTAATGCAAGGAGTGTTATGAATAAAGCGGATGAGCTTAGAGTGTGTATCAGGACTTGAAGATATGATGTCGTGGCCATTACAGAGACTTGGATGGCTCAGGGACAGGAATGGTTACTTCAAGTGCCAAGTTTTAGATGTTTCAGAAAGGACAGGGAGGGAGAAAAAAGAGATGGGGGCGTGGCACTGTTGATCAGAGACAGTGTCACGGCTGCAGGAAAGGTGGACGTCATGGAAGGATTGTCTACGGAGTCTCTGTGGGTGGAGGTTAGGAACAGGAAGGGGTCAATAACTTTACCGGGTGTTTTTTTATAGGCCACCCAATAGTAACAGGGATATCAAGGAGCAGATAGGGAAACAGATCCTGGAAAGGTGTAAAAATAACAGAGTTATCGTAATGGGAGATTATAACTTCCCAAATATCGATTGACATCTCCCTAGAGCAAGGGGTTTAGATGGGGTGGAGTTTGTTAGGTGTGTTCAGGAAGGTTTCTTGACACAATATGTAGATTAGCCTACAAGAGGAGAGGCTGTACTTGATTTGATATTGGGAAATGAACCTGGTCAGGTGTCAGATCTCACGGTAGGAGAGCATTTTGGAGACAGTGATCATAATTCTATCTCCTTTACAATAGCATTGGAGAGAGATAGGAACAGATAAGTTAGAAATGCATTTAATTGGAGTAAGGGGAATTATGAGGCTATCAGGCAGGAAATTGGAAGCTTAAATTGGAAACAGATGTTCTCAGGGAAAAGTACGGAAGAAATGTGGCAAATGTTCAGGGGATATTTGTGTGGAATTCTGCATAGGTACGTTCCAGTGAGACAGGGAAGCTATGGTAGGGTACAGAAACCGTGGTGTACAAAGGCTGTAATAGATCTAGTCAGGAAGAAAAGAAAAGCTTACAAAAGGTTCAGAGAGCTAGAGAATGTTAGAGATCTTAAAGATTATAAGGCTAATACAAAGGAGCTTAAGAAGGAAATTAGGAGAGCCAGAAGGGGCCATGAGAAGGTCTTGGCGGGCAGGATTAAGGAAAACCCCAAGGCATTCTACGAGTATGTGAAGAGCAAGAGGATAACACGTGAAAGTATAGGACCTATCATTTATGACAGTGGGAATGTATGTATGGAACCGGAGGAAATAGCAGAGGTATTAATGAATACTTTACTACAGTATTCACTATGGAAAAGGATCTTGGTGATTGTAGTGATGATTTGCAGCAGACTGAAAAGCTTGAGCATGTAGACATTAAGAAAGAGGATGTGCTGGAGCTTTTGGAAAGCATCAAGTGGGATAACTCGCTGGGACCGGGTGAGATGTACCACAGGCTACTGTGGGAGGCGAGGGAGGAGATTGCCGAGCCTCTGGTGATGATCTTTACATCATCCAATGGGATGGGGAAGTTCTGGAGGATTGCAGGGTTGTGGGTGTTGTTCCTTCATTCAAGAAAGGGAGTAAAGATGGCCCAGGAAATTATAGACCAGAGAGTCTTACTTCAGTGGTTGGTAAGTTGATGGAGAAGGTCCTGAGAGGCAGGATTTATGAGCATTTGGAGAGGTATAATATGATTAGGAATAGTCTGCATGGCTTTGTCAAGGGCAGGTCATGCCTTATGAGCCTAATTGAATTTTTTGAGGATGTGATTAAACGCATTGATGAAGGAAGAGCAGTAGATGTAGTGTATATGAATTTCAGCAAGGCATTTGATAAGGTACCCCTTGCAAGGCTTATTGAGAAAGTAAGGAGGCATGGGATCCAGGGGGACATTGCTTTGTGAATCCGGAACTGGCTTGCCCATTGAAGGCAAAGAGTGGTTGTAGACGGGTCATATTCTGCATAGTGGTCGATCACCAGTGGTGTGCCTCAGGGATCTATTCTGGGACCCTTACTCTTCGTAATTTTTGAAGTGGAGGTTGTGAGTAAGTTTGCTGATGACACAAAGGTTGGAGGTGTTGTGGATAGTTTGGAGGGCTGTCAGAGGTTACAGTGGGACATTGATAGGATGCAAAACTAGGCTGAGAAGTGGCAGATGGAGTTCAACCCAGATATGTGTGAAGTGGTTCATTTTGGTAGGTCAAATATGATGGAAGAATATAGTATTAATGGTAAGACTCTTAGCAGTGTGGGATCAGAGGGATCTTGGGGCCCAAGTCCGTAGGATGCTCAAAGCAGCTGTGCAGGTTGACTCTGTGGTTAAGAAGGCATATGGTGTATTGGCCTTCATCAATCTTGGAATTGAACTTGGGAGCCGAGAGGTAATGTTGCAGCTATATATGACTCTGTTCAGATCCCACTTGGAGTACTGTGCTCAGTTCTGGTCGCCTCACTACAGGAAGGATGTGGAAGCCATAGAAAGGGTGCAGAGGAGATTTACAAGGATGTTGCCTGGATTGGGGAGCATGCCTTATGAGAATAGTTTGAGTGAACTTGGCCTTTTCTCGTTGGAGCGACAGAGGATGAGAGGTAACCTGATAGAGGTGTATAAGAGGATAAGAGGCATTGATCGTGTGGATAGTCAGAGGCTTTTTCCCAGGGCTGAAATGGTTGCCACAAGAGGACACAGGTTTAAGGTGCTGGGGAGTAGGTACAGAGGAGATGTCAGGGGTAAGTTTTTTACTCAGAGAGTGGTGAGTGTGTGGAATGGGCTGCCGGCAACAGTGGTGGAGATGGATACAATAGGGTCTTTTAAGAGACTTTTGGATAGGTACATGGAGCTTAGAAAAATAGGCTATAGGTAAGCCTGGTAATTTCTAAGGTAGGGACATGTTCGGCACAACTTTGTGGGCTGAAGGGCCTGTATTTTGCTGTTGGTTTTCTATGTTTCTTTGTTTCTACCATGAAAGTGTTCAGCATATGGAATGAGCTATCAGTGGAAGTGTATAATGCCGGAACATTCACAACATTTAAAAGGTATTTGGACGGTTACTTGGGTAGGAAAGGTTTAGAGGTATATGGGCCAAGTACAGGAAAAAGGGATTAGGTTAGATGAGAATGTTGGTTAGTATTGATGAGTTTCCACACTGTGTGACACTTATGACAAAGTCTGTCAGCATCTCCATGGAAGCAGACCAAGAACAACATGGATGAGAACCAAACGCTCTAAAAGGTGTGAAAGGGTTGTGACCATCCCTGGGTTTTCAAGGGGGTAAGGTAGGAAAAGGCTTAGTTAAAACAGCCCAAAGTATCCTGCCACATTCATTGCTTGTTGTTGAAAGGTTAGTTTGTCCTGACTGCTGGTTGGCCATTAATTTCCAAATTTCTTTGAGATTTATAAGAGAGGAACAGGCTTAAACCTTATGCCAACATTGCTCAGGGATACGTATTGAAAGTTGTACATTCCATACAACACTCATTACGGTCCCTCTTTAGTTACTTCAAGGCTGTGAATGAGGAGTACACTCTACAAGTGCACAATTCGTAATGGGATTAAATATTATCCAACTTGATGGACAAGGTGTAATTGTTGAATCCTTTTACAATATTTTCCTGCCATCCAAAGTATCTCAAGTTCAAGTTTATTATCATTCAACCATTTGCATGTTTGCCAAACAAACCAATATTCATCTAGACCAAGGTGCACAGCACAGTACATATAATTCACACACAACGCCTGAAGTAATATCTCAGAAGACTGATGTTTAGCATAAGATGCCCTTATGACACAAGTTAAAAATTAGTCAGTATAATGGTACTGACGTGTCATATATGCTGGTGTGGCCTGCGGGAACGAAGCAGATTCCTGTCACAACAGTTATTGTACGAGTGCTAGAGTACCTCCTATCTGATGGTGGAGGGTCAAAGACTGTGGGATGGGTGGGAGTAATCCTCGACAATGCTATGATCCCTGCATATACAGCATTCCTGATAAATATCTTGGAGGGGTGGAAGAGAGACCCCAATGATCCTGTCAGCAGTCCTCACAATGCTTTGTAGGAGCCAGGGGTTAGATGCCTTGCAATATCTGTAGCAGACAGTGATGCAGCTGATCTGGTGCTCCTGAAAAATGTGGTTACAATTGGTGGGGGTGGGGGAGCCTTGCTCACCTCGATCTCCTCAAAGGGGAGATGCCGCCACCTCCGTGTATTTATATAACCATTGAAACATGCAATATCCACTGGATATAATACAGAACTTCACTGTTTGATCCTGCTGGACACGAGGCAAAGCATATCACATTATAAGAAATTTATTAGCAATGCACAGGGAGTCCTTTCTTCTCACACTCTCATTCATGTTCTGAATATAAGGAAGGATTGTCAATAGTTTACCGCCATACTTTTCTTTCCTTTTCAGAATTTGTCACCATAATGTATTTCTATGTCACGAATTAAAGCTGTTGGTGTTTCAAAGCCTGTGGTCTGGTTTTTGTTTCATGACATTTTTTATTGCTTGGGACAAATGACTAACCAGTGTCTATTATTTCAGCTCAATTCTTTTGAAAGGTTTGCTGTAAACGCAAGTGGGCATGGACAAGGAACACTAAAAGTAAGTGTTGTTTGCAACTGTTCATTCTACTGAATTTATCAATGATATTCCTGTATTTACAAATCTTCGGCCCATTGTCCTCAAAACTGTAACTATTATCATTGCTGTACAATACAATACTCTGTACTTTACAATACTTTACATTTGGGGTCAGAACTGTTTGAACCATCCTATTTATGACAGACTACAGTAGGATGAAAAGATGTACAATTAATATTCTTCACAAACAAGAGAAAATCTGCAGATGCTGGAAATCAGAGCAACACACAAAAAAATGCTGGAGGAACTCAGCAGGCCAGGTAGCATCTATGGAATCCAATGCTGCTGAAGGGTTTTGGTCCGAAACGTCAACTATACATTTATTTCCATAGATACTGCCTGGCCTGCTGAGTTCCTCCAGCATTTTGTGTGTGTTGCTCAATTAACATTCTTACTCATTCTTCCCCATTCTGCAAAGGCTTAAAGTACAAGATCAGAAGGATGTAAGAGAAAGAGCAAAGTGTTAATTTGGAAAAGACCTGATTTTAAGAAGGTGAGGGAAGTCAAAAGGAATATATCTGAAAACCTAAATTAAAATGCAGGGGGTAAATATCTCAAAGAATATAAAGTTCAAGTCTACTGTCATAGGCATATATATCAGGGTGTAAATATTGTGAAAGCTAGCTATGAATATAAATAATATAATATGGTCCATCTGGTAAGGTGAGAGAGGGTAAAGGGGATGGGTAATGGAGGAGGGGCAGTTGTGGGGCATTACCGGAAGTCTGAGAAATCGATGTTCGTGCCATCAGCCTCCAACCTGATGGCATGAACACTGATTTCTCAAACATCTGGTAGTGGCCCCCAACTACACCCCTTCTCCATTTCCCATCCCCCTTTTCCTCTCACACCTTATCTCCTTGCCCACCCATCACCTCCCTCTGGTGCTTCTTCCCCTTTTTTCTTTCTTCTGTGGCCTTCTGTCTCCTTCACCAATCAACTTCCCAGCTCTTTACTTCCTCCCTCCTGCTCCTGATATCACCTATCACCTTGTGCTTCTCTCTCCCCTCCCCCAAACTTTTAAATCTACCTCTCAGCTTTTTTTCCTCCAGTCCTGTCAAAGGGTTTTGGCCCGAAACATCGACGGGCAGCATCCATAGATGCTGCCTGGACTGGTGAGCTTCTCCAGCATTTTGTGTGTGTTGCTCAGAACTAAAATTAAAATCCTTAAACATCACTGTCAATAGGCAAACATGGAATGGGAGAAGCAGTCACTGAGAGACACATGGAATAACGTGCATTACAGTATCAAACAGCATGCCTTAGTTTCTGCTAAGGATGTTAATAGAGTAAATGTAACATATTTAGTTTGGTTGAGAAAAGTAAATTTACTTCAAATTTGTCATACATTCAAGACACAATGAAAATACTTTGAGATTTGCATTTAGAGACATTTTTACGATGAAATTATTCATTATTTTCAGTTTATTTTAAATTCCAAATATGTGAGTTCATTACTCTCAACCCCTTCACTTTCTTTATCTCTTTCCTCTCCCTCTTGATACCACAAATCCCTCATTTTTCTTCAATCTATTATTTTTGCTTTATTCACATTCAATCTATTCCAAACCTAGCCCTTCTCTCCCACCGTACTGCAATAAATATCCATGATCAATTACAATTGCAGTTTTTTGTTTGTAGTTATTTTATGGGAAAATTTGCATGGAGGTAAAGTTCTGTAAACTGTTTCTTTACTAATCAGAGGAGACGCTGTAAGTTTGAAAACAGACAGAAGAAGCATATAAACTATTCATTAGGAATGAGTCTATTTCCTGAGCACAGGCAGGTAGGAAATGTGGTGCCATCATTTCAGGAAGAGAATCCAGTGAACCAAATCTGTCATAAGATCTGGTTTCACCTAGGGAACTGTTAATGAATTACAAATTTTGAGTCAAAGCAGAAGGAGACTGTGACAAAATACAGACAAGCACAATTAAGACCTTAAAGCCATAAAACATAGGAGCAGAATTCGGCCATCTGGCCCTTCGAGTCTGTTCCGCCATTCAATCCTTTTTTTAAAATCTCCTCCTCAACCCCAGTTCCCGGCCTTCTCCCCGTAACCTTTGATGCCATATCCAATCAAAAACCTATCAATCTCTGTCTTAAATACACCCAACGAACTGGCCTCCACAGCTGCATATGGCGCCAAATTCCACAAATTCACCACCCTTTGGCTAAAGAAATTTCTCCGCATCTCTGTTTTGAAAGGGTGTCCCTCTATACTGAGGCTGTGCTCTCTTGTCCAAGACTCCCCCACCATGGGAAACATCCTTTCCACATCTACTCTGTCTAGGCCTTTCAACATTCGAAAGGTTTCAATAAGAAACCCCCTCATCCTACTGAATTCCAGTGAGTACAGACCCGGAGCCATCAAACGTTCCTCGAATGATAAACCTTTCATTCCTGGAATCATCCTTGTGAACGTCCTCTGAATCCTCTCCAATACCAGCACATCTTTTCTAAGATGAGGGGCCCAAAATGATTCACAATACTCAAGGTGAGGCCTCAGCAGAGCCTTATAAAGCCTCAGCATAACATCCTTGCTTTTATATTCTAGACCTCTTGAAATGAATGCCAACATGGCATTTGTCTTCCTCACCACTAGCTCAACCTGCAAATTAACCTTCAGGGTGTTCTGCACAAGGACTCCCAAGTCCCTCTGCATCTCAGATTCCTGGATTTTCTCTCCATTCAGAAAATATTCCACACATTTCTACCATCAAAGTGCATAACCATGCATTTCCTAACATTGTATTTCATTTGCCACTTTCCTGCCCACTCTCCTAATCTGTTTAAGTTTTTCTGCATCCTATCTGTTTCCACAACCCTACCTGCCCCTCCACCAGTCTTTGTATCATCTTCAAACTTGGCAACAAAACCACCTATTCCATCATCTAAATCATTTATATACGGCATAAAAAGAAGCGGTCCCAATACCGACCCCTGCGGAACACCACTAGTCATTGACAGCCAACCAGAAAAGGGTCCTTCTATTCCCACCCGCTGCCTCCTACCAATCAGCCAATGCTTTAACCATGTTAGTAACTTTCCTGTAATACAATGGGCTCTTAAATGTAAGGAGCCTTCTGAAAGTCCAAATATACAGCATCCACTGCATCCCCTTTATCTATCCTACTTGTAATCTTCTCAAAGAATTCCAAAAGGTTCGTCAGGCAGGATTTTCCCTGAAGGAAACTATGCTGACTTTGTACTACCTTGTCCTGTGTCACCAAATACTCCATCACCTCATCGTTAATAATTGGCTCTAACATCTTCCCAGCCATTGAGGTCATGCTAACTGGTCTATAATTTATTTCTGTGGCTTTTCCCCTTTCTTAAAGAGTGGAGTAATATTTACAATGTTCCAGTCCTCTGGCACTATGCCAGAGTCCAGTGATTTTTGAAAGATCATTTCTAATGTCACCACAATCTCTAACACTACTTCTTTCTGAACCCTAGAGTGCAGTTCCTCTTGTCTGGGTGACTTATGAACCTTTAGTTCTTTCAATTTTTTGAGCACCTTCTCTCTTGTAACAGTAACTGCACTCACTTCTCTTCCCTCACACCCTTCAACATCTGGCACACAGCAAGTGTCTTCCGCAGCGAAGATTGATGCATAATGCTCATTTATTTCATCAGCCACCTCCTTGTCCCCCATTATTATTTCTCCTGCGTCATTTTCTAGCAGTCCTATATCCACTCTCATCTCTCTATTATTTTTAACATACTTAAAAAAAAACTTTTACTATCGACTTAGATATTATTTGCTGGCTTGCTTTCACATTTCATCTTTTCCCTTCTAATAATATTTTTAGTTGCTCTCTGTAGGCTTTTAAAAACTTCCCAATTCTCCATCTTCCCACTAATTTTTGCTTTGTTGTACGCCCTTTCTTTTGCTTTTACGATAGCTTTGACTTCCCTTGTCAGCCACAGTTGTACTATTTTACCATTTGAGTATTTCTTCATTTTGGAATATATATGTCCTGCACCTTCCTCATTTTCCCCAGAAACGCACGCCCAGCTGCTCTGCTGACATCCCTGCCAGCAGCTTGTTCTAATTTACTTTGGCCAACTCCTTTCTCATGCCACTGTAATTTCCCTTACTCCACTGAAGTACTGCCACATCAGATTTTACTTTCTCCTTATCAAATTTCAAGATAAACACAATCATATTGTGACCACTGGTTCCTAAGAGTTCTTTTACCTTAAGCTCCCTGATCGCCTCCGGTTCATTACATAACACCCAATCCAGTATAGCTGATCCCCTAGCAGGCCCAACGACAAACTGCTCTAAAAAGCCATCACCTAGGCATTCAACAAACTCACTCTCTTGAGATCCATTACCATATCTCGCATGACTACCACTACATTGCCCATTTGACTTGCCTTTTATATTTCCTGTTGTAACCTGTGTTTCACCTCCTAGCCACCACTGGGAGGCCTGAGGATAATTGCGATCAATGTCCTTTTACCCTTGCAGTTTCTTAACTCAACCCACAAGGATTCAACATCTTCTGATCCTGTGTCACATCTTTCTACTGATTTGATGCCATTCTTTACCAGTGGAGCCATGCCACCCCCTCTGCCTACCTTCCTATCCTTCCGATATAACGTGTAATTTTGGACATTCAGCTCACAACTATAACTATCCTTTAGCCATGATTCAATGATGGCCACAACATCATACCTGGCAATCTGTAACTAAGGTTGTAGAATGCTTCTGAAATTTGTAATTAGGGCATTTATTACAATTAAGTTTGCCAAGTAATTGCTATTAAGACAAGTGACTAATGCAGTAGAAATCGAACAGTACAATTCAATGTATTAATTATGCATATTGTTGACCTGCATCTCACAGTACCTTTACTGGTGGCCTTTTACTTCAGTCCCCATTTACTGAACTATATACACCTGCTAATAGTGTTGGAATACTTCTCCCCCACCCTGCCTCTGCATTTAATCATGAGCAGCCAAGTTCTTTGATTCAATAAGTTAGACTAACTACATAAATGGTATATGGCATAGGAGAAAGAAGGTGCAAGGCTTTCTGGGTCTGGGGGTGAACTATGGGTGTGAGGAAGAGAGACAGATACATCATGAAAGACAAAAGGAAGTGAAAGAGACGCCGGGGGAACAGAGAGGAAGTTATAGTGTGAAGAAGAAACGAAAGAGAAGGGGCATTGGGTAGCTGGCAGAGAGAAAAGAGGGAAGGGAGAGCAATAAACAAACATAGTTAGTTAGATTGATATAAAACCAAAATTAATTGACTCTGTAATTAGATCACTATATTTTCCAGTATATATTCCTGTGGTTCTAGTGTCATCTTTCTGAGTCATTCAAGATTCAAGTTCATTTGTCATGAGTACATCAAACACAGTGACGTATGTCATTTGAATTGACAACCAACACACATTCTCCACTACTTCCCTATCTTTCTATAAATTTTCACACTAGAATTGTCATACTTATTAATATCACTGACTGAAACCACTTATCACTAATTAGTATCATTTATCACTTATTAATATCCAGGCCAGAATTTTCATGCTATATGTCTTATTACAGAAATAGAACTAAAAGAAAATCTAATCAAACATTATTAACAAATTCAATCCAACCAGCAAAAAGGTGCAGAAATGCCAGTTAAACCGTAAAGAACAGATTCACTGCCCTTTTAGAAATGGGTATTGAGAAAAGATCAGAAGTTTCACTCAAGACTGTAAGTTATTTGATATAAATCAGTAAATACCCTTTTAGAGATATTAATATACTGCATTTCTCTATTTTATCAGTAGTTTAGCTTCTGATCGATAACCTGTTTCTTTTCTGCAGGTTTTGACAGCTTATTATGCATTGTTGCCTAAGGAGAAACAGGAATGCAAGAATTTCAACTTGGACATAGATGTTCAAAATATTCAGGCTGGTGAGCAATGCACTCGGACTTTCTCTAAATGAGTTTCTCAGCATTCGCCAAGCCAGATCAAACTCTGAAATATAACAAGAATCTTCACTGCAGTTCTTAGGCCTTTGTTAAGGAATGTTAAATAATATCCCAATATTTTTGTATTACTCTCTAGCCATTTTATTTCAATGAATTTTCTCTCTCCTTGCCTATCACTATAGTCTGTCTATCCTTATGCATATCTGCTGCCAGTCAAGGGTTTGGGTAAACCAAGAAAACAATGAGGCTAAAAGAGCACCAGGAAAGGAAAAGTTTCAGTTCCTTTTCAAGTTACTTACCTTTCAGTATCAGTGTTTCATGGATAAGTGTTATTCTTGTTGCTTTGTGAGGTTGAATAAACAAGAATTGCAAGGGACAAAGTTGGTCCCCTAGAAGATCAGAATGGTAATCCGTGAGCCAAAAGAGATGAGGGAATTCTTAAACAAACTATTTGCATCCGTATCTTCTCAGGAGAGAGATGTAGAGTATATGGAGGTGAGGCTGTGCGGCATCAGTTTTGTGTGGATGCTGTGTAATTTGCTACCCTGTTACAACAGACAGCACTCTGCATACGATTAAAGGAATTATATTTATGAAACTTAACTAAAGGGTTAGAAACCATAGAAACCATAGAAAAACTACAGCACAGAAACAGGCCTTTTGGCCCTTCTTGGCTGTGCCGAACCGTTTTCTGCCTAGTCCCACTGACCTGCACACGGACCATATCCCTCCATACACCTCCCATCCATGTATCTGTCCAATTTATTCTTAAATGTTAAAAAAGAACCCACATTTACCACCTTGTCTGGCAGCTCATTCCACACTCCCACCACTCTCTGTGTGACGAAGCCCCCGCTAATGTTCCCTTTAAACTTTTCCCCCCTCACCCTTAACCCATGTCCTCTGTTTTTTTCTCCCCTTGCCTCAGTGGAAAAAGCCTGCTTGCATTCACTCTATCTATACCCATCATAATTTTATATACCTCTATCAAATCTCCCCTCATTCTTCTACGCTCCAGGGAATAAAGTCCTAACCTATTCAACCTCTCTCTGTAACTGAGTTTCTCAAGTCCTGGTTAGTAAAGAAAAGAATCAGAATCAGGTTTATTATCACTGACATGTGACGTGAAATTTGTTAACTTAACAGCAGCAGTTCAATGCAATACACAATCTAGCGGAGAAAAAATAAAGTAAAATTAATAATAATAAATAAACAAGTAAATCAATTACAGTATACATATATTGAATAGATTTTTTAAAAAGTGCAAAAACAGAAATGCTGTGAGGTAGTGTCCAAAGATTCAATGTACATTTAGGAATTGGATGGCTGAGGGGAAGGAACTGTTCCTAAATTGCTGAGTCTGTGCCTTCAGACCTCTGTACCTCCTACCTGATGGTAACTGTGAGAAAACGGCATGCCTTGAATAAGGAAGTCCTTAAATAATGGACGCTGCCTTTCTGAGACACCACACCCAGAAGATATCCTGGGTATTTTGTAGGCTAGTACTCAATATGGAGTTGACTAGATTTACAACCCTCTGCAGTTTCTTTCAGTCCTGTGCAGTAGTTCCCCCATACCAGATAGCGATGCAGCCTGTCCGAACCCTACAGTACAACTATAGAGGTTTTTGAGTGTATTTGTTAACATGACAAATCTCTTCAAACTCCTAATAAAGTATAGCTGCTGTCTTACCTTCATCATAACTACATCAATATGTTGGGGCCAGATTATATCCTCGGAGACCTTGACACCTAGAAACTTGAAACTGCTCACTCTCTCCACTTCTGATCCCTCTATGAGGATTGGTATGTGTTCCTTCATCTTACCCTTCCTGAAGTCTACAATCAGCTCTTTCGTTTTACTGATGTTGAGTGCCAGGTTGTTGCTGCAGCACCACGCCACTAGTTGGCATATCTCACTCCTGTACGCCCTCTCGTCACCACTTGAGATTCTACAAACAATGGTTGTATCGTCAGCAAATTTATAGATGGTATTTGAGCTATGCCTAGCCACACAGTCATGTGTATACAGAGAGTAGAGCAGTGGGCTAAGCACACACCCCTGAAGTGCGCCAGTGTTGATCGTCAGCGTGGAAGATATGTGATCACCAATCCGCACAGATTGTGGTCTTCCAGTCAGGAAGTCAAGGATCCAATTGCAGAGGGAGGTACAGGGACCCAGGTTCTGCAACTTCTCAAACAGGATTGTGGGAATGATGATATTAAATGCTGAGCTATAGTCAACGAACGGCATCCTGGCGTAGGTGTTTGTGTTTTTCAGGTGGTCTAATGACTTGTGGAGAGCCACTGAGATTGCATCTGCCATTGACCTATTGTGGCAATAGGCAAATTGCAATGGGTTCAGGTTCTTGCTGAGGCAGGAGTTCAGTCCGGTCATGACCAACCTCTCAAAGCATTTCATCACTGTCGATGTGAGTGCTACTGGGCAATAGTCATTAAGGCAGCCCATATTATTCTTCTTAGGCGCTGGTATACTTGTTGCCTTTTTGAAGCTTGTGGGAACTTCTGCCCATAGCAGTGAGATGTTGAAAATGTCCATGAATACTCTCGCTAATTGGTTGGCACAGGTTTTCAGAGCCTCACCTGGTACTCCATCAGGACCTTCCGCCTTGTGAGGGTTCACTCTCTTTAAAGACTGCCTATCATTGGCCTCTTAGACAGAGTTCACAGGGTCATCAGGTGCAGCAGGGATCTTCACAGCTGTAGTTGTTTTCTCCCTTTCAAACCATGCATAGAAGGTGTTGAGTTTATCTGGTAGGAAACATCGCTGCCTTTCATGCTATTGGGTTTCGCTTTGTAGGAAGTGATGTCTTGCAGACCCTGCCAGAGTTGCCATGTATCCAATGTCACCTCCAAGCTCGTTCAAAATTGTCTCTTCACTCTTGAAATAGCCCTCCGCAAATCATGCCTGGTTTTCTGGTACAGGCCTGGGTCGTCAGACTTGAATGAAACAGATCTCGCCTTCAGCAGACGATGTACCTCCTGGTTCATCCACGGCTTTTGGTTTGGGAATGTACAGTAAGAGTTTGTGGGCACACACTCATCCACACAGGTTTTAATGAAGTCAATAACAACTGCAGCATACTCATCCAGGTTCAAAGATGAATCCCTGAATACAGTCCGGTCCAGAAAGGGAAAAGAACAAAAAGGGCCCATTATAATTAAAGAGTCAAATGTCCACAAGTTGGAGCTCAGCTCTTCCAAAAGTCATTCATATGCACCGATCCTCAGTCGACTGCGGCACTTTGCTCCAACAAATCACGGTCCCTCACGAGGTCGAATCCTATGACCGGTTCTCTCCAGCGTCTTCTCTCTCCATCTCCTGCCAATCGAAAGACCCAGCTCACATTCTAAAGCACCCATTATCTTCAACCATAACCCAAACACTGCTTCTACAGAAAGACCATTACTTTAGCAATGTAACCTTTCCCAGGGTGTTACATAGATGACAATGTAATGAATAGGATCAGCAAATTTGTTGAATACACTGAGATTGGGAGTACAGTAGACAGCGAGGAAGGCTATCATGGCTTGCAGAGGGATTTGCATCAGTTGGAAAAATGAGCTGAAAATGGCAATAGAATTTAATACAGACAAGTGTGAGGTGTTGCACTTTGGTAGAATCAAACATGGTAGGTCTTGCATAGTGGATGGTAGGGCACTGAGGAGTGTGGTAGAATATGTGATCTGGGAATATAGGCCTATAATTCATTGAAAATGGTGTCATAGGTAGATAAGGTTATAAAGAAAGTTTTTGGCACATTGACCTTCATAAATCAAAGCATTGAGTACAGGAGATGGAATGTTATGTTGAAGTTGTATAAGATGTTGGTGAGGCCTAATCTGGAGTATTGTGTGTAGTTTTGGTCACCTACCTACACGAAAGGTGTAAATAAAGTTGAAAGAATATAGAGAAAATTTACAAGGACATTGCCAGGTCTGGAAGACCTGAGTTATAAGGAAAGATTGAGAGGAAATCTGATAAAGGTATACAAAATTATGAAGGGTATAGATAGGGTAAATGCAAGCATGCTTTTTCCCCTGAGATTAGGTGGGACGACAACCAGAGGCCATGGGTTAAGGGTGAAGGGTGAAAAATTTAAGGGGAATGAGGAGAAATTTCTTCACGCTGGTTTGTGAGAGTGTGGAACAAGCTGCCAGCACAAGTGGTGCATGAAAACTCGATTTCAATGTTTAAACAAAGTTGGATAGGTACATAGATGGAAGGAGTATGGAGGCCTATGGTTCCAGTGCAGGTAATGTGAGTAGGCAGTTTAAAAGACTCGGCACAGACTAGATGGGCTGAAAGGCCTGTTTCTATGCAGTACTTTCCTATGACTATTACTCAAAATGAAACTCGAGAGTAAGATCAACCATATCAGTAACATAACTACAAGTATTAGCAGCAAACCTGATATAGTTTTGCAATCATCCAACAGTCAGATATATCCCAAATGATTTATGCTATTAGGCGTCCCAGCAGTCAAGAATTGTCCACTTGCACAATTCCTCAAAAATTGCAATGTTTTCAAGGTATTTAAAACTGCAAAGAATTGATTTCAAACAGGATTTCTGATGGAAAAAATTAGAACTTGGAAGCAAAAATGAGGGGAGAGTTGAGAATACAAAACATTTCACTTGCTGGTGATGGAGTTTGGATCTGGCTGTCTCAAAAGGTGGCAGATGGAGAAACTGTACCTTTAAATAATGAGCAAGGGTACTCGAATCTACAATTGAGAAATGTGATTAGCCTTTTGTTTTTGGAAAATATGGTCACAAATGGCCATAAAGCCTCCATCTGATCAGTAAGCTCCTTGAGACTATGAATATTATAGAAACATAGAAACATAGAAAACCTACAGCACAATACAGGCCCTTCGGCCCACAAAATTGTGCCAAACATATCCCTATCTTAGAAATTACTAGACTTAACCATAGCCCTCTATTTTTCTAAGCTCCATGTACCTATTCAAAAGTCTCTTAAAAGACCCTATCGTATCCGTCTCCACCACCATTGTCGGCAGCCCATTCCACACACTCACCACTCTCTGAGTGAAAAACTTACCCCTGACATCCCCTCTGTAACTACTCCCCAGCACCTTAAACCTGTGTCCTCTTGTGGCAAGCACTTCAGCCTGGGAAAAAGCCTCTGGCTATCCACACGATCAATGCCTCTCATCATCTCATACACCTCTATCAGGTCACCTCTCATCCTCCATTGTTCCAAGGAGAAAAGGCCGAGTTCACTCAACCTGTTTTCATAAGACATGCTCCCCAATCCAGGCAACATCCTTGTAAATCTCCTCTGCACCCTTTCTATGGCTTCCTTCCTGTAGTGAGGCGACCAGAACTGAGCACAGTACTCCAAGTGGAGTCTGACCAGGGTCCTATATAGCTGCAACATTACCTCTCAGCTCCTAAATTCAATTGCATGATTAATGAAGGCCAATACACCATATGTCTTCTTAACCACAGCGTCAAGCTGCGCAGTTGCTTTGAGCCTCCTATGGACTTGGACCCCAAGATCCCTCTGATCTTCCACACTGCCAAGAGTCTTACCATTAATACTATATTCTTCCATTATATTTGACCTACGAAAATGAACCACTTCACACTTATCTGGGTTGAACTCCATCTGCCACTTCTCAGCCCAGTTTTGCAGCCTATCAATATCCCACTGTACCATCTGAAGGCCCTCCACACTATCCACAACACCTCCAACCTTTGTGTCATCAACAAAATTACTAACCCATCCCTTCACTTCCTCATCCAGGTCATTTATAAAAATCACAAAGAGTAGGGGTCCCAGAACAGATCCCTGAAGCACACCACTGGTCACGGACCTCCATGCAGAATATGACCCGTCTACAACCACTCTTTGCCTTCTGTGGACAAGCCAGTTCTGGATCCACAAAGCAATGTCCCCTTGGATCCCATGTCTCCTTACTTACTCAATAAGCCTTGCATGGGGTACCTTATCAAATGCCTTGCTGAAATCCATATACACTACATCTGCTGCTCTTCCTTCATCAGTGTGTTTAGTCACATCCTCAAAAAATTAATCAAGCTCGTAAGGCATGACCTGCCCTTGACAAAACCATGCTGACTATTCCTAATCATATTATACCTCTCCAAATGTTCATAAATCCTGCCTCTCTGGATCTTCTCCATCAACTTACCAACCATGGAAGTAAGACTCATTGGTCTATAATTTCCTGGGCTAGCTCCACTCACTTTCTTGAATAAAGGAACAACATCCTCAACTGTCCAATCCTCCGGAACCTCTCCCATCCCCATTGATGTTTCAAAGATCATTGCCAGAGGCTCAGCAGTCTCCTCCCTCGCCCACCACAGTAGCCTGTGGTAGATCTCATCCAGTCCCAGCGACTTATCCAACTTGATGCTTTCCAAAGGCTCCATGAGGTGTTTGAAGTTGGAGTAGATTTTACAGGTCAGAGGGTTCTAGGGAAGGAATTGTACTGTCTAAGAAGAAATGGTGAGAATCTGGGTGCTGCTGGTTATCCTCTTGCTATTGAATTAATTCCACAGAGCAGATAGTTCTGCATAATTCAAATTTGATTGAAAATGTTGAATTCGTTAGAGGACTCCCTTCAATGCAATTGAATTGTCTTCTGTGATACTAAGCGTCAGATAAGTAGCCAGAGGAATAGCAGCAAATCAGCAGGTTGACAGTTCAAAATATAAGCTGCACATGAAGTCAGTTTCAGCTCTGTCGATAAAACTGTTCCTCCCAGAAAAATCATGGATTTAAGCTACACTCAGCTAGTTGAACAGCTGTCCAAAAGGGCAATATGGAGTGAGTACTGCACAGTCAGACATGATTTATTCCAAATCAGATACTCTGCCAAACTCCTGTCTGATCTCTCAGGTTGATGTTATTCCTTGGCGAACTGGTCAAGTTATTCCTGAAAACCTGCACATGGATGCAGGGCTGAAATCTTGCTTCCATTTTCTAGATTACAGCAGCAAATGTATCAGAAAGTATATTTTTAAGTTATATAAATTACATTGAAGAATGCACTTCCACTTTATTCATGTTAGAGTTACAATTGGAAATCAAATTGTTTGTGATTACAATAATTCACCTTCCTTTACATATTTGTAGCCAAGCGACCTGAAGGTGCTCAGAATTCTCTCCTGATAAAAATCTGTGCACGGTAAGTGGCTCAAACCTCAATGAGTTTGCAGTTGCATTTGTATTTTGTTATCAGGCAAGAAGTTGGTTTCAGGAATTAATGAGAGAAAACTTGAGAAAAGAGGAACTTTGGATAACTATGAGGCTTTTGATCCTGTTTCAACATCCAGTGAGATCATGTCTGAGCGATGATCCATATCCTGTTTTATTTATCCTTCAAAAATGCCTGTGACTTAGTTCACAAATGTAGGATTATTGCCCAAACATTTATTGCCATTTTAGAAGGAAGTTCCAAAGCGAAGAGACAGTGCATCATTCTTTCTGATTGTGCTGAACATCCCTATTTTTCAAAAAAATTAAAATCAAATTGAGCTTCCTATTAAAAAAAAGACACAAAATCCTAAAACAGGACCTATGGAGGAGCACCCCTCACAGCAATGAGACTCCCAATCATTTCCCTGTGCTGCAGTTAGGGTCCTCGGCCACAAAAGGCAGATGATTGAGCGCACAGAAATGCTCATCGTGGTCGAGGAGATACATTGCTCCTGGCAAACTGAGTGTGATAGGACAGTGGGATGGAAGCCGGAGCTGATGGAGAAGAACGGTGGTAGAAGTGTGGCTACAAAACCTGCTGAGCCCACTGGGAAGGACTCTGCTTTAGTGGTCTTCTTCAGGAATGAGACTTGACACATATTGTGCAAAGAAATTTGTATCACACAAAATATGCCAGTCCTCTCTTCCAAGAGTGAATAACCCCACAGAATGAAGCTCATTATTTCAAGCTATCAGCATATTATTGTTTACATCTTGTAGAGTGGTGATCCTCTCACTAATGGGGTTTCATGCAGAGATGGTTGAGAGGTGCCACTGATTAAGAACTATTCATCACTGGTCCTCATCAGAAGTAACCTCACTTTGCTCTCCTCTTTTGTTTCAGTTGCTATACGCTCCAAAGATCCACTGTGGGCTAATCTGTTTTACTTTGCCCTTTACAGCTATCATGGTAATAAAGAATCCTCAATGGTCATTTTAGATATCTCCATGTTGACTGGATTCTCTCCAGATACCAATGATCTTGGTCAAGTATGTCATGTTTTATTCATTAAGAATAACTTGAATTTATTTAGCAGAAATATTCATGTACATATTTCAAACTAAGGTTATAGAAGAGATAGGTGGAGCATATATTCTGATGGTTTTGAGATCTTCTGCGTGGGCTACAACCACTAGCTAGCAAAGAGAATCAAGTGTTCATAAAAATACCGGAGTAGCCCTTATAGCTCAATTGAACTTTATTATCTCTATTAAAATCAGATAAGGTCAAGAGTGAATCTACCAGTAATGTGTTAATGTAGAAGAGGTATTCAGGACCTCTGAAGCACAATGAACAAGAATATATTAATCCACTGCTCTTCACTAGCAGGATACCATCTTTCTTCCCCTGACTTTCACCACACTATGCTTCTATACCTTTCTTACCCTTCAGTACCATCACCACTCTCTCACCAATCCAACCTGCTGGTGTTCCCCTCCTTCAGCTTTACCTTGAAATCTTTTTGTATAATCCTGCCACCAAATGGGTTTGGATTTTTGACTTGCTTAATTTGCATTTCTTTACTGATTGACTTTACAAACCATGCATTATTAAAATTATTGCACTCTGTTTCTAGCTTAAAAATGGAATTGAGGATTATATATCAAGATATGAAATTGACAAAGCATTATCCACCAGAGGATCACTGATCATTTATTTAGAATCGGTAAGAAGATTCTTATATTTTGCAATTATAGAAAAATATACCAAAAAATGTAATAGTCTGTTGACCCCCATTTTGTATTTAACAAGTTTAAACATGTGCACTGGAGATTATGATCAGATGCTGGATTTACGTGGTGTTGGGTTGAGGAGAAAACTTTGTTCAAAATTAGGAGAAAGCTTCGAGCCCTTCTTCAAAAGTTGTTCCAAGAGAACATTTGCAGCCAAATTTATAACTTGTCTGACAAGGAACACTTCCAATAGGACAGCACTCCCTCAGAGCTGCACAGAAGATTTAGTATTCAAGTTTTTAGCGTAGGGCCTGAACCTGCAGTTTCTGACCTGGAGGTGATAAATGAAATGTTACCCACTGAAGCCAAACAAAACCCAGTGCCTTCTCACAATAAATGACAAGCTTAACCCAAGAAATATGTTAAGGGCTCCATAATGATCATCTCTTCAAGACTAAAATGGTTGCAAAACAAGAAGCTGGTATGCTTCTTTTTTATATTTAAATGCTTAGGAATAAACTAAAGTCAATCATATGGTATAAAAATATCAAATAGATTAAAACAACACTAAAAGTCCAAAATAACTTTAAAACATTTGGTAAAATTTAAATTAATTGATTCAAAATAATGTACATTAGCTGAACTCCATCCCTTGGGGTTTAACCTTTCCATTGAAGTGGATGGATGATTGCATGAAAATGTTTTAAGATAAAGAGTACAAATGCCATGCTGTGAGTACATTCTCCACAATCCTCTACTGGATTCTATAGCAGGCACCGCAAGAAACTGGAAAGATACTACTGTTGTTTCCTGCACATACTCCTTCAGATTTACTGCATGCATAAACAAGCCATGTTGTCACATGGACATCAGTCCTTCTATTCCAGTTGGTAGGCCACATCATTGACATGCCTGACACTGGATGCAAAAACATGAACCAGACACTCTACTCCAACTTGTGTCATAGATGATCATCACTAGATGGACAGAGGAATATAAAAAAAGCAGTTATTTTCTCAAAGCTTCCATGGTGAATAGGCAATGTCTCTTGGCAATTTCTCTTAGGAATTACTGGACCATGGCCACTTAAAGCAGAAAAGGAACATATGGGAGAGTATAAAAATCTGTGTGAATTGCAGAAGGAATACACTACATCACAGGATACACCATGTCCCTCCTTTGAGGTTTCTATGTGTCATGCTTTGGCTTTGTAAATCATCCCCGAGTCCATAACCCCAGTGGAAGCTAGTTGTTTTTGATCCTGAGACTCTGCCTTTGAAGTTGGAGAAGAACCCACAAGACAAAAGCAAAGTGCTGCAAATATGAAATGTGGGAACTTCTGGTAAGACACAATAAGCTGGACAGAAGTTGGAGAGAGAATAAGAGGTGGCCCTTCAGCATGAAGCTCTTTCCTTGGAAGTAGGTAAAATTACAGTGTAAACAGGTTTTAAGGGAAAATAGGGGGAGGAATGGAGAAAACAACAGGAAGGCCAAATAACAGAGATTTAAGGAAAATTAATATTAATAAACAGATGACATGCCTGGAGGAGGTACAAATGGGAACAGCAGAATCATTGTAAAAAACTATGTCTTTTCAATAGCTCAAAATCTGATATTAATTAAAACCTCCCTTAACTGTTCCTGCATAATTCCCTTTGAGTAATGCCATAAGTTGGTTCAAGAAATGGATAATTTAGACAATGTGATCACTTGAAAACACTAGATCGGGTTTATTGAAAATCACATGCAATACAAGCAGGAGAAAGTAACAATCTCTTTGGCTTTTGGTAAGTTCATAGTCCAGAAGAGGTAAAGTATAGTAGATAATGTTGTGCTCATGAGTTTTAACTTTCTAAAGTGATAATAAGTCTTTCTTATTAATAATTTTATATTTAAAATTTAGTCAGCTTGCGTTACTCAATGTTTCGTATATCAACATGGTGCAGGTTTAATTTATTTTAAATGCTTCTGATGTAACCAGTATATTAAACAACCATTATTGGGGAGCAATGCTACCAATAATACTATCCCAATTTCATTAAATTCACATATACTGTTTTATTTTATGTGTTGTGGGTATTCCTTCATTACCTGTCAGTAACTATGCTTGAAATGATGGCAATGACATCCCCTCTGGAACCCTGATATCCTTCTGCTGAAGGGATTCCCACAGAATGCGTGGGAATTCTGGAATTTAGAACAATAGCAACAGTGATAATTTCAGGTTAGGCAGCATCTCTGGAAACAAATTAACAGTCGATGTTTTGGGCCTAGACCCTTCTTCAGGACTGGAAAGGAAAGGGGAAGGTGCGTCAGGAACTGAGCAATTGTACTCTGATGCATACACTGTGGCTTTTTATCCAAAACAGGTATCAAACCTTGAAGACACTTGTGTTGCATTTAAAGTACACCAATTCTACAAAGTTGGACTCATTCAACCTGGCTCTGTCAAGATCTATGAATACTATGATACAAGTGAGCACTTAGATGGCTGCTTTATTAATTGAGCATAAATTTTTGTAATGAAATTTGTTAATGATTATTGTAAGTATATAAATACTTTCTATTTGGAAAAAAAAGAATGCCACATTGCCTTAAAACAAACTAATCAAATGAATTAGTGATAAAATTCCAAAACAACACATTACACATTTATTAATTTGACCATTGAAAACTGTTGATAAATGCTCAGTAAAAGGTAACTCTAAAGGATTTCAATTGATTTGTTCCTAATATTAGTTCATTTCAATTTGTTTTATTTTGATAATGAAAACTGTACTTTTATACATAGCAGTTTGAGCTACTGCCAGACAGAAAGCATTTTAAGAAGTCAGGTATTAATGTTCTAATTAACTGCTTAAATTTTGCTATATTCACACTATTTTTCCTCTGGCTATAGCAAAGAGTTGCACTAGATTCTACAATGTCCCTGGAAACAGCGGGATGCTTAGTAAAATCTGTCAAGGTGATGTGTGCAAATGTGCCGAAGGTAAGATACATTTCTTCCATACTGACTGCACCATCCTATTCCTTCATCGCAATGTTAATCACAAATTCTGACCTAATAAACTCGGTGCGCTCGAAAGAAAACAGAGAAGTACTTTGTACAATTGTTGCAGCGAGTGCTTGGTGAAAGGCGGCTCCATCATTTTTTTGTAAATTTCTGTGGCTGAAAAAATTTCAGATGTAAATAAAATTACAAGTAATTGATTTACTTGTTTATTTATTATTATGTTTTATTTTATTTTACTTATTCTTTTTTCTCTCTGTGCTAGATTATGTATTGCATTGAACTGCTGCTGCTAAGTTAACAAATTTCATGTCACATGCCAGTGATAATAAACCTGATTCTGATTATTATGCAAATCATTTGGCTCATCCACATCCTGCATTTGCCAGAGCTATCAAAAATAGAACATTTCTAAAAAAATCAAAAACTAGGAAACAATTTTAAAAAACACAAATTATTCAGAAACCTGAAAATTCAAATAACTTAAATTCAAATAAATTAAAATTATCAAATCATCTACCTTAATCATTCGCTGCTTTTCCCTTCCTTTCGTATCAATGGGGACATTTTCACCAGCTTTTGATCAGCTTGTCCAAAATGCTTCACTCCTCTTCGCCATGATAGCAGGATACCAATATCCATGCTTGTACATTAGTGTCAGTTATAGGAGGTAATATCAGTGAGATCTGATAAAAAAAACCATGAAATTTGAAAAATTCATGGATGTTTAGTAAAAATTAAACCACCAAAATTCTTTTTTTTTGTTGGTTAACCAACATCATGGGATGAATTGCATTGAATACTGTCATATATTGTATATACATAAATCTCTTTGACTGTGCTACTGCCCTAATATTTAGACCTCTGTTCTAAATAATTTTGTGTGACTGTGAATTTAATGGTAACATCCAGTCTCATCGGGTGAGTTTTTCTTCTGTGAAAATTATTTTACCTCTAGAGGATTTAAGGCTCAACAAGTCAATGTTCATTGTGGGTTCGGTGGTGTGACTGAGGCAAACACATGACCCTCCATCTGATTCAAAGTCCAAGACAAACTGAGCCATTAAAGTTGCAACAGCTGGTTCATTCATTACAGAATTCTTACCTGTCAATCATTTTGGTTTGCTGTTGAATCATATCCCCAAATTAAAACAAAATGTTTCAAAAGCTTCTACTAAATACTCTACTAGAAAAATATTAAGGAATAATACATTCAAGGAAGAAATATGAAGTTTTACACCTTCGGTGTAGTAATAATGATCGTACATTGAACAAAATAAACTAGTAAAGGAGGTCAAATCAATCAGATAGTTCAAGAAGTGTTAAAGGGGAAAGAGGAGAATAAATATTTTATTTAACAAACAGTACTAATTCACAGTTAAAGAAAAGATTAGTATTTGAATTTGGGCTAATCTCATCTGTACTAGTGTACTGTTGCTGTTACTAAACAAGTCTGGAGGCCAGGATAAATAACTTGGGTTCAGACTTCATTCTGACAGTTGGACAATTTAAATTAAACTTAGCAATTCAATTTGTACTAAAATAAATTGGGAGTCAATTATACTGAATTGACACATCAACAGGAATATAAGAAGGAAATCTGATGCTAGAACTCTGAAATAAAAACTAAATAGGTTAAGAAACTTCTGTGAAGAGGAAACAGAATTAATAGCTCAGAATTAACATTTCAGAATTCCTGAATGGTGATGGACCTGAAATATTTACTTTTTCTCTTGACAGAATTCTGACTCACTGCAGACTATATCCATGTGAAGCTAAATGGTTGAAAAAATCTCTAGGGAAGGAAAGTTGTACATTATAATATCAAAGACCTTTTGAGCAATGGAAGATTAAAAATGGAACATTCCACCCTTGTCTTTAAGAATTTTAAATGATGTATAGAGTTATTTCAGAAATTCAATCCCCCTTTCTCTGTGTCTGTAGGAAGCTGCGTTTCCATAAAGACAGAGGAAAAAGACCCTGAAAAACGTGATGAGGTGTCATGTGCCGCAGGAACAGATTACAGTAAATATATTCCTATTCAAGCTATATTACACATCATCTGAACAATCCAACAATTTTACACATCTTTCATTATTTTATATTTAATCATGTTTGATCATTGTGTTGATTAAAACTTGATTTCTACCAGCATTTCGATGAAGTTAAAGGATTCGGTGGCTGTACAAAGTATTGGAATATTGATCTAAAATATGTATTCAAATCCTATCAATGCAGATGTGAAATTAAATATAATTGACATTAAAAAATTAGTATGAGTAATGATAGCTGTTAAGCTACTGTATTGTTGTAAAACTCATCTGTTTCAGTAAATCCTTAGTCTACTAATCTACTATTCTGATTCAGAGAGTAGTAGGAGGAAGAGGAAAGGTACCATACGATGTGCTCCATATATGGCTTGCTCTTCCAGTTATGTGTATATAATTTAATGATCTTTGAAATGGAGAGAAAAGGGAAGATTTCTAAAGCAGTCACCAAAAATTGCACAGTGTATATAAGGTCCTCTCCACATCAGCCAGAAGAGTCTAGGTGACACATAAAATGCCCTTGCATCTTGCTGTCAAAGCCAACCTACACAGGACAAAATGCATGAATGAATGAATCCATGTTGAACTTAATTTAATAGCATGCTACAAAATTTCTGTACTCTCATCATTAAAAAAATTAAGACTTTTTTGTAAAATGTATGTTTTGGAAAATCTCCCTCTTTTGAGTGCAAACAATGGCATGGAAATTACAATCACATATCCTAAGAGACAATGAAATTTCATTCAACACTTCACAGAATGCTACAGTACAGTATGTGCTAAAGTCATAGTTTTATGATGGGCCTTCTTTGTGTCTTGGTCTCCTTCCTATTATGTATCATACTGACGAGGACTCCTATGTCTTTTTAAGTAAATGTCAGAACTGTTGTTCTTTTGGCTTTCCACTCCATGATAGCAATTAAAAGTGTCCAAGTTCACTAGAGAGCAGATGGAGATGTTCAGAATTGGGCAATGTTCCACCAGGAATCATAAGGATCCAATAGTAGAGCATTTTCCAGGTTATATAAAGCACTCTAATGCTATTTCATGTTTGATTTAGCCAATTTCAGCTCTTATTTTTCAGTCAATCAAATGTTTCCTTGTGCTAAAATTGGCATAATTCAATTTCCAGGGCATTGCTTTAATTTTTTTTTCTCTCTCTAGTTTACAAAGTGAAATTCCTTGATAAGGAAAAGAGAGACAATTATGTTTTCTACAAAATAAAAATTCAGACTCTTATCAAACAGGGTGAGTAATTTTTATACTTTTGCATGATGAGCAGCACACAGCAAAGACACATCAAATCAAATCAAATCAAATTTAACAATCACACATGGATACAGCCAAGCGAGATAGTATTCCTCTGGGACCAAGATGCAAAACATATTCAAAATAGCAAGGGAGAAGAAACACACATTGTCATGCAAAAAAACTCATAGTCCAAGACCCTGACCACATGTCACACAAATGACAAACAAAAGATAATCTGCAACTGCTGGAAATCTGAGCAACACACACAAAATGCTGAAGAATCTCAGTAGGCCAGGCAGCATCTATGGAAAACTTCCCCAACAGCTCTAACAAACCTGCCCATGAGAATATTGGTCCCCCTCGGGTTCAGGTGCAACCTGTCCCTTTTGTACAGATTATCTATCCCCCAGAAGAGATCAAAATTATCCAAGAACCTGAAGGCCTGCCCCCTGCACGGCACATTAATTTGCCAAATCATCTTGTTTCTACCCTCACTGACTCTCATTGAATACTCTGCTACTCCAAACTTATTTTATAATTAGCAAAACATATTGAGCATTAAGATTAAATCAGCCGCAATTTAGAACATTCCCAAAAAAATTTGACAACCTGAAACAATGGTGAATAGGATCATCTAAAACTGCTAATTATTATTTCAGGAAGTGATCCAGTCGCTGAAGGAGAAGTGCGTAAACTAATCACACATGTCAACTGTGATGATAAATTTTGCGTGGAATTGAACAAAGATTATCTAATAATGGGACAGAGCTCAGATCTGTGGCAGGAGGAGGACAGGTAAGGTGCAAATTCTGAATCATAGTTGATCTTTATTCATTCTTGAACTTTTCACACAAATAAAATTTGGGTACATGAGAAACTACTGTTAAAGATGAAAATGTAATTTCATAACAAATTCAGACAGATTAATATTGGATTAAGTCCCAGGATGATAATTTACACAATTGACACATGGAATGGAAGGAAATTACATATATACAGGATATTTTACCTGCCCAGGACATCATCACAATTTCCAAGCAAAGGAAGCAAGTCAGTGCTAAATTGTGACATAACGTGATTTTGTCGAGCTCTAATTAGTAATGAACTGATTACTTACGTCACGATCCCTGGGAAGTCCCCAGGCTCCTACCTAATAACATAGAACATACATACATAGAACATAGAACAGTACAGCACAGTACAGGCCCTTCGGCCCACAATGTTGTGCCGACCCTTAAACCCCGCCTCCCATATAACCCCCCACCTTAAATTCCTCCATATACCTGTCTAGTAGTCTCTTAAATTTCACTAGTGTATCTGCCTCCACCACTGACTCAGGCAGTGCATTCCATGCACCAACCACTCTGAGTAAAAAACCTTCCTTTAATATCCCCCTTGAACTTACCACCCCTTACCTTAAATCCATGTCCTCTTGCATTCAGCAGTGGTGCCCTAGGGAAGAGGCACTGGCTATCCACTCTATCTATTCCTCTTAATATCTTGTATACCTCTATCATGTCTTCTCTCATCCTCCTTCTCTCCAAAGAGTAAAGCCCTAGCTCCCTTAATCTCTCTAATCCAGGCAGTATCCTGGTAAATCTCCTCTGTACCCTTTCCAATGCTCCCACATCCTTCCTATAGTGAGGTGACCAGAACTGGACACAATACTCCAAGTGTGGCCTAACCAGGGTTTTATAGAGCTGCATCATTACCTTATGACTCTTAAACTCTATCCCTCGACTTATGAAAGCTAACACCCCATAAGCTTTCTTAACTACCCTATCAACCTGTGAGGCAACTTTAAGGGATCTGTGGACATGTACCCCCAGATCCCTCTGCTCCTCCACACTACCAAGTATCCTGCCATTTACTTTGTACTCTGCCTTGGAGTTTGTCCTTCCAAAGTGTACCACCTCACACTTCCCCGGTTTGAACTCCATCTGCCACTTCACAGCCCACTTCTGCATCCTATAACAAAGGAAATAAAACAAGGAGTAGGGTTTTCAATCCCTCACATCAGCTCAGTCATTAAAAACAAACTTTTATCTGAGCATTACTTACATTCCAGGAGTTGTTAACCTCACATTCCAGGAGTTACTTAATATCTAAAAGCATTTCAACAGTGCCATGAATATATGCAGCCATGGAACCCCTGCTTATGAATTCTATAAAGAGATGTTTAACATTAGATGAAGATACTTAGACTATAATACCATAAAATATAGGGGTAGAATTAGGCAATTTGGCCCATCGAATCTGCTCTGCCATTTCATCATGGCTGACCTAATTTTCCCCTCAGCCTCAATCTCCTGCCTTCTCCTGTATCCCCGCATGCTCTGACCAATCAAGAATCTATCAACTTCTGCCTTAAATATACATAAAGACTTGGTCTCTACAACTGCCTGTGGTAAGGAATTCCATAGATTCACCACTATCTGGTTAAAGAAATTCTTTCTCATCTCCATTCTAAAAGGACTCCCCACTATTCTTAGACTGTGTCCTCTGGTCTTAGACTCTCCCAACATAGGAAACATCCTCTCCACATCCACTCTATCAAGGCCTTTTTTTTTGATAGGTTTCAATGAGGTTTCCCCTATTTCTTCTGAATTCTAGTGAATACAGGCCCAGAGCCATCAAACACTCGTCACATGACAGACCATTCATTCCTGGAATCATTTTCGTGAACCTCTGTTGAACCATCCCCAGTTTCAGCACCTTCTTTCTAAGATAAAAGGTGCAAAACTGCTCACTATACTCCAAGTGAGACCTCACCAATACTATATAAAGTCTCAAAATTACATCTTTGCTTTTATATTCCTGTCCTCTTGAAATGAATGCTAACATTGCATTTGCCTTCCCTACCATTGACTGACACTGCAAATTAACCTTTAGGGAATCCTGCACAAGGACTCTCAAGTCCCTTTGTGCCTCATTTTTTTTTTGTATTTTCTCTCCATTTAGAAAATAGTCAACCTTTTCATTTCTTCTACCAAAGTGCATTACCATATACTTCATGACACTGTATTCCATCTGCCATTTTTGCCCACTCTCTTAATCTGTCTAAGTCCTTCTGCAGCCTCTCTACTTCCTCAAAACTACTTGCCCTTCCACCTATCTTCATACCTTCTGCAAATTTTGCAACAAAGCCATCAATTCCATCCTTCAAATCATTGACATTTAATGTAAAAAGAATCGGTCCCTACACAGACCCCTGTGGTATAAAAAGAATCGGTCCCTACACAGACCCCTGCGGAACACCACTAGTCACCATTAGCCAACCAGGATAGCCTCTGTTTATTCCCAGTCTTTGCCTCCTGCCAATCAACCACTGCTTTATCCATGCTAGAATCTTTCCTGTAGTACCATGGACTTATTGCTTGTTTAGCAGCCTCATCTGTGGCACCTTGTCAAAGGTTTCTGAAAATCAAAGTACACCACTTCAACTGATTCTCCTTTGTCTATTCTGCTTGTTGTTTCTTCAAAGAATTCCAACAGATTTGTCAGGCAAGATTTTCCCTTGAGGAAACCATGTTTTATCATGCCAGTTTTATCATGTGCCTACAAGTACCCTGAGACTTCATCCTTGATAATTGACTCTAACATCTTCCCAACCACTAAAGTTAGACTAACTGGCATATAGTTTCTTTTCTTCTGCCTCTCTCCCTTCTTGAACAGTGGAGTAACATTTGCATTTTCCAGTCTTCTGGAAACATTCTTTATATCTTGGTCCTGAATGGCAAATGCCTATTTTAAATCTATGACTTCATCTCTTTGTTAATGTAATCTCTCAAATAATTTAATTTTCTTTTTTTTAAGCTCCCACTCAATTGTATAGTTACATCCCCTGTTGGAGAAAGTCCCAGACTCCACCATACCACTTTGTTGACTCTCTTCTGTAGTTGGTTCTAACTTCAGAATTCACTATAGAGGGGGTGAATCCACACTCTTAATTTTAATAATTTTGAAAAACCAATGGATATTTTATCAACGTTGAATCAATTTAGAAAATGCTTGTAATCAGTTCTCGTGCTTGTTCTTCTTCATACTGACTAAGTTTCAAAATTTCAGAATTAACTACCTGGTTGGTGAAAGCACTTGGATGGAAAAGTGGCCAAATGATGTAGAATGCCAAGAGCGAAAGTACAGACAACTCTGTCAAGATCTAGAATCATTTTCTGAAAACCTCCGGTTTCACGGGTGTCCATATTAACTACAGTACAGATTGAAATAAGTGGATAAAAACACATATGCAACAATTCCCAGTGAAAGCTTCGTTATCAAATTTGTAAAATTCAATGCAGATCTTTTTCACTGCAAAAATTTGAAGGAATGAACAGAGTAGTATGGTATTGAATGCAATTTAGTTTAAGTGTCTCTTTTCGATGGTTAATTCCAACTTCTATCATAATAGAATACTAATGACTGGTCAGTCTTTCTGTAAAGATAAGTATGCATTTAACAAGGTGTTTAAATATCTAATAATTACACTGTTGCTATGGTTGTATTGTGCAGAATTATGTTTGCAAACTTTTATAGCAAGAGGTAATTTGTTAACAATATGATATTAAAGGACTTATCTCACCAAACACAACCTTTGGTATTCTCAAATAGCTCTGCATGAATTTAAACCTATTTCCTTTTTAATTTTGTTCATTGCATTTCTTAATTGACTTTTGTGCTGCGCAGTCTATTTCAAAAGGCAGATAAGAGTCAACTATATTACTGTGTATTTGGACATATGAGGCCGGTGCAACTAGATGGCAAAATGAACTGTTTAAACACTCTGAAGGAGATCTGTCATAGGATGGAGATTCTAAGGGGATGAACACGAATCACAGTGCTGTTGTGCAGGAGAGGAGAGCTAAGCAAAGCTGAGCTGTTCAATGCAGAGGAAATATGATCTGAAAATGTTTATTTATATTTGCTTTTAGGATGTAGCTGAATGGCAAATTAACTTCCAAGAAGGGTATTAATGAACCAGATAGATCTTTTTGTCAATCTAGTGAATAAAATCCACAATATTTATCAAAGACCTATCTGGGCAAAGTGCAGTACTACACAGGAGTCTATTGGACCAGTAACATAATTCACAGTGGTTGTGGTCATAAAAGTAGAGTTCATGTGAGGAACAAGTTTAATATAGGTGCTTTAAAAACTAGCAGATAGAAACAAAAACAGAGAAAAAATAGTAAATTAAAAAAAAACATCCATGAGAAGTGAAGGTGTTCAGATCTTTAACATTAATTTTAAGCTGCAAAGGCTGGAATATACCAGTAATGCATTCAAGTTTACGTTAGGCATCATTGGAGTAAGTTAGGAGGACCAAGGAGAATGAGAAAACAATGGATAATTGAGTGACAGAAAACTCATTATCCCTGTAGTTTAACATTTGTTCTGCAAACACTTTGGTTTCTCCAATGTAGAGGAGACTGAATCAGAAAAAAACTGACTGATATATCAAATTGATGTAGTGCAAATGAACATCAATGGGGCCTGGAATGTCAGGGTTTCCAGTGTTGGGTAAGGAAGAGATACAAAGGCAGATGTTGAAAGAACAAGAAACAGAAGATTTGAAGGAAAAGTGTGTGATGGTGGAATCCTATTGACATTATCCATTGAGTATGAAGACTAATGGAGTGGAAAGCAAAAACAAAGTTGTGGAAAGAAGAATCTCCTGAAAAGATCAGTTTTGTTGCAGGTGACAAAGGTCCTATGGAAAGGATCTAGTGAACCCATGATGAAATGACTTAAAATTGACATTTGGTTTCTATTAAATAATTGTCAGCTTGACAAACACCACAACATCCTTGGCAGCAAGTTTAATAGTAACATTGGAGCCTTATATCCTGCATGACAAAACCAGATTAGATCTTGGCCAACAATCCTGCTGCGTTTAGGTATGAACTGCTTCACTATCTGAGGAGTCACAAATGGTGCAGAACATTGTTCAGTCATCTGTGAACATTCGGACTTCTGACCTTATAACCTATAACAATAACAGCACGGCAACAGGTCATCTCAGCCCTTCTAGTCTTATGACGCAAGGAAGGTCATTGATGAAGCAGCTGAAGGTGGTAGGTCCGAGGACACTTCCTTGAAGAACACTGCAGTGATGTCCTGAGGATGAGGTGATTGATCTCCAACCACCACAACGATTTTCCTTCGTGTCAGGTATGATTCCAACCAGTGGAGGGTTTTCCCCCCTAATTCCCATTGACTCCATTTTAGCTAGGGCACCTTGATGCCAAACTTGGTCAAATGCTGTTTTGATGTCGAGGGCTATCACTCTCAGTTCACCTCTGATATTTAGCTCTTTGGTCCATGTTTGGATCAGGGAGCTGAGTGGCCTTGACAGAACCCAAACTGGGCATCCATAAGCAGGTTTTTGCCGAGTAGGTGCTACGTGACAGCACTGCTGATAATCCCTTCCATTACTTTGCTGATGATTGAGAGTAGGCTGACAGAATGGTATTTGGCTGGGTTGGAACTTGTCCTGTTTCTTGTTTACAGAACATAGCTGGGCAATTTTCTATATTGCTGGGTAGATGCCGGTGTTGTAGCTGTAATGTAACAACCTGGCTAGTGGCACAGCAAGTCCTGGAGCACAAGTCTTCAGAACTGTTGCCGGGATTTTGTCTGGGCCCATAGCCTTTGCAGTATCCAGTGCTTTTAGCCATTTCTTGATATCACATGGGGTGAATCAAATTAGCTGCATACTAACATCCTGGGATGCTGAGGACTTCTGGAGGAGATTATGACTCCCATAATCTTGTAAACCCGTATCAGATCTCCCCTCGGCCTCCGCCACTCCAGAGAAAACGATCAAGTTTATCCAGCCTCTCAAGATAGCACATGTCCTCTAAACCAGGCAGCATCTGGGTAAACCTCTTCAGCACCCTTCCAAAGCCTCAACATCCTTCCTTTAGTGGGGCAACTAGAACTGTTACGCAATACTTCAGATGTGGCTGACCAGAGTTTTACAAAGTTACGACATAACCTCTTGACTTCTGAACTCAATTCCTTGACTTATAAAAGAAAACATTTCATAACAGTTCTTAATCACCTTATCGATCTGTGTAGCCATGAACCTGGATTCCTAGATCTGTCTGCTCAGCAACACCATTAAGGTTCTTGCCCCTAACAGTGTATTGCCTCCTTGCATTTGTCATACCAAGGTGCAGAACCTCATATTTATATGGGTTAAACTCCATCTGCCATTTCTCTGCCCATATCTACAAATGATCTCTATTACATTCTATTCTTTGCCAGTCTTTTAAACTATACACATCTCCACCAATCTTGGTACCATCTGCAAACATACTAACCCACCCAGCTACATTTTCATTCAGGTAATTTATATACATCACAAACAGCAGAGGTCCCAGCACAGATCCCGTGGAACACCTTCAGCTCAAATAAGTCCCTTCAACCACTACCCTTTGTCTTCTATGCACAAGCCAGTTCCGAGTCGAAACAGCCAATTCGCTGCTGATCCTATGCATCTTAATCTTCCGGTTTAGTCTCACATGAAGGAGTTTGTCAAATGGCGCATAAAATCCATGTAGACAACATCCTCTACTCTACCCTTATTAACCTCACTTGTCACTTGAACTTACAACCTTTGATTTTTAATGCAATCTCCATTCTTGCTCTCTCTATATTTATCTTGTCCAAATCTCACCTCCTTCCACAAATTTTGCCACGTAAATGCTCAGGTCATTACTACCTCAACATTAGGCATTCTCCCTTCTCAAATATCATTACCACCTACTTTAAATCAGATCTCAATTTTATCTTTAAACATTTAACTCTTGATCCCTCTTCTTAGAAGCCTCTTTCCTCACATAATTTCTTCAAAGTAACATTGCCTCCAAATTACATACACGTGAAGGATTCGCTTGAATCTCATCAAGCCAATTTACTAGCATCAGCCTTTAACATAGTTGATAAAGTTTTCCTTCAATTGTTATATTTGCCACATTCTGGCATAATTGAAACTAAAAAATGGATAGTCATCAGCATTGTCACCTCTTTCATTGTGCACTATTATCTTTGGTGTTTACCACATTAAAATTAACCCCCTTTCCCTCATTTACATACTTCCTGTCAGCATTAGTTTGAGACCATAAGATAGAGAAGCAGAATTAGGACGTTTGGTCCTCTCCGCATTTTATCATGGCTTATCTGTTTTCCCTCTCAGCCCCAATCTCCTGACACCTCCCCATATCCCTTAATGTCCTGACTAATCAAGAATCTATCAACCTCTGCCTTAAATATACGTAGTGACTAGGCCTTCTTAGCCACCTGTGGTAACAAATTCTACAGTTTCAACATTCTCTGGCTAAAGAAATTCCTCCTCATCTCTGTTGTAAAGGACGCCCCTATCTTCTGTGGCTATATCTACTGGTCTTAGACTCCCCCACCATAGGAAACATCCTCTCCCCATCCATTCTATCAAGGCCTTTCAACAATCAATAGATTTCAATTATGTCACCCCTCCATTCTTCTGAATTCAGTGAGTATAGACCCAGAGCCATCACTCTTCATATGACATGCTTTTCAATCCAAAATCATTTTTGTGAACCTCTTTTGCACCTGCTCCAAGGTCAGCACATCTTTTCTTAGACAAGGAGCCAAAAAATGCTCATAATACTCCGTGAAGCCTCACTAGTGGTTTGTAGAGCTTCAACATTACATGCTTGCTTATATATTCCAGTCCTCTTGAAATTAAGACTAACATCACATTTGCCTTCCTCACCACCGACTCAACCTCAAAGTTCAAAGTCAAAATAAAATTTATTAACATCACACACAACACTGATGCTTTTTCTGCGGGCATACTTGGCAAATCTATAGAACAGTAACTATCGACATCAGGAGCTATAAACTGTAAACAAACAGTGGAAATGCAGATATAAATAAATAGCAATAAATAATGAGCATGAAATGCCAATAAAACAGAGTCCTTAAATGTGTCTTTCAATGAGTGTAACTATCCCCTTTTGTTCAAGAGCCTGATGATTGAGGGGTAATAACTGTTCTTGAACCTGTTGGTGCAAGTCTAGGGGCAACTGTACCTTCTGCCTGATGGTTGCAGTGAAGAGAGAGCATGGCCTGGGTGTTGAAGATCATTGATGATGGATGCTGCTTTTCTATGGCAATGTGTCGTATAGATATGTTCAATGGTGGAGAGGGTTTTACCCATGATGTACTGGGCCAAATCCACTACCTTTTGTGGGATTTTTCACTCAAAGGCATTGGTGTCCCCATACCAGGCCGTAATGCTGCCAGCCAGCACACTTCCCACCACACATCTGTAGAAGTTTGCCAAGATTTCTGACGACATGCTGAATCTCCACAGACTTCTGCGGAGGGACAGGCATTGTCATGCTTCTGTTGCAATTATATTTAAGTGATGGTTAGGGCAGGTCATCTTGAGATAGTGACACTCAGGAATTTAAAGTTACTGACCCTCTCCACCTCTGATCCTCCACTGATTACTGGCTAATGGACCTCTGGTTTCCCCCTTCTGAAGTCTACAATCATTTACTTGGTCTTATTAACACTGAGTGAGAGGCTATTGTTACTACACCACTCAGTCAAGTTTTCAATCTCCTTTCTATATGCTGATTCATCACCCCCTTTGATACAGCCCACAACAGTGGTGTCATCAGCAAACTTGTATATGGTGTTGGAGCTGCACCTAACCATGCAGTTATAGGTGTAAAATGAGTAGAGCAGGGCGCTAAGTACACATCCCTGCAGTGCTCCTGTGCCGCTGGAGACTGTGGAGGAGATATTTTTGCCAATCTGAGATGAATGAGGTCTACAAGTGAGGAAATTGATGATCTAATTGCACAAGGGTGTATTAAGGTCTTGGAGTTTACCGATTAGTCTTGAGGGGATGATGTCATTAAATGTCAAACTGCAATCAATAAAAAACATCCTGATATGTGTGTCTTTGCGGTCCAGATGTTCCAGAGCCAACGAGATGGCATCTGCTGCAGACTTGTTGCTTAGGTAGGTGTCAGGGTGCTGGAGCAGGGATCCAATTGCAGACCCAGTACTGTGCACACAGTGATATTAATTGAGTAACAAATTCTGAGGTGCAAACAAAGTCGGCGTCAAAGTTCAGGCAGAGATCAAAACCTCCAGAGAAATCCAAAAATCAGAATCGGGAAACAGGCAGAGTCAATATTCAGACAGAGAGTACAGACACGAATACTAGAAAGGCTCAGGAAAGTTCACTGGCACTATCTGAAAATACAGGACTGAAATACACTGAGCAATAAACAGAGAGGCAGATGATAGGTGGAGCATAATGAGATACAGGTGGCAGCAATACAGGTAATAATGAGAAACAGGTGAGAGATGGAGTACTCAGTAATACAGGGGCCGGAGTAGAACAGGAGCACGGACAGGAGCATGTGGCAATTCAAAACCGCAGACTGACAGCTAGGGGAAAAACACAAAATGACTGAGTTCAACTGGAGGTACTGACAGGTAGGCAAATTGGAGCATATCCAAGTCACCATTCAGACAGGAGCTGATATGCTTTAATGCCAGCCTCTCAAATCACTTCATCACTGTGGATGTAATTGCCACTGGGCAATAGTCACTTAGACAGGTCACCACACTCTTCTTGGGCACTGGTACAATCAAAGCCTGCTGGAAGCAGGTGGGTACCACAGACTGTCAGAGTGAGAGGTTGAAGATATCCATGAATACACCAGGCAGATGGTCAGCACAGATCTTCAGTACTGGACCAGGTACTCTGCCTGGACCGGATGTTTTTATTAGATTCATTCTCTTGAAGGCAACACGCACATCATCTTCAGGTGCTGAGGCCAGAGGATTATTGGAAGACATGGGAGTGCGTGATAGTTCTTTCCTGTTCTGGTGGTCAAAGTGAGCATAGAAGACATTGAGTTCATCCAGAAGCAAAGATCTGCTGTCCCCTGTGTCGCAAGATTTAGCTTTGCAGGAGGTAATGGAATTGAAATCCTGCCACAGCTGTCAAACAAGTTAGCCTTCAGTGATTTCTGTACAAGGACTCCCATGCAGCTCAGATATTTGAGCTGGCACTCGAACAGCCAGCATACTGCTAGTGTGTTCCACAATGAAGACTGATGAAAAATACTTATTCAGTCCATCCACTATTTCCTTGTTTCCCCAGTAGTAACTGTCCAGCATCATTTTCGAGTGGTGCAATATCAACTCTCACCACTCTTTTACACTTTATGTAACTGTAGAAATATTTGGTATCCTCTCCAATATTATTGGCTAGCTTACTTACATATTCCATTTTTTCTTTCTTAATGACTTTTTAGTTGCCTTCTGTTCATTTGTAAAAGCTTCAGTCCTCTAACTTCCCATTAATTTTTGCTCTCTTTGGCTTTATTTTGGCTTTGACTTTCTTGTTAGCTATTCCTGTATTCATCCTTTTCGATTTTGTCTGGCTTTTACATTGCAACTCACCAACCCTAGCAAACCTGTCCGCAAAGATATTTGTCCCCCTCCCCCTCATGTACAGGTGTAACCTGTCCCTTTGTACAGGTTGTACCTCCCTCAGAAGAGATCCCAATGATCTGTAAATCTGAACCCCTGCCCCTTGCACCAGTTCCTCTGCCACACATCCACATGCCAAAGAGGGCTAGGGTTAAAATATCTCTTTTTGTTCTCATTTGTTCATTCCTTCTTTGTTAGGTTAGTGAGAATGGCTCCAGGGGCTGTGTTTGATACTGTGTGTGAGATGTTGCCTCCAGCCTCCCAGGAAATCTCTTCTGCACCACGTGCACCAAGCTGCAGCTCCTGAGAGAAGGTACTAAGGAACTGGAACTACAGCTCGATGACTTTTGTTTCATATGGAAGGTGATAGATAGGAGCTATAAGGAGGTACTCACTCCAAGGTTGCAGGAGAGAGGTAAATGGGTGACTGTCAATAGAAGGGAAATGCACAGCCAGTGCAGAGGACACCTGTGGCCATTCTTCTCAAATATTAAGTATACTACTTTAGATACTGATCGGGGGATGACCAGAAAGTGGAGAGCCGCAGTGATCTGGTCTCTGGCAGTGAAACTGCTATGGCTCAGAAGAGCAGTGAGGTGAAGAAGATTACAGTGGTGTCAGGAGATTCCATAATCAGAAGAGCACAGATGAGATTGTGTGGGCATGATAGAGACACATGGATGGTATGTTGCCTCCCAGGTGCCAGGGCCAGGGAAATCTGAGATTGGATCCATGGCATTCTCAAGAGGGAGAGTGCAGCCAGAAGTCTTGGTACATCTTGGTACCAATGACATAGGAAGGAAAAGCATTGAGGTCCTCAAAACAGAATTTAGAGAGCTAGGTAGAAAGCTGAGAAGCAGGACCTGCTGAATAGTAATTTCTGAATTGCTGCCTATGCCACGAGCCAGTGAAGGTAGAAACAGGATGATTTGGCAGATAAATGCGTGGGTGAGAAGCTGATGCAAGGGGTAGGGCTTCAGGTTCTTGGATCATTGGGATCTCTTCTGGGGGAGGTATGACATGTTCAAAAGTGATGGGTTGCATCTGAACCGAGGGGACCAATATCCTCACAGGCAGGTTTGTTAGACCTGTTGTGGAAAGTTTAAACTAATTTAGTAGGGGGGTGGGAACAGGAGTGAAGGGACTCAGGATAGGACAGATGGTAAAAGAGTAAAGATATCATGCAGTCAGAGTGTCAGGAAGGGCAGGCAAGTGATGGGACTTAGTTACAGCCAATAGGCTAATTATCAAATCATTAGGGATCAGAGTCAGAGGATGAAAGACCCAACAGGACGGAACAAACGGAAACGACATGGCTTGTACAGCGGACTTTGACCAGAATAGCCCTGACACAGCCAAGATGCCAAGATATCTGATCAACCCTCACATCACATGTTGCTTTGTTCCCATCTGATGACATCATTACCATACTTGACATTGCATCCACGCTCCAAACACTGGCACCTTATCGACTACATCATCGTACGATCTTGGGACCAACAAGATGTACTGATAACAAGAGCTGTTACTGGTGCTGACGAGTGCTGGACAGACCATCAACTCATCTCGTCCACCATGAGAATGAAGATTCGGTCCAAAAGGAAACACCAAAATCAGAACACTATTAAGATATTCAATGTTGACATCCCTCAAGACATCAACCATGTACAGAAGTTCCACAAAATCTTCAAGAACAACTGCCTCAACAAATCCCACCATCTGTAGAGGAACACTACAATCAATTGAAGAACATCATCATAACCTCCTGCAAAGAAACAATTAGGTTCAAGATGAAAAAACATCAGGATTAGTTCGATGATAACGACAAACTACTCCAACAGCTCATCGACAAAAAGAGAAAAGCTTTCATCACCTTACAAAATGACCAGCAATTGGCTACCAAAAGGAAACGCTATCAGGAATGCAAGGCTGCAGTCCAGAAGAGCACCCGAAACGTGAAAAACCAATGATGGAGGAAGAAAGCTCAGGAAATCCAACAACTAGCAGACACCAACGACACTCGAGGCTTTTTCAACTCAACTAAAGCTATTTTTGACCCATCCACTCATGGTCAAGCCCCTTTCAAAACCAAAGATGGTTCAACCATCCTGAAGAGCAATGCTGACATCAATTCTAGGTGGAGGGAGCACTTTGAAGATCTTCTAAATCAAACCGTCTCATTTGACATGAATGTGATTAACGACGTTCCAAAACAGCCTGTTGGCGACTCCCTAAGCAAAATACCAACACTTGAAGAAGTCAAGGAAGCCATCAAAACCTTGAAAAACAACAAAGCCACTGGACTCGATGGAACACCAGCCGAGGTCTACAAAATTGGAGGTAACCGGCTTCATTACCAATTGCATCAACTTCTCATCAAGATCTGGATAAATGAAGACATACCAGCAGACTTTTGAGACTCAGTAATCATTACCATCTACTAAAGGAAAGGCGATCGATCCGAATGCGGAAACTATCATGGAATTTTCCTGTTAGCAACAGCAGGAAAGATCCTCACCCGCATCATGAACAATCGGCTCAAGCCTTTAGCCGAGAAGATCCTTCCAGAGACACAAGCAGGTTTCAGACCATCACATGGAGCAATCGACATGATCTTCACAATGCGAGAACTACAAGAAAAATGTCGTGAACAACTTCAACCTTTGTACATGGCATTCATCAACCTTACCAAATCCTTTGATTCGATATCAAGGGAACCCCTGTGGGATGTCCTATCCACCTATAGATGTCCTAAAAAGTACATTCGAATCCTGAGACTCCTCCACGATGGCATGCTTGCCACAGTCATGGTCAGCAACAGTAACTGTCAGCCTTTTCAAGTTAGATCAGGAGTAAAACAGGGATGTGTGATTGCCCCAACTTTGTTCACCATCTTCATTGCGACAATCATCCACATCAACAAGGATGACTTACCCTCAGGAACCGTAATTGTCTACACAACAGATGTCAGACTTTTCAATCTTGCCTATCTCAAGTCCAAAAACAAGGACTTCCACGAGTTCCCTCATTGAGTTCCAATGCGCAGATGACAACAGTGTTGCAGCTCTCTCAGAAGAGTACCTACAACTGATTCTGACTGCCTTCAACCATGCATACATGAAACTTGGACTTACCAACAATTCCAAGAAGACTCAGATTGTCTACTAACCGTTATCAACTGAGACATATCGGATAGAACCATAAATTCAACTTGGCAAAACAATCCTGGAAAACATGGACCACTTTCCGTATGCTGGAAGTCACCTCTCCTCCAATGTCAACATTAATGACGAGATCCAACATCGTTGTAAATGCACTGGAACAGCTTTTGGACATCTCCGAACAAGAGTCTTTCCTGATCATGGTATCCGAACAGACACCAGAATGTTAGTGTACAAAGCAGTCGTGGTCCCAATGCTCCTGTATGCATCAGAAACCTGGACAACATACTGACGACACCTGAAGGCACTTGAAAAATTCCATCAACGCTGTCTTCTAAACATCTTAAATATCAGCTGGGAAGATAGAAGAACCAATGTCAGCATGCTAAATGAAGCAAAAACAACAAGCATTGAAGCCTACATCATCAAGAACCAACTAAGATGGAGCGGTCATGTTGTTCGGATGAAAGACGAACGCCTGCCGAAACAAATCTTCTGCTCCCAGCTTAAAGAAGGCAAATATAAAAGAGGTGGACAACAAAAGAGATTCAAAGACGTCGTAAAAGCCAACATGAAGAAATGTAACATCGACATGAAGAATTGGGAAACCATTGCCAAGGACAGGAAACTCTGGCAAGCCATCATCCGAGAAGGAACAGCAACTTTCGAAGCTAACAGATGTGCAGAATTAGAAGAAAAGAGAAGAAAATGGATAGAGAGGCAGCAACAACCAACTACCTGCTCTGAATGTGGAAGAGCTTTCAAAGCCCAGACTGGACTCATAAGCCACTTGAGAGCCCATAAAAAGATCAACGGAACAAAGACCATCATCCTCGACCTCGAGGGATAGCCACGACGACACCTTGACAAGAGTCAAACTACATTAACTGACCTTACCATTTCAATACATGACAAATCCATTCTGAAAATCGTAAAACCTCCCATTCGTATCATCTGCATGAAGTTTCTGGCGGTCCAATCAGCGGCAGGAGCAGGCCACAGTGATGAGGTTTCTTGCAGGTCAGTGACGCTTGTTTAAAAGGAGACCTTCACTAGTGTTCAAACTCATTCCAGCAGATCAATCAGTGACAGAAGCAGGCCACAGTGATGATGTTCCTTTCAGGTCGGCGATGCTTAGTTAAAAATACAGAAGGAACAAGCAGTGCAGCCATTGTTGAGAATAAGCTAGTGGTGAAAGTAGGAGTGTTAGGCTTAGGCTCAAAAGAGGCCTTGGCTCCGGGTAAGTTTCTGTTAAGGTTTCCTTTTTTCTCTCTTACAGTACCTAGTGTAGTAAATGGTCATTGTGTGTACTTCATGCTGGATGTTGGAGTCCTGGGAAACCCAGTGTCTCGGAGGGAATTGCATCTTAGGGAAGTGTATCCAGCTGCAGCTCTGGAACAGCAGCTGGATGACCTTTGGCTTGTACAGGAGAGTGAGGAGATAATTGATCAGAGTTCCAGGGAAGTAGTCACTCTGAAGTTGCAGGAAGCGATTAGCCGAGAGACTGTCAGGAGAGATGGTAATGTGCTTAGGCAGTTGGTGCAGAGCACCCTTGTGGCCATTCCTCTCAATAATAAGTATACCATTTTGGATACTGTTGTGGGGATGACTTCCCAGGAGGTTACTAGCACTACCCATGGGTCCATGGAGCAGAAGGGAAAGAGAAAGAAGAGAGGAGCGGTTAGTGATAGAGGACTCAATATTCACGGGGACAGAAGATTCTGTGGACATGAATGGGACATCTGAATGGTATGTTGCGTCCCAGATGCCAGGGTTAGGGACATCTCGGATTGTGTCCACAGCACTTTGGAGGGTGAGGGAGAGCAGCCAGATGTCTTGGTACACATTGGCACCAATAACATAGGAAGGAAAAACAAAGAGGTCCTGAAAAGAGAATATAGAGAGCTAGGCAGAAAATGGAGAAGCAAGACCTCCAGGTAGTAATTTCCAGATTGCTGCCTGTGCCACATGCCAGTGAAAGTAGAAACAGGATGATTTGGCAGATTATTGCATGGTTGAGAAGCTGGTGCAGAGGGTAGGGTTTCAGGTTCTTGGATCATTGTGATCTCTTCTGGGAGAGGTATGACCCATACAAAAGTGATGGGTTGTACCTGAACCCAAGGAGGACCAATATTCTCGCAGCAGGTTTGTTAGAGCTAATTTGGCAGGGGGATGAGAACTGGAGTGAAGGATCTCAGGATAGGATGGATGGTAAAAAAGAAAAGATAGCGGGCAGAAAGATTGTCAGGAAGGGCAGGCAGATGACAGAACAAAATTGCAGTCAGCGGGGTGAGTATCAATGCATTAGGGATGCAGAATCAAAAAGCGTAGCAAATGCAACACTCAAAGATTTATATCTCTGTGTATAGAGTATAAGAAGTAAGGTGGATAATCTTGATGCACTATTATAGATTGTCAGGTATGATGCTGTGGCCAACACTGAATCGTAGCTGAAGGATGGTTGTAGTTGGGAGCTGAATGTCCAAGGTTACACGTTTTATCAGAGGGATAGGAAGGTAGACAGTGGGTGGTGGTGGCTCTGCTGGTAAAGAATGGCAAAGGATTGTAAGATGTTGAGTCCTTGTGGGTTGAGTTAAGAAACTGCAAAGCTAAAAGGACCCTGACATATACAGGCCTCCCAACAGTAACTGTGATGTGGTCCATAGATTACAACAGGAAATAGAAGAGGCATGTCAAAAGGGTAATGTTATGATAGTCACAGGAAATTTCCACATACAGGTCAATTGGGAAAATTAAGTTGGTAGTGGGTCTCATGACAGTGAGCTTGTTGAATGCCTATGAGATGGCCTTTTAGAGCAGTTTGTCATTGCAGAATCAGCTGTACTGGATTGAGTGTTATGTAATAAACCAGAGGTGATTAGGGAGCTTAAGGCAAAAGAACTCTTATGAGGCAATGACAACAATATGCTTGAGTTCAACATGAAATTTGATAGTGATAAATTCTGGTGGAGCAGTATTTCAGTAGAGTAAAGGAAATTTCAGTGGTATAAGAGAAGAATTGGCCAAAGTAATTTCGAAGGAGAGGCTGGCAGAGGTGACACCAGAGCAGCAATGGTGTGAGTTTCTGGGAAAAATGAGGAAGGTGCAGGATAGATATATTCCAAAAACAAAGAAATACTCAAATGGTAAAATAGTCCAACCATGACTGACAAGGGAAGACAAAGCTAATGTAAAAGCAAAAGAGAGGGCATACAACAAAGCAAAAATTAGCGGGAAGGTAGAGGATTGGGAATCTTTTAGAAACCTACAAAAAGCAACTAAAAGAATGGTTAGGAGGGAAAAGATAAAATATGACATCAAACTAGCAAACAATACCAAAGTGGACAGTAAAAGCTTCTTCAAGTATCTGAAAAAAAAATAAAAGAGAGATGAGAGAGGATATAGGACCACAAGAAAACGAGGCCAGAGAAATAAGACATAGAGCAGAATTTATTTTTAGATTAGATTAGATTGTGAGGACATGCAGTCCTCTTTTATTGTCATTTAGTAATGCATGCATTAAGAAATGATACAATGTTCCTCCAGAATGATATCACAGAAACACAAGACAAACCAAGACTAAAAAAACTGAGAAAAACCACATAATTATAACATATAGTTACAACAGTGCAAAGCAATACCGTAATTTGATAAAGAACAAACCATGGGCATGGTGAAAAAAAAAGTCTCAAAGTCTCTTGAAAGTCCCATCATCTCACGTAGATAGTAGAAGGAAGAAAAATTCTTCCTGCCATGAGCTTCTAGCGCTGCAAACTTGTCGATGCAGCACCCTGGAAGCACCCGACCACAGACGACTCTTGAGTCCGTCCAAAAACTTCGAGTCTCCGAACAGCCCTCCGACACCGAGCACCGAACACCATCTCTGCCAAGCGCTTCGACCCCAGCCCTGGCAACAGGCAATAGGCAAAGCCCAGGATTTGGGGCCTTCCCTTCTGGAGATTCTCGATCGCACAGTAGCAGCGGCATTTCAGAAGTTTCTCCAGATGTTCCTCCGTGCTTCTCACGTCTGTCTGCATCAAATCAGGATTGTGCATGGTACCTACTTACAAATACGATATCATTTTGAAGCGGCCGTGCCCGCTGCATCGCACTCCTCCCCTCATTTGCCTCGTCAGGTCTGCTCTTCCATTCAATCATGGCTGATCCATTTTTACCCTCCTCAGCCCCATTCCCCGGCCTTTTCCCTGTAACCTTTGGTGTCATGTCCATTCAAGAACCTATCAAGCTCTGCTTTCAATACACCCAACGACCTGGCATACACAGCTGCCTGTGGTAACAAATTCACCACCCTATGACTAATGACATTTCTCTACACTTCTTGTTTTAAATGGGTGCCCTTTATTCTGAGGCTGTGCTCTCTTATACAAGACCCCTCCACCATGGAAAACATCCTTTCCACATCTACTCTGTCTCGGCCTTTGAACATTCGAAAAGTTTCAATGAGATCCCCCCTCACCCTTTTGAATTCCAGCATGTACAGACTCAGAGCTATCAAAGTTTCCTTGAATGATAACCCTTTCATTCCTGGAATCATCCTTGTGAACCTCCTCTGGACTCCCTCCACGTCTTTTCTGAGATGAGGAGCTCAAAACTGTTCACAACACTCAAGGTAAGGCCTCACCAGTGCCTTATAAAACTGCAGAATCACATCCCTGCTCTGGTATACTGGAGTCCTTGCCTCCATTGGGTAAGCCAGGCTGTCATTGCTGTTACCTGAGTCTGGACTGTTTCCTTCCTTTCCTCTTCCTTCTGGAGCCTTGCCTTGCCACCTGTGCCTTTGCTAGGTAGGTCTGGTCATTTGCCTCTACCTTGTGTTAGGAACTGTCTCTGTGTCCACGCCTTCGCTAGGTAGGTCTGGCCATTTGCCACTATCTTGTGTTGGGAACTGTCTCTGTGTCCACACCTTTACTAGGTAGATCCGGCCATTTGCTGCTACCCCATGTTGAGAACTGTCTCACCATGTTCAGCATTCTGTGTAGAGTCCCGGCCCTAAATGCTGTTCCCAAGGAGGGGTCTCGGCTCTGTGTTCCATGTCCCTGTGCCACAGTGCACCCAAAGCCACAGCATACGCAAAGCCGGGGTTCTTGTCCCAGCTCTTTAGTTAAGTCCTGTTCCTATTACTTCAGTGTTTGTGTCTTGCATCTGGGTCCGCTCCCAGTGTCCCCACTTATGACAACTCCAAGTGCAGCCTCACCAATTACAAATGCAACTTTGACATAATGACCCTGTCCCAGCTCTTTTACCGAATGCCTTGACTGATGAAGACCAGTGTGTTAGATGTCTTTTCAATACCCTAACTACCTGCAGAGCAACTTTCAACAAATGATGTATTTCTAATCCTAAATCCTTCTGTTCCATTGCATTCCATAATACCCTACCATTCGCCGTATAAGCCCCACTCTGATTTATGTGAATGAGAATACATTTCCATTCAATAAGGAGCTTTTATTCCTTTCAATGAAGAGCATTAGGGAATGCTCAGAAGAGGTTTCCTCCAGTACTGGGTGGATTAAAGCATTTTAGCTACAACCAGAGTTTGGACAACTCTGTTCTTCTGGAGCATGGGAGTATGTTGAAAGTTCATAGAGTTATGATAATCCTAGATAGAACAAACTTTCAGAATCATTTTTCCAGTATATGAGTGCTGAATACAAGATGGATTCGTGTTAAACTGCGAGGGAGCAAGATTTAACATTCAAGCGACTTTTAAGTAGGCAAATAGATATGCAGGAAATTGAAGAAAATGCAGACAGAAGGGACTGGTTTAAATCGGTACAGACGTGATGTGCTTCAGGACCTGCTTCTACGATCTAGTGTTCTATGTTCAGTCTAATCGATATTTGAGGTTTATTGAATGTTGCTAATCAGAAGGGCAACAGTGCGTTTCTCTGGTATGGCTGCGCCTCCTGGTCAATAGTTTATCTCAACTATGCCACAGCCTCTTAAAATGTATATTTCTGTCCAATGATAACAGGCAAATACAGAGCTTGCATTTTAACATAACTGGTATGAGTTCTGAAACTGTGTGGGGAAACGTAGAAATTTAGTCTGGCAAATTAGTTTAATCTGCATGTTTCTATCAGCTGATCACAGATCGAGTACAAATGGTGATGACATCGCTCTAAGTGTATGGTTGCGTTGGTTAGCAAAATGTTGGTGTTTCAGGGAAAAAGATTGGTTTTATTACTTTTCTTAGTTGGAACAGTTTTTTGCTCTGATGTTTGGAAGCAGTTCAGAGGTGAGCGGTTTCCCTGGAGAAAAGTAAAACCCGGAGTTCAGTCTACATCCACTTCCCAATTGCGATCGCTGGATGTGCAAAGTATTTCTCCTTTGCAGAGTGTAATGGTGGAGTGCGGGGCGGTTAGCTTATTGGTTAAGGTCCACCTGGATTTGTTCGGAACTCGGCATCCCATTAAAGCATCCGATTTAACGCTGGGGACAGCAAGTTTCCGATCAACTGGGATTTACCCTCGGAACCATACTGTTGTCTTTAACTATGGGCTCCATGAGTGCGATAGCGAATTACAGGTAATTTGTCCTTCACTTACTTTTTAGTATGGGGCTATCAGTGTTGAGATTTTGCCTTGCACATACAGTCCCATCATTTTCCGGTCTCTGGAATTCATTTGTACCTGCTTTATAAATAAGTCATCTTCTTTTTGCGCACCTACCCCATCTGATGAAGGGGATAGAAACTCCGACTTTTCCCTTCTAGAGAATGCTCTCCCAGTTTGTTTTTGCTCCGAGATCTCGCATCTACAATCGCTTGCCTATTTTGTCTGGTGTCAGCAAATAATGCGTGATTAAAACACGTGTTTGTGTTAAAGCCTTTAATCAGTCACTGGGCAGGCGGAGTTTTATCAAGTCCTCCTATCACTTGTAAAACAGTTTATGATCACCTGTAAAACACTTTATAATTAATCTTGGCATGACAAGGACTATTGGTTTTCTAAAAATAGATTGCAATGACTCCTTGCACCAGGTTGATTAGACAAAAAAGATGCAGTGCAGTAAATTACTGGGAACAACGGCGAATCATAAAATCGTCAAAGCGTCATGATAGATGAACGACATGGTCGACTCTTTATATCGGTGCTACAGATACTGCTTTGCTTGACTTGCTGAGTTCCTCCAGCATTCTATGTTACTCACGATTTGCGGCATCTGCAGAATCTGTTTGTGATTACATTTCAAATGCTATGCATTACTGAACCGGCTCGTATTGAAGAGATCGACTAAACTAAGGTAGCGTGGAGTGGCATTCTGTTCAGATTAGCTTCGTGCAAAATCTCTTTTTTTCAGATGGTTGGAGATTCCCTTATGTATACAACCTACCTTAATCACACACCCCAGGTTTATGGAACGATTATTGTTCGAACTAGTGGAGCAATCGTTCCCATTCAGTGCCGTTATTTCAGGTAAATCACTCTGAATTTATTGTAGTTATAGAACACTACAGCTCCAGCGGTTCCTTCTGCCCATCTAGTCCATGCCAAACTATTCTGCGTAGTCTATCGACTAGTCCATAACCCTCCACATCCCTCCCATCTACGTATTGTCATTGGATAGAGTCCAGAGGAGTTCACGAGGATGATTCCAGGAATGAAGGGGTTAACATATGAGGAGCGGGCAACTTTGGACCTGTTCCCACTGGAATTTAGAGGAATGGGGGCGGGGGGTAGATCTCGTTGAAAGGATTAGCTTGGGTGGATGGGAGAGAGGATGTTTCCTATGGTGGGGTATCCGGAACTACAGAGCACAGACTCAGAACTGAGGATGACCCTTTAGAACAGAGCTAAGGGAGATTTTTTCTTATAGCCAGGGAGTAGTAAATTTGTGAAATGCTCTGGTGGTGATCAAGTCCGTGGTTATATTTAAGCTGGAAGTTGATTGTATCCTGATTAGTCAGAGCATAAAAGGATTTGACAAGAGAGCAGGTGTATGGGGTTGAGTGGGATCTGGGATCAGGGATCAGCCATGATAGAATGGCCTAATTCTGCTCCTTTCCCTTATGGTATTCATCCAAAGGTCTCTTTAATGTTGAAATTGAACCTGCATCTACTACTTGTGTTGGCAGCTAGTTCCACTCTCACCACCCTCAGTGAAGATATTCCCTTCCTATTCCTTTTAAACATTTCATCTTTCACCCTAACACAACCTTTAGTTCTGTATTTTTTCCAGTGGAAAAAGCCTGCTTTCATGTACCCTATCTATACCCTCATCGTTTTATGTACCTCTATCAAACCTCCCCTTGTTCCCCTAAGCTCCAGGGGGAGGAATCCTAACCTGTTCAACCTTTCCCTATAACTCAAGTCCCAGTAACATCCTTGTAAATATCCTCTTACTCTTCAATATGTACATTTAATGTCAGAAATGTATACAAATATACATCCTGAAATTATTTTTTCTTTGCAAACATCCACAAAAATAGAGGAGTGCCCCAAAGAATGAATGACAGTTAAATGTTAGAACCCCAAAGTTCCCCCCCTTTTCAATCTTATTGATTCTTTTCCTTTATAAGTGGGCAGAACTGCACATAATATTCCAAATTAAGCCTCACCAATGTCTTGTATAACTTCCAAATAAAAACACATCCCCTACATTTGTATTCCCAATTTATAAAGGCCAATGTGCCAAAAGCTCTTTACAACCCTCTTCCTGTGATGCCACTTTCAAGGAACAAGCAGTATACTTGTTATTGACGTGATCAGATGCATGTTTTCTAATCTCACTGCTTTTCTTTACAGGAAAGGCAATGTGAGCAGTGACTCAATCAAGCCCACTTGGGTTCCCTTCAGTTCTACCAAGTCCGGAGAGGGGCATCTGTCATTTTCCCTACGTTTAATGAATGGTATATGATGGATGGAGGAGACAGTTATTGGGACTCGAGTAACTGACTGTGTTCTTGCATTCCTATTTGCCCTTTTTATCTTGCTCTATAGATAACTGGCTTACAGAACGCAGTTCAACTGTATATCATCTGGGTGAGCTCATTCACATTGAGGCATCTGTTTCAATGATTAATCATACACCTCTGAAGATCTACATTGACCGCTGTGTAGCCACATTGAGCCCAGACAAGGACTCCACCCCAAGATACAACATCATTGATCACCATGGGTAAGTGGATTTCTGCTTTCAGCAACTAATAACATCTTAATGAGTTCACTATTCATGTGCTTTTGTTCAGTTGCCTTCTGGACAGTGTGGCTGAGGACTCCTTTTCGACTTACATGTTGCGAGGGGATAAACGTGAAATGGATAAGCTCCGCTTTGACCTGGATGCCTTCTGTTTCTTTGGAGATGAGCGTTCCTTGGTAAGAGGAAGACAAACAGACTGTTATCAATGTTAGAAGGTCGTTAATTTCAGTAAATCCTTTTTTATTTATAAAAAAATCCTTCAGATTTTCATCATGTGTCACTTGAAAGTTACTGCAGTTGATCAGAAGGATTCCATGAACAAGGCTTGCACATTCCAGAAGGTGCAGAACATGTAAGTAGCTTCTCACCCCACCCCACCACCTCTCTCCGCCCCCCCCCCCCCCCAACTGTCAGGTTGCAGATAGGAATGGCTTAACTACTTTCTGGTTTAGTTGGACGCCATTGGAGAATTCAAGCATCGATGTCTGTGCCTGTTGTGGTTTGGGCAAATGCACTGCTGCAAGGGAAGTTCCATTTCCCTCCAGAGGACGAAGGGATGTTCAGCCCAATGCTGGTAAGTCCTTCATCCTGGATGTGGGATGTTGCTCCAGCAGTACGGCTTAAACAGGATATTTGGTATTACAGGGAAAGATAGTGGAACAAAATGGGATGGTGAGGCCTTGCTTGGACCAATGATCATTCTGGATCCTGACATGACCAGCCTGGAAACTGAGCGAATGAATACATTTCAGCAGCACACATTGTTGGGATCTCCAGAGGGTACGTTCATTGCATGGAATTCTTTTTGTCCCACCCTGATATTGCCTTCATTACTGTTTGCTTTGTTCTCTTAGGTGTGGTGTCGGAGGTGGTCCTTGTCGTGGCCCTGGCTGTGACAGCTGTCTCTCTGATATCTGCTACTTTGGTCATTTTGCGCTTGTGTGGGAAATGCAAGCAAATTCAGTGTAACAGTTTCAAATAAGCAATAAAACTCCTCCTGTCATATTCTTTTTGTTTTAGCATGCCTATTCTTCTAGGGAGGGTTTTTTTTGGGGGGACGGAATTAGGTGTGACAGATTTCCTAGTGATTTAATATTACTGTGGCATTTCTGGCAACTCGGCAATTCAATCCACTGTGATATTGGCAGCACTGCTGCTGTCTGTTTTCAAATGATTCTTGTTGAGCCATTACCTGACATTGGACATGAAAAATAACACTTCCAATTTTTCTAGTTGCAATACCTCTTTATGGTGATCTCCTTGGGCTGCTGATAAATTTCATGGCATTCTCTTGTTACAAGAATCACCCCTTGTAATAATGATCTGTGAGGCACAAAGAATTTGTATTTACTGACAAGTAACTTTTATTGTCTTAACTAGGAGGTACGTGGGTTCATAAACTAACTACCTTCTCATAGTGCACCCTACTAAAATCCCTGACCCTCCATGAACAGTCAATAAAGAGAAAAGGTATTACCCGGGAGAGGAGTCTACACTAGCCAAGTATTCCTTATGGTCCTGATCTCCACTTGTCCATGGAGTCCTCCTTATCCGCAATGGTTGGTCTCTGGTTGCTGGAGAGTTATTGCCCCTGCGTATTTGGAGCTTCTGGGTCTTGTAGTGTTACTTATCAATTGAACTAGTGGATCTTTGTTGCATTGGCTCCAGGTTACCTGACCTACCTGTGTCACCTTCTTACTGGTCATTGTGCAGGGCTACAGTCAACATTGCTTCATAATTCTGCCCACCCCAGCCTTGTGTATTTGTGTGTCTCAACTCTGACTGGTCCAAACCAGTTAAATGAGGTGGCCCAGACAGAGTCTAACGAGATTACAGATTGCTTCTTTGGTAGGTCTGGCATTTTATGTAATGAGTAACTACCTGTCTGAGAATGGTCTCAGGTTTAGCAGGTCATCTGAAGCTACTTGTATCCACATTTAATTGCTCTGATTAAATTATCCCAGAGCAAGAATCAGTTCAGAGTCTAGAAAACGGGGAAACAAAGACAACCAGTTTGTCTGCTTCCCCTGTCCTTGATTAGACTATAGTCTCTTCTGACCAACACTCATTACTTAAAATGCTCTTCAAAGATTAAATCCCTTCTCTAGATGTGGTGCCAAACTCACCTTGGAGTTTAATGATATGCTTTATCTCAATGTCACCTGTGACATTTGTCAAAGGGTGACAAACTTGTAACCTCCAAAGGCAGCTATTCTGTGGGTTTCAGTATCAAATCAGGAAGGCTATAATGTGTGTAGGTGAAGGGTAGATGTTATTTAGACTTGTATGTGTTCTATGGGGGGCTATGGTTAATCCTAGGTAATTTCTAAATTAAGTACATGTTCGGCACAGCTTTGTGGGCCGAAGGACCTGTATTGTGCTGCAGGTTTTCTATGTTTCGATAAGACATAGGAACATAATAATCCATTTGGCCCATTAGGTCTGCTCTGCCATTCCATCATGGCTGATTATTATCCCTTAACCCCATTCTTCTGCCTTCTCCCCACAACCTTTGATCTGTAACCATCCTCTCAATTGGTTCCTTGTTTCTAGATGCCTCACAAACTGTCTTCTCCATGAGTCGTTGAAATCATCACTTGCAACTGCTAATTGTATGTAAATTGAAAACAGCTAAGTCATGCAAATACAGGACAACGCAGATTTGTCCAAAGTCAGATGCATGAATCTAATTGTGCCATAGACTGGAGTGAATGGGAAAAATGTCCACAGGGAACAGCATCTGCCTTGCACTATAATTCAGGTCTGCATCACTTTTACAAAATAAAATACATGTCAAACTGTTATACATTGATTGCAAACCAGCCTTCAGAACTGAGATACATAATAAGCACATTGATAAACTCTTGGGTCTTGACAATAGGATGTGTCTGTATTAAGCTTCTAAGCTTTTTTAAACCAACAGCCATCAGGCAGTTGGAATCAGTGACAACATATTAGTCACCTTGCCCCTCATGAATGGTGCTCTCCCATGATTGCATGCTTTTACCAAGTATGACTGAGAACAAATATAGTGCCAACATGGACTTCATTACCTGATAGCACCACTGTTAAATGTGTATCAAAGGCACTGATAAGACAGGGTGCAGGAATGAGATCAGAAGCCTTGTGCCATGGTTTTAGAGCAATAGCCTAGCACTTAATGTCAGCAAGATGTATGTCAATCTAGGGAAATAAGCAGTTTGAATGTAGTTCTACCTGTCAATGGAGCTTCTGTACAGATGGTAAAAAACTTCAAGTAGCTAGGCATCCATATCACCAGCAAACGCTCTGGGTCCTTTCATGTTGATGTGGTGAACAAGAAAGCCCTCTGCATCTGTACTTTCTTAGGAATCTGAGAAAATTCAGCTTGTTGGGGATTCCCACAAACTTTGCAGATGCACTTCAGAATGTGTCCTGGCAGGTTGCATCTCAGCCTTGTATGGTAACAGCTCGTGCTGGATTGATGGAATATGCAGGGAGTTATAAATTCTGCCTAGTCTATCGCAGTCAGTATTTCTTTCTGTTAAGTCCATCTTGGTGTTTTGCAACAGGAATTGGAATATTATCAAGAATTTTGGGCACCTGTAACTTAAATATTTTGAAATTTGTTGCTTATTCTTTCCTGATTCAGCAGCAGGAGAGATCCTTAAAACAGAGGCATTATTTATGTATTCAAGGTTATGAGGGATTACCTTACTAGAGTAATATAAGGAATAAACTAGAGAAGAAAGAAAAACAATGATTAATGAGGTAGCAGAGGAAGCAAAGTAATTATCCACTAATCATGAGCTTCTGTATAATGCAGGAGGGAACTTTGGGTGCCTGACAGACTTTTGTAGTCCTCGCTCCATTCTTCTCCCTCCCTATTGCCCATGCGTCATCCCCACCTGCTCTTCCCCTCTCTTCTTTCTCTCCCATATCTCCCCATCTTTGCTTTCTCCCTCTCTACTCCCCATCCCAATTCACTCTGTCACCACCTCCATCCACAACCTTCCCTCCCCACATCCCTTCCATGTTCCTATGGCGCTCAGTTAGCCACTCCCACATGGTATGAGTTCAGATCAAGTCAAGTCACTTTTTATTGTCATTTCGAGCATAACTGCTGGCACAGTACACAGTAAAAATGAGACAATGTTTTTCAGGACCATAGTGCTACATGAACAATACAAAAACTACACTGAATGACATAAAACAACACAAAACTACAATAGACCACACACCTACCCAGGACTGCATAAAGTGCACAAAACAGTGCAGGCTTTACAATAAATAATAAACAAGACAATAGGCACAGTAGAGGGCAGTAGGTTGGCGTCAGTCCAGGCTCTGGGTATTGAGGAGTCTGATGGCTTGGGGGAAGAAACTGTTACATAGTTTGGTCATGAGAGCCCACATACTTTAGTGCCTTTTGGCAGATGGCAGGAGGGAGAAGAGTTTGTATGAGGGGTGCATGGGGTCCTTCATAATGCTGTTTGCTTCAAGGATGCAGCGTGTGGCGTAAATATCTATAATAGCGGGGAGACCCTGATAATCTTCTCAGGTGACCTCACTATCCATTGCAGGGTCCTGCGATTCAAGATGGTGCAATTTCCAAACCAGGTAGTGATGTAGCTGCTCAACATGCTCTCAATACAACCTCTGTAGAATGTGGTGAGGATGGTGGGTGGGAGATGGGCGTTTCTCAGTCTTTGTAGAAAGTAGAGACACTGCTGGGCTTTCTTTGCTATGGAGCTGGTGTTGAAGGACCAGTTGAGATTCTCTGCCAGGTGAACACCAAAAAATTTGGTGCTCTTAACGATCTCTACAGAGGAGTCATCAATGTTCAGCAGAGAGTGGTTGCTCCATGTCCTCCTGAAGTCAACAACCATCTCTTTTGTTTTGTTCACATTCAGAGATAGATTGTTAGCTCTGCACCAGTCTGTTAGCCGCTGCACCTCCTCTCTGTATGCTGACTCGTTGTTCTTGCTGATGAGAGCCACCGTGGTCGTGTCACTGGTGAACTTGATGATGTGGTTTGAGCTGTGTGTTGCAGCACAGTCGTGGGTCAACAGAGTGAACAGCAGTGGACTGAGCACACAGACCTGGGGGACTCCGTGCTCAGTGTGATGGTGTTGGAGATGCTGCTTCCAATCCAGACTGACTGAGGTCTCCCAATCAGGAAGTCTAGGATCCAGTTGCGGAGGGAGGTGTTCAGGCCCAAAAGGCTCAGCTTTCCAATCAGTTTCCGAGGAATCATTGTGTTGAATGCTGAACTGAAGTCTATGAACAGCATTTGAATGTACGTGTCTTTTTTGTCCAGGTGGGTTAGGGCCAGGTGGAAGGTGATGGCAATGGTGTTGTCTGTTGAACGGTTGGAACGGTACGCGAACTGCAGGGGGCCCAGTGAGGGAGGCAGCAGGGTCTTGATGTGCCTCATGACGAGCCTCTTGAAACACTTCATGATGATGGGTGTGAGTGCGCGGTAGTCGTTGAGGCAGGACACTGAAGACTTCTTCAGCACGGGGACAATGGTATACAAGCAGGGGTATCAATAAAGTTCAGTTGAGTATCCTGCAAGCTGACTTCCTGGTGTGCTCTGCACTATCCCTCAATAACAAATGCAACAAGGAGTCAGAAGTGGCTGATCATCGATTAAATTCAGACCAGACCAACAGAGATCCCCAACAGGAAAAATGTACATTAGGACTTTTCTTGTTTGCATATATCTATGAAAAATATCCAGAGACTTATCAACCTAAACTGCCTGTGCTAGTTTGCTAATTGTATGCACCATGTGACATGAGTTGAGAAAGGGCCGTGATTGCTAGGCAACACCTTCAAGCTACACCCAAAATTGTATAGTTGGAATAATTTATGAGCACTAGTATGGAGAAGTACATAGACACAACAGAGAAATCAGTCATTTTCAGTTGAAAGTTTATTAGTGTCATAAAATCATGGAAAAATACAGCACAGCAAGGCCCTTCAGCTCATCTAGTCAATGCTAAACCATTGAGCTGCACCTGAACCATGGCCCTCCATGCTCTTACCATCCATGTACCGATACAAATTTATCTTAAAAGTTGAAATCGACCTCATGTGCCATGTACCACTTGCGCTAGCAGCTCATTCTATACCCTCCCAACCCTTTGAGTAAAGGTTTCCTCACATGTTCCCCTTAAACTCTTCACCTTTCACCCTTAACCCATGACCTCCAGTTGTGGTCCCACACAACCTCAGTGGAAAAGCCTGTTTGCATATACCCTATTTATACCCCTTATAATTTTGTATACCTCCATCAAATCTCTACTCAATCTTTTACATTCCAAGGGATAAAGTCCTAACTTATTCAATCTTCCCTTATAATTCAGTTCCTTCAATACCGGCAACATCCTTGTAAATTTTGTCTGTAGTCTTTCAATCTTATTCACTACCTCACTTTTAATGCCGAGTGACTGAACGTTCTTGACCAACCTCCCATGCAGGATCATATCAAATGCCTTGCTAAAGTCCACGTAGACAACATCCACTGCCTTGCCTTCATTCCTGGTAACCTCCTCAAAAGGGAACTTCCTAAACTTGGTAACCAATCTCTGTAATTGGTTAGACACAAACTATCATGCACAAAGCCATGCTAACTATCTTTAATCAGTTCCTGTATCAAAATACTCATATATGCAGTTCCTCAGGAAACATTCCAATAACTTTCCTACAACTGATGTCAGGCTCACTGGCCTATAATTGCTGACTGCACAACCTCCAACTCTGGCTTCCATTCCAGGCTGGGTCTTCAAGCTCTGCTGCTGGAACCTTCATCTCCCTTTCCCCCACCACCAATCTGCAATCCCGTGTCTCTCAGATCCTACTGCTAGTTCTTAGGCCCATAAAGACTTTATCTTTCTCTCACCTCACCATTCCTGAACACCCCAAAACCTCCCTTCTCCTCAGACACTACCAACCCTCTTCCTCCTTCTGATCACAGCTTTCATCCATGCTGAATCTTCACCATTCCCTCCAACCTTGCCCTCTCTGAGGCAGAATGTTGTGTCCTCAGTAAGGGCATCATGGTTGTCCCCCCCGAGCCCACACCTCAGTGAGTTCTGCACCCCTCTACAACATTGAGCTCTTCTTCTGCCGCCTCCATCTCGGAGCCTACTTCTTTGGCAAGGGCTCTTCACCCTGCACCGATGACCCCTTCTCCCATCTTCAACCCTCCTCCTCTTCCTGTACACCTTGCCTTGGTCTTCTGCCTGCTCTAGATTGTTTCATTGCCAATTACCAATGGGATATCAACCACCTTGACTTCACCTCTCTTCTCTCCAATTCCAACCTCACTCCTTCTGAACACTCTGATATCCGCAACCTCTGCATTAACCCTAACCTCACTATCAAACCTGCAGGTAAAGGGATGCTGTAGTTGTCTGGCTGAGGATCAGCAACAACTCTCTGACATCTCCTCTTACTTACACCTCAAACAGGAGCCCACTAAGGAGGACCAGGACGGTCTCCCACATCATATTCGACCTTATTAAGTCTGGAGATCTCCCACTCACTGCCAGCAAATTTCATAGTTCCCACACCCCGCACTCCTGTTTCTACCTCCTACCCATGATCCACAGACCTGCTTGTGCAGGTAGACCCATTGTTTCAGCTTGTTCCTACCCCAATGAACTCGTATCTGCATACCTTAACTTTTGTTTCATCTCCCATAGTTCAGTCCCTTCCTACCTACATCCGTGACACTTCATACACTCTGGATCTTTTCAATGATCTCAAGTTCCGTGGCCCCCATCATAATTTCACCATAGATGTCCAGTCCCTAAACACCTCCATCCCCCACCAGAAAGACCTCAAAGTTCTGTTTCTTTCTGGACACCAGACCCAATGAGTTCCCCTCCATCACCACTCTTCTCAGTCTTGCAGAACTTATCCTCACTCCTAATAATTTCTCCTTTGGCACCACCCACTTCCTCCAAACAAACAGTGGAGCCACGGGTACTCGCATGGGTCCCAACTGTGCTTATGTCAGCTACGTGGAACAAATTAGGGGATCGGGTTTATGTAATGAACCGAGGCAATTAGGAAGTTTAAGGTAAAAGAACCCCTAAGAATCAGTGATCACAATATGATTGGGTTCAATTTGAAATTAGAAAGTAAAGTCTGATGTAGCAGTATTTCAGTGGAGTAAGGGAAATTACAGTGGTATGAGAGAGGAGTTAGCCAAAATAAATTGGAAGGAGCTGCTGGCAGGCATGTCAGCAGAGCAGCAATGGCATGCGTTTCTGGGAAAAATGAGGAAGGTGCAGGATATGTGTATTTTAAAAATGAAGAAATACTCAAATGGTAAAATAGTATAACCATGGCTGACAAGGGAAGTCAAAGAAAGGGCATACAACAAAGCAAAAATTAATTGGAAGATAAACAATTGGGAAGTTTTTCAAAACCTACAGAGAGCAGCTAAAAAATGATTAGAAGGGAAAAGATGAAATATGAAAGTAAGCCAGCAAATAATTTTTGAAGTGCATCGTAAAAATTTTTTCAAGTATGTTAAAAATAAAAGAGAACTGAGAGTTGATTTAGGACTGCTAGAAAATGGAGCAGGAGAAATAATACTGGGGGACAAGGGGATGGCTGATGAACCAAATGAGTATTTTGCATCAGTCTTCACTGCAGAAGACATAAGCGGTATGGCTGATGTAGTGTGTGAAGAAAGAGAAGTGGGCGCAGTTACTGCTACAAGAGACCAGGTGCTCAAAAAGCCAAAAAAAAAACTAAAGGAACATAAGTCACCCGGACCAGAGGAACTGCACCCTGGGGTTCTGAAAGAGGTAGCGTTAGAGATTGTGGTGGCATTAGAAATCATCTTTCGAAAATCACTGGACTCTGGCATGGTGCCAGAAGACTGGAAAATTACAAATGTTAGTCCACCCTTTAAGAAAGGAGGAAGGCAGAAGGAAGGAAATTATAGACCAGCTAGCCTGACCTCAGTGGTTGGGAAGATGTTAGAGTCAATTGTTAAGGATGAGGTTATAGAGAACTTGGTGACACAGGACAAGATAGTACAAAGTCAGCATAATTTCCTTCAAGGAAAATCCCATCTGATGAACATGTTGGAATTCTTTGAGGAGATGACAAGTAGGACAGATAAAGGGGATGCAGTGGATGTTGTATATTTGGACTTTCAGAAGGCCTTTGACAAAGGTGCCACACATAGGGCTGCTTGCCAAGTTAAGAGCCCATGGTGTTACAGGAAAGTTACTAACATGGTTAGAGCATTGGCTGATTGGTAGGAGGCAGCGAGTGGGAATAAAAGGATCCTTTTCTGGCTGGCTGCCAGTGACAAGTGGTGTTCTGCAGGGGTTGGTGTTGGGACCACTTCTTTTTATGCTGTATATAAATGATTTAGATGATGGAATAGATAGCTTTGTTGCTAAGTTTGCAGATGATATGAAGATTGGTGGAGGGGCAGGTAGTGTTGAAGAAACAGGTAGGATGCAGAGGGACTTGGATAGATTAGGAGAATGAGCGAGATAGTTGCAAATGAAATGCAAGGTCATGCACTTTGGTAGTAGAAATAAATGTGAGGACTATTTTCTAACTGGGTAGAAAATCTAAATATCTGAGATACAAAGGGACTTGGGAGTCCTGTGCAGAACACACTGAAGATTGACTTGCAGGTTGAGTCGGTAGTGAGGCAGACAAATGCCATGTTGACATTCATTTCAAGAGGTTTAGAATGCAGAGCAAGGATGTAATGCTGAGGCTTTATAAGGCACTGTTGAGGTCTCACCTTGAGTATTGTGAACAGTTTTGGGCCCCTCATCTTAGAAAAGATGTGCTGGCGCTGGAAAAGGTCCAGAGGAGGTTCACAAGGATGGTTGCTGAAATGAAAGGGTTATCATACGAGGAATGTTTGATGGCGCTAGGACTGTACTCGGTGGAACTCAGAAGGATGAAGGGGATGTTATTGAGATCTTTCGAATGTTGAAGAGCCTAGACAGAATAGATGTGGAAAGGATCCTCTGGCTAGGATCTTTATGTCCTTGTCTTCGGGAGTGGTACCGGAGGATTGGAGGGAGGTGAATGTTGTCCCCTTGTTCAAAAAAGGTAGTAGGGATAGTCCGAGTAATTATAGACCAGTGACCCTTGCATCTGTGGTGGGAAAGCTGTTGGAAAAGATTCTTAGAGATAGGATCTATGGGCATTTAGAGAATCATGGTCTGATCAGGGACAGTCAGCATGGCTTTGTGAAGGGCAGATCGTGTCTAACAAGCCTGATAGAGTTCTTTGACGAGGTGACCAGACATATAGATGAGGGTAGTGCAGTGGATATGATCAATATAGATTTTAGTAAGGCATTTGACAAGGTTCCACATGGTAGGCTTATTCAGAAAGTCAGAAGGCATGGGATCCAGGGAAATTTGGCCAAGTTCCTGCAGGTAAATATTATATGATTTTGACAAGTAAATACTACAGGTAAGTAATATGTAAAGAGTTAGCAACTAGGTTAGTGTCTAATAAACTCAAAAATAAATTTCTATTTCTGTAAAATCTTATTACCCAAAGAGCAGAAGAGGGACATTCTACAGACATGAAGGCAGGGGGTGTAGAGGTCGTCCAATGACTAGGGGAGGGGAGATGGATATGGAAAGCGGCATCCCAGATATAGGCTGATGAGGGAAGGAAAGTTGGGTGGGACAGGGTGGGGTAAGAGGGCATCACAGAGGATGGGAAGGGTGAGTAGGGGTGTCCTGTAACTGGAAGAGGGAAGAGGATTAGAGGAAGGGTTTGTTCCAGATATGGGAGAGAGGGGTCATCCCAGAGATGTGGGTGGAAAGGGGCATTATAGACAGAACAGAGAGGAGAAAAGGTCAGTGTCAGATGGAGTGGAGGAGTGAAAGGGGGGAATTGGGGGAAGGGATTGATAAAGTTTAAGGATATTGGGGAAGTAAGACATGATTCTTGGACTCTTGTAAATAATGGGTTAAAAAAACTTAAGTGCCACCCTATGTGTGTTAGTGAACAAATTCTGTTGGTTTCGCTGAAGAATATGCTCGCAGTTTGATTAGATTAATAGCTTGCTTGCTTAATAGCCTGTAGCTGCCTTTTCAAGGTGACGAGGGCTGGAATTACTCAGAGCTCACATAGATCATGCCTTATTGTTTTGCTCCACTGACTTAAGTCTCTTCTTCAGGAGAGGCTCAATGATAAAGACATCTGTCTGTAATTAAGTCAGGGGCCTAGCGACAGAAATGATTGGTACAGGGTCGACAATATACCTATTTGTAATTAAACTCTGATTTAGCAGACTCTCTTGTCAAAGTAATTGGGTTTCGTTTTAACTGACTTGGCATACTATTGTAACTGAGTGTTCTTTGTCTACTCATTCTATAAACTGTAGCATTTCTGTTTTCTAAATCAGAAGGCTCGTCTGAGCCTCCAAGGAGAGAGAGTCTCTGTCTCTCTCTGATGTCTGGCTCTGAGGCCTTTCTCACCGACGGAGCTCGAACAATAAACTGGTGAAGAAGTTAAAGTTAATAACGGTGTGGTGTGATTATTGGTCCAGCAATCTTTTTTTTAAGTTTACAGGATGTCCCAGAGAATGGAGGAGGGACGTTTGAGAGAAGGGGATGGAAGGGGTAAGGGAGGTCCCAGAGATGAATGAAGGTGGCATCTCAGAGGTGCAGGCAAGGGTGTGAGGGTGGCATGTCCATGCGTGGGAAAGGTGGTGGGGGGAACAGGACTCCAAACCGCTAAATGCCTTAATTCCCGCCAAGCCCATTGGGCATTATTTTTTGGCCGTTTCAAATTCACCCTCACTTATCGTCCCAGTTCCAAGAACGGAAAGCCAGATACTCTCTCTCGTCAATACGTCTCTGAGGAGGGCCTTCCCAACGCCGATACCATCCTTCTACCAACCTGTTTGGTAGCTGCCCTCACCTGGCAGATCGAATCCATAGTCAGAGAGGCCCAACGGACTGAACCGGACCCAGGCAATGGACCCCCCCAATTGCCTCTTCGTGCCTGACACCATTCAGTCCCGGGTTCTCCAGTGGGGGCATACTTCTTGTTTCACCTGCCATCTGGGAATTGATCAAAATCTTTCCCTTCTGAAGTGACATTTCTGGTGACCCACCATGGATGCTGACACTCGCTCCTTCGTCTCTGCCCGCTGAAAAGCCTCCCATAGTCCATCTGCTGGGTTGCTTCATCCCCTACCTGTCCCTAGCTGCCCTTGGTCCCACATTGCTCTGGATTTCGTGACTGGACTACTCCCTTCACATGGTAACACTGCTGTACTCACCGTGGTGGATCGTTTCTCCAAAGCCGTGCACTTCATAGCCCTTTCCAAACTCCCTACAGCCCGCAAACAGCTGACCTCCTTGTCCAACACGTTTTCCACCTTCATGGAATTCCCTCTGACATTGTTTCTGACCGAGGCCCCCAATTCATCTCTCAAGTCTGGAGATCCTTCTGTCAAGCCCCTGGAGCCTCAGTAAATCTGTCTTCTGGTTTCCATCCATGGACTAATGGTCAAACGGAATGAGCAAACCAGAATTTGGAAGCAGTACTGCGCTGCAAAACCGCCAACATCCCATCATTCTGGAGCACCCATCTCACTTGGGTGGAGTATGCCCACAACTCCCTGGTCAGTACTGCCACTGGAATGTCTCCCTTCGAATGCTCCCTTGGTTGTCAACCCGCTCTGTTTCCTACCCATGAAGACAACATTGCTGTGCCTTCAGTTCAGGCCCATCTCCGCCGGTGCAGCAAGGTCTGGAAGGATGCACACGCGGCCCTGCTCTGCTCATTTGACCACAACCGGAGGATTGCCGATCACCATCGAATTCCTGCACCCAACTATCGGCCTGGTCAGAAGGTTTGGCTCTCTTCAAAAGACATCCCCCTCAAGAATGAACCCAAGGAACTCGCCCCTCGTTACCTCGGACTATTCGAAATTGAGAGTATCACCAACCCCTCGGTGGTCAGACTCAAACTGCCCAGATCCATGCACATTCATCCCACGTTCCACGTCTCCCAACTGAAACCTGCATCTGTCAGCACTTTGTGCCCTCCTGCTGGACCTCCTCCACCCGCCCGAATCATTGACGTCTACCCAGCTTACGAAGTCCAGCAAATATTGGGTGTGCACCGCCGAGGCAGGGGTCTCCAGTACCTGGTCAATTGGGAGAGATATGGTCCTGAGGAGCGCACCTGGATTCCCTGCTCCTTCATCTTGGACCCTTCCCTCATCCGAAGTGTCCATTGAGACAATCCAGACAAGCCTGGTGGTTTGCCTGGGGACTCTCATTGAGGGGGACGGGATACTGTCACGGTCCCGACCGTTAATTACCCATTTTCTCCTAATTTCCTTTGACGGCGGCACACCTGGTTTTCATGCAGTACAAGAATTCTGGCTTTGCATCAATTAGTTGCCAGATCATTGGTTTTGCCAGAGTGGTAATTAACGTTTCCCGGCCGCGTAGGATTGTGTGTTCTAAGTTTTGCTTCAGTACCGAGATTTACCTGTGCACTCAGTCTCTCCGAGTCAGGATAAGTTTTCTATGTTCAACTCCAGTTCCGAGGTTTACCTGTGAAACTCTGTCCCTCCATGTCAAGATAAGGATCCCAGGTTTACTCCAGTACTGAGGTTTACCCGTGTAACTCCATCTCTCCATGCTAAGAAAAGTTTTGTCTGCCGCTTCCCTTTCTACTCTCCGTGTCAAGGTAAGTTCTGCCTGCCTCCTGCTTTCCTGCACTCCCTCCTGTTGGCCATTTAACCCTCACGTCCACATCTGCATCCTACTCAATCTCTGTGCCTGTGTCTGTGTCCTGCGTTTGGGTTCGCCTCGTTCGTTGCAACACCGGCCTTCTCCCTGTAACCTTTGATGCTATGTCCAATCAAGAGCCTATCAATCTCTGCCCTAAATACATCAACGACCTGGCCTCCACAGCTGCATGTGGCAAAAAATTTCACAAATTCACCACCCTTTGGCTAAAGACATTTCTCCTCATCTCTATTTTGAAAGGGTGCCCCTCTATCCTGAGGCTGTGCCCTCTTGTCCTAGACTCCCCCACCATGGGAGACATTCTTTCCTCATCTACTCTGTCTAGGCCTTTCAATATTCAAAAGGTTTCAACGAGATCCTCCCTCATCCTCTGAATTCCACTGAGTACAGACCCAGAACCATCAAACGTTCCTCGTATGATATTTCTTTCTTTCCTGGAATCATCCTTGTGAACCTCCTCTGGACCCTCTCCAATACCACCACATCTTTTTTAAGATGAGGAGCCCAAAACTGTTCACAACACTCGAGGTGAGGCCTCGCCAGTGCCTTATAAAGCCTCAGCATCACATCCTTGCTCTTGTATTCTAGGCCTCTTGAAATGAATGCTAACATAGCATTAGCCTTCCTCGCCACTGACTCGACCTGCAAGTTAACCTTTAGGGTATTCGGTACAAAGGCTCCCAAGTCCCTTTGCAACTCAGATGTTTGGAATTTATCTAGTTTAGAAAATAGTCTGCACATTTATTTTGCATGACCATGCATTTCCAACATTGTACTTCATTTGTCACTTTCTTGCCCATTCTCCTAATCTGTCTAAGTCGTCCTGCATCCTATTCCATCATATAAAGCACTCAAAGTAACCATTGCTGCCCTGTGCCATCCAAGTCTCTGTAATGGCCACAATATAACAACTCCAAGCACTGATCCATGCTTTAAGCTCATCTGCTGTGTTCATGATGCTTCTTGCATAAAAACAGACACCTCAAACCATCAGCCTGAGTGCATCCCTTCTCTATCAACTGCCTATCCTCTCTCTCACACTGTCTACAAGCTTTCTCGATTTGTGAGCCAACCGCCCCTTCCTCCGTCTCTTCAGTTTGATTCCAAGCCCCCAGCAATTCTAGTTTAAACTCTCCCCAATAGCATTAGCAAACTTCCCTACCAGGATATTGATCCCCCTCAGATTCAAGTGCAACCCGTTTTTTTTGTACAGGTCACACCTGCCCCAAAAAGGGTCTCAATAATCTAGAAATCTGAATCCCTGCCCCCTGCTCCAATCCCTCAGCCTCACTCTATCTCCACCTCACTCTATTCCTAAACTCACTGCCGCATGGCACAGGCAGTAGTCCCGAGATTACTACCTTTGAGGTTCTGCTTCTCATCTTCCTTCCTAACTTCCTGTAGTTTGTTTTCAGGACCTCCTCCCTTTCCTTACCTATGTTGTTGGTACCAATATATACCAAGACCTCTAGCTGTTCTCCATCCCACTTCAGGATATCGTGGATGTGATCAGAAACATCCTGGACCCTGGCACCTGGGAGGCAAACTACCATTCATGTTTCTTTCCTGTGTCCACAAAATCGCCTGTCTGACCCCCTAACTATAGAGTCCCCTATCACTGCTGCCATCCTCTTCCTTTCCCTGTCCTTCTGAGCCACAGGGCCAGACTCTGTGCCAGAGGCACAGACTGTTGCTTCCCCCAGGTAGGTTGTCTGCCCCAACAGTACTCAAACAGGAGTACTGATTGTTAAGGGGCACAGCCACAGCAGAACTCTCTGATATCTGACTCTTGCCCTTCCCTCTCCTGACTGTTAGCCATTTAATCTGTCTCCCAAGGCCCCAGTATGACTACTTGCATTTTGCTCCTCTCTATCACCTCCTCACTTTCCCTGACCAGACCAAGGTCATCAAGCTGCATCTCGCATTCCCTAACCCGGTCCCTCAGGAGCTGCAGCTCAACACACCTGGCACAGATGTGACCGCCCAAGAGGCTGGGAGTTTCCTGGACATCCCACATCTGATACCCAGTACAGAATACTGGCCTCACAGACATACTTCCTATTCTTCACAAATAACTTACCTTGCATCAACTCATTATCACCAAAGCCCTCATACTCTGACTCCCTCTACTCCATCACCTGCTCTATAAAGCTGTCTTCTTTTTAAATTCTTCCCACCGGTCTAACTCACTGACGTCCACGTATCTGCGCAATCATGCCTCAAAATACTGGTTTTGGAGGTGGTGCAGAGGAGGTTCACCTAGTTGGTTCCAGAGATGAGGGGGTTAGACTATGAGGAGAGATTGAGTCACCTGGGACTGTACTCTCTGGAATTGAGAAGGATGAGAGGAGATTTTATAGAAACATATAAAATTATGAAAGGGTTAGATAAGATAGAGGCAGGAAGATTGTTTCCACTGGTAGGTGAGATTAGAACTAGGGGACATAGCCTCAAGATTCCAGGGAGTAGGTTTAGGATGGAGATGAGGAGGAACTGCTTATCCAGAATTCTTTGCCCAATGAAGCAGTGAAAGCTACCTCAGTAAATATATTTAAGACAAGGTTGTATAGATTTTTGTGTAATAGGGGTTTTAAGGGTTTTGGGGAAAAGGCAGGGAGGTGGAGATGAGTCCATGGTCAGATCAGCCATGATCTTATTGAATGACTGAGCAGCTCAATGGGCCAGATGGCCTATACCTGCTCCTATTTCTTATGTTCTTATTCCATATACTGCATGCATTCACCTTCAGTCCTGTATACATCACTGTTTTTGATTTTGTCCCCCTTGTACATTGTTACTTATCCCATTGACTGCAACTTCGCCCTATCATCACCATCTCCTTGCTAGCAGTTTCGCTACAGTTTGCCTCTGTTTGTAAACCAACTAACCCATCCTTAGCACTATCACTCCTGTTCAAAACCACCTGCCAAGTCAGTTTTAACTGTCCCAAACGGTCCCCTTCGGGTTCAGGTTTAACTTGTCCCTTCTGTCGAAGTTGTACTTTTCCTGGAAGAGATCCCAATGATTCAGAAATCTGAGCACAACCCCATTTCACTGGTTCCTCAGCCACTCATTCATCTGCCAAATCATCCTATTCTTACTTTCACTGGACCATGGCACAGGCACTGGTCCAGAGATTGCTAGAGGTCCTGCTATTCAGTCTTCTACCTAACTCCTTAAAATCTCTCTTCTGGACCTCCTCACTCTTCCTAACTATGTCATGTGCACAAAGCCTTCTGGCTGCTCATCCCCCCTCCTGCAGAATGCAGTGGCCCCGATCTGAGACATCTCTGACTCTGGCATTTGGGAGGCAATATATCATCTAGGTGTCTCTATCATCTCCGCAAAATATCGTCATATTGGTAATGATAGAGGATTCCATAGTTTATGCTCTACACCTCTCTTTGCTTCTGAGCCACATTACCCGATTTAGTGCAAGAGACCCAGTCCCCTGGTAGATCATTTCACCCAACAGTACCCAAAGTGATATCCTTATCATTGAGGGGAATGGCCACAGGGCTACTCCGCACTGGCTGCCCATATCCCTTCCTTCCCTGACATTTACCTAGTTACTCACCTCCTGAAAGCTAGCGGTGACCACCTCCCTGTAGCTCCAACCTATCACTTCCTCAATCTCTCATATGAGCTAAAGGTCATCAAGTTAATATCCAGTTCCCAACACTTTACCTGAAGAGCTGTACTCAGGGCACCTGGTGCAAATTTGGTTATCCGGAAGGCTGGAGTTGTTCCAGAATTCTCACATCTCACACATAGAACAAAGCACAGACCCCTGGGGCCATTTTGACTGCACTAACTGTGCCCTAACAGATGAAGAATGAAGAATAAAGGGGGGAAAAAAAAACTTACCAGATACTTACCTTGCCCAAATTTGATGAGCCAAAACCACTCCAACCTCGCCCGCTCTGAGAATGGCTGCTAACTTATTTTAATTTGTCTTTTCTAACGACTCTCATTCATTGATTGGATGGAGTCCAACTCCCATCTTTGCTGATTTATGAAATCAGCTTTGTTCAAAGTCCTGTGGTTCTGACGGTCTGCAACTGAGATCATTTTCTCCTTCCATTTTCTCTGGGTACATGCTGTAATAATGCACTGGGTAACAAGTGACCAGCAGATTTCACACTACAGAAGTGCCACACAGTGTCAATCTCCAATGAGAAAGGCTAATCACCTACTATTGAGATTCAATGGCATTGCTGACTCTTGAGTTTTCCACCATAAAATGCCAGGAAGGTCATAATTTGACTTTGTGTCCACATGCCTGAACTGTTCCCATTTCTTCAGCAGTTGAACAGGGTATGACTGTGCAAACGCGTGCAAGTCAGACCATGAAGCAGCAGGAGTGTTTAAAAGTGAGAAGGTTAATGAAGCCGGTGACGTTGTAGCGGGTGACAGAGTAGGAAGGCTTTGGCTCCTGAGGCTTTGGCAAGCAGAGACTGAGGAAGAGCTTCATTCCAAGTGAGGTAAGGCCGGCTAAGTTCCTTCAATAAATCTAATTACCTTAAGAGTAGGTAATGAAGGCAGCAGTTAGGGCAGTTGAGTGCTCCGTTTGCAGTATGTGGGAAGTCAGGGCAAGCACAGTTGTCCCTGATGACTACACCTATAAAAGGCGCATCTAGCTGCAGCTCCTGACAAACCGAGTTAGGGAACGGGAGCTGGAGCTGGATGAGCTCGAATCATTCGGGAGGCAGAGGCAGAAATAAACAAGAGTCACCCCTAAGAGTCAGGAGACAGGTAGCTGGGTGACTGTCAGGAAAGGGAAGGGGAATAGACAGAATGAACAGAGCACCCCTGTGGCCGTTCCCACCAATAATAAGTACATCGTTTTGGATACTGTTGATGGGGACGACCTACCAGGGACAAGTTGCAGTGGTTGCATCTCTGGCACCGAAACGAGACCGTCAGCTCAGAAGAGAAGGAGGGAAAAGAGGAAAGCAGTAGTGATAGGGGATTTGATAGTTAGGGGGACAGATAAGAGGGTCTGTGGAAGAGATCGAGAATCCTGGATGGTCTGTTGCCTCCCGGGTGCCAAGGTCAGCGATATCTCGGATCGAGTTCTTGGTATTCTCAAGAGGAAGGGTGAGCAGCTGGATGTCGTAGTCTATGTAGGGACCAATGACATGGGTAGGAAGAGTGAGGAGGTCCTGAAAGGTGAGTTTAGGGAGTTAGGCACCAAGTTAAAGGACAGGACCTCCAGGACAGCAATCTCAGGATTGCTACCAGTGCCACGTGCAGGCGGGTTTAGAAATAGTAAGATAGTGCAGATCAACACGTGGCTGAAGACATGGTGCAGGAGGGAGGGCTTCAGATTTATAGATAATTGGGCAGTTTTCCAGGGAAGGTAGGACCTGTTCCAGCAGAACAGTTTACATCTTAACTGGAGGAAGACAAATATTCTTGGAGGTAGGTTTGCTAGAGAGGCTCCAGTGGATTTAAACTAGATACAAGGAGGGAGGGGAACCAGAGTGTAGGAACAGATATAGGGGAGAAGGAAGAAAAAGAAAATAGTAAAGTTATTTGCACCGTTAGTGATAAACAGAGAGCAGGAGGTGGAAAATATCTTAAATGCATTTATTTTAATGCTAGGAGCATTATGAGAAAGGTTGGTGAGCTTAAAGCATGAATTGATACTTGGAAGTATGATGTGGTAGCTATTAGTGAAACATGGTTGCAGGAGGGGTGTGATTGCAAATAAATATTCCTGGACTTAATTGCTTCAGGTGCGATAGAATCAGAGGGACAAGAGAGGGAGGTGTTGCATTGCATGTCAGAGAAAATATTACAGCTGTGCTCCAGCAGGATAGATTAGAGGGCTCATCTAGGGAGGCTATTTGGGTGGAATTGAGGAATGGGAAAGGTGTAGTAACACTTATGGGGGTGTATTATAGACCACCAAATGGGGAGCGAGAATTGGAGGAGCAAACTTGTAAGGAGATTGTAGATATTTGTAGTAAGCACAGGGTTGTCATTGTGGGAGATTTTAATTTTCCACACACAGACTGGGAAGCCCATACTGTAAAAAGGCTGGATAGTTTGGAGTTTGTAAAATGTGTGCAGGATAGTTTTTTGCAGTAATACATAGAGGTAACAACTAGCAAAGGGGCAGTGTTGGATTCTCCTGTCAGGGAATGAAATAGGTCAGGTGATGGAGGTATGTGTTGGGGAGCACTTCGGGTCCAGTCATCACAATGCCATTAGTTTCAATATAATTATGGAGGAGGATAGGTCTGGATCCAGGGTTGAGATTTTTGATTGGAGAAAGGCTAACTTTAAGGAGATGCGAAAGGATTTAGAAGGAATGGATTGGGACAACTTGTTTTATGGGAAGGATGTAATAGAGAAATGGAGGTCATTTAAAGGTGAAATTTTGAGGGTACAAAATCTTTATGTTCCTGTTAGGATGAAAGGAAAGGTTAACTGTTTGAGAGAGCCATGGTTTTCAAGGGATATTGAAAACTTGGTTCGGAAAAAGAGAGATATCTACAATAAATGTAGGCAGCATGAAGTAAATGAGGTGCTCCAGGAATATAAAGAATGTAAAAAGAATCTTAAGAAAGAAATTAAAAAAGCTAAAAGAAGATACAAGGTTGCTTTGGCAAGTAAGGTGAAAATACAAATGTAAATCCAAAGGGTTTCTACAGCTATATTAATAGCAAAAGGATAGTGAGGGATAAAATTGGTCCCTTAGAGTATCAGAGTGGACAGCTATGTGTGGAACCAAAAGAGATGGGGGAGATTTTGAACAATTTATTTTCTTCGGTATTCACTAAGGAGAAGGATATTGAATTGTGAAAGGTAAGGGAAACAGGAAGGGAAGTTATAGAAACTATGATGATTAAAGAGGAGGAACTGTTGGCGCTTTTAAGGAATATAAAAGTGGATAAGTCTCTGAGTCCTGACAGGATATTCCCTTGGACCTTGAGGGAAGTTAGTGTAGAAATAGCAGGGGCTCTGACAGAAATATTTCAAATGGTATATATAATTATCTGGATAGACAAGGTCTGATTAGGAACAGTCAACATGGATTTGTGTGTGGAAGGTCATGTTTGACAAATCTTATTGAATTTTTTGAAGAGGTTACTGGGAAGTTGACGAGGGTAAAGCGATGGATGCTGTCTGTATGGACTCCTGTAAGGCCTTTGACCAGGTTCCACACGGAAGGTTAGTTAGGAAGGTTCAATCATTAGGTATTAATATTGAAATAGTAAAATTGATTCAGCAGTGGCTGGATGGGAGACACCAGAGAGTAGTGGTGGATAACTGTTTGTCAGATTGCAGGCCGGTGACTAGTGGTGTGCCTCAGGGATCTGTACTGGGTCCAGTGTTGTTTGTCATATACATTAATGATCTGGATGATGGGGTGGTAAATTGGATTAGCAAGTGTAGCCCTCCCCCCCCCCCCCCCCGTCGCTCGGCTCGCTGTCATCTGGGGAAACAGCCCTCGGCCCCGGCACACTGGGTAATACGTTTGTGTGGATGCTGTGTGATGTACCTCACCCTGCCCAAATAACAGACAATACACCAGATACGATTAAATGATTTACAGTTTATAGGTATTACTTGAACTATATAATTAAGAGAGAATAAAATATAAAAGGAAAATAAAAGGCGCCACACTTATCAAAGTTCAATCACTTCGTGCACAAAACAGTTGGAGCTCAAGGACCTTCTTCTTCACCCTGCGACCCCTCGGACCACCTCGACCGGCAGCCTGGGACCAACAATGGTGGTCGGCCAGATGCTCCACACGAGTCCGTCTCCGTCTCCTCGCCGAATGCCCTCCTCGGGTTCTGACCCCGTTAGCGGACATCACAGCACCTTGTCCATCCTCTGTCTCGCTTTCCCGCCTTCTGCCCCAAAACCCCGCGCATACAGTATCTTCAAATACACCAAAATCATAACAACTATCCCAATTGGTTAATAGCGCTCTCTTATCACCCTCTAAACCAAAACAAAACTGCTAGCGCAAACTTTCTCAGCGTTTAACACAACAAAGCCGCATTCCCCAGATTAACATAACAAAGACGCCATTTTAATTAGCCTCCGCAGTAACATAAAAGTCGAAACCCTCTACATAAGTATCTAAGATAGGTGGAGTTGTGGATAATGAAGTAGGTTTTCAAGCTTGCAGGCGATTTAACCAGTTAGAAGAATGGGCTGAAGGATGGCAGATGGAGTTTAATGCTGATAAATGTGAGGTGCTACATTTTGATAGGACTAATCAAAATAGTACATACATGGTAAATGGTAGGGCATTGAAGAATGCAGTAGAACAGAGGGATCTAGGAATAATGGTGCATAGTTCCCTGATAGTGGAATCTCGTGGATAGAGTGGTGAAGAAAACTTTTGGTATGCTGGCCTTTATAAATCAGAGCACTGAGTATAGGAATTGGGATGTAATGTTGAAATTGTACAAGGCCAAATTTGGAGTATTGTGTACAGTTTTGGTCACCAAGTTACAGGAAAGATGTCAACAAAATAGAGAGAGTACAGAGAAGACTTACTAGAATATTACCTGGGTTTCATCTCCTAAGTCAGCGGTCCCCAACCACCGGGCCACGGACCGGTACCAGGCCGCAAAGCATGCGCTACCGGGCCGCAAGGAAACGATATAATTTGGCGATATGGTCAGCTGCACCTTTCCTTATTCCCTGTCAAGCCCACTGTTGAGCCATCACGCATGCAAAGTCTTTACCCGTGCGTCATCCATGTCAGCGCGGGAAGGAGATCAACTCCTTGAGCTTGCAAATGACTGCGGGCTGAAAAGTATGTTTGACATAACATCTCTGCCGGCATTCTGGACCAAAGTCAAGGCTAAATATCTTGAGATAGCCACGAAAGCTCTGAAAACGTTGCTTCCATTTCCAACATATCTCTGCAATGAATGCAACAAAAACTAAACTGCAGAATAGACTGGACATTCGAGTATCGCTGTCTCCCATCACCCCTCAATGGGACTGTGTTGCAGGGAAACAAGCCCAAGGCTCCCACTGATTCAGCGATATTGGTGCGTTGCAATGATTTTATATGTTCATACGGGGAAAATATGTGCTGCGTGTTTAATATCCAAACGTTACTTAAAATGTTATGATGCTATTGACTTATAACAATTACAACACGGAAGCAGGTGATCTCTGCCCTTCTAGTCCGTGCTGAATGCTACTCTCATCTAGTCCTGCCGACCTGCACTCAGCCCATAACCCTCCATTCTTTTCCTGTCCATATACCTATCCAATTTTTTTTTAAATGATAATATCGAACCTGCTTCTACCACTTCTACTGGAAGTTCGTTCAACACTTACTTTAAGCTCCCCTGTCCTCCCCTGATAACTGACTTATCACTATATTTATGCGAGGAAAATACGCGCTGTGTGTTTAATATTAAATTCATTAGATAAACCGTTTTAGAAATGAAATTGAGTGTATTAGCCACATCACCTATATTCCAGTCGTGATTAACACCACACCCCCCCCCAACAGAATCGCCAAAAACCGATTTGTAGTGGGGGAAAAAATCGGCACGTAAAGTCACGCATGCGCACTGGTGCCCACGCGAGGCTTCATGGTCATTGTAGTTTTTTGGGGTAAACCCAACGTATTTGACTGCTACTCTTGTCTGTTGGCAACCCTACCCCGCGCCCCCCGGGTCGGCCAGTCCGCAAGAATATTGTCAATTTGAAACCGGTCCACAGTGCGAGAAAGGTTGGGGACCCCTGTCCTAAGTTACAGAGAAAGGTTGAACAAGTTGGGTCTTTATTCTTTGGAGCGTAGAAGGTTGAGGGGGGACTTGATAGAGGTATTTAAAATTATGAGGGGGATAGATAGAGTTGACATGGATTGGCTTTTTCCATTGAGAGTGGGGGAGATTCAAACAAGAGGACATGAGGTGAGAGCTAAAGGACAAAAGTTTAGGGGTAACAAGAGGGGGAACTTCTTTACTCAGAAAGTGGCAGCTGTGTGGAACGAATGTCCAGCAGAAGTGGTTCAGGCAGGTTCGATGTTGTCATTTAAAATTAAATTGGATAGCTATATGGATAGGAAAAGGATGGTGGGTTATGGGCTGAGTGCAGGTTGGTGGGACTAGGTGACAGTAAGAGTTCGGCACGGACTAGAAGGGCTGAGATGGCCTGTTTCTGTGCTGTAATTGTTATATGTTTATATGGTTAGAAGATTAAGTGTTCCTCCAAATTGTGTTAAACCTCGTTGTATCAGTGGGATATAGGATGCCAAGAAAAATACGAAAATAATCTCAGATGCAATACTGTCTTTCACAAATTGACTTTGCACATATTTTACGGAGTAGCAAAGAAAAGGATTTGTGCGTGGGAATCACAGACACAGCAGCACATCAGTTTTGATGTGTCTGGCAGTTCACCAGCACTTGAATGCCACTGACCCTTGCTGAAGAAGGAGATGCTCGAGAAGACAGTGTGCCATTCAAAACAAGGAGAACTCAAATAAATGTCATGAATTTCAAAGTCAACATTTGAAAAGATAGGTTGGTCCACAGGTTGAGATTCTAAATTGGTTGTCCAATTTTGACCCTATCAGAAATCATCTGACAAGCGTGCATCGGAACAGGCTGTTTTCTGGCAAAGGTGTACTTGGTAAGTGGGAGGCCTTCAAAAGTCAAATTTTGAGAGTAGAAAGCTTGTATGTGGCTGTCAGAATAAAAAATAAATATAACAAGTATAGGGTACTTTTATTTTCAAGAGATACTGAGGCCCTTGTTAAGAGAAAAAAGGAAGTACATTGCAGGTTTAGGTAGGTAGAAACAAATGAGGTGCTTATGGAGTATAAGAAATGCCAGAGAAAGAAATCAGGAGGACTAAAAGAAGGCATGAAGTTGCCCTAGCAGACGAGGTGAAGGAGAACCCTAAGGAATTCTACAGATATGTTAAGAGCAAAAACGGCCAGTGAGTGAGTGGGCCAATGAAGGAGTGGAGCTTTGAGGCTTTGACCCGAGAGATTCTGGCAGTTTTGGCAGTTGGACTGTGCAATCAAGTCAATCAAGATTTGAATAGCTCAGCAGAAAGCAGAAGATCAGACAATCAAGATTTGAATAGATCAGACTCAGCAGAAAACAGCTGATTGGGCAATCGAGGTCAGGTGACCAAGCAGTTTGAACAGCTCAAACAAATAAATAGAGGGATAGCTCAATCGGAGCGACCTGTGGAAAGCAGCCAGTGAAGGAGTGGAGCTTTGAGGCTTTGACTCGAGAGGCTTCGATGAGAAGAAGCGGAGGATGAGCTTGTTCCCAGTTAGTCTTTACAATGCCTCCTGAGACGGCGATGTGCCTCTCATATGAGATTTGTTAGTCGTGGGGGAACTCCCCTCTCCTGCAGAGTCACATCTGCCAGAAGTGTAGGCGGCTGGGCGATCTGGAAGACCATGTTAGGAATCTGGAGCAGCAGCTGGATGACCTTCGACTCATAAGGGAGAATGAGGCAGTCATAGATGAAAGCTACAGGGAGGTAGTCACACCTAGGCTGTCGGAAGCAGGTCGTTGGGTGACAGTCAGAGGGGGGAAAGCGAAGGTGAGTACTCAGGTAGTGCAGAGCACCCCTGTAGCCATTCCCCTGAGTAATAAGTTTACTGCCCTGGATACGGTTGGCAGGGACAACCGACCAGATGTGAACAACCGTGGCAGGGCCTCCAGCACTGAGTCTGACCCGGTGGTGTAGAAGGGTGGGACGGAGAAGAGGAGAGCTGTCGTCATTGGAGACTCTATAGTCAGGGGAGCAGACAGGAGATTTTGTGGACGTGAGAAGGACACCCTCATGGTTTGTTACCTCCCGGGTGCCAGGGTCCGGGATGTCTCTGACCGGGTGCACGACATCCTGGTAAGAGAGGGAAAGCAACCAGAAGTCGTGATACATGTTGGCACCAACGACATAGGCAGGAAGAGGGATGAGGTCCTGAATAGTGAGTTTTGGGAACTAGGCAGAAGGCTAAGAACAGGACTTCAAGGGTGGCATTCTCGGGGGCGTCACGTGATGACGTGGGATTGAGACGTGTAAATCCAGCTCTCCCGTAAAAAATCAGCAAAGTACCATTTAAACAAAACAAAGTTAATAAATACTTTCCGAAAACTATTTATAAACTTTACAAGACTACTTTACGATATGCCTCCTAAACCGCAACAAAAGAAGTCTGCTGTTGCGAAGCAGCCGCGAGATGGGAAGAAAAAAGGGCCTACTGCAACGATGGAGCCTCGGACTCAGGTTGGATCTCCTTCGGTAGAACAGGAAGCAATGGCGGCGGTAGCAGTTTCTTTGAAGAAGATGCCGGAAATGGGCATGCGCAAAGAAGAGCGCATGCGCAAATCGACACAACTCAAACTACAAGAACCAACAGCCACTGCAATTGTAAAGGACTCAGAGTCAGAATTGGATTCCGCAGAGAACACAGATGAAGAAGAGGAGGAAGAATTGGAAGCAATTGGAAGTAAAGGAGATGATGGAAACATAAGAGAGGCTATATTGCAATTAACGGCTGAAATAAGAAAAGTAAGAGAAGAGCTTAGAGATATGAAGTTGTGCTATAATAAAGCTATGGGAAGACAGGACAAAATGGATAAGAAGCTTCAGGAGATGGAAAAAGCAATGGGGCATATGAATGATAGAGTGGAAAAAACAGAAAATGATCTGCTTGTCTGGAACTCGGAAAGAAATCGACTTTTGGAGAAAGTGGACATGTTGGAAAATTTCAGTAGACGTAATAATATTAAAATTGTTGGTCTTAAAGAAGGTATGGAGGGAGAAAAACCAATAGAATTTTTTCAAAGATGGATCCCGGAAGTTTTGCAAATGGAAGAGGAGGTTCGACCAATTGAAATTGAGCGGGCACATAGAGCTCTAAGACCAAAACCAAAAGATGACCAATATCCACAATCGATTTTAATAAAATTCTTAAGATTTCAAGACAAGGAAAGGATTCTACAGGCAGCTGCTCGAGCTGCCAAGGATAGAAAAGGGCCATTGATGATTCAAGGGAACAAAGTTTTTTTCTACCCTGATATAAGTTATGAACTTTTGAAGAGAAGGAAGAAATTTAATCCAGTGAAAAAAAACCCTATGGGATCACGGTTATTAATTTATATTGCGTTATCCTGCAACCTTGAAGATTTTTTTGCCTGGTGGAGAAAAAAGATTTTTTGATGACTACCGGGAAATGGAGCAGTTTGTGCGAGATTCTCTGAATATTCACCAGAGACAAGAACAAATCCAGGGGAGAGAGATAGATTGAAGATGAAGATTGGGTCAAAGAATGGACTTGTTGGATTTTTGAAGGTGGATGAATGTATAAATATATTATTAATTATATGAGGGGGGTAAGAAAGGTTAAAATTGGAGGAATATTAGTTGGGAATAGTAACATTAATTTTGTCTATATATATATAATTTTTTTTGTTGCGGGGGAGCTGGAAGAAGCACTGACCAATTGCTACGCTAATCATGTGTGCAAGCGTGGCTTTAGCCACGACCCGTAAAATGGAGGGGGGTAGTGTTGTGTATCTTTTCATTCACAACATTAGTGGGGGGGGTATTTTGTTTTTTCCTTTTTTGTATCCTTTCTATCTTTTTTTTCTTTTTGCCTGGAGGGTTGGGGGGGAAACACATAGCAACATGGTGAAGTTCAAAGAGATTCCCCAAGGAACTATGAGAGTTGAGAAGATAAGTAATGTTTTAGATTGGAGTAACTTTGTTAAGAATAATGACTAATTTTTTGAATTTTTTGAGTTTTAATGTTAACAGGCTTAATGGACCAGTGAAAAGAAAAAGAGTCTTAACACGTATTAAAAAAATGAAGATAGATTTAGCTTTTTTACAGGAAACGCACCTAACAGAAACAGAACATCAGAAACTAAAGAGAGATTGAGTGGGTAGTGTTGTTGCGGCTTCATTTAATTCAAAAGTGAGGGGAATAGCAATTTTGATCAATAAAACGTTACCAATTAGAATACAAAATGTAATAACTGATTCTGCGGGGAGATATGTGATTATACATTGTCAACTTTTCTCTGAACTATGGACTTTTATGAATATTTATGCACCAAACGAAAATGATGCAAAATTCATACAAGAAGCTTTTTTGAATTTGGCAGATGCACATGAAAAAATATTAATTGGAGGAGACTTTAATTTTTGCTTAGACCCAGTCTTAGATAGATCAACCAAGGCTGCTATAAAATCGAAGGTAGTAAATCTAACTTTATCATTGATGAAAGATTTAAATTTGATTGATATATGGAGAAGAATCAATCCTAAAGAAAGAGACTATTCGTTCTATTCTCATAGACATAAAACTTACTCGGATAGATTTTTTTCTATTATCAATGCATATTCAACATGGAGTGAAAAATATGGAATATAAAGCAAGAATATTATCAGATCATTCTCCTTTATTAATGGCAATAATAATGGCTGATAAGGAAGAAGTGGCTTATAGATGGAGATTTAATTCAACATTATTAAAACGTCAAGATTTTTGTGATTTTATGAAAAAGCAGATTCAATTTTTTTTGGATACAAATTTTCATTCAGTGGATGATAAATTTATATTATGGGATGCGATGAAAGCATATCTTAGGGGCCAGATAATAAGTTATACCTCTAAAATTAAGGAAGAATATATGGCAGAACTACATCAATTGGAAAAAGAGATTACAAAATTAGAAAAAGAATCTCAAGGATATATGTCAGAAGAAAAACGAAGGCAACTTGTCAATAAGAAGTTACAATATAATACGCTTCAGACATATAGAATGGAAAAAGCAATTATAAGAACTAAACAAAGGTATTATGAGTTAGGTGAGAGAGCACAAAAAATTCTTGCCTGGCAGTTGAAAACAGAACAAGCTTCCAAAACAATAAATGCAATTAGAACAAGGGCAAATAAAATATCTTATAAACCTCTTGAAATAAATGAAACCTTTAAAAGTTTCTATTCTGAATTATATCAATCAGAATCACAAAATGATGTTAATGAGATAGAAAGGTTTTTATCACAAGTATCTCTTCCAAAATTGAATTTGGAAGAACACAAGGGATTAGATATGCCTTTTACATTAAAAGAAGTTGAAGAAGCTTTAGGATCACTCCAAAGTAATAAATCTCCAGGAGAAGATGGTTCTCCACTTGAATTTTACAAAAAATTTAAAGATTTATTATTTCCTCTCTTTATGGAACTAATACGTCAAGCAGAAAAAACACAAACTCCCAGAATCTTTTTCAACAGCGATTGTAATAGTATTGCCAAAAAAAGACAGAGACCCTATGAAACCAACATCATACAGGCCTATTTCTCTATTGAATACGGATTATAAAATAATAGCAAAATTTTATCGAATAGATTATCTAAATATTTACCAAAATTAATACATATGGATCAAACAGGATTTATTAAAAATAGACAATTGGCAGATAATGTAACCCGGCTACTCAGTATAATTCATTTGGCACAAAAAAGGGACGAGAAGAGTATAGTAGTAGCCTTGGATGCAGAAAAAGCATTTGATAGATTAGAATGGGATTTTTTATTTAAAGTATTAGAAAAATATGGGTTAGGAACATCTCTTATAAATTGGATTAAAACTTTAAATTCTAATCCTAAGGCTAAAGTAGTGACAAACTCTCAAATTTCAACACCATTCCAGTTAAAAAGGTCAACTAGACAAGGTTGTCCATTATTACCTGCTTTATTTGCACTGGCGATAGAGCCATTAGCAGAACTAATCAGAATTGATCCAGATATTATGGGTTTTAGAGTTAATCAGGAGGAATATAAAATTAATCTTTTTGCCGATGATGTTTTGATCTACTTAATAAACCCACAACATTCGTTACATAAAGTATCTTCTAGATTGGATGAATATGGGAAGGTATCAGGTTACAAAATAAATTGGGATAAAAGTGAAATTTTACCTCTTACTAAAGGAGACTATAGTCAATGTCGATTAATAACCCAATTTAGATGGCCGGTAAGTAGTATAAAGTATTTAGGTATAAGACTTGATAATGATGTAAAGAATTTATATAAATATAATTATTTACCACTATTGAAAAAAATTCAAGAAGATTTTGACAAATGGATGATACTACCAATAACATTAATAGGTAGAGTCAATGTTGTAAAAATGAATATATTTCCTAGATTACAGTATTTGTTTCAAACATTACCAATACAACTGCCACAGAAATTTTTTCAAGAGTTAAGTAAATGTGTGAGAAGATTTCTTTGGAAAGGTAAAATGTCAAGAATATCATTGGAAAAATTGACATGTAAATTTGGGTTAGGAGGGTTACAACTTCCAAACTTTAAAAATTATTATAAGGCAAATCAGCTTAGATTTATTGCATCTTTCTTAGATGATCGAAAACCAGCATGGATTAAAATAGAATTAGACAAGATAGGAGAAAATAGACCTGAAGATTTTATATATAAATGGGAATCTAAATGGATACAGGAAAAGAAAGAATCTCCTATATTAACACATTTGATTGATCTATGGAATAAGATAAATGTTGATAATGAAACACAGAAATCTCTATTAGCAAGGAGACCTTTGTTCCAAAACAGACTTATTCCTTTTACAATGGACAATCAACTTTTATATAATTGGTACCAAAAAGGGATTAAATTTATAGGAGATTGTTATGAACGAGGTATATTGATGTCATTTGAACAATTAAAGGATAAATATAAAATATCAAATAATACTTTCTTTTGTTACCTTCAATTAAGGGCTTACTTAAAAGGTAAGCTCGGTCAAACAATGTTTTTGCCAAAACCTAATGAAATTGAAATTTTAATTCAAAAAGGGAAAATTAAAAAAATTATTTCTTGTATGTATAATTTGATTCAAGAACAGACAATTAAACAAGGAATCCATAAGTCAAAGCAAAAATGGGAAACAGATCTGAATATTAATATTGATGAAACAAATTGGTTAAGACTTTGTCTTGACAGTATGACAAATACAATAAATGTTCGACTTAGATTAGTACAATATAATTTTTTACACCAATTATATATTACACCACAAAAAATAAATAGATTAAATTCAAATCTATCCGATAAATGCTTTCGGTGTAATCAAGAAATTGGTACTTTTTTACATTCTACTTGGTCTTGTTTTAAAATTCAACCCTTTTGGATAAATCTAAGAGTCTTATTGGAACAAATTACTGGAATTCAACTTCCACATAACCCTGTATTATTTCTATTAGGTGATATTGATGGGATAAAGCTGAAACTTAAATTGAATAAATATCAGAAAGAATTTATAAAAATTGCATTGGCAGTAGCTAAGAAGACTATAGTAGTTATTTGGAAATCTGATTCGTATTTAAGTATGGATCGTTGGAATAATGAAATGGCTAGTTCTATTCCACTCGAAAAAATTACTTATAATTTAAGAGATAAATATGTAACATTTTTGAATATTTGGTGCCCTTATTTACAAAAGATAGGATGGCATATTTAAGTGCTCCGAAAAAGATCTTGGTCCCTTGGGGAAAGTAACGAATAACTATACCAAATTGATTTTGAATCCCATGGAGCATGTGGAAACCTTCCAATAACCAGGCGGCTCTTCTTTTTTTTTTCTCTTCTTCCTTTTAGGTAGGACTATATATGGGGAGGGGGGGAGGGTTAAGGGGAGGGGGGAGGGTAGATTTTATCTTTCATGTATTCTTTTTGAAAACTCAATAAAAATTATATTAAAAAAAAAGGGTGGCATTCTCAGGATTGCTGCCAGTGCTACCTGACAGTGATGGTAAGAATTGGAGGAGATGGCAGTTGAATGCGTGGCTGAGGAGTTGGTACAGGGGGTTTAGCTTTTTGGATCATTGGAACCTCTTCTGGGGAAGGTGGGACATGTACAGATTGGATGGGTTGCACCTGAACTTGAGGGGGAGCAATATCCTTGCAGGTAGGTTTGCTAGCATGGTTCAGGAGGGTTTAAACCCGGAGCAATACAGCAGTGAAAGAAGTGCATGGAGTAAAGCCAGATCTAACATATAGAAAGGCTTTGAGGAAAGAGAAGCAGAATAAACGGTGTAAAAGTAGTAAGGTAGAAGTAAGGTAGTAAGGTAGAAGGGCTGAAGTGTGTGTACCTCAATGCAAGAAGCACCAGGAACAAAGGTGATGAACTGAGAGCTTGGATACATACATGGAATTATGATATAGTGACCCATTACAGAGACTTGGCTGGCACCAGGGCAGGAATGGATTCTCAATATTCCTGGATTTCTGTGCTTTAAAAGGGATGGGGGTGGGGAAGGGGAGGAGGGGTGGCATTACTGGTCAGGGATACTATTACAGCTACAGAAAGGGTGGGTAATGTAGCAGGATCCTCTTTTGAGTCAGTATGGGTGGAAGTCAGGAACAGGAAGGGAGCAGTTACTCTGTTGGGGGTATTCTATAGGTCCCCTCATTAGCAGCAGAGATACCGAGGAGCAGATTGGGAGGCAGATTTTGGAATGGTGCAAAAATAACAGGGTTGTTATCATGGGTGACTTTAACTTCCCTAATATTTATTAGCACCTGATTAGTTCCAAGGGTTTAGATGGGGCAGAGTGTGTCCAGGACTCATTCCTATCACAGTATGTGGATAGGCCGACTATGGAGAATGCCATACTAGATCTAGTACTAGGTAATGAACCGGGTCAGGTCACAGATCTCCCAGTGAGTGAGCATCTGGGGGACAGTGACCACCGCTCCCTAGCCTTTGGCATTATCATGGAAACAAACAGAATCAGAGAGAACAGGAAAATTTTTAATTGCGGAAGGGCAAATTATGAGGCTATAAGGCTAGAACTTGCGGGTGTGAATTGGAATGATGTTTTTGCAGGGAAATGTATTATGGACATGTGGTCGATGTTTAGAGATCTCTTGCAGGATGTTAGGGATAAATTTGTCCTGGTGAGGAAGATAAAGAATGGTAGGGAGAAGGAACCATGGGTGACATGTGAGGTGGAAAATTTAGTCAGGTGGAAGAAGGCAGCATTCATGAGGTTTAGGAAGCAAGGATCAGATGGGTCTATTGAGGAATATAGGGAAGCAAGAAAGGAGCTTAAGAAGGGTCTGAGAAGAGCAAGAAGAGGGCATGAGAAGGCCTTGGCGAGTAGGGTAAAGGAAAACCCTAAAGCATTCTTCAATTATATGAAGAAAAAAAGGATGACAGGAGTGAAGGTAGGACCAATTAGAGATAAAGGTGGGAAGATGTGCCTGGAGACGGTGGAAGTGAGCGAGGTCCTCAATGAATACTTCTCTTCGGTATTCACCAATGAGAGGGAACTTGATGATGGTGAGGACAATATGAGTGAGCTTGATGTTCTGGAGCATGTTGATATTAAGGGAGAGGTGTTGGAGTTGTTAAAATACATTAGGACAGATAAGTCCCCGGGGCCTGACGGAATATTCCCCAGGCTGCTCCACGAGGCGAGGGAAGAGATTGCTGAGCCTCTGGCTAGGATCTTTATGTCCTCGTTGTCCATGGGAATGGTACCGAAGGATTGGAGGGAGGCGAATGTTGTCTCCTTGTTCAAAAAAGGCAGTAGGGATAGTCCGGGTAATTATAGACCAGTGAGCCTTACGTCTGTGTTGGGAAAGCTGTGGGAAAAGATTCTTAGAGATAGGATCTATGGGCATTTAGAGAATCATGGTCTGATCAGAGCCAGTCAGCATGGCTTTGTGAAGGGCAGATCGTGTCTAACAAGCCTGATAGAGTTCTTGAGGAGGTGACCAAGCATATATATGAGGGTAGTGCAGTGGATGTGATCTATATGGATTTTAGTACAGCATTTGACAAGGTTCCACACGATAGGCTTATTCAGAAAGTCAGAAGGCATGGGATCCAGGGAATTTAGCCAGGTGGATTTAGAATTGGCTTGCTTTCAGAAGGCAAAGGGTCGTGGTGGAGGGAGTACATTCGGATTGGAGGGTTGTGACTAGTGGTGTCCCACTAGGATCGGTGCGGAGACCTCTACTTTTTGTGATTTTTATTAACGACCTGGATATGGGGGTAGAAGGGTTGGTTGGCAAGTTTGTAGATGACATAAAGCTGGGTGGTGTTGTAGAGAGTGTAGTGGATTGTCGAAGATTGCAGAGAGACATTGATAGGATGCAGAAGTGGGCTGAGAAATGGCAGATGGAGTTCTACCCTAAGAAGTGTGATGCGGTACACTTTGGAAGGACAAACTCCAAGGCAGAGTACAAAGTAAATGGCAGGATACTTGGTCGTGTGGAGGAGCAGAGGGATCTGGGGGTATATGTCCACGGATCCCTGAAAGTTACCTCACAGGTAGATAGGGTAGTGAAGAAAGCTTAAGGGGTGTTAGCTTTCATAAGTCGAGGGATAGAGTTTAAGAGTCGCGAGGTAATGATGCAGCTCTATAAAACTCTGGTTCGGCCACACTTGGAGTACTGTGTCCAGTTCTGGTCACCTCACTATAGGAAGGATGTGGAAGCATTCAAAATGGTACAGAGGACATTTACCATGATGCTGCCTGGTTTATAGAGTATGAATTATGATCAGAGATTAAGGGAGCTAGGGCTTTAGTCTTTGGAGAGAAGGAAGATGAGAGGAGACATGATAGAGGTATACAAGATATTAAGAGGAATAGATAGAGTGGGTAGCCAGCATCTCTTCCCCAGGGCACCACTGCTCAATACAAGGGGACATGGCTTTAAGGTAAGGGGTGCGAAGTTCAAGGGGGATATTAGAGGAAGGTTTTTTACTCAGAGAGTGGTTGGTGCGTGGAATACACTGCCTGAGTCAGTGGTGGAGGCAGATACACTCATGAAGTTTAAGAGACTGCTAGATAGGTATATGGAGGAAATTAAGGTGGGGGGTTACATGGGAGGCAGGGTTTGAGGGTCGGCACAACAATGTGGTCCAAAGGGCCTGTACTGTGCTGTACTATTTTATGTTCCTAAAGGAATGCAAGGGACAAAATTGGTCCTCTGGAAGATCAGAATTGTAAACCATGTGTAGAGGCAAAACAGACGAGCGAAATCTTAAAATATTTTTTTTCTGTCTGTATTTACTCGGGAGCTGGTCACAGAGCCTACTGAAGTGAGGAAAAGTGGCTCCAACTTCACGGACCCTATACACATGACAATGGAGGAGGTGCTTGCTATCCTGAGACAAATCAGAATGGATAAATCCATGGTGCTCTCACCGACCCTACTGAAGGCAGCTGCAGAAATTGCCGGGGCCTTAGCAGAGATATTTAAAACATCCTTAGCAACAGGAGATTGTTAGCCACAGGATTGGGGAATAGCCAATGTTGTTCTGCTGGTTCAGAAAGGTTCTGAACATCAACAACGAAATTATAGATCAGTGAGTCTGACATCAGTTGTGGGAAATTTATTGAAAAGTATTCTAAGGGACTGAATATATAAGTATTTGGATAGACAAAGAGAGTAAGGATAGTCAGCATGGCTTCATGTGTGGTAGATCGTGTCCAACCAATCTGACAGAGTTGTTGAAGGAAGTTATCAGGAAGGTGGATGGTGGCAAGTCAGTGGATGCTGCCTATATCAAGACATTTGACAAGGTCCCACTTAAGAGGTTAGTCAAGAAGGTTCAGTTAGTTGCTCATCATTCAAGATGAGGTAGTAAATTGGTTTGGTCATTGGCTTTGTGAGAGAAGTCAAAAGACTGGTAGTAGATAGTTGCCTTTCTGACTGGAGGCCTGTGACTAGTGGTGTGCTGCATGGATTGATGCTGGGTCCATTGTTGATTACCCACTATATCAACAATCTGGATGATAATGTGATTAACTGGATTAGTAAATTTGCGGATGACACTGAGATTGGTGGTGTAGTAGACAGCGAGGAAGGCTATCATGGCTTGCAGTAGGATCTGCATCAGCTGGAAAAATGGCAGATGGGATTTAATTCAGACAAGTGTGAGGTGTTGCATTTCGGTAGGACCAACAAGGGCAGTTGAACGGTAAGGCACTGAGGAAAGCAAAGGGATCTGTGAATACAGATCTATAATTTGTTGAAAGCGGCTTCACAGGTAGATAGGGTTGTAAAGAAAGCTTTTGGCACACTGATCTTCATAAATCAAAGTATAGAGTACAGGCAATGGGATGTTATGTTGTTGTATAATACATTGTCGAGGCCAAGTTTAGAATATTGTGTGACGTTTTGGCCACCTACCTACAGAAAAGATGTAAATAAGGTTGAAAGAGTACAAAGAAAGTTTTTTTTTGTTGATCAGTGGCAAAAAAAGCCAAATTAAATCCACTGCGATTCAATGTTGTAAAACAATAAAACATGAAACATGCAATATTTTTTTGAAAGCAGTTTATAGCCACATCAATCATCTCATATTAACTGTATACATGTTAATCTGATTCTCATGTTGGATTCTGGTGTTTGAATCCACAGTTTTTTGAAAAATCAGGAAAGAGGTATAATACATGAACAGTTTATTAAGAGTTAGACAACAAAGCGAACAGGAGCAGAACAGTGACAAGGGCCTTACAACTTGAAGAGAGGATCTACAGATTACACCTAGTGTGAAACAGCTACTTTTATACCCAAAATTTTAAAAATTGCATTCAAATCCATAAATAACAATAGACCGGTTCAAAACCACTTAGTCAATACTGCAGTATAAGTTAACCAATGAGAAAATGTTCATTTATTTAATGAAAGAACAAAGAAGCTTCTAGAATTATACTTTGTACAGCCACTAGAAGGCATATTAAACTATTATGTATATAAATGCTACTTAAAATACAAATAATAGTTAAACTGCAAAGAAAATGATAACTAGACAGTGTAATTCAAAAATTAAACTGTCAGACTCAGCAATTCGACCTTTGATTCTAAATCACGCTTTGAGAATCATTACATCTGACAATTCAGAGGAGAAAATCTTGTGGTATCTACATTAAGTATAACATAATCAACAAATTACTTAGGATATTTAATATCACTGCATTAGATCGAGGGTGGGCATCCAGTTACTAACCCCAAGGAGGTAAATGACTGTTTCAAAGAATTTTACAGTGAACTCTACACTTCTAAATGCGATGCCACTCCATCTGATTTGAATAACTTGACTCTCGTGTAATGCCGAAATTTAGTGACGCTGCTAGGGAGGACCTAGATTCTGACTTCACATTGGAAGAAATAACCTCTACCATTAAGTCATTTCCATCCGGCAAGGCAGCTGGGCCGGATGGATTTGGCGGCGAATTTTATAAGAAATTTTGTGATATCCTCGCCCCACTTCTCCTCAGAATGATACCTTGCTCTAGAGAGACAAAGCCTTGCCTGAAACATTGTATGAGGCTAACATTTCCCTCATTCGAAAGAAAGGTAAAGAGGAAACAGACCCGGTCAGCTATAGGCCCATTGCACTTCAGAACTTGGATAGAAAGGTAATCACTAAAATGCTGGGTAACCAGCTAAATAAATTCATCCTGGGCAGGTTCCCTTTTTCCAATGTCAGACGTCTCCTTAATACTATGTATGCTGATCATGGGAAAGCTGGTGGGGCAGCAATCTTATCCTTTGATGCACAGAAAGCTTTGACCAGATTGAGTGGCCTTACATGTTTGAGTCACTGTACAGATTTGGGTTTGGCAAGTCATTTATATCCCAGGTAAAACTGATACATGCCAGCCCAATGTGTTCTATTATAACCAATGGCGACAATTCAACTGTGTTTCTCCTACACCGTTCAGATCAGCAGGGTTGCCCTCTCTCACTGGCCCTCTTTGCCGTCGCATTAGAGCCCCTCACCCTAAAAATAAGAAGTCACCCAAATATTGTGGGTTTGAAAGTGGGAGATATTGAAACACTTATAAGTTTATATTCCGACGATGTGATACTGTACTTACAAAACTCAGTCCCCCTTCTTCTAGATTTAATCACTTCTTTTGGCAGACTACCAGGATACTCAAGCAACACACATAAAAGTTGCTGGTGAACACAGCAGGCCAGGCAGCATCTTTAGGAAGAGGTACAGTCGACGTTGCTTGAAATTCCAGCATCTGCAGATTTCCTCGTGTATTGGGATACTCAATCAATTGGACAAAAAGTGACTTCGTGCCCCTCTCCGACATCTACACGCTGTGTTTTTTGGAAAGTGTCCCGTTTAAAGTCGTTAAAGATCACTTTACTTATCTTGGCTTGGCAATACCCAAAGATCCTAAACTAATATTTAAATTAAACTTCGTGGAGTTTATCTCAAAAGTTAAACAGAAAGTTGGAAAACCCTACCTCTGTCCACGATTGGTCGTATAAGTTCAATTAAAATGGTTTCCCTTCCTAGGTTTCTCTATCTTTGTCAAAATCTCCCCGTTTTTCTTACATCAGCCTTCTCTAAAGAGTTGGACTCCATAATTTTGTCTTACATCTGAAATTACAAGAACCACAGGATTTTGAAAATTCATTTGCAAAAGCCCAAGTCTGAAGCAGGGCTGGGATTACCTGTATTCAGACACTATTACTGCAACAGGGGGCTCCGGATAACTAAGCCCCTGGGGCCCCCTTGTGGCTACATATGGAGTCTAACTCTGATGTCAATTCCTCCTTGCCAGCCATGCTGTTCTCTAAGTTAGAAAAGCCTGGGACTTCAAAAAGCCTAAGTTTCGTTTTGAAAAACTCCGTCAGAATTCTAAATCAGATTAGGAGTGTTCTGAATCTACCAGAGACCTCTGTACAAACACCAATCTGTTTCAATCACTTCTTTCTACCCTCATGGTCAGACAAAACCTACCTTGCTTGGAGGGAGAAGTGTCTAGTTTCTATTGAAGACCTGTACATAGAGGAATGGTTTGCAACATTTAGTCTGCTGAAAGAGAAATTTGAGCTGCCTCATTCGCACTTTTTTCGTTACTTACAAATTAGACACTACGTCCAATCCAAGATTTGTAATTTTGAAATCCTTCCAGGGAAGCATATCTCTTTTGATATCTTAAAGAACCCTCCTGACTCCAGACATCTCGTCTCTAAGTTTGTACGTTTGTTTGATGGTCGTACTACAGCTGTTTTACCATCTCTGCTTTATTCAACTGAAACGATGACATTGTATCGGAAGCACATCAAGAAATTGACCAAGACACAACACAGGCTTTTACGCCAAATATTACACATCAAGTGGCAAGAGTGGGTACCAGATGTGGAGGTGCTCAAATGTGCTGGGCCAGTCAGCATAGAATCGCTCATTACAGCTTCTCAGCTGTGTTGGAATGGTTACTGTCATGAGAATGAGCGATGATCGTTTACCTAGAGCTGTTTTCTCTGGTGAGCTACATGAAGGAAAGAGGAAGCATGGCGGTCAGAAGCTGCACTACAAAGATGTGCTCAAGCTCCATATGAAGAACACTGACATGAATGTCAACACCTGGGAGAAAAATGCTTTGGACAGAAGAGGTTGGCACTGTATTGTCAAGAAGTCAATCCCAGCTATCGAGGAGAAAAGGCAGAAGAAATATGAAGCAGCTCATGAACGCAGACATTAGACCAGTCAAATCACAAATGCAACCGATGTGGGAGACAGTGCCGATCCAATGCTGGTCTTGTGGCCCATAAACGTGCCTGCAGAGACTAAACTCTCAGCACAGTCAACATCGAAATCGATGGGCAGTCGAAGAAGATAGCCTCTACTGTGAAGATCAGGGAGGCCTGGAGAGAGGAATTGGGCATTGAACTATGTGAAGCTGCCTGGGACAAGAGTTTGTCATGGTACAGGCTTGCTCTGTTAACAGCAGACACCAACTGATCCAGTTCCAAGTTGTCCACTGTCTTCACTATTCTAAACTCAGGTTGCACAGGATTTACCCTTCTGTCTTGCCAATGTGTGACAGATGTCAAGGGACAGAGGGCATATTATCACACACCTTTTGGTTTTGCCCTTCACTGACTGGATTTTGGTCCAAAATATTTGACTGATACTCAAAGACCTATAAAAGTTCCTTCCCCTTGGAAGCTGGTCTCGCCATCTTTGGCTGTTCGCAATCCACTCTGTGCTTCCCTACAGCCATACAATAATCTCTGATGCTGGCGATGACTGTCGCTAAAAGACTTATCTTGAAGGAATGGAAATCACCCCCTCCCCATTCCTTCCAGAGATGGATGGCTGACATGGTCTCAGTCACACAGATGGAGAGACTCAGGTTCTTGAGAACCAATTCAATTATAAAATTTTCGACTATCTGGGATCCATTTTTTGTCTACCTAGACGAGGCCGGGGGCAGATGAACAATTTCCCCCCAGCTAATCTCTCACGGCCCTCATTCGAGACTTAATGTTTAGCACTTTTGAGCACTCTGCAACGGGCATCCCTCCAATGTTATGTCCTTTTTTTCCCCTTTTTTTTTGCTCATTTTATTTTCACACATGTCTGAGCTTATATGTTCTTGTTGATTTTGTTTTTGAAAATTTTGAAAATAAAGTATTTAAAAAATATATCAAAGGGTATATATTCTTCAAAGCATTCATAAGATAATGTCATAGTTAGGCAGATTATTAGGCACACTTACTCGAGTTTGAACTGTTCTATTAATGATCACCTTTAAACAAGTAAAAAAGATGTGCGATAAGGCGTATTAGTATAACTAATATGACTCATAATATTGAGTAACCCTAGCTTCTGAGACTTGAATGAATCCTATCAAAGAAATCCCATCAATCAGATTGATGTATTTCAGGTGGTTCTTTATGAATACTATCAGCCAAATGAGTTATGGCTTAAGATTCATCAGTTATGTCAGTACAACACTCCTTGGTTATAACTGGCCACATTCCCCCTTAACTGCTAAGAAAAGATCTAATGTCATGTAATTTTAAAGAACCACCTTACACATGGGGGTCATTTCTGTTGTTACTTTTCCCATATTCAGCAGTGTCATTCCTTACTCTTCCTAAGGCTGCAGGAACATTTTTAATCTCCTGTATACTCCTTGCAACACCAAAAAATGGGAACAAAATTAATGCTAAATGATCTCCTTCTGAAATAACTCATTTACTTCTAGAGCAGGAGTTCCCAATCCTTTTTGTGCCATGCACCCCTACTAACCAAGGGGTCTATGGACCCCGGGTTGGGAACCCTTGTCCTAGACTTAGGAGGTAAAGATAAGGTGTATGTATGTCTTACGGCAGGAAAAACATACAAGATCCTAACTGATCACATGGAAAGGAGCTGTAGGTTCCCTCTCTGCATATAAAGTACATACTGTTCCATGAACTTAGACCATTTATTACTTGACAGGAGCTTTGTTGAATTGTAATATTTCAGATCATCAATAATGCAAGTATACATAATGAGACATCTCAACAGGCGAATTATAAGTGAGAAAATTGGCAAAAATTTAGCAACAAATAATATTAGAAGAAACGATAATGTCCAGTAGTTTTCAACTTGTTTGAAGTCTTCTGGCTGGTTAGTAATTCGTTCACTGTAGGCAAGCAGCATAGACTGTGACAGAAGTTACTGGTACATTAGCCACAGTGCTTGTGTCTTTGTAAAGTACTTTAACTCACTTGCAGTAGTAGTCTTCTGGTTGGTTAATAATTTCCTCAGTGTAGCTAAGCAGTGTAGGCACTGTGACCAAGAGGTTACTAGCACATTAATCACAGCACTTATTGTTTTCATAGGATACCACTTCAGCTCACTTCCAGCTCCCAGTGGTTCCTTGCATGTTTTCTTAATCAAGACCCAATCACCAGAAATCAGGGTGTGTCCTCCCAAGCAGCAGAAATGGTTGAGAAGCAGCCCTGACAGCTTCGGTTAAGTTCAGACAATAGTTAACTAAACTGTCTGCCATAATGTGTGTATCAGCCTCCCTGATATAGAGGGCTCCCAGGAGTGACATGTATTGTATTGAGATATAGCGTGGAGTAGGCCCTCTGAGCCACGCCACCCAGCAGCCCACCTACTCAACCCCAGTCTAACCGGTACGTCTTTGGTCTGTGGGAGGAAAGTAGAGCACCTGGAGGAAACTCACACAGTCAAAGAAAGAACATACAGGAATTGAACCCAGGTTGCTGGTACTGTAAAGTGTTACACTAACCACTACACTGCCATGCTGCCCCAGTAGGACAGAGGATGATCTGTTACCAGCTCGATTGGACTTAAGTTTATTTGTCTTGCTTGGAGGAGTTGTTATGCTACATAAGATCACAGAAAGAGCTGTAAGCCGTGGTACACCTTCCTTATGATACTTGGTCAGTCATTTTTTTAATGATTCCATTCAATCATTCTACTTGTCCTGATGATTCTGGATAATGTGGACAATGAAAATTCCATTCAATATTCATCAGTTGACTTAATTCCTGACAAACACTACCAGTGAAATGTGTTCTTTGGCTGGAGTCAATGTGACGTGGCGATCCCCCATCCAGGAATACAGGTGTGTGTGTGTCAGTAGCTTTCCTTGCTGGAATAGCTTCCAGTCATCTTGAAAACTTGCACAATATTACCAGTTTAGTATCCTTAGTAGGAAATGTAGTCTACTTGTAACTGTGAAAGTGGACCAGGTGGGGCAGGAGCACTTAAATGTGGTAGTTTTTCTGCTGCTGCAGGATTTATTTTCCGGCAAGTCATGCATCTTTCAAACTTTTGTCAAGCTTGTGCCCTGAACGATGGATTCCACCACCACTGGGAGAATCTGTCAAACATCTTTTGCACACCAATATGTATATTTGCTGTACCAGATTATCTTGTATGTTCTTCTGCAGAGTTCACCTTTGTTTTCAAAATTCCAGTTGTTGGGTTCACTATATATTTCTTGCTAACCTTTTCTGCAATTTCATCCACCAATGCATTTCCACAGCTTTCCAATGTAGTCATTTTGGAGTGGCTTTTATATTTTAATACAACAACTTTTGACAACAGTTTCCTGACATCCATAAGCTCTTGTACAATATGGCCATTCTTGATTGGGATTCCTACAGTCTTAAGAAAACCTCTGTCTCCATAGAGTTCCACAACCATGGACAACTCCAAAAGCATATTCAGAATTAATGGCAATATAATCTGATCTTTCTTTTGCCAATTTACAGACTTCAATCAAAGCTTTTAGTTTTGCCTGTTGCACAGAGGTACCAGGAGCCATGCTTCTTGATGCCAGCATTTCGATTCCATAAATCATCATTCAAATTCCTCTCTCAAGCACTGAATCATCAGTGTATAGAATCAGATCTTTGGCAACGTAATAATGAACAGGATGCTGTCAGGCTCCATGTTCTTGAATTACGACCGCTATCATGTGTTTTTCTTTGATATACAGGGTGCATTATGTACCTCTATCAGGATTCTTAATGCAGATGCAGTGCACAATGTCACCTTTAAAGTTTGAAATGCTCAGTTGTTCTTCATTAAAAGTCAAGAGGATCACCTGAGCACTTTATTTATTTATTGAGATACAAGGCAGAATAGGCCCTTCCAGTCCTTCAAGCTGCACTGCACAGCAACACCTGATTTAACCCAAGCCTAATTACCGGACAATTTATAAAGACCAATTAACCTACCAACCACTGCGTCTTTGGACTTTGGGAGGAAACCGGAGCACCCGGAGGAAACCCACACGGTCACGGGGAGAACGTACAAACTTCTTACAGACAGCAGCAGGAGTTGAACATGGGTTGCTGGTACTGTAAAGTGTTGTGCTAACCACCACGCTGCCATGCCTTTCCCTGTCCTTCAGGAGATTGTTGAGTGGTTGAGCAATAGTTGATGGATCTACCACTAGCTTATCAATAGTTTCATCTTCAGTCACATGTACCTTCACTCCCTTGGTCTTTATTGGAGAAAGTTGTGACATAGCTGTCAATCTTAGTGCTTCATCACTGTCGTCCTCACTTGAGTCGCTAGGCGACTCTGCAGAGTCTATGCAATGCCCATCCTGTAATTCCTCGGAGTTCAGAGGGTGTCCCTGTTTCCGGCGTCTGTCCAATGTAGGCTGTAATTCTCTGGATTTCCGGTAGCAGCGCTGCATAGGGAGACTGCTCACTGTAAGCTGTAATTCTTCAGGCGGAGCTTCAGAAGCAGGTGTTTCACTGGGTGGAACGCCGGCAGCACTAGCCTTACTTGTAGTGTCATTGCAAGCGTCACTCACAGGACCACCCACTTCAAATCGAGCCTGAGCTGTCTTACATTCTTTCAGCTTCAGAAGACCACTTCTGACAAGACTTCTCCGAACTGTAGAAGGGTGTACTTGAGTTCCAGTAGTTTCTGTGAGTTCAGAGCTAATAGCAGTGCTGGACTTTTTCCGATTTAGAAGGGATGTCAGTATGATGTACCTCTCTTCTGCTGCACTCAGTTTCCGTGGCCGACCACTGCGTTTCTGGTCCTCAATTTTGCCTGTTTCTTTGTGCTTCTTCAGAAGAGCTTTGACAGCACATCTTGAAACACCTGTCTGCCGCGAAATTTCCGCTTGGGAGAGACCTTGCTGATGCAGGATGACCACCTTGTGTCTTGTTGCAATGCTCACTCTTGCCATTGTGTAAGAATTGAGGATTTCAAGGTTAAATTGTCACATCTGCCACACCCTCACCTTTTAGTTTGGTTGTCCTTCGCCCAGTTTGATTCCTTCTACACCTGCTTCAGTTTCAGTTAAGCAGTTCAGTTCATTCAACACGTCATTGATCTGTTTGTTATCTTTGTTTAATCATGCAGTGGGCTATATACCTATAAAGTAATAAAGTTTTCATTTAAAATGTGGTCTATTAATTAATGTTCCTTTCCTTATCGAAATATAAACATATCTCTTTTTTGGGAAAATGCATGTTTGGAAATCTAAAAGTTGCTCTTTTCTACTGACACACTAATGTAGAAGACAAAAAGTAAACATCTGAAATATAAAGGTGTCTAAGACTTTTGCTGGAGCTCGGCAATGTCTGGGAAAGCCATCCGCTTCACTCCCTCCGCCTGCACGTCCAGACTGACGGGGAAAGACCCACTGACCATCCCACTACGGTTACAGCGACGCGCATGCGCCGCAGAAATGGCGTCAGCAGCTTCGCTCATCAGCAAAATAAATTCCCCGGAGCCCGGGTACAGATCGTAGGGTTCAGACTGAGGGAAGTGACTGGGACCTGTACCGAGTTCGCGGGACCACAGTGTGTCCAAATCAAGTCGCAATTGTTTCTCAGTCGCGGTGCGGACACCGTAGCAGATGATACCCTACCCAAAGCCCCACAATCCTACCTGCGCTGATCCTCCGGAGTTCTTTTGTCCACTACACGCATGCGCAATTTTCTAAACAATGTGCGACGTTGACGCCTGCGCATTTGATGCTGGGTCAGCGCTAGCGAGTTCTGGTCGAAGAGCTTTCTGGGTAAACAGGGTGCCATTAAAAGTGCCTGCAAGCACTGGTTCTATGCCACATGTTTAAAAACAGCAGTTATTTTAACGCACAAGCTCCCACAAATACCATACTCAATATCAACCGGTATTTCGTGTATCAATTGTCAAAATCAAACCTACTTACAAATGCAGATATAAAACACAAGAGTCCGAAGACGCTGGAAATATAGAGCAAACATACAAGTGCTGGAAAAACTCAGCAGATCAGGCAGCATCTAAGCAGAGGAATAAACAGTATAGGCATGATTAGGGGTCACAGCCCGAAACGCCATCTATTTATTCTTCTCCATACATAGGTGCTGCCTGACCTGCTAAGTTACTTCAGCATTTTCTAAAAATAGACATTTTTTTCAGTCAATCAGTTTCCCAATATTGCTGATGTTTCAACTGTGTCCACATCCTCCTACCCTCATTTCCTCCTCCACCACCTAATAAACTTTAGCCCCCACCTCTTTTTGAAGTCCCAAAGTCCTGGCTCTTTGGTTTCTAAACCTGCTGCATTGAAGATTTACCCACCATTCTGCCGTTATGCTTCAGAGAAACAACTGAGCTGTGTGAGGCACAGCCCCTTGAAATCAGTGAAAACGTCCCAAAAGGTTGAAAAGCACACAGAAGGAGTTTAACACCCTCAATATTTTTCTTTGTCCAGAGCACTATAGAATACAGAATGCCTGGGTCACAGTGAGCTCATCATTTTATTCTGTCTACAGAAAGTCATGAAGGAAGTTCAAGGGAAACCTCTTCACCAACAGAGTGGAGACCAATTGCAATTTGACATCTCAAGGAAAGCGAGAGGTGAACAGCAGGCATGAATATAAAAATATTGATATGGAACAGAAATATGGGCAGGGACCACCTGGATTGAGCGGCACCTCTCCTCTGTACATTGGGTATGTGGTAGAGATAGTGAGCACCCTAGACAAGGATTTGAATTGAAACGTGGCTGCACGAGGTCATACCGAACCAAAACTTTTCCATGGAGCGCTTCCAGACCTTACGGGCTGACTGGAAGTGCACTGAGAGTGGTAAGCGTAGCGAAGTTGGGGGCTTGCTGTTCTGGTTAACAATGGATGGTGCAATCCTGGTCATATTATGATCCAGGAACGTGTTTGTAGCCCGGATATTTGAACTTTTTGCTGTTGGATTCCAGCAATATTCCACCGAGATACAACACTGAGCGTCATGGGAGGTTGTTCCTGCCTGTGGCCATCGAAATTTGCAGCTCCTCCCGTGGAGGGTCAGGCACCCTGAGCCAATAGGCTGGTCCTGGACTTATTTCTACCTGGCATAGTTTGCATTTTGTGGTTTGATTGTTTGGGGTTTTTGTATTGCTATATTTATGCTCTATTCTTGGTTGGTGCGGCTGTAACAAAACCCAATTTCCCTCGGGATCAATAAAGTATGTCTATCTATCTATCTATCTATCTAAATAGAACTAATTTAACAGGGATGATTGATAAGTTTGTGGCCTAAGGTAGAAGGAGATGAGTTATTAACTTCAAACTTTCTACATTATCACTCAGAGAATTCAACTGCATGTGCATGTAACGAGAGCGTCTTGGACCTCCAGGTGGTCCACAGCGGGCGTGATTGATAAAATCGTGGCCTAAGGTAGAAGGAGATCAGATATACATCTCCCTTTACACGCATGTGCAGTTCAACTCTTTGAGTGAAAATACAGAAAGTTTGAAGTTAATAACACCTCTCCTTCTCCCTTAGGCCACAAACTTATCAATCACCCCTGCTGTGGACCACTTTCTGAAGGTCCAAGATGCCAACTTCTATAAAGAAGGGATCTGTATGCTCCACAGCCACTGGGCTAAGTGTGTAAATGTAGGAAAAATAAATGTGCTAGGCTTTCTAAAATTGACTTCCTTCTACCTTAGGCCACGAACAAGGATCACCCCTTGTATTTGTTACAGATCCACAATATTAAACACCGGTCTAATTTAAGGCTTACATCAGCAAAACAAGTGTCCCAATGTTCGGTGGACAGGTTTTGGTGCTGGCTGTGATGAGCAGCCACAAGAACTGCAGAATCTGACATAAACAATCGGTCAGGAACTGCATCTGGATTCAGCCACCATGATGGTTAAAATGTTAACATTCAGCTAATTTGAACTTCTTCCCTGATGAGAAGTTGCTAGTGTCTCAGCAGGAGGAATGATTAAGTAAATCTCTTTTCTTATTCATGACAGGGGTGCGACCTCTACTTATTCTGAACTTGCTGGAGCTTCTCAAGGTTGGTTGACTGAATGAATCCCTTTCCATATTTGGAACAGGTGTACGGATGAACGCTGCGTGAGCTGTCTGGTGTTTTAGTACCTCTGGCGACTGAATAAATCCTTTTCCGTACTTGGAATAGATGAACAGCTTCTCCCACTGTGAACTCTGGTGTTTCTGGAGATCAGATGTTTGGATGATAGCTTCCAACACTGAGCAGGTGACCACCCCCTCCTTGGAGTGAACTTGCTAATGTGTCTGCAATTGGTCTAGTGAATCCCTTCTAGACTTGGAGACAGTAAATAATATCTCATTGCTATCAATTTTACAGCCATTTCTTCCAGCCAGATCATGGACCTGTACATGTCCTAGAAGTCAGACAAAAGTGCAGCACAGAAACAGGCCATTTGGCCCATCTATTCTATGCCAACCCATTTAATATGCCTACTTCCATTGACCTGCAGCAGGATCAAAGCCCTCTATACCCCTTACTCTCCATGCACCTATCCAAACATTGCATAAATGTTGAAATCAAACTTGAGCTGCACTTGATGACCTTCAACTTGTAAGAGAGATTGAGGAAGTGATAGATTGGAGCTACAGGGAGGTGGTCACCGCTAGCTTTCAGAAGGTGAGTAACTAGGTAAATGTAAAGGAAGGAAGGGATATGGGCAGCCAGTGCAGAGTAGTCCTGAGGCCAATCCCCTCAATGATAAGGATATCACTTTGGGTATTGTTGGGTGAGATGATCTACCAGGGGACCGGGTCTCTGGCAGTGAGTCTGGTACTCTGGCTTAGAAACAAAGAGAGGTGTAGAGACTGCAGTAGTGATAGGAGATTCCATAGTTCGAGGGAAAACTATAGAATCTCCTATCAGTACTGATATGATGATATTTTGCTGACATGATTGAGACACCCAGATGCCAGAGTCAGAGATGTATCAGATCAGGGCCACTGCATTCTACAGGAGGGGGACGAGCAGCCAGAAGGCTTGGTACACATGACATAGTTAGGAAGGGTGAGGAGGTCCAGAAGAGAGATTTTAAGGAGTTAGGTAGACTGAATAGAGACTGAATACCAGGACCTCTAGCAATCTCTGGGCTGCTGCCTGTGCCATGCACCAGTGAAAGTAAGAATAGGATGATTTGGCAGATGAATGAGTGGCTGAGGAACCAGTGAAGTGGGACTTGGCTCAGATTTCTGAATCATTGGGATCTCTTCTCGGGAACGTACGACTTGTACAGAAGGGACAGGTTACACCTGAACCCGAGGGGGCCCCACTCACTTAACCTACCTACATCCCTCTATAGACTCTCTGTATCCTCCGCACTATTTGCTTTTCAACTCAATTTAGCGACATCAGCAGACTGATAAACTAACACTTCCAGATTGTTAATGTGAACAGTTGCGAGCACCGCACCAACCCCTGCGACACAACGCTCACCACTGATTGCCAACCAGAGAAATGCCCATGTATCCCAACGCTCTGCTTTCTATTAGTTAACTAATTCTCTATCCATGTCACAACCATGGATTTGGCAGTGCAGTAGATACGGCAATTGCGCTTGTGAATATGCACATGTCAGCTAATGATTGTTTAATTGTGATAGTATTTAACACCTTACTTGTCGTTGTAGTGCTTGTCAAGACTTGTACATAGCATAGCAATGCTTTGCTGCCTATTTCCATTCGGCCTTTCCTGAGAAATTGAACTGTCGAGTCAACTGGCTCTGGAGACTAGCGGTATTCATTTAATATTTAGATGTTCTTTTGAACCACAGTGTAGGCTTCATTTTCCATTTGAGAATTTTAGTTAATGGCCCTGTTTGGCCCAGCATTTATTGTTTACTTTCCTTTTAACACTGTTTGCATTAAAGTCTGTGAATTATCGACCTGCTTCAGTGTCTCTCACTCTGCACTTGGGTTATATCCAAACCTGGTAACAATCCATGCTAATACATACTCCCAACTCTATGCATCCTTATCTTATGTGGCACCTTTTCGTGTTTGTTATATCCTCAAAGAACTCCAGTAAGTTTGAAATACAGGACTCGCCTTTGCTGAATCCATGCTGCATCTGCCTGATGTATCCATTTCTTTACTTAATACTATTTCCTTAATGATTGCTTCAAGTATATTCCTAACTACTAACTGGCCTATAGTTATCTGCCTTTTGCCTACATCCTTTTTTGAGCAAAAGGCAGGTAACTATAGGCCAGTTCAGTGAGGTGACATTTGCCTTCTTCCAATTCATCAGGACCTGCCCAGAGTCCAGAGAATTTTGATAAATTATCACCAAAGCCTCAACTATAACATCTGCCATTTCTTTCAGTACCCTGGGATGCATTCCATCAGGACCAGGGGACTTGCCTATCTTTAGGCCCACAAGTTTACTCAGCACTATCTCTTTAGTGAAAGCTATTGTATTGAGGTTCTCACCTTCCATCACATCCATATCATCTCTCTTCGGCATGTTAGACTTGTCTTCCACCGTGAAGACCTACATAAAATAGTCATTCAAATCCTTGGCCGTTTCTTCATTACCCAATGTCAATTCCCCCTTCTTGTCCTCTAAGGAACCAACATTTACTTTGACCACCCTTTTCAGGGCAGGAGTTTCACAACATGAGATTCAGGGCATGAGATTCAGGGCTTGAATTTCAGTGCATGTGTTTGAGGGCAGGTGTTTCAGGGCATGAGATTCAGGACATGAGTTTCAGGGCAGGAGTTTCAGTGCTGGAGTTTCCGCGAAGGAGTTTCAGAGCAGGAGTTTCAGGGCAGGAGTTTCAGAGCATGAGATTCAGGGCCTTAGTTTCAGGGCATGAGATTCAGGTCTGTGGTTTCCGGGCTTGAGATTCAGGGCAGCAGTTTCAGGGCAGGAGATTCAGGGCATTAGATTCAGGGCAGGAGTTTCAGGGCACGAGATTCAGGGTAGGAGATTCAGGGTAGGAGCTTCAGGGCATGAGTTTCAGTGCATGAGTTTCAGGGCAGGTGGTTCAGGGCATGAGATTCAGGGCAAAAAATTCAGGGCATGAGATTCAGCGCATGAGTTTCTGGGCATGAGATTCAGGGCATGAGTTTCAGGGCAGGAGATTCAGGCATGAGATTCAGGGCATGATTTTCAGGGCAGGAGATTCAGGGCAGGAGTTTCAGGACATGTTATACAGGGCATGAGTTTCAGGACAGGAGATTCAGGGCAGGAGATTCAGAGCAGGAATTTCAGGGCATGAGATTCAGGGCAGGAGATTCAGGGCATGAGATTCAGGGCATGAGTTTCAGGGCATGTGATTCAGGGCAGGAATTTCAGGGCATGAGATTCAGGGCATGAGTTTCAAGGAAGGAGATTGAGGGCAGGAGTTTCAGTGGAGGAGTGTCAGAGCACTAGATTCAGGGCATTAGTTTCAGGGCAGGACATTCAGGGCAGGAATTTCAGGGCATGTGATTCAAGGCATGAGTTTCAGTGCATGAGTTTCAGGGCAGGTGTTTCAGGCATGAGATTCAGGGCATGAGTTTACCGGCAGGAGTTTCAGGGCTGGAGTTTCAGAGCAAGAGATTCTGGGCATGAGATTCAGGGCAGGAGATTCAGGGCAGGAGGTTCAGGGCATGGGATTCAGGGTATGAGTTTCAGGGCAGGAGTTTCAGTGCAGGAGTTTCAGGGCATGAGATTCAGGGCATGAGTTTACCGGCAGGAGTTTCAGGGCTGGAGTTTCAGAGCAAGAGATTCTGGGCATGAGATTCAGGGCAGGAGATTCAGGGCAGGAGGTTCAGGGCATGGGATTCAGGGTATGAGTTTCAGGGCAGGAGTTTCAGTGCAGGAGTTTCAGGGCATGAGATTCAGGGCATGAGTTTACCGGCAGGAGGTTCAGGGCATGGGATTCAGGGTATGAGTTTCAGGGCAGGAGTTTCAGTGCAGGAGTTTCAGGGCATGAGATTCAGGGCATGAGTTTACCGGCAGGAGTTTCAGGGCTGGAGTTTCAGAGCAAGAGATTCTGGGCATGAGATTCAGGGCAGGAGATACAGGGCAGGAGGTTCAGGGCATGGGATTCAGGGTATGAGTTTCAGGGCAGGAGTTTCAGTGCAGGAGTTTCAGGGCATGAGATTCAGGGCATGAGTTTACCGGCAGGAGTTTCAGGGCTGGAGTTTCAGAGCAAGAGATTCAGGGCAGGAGTTTCAGGGCATGGGATTCAGGGCATGAGTTTCAGGGCAGGTGATTCAGGGCAGGAGTTTCAGGGCATGATATTCAGAGCATGAGTTTCAAGGCAGGAGATTAAGGGAAGGAATTTCAGTGCCAGAGTTTCAGAGCATGAGATTCAGGGCATGAGATATAGGGTAGGAGTTTCAGGGCATGGGATTCAGGGCATCAGTTTCAGGGCAGGTGATTAAGGGCAATAGTTTCAAGGCCGGAGATTCAGGGCAGGAGTTTCAGGGCAGGAGTTTCAGAGAATGAGATTCAGGGCATGAGATTCAGGGCAGGAGTTTCAGGGCAGGAGTTTTGGAGCATGAGGATTCAGGGCATTAGTTTCAGGGCAAGAGTTTCAGGGCTGGAGTTTCAGGGTATGAGATTCTGGGCATGAGTTTCAGGGCAGGAGATTCAGGGCAGGAGATTCAGGGCAGGAGGTTCAGTGTATGAGATTCAGTGCATGAGTTTCAGGGCAGGAGTTTTAGTGCAGGAGTTTCAGGGCATGAGATTCATGGCATCAGTTTCAAGGCAGGTGATTCAGGGCAGGAGTTTCAGGGCATGGGATTCAGTGCATGAGTTTCAGGGCAGATGATTCAGGGCAGGAGTTTCAGAGCATGAGATTCAGAGCATAAGGGCAGGAGTTTCAGTGCCGGAGTTTCAGAGTATGAGATTCAGGGCATGAGATTCAGGGCAGGTGATTCAGGGCAGGAGTTTCATGGCATGAGATTCAGGGCTTGAGTTTCAGTGCATGTGTTTGAGGGCAGGAGTTTCAGGGCATGAGATTCAAGACATGAGTTTCAGGGCAGGAGTTTCAGTGCTGGAGTTTCCGCGAAGGAGTTTCAGAGCAGGAGTTTCAGGGCAGGAGTTTCAGAGCATAAAGGCAGGAGTTTCAGTGCCGGAGTTTCAGAGTATGAGATTCAGGGCATGAGATTCAGGGCAGGCGATTCAGGGCAGGAGTTTCATGGCATGAGATTCAGGGCTTGAGTTTCAGTGCATGTGTTTGAGGGCAGGAGTTTCAGGGCATGAGATTCAAGACATGAGTTTCAGGGCAGGAGTTTCAGTGCTGGAGTTTCCGCGAAGGAGTTTCAGAGCAGGAGTTTCAGGGCAGGAGTTTCAGAGCATGAGATTCAGGGCTTTAGTTTCAGGGCATGAGATTCAGGTCTGTGGTTTCCGGGCTTGAGATTCAGGGTAGCAGTTTCAGGGCAGGAGATCAGGGCAGGAGATCAGGGCATTAGATTCAGGGCAGGAGTTTCAGGGCACGAGATTCAGGGTAGCAGATTCAGGGTAGGAGCTTCAGGGCATGAGTTTCAGTGCATGAGTTTCAGGGCAGGTGGTTCAGGGCATGAGATTCAGGGCAAAAAATTCAGGGCTTGAGATTCAGCGCATGAGTTTCAGGACAAGAGATTCAGGGCATGAGTTTCAGGGCATGAGACTCAGGACATGAGTTTCAGGGCATGAGTTTCAGGTCTGTGGTTTCCGGGCTTGAGATTCAGGGCAGCAGTTTCAGGACAGGAGGTTCAGGGCAGGAGTTTCAGGGCATGAGATTCAGGGCAGCAGTTTCAGGGCAGGAGCTTCAGGGCATGAGTTTCAGTGCATGAGTTTCAGGGCAGGTGGTTCAGGGCATGAGATTCAGGGCAAAAAATTCAGGGCATGAGATTCAGCGCATGAGTTTCTGGGCATGAGATTCAGGGCATGAGTTTCAGGGCAGGAGATTCAGGCATGAGATTCAGGGCATGATTTTCAGGGCAGGAGATTCAGGGCAGGAGTTTCAGGACATGTTATACAGGGCATGAGTTTCAGGACAGGAGATTCAGGGCAGGAGATTCAGAGCAGGAATTTCAGGGCATGAGATTCAGGGCAGGAGATTCAGGGCATGAGATTCAGGGCATGAGTTTCAGGGCATGTGATTCAGGGCAGGAATTTCAGGGCATGAGATTCAGGCATGAGTTTCAAGGAAGGAGATTGAGGGCAGGAGTTTCAGTGGAGGAGTGTCAGAGCACTAGATTCAGGGCATTAGTTTCATGGCAGGACATTCAGGGCAGGAATTTCAGGGCATGTGATTCAAGGCATGAGTTTCAGTGCATGAGTTTCAGGGCAGGTGTTTCAGGCATGAGATTCAGGGCATGAGTTTACCGGCAGGAGTTTCAGGGCTGGAGTTTCAGAGCAAGAGATTCTGGGCATGAGATTCAGGGCAGGAGATTCAGGGCAGGAGGTTCAGGGCATGGGATTCAGGGTATGAGTTTCAGGGCAGGAGTTTCAGTGCAGGAGTTTCAGGGCATGAGATTCAGGGCATGAGTTTACCGGCAGGAGTTTCAGGGCTGGAGTTTCAGAGCAAGGGATTCAGGGCAGGAGTTTCAGGGCATGGGATTCAGGGCATGAGTTTCAGGGCAGGTGATTCAGGGCAGGAGTTTCAGGGCATGATATTCAGAGCATGAGTTTCAAGGCAGGAGATTAAGGGAAGGAATTTCAGTGCCAGAGCTTCAGAGCATGAGATTCAGGGCATGAGATATAGGGCAGGAGTTTCAAGGCAGGTGATTCAGGGCAGGAGTTTCAGGGCATGGGATTCAGTGCATGAGTTTCAGGGCAGATGATTCAGGGCAGGAGTTTCAGAGCATGAGATTCAGAGCATAAGGGCAGGAGTTTCAGTGCCGGAGTTTCAGAGTATGAGATTCAGGGCATGAGATTCAGGGCAGGTGATTCAGGGCAGGAGTTTCAGGGCATGAGATTCAGGGCAGCAGTTTCAGGGCAGGAGCTTCAGGGCATGAGTTTCAGTGCATGAGTTTCAGGGCAGGTGGTTCAGGGCATGAGATTCAGGGCAAAAAATTCAGGGCATGAGATTCAGCGCATGAGTTTCTGGGCATGAGATTCAGGGCATGAGTTTCAGGGCAGGAGATTCAGGCATGAGATTCAGGGCATGATTTTCAGGGCAGGAGATTCAGGGCAGGAGTTTCAGGACATGTTATACAGGGCATGAGTTTCAGGACAGGAGATTCAGGGCAGGAGATTCAGAGCAGGAATTTCAGGGCATGAGATTCAGGGCAGGAGATTCAGGGCATGAGATTCAGGGCATGAGTTTCGGGGCATGTGATTCAGGGCAGGAATTTCAGGGCATGAGATTCAGGGCATGAGTTTCAAGGAAGGAGATTGAGGGCAGGAGTTTCAGTGGAGGAGTGTCAGAGCACTAGATTCAGGGCATTAGTTTCAGGGCAGGACATTCAGGGCAGGAATTTCAGGGCATGTGATTCAAGGCATGAGTTTCAGTGCATGAGTTTCAGGGCAGGTGTTTCAGGCATGAGATTCAGGGCATGAGTTTACCGGCAGGAGTTTCAGGGCTGGAGTTTCAGAGCAAGAGATTCTGGGCATGAGATTCAGGGCAGGAGATTCAGGGCAGGAGGTTCAGGGCATGGGATTCAGGGTATGAGTTTCAGGGCAGGAATTTCAGTGCAGGAGTTTCAGGGCATGAGATTCAGGGCATGAGTTTACCGGCAGGAGTGTCAGGGCTGGAGTTTCAGAGCAAGAGATTCAGGGCAGGAGTTTCAGGGCATGGGATTCAGGGCATGAGTTTCAGGGCAGGTGATTCACGGCAGGAGATTCAGGGCATGATATTCAGAGCATGAGTTTCAAGGCAGGAGTTTCAGTGGAGGAGTGTCAGAGCACTAGATTCAGGGCATTAGTTTCAGGGCAGGACATTCAGGGCAGGAATTTCAGAGCATGTGATTCAAGGCATGAGTTTCAGTGCATGAGTTTCAGGGCAGGTGTTTCAGGCATGAGATTCAGGGCATGAGTTTACCGGCAGGAGTTTCAGGGCTGGAGTTTCAGAGCAAGAGATTCAGGGTATGAGATTCAGGGCATGAGTTTCAGTGCATGAGATTCAGGACATCAGTTTCAGGCATGAGTTTCAGGTCTGTGGTTTCTGGGCTTGAGATTCAGGGCAGGAGTTTCAGGTTATGAGATTCAGTGGAGGAGATTCAGGGTATGATATTCAGGGCAGTAGTTTCAGGGCTTGAGATTCAGGGCAGGAGTTTCGGGGCATGAGATTCAGGACATGAGATCAAGGGCATGAAATTCAGGGAATGAGTTTCAGGGCAGGGGATTCAGGGCATGAGTTTTAGGGCAGGAGATTCAGGGCAGGAGATTCAGGGCATGAGTTTCAAGGCATTAGATTCAGGACATGAATTTCAGTGCATGAGATTTAGGGCATGAGTTTCAGGGCATTTGATTCAGGGCATGAGTTTCAGGGCAGGAGATTCAAGACAGGTGTTTCAGGGCACGAGTTTCAGAGCAGGAGATTCAGGGCAGGAGTTACAGGGCATGAGATTCAGGGCTTTAGTTGCAGGGCATGAGATTCAGGGCTGTGGTTTCAGGGCTTGACATTCAGGGCTGCAGTTGCAGGTCATGAGATTCATGGCATGAGTTTCAGGGCCGGAGATTCAGGGCAGATGATTTAGGGCATGAGATTCAGGGCATTAGTATCAGGGCAGGTGTTTCAGGGCATGAGATTCAGGGCATGTGATTCAGGGCATTAGTTTCAGGGCAGGAAATTCAGGGCAGGAGTTACAGGGCATGAGATTCAGGGCTTTAGTTTCAGGGCATGGGATTCAGGGGGGTGTTTTCAGGGCTTGACATTCCGGGCTGCAGTTGGAGGGCAGGAGATTCAGGGCATGAGTTTCAGGGCAGGAGATTCAGGGCATTAGTTTCAGGGTAGGAGATTCAGAGCTGTAGTTTCAGGGCAGGGGATTCAGGGCTGGAGTTCCAGGGCATGAGGTTCAGGGCTTTAGTTGCAGGGCATGAGATTCAGGGCTTTGGTTTTAGGGATTGACATTCAGGGCTGCAGTTGCAGGGCATGAGATTCATGGCATGAGTTTCAGGGCAGGAGATTCAGGGCAGGAGTTTTAGGGCATGAGATTCAGGGCATGAGTATCAGGGCAGGAGTTTCAGGGGAGGAGTTTAGGGCATGAGATTCAGGCCATGAGATTCAGGACATGAGTTTCAGGGCAGGAGATTCAGGGTATGAGATTCAGGGCATGAGTTTCAAGGCATGATATTCAGGGCATGAGTTTCAGGGCATGAGATTCAGGGCTGGAGTTTCAGGGCATGTGATTCAGGGCATGAGTTTCAGGGCAGGAGATTCAGGACAGGAGTTTCAGGGCATGTGATTCAGGGAATTAGTTTTGTGGCAGGAGATTCAGGGCAGGAGTTTCATGGCATGAAATTCAGAGCTGTGGTTTCAGGGCTTGAGATTCAGGACAGGTGTTTCAGGGCATGAGATTCAGGGCATCCGATTCAGGGTATTAGTTTCAGGGCAGGAGATTCAGGGCTGGAGTTTCAGGGCATGAGATTCAGGGCAGGAGTTTCAGGGTATGAGATTTAGGGCATGAGTTGCAGTGCATGAGATTCAGGGCTTGAGTTTCAGGACATGAGTTTCAGGGCATGAGATTCAGGGCTTGAGTTTCAGGGCATGAGGTTCAGGGCATGAGTTTCAGGGCATGAGATTCAGGGTATGAGTTTCAGTGCAGGAACTTGAGGGCATGAGATTCAGTGCACTAATTTCAGAGCATGAGATTCAGGGCATGATTTTCAGGGCAGGAGATTCAGGGAAGGTGTTTCAGTGCAGGAGTTTCAGGGCATGAGATTCAGGGCATGAGATTCAGGGCATGAGTTTCAGGACAGGAGATTCAGGGCATGAGTTTCAGGGCATGAGTTTCAGGGCATGAGTTTCACGGCAGGAGTTTCAGGGCATGTGATTCAGGCCGTGAGTTTCAGGACAGGAGATTCAGGGCATGAGTTTCAGGGCATGAGTTTCAGTGCAGGAGTTTCAGGGCATGAGATTCAGGGCATGAGTTTCAGGGCAGGTGATTCAGGGCAGGAGTTTCAGGACATGAGATTCAGGGCATGAGTTTCAGTGCAGGAACTTGAGGTCATGAGATTCAGTGCACGAGTTTCAGAGCGTGAGATTCAGGGCATGAGATTCAGGGCATGAGTTTCAGGGCAGGAGATTCAGGGCAGGTGTTTCAGTGCAGGAGTTTGAGGGCATGAGATTCAGGGTATGAGATTTAGAGCAGGAGTTTTAGGACAGGAGATTCAGGGCATGAGTTTCAGGGCATGAGTTTCAGGGCATGAGTTTCAGGGCAGGAGTTTCAGGGCATGTAATTCAGGGCGTGAGTTTCAGGATATGAGATTCATGGCATGAGTTTCAGTGCAGGAGTTTCAGGGCATGAGATTCAGGGCATGAGTTTCAGGGCATGAGATTCAGGGCATGAGATTCAGGACAGGAGTTTCAAGGCATGAGATTCAGGGCATGAGTTTCACTGCATGAGTTTGAGGGCAGGAGTTTCAGGCATGAGATTCAGGGCAGGAATTTCAGGGCATGTAATTGAGGGCATGAGTTTCTGGGCAGATGATTCAGGGCAGGAGTTTTAGGGCATGTGATTCAGGGTATGAGTTTCAGTGCATGAGTTTCAGGGCAGGAGATTCAGGGTATGAGATTTAGGGCATGAGTTTCAGTGCATGAGATTCAGGGCATGAGTTTCAGTGCATGAGTTTGAGGGCAGGAGTTTCAAGGCATGAGATTCAGGGCATGAGTTTCAGTGCATGAGTTTCAGGGCAGGAGGTTCAGTGTATGAGATTCAGTGCATGAGTTTCAGGGCAGGAGTTTTAGTGCAGGAGTTTCAGGGCATGAGATTCATGGCATCAGTTTCAAGGCAGGTGATTCAGGGCAGGAGTTTCAGGGCATGGGATTCAGTGCATGAGTTTCAGGGCAGATGATTCAGGGCAGGAGTTTCAGAGCATGAGATTCAGAGCATAAGGGCAGGAGTTTCAGTGCCGGAGTTTCAGAGTATGAGATTCAGGGCATGAGATTCAGGGCAGGTGATTCAGGGCAGGAGTTTCATGGCATGAGATTCAGGGCTTGAGTTTCAGTGCATGTGTTTGAGGGCAGGAGTTTCAGGGCATGAGATTCAAGACATGAGTTTCAGGGCAGGAGTTTCAGTGCTGGAGTTTCCGCGAAGGAGTTTCAGAGCAGGAGTTTCAGGGCAGGAGTTTCAGAGCATAAAGGCAGGAGTTTCAGTGCCGGAGTTTCAGAGTATGAGATTCAGGGCATGAGATTCAGGGCAGGCGATTCAGGGCAGGAGTTTCATGGCATGAGATTCAGGGCTTGAGTTTCAGTGCATGTGTTTGAGGGCAGGAGTTTCAGGGCATGAGATTCAAGACATGAGTTTCAGGGCAGGAGTTTCAGTGCTGGAGTTTCCGCGAAGGAGTTTCAGAGCAGGAGTTTCAGGGCAGGAGTTTCAGAGCATGAGATTCAGGGCTTTAGTTTCAAGGCATGAGATTCAGGTCTGTGGTTTCCGGGCTTGAGATTCAGGGTAGCAGTTTCAGGGCAGGAGATCAGGGCAGGAGATCAGGGCATTAGATTCAGGGCAGGAGTTTCAGGGCACGAGATTCAGGGTAGCAGATTCAGGGTAGGAGCTTCAGGGCATGAGTTTCAGTGCATGAGTTTCAGGGCAGGTGGTTCAGGGCATGAGATTCAGGGCAAAAAATTCAGGGCTTGAGATTCAGCGCATGAGTTTCAGGACAAGAGATTCAGGGCATGAGTTTCAGGGCATGAGACTCAGGACATGAGTTTCAGGGCATGAGTTTCAGGTCTGTGGTTTCCGGGCTTGAGATTCAGGGCAGCAGTTTCAGGACAGGAGGTTCAGGGCAGGAGTTTCAGGGCATGAGATTCAGGGCAGCAGTTTCAGGGCAGGAGCTTCAGGGCATGAGTTTCAGTGCATGAGTTTCAGGGCAGGTGGTTCAGGGCATGAGATTCAGGGCAAAAAATTCAGGGCATGAGATTCAGCGCATGAGTTTCTGGGCATGAGATTCAGGGCATGAGTTTCAGGGCAGGAGATTCAGGCATGAGATTCAGGGCATGATTTTCAGGGCAGGAGATTCAGGGCAGGAGTTTCCGGACATGTTATACAGGGCATGAGTTTCAGGACAGGAGATTCAGGGCAGGAGATTCAGAGCAGGAATTTCAGGGCATGAGATTCAGGGCAGGAGATTCAGGGCATGAGATTCAGGGCATGAGTTTCAGGGCATGTGATTCAGGGCAGGAATTTCAGGGCATGAGATTCAGGGCATGAGTTTCAAGGAAGGAGATTGAGGGCAGGAGTTTCAGTGGAGGAGTGTCAGAGCACTGGATTCAGGGCATTAGTTTCATGGCAGGACATTCAGGGCAGGAATTTCAGGGCATGTGATTCAAGGCATGAGTTTCAGTGCATGAGTTTCAGGGCAGGTGTTTCAGGTATGAGATTCAGGGCATGAGTTTACCGGCAGGAGTTTCAGGGCTGGAGTTTCAGAGCAAGAGATTCTGGGCATGAGATTCAGGGCAGGAGATTCAGGGCAGGAGGTTCAGGGCATGGGATTCAGGGTATGAGTTTCAGGGCAGGAGTTTCAGTGCAGGAGTTTCAGGGCATGAGATTCAGGGCATGAGTTTACCGGCAGGAGTTTCAGGGCTGGAGTTTCAGAGCAAGGGATTCAGGGCAGGAGTTTCAGGGCATGGGATTCAGGGCATGAGTTTCAGGGCAGGTGATTCAGGGCAGGAGTTTCAGGGCATGATATTCAGAGCATGAGTTTCAAGGCAGGAGATTAAGGGAAGGAATTTCAGTGCCAGAGCTTCAGAGCATGAGATTCAGGGCATGAGATATAGGGCAGGAGTTTCAAGGCAGGTGATTCAGGGCAGGAGTTTCAGGGCATGGGATTCAGTGCATGAGTTTCAGGGCAGATGATTCAGGGCAGGAGTTTCAGAGCATGAGATTCAGAGCATAAGGGCAGGAGTTTCAGTGCCGGAGTTTCAGAGTATGAGATTCAGGGCATGAGATTCAGGGCAGGTGATTCAGGGCAGGAGTTTCAGGGCATGAGATTCAGGGCAGCAGTTTCAGGGCAGGAGCTTCAGGGCATGAGTTTCAGTGCATGAGTTTCAGGGCAGGTGGTTCAGGGCATGAGATTCAGGGCAAAAAATTCAGGGCATGAGATTCAGCGCATGAGTTTCTGGGCATGAGATTCAGGGCATGAGTTTCAGGGCAGGAGATTCAGGCATGAGATTCAGGGCATGATTTTCAGGGCAGGAGATTCAGGGCAGGAGTTTCAGGACATGTTATACAGGGCATGAGTTTCAGGACAGGAGATTCAGGGCAGGAGATTCAGAGCAGGAATTTCAGGGCATGAGATTCAGGGCAGGAGATTCAGGGCATGAGATTCAGGGCATGAGTTTCGGGGCATGTGATTCAGGGCAGGAATTTCAGGGCATGAGATTCAGGGCATGAGTTTCAAGGAAGGAGATTGAGGGCAGGAGTTTCAGTGGAGGAGTGTCAGAGCACTAGATTCAGGGCATTAGTTTCAGGGCAGGACATTCAGGGCAGGAATTTCAGGGCATGTGATTCAAGGCATGAGTTTCAGTGCATGAGTTTCAGGGCAGGTGTTTCAGGCATGAGATTCAGGGCATGAGTTTACCGGCAGGAGTTTCAGGGCTGGAGTTTCAGAGCAAGAGATTCTGGGCATGAGATTCAGGGCAGGAGATTCAGGGCAGGAGGTTCAGGGCATGGGATTCAGGGTATGAGTTTCAGGGCAGGAATTTCAGTGCAGGAGTTTCAGGGCATGAGATTCAGGGCATGAGTTTACCGGCAGGAGTGTCAGGGCTGGAGTTTCAGAGCAAGAGATTCAGGGCAGGAGTTTCAGGGCATGGGATTCAGGGCATGAGTTTCAGGGCAGGTGATTCACGGCAGGAGATTCAGGGCATGATATTCAGAGCATGAGTTTCAAGGCAGGAGTTTCAGTGGAGGAGTGTCAGAGCACTAGATTCAGGGCATTAGTTTCAGGGCAGGACATTCAGGGCAGGAATTTCAGAGCATGTGATTCAAGGCATGAGTTTCAGTGCATGAGTTTCAGGGCAGGTGTTTCAGGCATGAGATTCAGGGCATGAGTTTACCGGCAGGAGTTTCAGGGCTGGAGTTTCAGAGCAAGAGATTCAGGGTATGAGATTCAGGGCATGAGTTTCAGTGCATGAGATTCAGGACATCAGTTTCAGGCATGAGTTTCAGGTCTGTGGTTTCTGGGCTTGAGATTCAGGGCAGGAGTTTCAGGTTATGAGATTCAGTGGAGGAGATTCAGGGTATGATATTCAGGGCAGTAGTTTCAGGGCTTGAGATTCAGGGCAGGAGTTTCGGGGCATGAGATTCAGGACATGAGATCAAGGGCATGAAATTCAGGGAATGAGTTTCAGGGCAGGGGATTCAGGGCATGAGTTTTAGGGCAGGAGATTCAGGGCAGGAGATTCAGGGCATGAGTTTCAAGGCATTAGATTCAGGACATGAATTTCAGTGCATGAGATTTAGGGCATGAGTTTCAGGGCATTTGATTCAGGGCATGAGTTTCAGGGCAGGAGATTCAAGACAGGTGTTTCAGGGCACGAGTTTCAGAGCAGGAGATTCAGGGCAGGAGTTACAGGGCATGAGATTCAGGGCTTTAGTTGCAGGGCATGAGATTCAGGGCTGTGGTTTCAGGGCTTGACATTCAGGGCTGCAGTTGCAGGTCATGAGATTCATGGCATGAGTTTCAGGGCCGGAGATTCAGGGCAGATGATTTAGGGCATGAGATTCAGGGCATTAGTATCAGGGCAGGTGTTTCAGGGCATGAGATTCAGGGCATGTGATTCAGGGCATTAGTTTCAGGGCAGGAAATTCAGGGCAGGAGTTACAGGGCATGAGATTCAGGGCTTTAGTTTCAGGGCATGGGATTCAGGGGGGTGTTTTCAGGGCTTGACATTCCGGGCTGCAGTTGGAGGGCAGGAGATTCAGGGCATGAGTTTCAGGGCAGGAGATTCAGGGCATTAGTTTCAGGGTAGGAGATTCAGAGCTGTAGTTTCAGGGCAGGGGATTCAGGGCTGGAGTTCCAGGGCATGAGGTTCAGGGCTTTAGTTGCAGGGCATGAGATTCAGGGCTTTGGTTTTAGGGATTGACATTCAGGGCTGCAGTTGCAGGGCATGAGATTCATGGCATGAGTTTCAGGGCAGGAGATTCAGGGCAGGAGTTTTAGGGCATGAGATTCAGGGCATGAGTATCAGGGCAGGAGTTTCAGGGGAGGAGTTTAGGGCATGAGATTCAGGCCATGAGATTCAGGACATGAGTTTCAGGGCAGGAGATTCAGGGTATGAGATTCAGGGCATGAGTTTCAAGGCATGATATTCAGGGCATGAGTTTCAGGGCATGAGATTCAGGGCTGGAGTTTCAGGGCATGTGATTCAGGGCATGAGTTTCAGGGCAGGAGATTCAGGACAGGAGTTTCAGGGCATGTGATTCAGGGAATTAGTTTTGTGGCAGGAGATTCAGGGCAGGAGTTTCATGGCATGAAATTCAGAGCTGTGGTTTCAGGGCTTGAGATTCAGGACAGGTGTTTCAGGGCATGAGATTCAGGGCATCCGATTCAGGGTATTAGTTTCAGGGCAGGAGATTCAGGGCTGGAGTTTACAGGGCATGAGATTCAGGGCAGGAGTTTCAGGGTATGAGATTTAGGGCATGAGTTGCAGTGCATGAGATTCAGGGCTTGAGTTTCAGGACATGAGTTTCAGGGCATGAGATTCAGGGCTTGAGTTTCAGGGCATGAGGTTCAGGGCATGAGTTTCAGGGCATGAGATTCAGGGTATGAGTTTCAGTGCAGGAACTTGAGGGCATGAGATTCAGTGCACTAATTTCAGAGCATGAGATTCAGGGCATGATTTTCAGGGCAGGAGATTCAGGGAAGGTGTTTCAGTGCAGGAGTTTCAGGGCATGAGATTCAGGGCATGAGATTCAGGGCATGAGTTTCAGGACAGGAGATTCAGGGCATGAGTTTCAGGGCATGAGTTTCAGGGCATGAGTTTCACGGCAGGAGTTTCAGGGCATGTGATTCAGGCCGTGAGTTTCAGGACAGGAGATTCAGGGCATGAGTTTCAGGGCATGAGTTTCAGTGCAGGAGTTTCAGGGCATGAGATTCAGGGCATGAGTTTCAGGGCAGGTGATTCAGGGCAGGAGTTTCAGGACATGAGATTCAGGGCATGAGTTTCAGTGCAGGAACTTGAGGTCATGAGATTCAGTGCACGAGTTTCAGAGCGTGAGATTCAGGGCATGAGATTCAGGGCATGAGTTTCAGGGCAGGAGATTCAGGGCAGGTGTTTCAGTGCAGGAGTTTGAGGGCATGAGATTCAGGGTATGAGATTCAGAGCAGGAGTTTTAGGACAGGAGATTCAGGGCATGAGTTTCAGGGCATGAGTTTCAGGGCATGAGTTTCAGGGCAGGAGTTTCAGGGCATGTAATTCAGGGCGTGAGTTTCAGGATATGAGATTCATGGCATGAGTTTCAGTGCAGGAGTTTCAGGGCATGAGATTCAGGGCATGAGTTTCAGGCATGAGATTTCAGGGCATGAGATTCAGGACAGGAGTTTCAAGGCATGAGATTCAGGGCATGAGTTTCACTGCATGAGTTTGAGGGCAGGAGTTTCAGGCATGAGATTCAGGGCAGGAATTTCAGGGCATGTAATTGAGGGCATGAGTTTCTGGGCAGATGATTCAGGGCAGGAGTTTTAGGGCATGTGATTCAGGGTATGAGTTTCAGTGCATGAGTTTCAGGGCAGGAGATTCAGGGTATGAGATTTAGGGCATGAGTTTCAGTGCATGAGATTCAGGGCATGAGTTTCAGTGCATGAGTTTGAGGGCAGGAGTTTCAAGGCATGAGATTCAGGGCATGAGTTTCAGTGCATGAGTTTCAGGGCAGGAGTTTCAGGGCATGGGATTCAGGGCATGAGTTTCAGGGCATGAGATTCAGGGCAGGTATTTCAGGGCATGTAATTCAGGGCATGAGTTTCTGGGCAGATGATTCAGGGCAGGAGTTTTAGGGCATGTGATTCAGGGCATGAGTTTCAGGGCATGATTTTCAGGGCATGAGATTCAGAGCTTGAGTTTCAGAGCATGAGATTCAGGGCATGAGATATAGGGCAGGAGTTTCAGGGCCTGGGATTCAGGGCATCAGTTTCAGGGCAGGTGATTAAGGGCAATAGTTTCAAGGCCGGAGATTCAGGGCAGGTGATTCAGGGCAGGAGTTTCAGGGCATGAGATTCAGGGCAGCAGTTTCAGGGCAGGAGCTTCAGGGCATGAGTTTCAGTGCATGAGTTTCAGGGCAGGTGGTTCAGGGCATGAGATTCAGGGCAAAAAATTCAGGGCATGAGATTCAGCGCATGAGTTTCTGGGCATGAGATTCAGGGCATGAGTTTCAGGGCAGGAGATTCAGGCATGAGATTCAGGGCATGATTTTCAGGGCAGGAGATTCAGGGCAGGAGTTTCAGGACATGTTATACAGGGCATGAGTTTCAGGACAGGAGATTCAGGGCAGGAGATTCAGAGCAGGAATTTCAGGGCATGAGATTCAGGGCAGGAGATTCAGGGCATGAGATTCAGGGCATGAGTTTCAGGGCATGTGATTCAGGGCAGGAATTTCAGGGCATGAGATTCAGGGCATGAGTTTCAAGGAAGGAGAATGAGGGCAGGAGTTTCAGTGGAGGAGTGTCAGAGCACTAGATTCAGGGCATTAGTTTCAGGGCAGGAGATTCAGGGCAGGAGGTTCAGGGCATGGGATTCAGGGTATGAGTTTCAGGGCAGGAGTTTCAGTGCAGGAGTTTCAGGGCATGAGATTCAGGGCATGAGTTTACCGGCAGGAGTTTCAGGGCTGGAGTTTCAGAGCAAGAGATTCAGGGCAGGAGTTTCAGGGCATGGGATTCAGGGCATGAGTTTCAGGGCAGGTGATTCACGGCAGGAGATTCAGGGCATGATATTCAGAGCATGAGTTTCAAGGCAGGAGTTTCAGTGGAGGAGTGTCAGAGCACTAGATTCAGGGCATTAGTTTCAGGGCAGGACATTCAGGGCAGGAATTTCAGAGCATGTGATTCAAGGCATGAGTTTCAGGGCAGGTGTTTCAGGCATGAGAATCAGGGCATGAGTTTACCGGCAAGAGTTTCAGGGCTGGAGTTTCAGAGCAAGAGATTCTGGGCATGAGATTCAGGGCAGGAGATTCAGGGCCGGAGGCTCAGGGCATGGGATTCAGGGTATGAGTTTCAGGGCAGGAGTTTCAGTGCAGGAGTTTCAGGGCATGAGATTCAGGGCATGAGTTTACCGGAAGGAGTTTCAGGGCTGGAGTTTCAGAGCAAGAGATTCAGGGCATGAGTTTCAGGGCAGGTGATTCAGGGCAGGAGTTTCAGGGCATGATATTCAGAGCATGAGTTTCAAGGCAGGAGATTAAGGGAAGGAATTTCAGTGCCAGAGTTTCAGAGCATGAGATTCAGGGCATGAGATATAGGGCAGGAGTTTCAGGGCATGGGATTCAGGGCATCAGTTTCAGGGCAGGTGATTAAGGGCAATAGTTTCAAGGCCGGAGATTCAGGGCAGGAGTTTCAGGGCAGGAGTTTCAGAGAATGAGATTCAGGGCATGAGATTCAGGGCAGGAGTTTCAGGGCAGGAGTTTTGGAGCATGAGGATTCAGGGCATTAGTTTCAGGGCAAGAGTTTCAGGGCTGGAGTTTCAGGGTATGAGATTCTGGGCATGAGTTTCAGGGCAGGAGATTCAGGGCAGGAGATTCAGGGCAGGAGGTTCAGTGTATGAGATTCAGTGCATGAGTTTCAGGGCAGGAGTTTTAGTGCAGGAGTTTCAGGGCATGAGATTCATGGCATCAGTTTCAAGGCAGGTGATTCAGGGCAGGAGTTTCAGGGCATGGGATTCAGTGCATGAGTTTCAGGGCAGATGATTCAGGGCAGGAGTTTCAGAGCATGAGATTCAGAGCATAAGGGCAGGAGTTTCAGTGCCGGAGTTTCAGAGTATGAGATTCAGGGCATGAGATTCAGGGCAGGTGATTCAGGGCAGGAGTTTCATGGCATGAGATTCAGGGCTTGAGTTTCAGTGCATGTGTTTGAGGGCAGGAGTTTCAGGGCATGAGATTCAAGACATGAGTTTCAGGGCAGGAGTTTCAGTGCTGGAGTTTCCGCGAAGGAGTTTCAGAGCAGGAGTTTCAGGGCAGGAGTTTCAGAGCATGAGATTCAGGGCTTTAGTTTCAGGGCATGATATTCAGGTCTGTGGTTTCCGGGCTTTAGATTCAGGGTAGCAGTTTCAGGGCAGGAGATCAGGGCATTAGATTCAGGGCAGGAGTTTCAGGGCACGAGATTCAGGGTAGCAGATTCAGGGTAGGAGCTTCAGGGCATGAGTTTCAGTGCATGAGTTTCAGGGCAGGTGGTTCAGGGCATGAGATTCAGGGCAAAAAATTCAGGGCATGAGATTCAGCGCATGAGTTTCAGGACAGGAGATTCAGGGCATGAGTTTTAGGGCAGGAGTTTCAGTTCATAAATTTCAGGGCATGAGAGTCAGGACATGAGTTTCAGGGCATGAGTTTCAGGTCTGTGGTTTCCGGGCTTGAGTTTCAGGGCAGCAGTTTCAGGACAGGAGGTTCAGGGCAGGAGTTTTAGTTCATAAATTTCAGGGCATGAGAGTCAGGCCATGAATTTCAGCGCAGGAGTTTCAGGGCATGAGATTCAGGGCATGAGTTTCAGGGCATGAGTTTCAGGGCAGGAGTTTCAGGTCTGTGGTTTCTGGGCTTGAGATTCAGGGCAGGAGTTTCAGGTTATGAGATTCAGTGGAGGAGATTCAGGGTATGATATTCAGGGCAGTAGTTTCTGGGCTTCAGATTCAGGGCAGGAGTTTCAGGGCATGAGATTCAGGACATGAGATCAAGGGCATGAAATTCAGGGCATGAGTTTCAGGGCAAGGGATTCAGGGCATGAGTTTTAGGGCAGGAGATTCAGTGCAGGAGATTCAGGGTATGAGATTCAGGGCAGTAGTTTCTGGGCTTGAGATTCAGGGCATGAGATCAAGGGCATGAAATTCAGGGCATGAGTTTCAGAGCAGGAGATTCAGGGCAGGCGTTTCAGGGCAGGAGTTTCAGGGCATGTGATTCAGGGCATGAGTTTCAGGGCAGGAGTTTCAGGGCATGAGATTCAGGGCAAGAGTTTCAAGGCATGAGATTCACGGCATGAGTTTCAGGGCATGAGATTCAGGGCATGAGTTTCAGGGCAGGAGATTCAGTCATGAGATTCAGGGCATGATTTTCAGGGCAGGAGATTCAGGGCAGGAGATTCAGAGCAGGAATTTCTGGGCATGAGATTCAGGGCATGTGATTCAGGGCAGGAATTTCAGGGCATGAGATTCAGGGCATGAGTATCAAGGAAGGAGATTGACGGCAGGAGTTTCAGTGGAGGAGTGTCAGAGCACTAGATTCAGGGCATTAGTTTCAGGGCAGGACATTCAGCGCAGGAATTTCAGAGCATGTGATTCAAGGCATGAGTTTGAGTGCATGAGTTTCAGGGCAGGTGTTTCAGGCATGAGATTCAGGGCATGAGTTTACCGGCAGGAGTTTCAGGGCTGGAGTTTCAGAGCAAGAGATTCAGGGCAGGAGTTTCAGGGCATGGGATTCAGGGCATGAGTTTCAGGGCAGGTGATTCAGGGCAGGAGTTTCAGGGCATGATATTCAGAGCATGAGTTTCAAGGCAGGAGATTAAGGGAAGGAGTTTCAGTGCCGGAGTTTCAGAGCATGAGATTCAGGGCATGAGATTCAGGGCATGAGTTTCAGTGCATGAGATTCAGGACATCAGTTTCAGGCATGAGTTTCAGGTCTGTGGTTTCTGGGCTTGAGATTCAGTGCAGGAGTTTCAGGTTATGAGATTCAGTGGAGGAGATTCAGGGTATGATATTCAGGGCAGTAGTTTCTGGGCTTGAGATTCAGGGCAGGAGTTTCAGGGCATGAGATTCAGGACATGATATCAAGGGCATGAAATTCAGGGCATGAGTTTCAGGGCAGGGGATTCAGGGCATGAGTTTTAGGGCAGGAGATTCAGGGCAGGAGATTCAGGTTATGAGATTCAGTGCAGGAGATTCAGGGTATGAGATTCAGGGCAGTAGTTTCTGGGCTTGAGATTCAGGGCAGGAGTTTCAGGGCATGAGATTCAGGGCATGAGATCAAGGGCATGAAATTCAGGGCATGAGTTTCAGAGCAGGAGATTCAGGGCAGGCGTTTCAGGGCAGGAGTTTCAGGGCATGTGATTCAGGGCATGAGTTTCAGGGCAGGAGTTTCAGGGCATGAGATTCAGGGCAAGAGTTTCAAGGCATGAGATTCACGGCATGAGTATCAGGGCATGAGATTCAGGGCATGAGTTTCAGGGCAGGAGATTCAGGCATGAGATTCAGGGCATGATTTTCAGGGCAGGAGATTCAGGGCAGGAGTTTCAGGACATGTTATACAGGGCATGAGTTTCAGGACAGGAGATTCAAGGCAGGAGATTCAGAGCAGGAATTTCTGGTCATGAGATTCAGGGCATGTGATTCAGGGTAGGAATTTCAGGGCATGAGATTCAGGGCATGAGTATCAAGGAAGGAGATTGAGGGCAGGAGTTTCAGTGGAGGAGTGTCAGAGCACTAGATTCAGGGCATTAGTTTCAGGGCAGGACATTCAGCGCAGGAATTTCAGAGCATGTGATTCAAGGCATGAGTTTCAGTGCATGATTTTCAGGGCAGGTGTTTCAGGCATGAGATTCAGGGCATGAGTTTACCGGCAGGAGTTTCAGGGCTGGAGTTTCAGAGCAAGAGATTCAGGGCAGGAGTTTCAGGGCATGGGATTTAGGGCATGAGTTTCAGGGCAGGTGATTCAGGGCAGGAGTTTCAGGGCATGATATTCAGAGCATGAGTTTCAAGGCAGGAGAATAAGGGAAGGAGTTTCAGTGCCGGAGTTTCAGAGCATGAGATTCAGGGCATGAGATTCAGGGCATGAGTTTCAGTGCATGAGATTCAGGACATCAGTTTCAGGCATGAGTTTCAGGTCTGTGGTTTCTGGGCTTGAGATTCAGTGCAGGAGTTTCAGGTTATGAGATTAAGTGGAGGAGATTCAGGGTATGATATTCAGGGCAGTAGTTTCAGGGCTTGAGATTCAGGACATGAGATCAAGGGCATGAAATTCAGGGCATGAGTTTCAGGGCATGAGATTCAGGGCATGAGTTTCAAGGCATTAGATTCAGGACATGAATTTCAGTGCATGAGATTTAGGGCATGAGTTTCAGGGCATTTGATTCAGGGCATGAGTTTCAGGGCAGGAGATTCAAGACAGGTGTTTCAGGGCACGAGTTTCAGAGCAGGAGATTCAGGGCAGGAGTAACAGGGCATGAGATTCAGGGCTTTAGTTGCAGGGCATGAGATTCAGGGCTGTGGTTTCAGGGCTTGACATTCAGGGCTGCAGTTGCAGGTCGTGAGATTCATGGCATGAGTTTCAGGGCCGGAGATTCAGGGCAGATGATTTAGGGCATGAGATTCAGGGCATTAGTATCAGGGCAGGTGTTTCAGGGCATGAGATTCAGGGCATGTGATTCAGGGCATTAGTTTCAGGGCAGGAAATTCAGGGCAGGAGTTACAGGGCATGAGATTCAGGGCTTTAGTTTCAGGGCATGGGATTCAGGGGGGTGTTTTCAGGGCTTGACATTCCGGGCTGCAGTTGGAGGGCAGGAGATTCAGGGCATGAGTTTCAGGGCAGGAGATTCAGGGCATTAGTTTCAGGGTAGGAGATTCAGAGCTGTAGTTTCAGGGCAGGGGATTCAGGGCTGGAGTTCCAGGGCATGAGGTTCAGGGCTTTGGTTTTAGGGATTGACATTCAGGGCTGCAGTTGCAGGGCATGAGATTCATGGCATGAGTTTCAGGGCAGGAGATTCAGGGCAGGAGTTTTAGGGCATGAGATTCAGGGCATGAGTATCAGGGCAGGAGTTTCAGGGGAGGAGTTTAGGGCATGAGATTCAGGCCATGAGATTCAGGACATGAGTTTCAGGGCAGGAGATTCAGGGCATGAGATTCAGGGCATGAGTTTCAAGGCATGATATTCAGGGCATGAGTTTCAGGGCATGAGATTCAGGGCTGGAGTTTCAGGGCATGTGATTCAGGGCATGAGTTTCAGGGCAGGAGATTCAGGACAGGAGTTTCAGGGCATGTGATTCAGGGAATTAGTTTTGTGGCAGGAGATTCAGGGCAGGAGTTTCATGGCATGAAATTCAGAGCTGTGGTTTCAGGGCTTGAGATTCAGGACAGGTGTTTCAGGGCATGAGATTCAGGGCATCCGATTCAGGGTATTAGTTTCAGGGCAGGAGATTCAGGGCTGGAGTTTCAGGGCATGAGATTCAGGGCAGGAGTTTCAGGGTATGAGATTTAGGGCATGAGTTGCAGTGCATGAGATTCAGGGCTTGAGTTTCAGGGCATGAGTTTCAGGGCATGAGATTCAGGGCTTGAGTTTCAGGGCATGAGGTTCAGGGCATGAGTTTCAGGGCATGAGATTCAGGGCATGAGTTTCAGTGCAGGAACTTGAGGGCATGAGATTCAGTGCACTAATTTCAGAGCATGAGATTCAGGGCATGATTTTCAGGGCAGGAGATTCAGGGAAGGTGTTTCAGTGCAGGAGTTTCATGGCACGAGATTCAGGGCATAAGATTCAGGGCATAAGTTTCAGGGCAGGAGTTTCAGGGCATGTGATTCAGGGCGTCAGTTTCAGGATATGAGATTCATGGCATGAGTTTCAGTGCAGGAGTTTCAGGGCATGAGATTCAGGGCATGAGTTTCAGTGCATGAGTTTGAGGGCAGGAGTTTCAAGGCATGAGATTCAGGGCATGAGTTTCAGTGCATGAGTTTCAGGGCAGGAGTTTCAGGGTATGTGATTTAGGGCATGAGTTTCAGTGCATGAGTTTCAGGGCAGGAGATTCAGGGTATGAGATTTAGGGCATGAGTTTCAGTGCATGAGATTCAGGGCTTGAGTTTCAGGGCATGAGGTTCAGGGCATGAGTTTCAGTGCATGAGATTCAGGGCATCAGCTACAGGGCAGGAGTTTCAGTGCAAGAGTTTCCCGGCATGAGATTCAGGGCATGAATTTCAGGACATGAGTTTCAGGGAATGAGATTCAGGACATGAGTTTTAGGGCATGGGTTTCAGGTCTGCGGTTTCATTGCTTGAGATTCAGGGCTGCAGTTTCAGGGCAGGAGTTTCATGCCAGGAGTTTCAGGGCATGAGATTCAGGGCATGAGTTTCAGGGCAGGAATTTCAGGACATGAGATTCAGGGCATGAGTTTTAGGTCAGGTGTTTCAATGCAGGAGTTTCAGGGCATGAGATTCAGGGAATGAGATTCAGGGCAGGTGATTCAGGGCAGGAGTTTCAGGACATGAGATTCAGGGCATGAGTTTCAGTGCAGGAACTTGAGGGCATGAGATTCAGTGCACGAGTTTCAGAGCATGAGATTCAGGGCATGAGATTCAGGGCATGATTTTCAGGGCAGGAGATTCAGGGCAGGTGTTTCAGTGCAGGAGTTTCTGGGCATGAGATTCAGGGCATGAGTTTCAGGATATGAGATTCATGGCATGAGTTTCAGTGCAGGAGATTCAGGGCATGAGTTTCAGTGCATGAGTTTGAGGGCAGGAGTTTCAAGGCATGAGATTCAGGGCATGAGTTTCAGTGCATGAGTTTCAGGGCAGGAGTTTCAGGGCATGAGATTCAGGGCATGAGTTTCAGGGCATGAGATTCAGGGCAGGTATTTCAGGGCATGTAATTCAGGGCATGAGTTTCTGGGCAGATGATTCAGGGCAGGAGTTTTAGGGCATGTGATTCAGGGCATGAGTTTCAGGGCATGATTTTCAGGGCATGAGATTCAGGGCTTGAGTTTCAGGGCATGAGGTTCAGGGCATGAGTTTCAGGGCATGAGATTCAGGGCAGGAGTTTCAGTGCAGGAGTTTTAGGGCATGAGATTCAGGGCATGAGATTCAGGGCATGAGTTTCAGGACAGGAGATTCAGGGCATGAGTTTCAGGGCATGAGTTTCAGGGCATGAGTTTCAGGGCAGGAGTTTCAGGGCATGTGATTCAGGCCGTGAGTTTCAGGACAGGAGATTCAGGGCATGAGTTTCAGGGCATGAGTTTCAGTGCAGTAGTTTCAGGGCATGAGATTCAGGGCATGAGTTTCAGGGCAGGTGATTCAGGGCAGGAGTTTCAGGACATGAGATTCAGGGCATGAGTTTCAGTGCAGGAACTTGAGGTCATGAGATTCAGTGCACGAGTTTCAGAGCGTGAGATTCAGGGCATGAGATTCAGGGCATGAGTTTCAGGGCAGGAGAATCAGGGCAGGTGTTTCAGTGCAGGAGTTTCAGGGCATGAGATTCAGGGCATGAGATTCAGAGCATGAGTTTTAGGACAGGAGATTCAGGGCATGAGTTTCAGGGCATGAGTTTCAGGGCAGGAGTTTCAGGGCATGTAATTCAGGGCGTGAGTTTCAGGATATGAGATTCATGGCATGAGTTTCAGTGCCGGAGTTTCAGGGCATGAGATTCAGGGCATGAGTTTCAGGGCATGAGATTCAGGACAGGAGTTTCAAGGCATGAGATTCAGGGCATGAGTTTCACTGCATGAGTTTGAGGGCAGGAGTTTCAGGCATGAGATTCAGGGCATGAGTTTCAGGGCATGAGATTCAGGGCAGGAATTTCAGGGCATGTAATTGAGGGCATGAGTTTCTGGGCAGATGATTCAGGGCAGGAGTTTTAGGGCATGTGATTCAGGGTATGAGTTTCAGTGCATGAGTTTCAGGGCAGGAGATTCAGGGTATGAGATTTAGGGCATGAGTTTCAGTGCATGAGATTCAGGGCATGAGTTTCAGTGCATGAGTTTGAGGGCAGGAGTTTCAAGGCATGAGATTCAGGGCATGAGTTTCAGTGCATGAGTTTCAGGGCAGGAGTTTCAGGGCATGGGATTCAGGGCATGAGTTTCAGGGCATGAGATTCAGGGCAGGTATTTCAGGGCATGTAATTCAGGGCATGAGTTTCTGGGCAGATGATTCAGGGCAGGAGTTTTAGGGCATTTGATTCAGGGCATGAGTTTCAGGGCATGATTTTCAGGGCATGAGATTCAGGGCAGGAGTTTCAGTGCAGGAGTTTCAGGGCATGAGATTCAGGGCATGAGATTCAGGGCATGAGTTTCAGGACAGGAGATTCAGGGCATGTGATTCAGGCCGTGAGTTTCAGGATATGTGATTCATGGCATGAGTTTCAGTGCAGGAGTTTCAGGGCATGAGATTCAGGGCATGAGTTTCAGGGCAGGTGATTCAGGGCAGGAGTTTCAGGACATGAGATTCAGGGCATGAGTTTCAGTGCAGGAACTTGAGGTCATGAGATTCAGTGCACGAGTTTCAGAGCGTGAGATTCAGGGCATGAGATTCAGGGCATGAGTTTCAGGGCAGGAGATTCAGGGCAGGTGTTTCAGTGCAGGAGTTTCAGGGCATGAGATTCAGGGCATGAGATTCAGGGCATGAGTTTTAGGACAGGAGATTCAGGGCATGAGGTTCGGGGCATGAGTTTCAGGGCATGAGTTTCAGGGCAGGAGTTTCAGGGCATGTAATTCAGGGCGTGAGTTTCAGGATATGAGATTCTTGGCATGAGTTTCAGTGCAGGAGTTTCAGGGCATGAGATTCAGGGCATGAGTTTCAGGGCATGAGATTCAGGACAGGAGTTTCAAGGCATGAGATTCAGGGCATGAGTTTCACTGCATGAGTTTGAGGGCAGGAGTTTCAGGCATGAGATTCAGGGCATGAGTTTCAGGGCATGAGATTCAGGGCAGGAATTTCAGGGCATGTAATTGAGGGCATGAGTTTCTGGGCCGATGATTCAGGGCAGGAGTTTTAGGGCATGTGATTCAGGGTATGAGTTTCAGTGCATGAGTTTCAGGGCAGGAGATTCAGGGTATGAGATTTAGGGCATGAGTTTCAGTGCATGAGATTCAGGGCATGAGTTTCAGTGCATGAGATTCAGGGCATGAGTTTCAGGGCATGAGATTCAGGGCAGGTATTTCAGGGCATGTAATTCAAGGCATGAGTTTCTGGGCAGATGATTCAGGGCAGGAGTTTTAGGGCATGTGATTCAGGGCATGAGTTTCAGGGCATGATTTTCAGGGCATGAGATTCAGGGCTTGAGTTTCAGGGCATGAGGTTCAGAGCATGAGTTTCAGGGCATGAGATTCAGGGCAGGAGTTTCAGTGCAGGAGTTTCAGGGCATGAGATTCAGGGCATGAGATTCAGGGCATGAGTTTCAGGACAGGAGATTCAGGGCATGAGTTTCAGGGCATGAGTTTCAGGGCATGAGTTTCAGGGCAGGAGTTTCAGGGCATGTGATTCAGGCCGTGAGTTTCAGGATATGTGATTCATGGCATGAGTTTCAGTGCAGGAGTTTCAGGGCATGAGATTCAGGGCATGAGTTTCAGGGCAGGTGATTCAGGGCAGGAGTTTCAGGACATGAGATTCAGGGCATGAGTTTCAGTGCAGGAACTTGAGGTCATGAGATTCAGTGCACGAGTTTCAGAGCGTGAGATTCAGGGCATGAGATTCAGGGCATGAGTTTCAGGGCAGGAGAGTCAGGGCAGGTGTTTCAGTGCAGGAGTTTCAGGGCATGAGATTCAGGGCATGAGATTCAGGGCATGAGTTTTAGGACAGGAGATTCAGGGCATGAGGTTCAGGGCATGAGTTTCAGGGCATGAGTTTCAGGGCAGGTATTTCAGGGCATGTAATTCAGGGCATGAGTTTCTGGGCAGATGATTCAGGGCAGGAGTTTTAGGGCATGTGATTCAGGGCATGAGTTTCAGGGCATGATTTTCAGGGCATGAGATTCAGGGCTTGAGTTTCAGGGCATGAGGTTCAGGGCATGAGTTTCAGGGCATGAGATTCAGGGCAGGAGTTTCAGTGCAGGAGTTTTAGGGCATGAGATTCAGGGCATGAGATTCAGGGCATGAGTTTCAGGACAGGAGATTCAGGGCATGAGTTTCAGGGCATGAGTTTCAGGGCATGAGTTTCAGGGCAGGAGTTTCAGGGCATGTGATTCAGGCCGTGAGTTTCAGGACAGGAGATTTAGGGCATGAGTTTCAGGGCATGAGTTTCAGTGCAGTAGTTTCAGGGCATGAGATTCAGGGCATGAGTTTCAGGGCAGGTGATTCAGGGCAGGAGTTTCAGGACATGAGATTCAGGGCATGAGTTTCAGTGCAGGAACTTGAGGTCATGAGATTCAGTGCACGAGTTTCAGAGCGTGAGATTCAGGGCATGAGATTCAGGGCATGAGTTTCAGGGCAGGAGAATCAGGGCAGGTGTTTCAGTGCAGGAGTTTCAGGGCATGAGATTCAGGGCATGAGATTCAGAGCATGAGTTTTAGGACAGGAGATTCAGGGCATGAGTTTCAGGGCATGAGTTTCAGGGCAGGAGTTTCAGGGCATGTAATTCAGGGCGTGAGTTTCAGGATATGAGATTCATGGCATGAGTTTCAGTGCCGGAGTTTCAGGGCATGAGATTCAGGGCATGAGTTTCAGGGCATGAGATTCAGGACAGGAGTTTCAAGGCATGAGATTCAGGGCATGAGTTTCACTGCATGAGTTTGAGGGCAGGAGTTTCAGGCATGAGATTCAGGGCATGAGTTTCAGGGCATGAGATTCAGGGCAGGAATTTCAGGGCATGTAATTGAGGGCATGAGTTTCTGGGCAGATGATTCAGGGCAGGAGTTTTAGGGCATGTGATTCAGGGTATGAGTTTCAGTGCATGAGTTTCAGGGCAGGAGATTCAGGGTATGAGATTTAGGGCATGAGTTTCAGTGCATGAGATTCAGGGCATGAGTTTCAGTGCATGAGTTTGAGGGCAGGAGTTTCAAGGCATGAGATTCAGGGCATGAGTTTCAGTGCATGAGTTTCAGGGCAGGAGTTTCAGGGCATGGGATTCAGGGCATGAGTTTCAGGGCATGAGATTCAGGGCAGGTATTTCAGGGCATGTAATTCAGGGCATGAGTTTCTGGGCAGATGATTCAGGGCAGGAGTTTTAGGGCATTTGATTCAGGGCATGAGTTTCAGGGCATGATTTTCAGGGCATGAGATTCAGGGCAGGAGTTTCAGTGCAGGAGTTTCAGGGCATGAGATTCAGGGCATGAGATTCAGGGCATGAGTTTCAGGACAGGAGATTCAGGGCATGAGTTTCAGGGCATGAGTTTCAGGGCAGGAGTTTCAGGGCATGTGATTCAGGCCGTGAGTTTCAGGATATGTGATTCATGGCATGAGTTTCAGTGCAGGAGTTTCAGGGCAGGAGATTCAGGGCATGAGTTTCAGGGCAGGTGATTCAGGGCAGGAGTTTCAGGACATGAGATTCAGGGCATGAGTTTCAGTGCAGGAACTTGAGGTCATGAGATTCAGTGCACGAGTTTCAGAGCGTGAGATTCAGGGCATGAGATTCAGGGCATGAGTTTCAGGGCAGGAGATTCAGGGCAGGTGTTTCAGTGCAGGAGTTTCAGGGCATGAGATTCAGGGCATGAGATTCAGGGCATGAGTTTTAGGACAGGAGATTCAGGGCATGAGGTTCGGGGCATGAGTTTCAGGGCATGAGTTTCAGGGCAGGAGTTTCAGGGCATGTAATTCAGGGCGTGAGTTTCAGGATATGAGATTCTTGGCATGAGTTTCAGTGCAGGAGTTTCAGGGCATGAGATTCAGGGCATGAGTTTCAGGGCATGAGATTCAGGACAGGAGTTTCAAGGCATGAGATTCAGGGCATGAGTTTCACTGCATGAGTTTGAGGGCAGGAGTTTCAGGCATGAGATTCAGGGCATGAGTTTCAGGGCATGAGATTCAGGGCAGGAATTTCAGGGCATGTAATTGAGGGCATGAGTTTCTGGGCCGATGATTCAGGGCAGGAGTTTTAGGGCATGTGATTCAGGGTATGAGTTTCAGTGCATGAGTTTCAGGGCAGGAGATTCAGGGTATGAGATTTAGGGCATGAGTTTCAGTGCATGAGATTCAGGGCATGAGTTTCAGTGCATGAGATTCAGGGCATGAGTTTCAGGGCATGAGATTCAGGGCAGGTATTTCAGGGCATGTAATTCAAGGCATGAGTTTCTGGGCAGATGATTCAGGGCAGGAGTTTTAGGGCATGTGATTCAGGGCATGAGTTTCAGGGCATGATTTTCAGGGCATGAGATTCAGGGCTTGAGTTTCAGGGCATGAGGTTCAGAGCATGAGTTTCAGGGCATGAGATTCAGGGCAGGAGTTTCAGTGCAGGAGTTTCAGGGCATGAGATTCAGGGCATGAGATTCAGGGCATGAGTTTCAGGACAGGAGATTCAGGGCATGAGTTTCAGGGCATGAGTTTCAGGGCATGAGTTTCAGGGCAGGAGTTTCAGGGCATGTGATTCAGGCCGTGAGTTTCAGGATATGTGATTCATGGCATGAGTTTCAGTGCAGGAGTTTCAGGGCATGAGATTCAGGGCATGAGTTTCAGGGCAGGTGATTCAGGGCAGGAGTTTCAGGACATGAGATTCAGGGCATGAGTTTCAGTGCAGGAACTTGAGGTCATGAGATTCAGTGCACGAGTTTCAGAGCGTGAGATTCAGGGCATGAGATTCAGGGCATGAGTTTCAGGGCAGGAGAGTCAGGGCAGGTGTTTCAGTGCAGGAGTTTCAGGGCATGAGATTCAGGGCATGAGATTCAGGGCATGAGTTTTAGGACAGGAGATTCAGGGCATGAGGTTCGGGGCATGAGTTTCAGGGCATGAGTTTCAGGGCAGGAGTTTCAGGGCATGTAATTCAGGGCGTGAGTTTCAGGATATGAGATTCTTGGCATGAGTTTCAGTGCAGGAGTTTCAGGGCATGAGATTCAGGGCATGAGTTTCAGGGCATGAGATTCAGTGCAGGAATTTCAGGGCATGTAATTGAGAGCATGAGTTTCTGGGCAGATGGTTCAGGGCAGGAGTTTTAGGGCATGTGCTTCAGGGTATGAGTTTCAGTGCATGAGTTTCAGGGCAGGAGATTCAGGGTATGAGATTTAGGGCATGAGTTTCAGTGCATGAGATTCAGGGCATGAGTTTCAGTGCATGAGATTCAGGGCATCAGTTTCAGGGCAGGAGTTTCAGTGCAAGAGTTTCCAGGCATGAGATTCAGGGCATGAGTTTCAGGACATGAGTTTCAGGGAATGAGATTCAGGACATGAGTTTCAAGGCATGGGTTTCAGGTCTGCGGTTTCATTGCTTGAGATTCAGGGCTGCAGTTTCAGGGCAGGAGTTTCATGCCAGGAGTTTCAGGGCATGAGATTCAGGGCATGAGTTTCAGGGCAGGAATATCAGGACATGAGATTCATGGCATGAGTTTTAGGGCAGGTGTTTCAATGCAGGAGTTTCAGGACATGAGATTCAGGGCATGAGATTCAGGGCAGGTGTTTCAGGGCAGGAGATTCAGGACATGAGATTCAGGGCATGAGTTTTTGTCAGGAACTTGAGGGCATGATATTCAGTGCACGAGTTTCAGAGCATGAGATTCAGGGCATGAGATTCAGGGCATGATTTTCAGGGCAGGAGATTCAGGGCAGGTGTTTCAGTGCAGGAGTATCAGGGCATGAGATTCAGGGCATGGGATTCAGGGCATGAGATTCAGGGCTTTAGTTTCAGGGCATGGGATTCAGGGGGGTGTTTTCAGGGCTTGACATTCCGGGCTGCAGTTGGAGGGCAGGAGATTCAGGGAATGAGTTTCAGGGCAGGAGATTCAGGGCATTAGTTTCAGGGTAGGAGATTCAGAGCTGTAGTTTCAGGGCAGGAGATTCAGGGCTGGAGTTCCAGGGCATGAGGTTCAGGGCTTTAGTTGCAGGGCATGAGATTCAGGGCTTTGGTTTTAGGGATTGACATTCAGGGCTGCAGTTGCAGGGCATGAGATTCATGGCATGAGTTTCAGGGCAGGAGATTCAGGGCAGGAGTTTTAGGGCAGGGGTTTCAGGGCATGAGATTCAGGGCAGGAGATTCAGGGCAGAAGTTTCAGGGCATGAGATTCAGGGCTGTGGTTTCAGGGCTTGAGATTCAGGGCAGGTGTTTTAGCGCATGAGATTCAGGGCATGAGATTCCGGGCATTAGTTTCAGGGCAGGAGATTCATGTCAGGAGATTCAGGGCATGAGATTCAGGGCTTTAGTTTCAGGGCATGGGATTCAGGGCTGTGGTTTCAGGGCTTGACATTCCGTGCTGCAATTGGAGGGCAGGAGATTCAGGGCATGAGTTTCAGGGCAGGAGGTTTAAGGCATGAGATTCAGGGTATGAATTTCAGGGTGGGAGATTCTGGGCATTAGTTTCAGGGTAGGAGATTCAGGGCTGGAGTTTCAGGGCATGAGATTCAGGGCTCTAGTTGCAGGGCATGAGATTCAGGGCTGTGGTTTCAGGGCTTGACATTCAGGGCTGCAGTTGCAGGGCAGGAGATTCATGGCATGAGATTCAGGGCATTTGTATCAGGGCAGGAGTTTCAGGGGAGGAGTTTAGGGCATGAGATTCAGGCCATGAGATCCAGGACATGAGTTTCAGGGCAGGAGATTCAGGGCATGAGATTCAGGGCATGTGTTTAAAGGCATGATATTCAGGGCATGAGTTTCAGGGCATGAGATTCAGGGCTGGAGTTTCAGGGCATGTGATTCAGGGCATGAGTTTCAGGGCAGGAGATTCAGGACAGGAGTTTCAGGGCAGGAGTTTCAGGGCATGTGATTCAGCGCATTAGTTTCGTAGCAGGAGATTCAGGGCTGGAGTTTCACGGCATGAAATTCAGAGCTGTGGCTTCAGGGCTTGAGATTCAGGGCAGGTGTTTCAGGGCATCTGATTCAGGGCATTAGTTTCAGGGCAGGAAATTCAGGGCTGGAGTTTCAGGGCATGAGATTCAGGGCAAGAGAATCAGGGCAGGAGTTTCAGAGCAGTTGTTTCAGGGCAGGAGTTTCAAGGCATGAGTTTCAGGGCAGGAGATTCAAGGCATGAGATTCAAGGCATGAGTTTCTGGGCATGAGATTCAGGGCAGGAGTTTTAGGGCAGGAGATTCAGGGCAGGAGATTCAGGGCATGAGATTCAGGGCATGAGTTTCAAGGCATTAGATTCAGGACATGAATTTCAGTGCATGAGATTTAGGGCATGAGTTTCAGGGCATTTGATTCAGGGCATGAGTTTCAGGGCAGGAGATTCAAGACAGGGGTTTCAGGCACGAGTTTCAGAGCAGGAGATTCTGGGCAGGAGTTACAGGGCATGAGATTCAGGGCTTTAGTTGCAGGGCATGAGATTCAGGGCTGTGGTTTCAGGGCTTGACATTCAGGGCTGCAGTTGCAGGTCATGAGATTCATGGCATGAGTTTCAGGGCCGGAGATTCAGGGCAGATGATTTAGGGCATGAGATTCAGGGCATTAGTATCAGGGCAGGTGTTTCAGGGCATGAGATTCAGGGCATGTGATTCAGGGCATTAGTTTCAGGGCAGGAAATTCAGGGCAGGAGTTACAGGGCATGAGATTCAGGGCTTTAGTTTCAGGGCATGGGATTCAGGGGGGTGTTTTCAGGACTTGACATTCAGGGCTGCAGTTGCAGGTCATGAGATTCATGGCATGAGTTTCAGGGCCGGAGATTCAGGGCAGATGATTTAGGGCATGAGATTCAGGGCATTAGTATCAGGGCAGGTGTTTCAGGGCATGAGATTCAGGGCATGTGATTCAGGGCATTAGTTTTAGGGCAGGAAATTCAGGGCAGGAGTTACAGGGCATGAGATTCAGGGCTTTAGTTTCAGGGCATGGGATTCAGGGGGGTGTTTTCAGGGCTTGACATTCCGGGCTGCAGTTGGAGGGCAGGAGATTCAGGGCATGAGTTTCAGGGCAGGAGATTCAGGGCATTAGTTTCAGGGTAGGAGATTCAGAGCTGTAGTTTCAGGGCAGGAGATTCAGGGCTGGAGTTCCAGGGCATGAGGTTCAGGGCTTTAGTTGCAGGGCATGAGATTCAGGGCTTTGGTTTTAGGGATTGACATTCAGGGCTGCAGTTGCAGGGCATGAGATTCATGGCATGAGTTTCAGGGCAGGAGATTCAGGGCAGGAGTTTTAGGGCATGAGATTCAGGGCATGAGTATCAGGGCAGGAGTTTCAGGGGAGGAGTTTAGGGCATGAGATTCAGGCCATGAGATTCAGGACATGAGTTTCAGGGCAGGAGATTCAGGGCATGAGATTCAGGGCATGAGTTTCAAGGCATGATATTCAGGGCATGAGTTTCAGGGCATGAGATTCAGGGCTGGAGTTTCAGGGCATGTGATTCAGGGCATGAGTTTCAGGGCAGGAGATTCAGGACAGGAGTTTCAGGGCATGTGATTCAGGGAATTAGTTTTGTTGCAGGAGATTCAGGGCAGGAGTTTCATGGCATGAAATTCAGAGCTGTGGTTTCAGGGCTTGAGATTCAGGACAGGTGTTTCAGGGCATGAGATTCAGGGCATCTGATTCAGGGTATTAGTTTCAGGGCAGGAGATTCAGGGCTGGAGTTTCAGGGCATGAGATTCAGGGCAAAAGTTTCAGGGCAGGAGATTCAGGGCTGGAGTTTCAGGGCATGTGATTCAGGGCATGAGTTTGAGGGTAGGAGATTCAGGGCTGGAGTTTCAGGGCAGGAGATTCAGGGCAGGAGTTTCAGGGCATGAGATTCAGTGCAAGAGTTTCAGGGCATGAGATTCAGGGCATGAGTTTCAGGGCAGGAATTTCAGGGCCTGACATTCAGGGCATGTGTTTCAGTGCAGGAGTTTCAGAGCATGAGATTCTGAGCATGAGATTCAGGGCAGGTGTTTCAGGGCAGGAGATTCGGGGCATGGGCTTCAGGGCATGAGTTTCAGGGCAGGTGATTCAGCGCAGGAGTTTCAGGACATGAGATTCTGGGCATGAGTTTCAGTGCAGGAACTTGAGGTCATGAGCTTCAGTGCACGAGTTTCAGAGCGTGAGATTCAGGGCATGAGATTCAGGGCATGAGTTTCAGGGCAGGTGATTCAGGGCAGGTGTTTCAGTGCAGGAGTTTCAGGGCATGAGTTTCAGGGCATGAGATTCAGGGCTTGAGTTTCAAGGCATGAGGCTCAGGGCATGAGTTTCAGGGCATGAGATTCAGGATAGGAGTTTCAGGGCATTTGATTCAGGGCGTGAGTTTCAGGATATGAGATTCATGGCATGAGCTTCAGTGCAGGAGTTTCAGGGCATGAGATTCAGGGCATGAGTTTCAGTGCATGAGTTTGAGGGCAGGAGTTTCAAGGCATGAGATTCAGGGCATGAGTTTCAGTGCATGAGTTTGAGGGCAGGAGTTTCAGGGCATGAGATTCAGGGCATGAGTTTCAGGGCATGAGATTCAGTGCAGGTATTTCAGGGCATGTAATTCAGGGCATGAGTTTCTGGGCAGATGATTCAGGGCAGGAGTTTCAGGGTATGTGATTTAGGACATGAGTTTCAGGGCATGAGATTCAGGGCTTGAGTTTCAGGGCATGAGTTTCAGGGCATGAGGTTTTGGGCATGAGATTCAGGGCATGAGTTTCAGTGCAGGAACTTGAGGGCATGAGATCCAGTGGACGAGTTTCAGAGCATGAGATTCAGGGCATGAGATTCAGGGCATGATTTTCAGGGCAGGAGATTCAGGGCAGGTGTTTCAGTGCAGGAGTTTCAGGGCATGAGATTCAGGGCATGAGATTCAGGGCATGAGTTTCAGGACAGGAGATTCAGGGCATGAGTTTCAGGGCATGAGTTTCAGGGCAGGAGTTTCAGGGCATGTGATTAAGGGCGTGAGTTTCAGGACATGAGTTTCATGGCATGAGTTTCAGTGCAGGAGTTTCAGGGAATGAGTTTCAGGGTAGGTGATTCAGGGCAGGAGTTTCAGGATATGAGATTCAGGGCATGAGTTTCAGTGCAGGAACTTGAGGTAATGAGATTCAGTGCACGAGTTTCAGAGCGTGAGATTCAGGGCATGAGATTCAGGGCATGAGTTTCAGGGCAGGAGATTCAGGGCAGGTGTTTCAGTGCAGGAGTTTCAGGGCATGAGATTCAGGGCATGAGATTCAGGGCATGAGTTTTAGGACAGGAGATTCAGGGCATGAGTTTCAGGGCATGAGTTTCAGGGCATGAGTTTCACGGCATGAGATTCTGGACATGAGATTCAGGGCATGAGTTTCAGGACAGGAGATTCAGGGCATGAGTTTCAGGGCATGAGTTTCAGGGCAGGTGATTCAGCGCAGGAGTTTCAGGACATGAGATTCTGGGCATGAGTTTCAGTGCAGGCACTTGAGGTCATGAGCTTCAGTGCACGAGTTTCAGAGCGTGAGATTCAGGGCATGAGATTCAGGGCATGAGTTTCAGGGCAGGTGATTCAGGGCAGGTGTTTCAGTGCAGGAGTTTCAGGGCATGAGTTTCAGGGCATGAGATTCAGGGCTTGAGTTTCAAGGCATGAGGCTCAGGGCATGAGTTTCAGGGCATGAGATTCAGGATAGGAGTTTCAGGGCATTTGATTCAGGGCGTGAGTTTCAGGATATGAGATTCATGGCATGAGCTTCAGTGCAGGAGTTTCAGGGCATGAGATTCAGGGCATGAGTTTCAGTGCATGAGTTTGAGGGCAGGAGTTTCAAGGCATGAGATTCAGGGCATGAGTTTCAGTGCATGAGTTTGAGGGCAGGAGTTTCAGGGCATGAGATTCAGGGCATGAGTTTCAGGGCATGAGATTCAGTGCAGGTATTTCAGGGCATGTAATTCAGGGCATGAGTTTCTGGGCAGATGATTCAGGGCAGGAGTTTCAGGGTATGTGATTTAGGACATGAGTTTCAGGGCATGAGATTCAGGGCTTGAGTTTCAGGGCATGAGTTTCAGGGCATGAGGTTTTGGGCATGAGATTCAGGGCATGAGTTTCAGTGCAGGAACTTGAGGGCATGAGATCCAGTGGACGAGTTTCAGAGCATGAGATTCAGGGCATGAGATTCAGGGCATGATTTTCAGGGCAGGAGATTCAGGGCAGGTGTTTCAGTGCAGGAGTTTCAGGGCATGAGATTCAGGGCATGAGATTCAGGGCATGAGTTTCAGGACAGGAGATTCAGGGCATGAGTTTCAGGGCATGAGTTTCAGGGCAGGAGTTTCAGGGCATGTGATTAAGGGCGTGAGTTTCAGGACATGAGTTTCATGGCATGAGTTTCAGTGCAGGAGTTTCAGGGAATGAGTTTCAGGGTAGGTGATTCAGGGCAGGAGTTTCAGGATATGAGATTCAGGGCATGAGTTTCAGTGCAGGAACTTGAGGTCATGAGATTCAGTGCACGAGTTTCAGAGCGTGAGATTCAGGGCATGAGATTCAGGGCATGAGTTTCAGGGCAGGAGATTCAGGGCAGGTGTTTCAGTGCAGGAGTTTCAGGGCATGAGATTCAGGGCATGAGATTCAGGGCATGAGTTTTAGGACAGGAGATTCAGGGCATGAGTTTCAGGGCATGAGTTTCAGGGCATGAGTTTCACGGCATGAGATTCTGGGCATGAGATTCAGGGCATGAGTTTCAGGACAGGAGATTCAGGGCATGAGTTTCAGGGCATGAGTTTCAGGGCAGGTGATTCAGCGCAGGAGTTTCAGGACATGAGATTCTGGGCATGAGTTTCAGTGCAGGAACTTGAGGTCATGAGCTTCAGTGCACGAGTTTCAGAGCGTGAGATTCAGGGCATGAGATTCAGGGCATGAGTTTCAGGGCAGGTGATTCAGGGCAGGTGTTTCAGTGCAGGAGTTTCAGGGCATGAGTTTCAGGGCATGAGATTCAGGGCTTGAGTTTCAAGGCATGAGGCTCAGGGCATGAGTTTCAGGGCATGAGATTCAGGATAGGAGTTTCAGGGCATTTGATTCAGGGCGTGAGTTTCAGGATATGAGATTCATGGCATGAGCTTCAGTGCAGGAGTTTCAGGGCATGAGATTCAGGGCATGAGTTTCAGTGCATGAGTTTGAGGGCAGGAGTTTCAAGGCATGAGATTCAGGGCATGAGTTTCAGTGCATGAGTTTGAGGGCAGGAGTTTCAGGGCATGAGATTCAGGGCATGAGTTTCAGGGCATGAGATTCAGTGCAGGTATTTCAGGGCATGTAATTCAGGGCATGAGTTTCTGGGCAGATGATTCAGGGCAGGAGTTTCAGGGTATGTGATTTAGGACATGAGTTTCAGGGCATGAGATTCAGGGCTTGAGTTTCAGGGCATGAGTTTCAGGGCATGAGTTTCGGGGCAGGAGTTTCAGGGCATGTAATTCAGGGCGTGAGTTTCAGGATATGAGATTCTTGGCATGAGTTTCAGTGCAGGAGTTTCAGGGCATGAGATTCAGGGCATGAGTTTCAGGGCATGAGATTCAGGGCAGGAATTTCAGGGCATGTAATTGAGAGCATGAGTTTCTGGGCAGATGGTTCAGGGCAGGAGTTTTAGGGCATGTGCTTCAGGGTATGAGTTTCAGTGCATGAGTTTCAGGGCAGGAGATTCAGGGTATGAGATTTAGGGCATGAGTTTCAGTGCATGAGATTCAGGGCATGAGTTTCAGTGCATGAGATTCAGGGCATCAGTTTCAGGGCAGGATTTCAGTGCAAGAGTTTCCAGGCATGAGATTCAGGGCATGAGTTTCAGGACATGAGTTTCAGGGAATGAGATTCAGGACATGAGTTTCAAGGCATGGGTTTCAGGTCTGCGGTTTCATTGCTTGAGATTCAGGGCTGCAGTTTCAGGGCAGGAGTTTCATGCCAGGAGTTTCAGGGCATGAGATTCAGGGCATGAGTTTCAGGGCAGGAATATCAGGACATGAGATTCATGGCATGAGTTTTAGGGCAGGTGTTTCAATGCAGGAGTTTCAGGACATGAGATTCAGGGCATGAGATTCAGGGCAGGTGTTTCAGGGCAGGAGATTCAGGACATGAGATTCAGGGCATGAGTTTTTGTCAGGAACTTGAGGGCATGATATTCAGTGCACGAGTTTCAGAGCATGAGATTCAGGGCATGAGATTCAGGGCATGATTTTCAGGGCAGGGGATTCAGGGCAGGTGTTTCAGTGCAGGAGTATCAGGGCATGAGATTCAGGGCATGGGATTCAGGGCATGAGTTTCAGTGCATGAGTTTGAGGGCAGGAGTTTCAAGGCATGAGATTCAGGGCATGAGTTTCAGGGCAGGAGTTTCAGTGCAAGAGTTTCCAGGCATGAGATTCAGGGCATGAGTTTCAGGGCTTGAGTTTCAGGGCATGAGGTTCAGGGCATGAGTTTCAGGGCATGAGATTCAGGGCAGGTGTTTCAGTGCATGAGTTTCAGGGCATGAGATTCAGGGCATGAGATTCAGGGCATGAGTTTCAGGACTGGAGATTCAGGGCATGAGTTTCAGGACATGAATTTCAGGGCATGAGTTTCAGGGCAGGAGTTTCAGGGCATGTGATTCAGGCCGTGAGTTTCAGGATATGAGATTCATGGCATGAGTTTCAGTGCAGGAGTTTCAGGGCATGAGATTCAGGGCATGAGATTCAGTGCATGAGTATTGGGACAGGAGATTCAGGGCATGAGTTTCAGGGCATGAGTTTCAGGGCAGGAGTTCCAGGGCATGTAATTCAGGGCGTGAGTTTCAGGATATGAGATTCATGGCATGAGTTTCAGTGCAGGAGTTTCAGGGCATGAGATTCAGGGCATGAGTTTCAGGGCATGAGATTCAGGACAGGAGTTTCAAGGCATGAGATTCAGGGCATGAGTTTCACTGCATGAGTTTGAGGGCAGGAGTTTCATGGCATGAGATTCAGGGCATGAGTTTCAGGGCATGAGATTCAGGGCAGGAATTTCAGGGCAATTAATTCAGGGCATGAGTTTCTGGGCAGATGATTCAGGGCAGGAGTTTTAGGGCATGTGATTCAGGGTATGAGTTTCAGTGCATGAGTTTCAGGGCAGGATTTTCAGGGCACGAGTTTCAGAGCAGGAGATTCAGGGCAGGAGTTACAGGGCATGAGATTCAGGGCTTTAGTTGCAGGGCATGAGATTCAGGGCTGTGGTTTCAGGGCTTGACATTCAGGGCTGCAGTTGCAGGTCATGAGATTCATGGCATGAGTTTCAGTGCCGGAGATTCAGGGTAGATGATTTAGGGCATGAGATTCAGGGCATTAGTATCAGGGCAGGTGTTTCAGGGCATGAGATTCAGGGCATGTGATTCATTGCATTAGTTTCAGGGCAGGAAATTCAGGGCAGGAGTTACAGGGCATGAGATTCAGGGCTTTATTTCAGGGCATGGGATTCAGTGGGGTGTTTTCAGGGCTTGACATTCCGGGCTGCAGTTGGAGGGCAGGAGATTCAGGGAATGAGTTTCAGGGCAGGAGATTCAGGGCATTAGTTTCATGGTAGGAGATTCAGAGCTGTAGTTTCAGGGCAGGAGATTCAGGGCTGGAGTTCCAGGGCATGAGGTTCAGGGCTTTAGTTGCAGGGCATGAGATTCAGGGCTTTGGTTTTAGGGATTGACATTCAGGGCTGCAGTTGCAGGGCATGAGATTCATGGCATGAGTTTCAGGGCAGGAGATTCAGGGCAGGAGTTTTAGGGCAGGGGTTTCAGGGCATGAGATTCAGGGCAGGAGATTCAGGGCAGGAGTTTCAGGGCATGAGATTCAGGGCTGTGGTTTCAGGGCTTGAGATTCAGGGCAGGTGTTTTAGCGCATGAGATTCAGGGCATGAGATTCCGGGCATTAGTTTCAGGGCAGGAGATTCATGTCAGGAGATTCAGGGCATGAGATTCAGGGCTTTAGTTTCAGGGCATGGGATTCAGGGCTGTGGTTTCAGGGCTTGACATTCCGTGCTGCAATTGGAGGGCAGGAGATTCAGGGCATGAGTTTCAGGGCAGGAGGTTTAAGGCATGAGATTCAGGGTATGAATTTCAGGGTGGGAGATTCTGGGCATTAGCTTCAGGGTAGGAGATTCAGGGCTGGAGTTTCAGGGCATGAGATTCAGGGCTGTGGTTTCAGGGCTTGACATTCAGGGCTGCAGTTGCAGGGCAGGAGATTCATGGCATGAGATTCAGGGCATTTGTATCAGGGCAGGAGTTTCAGGGGAGGAGTTTAGGGCATGAGATTCAGGCCATGAGATTCAGGGCATGTGTTTAAAGGCATGATATTCAGGGCATGAGTTTCAGGGCATGAGATTCAGGGCTGGAGTTTCAGGGCATGTGATTCAGGGCATGAGTTTCAGGGCAGGAGATTCAGGACAGGAGTTTCAGGGCAGGAGTTTCAGGGCATGTGATTCAGCGCATTAGTTTCGTAGCAGGAGATTCAGGGCAGGAGTTTCACGGCATGAAGTTCAGAGCTGTGGCTTCAGGGCTTGAGATTCAGGGCAGGTGTTTCAGGGCATCTGATTCAGGGCATTAGTTTCAGGGCAGGAAATTCAGGGCTGGAGTTTCAGGGCATGAGATTCAGGGCAAGAGAATCAGGGCAGGAGTTTCAGAGCAGTTGTTTCAGGGCAGGAGTTTCAAGGCATGAGTTTCAGGGCAGGAGATTCAAGGCATGAGATTCAAGGCATGAGTTTCTGGGCATGAGATTCAGGGCAGGAGTTTTAGGGCAGGAGATTCAGGGCAGGAGATTCAGGGCATGAGATTCAGGGCATGAGTTTCAAGGCATTAGATTCAGGACATGAATTTCAGTGCATGAGATTTAGGGCATGAGTTTCAGGGCATTTGATTCAGGGCATGAGTTTCAGGGCAGGAGATTCAAGACAGGTGTTTCAGGGCACGAGTTTCAGAGCAGGAGATTCAGGGCAGGAGATACAGGGCATGAGATTCAGGGCTTTAGTTGCAGGGCATGAGATTCAGGGCTGTGGTTTCAGGGCTTGACATTCAGGGCTGCAGTTGCAGGTCATGAGATTCATGGCATGAGTTTCAGGGCCGGAGATTCAGGGCAGATGATTTAGGGCATGAGATTCAGGGCATTAGTATCAGGGCAGGTGTTTCAGGGCATGAGATTCAGGGCATGTGATTCAGGGCATTAGTTTCAGGGCAGGAAATTCAGGGCAGGAGTTACAGGGCATGAGATTCAGGGCTTTATTTTCAGGGCATGGGATTCAGGGGGGTGTTTTCAGGGCTTGACATTCAGGGCTGCAGTTGCAGGTCATGAGATTCATGGCATGAGTTTCAGGGCCGGAGATTCAGGGCAGATGATTTAGGGCATGAGATTCAGGGCATTAGTATCAGGGCAGGTGTTTCAGGGCATGAGATTCAGGGCATGTGATTCAGGGCATTAGTTTTAGGGCAGGAAATTCAGGGCAGGAGTTACAGGGCATGAGATTCAGGGCTTTAGTTTCAGGGCATGGGATTCAGGGGGGTGTTTTCAGGGCTTGACATTCCGGGCTGCAGTTGGAGGGCAGGAGATTCAGGGCATGAGTTTCAGGGCAGGAGATTCAGGGCATTAGTTTCAGGGTAGGAGATTCAGAGCTGTAGTTTCAGGGCAGGAGATTCAGGGCTGGAGTTCCAGGGCATGAGGTTCAGGGCTTTAGTTGCAGGGCATGAGATTCAGGGCTTTGGTTTTAGGGATTGACATTCAGGGCTGCAGTTGCAGGGCATGAGATTCATGGCATGAGTTTCAGGGCAGGAGATTCAGGGCAGGAGTTTTAGGGCATGAGATTCAGGGCATGAGTATCAGGGCAGGAGTTTCAGGGGAGGAGTTTAGGGCATGAGATTCAGGCCATGAGATTCAGGACATGAGTTTCAGGGCAGGAGATTCAGGGCATGAGATTCAGGGCATGAGTTTCAAGGCATGATATTCAGGGCATGAGTTTCAGGGCATGAGATTCAGGGCTGGAGTTTCAGGGCATGTGATTCAGGGCATGAGTTTCAGGGCAGGAGATTCAGGACAGGAGTTTCAGGGCATGTGATTCAGGGAATTAGTTTTGTGGCAGGAGATTCAGGGCAGGAGTTTCATGGCATGAAATTCAGAGCTGTGGTTTCAGGGCTTGAGATTCAGGACAGGTGTTTCAGGGCATGAGATTCAGGGCATCTGATTCAGGGTATTAGTTTCAGGGCAGGAGATTCAGGGCTGGAGTTTCAGGGCATGAGATTCAGGGCAAAAGTTTCAGGGCAGGAGATTCAGGGCTGGAGTTTCAGGGCATGTGATTCAGGGCATGAGTTTGAAGGTAGGAGATTCAGGGCTGGAGTTTCAGGGCAGGAGATTCAGGGCAGGAGTTTCAGGGCATGAGATTCAGTGCAAGAGTTTCAGGGCATGAGATTCAGGGCATGAGTTTCAGGGCAGGAATTTCAGGGCATGACATTCAGGGCATGTGTTTCAGTGCAGGAGTTTCAGAGCATGAGATTCTGAGCATGAGATTCAGGGTATGAGTTTCAGGGCAGGAATTCAGGGCAGGAGATTCAGGGCAGGTGTTTCAGGGCAGGAGATTCGGGGCATGGGCTTCAGTGCATGAGTTTGAGGGCAGGAGTTTCACGGCATGAGATTCTGGGCATGAGATTCAGGGCATGAGTTTCAGGACAGGAGATTCAGGGCATGAGTTTCAGGGCATGAGTTTCAGGGCAGGTGATTCAGCGCAGGAGTTTCAGGACATGAGATTCTGGGCATGAGTTTCAGTGCAGGAACTTGAGGTCATGAGCTTCAGTGCACGAGTTTCAGAGCGTGAGATTCAGGGCATGAGATTCAGGGCATGAGTTTCAGGGCAGGTGATTCAGGGCAGGTGTTTCAGTGCAGGAGTTTCAGGGCATGAGTTTCAGGGCATGAGATTCAGGGCTTGAGTTTCAAGGCATGAGGCTCAGGGCATGAGTTTCAGGGCATGAGATTCAGGATAGGAGTTTCAGGGCATTTGATTCAGGGCGTGAGTTTCAGGATATGAGATTCATGGCATGAGCTTCAGTGCAGGAGTTTCAGGGCATGAGATTCAGGGCATGAGTTTCAGTGCATGAGTTTGAGGGCAGGAGTTTCAAGGCATGAGATTCAGGGCATGAGTTTCAGTGCATGAGTTTGAGGGCAGAAGTTTCAGGGCATGAGATTCAGGGCATGAGTTTCAGGGCATGAGATTCAGTGCAGGTATTTCAGGGCATGTAATTCAGGGCATGAGTTTCTGGGCAGATGATTCAGGGCAGGAGTTTCAGGGTATGTGATTTAGGACATGAGTTTCAGGGCATGAGATTCAGGGCTTGAGTTTCAGGGCATGAGTTTCAGGGCATGAGGTTTTGGGCATGAGATTCAGGGCATGAGTTTCAGTGCAGGAACTTGAGGGCATGAGATCCAGTGGACGAGTTTCAGAGCATGAGATTCAGGGCATGAGATTCAGGGCAGGTGTTTCAGTGCAGGAGTTTCAGGGCATGAGATTCAGGGCATGAGATTCAGGGCATGAGTTTCAGGACAGGAGATTCAGGGCATGAGTTTCAGGGCATGAGTTTCAGGGCAGGAGTTTCAGGGCATGTGATTAAGGGCGTGAGTTTCAGGACATGAGTTTCATGGCATGAGTTTCAGTGCAGGAGTTTCAGGGAATGAGTTTCAGGGTAGGTGATTCAGGGCAGGAGTTTCAGGATATGAGATTCAGGGCATGAGTTTCAGTGCAGGAACTTGAGGTAATGAGATTCAGTGCACGAGTTTCAGAGCGTGAGATTCAGGGCATGAGATTCAGGGCATGAGTTTCAGGGCAGGAGATTCAGGGCAGGTGTTTCAGTGCAGGAGTTTCAGGGCATGAGATTCAGGGCATGAGATTCAGGGCATGAGTTTTAGGACAGGAGATTCAGGGCATGAGTTTCAGGGCATGAGTTTCAGGGCATGAGTTTCAGGGCATGAGTTTCAGGGCATGAGATTCAGGGCTTGAGTTTCAAGGCATGAGGCTCAGGGCATGAGTTTCAGGGCATGAGATTCAGGATAGGAGTTTCAGGGCATTTGATTCAGGGCGTGAGTTTCAGGATATGAGATTCATGGCATGAGCTTCAGTGCAGGAGTTTCAGGGCATGAGATTCAGGGCATGAGTTTCAGTGCATGAGTTTGAGGGCAGGAGTTTCAAGGCATGAGATTCAGGGCATGAGTTTCAGTGCATGAGTTTGAGGGCAGGAGTTTCAGGGCATGAGATTCAGGGCATGAGTTTCAGGGCATGAGATTCAGTGCAGGTATTTCAGGGCATGTAATTCAGGGCATGAGTTTCTGGGCAGATGATTCAGGGCAGGAGTTTCAGGGTATGTGATTTAGGACATGAGTTTCAGGGCATGAGATTCAGGGCATGAGGTTTTGGGCATGAGATTCAGGGCATGAGTTTCAGTGCAGGAACTTGAGGGCATGAGATCCAGTGGACGAGTTTCAGAGCATGAGATTCAGGGCATGAGATTCAGGGCAGGTGTTTCAGTGCAGGAGTTTCAGGGCATGAGATTCAGGGCATGAGATTCAGGGCATGAGTTTCAGGACAGGAGATTCAGGGCATGAGTTTCAGGGCATGAGTTTCAGGGCAGGAGTTTCAGGGCATGTGATTAAGGGCGTGAGTTTCAGGACATGAGTTTCATGGCATGAGTTTCAGTGCAGGAGTTTCAGGGAATGAGTTTCAGGGTAGGTGATTCAGGGCAGGAGTTTCAGGATATGAGATTCAGGGCATGAGTTTCAGTGCAGGAACTTGAGGTAATGAGATTCAGTGCACGAGTTTCAGAGCGTGAGATTCAGGGCATGAGATTCAGGGCATGAGTTTCAGGGCAGGAGATTCAGGGCAGGTGTTTCAGTGCAGGAGTTTCAGGGCATGAGATTCAGGGCATGAGATTCAGGGCATGAGTTTTAGGACAGGAGATTCAGGGCATGAGTTTCAGGGCATGAGTTTCAGGGCATGAGTTTCACGGCATGAGATTCTGGGCATGAGATTCAGGGCATGAGTTTCAGGACAGGAGATTCAGGGCATGAGTTTCAGGGCATGAGTTTCAGGGCAGGTGATTCAGCGCAGGAGTTTCAGGACATGAGATTCTGGGCATGAGTTTCAGTGCAGGAACTTGAGGTCATGAGCTTCAGTGCACGAGTTTCAGAGCGTGAGATTCAGGGCAGGAGATTCAGGGCATGAGATTCAGGGCTTGAGTTTCAAGGCATGAGGCTCAGGGCATGAGTTTCAGGGCATGAGATTCAGGATAGGAGTTTCAGGGCATTTGATTCAGGGCGTGAGTTTCAGGATATGAGATTCATGGCATGAGCTTCAGTGCAGGAGTTTCAGGGCATGAGATTCAGGGCATGAGTTTCAGTGCATGAGTTTGAGGGCAGGAGTTTCAAGGCATGAGATTCAGGGCATGAGTTTCAGTGCATGAGTTTGAGGGCAGGAGTTTCAGGGCATGAGATTCAGGGCTTGAGTTTCAGGGCATGAGATTCAGTGCAGGTATTTCAGGGCATGTAATTCAGGGCATGAGTTTCTGGGCAGATGATTCAGGGCAGGAGTTTCAGGGTATGTGATTTAGGACATGAGTTTCAGGGCATGAGATTCAGGGCTTGAGTTTCAGGGCATGAGTTTCAGGGCATGAGGTTTTGGGCATGAGATTCAGGGCATGAGTTTCAGTGCAGGAACTTGAGGGCATGAGATCCGGTGGACGAGTTTCAGAGCATGAGATTCAGGGCATGAGATTCAGGGCAGGTGTTTCAGTGCAGGAGTTTCAGGGCATGAGATTCAGGGCATGAGATTCAGGGCATGAGTTTCAGGACAGGAGATTCAGGGCATGAGTTTCAGGGCATGAGTTTCAGGGCAGGAGTTTCAGGGCATGTGATTAAGGGCGTGAGTTTCAGGACATGAGTTTCATGGCATGAGTTTCAGTGCAGGAGTTTCAGGGAATGAGTTTCAGGGTAGGTGATTCAGGGCAGGAGTTTCAGGATATGAGATTCAGGGCATGAGTTTCAGTGCAGGAACTTGAGGTAATGAGATTCAGTGCACGAGTTTCAGAGCGTGAGATTCAGGGCATGAGATTCAGGGCATGAGTTTCAGGGCAGGAGATTCAGGGCAGGTGTTTCAGTGCAGGAGTTTCAGGGCATGAGATTCAGGGCATGAGATTCAGGGCATGAGTTTTAGGACAGGAGATTCAGGGCATGAGTTTCAGGGCAGGAGATTCAGGGCATTAGTTTCAGGGTAGGAGATTCAGAGCTGTAGTTTCAGGGCAGGAGATTCAGGGCTGGAGTTCCAGGGCATGAGGTTCAGGGCTTTAGTTGCAGGGCATGAGATTCAGGGCTTTGGTTTTAGGGATTGACATTCAGGGCTGCAGTTGCAGGGCATGAGATTCATGGCATGAGTTTCAGGGCAGGAGATTCAGGGCAGGAGTTTTAGGGCATGAGATTCAGGGCATGAGTATCAGGGCAGGAGTTTCAGGGGAGGAGTTTAGGGCATGAGATTCAGGCCATGAGATTCAGGGCATGAGTTTCAAGGCATGATATTCAGGGCATGAGTTTCAGGGCATGAGATTCAGGGCTGGAGTTTCAGGGCATGTGATTCAGGGCATGAGTTTCAGGGCAGGAGATTCAGGACAGGAGTTTCAGGGCATGTGATTCAGGGAATTAGTTTTGTGGCAGGAGATTCAGGGCAGGAGTTTCATGGCATGAAATTCAGAGCTGTGGTTTCAGGGCTTGAGATTCAGGACAGGTGTTTCAGGGCATGAGATTCAGGGCATCTGATTCAGGGTATTAGTTTCAGGGCAGGAGATTCAGGGCTGGAGTTTCAGGGCATGAGATTCAGGGCAAAAGTTTCAGGGCAGGAGATTCAGGGCTGGAGTTTCAGGGCATGTGATTCAGGGCATGAGTTTGAGGGTAGGAGATTCAGGGCTGGAGTTTCAGGGCAGGAGATTCAGGGCAGGAGTTTCAGGGCATGAGATTCAGTGCAAGAGTTTCAGGGCATGAGATTCAGGGCATGAGTTTCAGGGCAGGAATTTCAGGGCATGACATTCAGGGCATGTGTTTCAGTGCAGGAGTTTCAGAGCATGAGATTCTGAGCATGAGATTCAGGGCTTGAGTTTCAGGGCATGAGTTTCAGGGCATGAGGTTTTGGGCATGAGATTCAGGGCATGAGTTTCAGTGCAGGAACTTGAGGGCATGAGATCCAGTGGACGAGTTTCAGAGCATGAGATTCAGGGATGAGATTCAGGGCATGATTTTCAGGGCAGGAGATTCAGGGCAGGTGTTTCAGTGGCAGGAGTTTCAGGGCATGAGATTCAGGGCATGAGATTCAGTGCATGAGTTTGAGGGCAGGAGTTTCAAGGCATGAGATTCAGGGCATGAGTTTCAGTGCATGAGTTTGAGGGCAGGAGTTTCAGGGCATGAGATTCAGGGCATGAGTTTCAGGGCATGAGATTCAGTGCAGGTATTTCAGGGCATGTAATTCAGGCATGAGTTTCTGGGCAGATGATTCAGGGCAGGAGTTTCAGGGTATGTGATTTAGGACATGAGTTTCAGGGCATGAGATTCAGGGCTTGAGTTTCAGGGCATGAGTTTCAGGGCATGAGGTTTTGGGCATGAGATTCAGGGCATGAGTTTCAGTGCAGGAACTTGAGGGCATGAGATCCAGTGGACGAGTTTCAGAGCATGAGATTCAGGGCATGAGATTCAGGGGCATGATTTTCAGGGCAGGAGATTCAGGGCAGGTGTTTCAGTGCAGGAGTTTCAGGGCATGAGATTCAGGGCATGAGATTCAGGGCATGAGTTTCAGGACAGGAGATTCAGGGCATGAGTTTCAGGGCATGAGTTTCAGGGCAGGAGTTTCAGGGCATGTGATTAAGGGCGTGAGTTTCAGGACATGAGTTTCATGGCATGAGTTTCAGTGCAGGAGTTTCAGGGAATGAGTTTCAGGGTAGGTGATTCAGGGCAGGAGTTTCAGGATATGAGATTCAGGCATGAGTTTCAGTGCAGGAACTTGAGGTAATGAGATTCAGTGCACGAGTTTCAGAGCGTGAGATTCAGGGCATGAGATTCAGGGCATGAGTTTCAGGGCAGGAGATTCAGGGCAGGTGTTTCAGTGCAGGAGTTTCAGGGCATGAGATTCAGGGCATGAGATTCAGGGCATGAGTTTTAGGACAGGAGATTCAGGGCATGAGTTTCAGGGCATGAGTTTCAGGGCATGAGTTTCACGGCATGAGATTCTGGGCATGAGATTCAGGGCATGAGTTTCAGGACAGGAGATTCAGGGCATGAGTTTCAGGGCATGAGTTTCAGGGCAGGTGATTCAGCGCAGGAGTTTCAGGACATGAGATTCTGGGCATGAGTTTCAGTGCAGGAACTTGAGGTCATGAGCTTCAGTGCACGAGTTTCAGAGCGTGAGATTCAGGGCATGAGATTCAGGGCATGAGTTTCAGGGCAGGTGATTCAGGGCAGGTGTTTCAGTGCAGGAGTTTCAGGGCATGAGTTTCAGGGCATGAGATTCAGGGCTTGAGTTTCAAGGCATGAGGCTCAGGGCATGAGTTTCCAGGGCATGAGATTCAGGATAGGAGTTTCAGGGCATTTGATTCAGGGCGTGAGTTTCAGGATATGAGATTCATGGCATGAGCTTCAGTGCAGGAGTTTCAGGGCATGAGATTCAGGGCATGAGTTTCAGTGCATGAGTTTGAGGGCAGGAGTTTCAAGGCATGAGATTCAGGGCATGAGTTTCAGTGCATGAGTTTGAGGGGCAGGAGTTTCAGGGCATGAGATTCAGGCATGAGGTTTCAGGGCATGAGATTCAGTGCAGGTATTTCAGGGCATGTAATTCAGGGCATGAGTTTCTGGGCAGATGATTCAGGGCAGGAGTTTCAGGGTATGTGATTTAGGACATGAGTTTCAGGGCATGAGATTCAGGGCTTGAGTTTCAGGGCATGAGTTTCAGGGCATGAGGTTTTGGGCATGAGATTCAGGGCATGAGTTTCAGTGCAGGAACTTGAGGGCATGAGATCCAGTGGACGAGTTTCAGAGCATGAGATTCAGGGCATGAGATTCAGGGCATGATTTTCAGGGCAGGAGATTCAGGGCAGGTGTTTCAGTGCAGGAGTTTCAGGGCATGAGATTCAGGGCATGAGATTCAGGGCATGAGTTTCAGGACAGGAGATTCAGGGCATGAGTTTCAGGGCATGAGTTTCAGGGCAGGAGTTTCAGGGCATGTGATTAAGGGCGTGAGTTTCAGGACATGAGTTTCATGGCATGAGTTTCAGTGCAGGAGTTTCAGGGAATGAGTTTCAGGGTAGGTGATTCAGGGCAGGAGTTTCAGGATATGAGATTCAGGGCATGAGTTTCAGTGCAGGAACTTGAGGTAATGAGATTCAGTGCACGAGTTTCAGAGCGTGAGATTCAGGGCATGAGATTCAGGCATGAGTTTCAGGGCAGGAGATTCAGGGCAGGTGTTTCAGTGCAGAGTTTCAGGGCATGAGATTCAGGGCATGAGATTCAGGGCATGAGTTTTAGGACAGGAGATTCAGGGCATGAGTTTCAGGGCATGAGTTTCAGGCGATGAGTTTCAGGGCAGGAGTTTCAGGGCATGTAATTCATGGTGTGAGTTTCAGGATAAGAGATTCATGGCATGAGTTTCAGTGCAGGAGCTTCAGGGCATGAGATTCAGGGCATGAGTTTCAGGGCATGAGATTCAGCGCAGGTGTTTCAGGGCATGTAATTCAGGGCATGAGTTTCTGGGCAGATGATTCAGGACAGGAGTTTTAGGGCATGTGATTCAGGGCATGAATTTCAGTGCATGAGTTTCAGTGCAGGAGTTTCAGGGCATGAGATTCAGGGCATGAGTTTCAGGGCATGAGATTCAGGGCAGGTATTTCAGGGCATGTAATTCAGGCCTGAGTTTCTGGGCAGTTGATTCAGGGCAGGAGTTTTAGGGCATGCGATTCAGGGCATGAGTTTCAGTGCATGAGTTTCAGGGCAGGAGTTTCAGGGGTATGAGATTTAGGGCATGAGTTGCAGTGCATGAGATTCAGGGCTTGAGTTTCAGGACATGAGTTTCAGGGCATGAGATTCAGGGCTTGAGTTTCAGGGCATGAGGTTCAGGGCATGAGTTTCAGGGCATGAGATTCAGGCATGAGTTTCAGTGCAGGAACTTGAGGGCATGAGATTCAGTTGCACTAATTTCAGAGCATGAGATTCAGTGCATGATTTTCAGGGCAGGAGATTTAGGGAAGGTGTTTCAGTGCAGGAGTTTCAGGGCACGAGATTCATGGCATGAGTCTCAGTGCAGGAGTTTCAGGGCATGAGTTTCAGTGCATGAGTTTGAGGCAGGAGTTTCAAGGCATGAGATTCAGGGCATGAGTTTCAGTGCATGAGTTTCAGGGCAGGAGTTTCAGGGTATGTGATTTAGGCATGAGTTTCAGTGCATGAGTTTCAGGGCAGGAGATTCAGGGTATGAGATTTAGGGGCATGAGTTTCAGTGCATGAGATTCAGGGCTTGAGTTTCAGGGCATGACGTTCAGGGCATGAGTTTCAGTGCATGAGATTCAGGGCATCAGTTTCAGGGCAGGAGTTTCAGTGCAAGAGTTTCCCGGCATGAGATTCAGGGCATGAGTTTCAGGACATGAGTTTCAGGGAATGAGATTCAGGACATGAGTTTTAGGGCATGGGGTTTCAGGTCTGCGGTTTCATTGCTTGAGATTCAGGGCTGCAGTTTCAGGGCAGGAGTTTCATGCCAGGAGTTTCAGGCATGAGATTCAGGGCATGAGTTTCAGGGCAGGAATTTCAGGACATGAGATTCAGGGCATGAGTTTTAGGTCAGGTGTTTCAATGCAGGAGTTTCAGGGCATGAGATTCAGGGAATGAGATTCAGGGCAGGTGATTCAGGGCATGAGTTTTGGGCATGAGATTCAGGGCATGAGTTTCAGTGCAGGAACTTGAGGGCATGAGATCCAGTGGACGAGTTTCAGAGCATGAGATTCAGGGCATGAGATTCAGGGCAGGTGTTTCAGTGCAGGAGTTTCAGGGCATGAGATTCAGGGCATGAGATTCAGGGCATGAGTTTCAGGGCATGAGTTTCAGGGCAGGAGTTTCAGGGCATGTGATTAAGGGCGTGAGTTTCAGGACATGAGTTTCATGGCATGAGTTTCAGTGCAGGAGTTTTCAGGGAATGAGTTTCAGGTAGGTGATTCAGGGCAGGAGTTTCAGGATATGAGATTCAGGGCATGAGTTTCAGTGCAGGAACTTGAGGTAATGAGATTCAGTGCACGAGTTTCAGAGCGTGAGATTCAGGGCATGAGATTCAGGGCATGAGTTTCAGGGCAGGAGATTCAGGGCAGGTGTTTCAGTGCAGGAGTTTTCAGGGCATGAGATTCAGGGCATGAGATTCAGGGCATGAGTTTTAGGACAGGAGATTCAGGCATGAGTTTCAGGGCAGGAGATTCAGGGGCATTAGTTTCAGGGTAGGAGATTCAGAGCTGTAGTTTCAGGGCAGGAGATTCAGGGCTGGAGTTCCAGGGCATGAGGTTCAGGGCTTTAGTTGCAGGGCATGAGATTCAGGGCTTTGGTTTTAGGGATTGACATTCAGGGCTGCAGTTGCAGGGCATGAGATTCATGGCATGAGTTTCAGGGCAGGAGATTCAGGGCAGGAGTTTTAGGGCATGAGATTCAGGGCATGAGTATCAGGGCAGGAGTTTCAGGGGAGGAGTTTAGGGCATGAGATTCAGGCATGAGATTCAGGACATGAGTTTCAGGGCAGGAGATTCAGGCATGAGATTCAGGGCATGAGTTTCAAGGCATGATATTCAGGGCATGAGTTTCAGGGCATGAGATTCAGGGCTGGAGTTTCAGGGCATGTGATTCAGGGCATGAGATTCAGGCAGGAGATTCAGGACAGGAGTTTCAGGGCATGTGATTCAGGGAATTAGTTTTGTGGCAGGAGATTCAGGGCAGGAGTTTCATGGCATGAAATTCAGAGCTGTGGTTTCAGGGCTTGAGATTCAGGACAGGTGTTTCAGGGCATGAGATTCAGGGCATCTGATTCAGGGTATTAGTTTCAGGGCAGGAGATTCAGGGCTGGAGTTTCAGGGCATGAGATTCAGGGCAAAAGTTTCAGGGCAGGAGATTCAGGGCTGGAGTTTCAGGGCATGTGATTCAGGGCATGAGTTTGAGGGTAGGAGATTCAGGGCTGGAGTTTCAGGGCAGGAGATTCAGGGCAGGAGTTTCAGGGGCATGAGATTCAGTGCAAGAGTTTCAGGGCATGAGATTCAGGGCATGAGTTTCAGGGCAGGAATTTCAGGGCATGACATTCAGGGCATGTGTTTCAGTGCAGGAGTTTCAGAGCATGAGATTCTGAGCATGAGATTCAGGGTATGAGTTTCAGGGCAGGAGTTTCAAGGCATGAGATTCTGAGCATGAGATTCAGTGCATGAGTTTGAGGGCAGGAGTTTCAAGGCATGAGATTCAGGGCATGAGTTTCAGTGCATGAGTTTGAGGGCAGGAGTTTCAGGGCATGAGATTCAGGGCATGAGTTTCAGGGCATGAGATTCAGTGCAGGTATTTCAGGGCATGTAATTCAGGGCATGAGTTTCTGGCAGATGATTCAGGGCAGGAGTTTCAGGGTATGTGATTTAGGACATGAGTTTCAGGGCATGAGATTCAGGGCTTGAGTTTCAGGGCATGAGTTTCAGGGCATGAGGTTTTGGGCATGAGATTCAGGGCATGAGTTTCAGTGCAGGAACTTGAGGGCATGAGATCCAGTGGACGAGTTTCAGAGCATGAGATTCAGGGCATGAGATTCAGGGCATGATTTTCAGGGCAGGAGATTCAGGGCAGGTGTTTCAGTGCAGGAGTTTCAGGGCATGAGATTCAGGGCATGAGATTCAGGGCATGAGTTTCAGGACAGGAGATTCAGGGCATGAGTTTCAGGGCATGAGTTTCAGGGCAGGAGTTTCAGGGCATGTGATTAAGGGCGTGAGTTTCAGGACATGAGTTTCATGGCATGAGTTTCAGTGCAGGAGTTTCAGGGAATGAGTTTCAGGGTAGGTGATTCAGGGCAGGAGTTTCAGGATATGAGATTCAGGGCATGAGTTTCAGTGCAGGAACTTGAGGTAATGAGATTCAGTGCACGAGTTTCAGAGCGTGAGATTCAGGGCATGAGATTCAGGGCATGAGTTTCAGGGCAGGAGATTCAGGGCAGGTGTTTCAGTGCAGGAGTTTCAGGGCATGAGATTCAGGGCATGAGATTCAGGGCATGAGTTTTAGGACAGGAGATTCAGGGGCATGAGTTTCAGGGCATGAGTTTCAGGGCATGAGTTTCACGGCATGAGATTCTGGGCATGAGATTCAGGGCATGAGTTTCAGGACAGGAGATTCAGGGCATGAGTTTCAGGGCATGAGTTTCAGGGCAGGTGATTCAGCGCAGGAGTTTCAGGACATGAGATTCTGGGGCATGAGTTTCAGTGCAGGAACTTGAGGTCATGAGCTTCAGTGCACGAGTTTCAGAGCGTGAGATTCAGGGCATGAGATTCAGGGGCATGAGTTTCAGGGCAGGTGATTCAGGGCAGGTGTTTCAGTGCAGGAGTTTCAGGGCATGAGGTTTCAGGGCATGAGATTCAGGGCTTGAGTTTCAAGGCATGAGGCACAGGCATGAGTTTCAGGGCATGAGATTCAGGATAGGAGTTTCAGGGCAGGAGTTTCAGGCATGTAATTCATGGTGTGAGTTTCAGGATAAGAGATTCATGGCATGAGTTTCAGTGCAGGAGCTTCAGGGCATGAGATTCAGGGCATGAGTTTCAGGGCATTGAGATTCAGCGCAGGTGTTTCAGGGCATGTAATTCAGGGCATGAGTTTCTGGGCGGATGATTCAGGACAGGAGTTTTAGGGCATGTGATTCAGGGCATGAATTTCAGTGCATGAGTTTCAGTGCAGGAGTTTCAGGGCATGAGATTCAGGGCATGAGTTTCAGGGCATGAGATTCAGGGCAGGTATTTCAGGGCATGTAATTCAGGGCCTGAGTTTTCTGGGCAGTTGATTCAGGGCAGGAGTTTTAGGGCATGCGATTCAGGGCATGAGTTTCAGTGCATGAGTTTCAGGGCAGGAGTTTCAGGGTATGAGATTTAGGGCATGAGTTGCAGTGCATGAGATTCAGGGCTTGAGTTTCAGGACATGAGTTTCAGGGCATGAGATTCAGGGCTTGAGTTTCAGGGCATGAGGTTCAGGGCATGAGGTTCAGGGCATGAGATTCAGGGCATGAGTTTCAGTGCAGGAACTTGAGGGCATGAGATTCAGTGCACTAATTTCAGAGCATGAGATTCAGTGCATGATTTTCAGGGCAGGAGATTTAGGGAAGGTGTTTCAGTGCAGGAGTTTCAGGGCACGAGATTCATGGCATGAGTCTCAGTGCAGGAGTTTCAGGGCATGAGTTTCAGTGCATGAGTTTGAGGGCAGGAGTTTCAAGGCATGAGATTCAGGGCATGAGTTTCAGTGCATGAGTTTCAGGGCAGGAGTTTCAGGGTATGTGATTTAGGGCATGAGTTTCAGTGCATGAGTTTTCAGGGCAGGAGATTCAGGGTATGAGATTTAGGGCATGAGTTTCAGTGCATGAGATTCAGGGCTTGAGTTTCAGGGCATGACGTTCAGGCATGAGTTTCAGTGCATGAGATTCAGGGCATCAGTTTCAGGGCAGGAGTTTCAGTGCAAGGAGTTTCCCGGCATGAGATTCAGGGCATGAGTTTCAGGACATGAGTTTCAGGGAATGAGATTCAGGACATGAGTTTTAGGGCATGGGTTTCAGGTCTGCGGTTTCATTGCTTGAGATTCAGGGCTGCAGTTTCAGGGCAGGAGTTTCATGCCAGGAGTTTCAGGGCATGAGATTCAGGGCATGAGTTTCAGGGCAGGAATTTCAGGACATGAGATTCAGGGCATGAGTTTTAGGTCAGGTGTTTCAATGCAGGAGTTTCAGGGCATGAGATTCAGGGAATGAGATTCAGGGCAGGTGATTCAGGGCAGGAGTTTCAGGACTTGAGATTCAGTGCATGAGTTTCAGTGCAGGAACTTGAGGGCATGAGATTCAGTGCACGAGTTTCAGAGCATGAGATTCAGGGCATGAGATTCAGGGCATGATTTTCAGGGCAGGAGATTCAGGGCAGGTGTTTCAGTGCAGGAGTTTTCTGGGCATGAGATTCAGGGCATGAGATTCAGGGCATGAGTTTCAGGATATGAGATTCATGGCATGAGTTTCAGTGCAGGAGTTTCAGGGCATGAGTTTCAGTGCATGAGTTTGAGGGCAGGAGTTTCAAGGCATGAGATTCAGGGCATGAGTTTCAGTGCATGAGTTTCAGGGCAGGAGTTTCAGGGCATGAGATTCAGGGCATGTGTTTCAGGGCATGAGATTCAGGGCAGGTATGTTCAGGGCATGTAATTCAGGGCATGAGTTTCTGGGCAGATGATTCAGGGCAGGAGTTTCAGTGCAGGAGTTTCAGGGCAGGAGTTTCAGGGTATGTGATTTAGGGCATGAGTTTCAGTGCATGAGTTTCAGGGCAGGAGATTCAGGGTATGAGATTTAGGGCATGAGTTTCAGTGCATGAGATTCAGGGCTTGAGTTTCAGGGCATGAGGTTCAGGGCATGAGTTTCAGTGCATGAGATTCAGGGCATCAGTTTCAGGGCAGGTGTTTCAGTGCAAGAGTTTCCCGGCATGAGATTCAGGGCATGAGTTTCAGGACATGAGTTTCAGGGAATGAGATTCAGGACATGAGTTTTAGGGCATGGGTTTCAGGTCTGCGGTTTCATTGCTTGAGATTCAGGGCTGCAGTTTCAGGGCAGGAGTTTCATGCCAGGAGTTTCAGGGCATGAGATTCAGGGCATGAGTTTCAGGGCAGGAATTTCAGGACATGAGATTCAGGGCATGAGTTTTTAGTTCAGGTGTTTCAATGCAGGAGTTTCAGGGCATGAGATTCAGGGAATGAGATTCAGGGCAGGTGATTCAGGGCAGGAGTTTCAGGACTTGAGATTCAGGGCATGAGTTTCAGTGCAGGAACTTGAGGGCATGAGATTCAGTGCACGAGTTTCAGAGCATGAGATTCAGGGCATGAGATTCAGGGCATGATTTTCAGTGCAGGAGATTCAGGGCAGGTGTTTCAGTGCAGGAGTTTCTGGGCATGAGATTCAGGGCATGAGATTCAGGGCATGAGTTTCAGGATATGAGATTCATGGCATGAGTTTCAGTGCAGGAGTTTCAGGGCATGAGTTTCAGTGCATGAGTTTGAGGGCAGGAGTTTCAAGGCATGAGATTCAGGGCATGAGTTTCAGTGCATGAGTTTCAGGCAGGAGTTTCAGGGCATGAGATTCAGGGCATGTGTTTTCAGGGCATGAGATTCAGGGCAGGTATTTCAGGGCATGTAATTCAGGGCATGAGTTTCTGGGCAGATGATTCAGGCAGGAGTTTTAGGGGCATGTGATTCAGGGCATGAGTTTCAGGGCATGATTTTCAGGGCATGAGATTCAGGGCTTGAGTTTCAGGGCATGAGGTTCAGGGCATGAGTTTCAGGGCATGAGATTCAGGGCAGGAGTTTCAGTGCAGGTGTTTCAGGGCAGGAGTTTCAGGGTATGTGATTTAGGGCATGAATTTCAGTGCATGAGTTTCAGGGCAGGAGATTCAGGGTATGAGATTTAGGGGCATGAGTTTCAGTGCATGAGATTCAGGGCTTGAGTTTCAGGGCATGAGGTTCAGGGCATGAGTTTCAGTGCATGATATTCAGGGCATCAGTTTCAGGGCAGCAGTTTCAGTGCAAGAGTTTCCCGGCATGAGATTCAGGGCATGAGTTTCAGGACATGAGTTTCAGGGAATGAGATTCAGGACATGAGGTTTTAGGGCATGGGTTTCAGGTCTGCGGTTTCATTGCTTGAGATTCAGGGCTGCAGTTTCAGGGCAGGAGTTTCATGCCAGGAGTTTCAGGGCATGAGATTCAGGGCATGAGTTTCAGGGCAGGAATTTCAGGACATGAGATTCAGGGCATGAGTTTTAGTTCAGGTGTTTCAATGCAGGAGTTTCAGGGCATGAGATTCAGGGAATGAGATTCAGGGCAGGTGATTCAGGGCAGGAGTTTCAGGACTTGAGATTCAGGGCATGAGTTTCAGTGCAGGAACTTGAGGGCATGAGATTCAGTGCACGAGTTTCAGAGCATGAGATTCAGGGCATGAGATTCAGGGCATGATTTTCAGGGCAGGAGATTCAGGGCAGGTGTTTCAGTGCAGGAGTTTCTGGGCATGAGATTCAGGGCATGAGATTCAGGGCATGAGTTTCAGGATATGAGATTCATGGCATGAGTTTCAGTGCAGGAGTTTCAGGGCATGAGTTTCAGTGCATGAGTTTGAGGGCAGGAGTTTCAAGGCATGAGACTCAGGGCATGAGTTTCAGTGCATGAGTTTCAGGGCAGGAGTTTCAGGGCATGAGATTCAGGGCATGTGTTTCAGGGCATGAGATTCAGGGCAGGTATTTCAGGGCATGTAATTCAGGGCATGAGTTTCTGGGCAGATGATTCAGGCAGGAGTTTTAGGGCATGTGATTCAGGGCATGAGTTTCAGGGCATGATTTTCAGGGCATGAGATTCAGGGCTTGAGTTTCAGGGCATGAGATTCAGGGCAGGTGTTTCAGTGCAGGAGTTTCAGGGCAAGAGATTCAGGGCATGAGATTCAGGGCATGAGTTTTCAGGACAGGAGATTCAGGGCATGAGTTTCAGGGCATGAGTTTCAGGGCATGAGTTTTCAGGGCAGGAGTTTCAGGGCATGTGATTCAGGCGTGAGTTTCAGGATATGAGATTCATGGCATGAGTTTCAGTGCAGGAGTTTCAGGGCATGAGATTCAGGGCATGAGTTTCAGGGCAGGTGATTCAGGGCAGGAGTTTCAGGACATGAGATTCAGGGCATGAGTTTCAGTGTAGGAACTTGAGGTCATGAGATTCAGTGCACGAGTTTCAGAGCGTGAGATTCAGGGCATGAGATTCAGGGCATGAGTTTCAGGGCAGGAGATTCAGGCAGGTGTTTCAGTGCAGGAGTTTCAGGGCATGAGATTCAGGGAATGAGATTCAGGGCATGAGTTTTAGGACAGGAGATTCAGTGCAGGAGTTTCAGGGCATGAGATTCAGTGCATGAGTTTCAGGGCAGGTGATTCAGGGCAGGTGTTTCAGTGCAGGAGTTTCAGGGCATGAGATTCAGGGCATGAGTTTTAGGACAGGAGATTCAGGGCATGAGTTTCAGGGCATGAGTTTCAGGGCATGAGTTTCAGGGCAGGAGTTTCAGGGCATGTAATTCAGGGCGTGAGTTTCAGGATATGAGATTCATGGCATGAGTTTCAGTGCAGGAGTTTCAGGGCATGAGATTCAGGGCATGAGTTTCAGGGCATGAGATTCAGGACAGGAGTTTCAAGGCATGAGATTCAGGGCATGAGTTTCACTGCATGAGTTTGAGGGCAGGAGTTTCAGGGCAGGAGATTCAGGGCATGAGTTTCAGGGCATGAAATTCAGGGCAGGAATTTCAGGGTATGTGATTTAGGGCATGAGTTTCAGTGCATGAGTTTCAGGGCAGGAGATTCAGGGTATTAGATTTAGGGCATGAGTTTGAGTGCATGAGATGCAGGGCATGAGTTTCAGTGCATGAGATTCAGGGCATCAGTTTCAGGGCAGGAGTTTCAGTGCAAGAGTTTCCAGGCATGAGATTCAGGGCATGAGTTTCAGGACATGAGTTTCAGGGAATGAGATTCAGGACATGAGTTTCAAGGCATGGGTTTCAGGTCTGCGGTTTCATTGCTTGAGATTCAGGGCTGCAGTTTCAGGGCAGGAGTTTCATGCCAGGAGTTTCAGATCATGAGATTCAGGGCATCAGTTTCAGGGCAGGAATATCAGGACATGAGATTCAGGGCATGAGTTTTAGGGAAGGTGTTTCAATGCAGGAGTTTCAGGGCGTGAGATTCAGGGCATGAGATTCAGGGCAGGTGATTCAGGGCAGGAGATTCAAGACATGAGATTCAGGGCATGAGTTTCAGTGCAGGAACTTGAGGGCATGAGATTCAGTGCACGAGTTTCAGAGCATGAGATTCAGGGCATGAGATTCAGGGCATGATTTTCAGGGCAGGAGATTCAGGGCATGAGTTTCAGGGCATGAGTTTCAGGGCATGAGTTTCAGTGCATGAGTTTGAGGGCAGGAGTTTCAAGGCATGATATTTAGGGCATGAGTTTCAGGGCAGGAGTTTCAGTGCAAGAGTTTCCAGGCATGAGATTCAAGGCATGAGTTTCAGGGCTTGAGTTTCAGGGCATGAGGTTCAGGGCATGAGTTTCAGGGCATGAGATTCAGGGCAGGTTTTTCAGTGCAGGAGTTTCAGGGCATGAGATTCAGGGCATGAGTTTCAGGGCATGAGTTTCAGGGCATGAGTTTCAGGGCAGGAGTTTCAGGGCATGTGATTCAGGCCGTGAGTTTCAGGATATGAGATTCATGGCATGAGTTTCAGTGCAGGAGTTTCGGGGCATGAGATTCAGGGCATGAGTTTCAGGGCAGGTGATTCAGGGCAGGAGATTCAGGACATGAGATTCAGGGCATGAGTTTCAGTGCAGGAGTTTCAGCTCATGAGATTCAGGGCATGAGATTCAGGGCATGATTTTCAGGGCAGGAGATTCAGGGCAGGTGTTTCAGTGCAGGAGTTTCAGTGCATGAGTTTGAGGGCAGGAGTTTCAAGGCATGAGATTCAGGGCATGAGTTTCAGTGCATGAGTTTCAGGGCAGGAGTTTCAGGGTATGTGATTTAGGGCATGAGTTTCAGTGCATGAGTTTCAGGGCAGGAGATTCAGGGTATGAGATTTAGGGGATGAGTTTCAGTGCATGAGATTCAGGGCTTGAGTTTCAGGGCATGACGTTCAGGGCATGAGTTTCAGTGCATGAGATTCAGGGCATCAGTTTCAGGGCAGGAGTTTCAGTGCAAGAGTTTCCCGGCATGAGATTCAGGGCATGAGTTTCAGGACATGAGTTTCAGGGAATGAGATTCAGGACATGAGTTTTAGGGCATGGGTTTCAGGTCTGCGGTTTCATTGCTTGAGATTCAGGGCTGCAGTTTCAGGGCAGGAGTTTCATGCCAGGAGTTTCAGGGCATGAGATTCAGGGCATGAGTTTCAGGGCAGGAATTTCAGGACATGAGATTCAGGGCATGAGTTTTAGGTCAGGTGTTTCAATGCAGGAGTTTCAGGGCATGAGATTCAGGGAATGAGATTCAGGGCAGGTGATTCAGGGCAGGAGTTTCAGGACTTGAGATTCAGGGCATGAGTTTCAGTGCAGGAACTTGAGGGCATGAGATTCAGTGCACGAGTTTCAGAGCATGAGATTCAGGGCATGAGATTCAGGGCATGAATTTTCAGGGCAGGAGATTCAGGGCAGGTGTTTCAGTGCAGGAGTTTCTGGGCATGAGATTCAGGGCATGAGATTCAGGGCATGAGTTTCAGGATATGAGATTCATGGCATGAGTTTCAGTGCAGGAGTTTCAGGGCATGAGTTTCAGTGCATGAGTTTGAGGGCAGGAGTTTCAAGGCATGAGATTCAGGGCATGAGTTTCAGTGCATGAGTTTCAGGGCAGGAGTTTCAGGGCATGAGATTCAGGGCATGTGTTTCAGGGCATGAGATTCAGGGCAGGTATTTCAGGGCATGTAATTCAGGGCATGAGTTTCTGGGCAGATGATTCAGGGCAGGAGTTTCAGTGCAGGAGTTTCAGGGCAGGAGTTTCAGGGTATGTGATTTAGGGCATGAGTTTCAGTGCATGAGTTTCAGGGCAGGAGATTCAGGGTATGAGATTTAGGGCATGAGTTTCAGTGCATGAGATTCAGGGCTTGAGTTTCAGGGCATGAGGTTCAGGGCATGAGTTTCAGTGCATGAGATTCAGGGCATCAGTTTCAGGGCAGGTGTTTCAGTGCAAGAGTTTCCCGGCATGAGATTCAGGGCATGAGTTTCAGGACATGAGTTTCAGGGAATGAGATTCAGGACATGAGTTTTAGGGCATGGGTTTCAGGTCTGCGGTTTCATTGCTTGAGATTCAGGGCTGCAGTTTCAGGGCAGGAGTTTCATGCCAGGAGTTTCAGGGCATGAGATTCAGGGCATGAGTTTCAGGGCAGGAATTTCAGGACATGAGATTCAGGGCATGAGTTTTAGTTCAGGTGTTTCAATGCAGGAGTTTCAGGGCATGAGATTCAGGGCATGAGTTTCAGGGCATGAGATTCAGGACAGGAGTTTCAAGGCATGAGATTCAGGGCATGAGTTTCACTGCATGAGTTTGAGGGCAGGAGTTTCAGGGCAGGAGATTCAGGGCATGAGTTTCAGGGCATGAAATTCAGGGCAGGAATTTCAGGGTATGTGATTTAGGGCATGAGTTTCAGTGCATGAGTTTCAGGGCAGGAGATTCAGGGTATTAGATTTAGGGCATGAGTTTGAGTGCATGAGATGCAGGGCATGAGTTTCAGTGCATGAGATTCAGGGCATCAGTTTCAGGGCAGGAGTTTCAGTGCAAGAGTTTCCAGGCATGAGATTCAGGGCATGAGTTTCAGGACATGAGTTTCAGGGAATGAGATTCAGGACATGAGTTTCAAGGCATGGGTTTCAGGTCTGCGGTTTCATTGCTTGAGATTCAGGGCTGCAGTTTCAGGGCAGGAGTTTCATGCCAGGAGTTTCAGATCATGAGATTCAGGGCATCAGTTTCAGGGCAGGAATATCAGGGCATGAGATTCAGGGCATGAGTTTTAGGGAAGGTGTTTCAATGCAGGAGTTTCAGGGGCGTGAGATTCAGGGCATGAGATTCAGGGCAGGTGATTCAGGGCAGGAGATTCAAGACATGAGATTCAGGGCATGAGTTTCAGTGCAGGAACTTGAGGGCATGAGATTCAGTGCACGAGTTTCAGAGCATGAGATTCAGGGCATGAGATTCAGGCATGATTTTCAGGGCAGGAGATTCAGGGCATGAGTTTCAGGGCATGAGTTTCAGGGCATGAGTTTCAGTGCATGAGTTTGAGGGCAGGAGTTTCAAGGCATGATATTTAGGGCATGAGTTTCAGGGCAGGAGTTTCAGTGCAAGAGTTTCCAGGCATGAGAATCAAGGCATGAGTTTCAGGGCTTGAGTTTCAGGGCATGAGGTTCAGGGCATGAGTTTCAGGGCATGAGATTCAGGGCAGGTTTTTCAGTGCAGGAGTTTCAGGGCATGAGATTCAGGGCATGAGTTTCAGGGCATGAGTTTCAGGGCATGAGTTTCAGGGCAGGAGTTTCAGGGCATGTGATTCAGGCCGTGAGTTTCAGGATATGAGATTCATGGCATGAGTTTCAGTGCAGGAGTTTCGGGGCATGAGATTCAGGGCATGAGTTTCAGGGCAGGTGATTCAGGGCAGGAGATTCAGGACATGAGATTCAGGGCATGAGTTTCAGTGCAGGAGTTTCAGCTCATGAGATTCAGGGCATGAGATTCAGGGCATGATTTTCAGGGCAGGAGATTCAGGGCAGGTGTTTCAGTGCAGGAGTTTCAGTGCATGAGTTTGAGGGCAGGAGTTTCAAGGCATGAGATTCAGGGCATGAGTTTCAGTGCATGAGTTTCAGGGCAGGAGTTTCAGGGTATGTGATTTAGGGGCATGAGTTTCAGTGCATGAGTTTCAGGGCAGGAGATTCAGGGTATGAGATTTAGGGGATGAGTTTCAGTGCATGAGATTCAGGGCTTGAGTTTCAGGGCATGACGTTCAGGGCATGAGTTTCAGTGCATGAGATTCAGGGCATCAGTTTCAGGGCAGGAGTTTCAGTGCAAGAGTTTCCCCGGCATGAGATTCAGGGCATGAGTTTCAGGACATGAGTTTCAGGGAATGAGATTCAGGACATGAGTTTTAGGGCATGGGTTTCAGGTCTGCGGTTTCATTGCTTGGATTCAGGGCTGCAGTTTCAGGGCAGGAGTTTCATGCCAGGAGTTTCAGGGCATGAGATTCAGGGCATGAGTTTCAGGGCAGGAATTTCAGGACATGAGATTCAGGGCATGAGTTTTAGGTCAGGTGTTTCAATGCAGGAGTTTCAGGGCATGAGATTCAGGGAATGAGATTCAGGGCAGGTGATTCAGGGCAGGAGTTTCAGGACTTGAGATTCAGGGCATGAGTTTCAGTGCAGGAACTTGAGGGCATGAGATTCAGTGCACGAGTTTCAGAGCATGAGATTCAGGGCATGAGATTCAGGGCATGATTTTCAGGGCAGGAGATTCAGGGCAGGTGTTTCAGTGCAGGAGTTTCTGGGCATGAGATTCAGGGCATGAGATTCAGGGCATGAGTTTCAGGATATGAGATTCATGGCATGAGTTTCAGTGCAGGAGTTTCAGGGCATGAGTTTCAGTGCATGAGTTTGAGGGCAGGAGTTTCAAGGCATGAGATTCAGGGCATGAGTTTCAGTGCATGAGTTTCAGGGCAGGAGTTTCAGGGCATGAGATTCAGGGCATGTGTTTCAGGGCATGAGATTCAGGGCAGGTATTTCAGGGCATGTAATTCAGGGCATGAGTTTCTGGGCAGATGATTCAGGGCAGGAGTTTCAGTGCAGGAGTTTCAGGGCAGGAGTTTCAGGGTATGTGATTTAGGGCATGAGTTTCAGTGCATGAGTTTCAGGGCAGGAGATTCAGGGTATGAGATTTAGGGCATGAGTTTCAGTGCATGAGATTCAGGGCTTGAGTTTCAGGGCATGAGGTTCAGGGCATGAGTTTCAGTGCATGAGATTCAGGGCATCAGTTTCAGGGCAGGTGTTTCAGTGCAAGAGTTTCCCGGCATGAGATTCAGGGCATGAGTTTCAGGACATGAGTTTCAGGGAATGAGATTCAGGACATGAGTTTTAGGGCATGGGTTTCAGGTCTGCGGTTTCATTGCTTGAGATTCAGGGCTGCAGTTTCAGGGCAGGAGTTTCATGCCAGGAGTTTCAGGGCATGAGATTCAGGGCATGAGTTTCAGGGCAGGAATTTCAGGACATGAGATTCAGGGCATGAGTTTTAGTTCAGGTGTTTCAATGCAGGAGTTTCAGGGCATGAGATTCAGGGAATGAGATTCAGGGCAGGTGATTCAGGGCAGGAGTTTCAGGACTTGAGATTCAGGGCATGAGTTTCAGTGCAGGAACTTGAGGGCATGAGATTCAGTGCACGAGTTTCAGAGCATGAGATTCAGGGCATGAGATTCAGGGCATGATTTTCAGGGCAGGAGATTCAGGGCAGGTGTTTCAGTGCAGGAGTTTCTGGGCATGAGATTCAGGGCATGAGATTCAGGGCATGAGTTTCAGGATATGAGATTCATGGCATGAGTTTCAGTGCAGGAGTTTCAGGGCATGAGTTTCAGTGCATGAGTTTGAGGGCAGGAGTTTCAAGGCATGAGATTCAGGGCATGAGTTTCAGTGCATGAGTTTCAGGGCAGGAGTTTCAGGGCATGAGATTCAGGGCATGTGTTTCAGGGCATGAGATTCAGGGCAGGTATTTCAGGGCATGTAATTCAGGGCATGAGTTTCTGGGCAGATGATTCAGGCAGGAGTTTTAGGGCATGTGATTCAGGGCATGAGTTTCAGGGCATGATTTTCAGGGCATGAGATTCAGGGCTTGAGTTTCTGGGCATGAGGTTCAGGGCATGAGTTTCAGGGCATGAGATTCAGGGCAGGAGTTTCAGTGCAGGAGTTTCAGGGCAGGAGTTTCAGGGTATGTGATTTAGGGCATGAATTTCAGTGCATGAGTTTCAGGGCAGGAGATTCAGGGTATGAGATTTAGGGCATGAGTTTCAGTGCATGAGATTCAGGGCTTGAGTTTCAGGGCATGAGGTTCAGGGCATGAGTTTCAGTGCATGATATTCAGGGCATCAGTTTCAGGGCAGCAGTTTCAGTGCAAGAGTTTCCCGGCATGAGATTCAGGGCATGAGTTTCAGGACATGAGTTTCAGGGAATGAGATTCAGGACATGAGTTTTAGGGCATGGGTTTCAGGTCTGCGGTTTCATTGCTTGAGATTCAGGGCTGCAGTTTCAGGGCAGGAGTTTCATGCCAGGAGTTTCAGGGCATGAGATTCAGGGCATGAGTTTCAGGGCAGGAATTTCAGGACATGAGATTCAGGGCATGAGTTTTAGTTCAGGTGTTTCAATGCAGGAGTTTCAGGGCATGAGATTCAGGGAATGAGATTCAGGGCAGGTGATTCAGGGCAGGAGTTTCAGGACTTGAGATTCAGGGCATGAGTTTCAGTGCAGGAACTTGAGGGCATGAGATTCAGTGCACGAGTTTCAGAGCATGAGATTCAGGGCATGAGATTCAGGGCATGATTTTCAGGGCAGGAGATTCAGGGCAGGTGTTTCAGTGCAGGAGTTTCTGGGCATGAGATTCAGGGCATGAGATTCAGGGCATGAGTTTCAGGATATGAGATTCATGGCATGAGTTTCAGTGCAGGAGTTTCAGGGCATGAGTTTCAGTGCATGAGTTTGAGGGCAGGAGTTTCAAGGCATGAGACTCAGGGCATGAGTTTCAGTGCATGAGTTTCAGGGCAGGAGTTTCAGGGCATGAGATTCAGGGCATGTGTTTCAGGGCATGAGATTCAGGGCAGGTATTTCAGGGCATGTAATTCAGGGCATGAGTTTCTGGGCAGATGATTCAGGCAGGAGTTTTAGGGCATGTGATTCAGGGCATGAGTTTCAGGGCATGATTTTCAGGGCATGAGATTCAGGGCTTGAGTTTCAGGGCATGAGATTCAGGGCAGGTGTTTCAGTGCAGGAGTTTCAGGGCAAGAGATTCAGGGCATGAGATTCAGGGCATGAGTTTCAGGACAGGAGATTCAGGGCATGAGTTTCAGGGCATGAGTTTCAGGGCATGAGTTTCAGGGCAGGAGTTTCAGGGCATGTGATTCAGGCCGTGAGTTTCAGGATATGAGATTCATGGCATGAGTTTCAGTGCAGGAGTTTCAGGGCATGAGATTCAGGGCATGAGTTTCAGGGCAGGTGATTCAGGGCAGGAGTTTCAGGACATGAGATTCAGGGCATGAGTTTCAGTGCAGGAACTTGAGGTCATGAGATTCAGTGCACGAGTTTCAGAGCGTGAGATTCAGGGCATGAGATTCAGGGCATGAGTTTCAGGGCAGGAGATTCAGGGCAGGTGTTTCAGTGCGGGAGTTTCAGGGCATGAGATTCAGGGTATGAGATTCAGGGCATGAGTTTTAGGACAGGAGATTCAGTGCAGGAGTTTCAGGGCATGAGATTCAGTGCATGAGTTTCAGGGCAGGTGATTCAGGGCAGGTGTTTCAGTGCAGGAGTTTCAGGGCATGAGATTCAGGGCATGAGTTTTAGGACAGGAGATTCAGGGCATGAGTTTCAGGGCATGAGTTTCAGGGCATGAGTTTCAGGGCAGGAGTTTCAGGGCATGTAATTCAGGGCGTGAGTTTCAGGATATGAGATTCATGGCATGAGTTTCAGTGCAGGAGTTTCAGGGCATGAGATTCAGGGCATGAGTTTCAGGGCATGAGATTCAGGACAGGAGTTTCAAGGCATGAGATTCAGGGCATGAGTTTCACTGCATGAGTTTGAGGGCAGGAGTTTCAGGGCAGGAGATTCAGGGCATGAGTTTCAGGGCATGAAATTCAGGGCAGGAATTTCAGGGTATGTGATTTAGGGCATGAGTTTCAGTGCATGAGTTTCAGGGCAGGAGATTCAGGGTATTAGATTTAGGGCATGAGTTTGAGTGCATGAGATGCAGGGCATGAGTTTCAGTGCATGAGATTCAGGGCATCAGTTTCAGGGCAGGAGTTTCAGTGCAAGAGTTTCCAGGCATGAGATTCAGGGCATGAGTTTCAGGACATGAGTTTCAGGGAATGAGATTCAGGACATGAGTTTCAAGGCATGGGTTTCAGGTCTGCGGTTTCATTGCTTGAGATTCAGGGCTGCAGTTTCAGGGCAGGAGTTTCATGCCAGGAGTTTCAGATCATGAGATTCAGGGCATCAGTTTCAGGGCAGGAATATCAGGACATGAGATTCAGGGCATGAGTTTTAGGGAAGGTGTTTCAATGCAGGAGTTTCAGGGCGTGAGATTCAGGGCATGAGATTCAGGGCAGGTGATTCAGGGCAGGAGATTCAAGACATGAGATTCAGGGCATGAGTTTCAGTGCAGGAACTTGAGGGCATGAGATTCAGTGCACGAGTTTCAGAGCATGAGATTCAGGGCATGAGATTCAGGGCATGATTTTCAGGGCATGAGATTCAGGGCATGTGTTTCAGGGCATGAGATTCAGGGCAGGTATTTCAGGGCATGTAATTCAGGGCATGAGTTTCTGGGCAGATGATTCAGGCAGGAGTTTTAGGGCATGTGATTCAGGGCATGAGTTTCAGGGCATGATTTTCAGGGCATGAGATTCAGGGCTTGAGTTTCAGGGCATGAGATTCAGGGCAGGTGTTTCAGTGCAGGAGTTTCAGGGCAAGAGATTCAGGGCATGAGATTCAGGGCATGAGTTTCAGGACAGGAGATTCAGGGCATGAGTTTCAGGGCATGAGTTTCAGGGCATGAGTTTCAGGGCAGGAGTTTCAGGGCATGTGATTCAGGCCGTGAGTTTCAGGATATGAGATTCATGGCATGAGTTTCAGTGCAGGAGTTTCAGGGCATGAGATTCAGGGCATGAGTTTCAGGGCAGGTGATTCAGGGCAGGAGTTTCAGGACATGAGATTCAGGGCATGAGTTTCAGTGCAGGAACTTGAGGTCATGAGATTCAGTGCACG